>NW_022681468.1:37400025-38620025 GCF_009764315.1 Trachypithecus francoisi | reverse complement strand
TGTTTGGCCATTATATTGGGCCTGTAGCAAGTAATGAGGTAGATATTACTCTTAGCCAGTTAACAAAAGCAGCTAGGCTCCTATTGCGTTGTATCTAGTCTACTTCATATGTTTATGTTAATTGCACAGGGTACTTGACTTTTTGACCTCTGCTCATCCTTCAAGATCTCATCTAAAAGTCATCTTTTCTACAAGGTGTGAGAATCAATCAATACTTACAGCAAGTTAGTTGCTGGTTGCATTAATCATAAGCATCTAGCTCTTATGCAGGAGCTCCTAGTCTTATGCAGGGGCTCTGAATAGAAAAATTAACTGCAAATGCAATTTAATGGAGTGGGTCTGATGGTGGAGATAGCAGATTATGGCATTGAGGAAGCAGGAGGTGTGTTGAGGCTGACTGGGCTTTCATGTACCCTTAAATTGCTCAGTGAAGGATGCTGACTCTTTTATGTTTAGTACTGCCTTGTACCTTCTAGTGACTCTGGAGGCAGTATATATCCTTATATTCTACATAGTGTGAAAGGAAAATATCTTGGGCCCCCAAAATCACTAAGCTAAAGGGAAAAGCCAAGCTGGGAACTGCTTAGGGCAAACCTGCCTCCTATTCTATTCAAAGTCACCCCTCTGCTCACTGAGATAAATGCACATCTGACTGCCTCCTTTGGAGAGGCTAATCAGAAACTCAAAAGAATGCAATCATTTGTCTCTTATCCACCTATGACCTGGAAGTTCCCTCCCCACTTGGAGTTGTCCTGTTTTTCCAGATTGAACCAATGTTCATCTTACATATGTTGATTGATGTCTCATGTATCCCTAAAATGTGTAAATCCAACCTGTGCTCTGACCACCTTGGGCACATGTCATCAGGCCCTCCTGAGGATGTGCCATGGGCATGCATCCTCAACCTTGGCACAATAAACTTTCTAAATTAACTGAGACCTGTCTCAGATTTTGGGAGTTTACATTTTGGTAACCATGTAGGGATTCTGAGTGGAAGTGCCCCTGACCTTTGGCAAATCTCCTATTGGTGCTTGGTACCAGCATGAGCTAACTTTATGGCTCAAACCAACAGCACAATTTGCTGAGGTATGGGAGCACCCCCTCCAGAGAATCCTTGATCTCCCAAAATATGGTTGAGATCTAAAGTTTATTTTGCTGTACAACTTCCCCCCACCTTGTTTTTTTTTTTTTTAAGTTCTACTTGCTTCCAACAAGGAAGACAAGTTTTCCTGCTTCCATGATGATGGAAGGCAGGTAACTCCTTCACGGAGTTTGAGCTCACTTCCAACAGGGAAGATGAGAGGATTTTTCCTGCTTCTAGGATGGTAGAGAGCCATCTTCAGCCTGAGACCCATCTCTAGGTAAGTAGCTGAATTGGGGTTTTGTCTTGGCTAAAGTTAACAATCAGCTGGTCTTAATTTCTCCTTACCATTAGAGCGCTCAGTAATCATATAAGTTGTGCGATCTTTTGTTTTGCTTAACTGTTTTTTGTTGTTTCTGTTTTTGTTGTTGTTTCGGTCTTTTTCCCATTGGGTTTGATCAACTCTATCTGACTAACTCCAAAGGAAGTTCCAAATTATGAGGAACAAGGCTTCTGAAGTCGCTAACTTTCCACACACATACACACACACACAAAGATGGTGTGGTAGGGGGAGAAAAATAGCCAGCAAAAGGAAAAAGAAAAAGAGAAAAGATTTTTAATTTTGACTACTAAGGGTCTTTATTTACATAACAAGGCCACCTTTTTGCTAGCCAGACCAAACTGAAAGAGCAATGGCTATACCTTTGAAATAGCAGCAATTTTTCCTAGCTGGAATATGGTAATGAGATTTTAAAAGATTTTTTTTAAAGGAGCTCAGTGGTTAAAAGTCAACTTAATTAAAAGCTAACATCCAAGATGTGTGTGTGTATGTGTGCATATGTGTGTGTTTGTGTGCATATGTGTGTGTGTTTAACAGGCTTTCATGGTTTTGTTTTTGGTTTTATTCTAGGACCTTGTCTTTTTTTTTTTTTTGCCTTGAGCAAAAGTATTTTTTTTCTCAGTTGACTGAATTCTGTTTTCTTCCTTTACTTCTGCTGTCTCTTCCTTCTCTTGTACCCTCTGCTGCATGGAGAACCTAAAATAGATTATAATAACCTAGGGTTCCTTAAAGAAAATGAAGAAGGCACCAGACTCTCTTTGGGGGAGAAACATTTTTTTTCCTTATGGAACCCCAAGAATGCGAACAGACAAGTTCATCTCAGCTCTTAAATTACTTACTTTTGTATTGTGTTATCTTTTTAAATTTTGACTAAAATAGTTATTGCAACAGAGATTACTCTTGGGTTTTTAAGGGAGAGTGTGGTTTAGACACTTAGAAATGTCTTTGTTTTAAAAAAATTAAGTGTACTGTAAAAGCATCACATGGTCCAATCTCATAATTCTCACTTTGTGGAGACCCAGGATTCAGTGTGGGCTCTTCCCAGAGCTCAGAGATCCAGTTAAAAGGTAGGTAGTCCCTATCTAAATAAAATTGGTCTCCTTATACAATCCTATGATCGATTTTCACAATTTTATGTTTGATTTGGTGTCCATCTTTAATCTCCCTCTAGCACCACTAGACTTTTTCTCTATGTACTTTATGATGTAAATTTTGTTATTTGATTTTCATCTGAGTGGTTTCCTTTACTATGCAAATTTAAGGCTATTTAGCTGACAACTGCTTAGAGTTGTGAAACAGGTTATTAAGAATCTGAAAGTCTAAGATAAGAGAAAAAAGAATTTTCTAAATCTCTAAGATGTACTTATATTGGCATGCCTAATATGTCTATATATTGTGTACACAATATTTCACCACCAAAAATAAACAAAAGAGCTCTAATTAATTGGCTTAAGAAAATCAAAGTGCTTGAATCAAATGCCTTATCAGAAAAAAACCAAAAGACTAGCCAAATGGGTTTTCAAGTTTATATAACTTAAGTAAAATTTTTAATAAATAAGTTAGCTGTAAAATTATTGATAAAATAATATTAGAAATGTCTTAAGAATTGCCAGCATACATTTTTGTTCGCAATTATTAATCAAACAATTTCATACTTATCCCTGCCAAATACTATAAGTTGTAAAAATTTGGCATAGGGGTTACAAAACTATAAATCCAGCCCAAGACAGAATAATCTTTGCTTGTGTAATCTTTAATAAATAAGACATTGATATTGGTTTAGTAAAAATAGTTACATCTTGAATTTAGTGAGATTACCATAACTTCTCATCTTGTGGCTTTAGGTGGTCTAGTCCATAGGCAGTAAGGTCTGTTTTGGGAAAGGACGGTTATTGTCTTTGTTTCAAAGCTAAACTATAAACTAAGTTCCTCCCGAAGTTAGTTTGGCCTATGCCCAGGAATGAACAAGGACAGCTTGGAGGATAGAAGCAAGATGGAGTCAGTTAGGTCAAATCTTTTTCACTGTCTCAGTTATAATTTTAAAATGGCAGCTCTATAACTTTAAATAATGACAACTGCAGTTTTTATAAATAATCTAGGTAAACTATTAAAATAAATAATTAGGTAAATGTAATAGGATAAATATACTTGTAAACTCATCATAGCTTAGAAACTAAGGTTATATTAAATTCAATAATAGATATTTCATTATTTGGATATTTTCCAATAAAAATATATTTGTAGGAAAACATTAAAAAAGTATATCCTTTTAAAAAATGGTGAACAATTTTTGTCTAATTTAAAGCTTGAAGGTCATGTATAAAACAAGGTAAAAGGAACCAAGAAGAAAAAGAGATTACTAAAGAAAGTTATAAAAATAAAGAGTTCTTTTTTGGTAAGAAAGCTTAAAGGGAAATAATTTCATGAGAAAGAATCTTGTATCATAAATTTAGTCCTAGAGTAAAGTGACTGGTTGTTTAAGAAAGAGGGATGTTCAGGACAAACCAGAATGTCCAAGAATATCATGAATGGTCTGTGTAAGTCACAACAAGAGGATTTATTTAAAAAATCTTTTATATGATCAAGTTGTCATATTATTATTATTTAAGTTTTGTTTGCTTAGGAAAAAAATCAGATTACTTTTTTTAAAATTAAGGTTATTTTTGACTTTTTGCTTTAAACATTGCTGATCTTTTCTTTTTTCAGAGTCAAGGAAACTTCTTTTGAACTACTGACAGCTTTTAACAATTTTGTATACTCATATGAACAAAATTTGTAGCATATTTGTTTCTCTCTACTTGATTTCTCCAGAATTTGGAAACTATTTGTGAGTATTCTTAACTTATGCAATACGGTTATTTGCATAAGTGCAAAAAGAATCTGTTTTCATTTTGCAACAGGACACAACTGGAGAAACTGGTTATTTTACCGAGGTTTTGATTGGAATGGTGTGCTTTCCTTTAAGGAATCAAACTTGACTTATGGAGCCAATAAAGCCCCTTGGGGAAACTGGCCTCATAACTTCACTGTACAGGGTTCCTGACCTGTGGTAAGTAAATAATGTCACTTTCTGGCAGGCCCAGGAGCTCCAAGTTTATCTTGGGACCTCAAGAGGAAAGGATCACCCAACTCATAGGTATTTGATGGCACAAATCCATGGCTGGTCTCAGCTTTAAAAAAGTCTTATCTGAGATTCCTTCTATGGAACAGTTCCCTCAAAGCCAATTTAAAAGACTAAGTAAAAAATATTTATTCTTGCTGTACTGTATGCAAAGAATTAGGCCAAGTAAAATATAGCATACCAGTCCTATCATGATTTGTCATTAGTAAAAATGGGAAACTGGAGAGAGAAAATTTATGTTTCAAAACTAAGATACACTTGTTAGATTCTAGTCTTGCCTAATGTTTTTTAATTTTATTATTTTCTACAGTTTGGACTGAATTCTAATTTTTCTTGGCTACAAGCTTTCAAAATAATGTTTTCAATTGTTTTCCCTCTTCAGAAGAAAATAACAGCAATCTATTTACATCCATAAACCACTTTCATGCTTGCCTGCCAATGTTTGGATTTCAGAGTAATGTGGCCTATATAGATTTTCCAGAATTGTTCTTTTTGTGGTTCCTGTTTATCTCCCTTCCTCCCCCTATTTTCTCTTCATAGGACATGAGAGTTTACAACCTTCTAACAAAACTTTCCTAGTAACTTGGGACTTACCTGTCTAGGAACAAATCATCCTAGCCATGAGAGATCAGACAAAATGTGGGACCAGGGGCTCATTTGCTTCTAAAATGCTTTCTCCAAAAGATTTTACAAAAAAACGGGGAGAGAAATTTGAAAGGAAAATATCTTGGGCCCCCAAAATCACTAAGCTAAAGGGAAAAGTCAAGCTGGGACTGCTTAGAGCAATCCTGCCTCCCATTCTATTCAAAGTCACCCCTCTGTCACTGAGATAAATGCATATCTGATTGCCTCCTTTGAAGAGGCTAATCAGAAACTCCAAAGAATACAACAATTTATCTCTTTTCTACTTATGACCCAGAAGCCACCTGCCTGCTTCAAGTTATCCTGCCTTTCCAGATTGAACCAATGTTTATTTTATATATGTTGATTGACATCTCATGTCTCCCTAAAATGTATAAACCAAACTGTGCTCTGATCACCTTGGGCACACGTAGTCAGGACCTCCTGAGGCTGTGTAACGAGCACGTGTCCTCAACTTTGACAAAATAAACTTTCTAAATTAACTGAGACCTGTCTCAAATTTTGGGGCTTCACAATAGTGTCAGTATTTATACAAATTTCATTTGTATTATGCAACATCTTTGCCACCTTTTTCCCCCTTTCACATAGAAACTGAGCTATTTGGACCATTTAGACCTCAGTCAGGACCCTCTCTTGCACTGCCTTTTCCCTCACCAAAGCAAAATAAGCAAAAACAGAACATCCTGCCCTCAATTCCCTCCCTTGCCATCCCTCTCCCAAGAGGGTAAACATAATAATGACACTAATCATCATTAAAAAATCATAGCATAAATCTAGTGTGTCTTGGAGCTTTGCTGTGGCCTACCAAATAAGAATCAAAATATAATTCTCCTAGTATTTGGTAACTGAACATCCTTGGACTGGAGATTGAAAGGAGCTAATATTATTCTAAATCTTATCCTTTTGCATACAGAGTAATGGCAAAATTCCAGCATAATAATACTGGACATTTACATAATGCCCTTTCTCACAGGCATTCATAGTGCTTTGCAAAATTTCCTATGCATTTTCTCAGTATTAGATAAAAAGAGAAGAGAGATGATTGATTTTAGATGGGGAAAGAGGGATAGGCAAAGCCTGAATCCAAAAAAATAAAGTGTGAGGCAAAAAGCTTAAGAGTGGACTCCTGACTCTGAACCTAATGTTCTTTCTACTATTCTTCTGAACGCAAATGCTTCTTTTTCTTTTCTTGGGTCTGCTATTTAATAGCACCTAATGAATATTGAAAAGCAAAAGGAGAATGGCCCTTGAAATTGAACACTAGCAAGAGACATGTTTAGAAGGCAAGATTTATTAAAACCAGGATCCAGATAAGCCTATTTTTAAAAATTAAGAAACCAAAAGCAAATCAAAATTAGGGGAAAATATGAAATATCTACAAAACAACCTGCATCTTTGTGTACTCTAATAATAGAAGGTATGGAAAATTGTTAGATTAAAAAAAGACCAGAGTATCCTCAAATAACCTAGAGGTAAATAGTAATATGTTATAATTCATCTGATAAATTTCTCAAACTGTGTGTTTTATTCAGCCTGGACTCACTAGGAATTTTTCAAAGTTCCAGATTTATAAGAAAAAAAAATACTTGAAATTGAAAAGTGGGGGTAATATATAGTGATTAAAGTTTGAGTCTGATTTTTTTCAGTAAAAGGAACTAGTGATGCAATAGTCCCAGGGATTTAAAAGAGTTTCCTCAAATATATCTGGGGGATAAGAAACACTGAAGAGAAAATAGGCCCAGTAATAAATGACAAATGAGATGAAATGAGATTTTGAAATAGTTGGGCTACTGAACTGATATTTTAAATAGATCTTTTAACAAGAAAAACAAAAAAGGGGCTAAGGACAGAGAAGGAACAAGAGTTGTCAGCAGAATGCTGGTAAATAGCAAGCAAGGGAATTCAGTCCTTGCAAAATTAAGGATTTTCCAAATCAGCAAACTCGGGGGATATGCCTTGCCACCAGGGATAAGAAAGAACTGAGTAATTTATATTCTGAATCACATTTTCTCTTACATTTTCATTCAGCCAGGATAATCAAACCATATTATAAACCCCAGAAACTGCTTTAACATGCAAAACATGCAAAACACCTGGCTTGCATTCTCACTCCTAATATCCTCAGATAATCGCACATGCTTTTAACAAACAAATTTAATTATCCGCAAATGCCAAGAACTCTACTAGGTACTACAAATACAAAGAAGCATTAGCATCTTTCCCAAATCATTCCACCCACCTTGGAAATCATTCCACTCACCTTGGAACACTCACTCAGTTTTGACCCAGGACCCCATCTGCCCTTCAAAGCAAGCAGGTTTGTTGAAGATCTGATGGCTGCAAGTATGTGGTCTACCTTTGTAGTACAGTTTGAAGTCAGGTAGTGTGATGCCTCCAGCTTTGTTCTTTTTGTTTATCATTGTCTTGGCTATATGTGCTCTTTCTTGGTTTCACATAAATTTTAAAATAGTTTTTTCTAAGTCAAAGTTTTTTCTAGATCAAAGTATAGTCAAGGGTTTCTTTATGATAACACTACACTCATTAGAGTCGCTTTCTTAATTTGGAGAGAAAGCACTGGAGTTAGAGATAAGTCTCAACCCTCAGAACCCTCAGTGTACCATGGGTATGTGTTCAATATGACAGTGTCATCTGTCCTACATGTTGCTAAAGGGAAAAAAAAGTTGACAACCACTGCTCTAACTAGGGCTTTTCAGATCATGTGAGAAAGTTGGTCAGATTTCTAGAGCCACGTAACTACATATATGGGACAACCAAGGTATTAAGTTTGGGGATCATGGTATAACTCAAGTAAACTGGGTTGAGCTTCACTTAACTCACTCTCAGTATACTCTCATACTCAAAGACACAAATCTGAGGAGTCACAGAGTATTTATTAGTACAACCGGTTCTCACTTTTGTATTTTGACTTCGTTTCTCGACAACTCCAAAGAGAAGAGTACATTCTGTACACAGCAAGAATTGTTTAAGTCCTTTTCCCATTACTGTCCCTCTCAGTAGGCTTCACACAGATGGCAGCTGCTCCTGAAAACATTCACTCTCATTTCTCAATTCCTTCAATACTCTAACCAATATCCAGTCAATGAATCTCTCTTCTCACCCACCTCCTTGACATCATTGTTATTCAGTCCACTTTGTTCTTTATTCAGAGAGTATGTACTTTAGGAGCATGGTTTTCCTTTCTAGACTTCGGTGCTGATGGAGACAGACGCCCTTTATTGTCAGAATTACCTCCAAGTGACTTGAAGGATTTTTGTTCCTGTGTTTTAATTTTATATATTTTTTGAAATATAGGTGTTTAAATACATTCTTCCTTTTTTCCTGTACTTTCTACTTTTAAAATTAGCATGTATTGACTTTATAATAAGAAAATAGTTATTTTTAACTTAAAAAGCTTATATATGCTCATTATAAAAAACTTGGAAAACTCAGAAATAGAGGAACAATATAATCATGAAGAACATTTCAATTTTAATGCATTTTCTTTATCTACTACACATGCACATATATACACACATACAGACTATACTGTTCTGTATTGTTTACTTGACGTACTTTATTTTCTCTTTTTATTAAGTAGCCTTCTGAATATTATTTTAATGACTCTGCTGCATTTCATTGTATGGATATATCATAATTTATTCATCCATCTCTCTGTTGTTAGAAATTTAGATTGTTTCCAATTTTCACCACTCTATAATGTTCACTAATCTTTTCATCTATACTCTTTTGTTAAAATGAATCACAAAAAACTTAGAATTCCTGAGCCAAATATTATCAATATTTCTTTAAATTTTGTGAAAGATTTAACTGTTCTCCAAAATAGAGACTAATATAATGAACTCCCTTATACAAATCATCCCACAATCAACATAACAAAATTTTACAAAATCTTTATTTTTAAGGTTCCTGATATGCAATACATTGTCTGATTGTGTTCCAGAAATTGACCAATTTTTATTCTCACTATCATTGTGAAACTCCCACGAGAACTCTAACTCGTATTGAGTGTCTCTAATATCTGATCATTGTTGGCAAATATGGTTAGCTATTTCAAACCAAAGTTGTCAGAATCTTGCCTCACATTGTCCTAAGAGTCTAGTCTAGATCCTTTAAAAACTAATTTCATCTCACAATGCAGTTTCTATCTTTCAAGATTGTCTATCTTCACTTCAGCAGAGGAGCTCAGACTTCAACTGACAGTCCTTCAGCCTTTGGAAAATTGATGTGGGCAGCAGTTTCCCCTCTGTATGAGTATCTCTGGTGTACTTGGGGAATCCAAGCTCAATTCTAATCATCCAGTTACTTATTGGGATGCACTGTGAGTAATGATAATTGAAGGTTCTTGGCAGTTTGTAATCTCATGCTAAGTTTCCATATGTCAGCCTTCCTCAAGGTCTGTATCTTTGCGGAATAGACCAAAACTTACAATATATAATTAAATGTTATATGCATCATCAAAACTAGGCTAGTCTATTTATATGAAAATTTAGTATCTCGCTAACTTACAACTTTGGTTTGAAGATAGATGTTGGCACTCAAAGAATTATTATTATTATTGTATAAATAATACAATGACTATATGGTATACTGGAAAAATCACCAAAATGGGAATAAAGAGTCAAATTCTAGACTCAACTCTGCTATTCACTAGTTATATAATGTTAGATTAGTTTTAAAATCACCCAGTATTTAATTTTGGTTTTTAAATTTACTAAAGTGTCCTCTGGTTCTAAAATTCCACAAATTAAAAATATCTTGATATAACTTATTACCCATTTAACATTAAAAATGCACTTTAAAAGATGATAGCCCCAGCACTTTGGGAGGCCGAGACGGGTGGATCACGAGGTCAGGAGATCGAGACCATCCTGGCTAACACGGTGAAACCCCGTCTCTACTAAAAAAAAAAATACAAAAAACTAGCCGGGCGAGGTGGCGGGCGCCTGTAGTCCCAGCTACTCCGGAGGCTGAGGCAGGAGAATGGCGTGAACCCAGGAGGCGGAGTTTGCAGTGAGCTGAGATCTGGCCACTGCACTCCAGCCTGGGCGACAGAGCAAGACTCCGTCTCAAAAAAAAAAAAAAAAAAAGATGATAGCTAGCATAGCAGTTGCTATGACATTATCTGTAGAAGTTAATGTAAGTCACCTAGTGGTGTGATGCTGATAAATGTTTCTAACAACAAGCTCTCTGATGAAACCAGCTTGGATATGTATCTTTGGCTTAGTTCCAGAGTGTGACTATTCACCACAGATGATTTAAAGTCACTGAATGTGGAATTGGAAATAGATAGGCACAACCATTTCACAAGCCAGTGTAAGCTGGCTCTGGCACAATACTGGACTTGCATTTATATGGTATTCCAGGAAAAATACATTCAGCTGCAACTAACAAACAATCTAGCTACCAGTGGCTTAAACAATAAAGGAATGTATTTTTTTTTTCTGTGTAAAAGAAGTCTGGAATTAGTGGTTCAAAGGTTGTTTCAGCAGTTCCACCATCTCAGGGTACTGGGTAAGTTTCTTCATAATTATCTTGACCTTATACCTTATTGTTATGAATCAGCTAGAGTAGCTCCAAGCTGCCTCTCCTTTTAGTACCATATCCAAAGTAGAAAAGAAATTGTAGAGAAAATATACTTTTTACTTGTCATTGTTTTCCTCCTTTTATTAAAGAGAATGAAAAAATTTGCCCAGAAACCCCAGAAGGCTTCCCCTCATGTTTCACTAGCCAGGACTGAATCCCATGTCCACTGTCAGACCTGTCACTGGCAAAGAGGATGTGAATTGCCACAACTGGTTCAGATCAGTTGTGATTTTAACCCTGGGACTGGACATATGGACAAAAGAGGAAGTAACATTGATGTAGGCAAATAACAGTGTCGGCTACATGTAAAAAAAGTTTCAAGCTGAAAAATGCTGATACTTGCAACTACCAACTCCAATCCAATTTGTTAATTATGAGTCTATTCAATAGGCAAGACAAAAGAATGTATCTACCTCTCTCGGGCATGTCATAATCAATCACACGCCCAAGAGTGGATTTATAAAGGAAGTCCCAGCATAGTCATTAAGACATTTAACCTTTTAAAACTTCTTCATGAAATTGGAACAGTTATATTTTAAAATGTCAATCAATATCATAATTTAACTTTCAAAAAATTTTAATTAATGTGAACACCTTAGAGCAAGCTTTTTGACCATTTGGACAAAGGAGTAACTAGTCCTGATTTAATTTAAAAATTTAGAGTTAGTATACTAATTCAGGACTTTATTGTCATGATATATTACTAAATGTAATGGCCTTCATTTAATTTTTAGTAAATGCTGCTTGGGTTATAGATCAGTTTATAATACATGTGTACTCAAGTAATAAAATTTCATTTATTTAAAATGATTTTGTGGCTCATAAATAGTATTTCATTTGATATCTCATTTTATAACATTCAGAAAGTTTGCCACAGTGCATCCAAACTGAAATTGGAAAGGAAGTCTGATTTGGTATATTAAAAAAGTCTCAGAATAAAAATTTTTTACATGGAAAAAGACTAGCTTATAAAGCCAGAAGATTCTCAGAGTTGTCACCTAGGGCTTACACAGCCTTTAAAAAATATACAGTACCTGTTCAGACTCTGCTTCTTTATATTTTCCTAATTATCATTTATTTATATATCTTTTTTATTTGCAAATAAAAAATGGAAAAGTGCTGCTATACAGAAAAAAGGCCTAATATGACAAATGTCATTATTGAAGCAGCATATGGGGCAAGGGTACATACTTTGGTCATTTTTATTTTGTAGTGCCTAATATTATAAATGGTTATTGTTAAATTAAGAAAATTATACCAGTGGCATACTTTAGGTTGTTCAATCATTTCAGTAGAGGTGGCAGATGAGCCTGTATGAATAGCTAATGCAGAATGAGAGAATTTTTGCTCAGTTTAGACTATGGAGACTACTTTTTATTTTGGCTGTGGAATATGACTAGATTATCTAATTTGAGATGTATTATATAACCCAGCCCTTTACAAATTTTATATTTTATCTATTTAGTACTTTTCTATGTCCCCTATAATGCCTAATCATAGGTGTCAAGAATATTTGTTCTTTTGGGTTTTCTCATTTTATTTTAAAAGTGTTACTTCTGTCATTCACTCTCTGACATACTGAATCTAATTCTATCAAATTAGGTAATAAGATCAAATTGGCATTTCATATAATTTAAGCAAAACACTCCTTGAATTATCTGGATTTAAATGCCTTCTTTAAAAATAATTATTTCATTGCAAAGAAAGAAAAACTTAGCACAGAAAAAACTGATAGATTTACCTTGACTTGAGTGTCCAAAATGACAGCCTGAAGGCCAGGTGCAGCCTCCAAGCATGTATTTACTCTACACAATATTTAAAAGTTAAAAGTCACAAAAAATTCACATTTCCAGCTTCTCTTGAAAATCATCAGGAGCTGTCAGTATTACATCTCTACAGTTTCAGCTGGAGCTGATTCCCCATCCCCACATCTCACTGTAGACAAGGCCTCTGCCCTCCTCTAGCACTGCACAGTCCCTGTTGCAATGGGCTCCGAGCTTGCACTTAGCACTCCCACTTCGCCAGCTTCTCTCATTTAAGGCATCTAGCAGGCATGTGGCTGTGCAAGTGGTTACCTGATAAGGACACTCTCACTAAGAAGGAAGTGGGGGCTTCCTTCATCAAGGAAGGAAGATATCTCCTCTAAGCTCCCTCAGGAGGAGCCTTAGAGGGGAAATCATTGCCTAATTTTGCTTAGAGGGGATTTGCCTAGAGGGGATATCTTTTTCTAATTTACAAAAGAAGACTAGCAGCCCTCACAGGATTCTGATCTAAGCCTAAAAAGTCCTAAGAGCAAGAATTATGTCTTGTTTGTCTCATTTGACTTTGTAATCTTGGGGCTAGGCAGGTCTAGAACACATAATAGGATTCGAAAAATGTAGGACAAGTAAATGATTCAGCTTCTACTCTCTACCAAAAATTATTTTGAAAAGCTCTTAAAAGATTTAAGGAATATTTGAAGGAATATTGGCAACTTCACGGCCAACAGCCTATGGGATCTGGACCTCTCTTAAAAGGAATTCTGTGGGCTAGGAAGCCCTATTGACTTCGATTGCTTCACATTAATAGATTCTACTTCCTTTTCTTATTTGCTATGTGCTACTCTTCCCTGATGGAACTGAAGCCTGGGCATCCAGCTATTCCCCAAGCCTATCTAGTCTGTCCCACATCCCCTTACCCAGATGTGTACCTAAAACCCCAATATACCTTATTAGCTGAGTGCACCCAAAATATAATAGTAAATCTCAAAAATCTACTCTACTGTACTTCCAGAAGCAAAGTAAACTTTCTTTACACACACACACACACACACACACACGTAAAGTAGAATATATTTTTCGTTCCAATCTATTGTATTCCATACGTCTTAAAAATATATACAGAGAATTATTTCTGCTCATTTGTTTCCTTATTTATACTTCTCTACAAAGGATTGAGGAGGTTTATGAAAATAAGAAAAAACTGATTAAAAAATCAGGCACAAGAAAAATATTAATTAGATTAGAAAGTCATAAATGGGTTGGGACTCACATGTCCAGTCACGAAGTTGCTCTGAGATCCCCTGCATACCAAAAGAAAATAAAAACAAAACCAGTTTACTGATTTGTCCCTAAGGAAAAACACATGCCAATATTTTCCCAAAGAAGCAACATTTTCTTTAGTATCTAATTCTGAAAGAAATTTATGATATGTGGACACTAGTGGCAGCTGGGGAGAGCTGGTCATGGAAAGACATCTTAAATAATTTTCTTTACAAATGCAGGAATGACTTCATAAAACTTACTCAGGGTATCCCAAATGAAAGGTAAAGGTGTGACACAAAATGTGACTCAGAGGAGGTAAGTTCTACAGATGCCCCCACTCCGACTCAAAAAATAAAAATAAAAACAATTCAAGTAAGCAGTTTTTTGCTGATACACTGTGATCAGAGAAGAAACCTTGAAGCAGTAATTCTCAGTCATAGCTCCACAGATCCTGCATCAGAACCAGCAGGGATTAGGGAATGCTTGTTAAAACCTCACATTCTCCATAGCCACAGAGTAGGAATCTCTGGGGGATAACCCAGAAGAGATGCAGCTTTTCCAGGCTTCCCACGTGATTCTTAAATCCCATCAGAGACAAAACCTCTGTCCCAGAGCAGTGGTCTTCAGACTTTTTTTGTTTGTGTGCTATAAAATAATTTTGAAAAACTAAGTACGGTGTCACATTTAAGTTGCCATCTCAATTTTTTAATTCTAATTTTATACAGTTGCAAAACATATAATTTCTGGTTTATTGTAATATTGATATTTTCAAATAAGTCTTATTTATCACCTTAAAATGTATCCAATGAGTCTTAAATACTCATACTCAATGAAATGTAAATATATGAAAAACTCTTCTACAACAGTCAAAAATTTTACATTTTCTCCTTGAACTTATGTTTCCATTACACTCTCCCCACAGAAATTTATTCTAATGCAATGTATTTTAAGCTTTAAAGTCTTTTTTAACATCCCATCATGGTTCTCTGCAAAATAAGTACATTGAAATTTTGTTGTTTTAGTTCTTGTGACATTAAGACTGTATTAACATTTCTTCAGAACTAAGTTAGCATTATAATTGTTATTAGTATACAATTAACAAAAACATACATATTATATATATTTCATAACTAATTTTTAATTATAACAATTTTTGGAAAGTGCTTCTATTAATTTGATGGATAGGCTGGTTTGTCCCCTGGTTAGTTCACGTATTCACTGGTGAATATTATTTATTACTAGAATAAGACAAGCTTAAGCATCAATTTTGTTCATATGCTTTGCTTTACATATAATACTCACTGAGTGTTTACATAAATAAGGAGATGGGAATGGAAAGTGTTTTGTTATAGCAATGTCACTCAAATCTTTGAACTTCTTCTGAATTATAAACCCAAAATCATAGACAATTTATCATCAAAATTTAATTTTATTAAGTTGAAGCTGACAATTTTATTAGGTCTTCCTTCAATTTTGTTAATAGCAAAGAATTGGAAATCACCTAACCTGCAAAATAATTTGTAATCCAGTCATTAATAGCCATTTACTGTCTTTAACCCCAGCATCAACATTTTGAAATATGATTAGTTTAATGCTCTAGATGTGTAAAAGGGATGTGTAAAAGCCTCTAGGGCATTAAACTAACCCCAAGTAAGATTCCAGATGGTTGAAAGGTATTCCATTCTTTTAACAAGTGGATGAAGCGTGATTGGAAAATGGGAGGTGGGAAAAGAGGCCAAGGGACATTCTCAGGCAGATTCACTTTAGTAAAGAATATTTGTGGAAATTGAGGATCTCAGAAAAGCTTTTCTAAAAACTATTCTTACGGTGAAACCCCGTCTCTACTAAAAAATACAAAAAACTAGCCGGGCGACAAGGCGGGCGCCTGTAGTCCCAGCTACTCTGGAGGCTGAGACAGGGGAATGGCGTGAACCCGGGAGGCGGAGCTTGCAGTGAGCTGAGATCCGGCCACTGCACTCCAGCCTGGGCGGCAGAGCAAGACTCCGTCTCAAAAAAAATAAAAAATAAAAAATAAAAAAATAAAAACTATTCTTGCTTCCACATTTCTCAAAAGGTCTTGAGGAAAGTTCACAAACCTGTTTGAAGACCACTGTTCAATGTATCTGAACACAGTGAGAGAATTAATTACTTTCAAAAATACTTCAATAATATTACAGAAAATTAAAGTGTCCCAACATTTATCTCAATCTTCTCAACTCCCTGGATTTAATCTAAATGCAGGTATAGCCTGACTTGAGATAGCTATAGCAAGAGTTAAGGAGAAGGAGCCAACAAGGTGTTCATAACAAACAGCACAGAAAGATGTGGGAGATCTTTAAGAGCCAACAAGGCTTGCTGTTAGGATTTTGCCAGTCCTTCTCTCCTTATTTTAATGAAATTCTTATCATTCCCCGAAGGGTTGAACTGGCTCTGGGTCAGACAGGACCAGACGGTCCTCATGTTTTCTCCCTGAGGAATTCCGTAATTTTGTTGCCACAAACAAAGCTGAGGATAAGAAAGCATCTCCTTTTTTGTTGTATTTTGTTTAATATGAAAATAATTGCCTCTACTCTTGGAGACCTGGCTTAATTAGACTAATCTGATTTTCCACTGGCAAAACTAACACTAAAATGGTATTGCTCCAAGTTCTCTAATTGTAGAGCAACCACACGTTTTCTCAACAGATACTAAAGTCAAATGCTATAATGTTGGATGAGGTCATTGTGACTAGTTTGTTATAAGGCCTATTTTAAGAGACCACATGAATTTCAGTGAATATTATGCTGTGACGGGAAGCAACAGATAGAAAATTCACTGCAGAAAAAAATTATGAAGTGTTCCTATAATTTACCTAAACAGTGATGAGTTTCCATGAGTTATTTCATAAGAACTATATTACTTGACCGCAACCTTTGTTCTTTCACCCCCACAGGCCACAATATCAGACCCTGGTCTGCTTTTCCCTCTCTTAGCCACCCCCTTCCTTTTCTTCCCTGCTCAGCTTGAACACTATGATCAACCTTTTGATGGATACTCTCACCAGTACTCTCAGTGCTCCCTTGAACTTCTGCTTATCTATTCTGCCAAGTCCCAGCTCAGAATCAAACAACCATCTGGTTCTCTCTACTATTGCTTCTAGTTTGCCAAGTACTGCTGGAGAAAATTGTGTAATTGCTGATTCATGCCATGCCAAATCTGCAATTTCCAAATTCACCTTGACCCTTTGCACTACTTGGCAATCCTTTTACTCTTGCCTGGTTGGCTTCCTTTTCCAGTGCTCAGGTGCTCTTCCAAATCTCATGTCATTACTCTTCTGAGGTTTCCTGCTATACCTCCTCAATCAAGAGATGACCTAACTTCCTACATCAGAAAAAATTTGTATTCAATTCCCCTTCCTCCCACATCTAATGGTCATCTACATTTTAATGTGCCCTTCCCCCTGTTCCAGGGGATCATTATCATGCATCAATTATCCCCTAATACTGTTCATTGGTTTCTAAGCTATTCACTACAAACTCTATATACATTATTACAAGGCAAATATTCTCCTAGGAATTAATATTGCAAGTTAACAAATGGGCTTTGGAATGTCAGGAAATAACAGGTGCTGACTGGCTATAGAAAACAGCACATCAAAATAGCAAGTGTTGGCCTGGTATAGGGGCTCATGCCTGAAACCCCAGCTACTTGGGAGGCTGAGGCAGGAGAATCGCTTGAAACTGGGAGGCAGAGGTTGCAGTGAGCCGAGATCTTACCATTGCCCTCAAGCCTGGGCAACAAGAACAAAACTCTGTCTCAAAAAAAAAAAAAAAAAAAAAAAGTGCTCTTCCTCTTTGAATCATTCATAATCATTCATAATCAAGAACAGAAATGAAGGTAAGTTGGGATGCTACCTGCCCATTAAATGTTTCAAAATTCTATTATAGTTCTGCCAACCAAGTGTCACAACATGAAATTTAGAGGCAATACTTTAGCGATCAATGCCATTTTTGTCCTCTACTATTTGCTGCCACCTGTCACATATGCAGTCAAAGATGCTACTAATGCTACTAATGATAATTCATCCAGCCAGTTTCTTTTTTTTAACTGTGAGGAGTTTTCTCACCCTCATTCAATCCAAACTTTTCATGGAAATTCCCAGGGCAACCAATGTGAATTATGTATGATTTGATATGGCTGTCCTAATTTAACATCATATTACACCACGTATCATACAAAACTTACAAGTGACATATATATGTTGTAAAGGTATTTGTAGGCCAGGCATGGTGGCTCACACCTATAATCCAAGTATTTTGGGAGGCCGAAGTAGGTGGATCATTTGAGGTCAGGAGTTCAAGACCAGCCTGGCTAACAAGGTGAAACCCCATTTCTATTAAAAATACATTATTATTAGCTGGGTGTGATGGTGCACACCTGTAATCCCAGCTACTTGGGAGGCTGAGGCATAAGAATTGCTTGAACTCGGGAGGTGGAGGTAGAAGTGAGCTGAGACTGTGCCAGTGCACTAACAGAGCAATACTCTGTCTCAAAAACAAAAGAGAAGTATGTGTAGAGACTACCAAAGAAGTTTTGATGTAGAGGATACTTAGGAGAGCTATGTATCCCATCTAACCAGAAGCAGATCTTTGTTTTGTGGGCCCCTAAAACACATAATTTGGAGAGATCTGTGTTCCAAAAGATCTCTCTTTCCAAAAGAGAATACAAAATTATGAATACAAAATGAGGTTCAGGGCCTTTGGAAGAGGTCTGTGAAAATAAAGGGCTCTAAAGTTTAAGTTTCATTAGCCTCATATAAATCACCCTTTCTGTATCTGACCACTTAATTGAGGCATTAAGCAATCCTAAACCCAAACCAAATAAACACAAACTCACTAAAATGGGAACACCTAACATGAACCAAGCTCTGTATATATTACATTTCATACTCACAACGAACCTCTCAGGTCAATATTACCATTCTCAATTTTACAAAAGCAGAAACTAAGACTCAGAAAATTTAGTAACTTGCTCACAAGCAGCTCACTACGCACAGTGAAGCTGAGATCCAAACCAAAGTCTGACAAACTAAATCTTGTGTTATTTCCATTACAATACTCTCCCTTTAATGTTTCCCACAAGACAAAGGGTTTAAGTTACTTTGGAGAATACCCCTAGAAAATGGCTGGAAGTGTTCAGTTAATACTTGACATTGACATGACTTAACTCACTTTGAGACCTTCACTAAAAATTCTGCTCTAAAACTGTGTTTAAAGGGCATGAAAAACACAAATGTATAACTGGATTATCTCCAATAAGTGACATAGATGAAGACAAGATATCTTAAGGTCCAAAAGAAATGTGATTATAATAAAGAAAAAAATAGAAGCAGAACCAGAAAATCCTGAAGGGAGGCTAGAATTATTATACAATCTTTCAGGAAAGCGTGTGGTTACGGAAGGACATACTGATTATATGAATCTTTCACAAATTAAATCCTCTTGCTACATGTCCAATATTCTTTTACCTGCCATTATGTAATATCAAGTTTTAGAGATTGAAAAATAATGACAGTGGCTCATATATTATATTATTCTATTATATCCATACCTTGTATTTGCCAGTTTGACCTCTTTTTTAAAAAAAAGTCTCTTAGAAGTATTCCTTCTTCCTCCTGAGGCCCCCAAAAGGTAGATGCTGTGTCTTTATCTTTTCTTTACTTGCAGAATCCGTCACTGTGCTTTACAGATAGTGGCATTTCACAGAGGTTTGTTGCCATGAAAGAACATGTTGATTAGTTGTTTACAATCAACTAGATTGTAACACTAGTGTTACAATCTAGTTTACATTTTGTAGTAAATGTAGTGTTACAAACAACTAGTGTTGATGAGTTGTTTTTGACAATCCAACATTTTCTAACACAAAAGGAATTCCATAATGTAGATATGATGTGATTCCATCCTATTCATTCAAAGACTTCAGAATAGAACTTTGTCATTTGCCTAGATCTAAGGCAAGAACTGATCAGATGTAGTTAGTATTTCCAGTCAACAAATTGCCACTGATGTTGAAATTACTTTAAAGACCTGCTGATTATGTGGTATTTGGGCCATTGTGACCTCGCTGTAGCTAAGATCAGTCCACTGCAGCAGGAGTTTCAAGAACAGCAGCACAAAAATGATGACTTAACTGGATAGGAAAACAGGCACATATTTTCAGGAAGGCCTCTTTATTCTTAGAAGTTACCCTTCAAGATGACAAGTGGTGCAAACTCTCCAGGATCTTACCTGCCCTCAAAAATAAGGTGAGTCTTTGATGGAAGATGCTAAATAGAAAAGAGGGTCTCTCTCTTTCTCTCTCTCAACCCAGGCTAAAGGCAGATATTATTGTGCCTCTTCCCACAGAAGTTCTAAAATACATGACAACTACTTGAAGGAATTAAATGAGGACTTAATGCTAAGGAAGCAGGAACTGCTAGAGATGCTCAAACCTCTAGAAGATAAAAACAACCTCTTATTTCAAAAGTTAATGTCTAACTTGGAGGAAAAACAAAGGAGGTATGGGCTCTTACTCTGGATTCCTAGAGGTAAAAAGGCTGGAGAACTTAATCTCCATAGGACTGGGAATAATTACTTACAAATGTTGTTTTGTCAATTACTAAAAGGTTTGGAAATTCAGCTGTAGTAGGCAAAGAATTTGTAACTACCAAGTTAGGGTGACAACAAATCCTTTATTTTCTTTTAGTAAATTAAACATGACTCAGCCCTTATTTCATGGGGCTAGTTATAACTCTTCCTCCCCAGGCTACCCATCCAAGAAGGAGTGAAAGGCCTTTAATAGCATTAGTTTACCATGGTTACAAAGATGCTTTCTTGTGCATGATCACTTTAGAATAAATAACTCTGCTTTTTCTATGCCAAGCAGTGGAATGGCAGTATTTTCTAAGCCTAGGAGCCCTCTGAATTAAGGCACGGCCTCTCTAAATATACTAGGCAGCTGAAGTCTTAATTCTTTACCAGAGCACTCACTGTACTTGAGACCCACAAACTCTTGTTTCCTTTCTAGTCTCAGAACATCTCACCTCAGTGAGTCTACCTTTATTCTACATCCTTATCATAAGCATCTTAAAGGACTCATATTTTTGGAGAACAAAACCCAGGCAGAAAGTTGTGGTCAAGCACCAGCTGCTTACAACTCAGCAATACAGACTTCTCTCAGAGCAAGAAACACAAAGGCTTAGAATTGTGTTCTCTCCTTAGAACTGGGGAGAAAAAAGTACAAGAACACAAACATAAAATAATTTACGCCTTTAAGGAATATTCTCTCTCACAAAGACTTGATTTTGATTCAGACTTTGTTCTAGTTGAATGGCTTGCATTCTCTGGGGCTGCGAAAGGATATCAGTGACTTCCCCAATAGACTTAAATGTCCTTATATGAATAAGCATGGAGGTGGGAGAAAGTGGACAGAGGATAGAGATGGGTTAGGAAATAACTCTGGGATTTATCCTAGAAGACAGTAGGTTCTTCAACCTCTTCTTAAAAGGGGGGTAGAATTACCCCTTCTTCTCCCAAAAGTCACACACTGCAACATTCTTCCGAGGGGGTGGAAAGGACTCTCCCTGGCTGCTGGAGACCTAAGTTTTAAGCATTAAAGAGCACAGAATTCATTCTAGAGCACATAGATAGGCAAATGTCAATTAGAAATGGAAACATCTTAGTTATAGAGATCTTCTATTACCAGAAGGGCTTCCATAACTTCTGAGATTTCAGTCCCCATCTAACTTTCATGGTAGAGTACTTTCTGACTGGTTGTATTATCCTTAAGGAGGTATGTATGTTTTATGATGTCTTTCTTTCTTCTAGTCTTCAGATCATGAGGCAGATCATGGCAGGGAAGGGGTGTGAGGAATCCTCGGTCATGGAGCTCCTTAAGGAAGCAGAGGAGATGAAACAGAACCTGGTAAGAAGTTGGAGGTACTCCAGCAACAGCCTCCTGAATAGGGATCAATTCCATTGCAGTGTCAGATGTGGAGAGAAAGACAGAGTACTCATCTCTGGCATCTGATGCTCCAACACACATATCTCCTTGATCTAGAAAGTCCAGGGTGACCCAAAGGGAGTCAGATGGAATGTTGGGAAGAACAGGACTAGCTAGCAAAAATTCTATTCTTTGACTTTTAAAAAACTTTTTATCTAGGGAGTTAGTGAATATGACCATATTAACTCTTCGTGTTTCAGAAAGAATAGCAAAATATCTGCTATAAAGAATAGAAAAATACCTATCAAAGTAAAAGAAAATAACTAGTTTGCTCTATGGGATTCTTGTAAGATTTTCTTTTAATCAGCAATGTAAAGGATCTTAAAAATTAAAAATTAGTGGTCTAAGCCCCCAAGAAATGGTCATATAAGAACATCTTAAGTGTTAGGAACTCATTTCTATAGATATTATCTCACAATTATTACAATTAAAGTTATTACTTAAAAAATAACTTGGATTTTTAAAAAAATCATCATCATCATCATCATCATCAACATCTCTTATGCTCCTGGATTTGGGGTTAGACCCATTCATTGCCTTCCTCTGTGGTTTACTATGTCCCTGGACCCTTTCCCACCATTATCTAGTAACTTCTTCCAAACCCACTTCAATGGCTGGACAAATACATGCTTCTGTTTGTTTGGTTCTTCCCCCTCCAACAGGAAAGGAAAAACAAGATGCTTCAGAAGGAAATGGAGATGCTATGGAACAAGGTGTGCCTCTAAAGATCTATTGAAAGTATTGCCCTACAGATCACAATGCAAAGAACCTCCCTTTCCTCTGGCCCCCATCCTCATTGTTTCATGTCCTTGCTTCCACCATGCCTCATTCCAATCCATTCTCTACACATTAGACAAGGTGAACTTTTTAAAACAAAGCATGTTACTCTTCTTATGAAAAACCTTTACAGTCACTAATTGTGGCATAATCTGGCTCTTGCCCACTCTTCAGTTTCCTCTCATAGATGTCCTTCCTTTGCTTTCTATGCAACTTTCTATGCCAAGCCTTTTCCTATCTCAAGGATTTTGCTCGTCTTCCCTACTGCCTGTAATGCTATTTTCTCATAGTTGGCTCATTCTCATCCTTCAGGTCTCAGCTTAAATGTCATCTCCTTAGAGAGGCCATCCTTGTTTCTCCATGTAAAGTAGGGCATCTTTCTCCACTTTTCTATTATATAACTCTGCTCATGTGCTCAATAGCACTGTTTATAATATAACATTATTATTATTATTGTAGTATTACTTTTTTAATTGTTTCTTGTTTCCCTGCCTCCTCTGTATCTTCTCAAGCTCCTTCGGTATCTTGATTGCTTTGTCCGAATCTATAGCTCCTAGCACAATGCTTGGAACATAGTAGAGAATCGATAAATGTAAGTTGAATGAATAAACAAATGAATACCTAATTCTAATGCTCCTATAATTTTACAACAATCACTGCATTGTTTAAGATAAAAATATTAGGGCCTTTTGCTGGGAAACCAGAGCCAGGGAGTAGGGGGAAGGGGACAGGGAATTCCTTTGTTCCTTGTCTAAGACTTTGTCCAAGACTAATCCCTTGGGACCCAAGTGCTTCTTCACAGACTATGCAACTAGAAGAGTAGATTGTGTCTTGTGATATAAACAGGTATATAGTGTGATCTCTGTCTTTTTTTTTTTCATCTCACTTTTCCACAAATAATCAGAATATCTCCAAGCCCTGCATCTCGTATTGAGATCTGGTCCAGGTTCTTGTGGGCAGTTACAAATTAGTTCTATGAATTGTCAGAAGTTTTAGTTCTTGGGTTCTCGAGTCCTTGTAATAGGAAATGTGCCAGCACAATTCCTCTATCTAAATCCAGCTTCTACAGAGCTCTCAAAAGGGACATCCATACACTTAACCCGTGATCAACTTTAGCTACTCGTATTTTAGTAAGAAGACATGGAGAAGAGCAGCAAGCCTAGTGGTCAAGAATACAGGCTTCAGAATCAGAAAGATCTGGTTCAAACTCCAACTCTGTACTTTCCTAGCTGTGTGACCCTAAACAAATAACCTCTCCAAGTCTCAGTTTTCTCATCTATAATATGGAAACAAAAATGCTCCTCAAAGAACTGTGAAGATTAAATGAGAATGTCTGTAATGTAGTACAGTAAGGAAAACAAGTAGAGTAATGCAGTAAGTAGCTTAGAGTAGTGACTGGCTAAGGGTCCAGCTAATAGTTTTCATTCCTATAAGGTACACTCAAGGGACCGAATGAAAGAAGGGCTCACTACATTCTGACCTCCCTTTGGTAGTACACTTTTCATGCCAGGCCCTGAAAAGCTGCTGACAGGCAGGAACCAAAGCCTTGACCCATACTGGTTTTCCACTTCCCTCTTTAATTTCCACTACTTTAAAGCTTTGCCAAAATGTCTTTCCACAGACATTCGAGGCAGAAGAACTCAGTGATCAACAAAAAGCACCACAGATAAAAAACAAGGCAGACTTGCAGGATGGAAAGGCAAGTGGACTGCATGTACTTAAAATTTCAAGATTGTCAATGTCACACAGCTGGAAACAGCCTGCTGACAATCAGGGCTAATTTGGGTAGGCAGAAAGGTAGGACCTGGGTTTTTAGGGTTAATTAGATTTATGACCTGCTGAGACATTGCACTTCTTTCCTGGAACCTCTTATTCCTTTAGCTCTCTTCTTTCATCCCAGGCTCCCAAATCCCCCTCATCACCTAGGAAGACTGACAGTGAACTGGAGAAATCATTTTCAGAGAAAGTGAAGGATATAAGGAAGGTGGTACAGCCATTCTGAATGGTAGTGGCTTTTAGAACTAGTAAATAAGAAAACTTTAATGTTGCAGTAATTTGCCTAAGCTATGGTGTGCTCTTGGACCAATTTTTATAGATTTGGTTCCCCTGTGTTACTACATTTGAGTCAGAGTGATATCACAAGTTTCTGGGAAATCACATTAGGAAAAAGTGAGGGAAGCTATAACAACAATGATAACTCTGCAACAGCTAAATGATGTCAGAACTCCTGTTCATTTGTCTTTGAAAATGTATTCAGTTTTTCAGGTATTATGTTTGTATCTCATCTTCCCATAACCAACTCACCAACAGAAAATAACTCTATTCATTTGGCTTTTAGAGGGTGGCTTGTACAGTTGAGGTCAATTAAGAGAATCGTGCAGTTAAAGTCAATTTAATAGTAAATCTGTGACACTATAATTTTGCTATAAGGCTTTTGCAGCATATTGAGAAAACTGATTTCTGATCTCAATTTACTTTGTCACCCAGGGGCTCTTTCTTCCACCAGGAAAAGCAACAGAGGAAAATGGAATGGGTCAAGTATCAGGAACAAAACAACATCCTTCAGGTACTAAGGTCTTCCAAAGCTGGATATAGGATGCAATTTCATTCATATAATACAAAGGCTTTTAGCTGCATATTGTGAAGCCCAGTCCCCACATCCTAGATTACCAATTGCCCTGCTAAAACAAATGTGTCATAGAAAGATAGCTGAAGGTACCTATCTCTGAAATTGGAATAAATGGTATTTCTTCCTATGTTCTTGATTTTGTTCTATTCTAAACGGGGAAAAATCACAAATACTTTCTACCCAACTGTTAAAGACTGAGCATGATGGAATTACTTTTTAACTTCTGAGTAAAGAGGATTCAGGTAACAATGGATTCAGAGAAGCCAATCTTATACGTGCAGTTTTGGAAAATGTTCTTTTCATAATGATTTTAATGGCAAAGTGATTCAGCTGAGAATTGAAGCCTTGAAGAACTACCAGAAGGCCAATGACCTGAAATTATCACTGTATTTGCAGCAGAATTTTGAGCCAATGCAAGCATTTTTAAATCTTCCTGGGTCCCAAGGTAGGTAGAATATCCCAGGTACACAGTTTGAGGTTTTGTTTTGTTTGTTTTATATTGGAGACCTTTACTTGTAAAGTGAGCAACATAGTGCCTGGCACATAGTAAGTTAAATGTTAGTAGTACAGTACCAATTTTTTCATTATTTTTATTTCTTTATTTATTTTGAGACAGGGTCTTGCTCTGTTACCCAGGCTGGAGTGCAGTGGCACGACCTCAGCTCACTGCTACCTCTGCCTCCTGGGTCCCAGTTCAAGCAATTCTCCTGCCTCAGTCTCCCGAGTAGCTGGGGTTACAGGCATACAACACCATGCCCAACTAATTTTTGTATTTTTAGTAAAGACGGGGTTTCACCATGTTGGCCAGGCTGGTCTTGAACTCCTGACCTCGTGATCCACCCACATTCGACCTCCCAAAGTGCTGGGATTACAGGTGTGAGCCAGTGCGCCCGGCCTATCATGATTTTTATGACTCAGAAGCTTATGTACTAAGGCGAAATATTCTCTCTAGGAGAATTGTTTTCCTTTGTAAAGATAAAGTAATATATTACATACTTAGCATATGTAGCTGATACATAGTTAGCACTCAATAAAATGTTTCCACCTCATCCCCTTTTCTAGGAATTAGAATTGTTTGATCTTATTAATCTGGCTGGAATGGACTCTGCTACTTCAAAGCAGAAGGCCAAGGGGACAGACATCTGACAATGGTTGTGAATTTCATCCAGTTGTCCCTCTGAGAGTTTCAGTGATTTCCCCACAGAATTTATGGCAATATTAGAGAAAATAATAGAGTTCATTAAAAAATAGAATATAGGGATGGCTCTGAGGACAGGGAAAAGGTTCTTAAATTTTCAAGTATCTATGAATATGAACTCCATTTTTTAAAAGGGATATGCAATGGGAAGTCATGGCCAAGGGATGACAATGTTCTATTAGTATCAGTATGTATGTTTCTAATTTCTTAGTCTTTTTCTGTAAAGGGCTTAAACAGCTTATAAAAATCACAGTCAACACATAGGGTTAAATAAATATATGAGTAAATCAAAGAAAAGGGAAAATAAGTTGAAGCTGGGCAAACACACAAGAATGCATAATGGGAGTACTGTACAGCTGGCAGAGGTAGGCTACAAATTTGGTTCTGAATTTTCCAGTAAAAAGAAACATGGATTTGCAAAACTCATGAAATAACAACAAACCAATTAATTGCTCAGGAGAAACAGTTTTTCCTGGTGTTGAATCTGAGAGAAATTTCTCCTCCAGTTCCATATAATGGTGGCAGGACATTGTTTGTGTGATGATAGTTGCCAATGTCTTCAACAATATTTCAAAATAAATTCAGAATCCAAATTTCCTAGGTTGTTTCTCCTCTGTTCTTTGGCATAATCTGATACAAACATATTAATCTGAATTTTTTTTTTAAGTGATGAATTGACTGAAGATGATTTGATTCAGGTACATAAGACTCTCTGGTCTGGCTTGATCCACAGGTAAATTTTAGAAAACTAGAAGACTGGACTATCCTTCAGGCAGTATTCCATGCATATTTTTCTTTCAACTTATGTTCTAATAAGAATTGGACAGCATAAAATTGGAAAGAAACCTGGAATGCAACCAGAAGCAGTATTAAATCATTAAGATACAAATTTAAAAGATAGAGGAGAAGAGGGTTATGAGGAAGACAGATAGGTCCCTGTTTTACTTCATTCAAAATTAGCTGAAGGTCATCTCAAGGGATCTATAGGGGAAAGAGCCAAAAGCTTTTTAGCTGTAGAATCAAATTATGTCTAAATTAGTAAATAAGGGTTCCATTCAACTTGATTGTTTCAGGAGATATTTTTTCCCCTTGCATGTAAAACATTGAATCAACTTTGAATTGGAACAGTCACAGATTCACACCTTCTTTTCTCTGCTTTTCTTTTATGTTCCTGGAGAATTAAATGATAGGGTACCATACTGCTTAGTTACCACAGAGTAATGTAGCCACAGGCAATGGATCAGTGTGTTATATTGATTCTGCATTCATTTAGCACTAATTATGGGCCAGTTTCATTTTCTAACACACGTATTCAAACTCTATAGGTTTGTTTGAGCCCAAGTGGATTTGAAATCTAATGGAGTCCTATATTTTGGTTAGGTGGCCTATTTTTTCACCTCTAGTATTTGATTATTGAAAAGAAGACAAATATTCTCTTCATAAAGGATTTTAAAAGTAATTATGTAAAGAAGTTAATACCAACAGTAATAATTTCTTAATGGTAGGTGTTGTAGTATTTTCCAACTTTATGTATCACTGGGGCTATTATTTATTATTTGCTGTTTACATTGATTTATTTAGTTTCCTAAATGCATTCCTTGAAAGTAAAATTTTTATTACTATTTTAAATGAAGAATCAATATAGTTTTCCATAATAGAAGGCAAACTTCATACTAAATACACACAAAAAACAAGATTTTAATGTTCTAGAAAAATTCATAAGCCTGAGATCTATTTTATCTCCATTAGGAAGTGAGATTAGAAAGACATAGAGAATTTTGGCCAGGCACGGTGGCTCATGCCTGTAATCCTAGCACTTTGGGAGGCCGAGGCAGGTGGATCATGAGGTCAGGAGATCGAGATCATCCTGGTTAACATGGTGAAACCCCATCTCTACAAGAAAATACAAAAAATTAGCCAGGTGTGGTGGCAAACGCCTGTAGTCCCAGATACTCAGGAGGCTGAGGCAGGAGAATCGCTTGAACCTGGGAGGCAGAGGTTGCAGTGAACTGAGATCGCACCACTGCACTCCAGCCTGGGTGACAGAGCAAGACTTTGTATCAAAAAAAAAAAAAAAAAAGACATAGAGAATTTTAAAGAAAGCCAGCACCAAACTGCAACTTTCTCCTTGATGCCATCAAGTTTGAAATAATTGAAAAGGCAATAATTTTCTCACTGTGATTTATAGTATTTAATGCCACATTCCAACACTGAAACTTATCCCAATTGCCACCTAAAATCATCTCATCATCAAATTTTGGCAAATTGTAATTTAAGGAAAAAAGCACTGAATTTAGACTGAGATACAGGAGTTGCAGGCCTTCCTCTGAGGCTCACCAGTTATATGACTTGGGAAAGTCATTTAATTTCAGTTTTTAAAAATACAAACAACACTAATATGGAGTATGTTGACAACTTAATATCTTGTGTAACCCTCACAGTGACTCTATGAAAGGTATTATAGAATAAGAAACAAGCTCAGAGAAGCCAGGCTTCTGGCACCATATTCAATCCTTATTCCCTAGATTATGCTACAAAATGGATGTGTAGAAGTATGTGACTCTTCATGCCTCTTCTAGATCTAAACGCTGTAATTTGAATCCAAATTTATTATCTGTTTATAATGTATAATCTTCCCAGTGAAGAATCATACTCCCTAAGGTTAATTTGTTGAGCAGGAGATTGGTAATTCTGTATTTAGCCCAGTAGGTGGCACCAACCACATCCAGGCTTCAAGTCCACAGAGTGGTAATTCAGGAACCATGAAATGCTGCGGGAGAGATCCGTCTTCTATTACTCTCAGGACAAAAGGTGCCACATTTATGTATCAAACGAAAAAAGGAAAAAATTTCTTGATGTTTTATCACACAGTCTTTTGGCAGCAAGGTATATTACTGGCAGCCTTGATTAGACCATGTTAAACTCAGTGTTCTGTTGCATAATTTTTACCTAGTATTTTACTCCCTGTACTCCAGTTCTCTCCATTTCAAAAAAGTCACTGCCCACTTCCTCCACAATCCTTGTAGAATAGTGTTCCCTTCTACCACAGATAAATCACGTGATTGGGGCACTAAAATGAAAAATAAAAGATAGTGTTTATTTGAAGTTTGTATACTTAATAGTGTTATAGGACAGTGTTCCTTCTTCTCTAGTTTCAAAAGAATTGAATTGTGCAAACCTGTCTTAGAGAAAGGGCAGAATATAATTTTGGACACACCTCTCAGTAAACCAGGGTACAGGCTCTTCTGTTCTAAGCATTTCCAAGTAGAGGAAGGGTTTACCTCAGTACCCTTAGCCAAGAATTCCTCCTCCCACTGTCCTATGTGCTGGTTGGCTGAGTTGCAGTGGTATGATCTGTGTAGCTGGCAAAATACAATCCTGTGCTAATATTACTGATTTTGTTACACATCAACAAATCCCTACTTTTGAATTCCCTTGATGCCCAGGATGTGGCATTACCATCATCCATGTTATCTCTTTGGCATGCTGCATCACTTAGTCTGTTTACACCTACGGTGAAGTCTTTACTTTTGATCTTTCTGGAGACAGGTGACATTTGAAAGGATTTACTTTCCCACCACTGTAAAATTATAATTTGACTCAGGGTGTATTGTAGGCCCTCCCTAACTTCTACAGAGTCCAGAAAGCAAGTTTGTGGACTTTGGCAGTCACCTATCTTAGAGAGCACAGGCGCTAACAAATCTCTAAATTCAACTGAATTTCCCATCATATCTCCTGGTGTTTAAAGAAGAGGTTTATCTTCAGCAATGATATAACTTGTGTTAAGACATTTGATTCTGACAGCTTTGCTTTTCTCTCCTCCCCTCAATCCCCACCAACTCTTAGCATTTCCTTGAGGTCTTCTGAGAAAAACCTGAAGGTTGGATGTGAGTATTATGCTACACTTATAAATTCAGATGAAAGCCCAGCGAGGTGGGAAATGAATACTCTTGAAACCTTATTTACTCTCTAACTCCTTCTGTTCTGAAAGCAAGTCATTATTCCTGGCTTTAACCTTTACTTCACTTTAGTATTTTTCTTCCTGATGGTTGAACTACACTTCAGCAGGTGCTGCTGAAGGGAAAATAGTAGTGTTAAGCTAAAATGCTGAAAGGCAGGGGCGGAAAACCACAGCTAGCTCAAATCCGGGTCCTTGATAAGTGGTACCGTTGCTTTCAAGTACAGGCTTTTTTAAGCTTTGAGGCAACATTAACCTTTTGAATGTCAAAGTTAGGTTTATGGTATTAATAGGTTATAAAGTTAATTTCTAAACTAAGTCATTCTTTTACTTCTTTAAGACCTCACAGAAATTCAGGGGGAGAAAAAATTCTTTTTTTTTCCCCTAAATATAAATTTTGAAGCTTGACAAAATAAACTGTACCCTTATTAATATTATTTTAATGGGTGACAACAAATGCCATAATTTGTGGGCATCACCCACTCAGGAGTGCAGCAGTATGTCTAGGAAAGTGTTATCATATTTAGCAAATAAAAAAAGGATACCCTATTAAATTTGAATTTCACCAAATAATTTGTAGTGTGTCCCAAATATTTCATGAGATATATGAAACATTATTTGGTGTTTATATTAAAATTCAAATTTAACTGGGAGTCCCATATTTAAGTCTGGCAACTCTAATTTAGAACAGACTCACTATGGGTCCTATTGAGCACCCTATAATTCTCCCTTTTTCTCCTTTTCATTGCCTCCCTTCCCCTTCTCACCCTATGCCCGCCATTCTCTCTGCTTCCTCTTTCTCTTCCCCCATCTTTATCTTTTGTTGACTCTCCACTATCTACAATTGACCATTTTTGTGAAATACATCTATCTGGTTTATCTGAGGGTATGTATATATACACACAACTTATTATTCCACTTTTTCATTTACTTGCATATAATTCTTAAATGAATTTTCCCCCTGTGGGACATGAGCTCTAAACAGAAAAATAGTCTGCCCCTCTAACTTCTTAAATATTGTTTGACAAAGTTATTTTCAAAAAAAAAAAAATCAGAAAATTCACATCAATGCTAATACCCACAGTGATACAAAACAAAACAAAACTAGTTTTTTGCTTTTTTTTTTTCCCCTCCTCAAAAGAAGCTCTTATTTTCCTAATGTTTTCCCTTAGGTACTATGGGCACTACAACTATGGACAGAGTGACTACTGGCAGAAATGAACACCAAATGGTGAGAACTACTTTCTTTAAACAAACAAAAAATCATCTTAAGGGCTTGAGTAGAGAGTGGGTATAGATTTTTGGAATGCATTGCTTAACATATATTCTAATTTAATATTTTAGGAGATTTGCAAAGTGGGTGCTAGGGTACTCAATATTTTAGCTGTCCTTTTTCCTCTGTTTTTTCCTGTCTTAGAGAATTCTGGGAGCAAAGATCTACACAGAACAACAAGGAACTAAAGGAAGTCAGCCTGATGATGCAGGAGGGAGGCTCTTTTTTCTGAGGTCACTGCCAGATGAAGCACTGAAGAATTAGCAGGCTTTCACTCCATTTGCTTTGGACAGATTTAAAGACTAGGCACAGCCATTTGTGTTAATTAAAATCTCTCAAACCTTTGTTTTAGTGGTGTTTTCCCTCTCTCCCCCCACCAATCTGGGTGGAAATGTTGGACGTTTGGCCTTAAACGTGTATGGAATGTAGTCATTTAGGGATTGTAAACAGCCTCTGATTATTTTGATAGCTTTTGGATTTGAAGTGACCACATTTCAACCACATTATACAATATGTTTTTACTAAGTCCATAAAAAGGAACTCCCCTCCACTTCTGAAGTATGTAATTGTGGACAGATCCACCACCGGGAAATGAGCAAAAGTAGGCACAAAATAAGTAAAATTACATACCACAGACTTCTTTCACTCTCTCACCAAAAACATCAAAATGCCCTGTTGATTCTGCCTCCTTGTTATCTATTCCTTGAGTATCATCCACCTTCCTAGTACCACTGTGGTTTTTTCCTTGTTTGTTTTTTTTCCCCCAGGCCCTCCTTCCTGCCTGGATTACCATAGCCTCTTAATTGGTTTCCCTGCTTCCAATCCCTCTAATTCGTCTTCCACAGTACCACTGAAGCTATCTTTTATAAAACATAAATGAGATCATGTCACTCCCCTAACTGGTTTCTTGCTGAAGTCCAAGGTCCTTCACAGACCATAAATGATCTGCCTCCTGTCTACCTTCTCCGTCTCATTTTTCACTATGTACCCCTTCTCTCATACATTCCACATTGAGCTCCACATTACTGTTAATATTTACAGTTCTTTCCCCATGTATCATGAGTTCTATTAGCTCCATGCACAAAGTGGAAAGATACTTCTCTCCTGTAGCTATGACCATTGCCTGTTTGTCTTAAGGACTGAATGTGCTGCCCTTTTATCCCACTAATTCTCAATCCTAGCTGTGTACTGGAATCCCTTAAGAGCTTTGAAAAATAGCATTCTACTGGGTCCCATCCCAGATAATTTAAATTAAGGTAACTGAGCGATAGGGCAAAAGCATCCGTATGCTTTAAAAGCTTCTCAGGAAATTCTAATGTACAATCAGGTTTGAGACTTGTTGCTAGGCTCTCTTTTGTCATAGCACTAAATGAATTCTATTGCAATTATTGGTTTATCCAGCTACCTTCCTCATCAGGTCGTGAGCTCTTTGAAATCCGGGATTCTATCTTGTTATCTTTTCATTTGACTGCCTAACACAGTGCCTAGCATTTTAAAGAGGCTCAGTAAATGACATGTAGAAGGCCACAGAAAGTTAATTTCCAAGTCCCAGGTCTCTTGATGTCCTGCCTTGTGTAAATTACCACTGGATTATATCATAGTTCCTGAGATCTTCAGATATTTTCTTCTCCTCTAAGTTGTCATTAATTTCCTATCTCATGTCGGTATAGAAGAGTTGATTTGTCACAAAACACTTCATAATCTGTAGGAATCCCTCATACTTTCTGGTAATAAGCAAAGTGAGCCAGCCAATTCAAAATCTTCTTTTTCTCAAAGTCAATTTAAATCTTTAAAGACGCATTTTAAAGATGAATTTTTTAAATGTACTTTTGCACTGGAAAAGGTTTACAAGAAATCACAGAATTTTGGCATTAGAAGGAACTTTAAATAACTATAAAGTTGCCTTCGCTTTCCAAAAAAGGAAACTGGAGTTCAGATACATTGAAAAGGTGTCTAAATTCCTTCAGTTAATTGGGGCCAGAGCTGGTTACCGGAGCCCAGGTATTAATACTGCCAGTTCATATTCCAATCTAACTTGTATCTTTCCTCTCCTAACCACAAAAATAATGGGCTCTTTAACACTGAGGTGATTAGTTTCATATTCTACCAACTGAGTTAGTAGAGTATGTAACTTATATTGTTTCAAGAAAGCCATCACTGTACTTATTTAGTCCCTGGGAGATTCTGGCAGTCCTGAGAGATTTTCCAAGTCAATTGGATTAGACAGAGCAATGAGAACAAAAGATAAAAATATAAAATCTGAATGTACTACTGATTACCTTGAACTAGTCATTTAACCTTAGGGCTTTAGATTCCCAATTTTAAAATTAAATTAAAAGAGCATCATTTGAATGTTTTAAAATTATGTTTTTTTTTTTTTTTTTAACCACTACAATGAGTTTGGATTAGTATATGACCTTCCCCCTCCTTTTTTTTTTTTTTAACTAATGCATGGAATAAAATAGTTTACTTGGTAGCTGAGGTTGTAACTTCTTAAAAACTGAATTATTTGCCATTGTCAAAGTATTTACATTCTATGTTCATTATTAGTCAGGCTTAACATCTTTCCCTCAAATGTTCCAAACCTTTCAATTTTTTCAAAACACAAAACTGGGATAGCCTGTTATCCTACTTTGTCTTTAGGACTTCATATTGGATTCTGACTTTCATAAGGGCAACATAAAGTTATCAGTTAGATTGGGTGACTCCTCATGAGTGTCTGCATTTCAGTGAATCCAGGAAATGGATCTCAGTTTTGTTAAGTACAGACAAATTCATATGGTCAACTTATTCAAAAGGTCAGAGAGTTATTCAAGCAACTTAAACTCCCTAGAGATTAACTGATACATCCAATATTAAATTACAGAGAGGGCTATACCTTACAATTTGGTGGGAATAGGTCTATATTTAGGGTATTCTGATCTCTAAATCAAGTTATAGTAAACTGAACTAGTAATCAAAAAGTACTTGGGATTGAAACATCATTATTATAGTTTTATTTATACTCATAATATTCTAATTATATTCCTCTGAGAATAAAATCTCTGATAATCTTAACCCCATATGGGCAATACTTTTCAAGTTCAAGGTCAATTGAGGAAAAACCTGTATCACCAGCAATACATTTACAAATCAAAACTTTGGGTAGACTATTTTTGTAGCTTATCTCATTTATTTTATCTTGATTTTCTAGCTATGCAGAGGATATTGGCTAACATTCTACCCCCCAAAAAGTTGCCTTTCTGCATTGCCAGAAAGTGATTAGTAATGTTTGTCACACTTCTTTCCTAAATGAAATAAGGCCAACAACAGCTTGATATTTTCATCTTTAGTCTAGAATTACAATAATCAAAGAGGGGAAGCGACAATGCACAACATTTTGCCTTATACTCATAGATCCAGCCAGAAAATCTAGTTTTAGTGTTGTTTATGCGAACAATGACCACCTTAGATGTCTATCTTTTTATTGGTAGAGGCTTCTGTAATCTGTTGTGCACCAAGTAAAATCTCTATTGGTCCCTCTGGCACCTTGGAAGGAGCCTGCATTGCTACCAATTCAAAGTCCCTATTGCTTCATATGTTCTGTATTTAGTCAACAAATATTAGGAAATGGGAAGAGAACAAGGTCCCGTGCTGGAAAGGGAGGCTTGCTCTGCAACCAATCAATTCATGGCAGGAGATGCATAGGCAGATACATATGACATATAATTATTACATGGTAAAATTGAGAATTTTCAGGCCAACTAAAAAATCCATCTTCTCTACTTCTTTCACAAATTCACTTATGATTCCTAACATGAAAACTTACTTAAGGTTCATTTTAAGTATAAAACATGATATAAACATTCCTAGAAACTGTATTTCCCCCAATTAATAGTCAACCTGGGGAAAATGAGATTACTTAGGTTAACAAAATAATTTTATTTTGTACATTTGAAGGAAAAATATTTTTCTGGGGACACTGAGTTTTAAGATAAATTTTAGTTAAATGGAAACCAATGAACAACGGTAGAAAAGCACGATGCTTTTGATTTTTCAAAAGGTCCATTTGAAGTCAATCCATGTCAGTTTTTAAGCTTGAACCTATCTTTTCTTGACATATATACTGAATCCTAAAAACTGAAGGCATTGCAGACAGAGCCCTTTTAAGAAATCAAATAGCTTCTGGGGCAATTAATATTACTTTCCGATTTAGCAAATCTCATTTTCTTTTCCTATATCTAAATATCTTTCCCTCCTCTAGAAAATACTGCCCTTCTCTTCTATGGTGTACCTTTTTTTTTGTTTTTGTTTTTTTCAGGAGGGAGAAAAATAAGTGCTTTCTTTAGAAATCAAATTTTTTCCTTCCTGGTTTTCTTATCAGATACACAGCCACATAAATAAGTGGAAACATTGTACATTTGTAAATTGTCAGTACATACCTAGGAAGAATTTCTCTACCTTCTGAATATTAATATGTGACTATGTAGGCAGATTTAAAGGTATATAAACTGGAGTGCGCAGGAAAGAATAACCTCTATGATATAAGGGAGAGAGAGGAGTTTGGAATTTGCTTTATATGTGCTTTGTGGATTGGCACATGACGTAAATCTATGATTCTCAGTTTTGGTTCCTGGGATCTTTTACATTCTTAAAAATTGAGGACTTTATGGAGCTTTTGCATATACAGGTGATATAGTTTGGCTCTGTGTTGTATCCCCACCCAAATCTCATCTTGAATTGTACTCCCATAATTCCAAGGTGTTGTGGGAGGGACCCGGGGGAGATAGTTGAATCATGAGGGTAGTTTCCCTCATACTGTTCTCGTGGTAGTGAATAAGTCTCATGAGATCTGATGGTTTTAACAGGGGCTTCTGCTTTTGTGTCTTCCTCATTCTCTCTTTGCCTGCTGCCATCCACGTAAGATGTGACTTGCTCCTCCTCGCCTTCCACCATGATTGTGAGGCTTCCCTAGCCACGTGGAACTGTGAGTTCTCTATTAAACTTCCTTCCTTTGTAAATTGCCCAGTCTCAGGTATCTCTTTATCAGCAGCATGAAAACGGACTAATATAGTAGGTTACATACATTCAAATTTCCAGAATAAAAATTTTAAATATACTAAATATTTACTATAATGGGGTACTGATCTAAATAATACCCTAGAGCCAGATGCTGTGGCTCGCATCTGTAATCACAGCTACCTGGGAGGCTGAAGCAGGAGGATATCTTGAGGTGAGGAGCTTGAGACCAGCCTGGGCAACACAGAGAGACCCTGTCTCTCTTAAAAAAAATATGTATATATATTTGTGTGTGTATACACACACACACACACACACACACACACACAGCCTAGCGAAGCCAGTGCCATCTTTGTTGCAATGTAGGAAGAGCCAAGGTGAAAATGAAGTTAACAAAGAAGAAAACATAGCTCAAAGTGACATCCTGATAACATAGTTTCAGGCCCTGAATCTAGCCAACTCTGAAGCTATGCAAGTCCAGACTTGTCAGTTGCATGAGCCAATGAATTTCTTTTGGCTTCAACTAGGATCAGTTGCTTGCAACCAAGTATGTCATCAGACATCTGGGTTTCCAATTGTGGACTTCAGGCAAACAGAGTAACTGAAACCAAGAAAAGCAAAACTGCAGATAAGGGAGGACTACTGTATACTACATGCTACTGAATTATATACATTTTAATGGTTAAAATGGCAAATTTTATGTATGTGTGTTTTACCATTTAAAAAATGGTGAGGGTGAAGCTTTGGTTGCTTTAAATGTATTTTTTTCCCTAAAGAAAGAAAGATTATGGTCAAGATGACCTTTAAACTAGCTGAATTAGGCATTGTATTTTTTCCCCTAGGACTGCTGTAACTAATTCTGGTCTGAAAATAGTTGAGTACAATACAATAAGATATTCTGAGAGACAGAGAGACCACATTAACATAACTTTTATTACAGTAAATTGTTATAATTGTACTATTTTATTATCAGTTATTGCTGTCAATCTCTTACTGTGACTACTATATAAATTAAACTATCATAGGTATGCACATGTGGAAAAAACAGAGGAGAGTCTGGACCCAGAAAAGCCCAATGAGATTTGGCCTTGCTTATATTGAAATTGTGATTAACTACAGAAAAACTAAGGGTTAACTGGTGGGCTAAGTGTAAATATACCAATACTAGGAAAAAACTAACTTTAGGCCGGTCACGGTGGCTCACGCCTGTAATCCCAGCACTTTGGGAAGCCGAAGCAGGAGGATTACCTGAGGTCAGGAGCTCAAGACCAGCCTGGTCAACATGGTGAAACCTTGTCTCTACTAAAAATACAAAAATTAGCAAGGCATGGTGGCACACGCCTGTAATCCCAGCTACTCAGGAGGCTGAGGCAGGAGAATTGCTTGAGCCCAGGAGACAGAGGTTGCAGTCAGCTGAGAAGGTGCTACTGCACTCCAGCCTGGCTGACAGAGCAAGACTGTCTCAAAAATAAATAAAGTAACTTCATTCCTATTGAAATATAAAGTTTCATCTCCATGATAATTGTAATGAAAGCCACGTTAACCTATTTTTTTATGTTGTCTTAGATGGTTAATGGAAACTCTTGTAGTTTTCATGATGAAAACCCTAAGAATGTAAAGAATAACTTCCTGGGCACTTCTAATTATTTACATACAAACTCCCACCCCAACCCACACCACACCCCATGCCCCATGTTTCCTGAGACGTTTATCAATATTTGGAAAATGACACTCTCTCCTACCTTTCAGAAAATTTTCTTTGGCATAACATTTGATTCCAGGATGAATTCTGAAGAAATGTCGCACTGTAAAAAGAGTAATGGTATGTACATATTATAATATTCATTCATCTGTAAAAGTTCACTCTAGACAGTGAGGTCATTGTGTCTTTCCTTTATAAGTTTTGTTTGTAAAAGGTTGCTGAATTTGAGAAAGATGAATACACTTAAGAAAAACTGTTGAAAGACAAGCATTATAATTTAGTTCTATTTTTTTAAAGGAATTTTAATACTTACAGTCAGTAAAAATATAATGAATGTTAATAAACTTCCATATACTTTAGAAAAGGGGTCCCCAAACCCCGGGCCGCGGACAGGTACCCGTCCGTGCCCTATTAGGAACCAGGCCACACAGCAGCCAGTAACCCTTACTGCCTGAGCTCCACCTCCTGTCAGATCAGTGGCTGCATTAGATTGTCATAGAACAACGAACCCTATTGTGAACTGCAGATGCGTGGGAACTGCGGATGCGTGGGATTTAGGTTGTGGCTTCTTATCAGAATCTAACACCTTATGATCTGAGGTGTTCTAGAACAGTTTCATCCGGAAACCATCACCCCTCCCCATCCCCATCCATGGAAAAATTGTCTTCCACAAAACAGGTCCCGGGTGCCAAAAACGTTGGGGACTGCTGCTTTAGAAAGTTTAATCCATATCTACACTTCCCCACTTAAATTTTAATCAATTTAACCATCATCCCTTTTATGAATGCAGAAAGTTAGTCTCCTGTCCTCTTATTATTGATTTGTGAAATAAAGTGCCAGTTTTCTTCCATGAATAATTATAGAATATTCTAATTAAAGGAGTGCTTATTTAGTCTACCACTATACTTAAAAGGTACTTACTTAGTCTACCACCTTATTTAAAGGATGAAGGAAAAGGCCCAAATTTGTTTAAGGTCACAACCTGTTAATGGGCAGGTTTAGACCTTACGTATAAGATAGACGTAAGATAGATGATAAGCTCAAGGTATTTTCTAATCATTTAGAGTGTGTTGCAGAGAATAAAGATAGGTTAGAAAGATAACAATATAACCAACTATTTGCTTTTCATGTTTAGCTTGAGATAAAGGAAATCATTCTCTTGGACATACTTTCTCATCTTTATCTCTCATTTAAAACTAGTTAACAACCCGTTGGCCACCAGGATCTAAGGTGACAATGAGGAAATGAGTTCATGACCTGGCTTAAATTTTCAATCACTGTCAAAAATACTAGCAATACACATACTAAAAACAAAAGCAAAAAAACCATTAATTTATTTTACCCACTTCAATTCCATCCACCATCTACTTTGTAGGCCCCATTATTTAAAATGAAATACATAAGCACGTGAATCTTCAGAGGATGAGTAATTTCATGTTCCAACGGAACAACAAAATTCTCATAATTGGCCAGCCATGGTGGCTCACGCCTGTAATCCCGGCACTTTGGGAGGCCGAGGCGGGTGGATCACGAGGTCAAGATCTTGATCTAGACCATCCTGGCCAACATGGTGAAACCCCGTCTCTACTAACAACACAAAAATTAGCTGGGCGTGGTGGCGCGTGCCTGTAGTTCCAGCTACTGGGGAGGCTGAGGCAGGAGAATTGCTTGAACCCGGGAAGCGGAGGTTGCAGTGAGCCGAGATCATGCCACTGCACTCGAGCCTGGCGACAGAGCGAGACTCCGGATCAAAAAACAAAACAAAACAATCAAAGTGACTTTGAAATTTGTGTATAAACACTGATATTATACATGTTTCACTTTGCTTTTCACTTTTATGCCTCCAGGTTTACTACAGCTAAGAAGAAAAAATATATACATATGAGTGTGTGTATACACACACACGCATATAACTTTTTAAAATTCAGAAGCTGAAAGGTCCAGAAAGATAGTAAGAAACTAACGCAGAATAGCTACAGGTGATTATAACACGTTTCATGAAAGGCACATGGAAATTAATGGCAACAAAAGCTATTTTCATGGTAATCTCACATTCCACGAATACTGAAATGAGAATCTCTGCGGCAATGGACTGTGATTCAGGTGGAACACGTTCTCGTTCGCTAAGGAGATAGATGCTTTACACCTAAAAGCAGCGCTCATGGCGAAGAGGCTTAAGGCCATAAAACCGTGGGACAGCAGGAGGAAGAGAAGCCAGGTGTCTCCACTCCAGTTGCCCTGCCTCAGACTCCTAAGCTTCGCCTGTGAGGATCGTCTTGTAGGCACTGACGGGAGATGGAATCCTAAAGCACAGGTGAAGCGGAAATCTTCCTTAAGGGAGAGCCAACTGAGGAAGCCAGCGGCTAACACTGGGCGGGACGGGATACCTCCCTCTTCGCCCACGGCGGGCTCTCTATCATAGTGGCCGCCGTTCTGCCACTCACGCAGCTTTCTACGGCACCTCTAGGTTCCCCAGCGCCTTCAGTGGGGCGGCCGGCCGCTCCCGAAGGCTGCAAGACGGGGCCCGGCGTGCTGAGCCAGTGTCGCTCCTCCCGCGGTCCCCTTAGAAGGCCGGCCCGCCGGCCACAGCCTACCGAAGGCGCGGACAACCGACGAGGTATCAGGCTCGGCAGGGGATTGCTTCTGTCTGGAGCCCGGCCGAGGTTGCGTTCGTGCCTCGCGCGCACACGCTCCGCGTTCACTCAGCCAATCCCGGGCTACTAGCGCGCCCAGGAGCGATCCGCGGTCCTACTCAGGCTGGGCCCGCTCCTTCCCGCTCCCGGTACTCAGCACCCGAGCCCTCACTCCTCCCCTCACTCTCCACGAGTTCCACGCCTCAGGGTGTAGCTCCGCCCCTGTCCCCGAGTCCGCCCCCGCAACCTCCAGAGCGTGTGCTCTCCTTTCCTCTCAGTCCTGCCATCTAGCTGCCTTGGGTCTCGCGCTCCGCAGAGCGGCCGGACCTCTCCAGCCTCGTTCCGCCGCCTCCGCGCGCTCTCCCCGTGCGGCCACCGACCCCCCCAGCTCTCCTCCTTCTTGCTGGACTTGGGGTCGCGCGCCCTGACTCCGCCCCCTCCCGCGGACCCGCGCACTCCCAGCGCGGCCTCTCCCCCACGCAGGCCACCGAGCACTCTACGGCCTCCCACTCCTTCCCCGCTCTCCTCGCGCTTCCCTGGCTCTCTAGCTCTCGCGCTCTCCTCGGCGAGCGCGCTCCCGGCCCGCGCGCTCCGGGCTCCAATTTCTCCCGGCTCCTGTCAGTGCGGTGACTGCGCTGGGAAACATGGCGACCGAGGGAATGATCCTTACTAACCACGACCATCAAATCCGTGTCGGAGTCCTTACAGGTAACCGGGGGAGGAGGTACGGGACCTATGAGGCTGCAGTCCCTGACTTGCCTTAGGCTTTTAGCCTGTGATGGCCCTTCTCTGCGGCCTCGGGAGGAGGGAAAGCTGAAGAAGGGAACCGCGGGGGTGCATTTTACAACCGCTGAGAACCGCCGGAGATTGGGGGTGTTCCCGCGGGTCCCTTTACCCAGTCCCCCAGAGCCGTGGTCGACCCCGTGGGATGTCAGGCCCCAGCGCCTTCGGAGACAAAGTCCTGGGCCCCCGGGGACCGAGGGGCCGGTGCGGAGGGCGCTGCGGGATCCGCGCTGTCGGTGCAGGCGGCGGGATCCCGGCTCCGCAGTCTGAAGCATGCCGCTCTCCGCTGGCCCGGACGCATCCTCCGTTAGTGCTCTTCTGAGAGAGGGGGGAATCCCATCTCCACCCCCTTCCTCCCCATCCCTTCCCCCACCCGGGCGGCCCCACGCCAGTAGCTGTGGTTGCCCGGACGCGACTCAGGTGTTAATCAGATGAAACTGCTTCTCCTCGGGTTGTCCCTCGCGGGCCGGGCATCCCCTCAGCCACCCATGGGGCACCCTTCGCCTCCTTCGGGGGATGGGGGATCGGCTTGATCCGGACCTCAGAAAGTGTCTGCCTTCTGCCTTTCCGAGCAAAGGGCCCTCTGCCTCGTCGTTGCCTTAGCGAGGACTGGCTGCAGCCTGCGGCCGGGGGATCCAGCTCTTTTTACTTGAGAGGGCAGGATTCCCCTACTCGGGCTCCTCTCCCCCTCCTTTCTGGGAACCCCCACCCCGGTGGAGCGTCCCGAGGCTGGTGAGGAGCGCACTTTTCCCGGGTCGCGTTTCCCTCCGTCGCGAAAGCCGTGTGTGCTCTGCATGTCTGATTCCGTTGCGCTGAATTTGGTTAATATCCGTCAGTTCGGCGATCGGCAGTGGCTGCAGGGCATGACTTCCAAGATGAACGGCTAGCCGATTTGTAGGGGTTTCTGCTGTGGTTCTGTAGTTGGCAAGGTTTATGTGTAATTGAGTGGCGTGGCGGGGGTTAAAGAACTATATTTGGAATCTGAGGGCTTAGTTTAGAGTGAAGGAAGTCCAAGACTCAGTGATGTGATTTCGGAAAAAGAAGCAATGTGGACGGGAATCCTAGTGTTTCCCTTACTTCTTTTTAAAAAAATTTTTTTTAACTGCCAAATTCTGACAGGTCGAGACGGTGCTCGAGAAGGGACTAAATTGAGTAAGACTTGCTTTTATTATTAGGTAGGAAAAAAAGGTCTGAGGCTGCCGGCAGATACTGAGTGCAAAGCTTAATTTAGTTGCTGAATTTTATGAAAAGGTGATATCCAAAGCCCCCTTTTCTCTCTTTTAAGTAAAGGATTACCTTTCCCTGGTATTCTTTCCGTATATCGATGGTGATTAATTGAATTTTCCTAATCAAAAGACCCTTTGGTAGTGAAACTAGTCTAAACCAATTGCAGAAAAGGGAACCCCCAAATCAGAAAGGTACGCTGTTCTGTTCTTTTGGTCCTGAAACTGTTTGGTTATGTGAAGATTCAGTTGTATTTCAGAATTCCTGGAGCTGACATTGCCAATTTTCGAATAATCTAATGATGGGATATGAAAGTGTATGTCCTTTATCTACCCTCAACTTGCACTTTAAATTCTAGCCATTCTTTAACAATTAATAGAGTAGTGAGAAACCAAAATATGTCAGTTGTCTGTGGAAATAAAAAAGGCCGTAGATGTTTAAAAGTTAAACCGTAGAGATATTTTTAAAATAAACATTTCTGCTTAAGCTTTCCATTAAATAATCGTTTCATTTAACGAATCATCTTAGCTTTGTGAAGTGACATAGCAGGTAGGTGTTGTACAGACTGCTTTGAAAGATGCAGCCCTCATCTCGTGTCCCTACAGTCTGATATGGATAACATTGATAGGCAAACAACTCAAGAAACATTGCTTGTAATTATTGTGCAAAACTTTTCTAAATACATTTCCTATGAGTTTGGGGTTAACTGCAAAAGAAATTCCATATTCAGATGGATTAGGAGCAAATATGACTACCTGAAGGGAGAATTTAATACATTTGCTAGAGTCAAGAAGAAACTGGCAATTTTAAGGGGAGTTGAAAGTCAGCTGCCACTTTATAAATAAATATGTAGTTGATGATGAGGCTCCTGAGCAGAATAAAAATGTAATATAAAGGCCTTGAAAAGCTCAAGTGGAATAGGTAGGTGGCATAGGTAAAATGTCAGAGAGAAGATAACATTAACATTGACAGTGGAATTAAAGACAATCAGGGGAAGCTATCATGAGAATGAGGTACAGTAGTCTAGGGGGAAAAGTCTAGGGCCAGGAACAAGGATGTAGCTGAAGGAATGAAAAGGCAACTACAAATTTGGAAAAAGTGATAATAGAGGAAAGTAGGTTTTGATGATAACATGTATATTTGAAGTCAGAAATAACAGGCTTTTTCTTGAAAAGTTATTGATACAGATATTGTCTACTGTGATAGAGAGGAAAGAAAACTGATTTTTCTCAAGTCTGTAACTAGTGGGTTTCATTATCAACAGCTTAATTTCTGTGGTCTTGCCTGATATATGATTTTGAGGAAAGAACTTAGAAAAATGAAGCTGTGCTATGCAAATTTGTGTATTCTAGAACTTCAGGTTTTGCAGTTTACTATGTAGAATTATTCTTTACTGAACTCAAGTATTGTGATTTCATACTTAAGAAAGTTGAGTTGAACTGTAGTTTTTGTAAATTATAATTTGTGGCTCTCTTAAAAGGTGGAGGGCCTCTTTTAGAAAATCTCCTTGGCATGCTTCATAATACTAATTTTAAGTATTTTATCTACATCTGTTTTACAAATATAGTGGAAAGTGTGATCTACCCACACACACATTTTACAATATGTTACTTAGTATTTTGTGAAATCATATTGTCATTTCTAAAGTTTTTAATTGACTTCTTTGTGACATTTTTTATTACTTGTTGAAAGATACTTGTTCTCTGAAACTTTTCATCCATTAGATGTTTTTGTTATCTTCATTTCAGTTATGAATTTGGCAAATTTAATACATAGTCTGTTGAGACTTCTCATCAAATAAATTAATTGTATTAGGTTTATGAAAGAATAATGGTAGAAAGGGAAATATTTAGCAGAAGCATTTTTTGCTTCATTATTTTGAATTATTAAGCACTTGAAAATGAGATTATGATAATTAATGTAACACGGATATTCTAGTTATACTAATTTTTTTAAATCAGGAAAATGAGAACATGTATGTATGTAAAATAGGCTGTATGTGGAAACATTTTATGTTGAATGTTACTGTCCATCTCTAAGAACAATATCTTTGTTCAAAACTGTCTTATGTTGACTTGACAGAAATGAAAGTCACATGGTATTTGGTGACCTAAGGTCTAGTTTGAAATATTTCTGTGTCTAATGTTCTCTATTTCTATTACTATTTATAGAAGAGACTAAAGGTAATGTGGTAATGAGTAACATGAAGCAAATGAACAAGTATCTACTACTACAAAACTAGAAACAAGATGTGGTGCAGATGTAGAATTTTTTTCTAACAGCTTTAGTAGTAATTATACTTAAAGTCAATCTTACTAGCTACACAGCAGACTTACTATATCTGGAATGTGTCACTCTTCATATACTTTTTTTCTATTTTGAAAGAAGCTGTTTGTCAGAGCAGCATATTAGTTTTACCACTGTGAAAAGCTCTACAGAAACGTTACCAGGAAAATAATGACTACATGTATGTATATCATGTAGAATCATGTAGATTATCCCATTGGCTGCTTGATATCATATTAGTTAGCTACAGCTAATGTTTGATACCAAGGCACTTAGCCAAAGATGATAATCCATTACCTAAATTGTCACTAATAGTGGCATGAATGAGAAAAAGGTACAAATTTTTGGGAAAGAGCATTTTTAAAAATCATATTTTTGCTGTAGTAATATACATTTTAATTGCACTAACGTGTTGATTTGAACTCAGTAAGAGATATTGGAACAAATAGACTAGGTACTAGAGATTAGTTAAAAGACTAATTGTAAATTAGAACATCAAAATATTACAGTAGCATGTAGGGAGTATTTCAGTTATTCATAAATGAAGTCATTCAGAATATTCAAAAAAAAGTTTAAGCCAAGCAGATGCTACCCTTATAACTCTGTAATTGTTGAAACATTTACATTTTTACGTTCTTGAAACCTATTCAGGTATATTATGTGTCAGTATTATTTCCTGAAAAGCCCATTTATTGATAAGGATATATACATATATCTGTTTTGAGAATAGATGTCATTAAGTAGGCAAATTACTATTAAAGCCTACTAAGTGGAATTGTGTGTTCTGGCAAACTTAGCTGTTTTTTTCCAGATGTGTTTTTAATATAGATCTATACAACTTGAAAGGAATCCTATTTCTTGAACTAGATTGTTATTTTGTGAATTTTTTGTTGGAAGCAATGTATTAGAGAATTAAATGTTTAGTCAAAGTAGGAAAATGTTAAATTAAATTCTAATGAATGTACTTAGTACTATTATCATTGGTCAAAGACTTGAAAAAGTATTAGTTACTATACAAGAAGAATTTTAGCTATATTAAAAACACATGTGACGATTTGACTTCAAAGTGAATATACTTAATACTATCATCACTGACCAAAGATTTGAAAAAGTCTTAGTTGCTATACAATTAGAGTTTTAAATATATTAAAAACACATAAGACTATTTGACTTCAAACAGGCATTTGGTGGAAAATCAATAGTATGTTTTTAGGGAGGAAGTGATGAATAAGAGTCTATTTTTACTCTTACTGGTGATAGATTCGTAAGTTGAACAGAGTGTTTTTAAAAACAATCAGTAAAATAGATAAAATCTATTACTGTTTCTGTAAATAGGATTGAAGAATAATGAAGCATATTTGGAATTTGAAATGTATAAAAAAAAAAAACCTGAAAAAGAAAGTAGTGAAACCACAAAGGATTTCTTCCTTCACATCTGGGCAGAGAAGATAAATACCAAGGAAGAAGAAAAGATTGTTTAACCTACTTAAAAGTAATTGGTACTGTAGTTAATATGAATGGCATGTAATCTTACTTTCATTAAAAATTTTTTTTGAGTGATCTCTCAAAAAGGAAATGTTTAATGAAGTATTGCTAAGTAGAAGTTCTATCCAGGTTCTTTAATGAATTTATAAACTAAATGGTATTTCATCAATTAATTTTAACTAAGTAGAGCTTCTTGAAAATTTTGTGTTTAAACACACCCAACAATTTTAACAGTAGCTTTGTCAGTATTTATACATTTTGAAAGAGTGTAATTGGGTTTAAAAAGAATTCTTAATTTGGAAAATAAAGCAGCAAGGGAATGAAATATGATGAAGGAATTGTCACCATAATTGGGGCATTCTTCTCAAACTGAAGTACATGACATTGTGTCAAGGGATACTATAAGGCTTAGAATCTAAGCCATGGAAACAAACATAATAATTTTTTAAGTACCAATTTTACTTGATGGTATTAATTTAAATAACTTTAATGAGAAGATAATCATGAGTAAATTAGGCACAAAGTATAGAATTTATGTGAGGCTTTAAGATGAAATTAGAAACTTCAAAGAAATTTCAAGCGAACCCATTATATTTCAAGTGAGCTCCAGATCTCATCATTCTTCTGTATTATTGGCACTTTGTGGCAAAAAATTTAAGGAGCACTGGATCATAGAAAGAACACTGTAAGAACTATGTTCTCATACTATTTTGGCTAGTAAAGTTTTGTAACCTTCAGTGTGTTATGTAACCCTCTCTCAGCTTTTCTTACCACTAAAATGAAGAAATTGGTTTCTAAGATCACTTCAAGGCTCTCATGGCAATATATGTTTCTATCTTTTAGCATTCTGACCAGCAGGAAGGAGAAATATAGGATATTAGACCTAATTAATTTTTTTCTGTCTTTGTAATGGGAACGATTATAGGGGAGGGTAGGTTATATGTAAAAATGCAAGAGAATAAGAAATAGAAGAATGATCAAAGAAGGAAAATACTTAATTTTTTATTTAGAAATTTTTGTGACAATCTTTCTGTTATTAGCAGTCTTATACTTAGGTTTCAGACACAGCTCAGGACTCACTTTGTCAATAAAATATTTCCTAGGAATTATTCTCTTCAATGATATCTTTGTTTTCCTTACCGTGTTTATAAATGTTGTCTATACCCTGTAATCATCTATATGTGGGAGGCTGCATGGTGTAGCTTAAAAAGGATAGAACTTTGGAGTCAGATAGACTTGGATTTCAGACCCTCATTAGCCCTTTATTTTGGGAAGTCATTTAACCTCTCTGAATTTCAGTTTTCTCCTCCAAAATAAAGATGACAATACCTACTTTACACAGTTTTCAGAACTAATAGAGGTAACACATATGAAAATGCCTAGCATTTTCAGATGAGATACTCAGTCATTTTTGGTTCCTTCCTCTTTGTATGTTGCTTTGGGAGCAACTTGCCACAGTTTCTTGTATACATGTCTTATTCAAAGTAGATTTTAAAGTTCTTGAGACATGTGGTTATGTTCTTTACTTCTTTTGTGCCCTTTTATCATAGCATCTATTAATGAAGTAACTGGCTAGAAGGTGTTTAATAAAAAACTGGGTGGTATGAAATTTATATAGTACCTTAGGAAACATTTAAGTAAACCAGAACTTGGCTATTATTACTAAAAGGATAGTTTAGGGTAGGTGGAGTGAGGTTGAATAGTTTTTAAAAGGTATGTTTTTATGGTAACAGGATGATATTTATAATGATGTGTGTTTGAGATGTTTTAGAGTATTTAATTTTGTATATTGCTTTAATTGGGTATCATTTGTGGGAGGATTATTTTAGAGTAATGAAATTTGATGTCTTAAAAACTAAAAATTGGAAATTATAGGTAAAAAAAATTCTGAAAATGCTGTTATGTCGATTCTGGTGATCAAAATGACACAGAAGTCAAAAGTTATGCCTCTTCTCCCACTTTCAAGATAAGCACATTTTACCACAGTTTCCTTACCTTTAAATGGGGGTAAGTATGTTTACCTTGATGAACCCATCAAGGTAAACATAATGTATTCAGTATTCAACACCTACTATGTACCAAGGCCCTGTGGTAAGTGAGGGATACAATAGTGATTAAGACAGTTCAATCTTTCTTGTCTTGAAGCATATATTGTAGCACTACCATGAAAACATTATTCGGTCAAGTTGGGTATTGACACATTAATGCTTCATTTATGTTTCATTTCAAGGAATAAAGTGCTTTTATATTTTATTTTTAAAATAGATAACAAGTACAAGCACCAAAACTGTTTTTATGTCAAGCCATTTTTTTGATACAAAATTTTTGTTTTTTTTTTTTGAGACCGACTCACTCTGTCACCCAGGCTGGCAATAGTGGTGCGATCTCAGCTTGCTGCAACCTCTGCCTCCCAGGTTCAAGCGATTCTCCCGCCTCAGCCTCCCAAGTAGCTGGGATTACAGGCGCCTGCCACCATGTCTGGCTATTTTTTTTTTGGTATTTTTAGTAGAGACAGAGTTTTACCATGTTGGCCAGGCTGGTTTTGAACTCCTGAGCTCAAGTGATCTGCCTGCCTCGGCCTCCCAAAGTGCTGGGATTACAGGTGTGAGCCACCGTGCCTGGTCAGCAATTATATTTCTGTATTCTCTTCTGAATATCTGTTACTGTGACGTGATAGTATGTTTCCATAACGTATGTGCTTTTCAGGTTTTACCCACTTCACCTTCCTCTTCCGGTTTTGAATCTACTATATCCTTGGGAACCACATAAACTTGCCAAGAATTATTTGTGATATTACATCCGGTTAGATTTGAAGTAAGGGTCTAAAAGCATGTATTTTCACTTTTGGGTTCAGGGCATCAGAAAATGAGTGGGTATTACTATAATAAATAGCTTTATTTATTTCTTTGTATAGTGCTTCACGATTTCAGGATCATGGCTAAATGTGTCTGCCTGATGCTCCAAATGTTAATAAAAATCCAGAAATTTATGAGTGAAACAGATTAAGTGCAGTTTGAATGCTAAGTAAAAATGAAATGTTTCCTTTAATTATTTCTTGTTCTTTTAAAAAACACATTAATGTGCACTCAAAATTAATAATCTTTAAAGTCTAATTAGTGGTTAAGAACTGTTGGATATCTTATAAATAAGAAACTGAGCCGGGTGCGGTGGCTCACACCTGTAATTCCAGCACTTTGGGAGGCCGAGGTGGGCGGATCACGAGGTCAGGAGATCGAGACCATCCTGGCCAACATGGTGAAACCCCGTCTCTAGTAAAAATACAAACTTTAGGCAGGTGTGGTGGTGTGCACCTGTAATCCCAGCTACTTGGGAGGCTGAGGCAGGAGAATCACTTGAACCCGTGAGGCAGAGATTGTAGTGAGCCGAGATTGTGCCACTGCACTCTAGCCTGGTGACAGAGTAAGACTCCGTCTCAAAAACAAAATAAAACAAAAACAAACAAACAAACAAAAAACAAAAAAAAAAAAAAAAGAAGAAGAAACTGAATAGAGTAAAAATACTATTTTCAGACGTATAAAGATGAAGAAACATTTACAGGGTGGTGCCCACCCCCTCTTCACTTTCACCTAAGAGTCTATAGAGAACATTTTGATTATAGTCTAAACTGAAACGATTATGCTTTCATAAAATTAATGTCCACATTGTAGAAGTTACATTTGAATTAAACTGCAAGTGGGCACTACCCAAAGCAATCTACAGATTCAATGCAGTCCTATCAGTGACATTCTGTACCAATGACATTCTTCACAGAAATAGGAAAAAAAAAGTTAAAATATGTATGGAACCATAAATGACCTGGAATAGCCAAAGCAATCCTGAACAAAAAGAACAGAGCTGGAGACATCATACTATCAGACTTTAAAATATACTACAAAGTGATAGTAACCAGAACAGCATGGTACTGGTGTAAAAGCAGACAAATAGACCAAAGGAACAGAGTAAGAACCCAGAAATTAATCCTGATATCTACAGCCAACTGAGTTTTGAGAAAGGTCCCAGGAACACTTGCTGATCAAAGGACAATATCTTTAAGAATTGTTTCTGGGAAAAAGGATATCTGTATGCAGAAGAATGAAACTAGAGCTGCACCTCTTATTCTGTATAAAAATTAACCCAAAATAAATCAAAGACCTACATGTAAGACAGGAAACTATGGAACTGCTAGAAGAAAACATAGGGGAAATGTTTCAGGACATTGGTCTGGGAAAAAATATTATAAATAAGACCTCAAAAGCACAGGCAAAAAAAGCAAAAATAAGTGGATTATAGCAACCTAAAAAGCTTTTGTACAGCAAAGGAAATAACCAACAAAGTGAAAGACAGCCTACAGAATGGGAGAAAATATTTGCAAACTGTTCATCTGACAGGGGATTAATATCTAGGATATACAAGGAACTCAAACATCTTAACAGCCAAAAAATAAAAAATTAAAAAACCCAGAAAAAACAAAAAACCCACAAAAAACCCAATCTGATTTAAAAAAAGGTGGGATATTTCTCAAAAGAAGACATACAAATGGCCAAAAAATATATTAAACAATGTTCAGCATCATTAATCATCAGGAAAATGCTAATCAAAACCACAGTGAGGTATTATCTTACCCCAATTAGGATCACTATTATAAAAAAGGCAAAGAATGACAAATGCTGCCAAGGATGTAGAGAAAAGGACCTCTTATATACTGTTGATAAGAATGCAAACAAGTACAGCCACTATGGAGAATGGTATAGAGGTTCTTTAAAGGACTACAGATAGAACTACCATATGATCCATCAGTTTTGCTACTCGGCATTTACCCAAGGAAAAGGAAATCAGTATATGGAAGAGACATGTGTACCATATTTATTGCAGCACTATTCACAATAGCTAAGATAAAGACTCAGTCTAGGTGTCCAACAGCAGATGAATGGACAAAGAAAATGTGATATATATACATAATGGAATACTGTTCAGCCATAAAGAATGAAATCCTGTCATTTATGGCAACATGGATGGAACTGGAGGATGTTATATTAAGGGAAATAAGCCAGGAATGGAAAGTTAAACACTGCATGTCCTCACTATTGTGTGGAAATTAATAAAAGTTGGTTTCATAGAAGTAAAGTAGAACAGAGGATACTAGAGACTGGGAAGAGTCAGGTGAAAGGGATACAGGGAGAGATTTGTTATGGGATACAAAATTACAGCTAGATTGGAGAAATAAATTCTTGTCTTGTATAGCATTGTAGGGTGACTATAGTTAACAGTAATATACAGTTTCAAATAGCTAGAAGGAGGATGTTGAATGTTCCCAACACAAAGAAATGATAAATATTCGAGATGATGGATATATTAATTATTCTAATCTGATCACCATACATTATATGTATTGAGACATCACTGTGTACCTCATAAATATGTAGAATTATTGTATGTCAATATAAAATATAAAAGAACATTTTAAAAATTGCAAATAAGAAAGCTCCTAAATTCTTATGTCATTCTTTTAATTAGTTTAAAAAATTTATTAAAGTGTATTTATGTGTTATAAAGAAGGTAAAAACATAGAAAGGTAAAATGGGAAATTAAGCCTCATCACATTACTTCTCTAGTTTCTCTCTAGTGTTAACCACTTAAAAAATCTTTTTGTTTATTCTTTTGTGTACAGTCATATATTTGATGTATTTGAATATGTGTATGTGTGTCATACAATACATCAGAGTTTGCAAACTGATGGACCACTGGCCCTATTTGACCAATGTTTCATTGGCCCCCTATTGTATTTTAGAAAAAGTATTTGTTTCTAACACTTGAAAAAAGATATTTCATATAAAATCCCTGTTTTTTTTTTGCTTCTTAAGATTCAGCAACACACAACATGTTTCTCAGATAATAGTTGTTTAGAGTTCCTGTCCGCATAAGATAGGACATGCGTTCTCCAGGTTCCCACAGTTTCTGTTTAATATGTGTTGGCTGCCTGACCTTGGTAGGCATTTTAGATTGTGGTTCTTGCTCATACATAGTATTTTGCACTTTCTTCCTTCACTCCCTAACTCTGTAGCATATTTTGGACATCTTTTCATACTAGTGAAAATAATAGTAGTTAACTTTATTGAGAGCCTATGAAGTGTAAAATACCTTCTAGAGCCTGTTACAGAACCTGTTAATTCATTTAATCCTCATAATAATATGTTAGTGTTATCACCATTTTACAGTTGAGGAAATTGTCGCAGAGAGAGATTAAGTAACTTGCTCAAGTTAGTGCAGTAAACGAACAGGCTGCAAATTGAATCTATGTAATCTGTCTGTAGAATGTAAGCTCTTTACTACATTGTACTCCTTGGCATGTCAGAATTATTTCATAGAGATCTTCAAAGATGTTTATATATATCTTCCACTTTAATGGGTCTATCTTATTGCATTGTAGGTTATGCTATATTTAATTAGTCCTTAATTGATGGACATCGAGGTTTCTAATTTTTCACTGAGACAAATGTTGTAGATAATAATATTATACATTTATCATTACATGTTTATAAGTTTTTTATAATGTAAGATTACTATATGTAAAATTTTGGGATCAAGGGTGTATTAACTTAAAAATTTTAATAGATAATTTACTTGCCAATAAAGATGTATTAATTAATATTCCCACCTTCATTGGGTATTAGCTTTTTAGCTTTACAAGTTCTTTTGAATGTATCTCTTGAGTTACACAGGAGCCTTTTATTAGGATTCTTTATTGCAAATGATAGTTACTGAGATCAAAATTAGCTTAAGTGAAGAGGGAAACTTACATAGCTGTAGATTACAGAGGAGGAGCAGATCTAAGGGACTCAAATAATGCGATCGGGAAGCAATGTAATCATGGACTCTTACTCTCCATTTCAGTGCCCTGTTTTCTGAGTATGTTGCAGGCTGGCTTTCTTCTTATAGTCAGAATTGTGAGGTTATAGAGGAGGATTAGATTGAGAAGTTATAGTAATAGACAATTTCATGTTTTCCCCTTCCCAATTAGTGAGTCCAGAGGAAATATTTCCTTTTTTTTTTAACTTTTATTTTAGGTTCAAGGGTACATGTGCAGGTTTGTTATATAGGTAAACTCGTGTCAAAGGGGTTGTTGTACAGATTATTTCATCACCTAGGTACAAAGCCTGGTACCCAATAGTTATTTTTCCTGCTTATCCGATAACTCTTTCCACCCCCTACCCTCAAGTAGGCCCCAGTGTCTGTCCTTCCCTTCTTTGTGTCCATGAGTTCTTTTAGCTCCCACTTATAAGTGAGAACATCTGGTATTTGATTTTCTGTTCCTACATTAGTTTGTTGAGGATAATGGCCTCCAGTTCCATCCATGTTCCCACAGAAGACATGATCTCATTTTTTTTTTTTATGACTGAATAGTATTCCATGGTGTATGTATACAAACCACATTTCCTTTATCCAATTTGCCATTGAAGGGCATTTAGGTTGATTCCATGCTATTGTGAATAGTGGTGCAGTGAACATTCATGTGTATGTGTCTTTATGGTAGAATGATTTCTATTTCTCTGGGTATATACCCAGTAATGGAATTGCTGGTTAAACGGTAGTCAGAGGAAATTTTTTTTTCTCCTGACATTTGTATATAAACTTCCGGGATGCTCCTTCACCTGGCATGACTCACATGTCAATTTTGGAGCTCATCGTAACCAGGAGGTTGAGGCCTCATTGGCCAGGTCTGTATCACATGTCCATCCTTGGGAGTGGGATACGAAATAGGTAACCTCACCAGAATCACATAGAGAGGATGTCTTAGTGTGGGCTGCTATAACAAAATACCTTAGACTGGGTAATTTATAAATAACAGAAATTTATTTCTTACAATTCTAGAGGTCGGGAAGTCAAAGATCAAGGCACTAGCAGATCTGGTCTGGTGGGGGCGTGTTCCTCAGGGACAATGCCTTCTTAACTGTGGCTTCTAGCTATGTCCATATATGTTGGAAGGGCAAGAGGGCTCCCTGAAGCCTCTTTTATGAGGGCACTAATCCCATTTATGAGGGTGGACCCTTTTGGACCTAATCTCCTCCAAAGGTTCTACTTCTTTAAGACTATCACAGGGTGGGGTGGGGTAGAGGGTCAGGTTTCAACATGTGAATTTTGGAGGGGGACACACACATGCACACCACAGCAGAGGGAACAAGGGAAGTCTTTAAAAGGAGAGGAGTTTCTGTCACTAAAAGGGGAAAAGTGTGCTGAGCAAGCAGACAACTTCTTTTGTAGAGGTTCACTGAAGTCTTGATGTCTTTTTGCTTCATTCTTTTTTTCCCTAAGAATATAATTCATTATATCAGTCACTGTTTCTTCTTTTTCCTGCTTCTGCCATGAAAATGCTCCTCTGGCAGATAGTTTCAAATTAGAATTGGAATAAGTTAGGGTGTGACAATCAGTGGCTTAAACCCAGGCCCCTATGATGTCAAGGGTGGTTAATTTATGTATCAGGAGAACTCACAATGATTGACCTCCACTTTTTTGTACTCTATATCAGAATGGTTCTCTAAGGACATTTTAGAGTAGTAATACACACATAATTGAAATATTTTACCCATTTTTTAAAAGAGCCCTTTATGTTGCTTTATTTTGAATTTATGATCATCTATGGGTCTTAGTCTTTTTTTCTACAAATGTTGCCTCCCAGTGTTTCCTAAATTTTGTTCTGGCAACACTTTCCTATTCTGTTCTGGGAGATGTTATAGTATGTATTATATGAAAATGCTTTTACATGATTAAATAAATGTGGAAAGGGCTACATAATGTATCCCTCCATTTGGAGATTCACAGTATATGAAGACATATTGAAGATGTGAGTAATAATTGTGGAACCTCTTAACCTTTGTTTAGTCTAGTGCTTCCAAATTTGTTTGAAAACTGAACAATTTTTCAAGATACACCTGAGTTCTGTTCAACACCTTTTTAGGAAATGGTAGTCTCTCCTCTGCAGATGATCTCTTGGAAATCTGTGTATGATTTTTATATTTATTCTTTTACTTTTTTTGCTGTAGAAATAATGGCTTTTCTACAGTTATCTCTATTGTGAAAATTATTTTACCCTGGATTTACCTTTATAATATATGTACATATATTTATTTTTTTCCTAATCACCACCTCTTTTTTTCTTTGTCCTTTTTTTCATGTTAAAATGTTGACTGAATATATTCTTATTTGATTCTAAAAATTTATGATAGCAGAGACTAGAAACTGACCAGTCTTGATTCTGTTACCACTATGTGGGGAAAGAACACTGGATGAAATTCTATTTTGGATTTTTTTCAGTGGGAGTTCAGTATCATTTTTTGTAAAATGGAAAGTTGAGTAGATGATCTCTAAAATCCCCTTCACCTCTAAAATTTTATTAATCCCAAATCTGAGGAACATGCCTCATGTTTACCATTCCATCATTGCTGAAATCTATTAGTGACAGCAAAATTATTGATCTGAAGTGTTTTCCTTCAAACAGGAAAAATTATTAGAAAAAGACACAGACATTCATAACAAGTGTAAATGAAAATGTCTGTTACTTCCACTGCACAGTATGTGCAATTTTATTTCATTCAATATCACATGCTACAGAGGTTCAAATTGCTAAATATATAGACCTTAGAAAAAATTCTATGAACTTAAGTGTAATGACACATTCCCACAATCAAGCTTAGAAGAATAATTGTGACTTAGGGGTATTTGAGGTATTACCTTTTTCTTTTTGAATTTAAAATGTGTTGCTACACTAGAGATCTGAAAAACAACAACTTAACACTCCCTCCAAAATAGTTATTATTTTGCTATTATATATTTAAAATAAAGCTGTTGTAAAATAAGACACAATACCTTTGATGAACAATATTATGTTTTAAGTTCATACAGATACTCAGAATAGTAGGTGGGCTCTGGATTAGACCACCTGGGTTTATACCTAAGTGAAGTTTTTAGAGTTACTTCTCTAAGCTTTAGTTTTTTTCACCTGTAAAATGGAAAATAATACTGATATGCCTGCCTTAGAGGATGGTTGTGATAAGTGAGACAATGAAGTAAACTTTTAATGAGTGTGTCCACATACTAAATATTCATGAAATGTTTATTGTGTATTATAATAAATTTGAATATAATTATCTTAATAAACACGGCAACAGAAGCAACCTGTACGACTTTTGGGTATCTGACCTCAATCTTGGTGTATCCCCATGCCCTTTTCCCACTATTTTATCTTATTTTAGGAACATAATTAAAGTTCAATACTGAACTGGGGTTCTGCTTGATCTAAATTCTTGTTTTCCAGCTTAAGTTTTGGGCAGTTAGAAGAAGCTATTTGTAGTGTGGTAACTAACAGCAAGAATTTGAGATTTTTAAGATATAGGTTTAAAGTAAAGTATGTACAGAAAACTGCCTCTGATAGTCTCTAAGGCTTGTTAAGACCTGTGGAGAAAATTCACATACATATATGTGGGTACTATGGTTATGGAATACTATAACCATAGTTAAAAAGTAAAAAAGTTCTTAACTTTTTACTATAGTTACTATAACTATAGTTACTATAACCATATGGTTATGGGATACTATAACCATATGGTTATGGGATACTATAACCATATGGTTATGGGATACTATAACCATAGTTAAAAAGTTAAAGTACTCTAGTTAAAAAGGTGTTTTGAAAGTTTGAAATGTTATGCAAATTGGGCAGTAATGCAGGGTGGTAAAGTGATAATAAAATAAAGTATTTACATAGATGATTGTTGATTTGTAGTAGAGGAACTTTAAATTGGTAGATGAGAACCTTATGTGTTTGAGGTTAAATAGACAATGATTTGGGGCATAAGGGAAATAAATATTATGTATAAAAGGGAAAAGATACTTTTAGAACTATCAGATGCCAAAAGAGAGAATCAATCAAATTTAGATCATTGCCAACGATAAGTTTTGGTAGAAAAGTTTGGGAATCATTAATTTACATTTTTTAAAAAAAATTATTGTTATACTTTAAGTTCTGGAGTACCTGTGCAGAACATGCAGGTTTGTTACATAGATATACACGTGCCATGGTGGTTTGCTGTACCCATCAACCTGTCATCTACATTAGGTATTTCTCCTAATGCTATCCCTCCCCTAGCTCCTCAGCCCCCGACAGGCTCCAGTGTATGATGTTCCCCTCCTTGTGTCCATGTGTTCTCATTCTTCAACTCCCACTTATGAGTGAGAACATACGGTGTTTGGTTTTCTGTACTTGTGTTAGTTTGCTGAGAATGACAGTTTCCAGCTTCATCCATGTCCCTGGAAAGGACATGAACTCATCCTTTTTTTATGGCTGCATCGTATTCCACTGTGTATATGTGCCAACTTCTCTTTATCCAGTCTATCATTGATGGGCATTTGGGTTGGTTCCAAGTCTTTGCTATTGTGAACAATGCCGCAGTAAACATACCTGTGCGTGTGTCTTTATAGTAGCATGATTTATAATCCTTTGGGTATATATCCAGTAATAGGATTGCTGGGTCACGTGGTATTTCTGGTTCTAGATCCTTGAGGAATTGCCACAGTGTCTTCTACAATGGTTGAACTAATTTACACACCCACCAAGAATGTAAAAGTGTTCCTATAATTCTCTACATCCTCTCCAGCATCTGTTGTTTCCTGACTTAATGATCTCCATTCTAACTGGCGTGAGACGGTATCACATTGTGGTTTTTATTTGCATTTCTCTAATGACCAGTGATGATGAGCTTTTTTTCATATGTGTGTTGGCTGCATAAATGTCTTCTTTTGAGAAGTGTCTGTTCATATCCTTCACCCACTTTTTGATGGGGTTGTTTGTTTTTTTCTTGTAAATTTATTTAAGTTCTTTGTAGATTCTGGATTATTAGCCCTTTGTCAGATGGATAGATTGCAAAAATTTTCTCCCATTCTGTAGGTTGTCTGATCACTCTGATGATAGTTTCTTTTGCTGTGCAGAAGCTCTTTAGTTTAATTAGATCTAATTTGTCAATTTTGGTTTTTGTTGCCATTGCTTTTGGTGTTTTAGTCATGAAGTTTTTGCCCATGCCTGTGTCCTGAATGGTATTGCCTAGGTTTTCTTCTACGGTTTTTATGGTATTAGGTCTTACATTTAAGTATTTAATCCATCTTGAGTTAATTTTTGTATAAGGTGTAAGGAAGGGGCCCCGTTTCACTTTCATGCATACGGATAGCCAGTTTTCCCAACACCATTTATTAAATAGGGAATCCTTTCCCCATTTCTTGTTTTTGTCAGGTTTGTCAAAAATAAGATGGTTGTAGATGTGTGATGTTATTTCTGAGGCCTCTGTTCTGTTCCATTGGTTTATATATCTGTTTTGGTACCAGTACCATGCTGTTTTGGTTAATGTAGCCTTGTAGTATAGTTTGAAGTCAGGTAGTATGATGCCTCCAGCTTTGTTCTTTTTGCTTAGGATGTCTTGGCTATGTGGGCTCTTTGGTTCCATATGAAATTTAAAGCAGTTTTTTTTTTTTTTTTTAAATTCTGTGAAGAAAGTCAATGGTAGCTTGATAGGGCTAGCATTGAATGTATAAATTACTTCGGGCAGCATGGCCATTTTCACAATATTGATTCTTCCTATCCATGAACATGGAATGTTTTTCCATTTCATTGTGTCCTCTCTTATTTACTTAAGCAGTGGTTTGCAGTTCTCCTTAAAGAGATCCTTCATGTCCCTTGTAAGTTGTATTCCTAGGTATTTTATTCTCTTTGTATCAGTTGTGAATGGGAGTTCACTCATGATTTGGTTGGTTGTCTGTTATTGTTGTATAGGAATGTTTGTGATTTTTGCACATTGATTTTGTATCCTGAGAGTTTGCTGAAGTTGCTTATCAGCTTAAGGAGATTTTGGGCTGAGACGATGGGGTTTTCTAAATATACAATCATGCTATCTGCAAACGGAGACAATTTGACTTCCTCTTCCTATTTGAATACCTTTATTTCTTTCTCTTGCCTGATTGCCCTGGCCAGAAGTTCCAATACTATGTTGAATAGGAGTGGTGAGAGAGGGCATCCATGTCTTGTGCCGGTTTTCAAAGGGAATGCTGCCAGTTTTTGCCCATTCTGTATGATACTGGCTGTGGGTTTGTCATAAATAGCTCTTATTACTTAGAGATACGTTTCATCAATATCTAGTTTATTGAGAGTTTTTGGCATGAAGGGGTGTTGAATTTTGTTGAAGGCCTTTTCTGCATCTACTGAGATAATCATGTGGTTTTCGTCATTGCTCCGGTTTATGTGATAGATTACATTTATTGATTTGCATGTGTTGAACCAGTGTTGCATCCCAGGGATGAAGCTGACTTGATGGTGGTGGAAAAGCTTTCTGATGTGCTGCTGGATTTGGTTTGCCAGTATTTTATCGAGGATTTTTGCATTGATGTTCATCAGGGATATTGGCCTGAAATTTTCTTTTTTTGTTGTGTCTCTGCCAGGTTTTGGTATCAGGATGATGCTGTCCTCATAAAATGAGTTAGGGAGGATTCCCTCTTTTTCTGTTGTTTGGAATAGTTTCAAAAGGAATGATACCAGCTCCTCTTCGTACTCTGGTAGAATTCAGCTGTGAATCCTTCTGGTCCTGGACTTTTTTTGGTTAGTAGGCTATTAATTACTGCCTCAATTTCAGAACTTGTTACTGGTCTATTCAGGGATTCCACTTCTTCTTGGCTTAGACTTGGGAAGGTATATGTATCCAGGAATTTATCCATTTCTTCTAGATTTTCTAGTTTGTGTAGAGGTGTTTATAGTATTCTCTGATGGTAGGTTGTATTTCTATGGGATCAGTGGTGATATCCCCTTTATCCCCTATTTGATTCTTCTTTCTTTTCTTCTTTATTAGTCTGGCTAGTGTTTTATCTATTTTGTTGATCTTTCAAAAAAAAAAAAACACACACAAAAACAGCTTCTGGATTCATTGATTTTTTTGAAGGGATTTTCGTGTATGTATCTCCTTCACTTCTGCTCTGAGCTTAGTTATTTCTTGTTTTCTGCTAGCTTTTAAATTTGTTTGCTCTTGCTTCTGTAGTTCTTTTAATTGTGATGTTAGGGTGTCGATTTTAGATCTTTCCTGCTTTCTTTTGTGGACATTTAGTGCTATAAATTTCTTTTTTTTTTTTTTGAGACGGAGTGTCGCTCTGTCGCCCAGGCTGGAGTGCAGTGGCCAGATCTCAGCTCACTGCAAGCTCCGCCTCCCGGGTTTACGCCATTCTCCTGCCTCAGCCTCCCGAGTAGCTGGGATTACAGGCGCCCGCCACCTCGCCCGGCTAGTTTTTTGTATTTTTTAGTAGAGACGGGGTTTCACCATGTTAGCCAGGATGGTCTCGATCTCCTGACCTCGTGATCCGCCCGTCTCGGCCTCCCAAAGTGCTGGGATTACAGGCTTGAGCCACCGCGCCCGGCCTATAAATTTCACTCTGAACAATGCTTTAGCTGTGTCCCAGAGATTCTGGTACATTGTGTCTTTGTTCTCATTGGTTTCAAATAACTTATTTATTTCTGCCTTAATTTCATTATTTACCCAGTAGTCACTCAGGAGCAGGTTGTTCAGTTTCCATGTAGTTGTGTGGTTTTGAGTGAATTTCTTAATTCTGAGTTCTAATTTGATTGCACTTTGGTCTGAAGACTGTTTGTTATGATTTCTATTTTTTTGCATTTGCTGAGCAGTGTTTTACTTCCAATTTATATGCTCAATTTTAGAATAAATGTGATGTGGTCCTGAGAACAATGTATATTCTGTTGGTTTGGGGTGGAGAGTTCTGTAGATGTCTATTAGGTCTGCTTGATCCAGAGCTGAGTTCAAGTCCTGAATAACCTTGTTAATTTTCTGTCTGGTTGATCTGTCTGATATTGACAGTGGGGTGTTAAAGTCTCCCACTATTATTGTGTGGGAGTGTAAGTCTCTTTGTAGGTCTCTATGAACTTGCATTATGAATCTGGGTGCGCCTGTATTGGGTGCATATATATTTAGGATAGTTAGTTTTTCTTTTGTATTGATCCCTTTACCATTATGTAATGTCTTGCTTTGTCTCTTTTGATCTGTGTTGGTTTAAAGTCTATTTTATCAAAGACTAGGATTGCCACTCATGCTTTTTTTTTGCTTTCCATTTGCTTGGTAAATATTCCTTTATCCCTTTATTTTTAGTCTATGTATGTCTTTGCATGTGAGATGGGTCTCCTGAATACAGCACACCGGTGGGTCTTGACTCTATCCAATTTGGCAGTCTGTGTCTTTTAATGGGGGCATTTAGCCCATTTACCTTTAAGGTAAATATTGTTATGTGTGAATCTGATCCTGTCATTATGATGCTAGCTGGTTATTTTGCCCATTAGTTGATGCAGTTTCTTCATAGTGTCAATGGTTTTTACAATTTGGTGTGTTTTTGCAGTGGCTGGTACTGGTTGTTCCTTTCCATGTTTAGTACTTCCTTCAGGAGCTCTAGTAAGGCAGGCCTCGTGGTGACAAAATCTCTCAGCATTTGCGTGTCTGTAAAGGATTTTATTTCTCCTTCGCTTATGAAGCTTAGTTTGGCCACATATGTAATTCTGGGTTTAAAATTCTTTTCTGTAAGAATGTTGACTATTGGCCCCCACTGTCTTTTGGCTTGTACGATTTCTACTGAGAGATCCGCTGATGGCCTTCCTTTGTGGATAACTGGACCTTTCTCTCTGGCTGCCCTTAACATTTTTCCTTCATTTCAGCCTTGGTGAATCTGTCGATTATGTGTCTTGGGGTTGCTCTTTTCTAGTAGTCTGTTTATGGTGTTCTCTGTATTTCCTGAATTTGAATGTTGGCCTGTCTTGCTAGGTTGAGGAAGTTCTCCTGGATAATATCCTGAAGAATATTTTCCAACTTTGTTCCATTCTCTCCGTCACTTTCATATACACCAATCAAATGTAGGTTTGGTCTTTGTTCACATAGTCCCATATTTCTTGGAGGCTTTGTTTGTTCCTTTTCATTTTTTTTCTAATCTTGTCTTCATGCTTTATTTCATTAAGTTGATCTTCAATCTCTGATATCATTTCTTCCGCTTGATCAATTCAGCTGTTGATACTTGTGTATGCTTTACGAAGTTCTTGTGCTGTGTTTTCCTGCTCCATCAGGTCATTTATGTTCTTCTCTAAACTGGTTATTCTAGTTAGCAATTCATCTATCCTTTTTTTAAGGTTCTTAGCTTCCTTGCATTGGATTAGAACATGCTCCTTCAGCTTGGAGGAGTTTGTTATTACCCACCTTCTGAAGCCTACTTTTGTCAATTCATCAGACTCATTCTCTGTCAAGTTTTGTTCCCTTGCTTGCCAGGAGTTGTGATCCTTTGGAGGAGAAGAGACATTCTGGTTTTTGGAATTTTCAGCATTTTTGTGCTGCTTTCTCCCTATCTTCGTGGATTTATCTACCTTTGTTCTTTGATGCTGGTGACTTTTGGAAGGGGTCTCTGAGTGGACGTCCTTTTTGTTAATGTTGGTTCTATTCCCTTCTGTTTGTTAGTTTTCCTTCTAACAGGCCCCTCTGCTGCAGGTCTGCTCTAGTTTGCTGGAGGTCCACTTCAGACCCTGTTTGCCTAGGTATCACCAATGGAAGCTGCAGAACAGTAGAGATTGCTGCCTCTTCCTTCCTCTGGAAGCTTTGTTCCAGAGGGGCACCTGCCAGATGCCAGCCGGGGCTCTCCTGTATCAGGTGTCTGTGGACCCCTGCTGGGAGGTGTCTCCCAATCAGGAGGCATGGGGGTCAGGGACCCACTTGAGGAGGCAGTCTGTCCCTTAGCAGAGCTTGAGTACTATGCTCGGGGATCTGCTGCTCTCTTTAGAGCTGGCAGGCAGGAACGTTGAAGTCTGCTGAAGCTGTGCCCACAGCCACCCCTTCTCCTAGGTACTCTGTCTCAGGGTGATGGAGGTTTTATCTATAAGCCCCCGACTGGGGCGCCTGCCTTTTTTCCACAGATGCCCTGCCAGGGAGGAGGATTCTAGAGAGGCAGTCTGGCTACAGTGACTTGGCTGAGCTATGGAGGGTTCCGTCGGGTTGGAACCTCCCCCGGCTTTGTTTACACTGTGAGGGGAAAACTGCCTACTCAAGCGTCAGTAATGGCGGACGCCCCTCCTTGCCCCAAGCTGGAGCCCCAGGTCCACTTCAGACTGCTTTGCTGGCAGGGAGAATTTAAAACCAGTCGATCTTAGCTTGCTGGTCTCCGTGGGGATGGTTTCCCCTGAGCTAGACCACTTGGGTCCCTGGCATAAGTTCCCTTTCTGGGGGAGTGAATGGCCCTGTTTCGCCGGTGTTCCAGGTACCACTGGGGTATGAAAAAAAAAACCCAGAAAACAAAAACCAGCCTCCGCAGCTAGCTCGCTGTCTGTCCAAATGGCCGCCCAGTTTTGTGCTTGAAACCTAGGGCCCTGGTGGCATAGGCACCAGAGGGACTCTCCTCTGATTTGTGAAGACCGTGGGTTTTGAAGACCGTCGGAAAAGCGTAATACCTGAGCCGCAGTGCACCCTTCCTCAGGCACAGTCCCTCAGGGCTTCCCTTGACTAGGGAGGGAGTTTCCTGACCCCTTGTGCTTCATGGGCGAGGCAATGCCCCACCCTGCTTCTGCTCGCCCTCTGTGGGCTGCAGCCACTGTCTAACCAGTCCCAGTGAAATGAGCTGGGTACCTCAGTTGGAAATGCAGAAATCATCTGCCGTCTGCGTTGATCTCACTGGGAGCTGCAGATGGAAGCTGTTCGTGTTCAGCCATCTTGCCATTAACTCAGCCCACTGTTTTCTTGTTTGTTGTTTGATTTTTTTTTTTTTTATGGAGTTTCTCACTGTTCCCCAGACTGGAGTGCAGTGGTGCTATCTCAGCTCTCTGCAGCCTCCGCGCACCTCCCAGGTTCAAGTAATTCTCCTGCCTCAGCCTCCCAAATAGCTGGGATTACAGGCATCTGCCACCCCACCTGGCTAAGTTTTGTACTTTTAGTAGAGAAGGGGCTTCATTATGTTGGCCAGGCTGGTCTTTAATTCCTGACCTCAGGTGATCCACCCCCCTTGGCCTCCCAAAGTGCTGGGATTACAGGCATGAGCCACCATGCTTGGCCGAATTTAGATATATACTGGACTTGGATTTTCAAATTTTCTTTTGCAGGTGGGTTTGTGAAGTGTTAATTAAAAAAAAATTGTCAGGAGGCTGAGGCAGGAGAATCGCTTGAACCTGGGAGGCAGAGATTGCAGTGAGCCAAGATTGCGCCATTGCACTCCAGCCTGGGCTACTTAAGAGCGAAACTCCATCCCAAAACAAACAAACAAAATTGTCAAGTATGCATCACAATGAAACATTCATTTCTGATTTTTAGCGCAATTCAGGAGTAGGTCATATAATACATGACAAACTCAAAGATGAATAATGCAGACTGCCCAAATAGTAGAAACTTTTTTAAGCAGCTGAATAGTAATGGATCTAATTTTGTTATTTTATTGTTATTCTGTCTACGAGTAATATATTGGTCTGACTGTAGCCTGACTTGTTAACAAACAATACAGCTCAACTCAACATGTAGTGTATCATGTACTTTGCATGGTGTTAGGCTAAAATTACTAAGTATTCATAATGTTATGCTTTAAGTGTGATTAATTGATTGTAAAATGGCTTAAATTTTAAGGTATTTTTATATTAAAACACTTGCCAAGTACTGTATGACAGGGTTTGCAAAACTTTTTTAGTAAAAGACTAGATGGTGAATTTTTAGGCTTTGTGAGCTGTATATGATTTCTCTCACAACTATTTAGCTCTGCCCTTGTAGCATGAAAGCAGCTGTAGACAGTGTATAAATGAGTGAGCATTATAGTGTCCCACCAAAACTTTAGTTATGAAAAGAAATGGCAGGCCAGAATTGGTCTAAGGGCTGTAGTTTGCCAACTCCTGCTGAAGACGTAGTCTGTTGTAAGGAAAATATAATTCTAGGTTACCTGCACGTGAATCGAACTTTTATATTAGTTAAAATTTGCGTTACAAAACATCTCAAAACTTAGTTACTTGAAACTACGATTTAGTATTTTTCACATTTCTGTGCACTAACTTGATTCTGCTTCAGGTGACGTTTGTTGGAGTTCTGATAGAACTGTGATATCTGGAGGCTCAACTGGGATTGTTGGCCAGGGCTTTGGTTCTCCTACATATGGCTCTTTCTGTATGGCTGATTCCTTAGGCTCATGGTGTGATAGCTGGGTTATAAGAAGTATTCTAAGAGCAAGCATTGTGAGATAGAGGAAGCAGAAGATGCCAGGCCAAGGGATAGGCCTGAAACTTTCACAGCGTCACTTCTGCTGTTACTGTTTGTCAGATAGTCACAGGCTCAGCCCAGAGTCTTTGTGGGAAGGATTACTCAAGGGTGTAAATGCTAGGAAGCATGGTTAATTGAGGATATTCAAAGTATCCTCAGAATATCATGAGATTGTTTTGGTAGCAAGTGACAACTCAAATTGAACTAGCTTTAGTAAAAGGGAACAATTATTATAAGAATATTGGGATGTCTGTCTCACAAAACCCAAACACAAGATTGGGTCCAAGGAACACTGGACCCAGGATTGAAGATTCCCGAGGACTGTTTCTCATCTTTGCTCCACCTTATAAGTAGTCTTCATTTTCTCTTATCACAGATTTCCCTTTTCCACTTTGGGAAAAACAGTGTCAACACTTCCCTAATTGTTTACTTATTACCATTTCAGCCATTCAGAGGACTGACTATTTTTGCAGTGTTTCTAATATGTTGGAGGAAGAACGCTGATTGTCCTAGATCAGTCATATGTGATCAGAGGATAGAGCTTAGGTTCTACAAACCATGTTGACAGGAACAGGATCAGTTAACATCAAAGGGATGCTGAGTGTGTAGTCCCTGAATAGTCCACTTGCCTTCTCCCTAGCCATCTATTTATTAACAAGTTAATAATTTGTTAATCAATTTAATAAATGTTTTTTTACCCCATTACAGGCCTAATTTACTTCCTTATTCAGCTGTCTGCTTATGGCTATTTCATTGTTCTACTGGTGTGTAAGCTAAAGTAAGGACTGAAATTAGTTCAGTATCTTGAATATTTATTCTAATCTCTTCCTGCTTTGAGTAGAGGACAGCAGCTTTTAGTATCTACTATCTTACTTTGCCACCATCAACAGAGTAGTATGTAAAGATGATCTTACTATGTTGTCACCATTGATTTCCAGGGTTGACTTAGCTGATCTGGTTGGCTGAATGGGTATATCCTTCCTTTGGAAAGGGCCCATGTGCATACATGAAAGCAAGTAGCTAAAATACAGAATGAAATAAAAACTGTAATAGAAGTGCAAGCAATATGCCGTGGGTGCACAGAGGAAGGAACAATTAATTTTGACTGAATGGCTGTAGGAGGGATGGCATTTTAAAGCAGGTAGTGTTTCAGTGAGGCCTGGAAGAATGAATAACTCATCCTTAGAAAAGAAAAGAAAGGAAAAGAAAAGAAAAGTAATCCGGCTGTCAAGTTTCTTGTCTGCTCAAACGATGGTACCGGAGTGTCTAGGCTAAAGTAGATGAACTTATATATGGGTATTGGACATTCAGGATAAATAGCAGTATGCAGTTATCTGATTTTAATCATCTTAAATTAGAATTACAGGAGTGAACACAGTTTTGTTACAGTTATGCCTTTGGTGACTATCTGGTAATTTGAAATTTGAGAATTTAGTTTTTAAAATTAAGGAGTTTATTTCAAATACTCAGATTTTTGGATATAGGAAGAACTTTAAGGATTATCTATACTAACACACTCTAGTAGGTAAAGAAACTAAGACCCAGTTAGATGATTTATTTAAGGTTACATATCTAAATGACTGAGTTGGGGCTAAAATACTTTTCTCCTGGTCTTGGGTATTTTTGAAGAATTATCCAGTGTATCCTTAATTGTAAGAAGATTTTCTCAAACTATGCATCCATATGAATTGCTGGCTGTACTAGCAATTTTTAAATTTGAGATACGCATACAGTAAAATGTACAAGTGTTAATTGTATAGCATGTTGAGTTTTTTATGTGTACAGTCTCTTACAAGTAACGCTCAGGTCACAATGTAGAACATCTCCAGCACTCCAGAAGCCTCCCCTTCATGTTTTTCACAGGTTAATTAATATCCACTTCTCCTGTCACTCCCAAGTAATTATTATTCTGATTTTTATCATCATAGATTAGTCTTGCCTGTTTTTGCACTTCATGTAAAAGGAATGACTTCTTTCATTTATTGTGGTTATGATATTCATTCATGATGTTGGTATACCTTGGTTCTTTTTATTGCTATGTAGTGTTTCATTGAATGAATGGATCATTGTTTGTTCTTCTGTTAATGGACATTTAAATTGTTTCTAATTTTTGACTTAGAAAAGCTGCTATGAATATTCTTATATATGTCTTTTTATGAGTATATTGTTTCATTTTTAAGAGTATATTTGCTGGATGGTTGTCTTCCAAAGTAGTTATGCCATTTTACATCCCCACCAGCATTGTAGGAGGGTTTGAGCAATTCTACATTTTTGTCAATATTGTGTATTGTCAGTCTTTTTACTTTTAGTCATTCTGGTCAGTGTGCGCTGACTTCTCCTTTTCATTTCCCACGTAAATAATGATGGTGATCACCTTTTAATATATTAATTTTTGATATATTTTAAAGTTATGCTGTCTTTGTCTTAATGGATTTATAGGAATTCCTTATGTATTCTGAATATGAGACCTTTGCATGGCAAATTTCTTCTCTCAGTCTGAAGCTAGTCTTTTCACTCTTTTAATAGTGTATTATAATAAATAAAAGTTTTCAATTCTAATGAACCTCAACAAGTTTGCTTTTTATGGTTTAGTTGGTTTGTTAATGTTTTGTTTAAGAAATCTTTGCCTGTTACAGGATCATGAAAATATTTGCCAAAGTTTTCTTTTAGAAATTGTATTACTTTCTCTTTTAGTCGAAGCTCTATGATGCATTTCAAATTATCTTATAATGAATGATGTGAGGTAAAAATCAGAAATTTTTTTTTTATAAAACGTAGGATGTTCAATTGATTCAGCCCCATTTTTTGGAAAAAAAAAATTGCCCTTACCCAATTGGAATATAGAACACTTTTGATATAAATCGGGTGAGTCTTACTAGAGTGTATATGCTCTTCCACTGGTCTATTTATGTACAAATACTACCCTGTCTTAATTACTATAGCTCTATACTAAATCTTGATATCTGTAGTATAGGTTCCTTCAATTTTTTTTCTTCTTCAACATTTTTTTGGGGGGTGGGTATACTCTCTCTTTTGTGTTTCCATATACATTTAGAATCATATTTCAGTGAAAACAAAACTGTTAATATTATGATTGGGATTGCATTGAGACTGTAAATCAATGTGGGGAGAATTGGCATCTTAACAATATAGAGTTGTTCAGTCCATTAACATGGATTATCTATCAATTTACTTGGGTCTTTAAGTTCTTTCAGCAGTATTTTATGGTTTACAATGTAGAGGTTTTGCATATCATTTGTTAGAGTTATCGCTAGGTATTTTAATGTTTTGAAAGTGCTATTGTAAATGATATTGGTTATTTAAGTTTCATTTTTGAATTGTTTTATACTAATACATAGAAATACATAGTTCTTGTATTTTTATCTTATAAGCCGCAACCCTGCTAAATTTGCTTATTTTTAATATTTAGTATTTTATAGATTTTTTTGTATTTCCTATGCAGACAACCAAATCATCTGAGAATAATAATTATTTTACTTATTTCTTTCCAGTCTTTATAATTGTTTCTTTGTTTTCCCTTATTGCAGTGGCCAAGGCTTCTAGAACAATGTTTAATTGAAATAGTCTCACTCCTAAACTTAGGGGAAAATGTTCAATATTTACCAATTATGATGTTAGTTGTAGGTTTTGTAGGTAACCTTTATCAGATTAAAGAAGTTCTTACCTATTCCTAGTTTTCTTTTCTTTTTTAAAAATATTTTTATAGAGAGAGGGCCTTGCTCTGTTGCCCAGACTGGCCTTGAACTCCTGGCTCAAATGATATTCCCACCTCGGCCTCCCAAAGTGCTGGGATTACAGGTGTGAGCCACTGTGCCCAGTCTGAGAATTTTCTAAATCATGAACAGGTGGTAAACTTTGTCAAGTTTTTTGCTTTTGTTGAGATAAATCATATGGTTGTATCCTTAATTCTGTGCTGTGATGAATTACACTGATTGATTTTTAATTACACTCCTAGGATAAACCTTACTTTGTCATGATGTATTGTCCCTTTTATGTACCATTAGATTCAATTTGTTAATATTCTCTTTAGAATTTTTACATCTATTCATGAAAGATACTGGCCTGTAATAGCCCTTTCTTATAATATTTTTGTCAGATTTTGTTATCAATGTTTGTAGCCTCATAAAAAGAATTGGGAAGTCTCTCTGTTTTATTCTCTGAAAGCGTTTGTGATAGATCGATACATTTCACGTGTACTTGAATTGGGAAGTCTCTCTCTTTTTTATTCTCTGAAACCTTTTGTGATAGATTGATACACCTCATGTGTATTTGAATGTTTATTCTGCAGTCACTGGTGTTAATGTTCTTTGTCAGTAAGGTCACACTGGTGAATCATGTTGTTCAAATCTTCAAATGACTGATTTCTTTTTTTCTGTTTTCTCAGTTTTGAGAGTAGTGTCCTAAAATATCAACTATGATTGTAGTTTTGTTGTCTTCTAGTTCTTTCAGTTTTCCCCTCATGTAGTTGGAAGCTCTTATTAGGTGAATTAAAACTTGGCATTGTTATTCTATGGTTGAAATGACCTTTTTGTCATTATGAAATGACCTTCTTTATCTCTGGTAATATTTCTTGCCTTCAAGTCTACTTTAACCTTCTATTAATATAGTCTCTTTCTTTTCATCAATATTTCCATGGTATGATTTTTTCTTCTTTTTAGTTCAGCCAATCTGTGTTCTTGTATTTACGGTATATCTCTTGGAAATGTCATATAGTCAGGTCATGTTTGTTTTATCTAGTTTGGCAATCTTTGTGCTTTAATCGTAATATTTATTCTATTTACATTTCATGTGGTTACTAGTATAGTTGGGCATATATCTTTTATCTTACTATTTCTTTTCTAGTTGTCCCATCCGTTCTTTGGGTGTTTACATTTCTTTCCTGCCTGTATTATTTGTCAAATTTTCTAAACTCCATTTTGGCTCATTAGCTTTTCAGTTATACATTCTTCTATGGTTATTTTTTAGTTATCTTAGAGATTTTAATGAACCTTCTTGATTTTTTTTAGTGTATCTTAATGTTACTTTGCACTTCCCAAACACTGCAAAACTTAGGACAGTTTAACTTTGTTTACTCCCTCCTGCCTTTTGTGCTATTTTTTTCGTATTGCATTTCAAAATATGATATAAACCACATACTTTTTTTGTAAACAGTTAATATTCTTTTATATTTATCCTCATGTGTACCCTTTCTAATGCTCATCATTCATTTTTACAGTTCTTTGCTACCATCCGGGATGATTTTCCTTTAGCCTGAAAAAATTCCTTTAATATTTCTTGTAGTGCCAATCTATTGGAGGCAGATTTTCTCAGCTTTTGTTTGTCTGAAATGCGTTTATTTTGACTTCTTTTTTGAAGGAAAAACTTATTGGTACAGAATTCTGGGCTGGCATGTGTTGCTGTTTTGAGACAGGGTCTCGCTCTGTTACTGAGGCTGGAGTGCAGTGATGTGATCATAGCTCACTGCAACCTCTAACTCCGAGGCTCAAGCAATCCTCCTACCTGGTCCTCTCAAGTAGCTGGGAGTACAGGTGGCACCGCCGTGCTCAGCTAATTTTTTTGTTTAGGTTTTGTAGAGATGGGGGTCTCACTATGTTGACCAGGCTGGTCTCAATCTCCTGGCCTCAAGCTATCCTCCTGCCTCGGCCTCCCAAAGTGTTGGGATTACAGGTGTGAGCTGTAGAGGACTGCGTGCTCGCAAACGAGACATTCCCGATAAGCCCTGCTCTTGCAGACAAAGCAGGATGGTCCTTCTCTGCAAACAGGAAGGGCAAAGGAGCCAGCAGTAAACAGTGGGCTCTGGGAACTGGTCAATGTTTACTGATCTTGTGAGTCAAGGAAAGGTCAGAGAAGCAACACATGCCCTGAGACTTGGCAACATTCCTTAAACGGCTGGATAAAATAAAGCAGTGTATGCCGTTCGGCGCGGCCGCCATGTATTGTCCTGTCTTGTCCTGTGTTGTCTTGTGTGTTCATTCCTTTGTTTAGGAAACACGCGGACCCCAACAGTGAGCCACCATGTCCAGCCTGAATCTTTTATTCTTATAGCACTTCAGATATGTAATTCCTTTGTTTTTCCTTATTGATGCTTCTTTAAAGGAGTGTACATTTTTGGTAGCTTTTAAGATTTTTATTTTTGTCTTTAGTTCATTAATAGTTTGTGTGGTGTCTAGGCATGGGTTTCTTAGGCCGAGGCAGGAGGATAGCTTGAGGCCAGGAATTTGAGACCAGCCTGGTCAACATAGTGAGACCCCCATCTCTACATGTTTGGGGTTTGTTGGGTTAATGTTTTTTTTTTTATCAGCTTTGGAAAAAATTGTATTTTATGTCTTTATATTTTGCTTCTACCCCAGTCTCTCTCTCCTCTAAAGTGTGTTAGACGTTTTGACTGTCCCACATGTGTCATATGGTTGTTCTGTCTTTTCTCTCTGTGGTTCAATCGTGTATTTTTTGTTGAGCTACTTTTTATAACTTACAATTTCTCTCCTCTTCTGTGCCAGGTTTAATAACCTATTCAATACGTTTTAATAGCTTATTTTCTCAGCTCTAGGAAGTTTTATTATTTTTAAATAGGTTTCCTTTTTTATTGATTATCTCCATCCTTTTATAAATTTTGTTCGTTTTTTTCTTCCCTTTCATTACCCTATTGATAATGGCTATTTTAAAGCCATTGTCTCCTAACTCCACTATCAGTGTCATCTCTAACTTTGCTTTTGTAGTCTTGATTACGGGTCATTTTTTTCTTGTGTTTTTTTCACATATATTGTAATTTTTTATTATATGCTGAAACTTGTAATAATATATGTAGAGGCTGGAGGTGATATCTTCCACCAGAGATGATTCCCCTTTTTAATTGTTAGGCCAGTTTAATTAGGGTTTTATTAGGGTCAGTCTGGATTGCAGTTTTAGTAAGATTTAGTCTGTCTCTGGTTTGTCTCCATTGACATACTTAGATTTTTGATTGAGAGACTGCCAGATTTCTTCTGCACAGCCCTGAAAGACTGCAGGAGATCTGATTCTGTTCTTTAGAGGTTTTGAGATTAGCCCGATAATCTCTTGCTTTATTTACAGTGCTTTAACTTCATGCAAATGTGGGAGGTCTGTCATGTGCGTTTTGTGGTTAGTCTCCTATTTCTAGGAAGGCTTTTTGTTCTGTAATATTGAGGAAGCACTATAATACTGAGGGAGATTCACTCTGCCCTTCTAGCACATCTCCCAGCCTCCTTCATTACTTAGAATTCAGCAAATGTTCCTTTCAGCCTTGCATTTGGGGCTTTCTGGTTTTCAGAGTACTGCATGAAAAAACTCAGCTGCTTTCTACTTTCTTTTTTTTTTTTTTGAGACAGAGTTTTGCTCTTGTTGCCCAGGCTGAAGTGCAATGGCGTGATCTCAGCTCACCGTAACCTCTGCCTCCCGGGTTCAAGCAGTTCTCCTGCCTCAGCCTCCCAAGTAACTGGGATTACAGGCATATGCCACCATGGCCGGCTAATTTTGTTTTTTTGGTAGAGACGGGATTTCTTCATGTTGGTCAGGCTGGTCTTGAACTCCTGACCTCAGGTGATCCGCTCACCTCGGCCTCCCAAAGTGCTGGGATTACAGGTGTCAGCTGCCACGCCCGGCCTGCTTTCTACTTTCACCATTAGAGTCTTTCTGTCTGGGCCAATCTCAGTTCTCAATCTCTGTCCAGAATTTTTAAATGCTCACAGGAAATAAAATGGCAGATGGTTATCTGCACACTTTGGAAGGGTTCTTCTCTTTCTAGAATTTCAGTTCATCTACTTCTTGCTCTTTCATAAGCACTCTGGTGTCTTAAAAATTGGATTGAAATTTATCTTTTTCTAGTTGTTGAAGCATTAAAATAACTGCTGTCCTTAAAGTTTGAAACAGCAAAATCTATTTGTTTTTCTGATTATGAAAGTAATACTCAGTGTATTAACTTTTGCTAAGTTATGCTGCATAACAAATGACCTCTATTTCAGCAGCTCACAACAGTTGCTTATTTTTGCTCTTGCTTCATGTTGGCTGAAGGTTGGCAGTGGCTCTGCTCGTGCTCCACATATCTTCTAATTCTGAGATGCAGGCTGGAGAACAACTCCTATTTGGGCCATGCTGTTCTTGTAACAGAGGGAAAAAAGAAAATGATTTGGCAGGAATGCACAGTGGCTCTTAAAACTTCTGCTTGGATGTTTGTTTATATACCATTGGCCAAAGCAAACCAGTGGCCAAGGCCAAAGTCAATGGAGTAGGGATGTTACTCTTATGGGAGTACTGTCAGTTATATAGGAACAGGTGTGGATGATACTCCTTTTGAAGGAAGGTGGAGTGAATATTTACAAATTGTAATAGAATCCACCACACATGCTAATTGAAAATAAATTAAGCAGAAATGTATAATGTTTATAGTAGAATTCCTCCTTGTCTTCCATGATAATCAGTGATGATACTTTGGTATATGTTCAGGATTGAAACCTTATTGTGCTAACTTGATGGTTTCTTTAAAAATAATAGTCTTGACATAAATTATGAATAAGACTTTTTTTTTAGCCATTTACTCAGAAGAACACTAAGGTTCTCCAACTGGCTACACTTAGTTCTTGCTTTGCCAGGTAGTCCCACGCTTACTATAATGTTCAATTTAGAGTTCTAAGTATAAAATATTTTTACTTATTTATTTTTGTGACAGAATCTTGCTCTGTTGCTTAGGCTGGAGTTCAGTGGTGTGATCTCAGCTCACTGCAGCCTCTGCCTCCTGGGTTCAAGTGACACTCATGCCTCAACCTCCTGAGTAGCTGGGATTACAAGTGTGAGCCATGGTGCCTGGCTAATTTTTTTTTTTTTTTTTTTTCCTCTTCTCTGAGATGGAGTTTCCCACTGTCACCCAGACTGGAGTGCAGTGGCACGATCTCGACTCACTGCAACCGCTGCCTCCCGGGTTCAAGTGATTCTCATGCCTCAGCCTCCTGAGTAGCTGGGATTACAGGTGTAAGCCCCCAAGCCTGGCTAATTTTTGTACTTTTAATAGAGATGGGGTTTCTCCATGTTGGCTAGACTGGTCTCAAATTCCTGGCTTCAAGTGATCCACCCACCTTGGCTTCCCAAAGTCCTGGATTGCAGCTGTGAGCCACTGCACCCAGCCTAAAATATCTTTAACACAAGTTTGGGTCTGATCCATGGCCTGTTAGTGTCATCACTGTTTCATTCTCTGAGAGAAAGATAAGAAAATCAGAATTCTAAGATTTTGTAAAGGATATGTGTTTTTAAAGGAGAGGGTGCTAGAAATAATAAAAGTCAAGAACCAAAAGTTCTTAGGTCAATTATTTTGACCTGAATATATTTCACAATAGAGGTTCAAGTGGGTTAACTAGACTCCCTATTAGAAGAAAATTACCCATGAAGAAGGTTAAGTTTATATAGTCATTTATCTGTATAAATATTTTTCTATTCAGAGCAATTCTTAGTGGTTCAGATTTTTATGAAGGAGATCGATCTGTAGATAAATGTGAAAGTAATTTTGTACATGTGGTGGGATATGGCAAGATTCAGTATCATTTTGAAGTTTGGACACTGACAGGCTCTGAGCATTGGACTCTGAGAGAGAGGGAGGTACACGAGGCCTGGTAAAATAGTCTAACTTTTAGTTTTGCATTAGGTTCATCCTTTTGGAGGTTAGTATGCCAATGAAAAATTTGCAGGGCAGCTTGGTGCTGTCAATACCATGGACAGAATGATGTGAATGAGACACATCTGGATTTAGATTCTGTTCCATTTGTGTCATTCAAACGCTTTATGATTTGGGCAACTTAATTAAGTCTTGTTTATGACACAGAGATAATAATTAACTTATTGATCTTAGCATCTTTAAGTGTTCCTTTGTTCCTTGAGTCATCACTTTCTCTTTTACTTAACTTAAATTTTGTAGTATTTTGTTATCTGTGATTTGCATTCTCAACTTCCTTGCATATACTCTCAGCTTTCTTGTCTCAGTGTCACTTAAGTCCAGCTTAAATCCAGCCATTTTTAAACTTTAAGTTAGTATCTGTTAGTATCTAAGTTAGCAGCTATATATGTCTAGAGAAAAATGCAGAATCATGCTGACTAGTTTTTCTTAAATTCATGGTCACAAATACCAAGTATCAAGTGAGTCTTTTTTTTTGAGACGGAGTCTCGCTCTGTCGCCCAGGCTGGAGTGCAGTGGCCGGATCTCAGCTCACTGCAAGCTCCGCCTTCCGGGTTCATGCCATTCTCCTGCCTCAGCTTCCTGAGTAGCTGGGACTACAGGCACCCGCCACCGTGCCCGGCTAATTTTTTTTTGTATTTTTAGTAGAGACGGGGTTTCACTGTGGTCTCGATCTCCTGACCTTGTGATCCGCCCGCCTTGGCCTCCCAAAGTGCTGGGATTACAGGCGTGAGCCACCGTGCCCGGCCCCAAAATGCTTTTCAAAGTGGTCTATGACCATTCCAGTTGCCCTACATCCTCATCAACATTTGGTGTCACAGGTAGTTTAATTTTAGCTACTCTGTGGATGTGTAATTGTTTTAATTTGTATTTTCCTGCTAACTAGTGATGTTGAGCATTTGTTCATGTGCCTTCAAGATCTAGAGATCCTGATTTAAAGTGAGACACATCCCTCATGTTAAATCAAAAGCTAGAAAAGGTTAAGCTTAGTGAGGAAGGAATGCTAAAAACCGAGACAGGTGGAAAAGTAAGCCTTTTGTGCCAAATAGCCAAGTTGTGAATACAAAGGAAAAATTATTTTTAAAAAATAGCAGAGAACATTTATTCTGGGAGATTTGTATATTATACTTCTGAGGATCTAAGAGAAAATAACAAATTTTCATATTTCAGTTAAATTTATGGAAATACAAATGGTAGCATCTGTATTCCTACCATTTCTGACTTTTTACATGTTCTCTTTTTATTGGTTTCACTTTTTATACTATATCTCTAAGGATAATGTATCTAAATATATGTATTATGTGTTAATTTATATATAAAGGTTATCATGTATTTCCAATGGTATGATTATAGAGAAAAATTTTTACGTTAGAATGTATCTAAAGTTTTTTTCTTAACTTTTATTTTAGTGCAGATTCATCATATAGGTAAGTTGTGTGTCACAAGAGTTTGGTGAACAGATTATTTTGTCACCCGGAAAAATTATTGAAGGAAATACAAAGTGCTACTCCAGTGAACACACAAATGATAAGAAAGCAAAACAGCCATATTGCTGATATGAAGAAAGTTTGAGTAGCCTGGATAGGAGATCAAACAAGCCACAACATTTTGTTAAGCCAAAACTTAATCCAGAGCAAGGTGCGAACTCTCTTCAATTCTATGAAGGCCAAGAGTAGTATGGAAATTACAGGAGAAACATTGGAAGCTGGCTAGAGGTTGATTCATGAGGTATAAGAAAAGAAGCCATTTCCATTACATGAAAATGCGAAGTGAAACAAAGTGTTGATGTGGTACCTGCAGCAAATTATATAGAAGATCTAGTTAAGATCATTGATTAAGGTGGCCACGAAACTGCAGATTTTCAGTGTAGATAAAGCAGCCTTATATATTGCAAGAAGATGCCGTCTAGTGCCTTCATAGCTAGACAGGAAAAAAAAAAGCTTCAAAGGACATACTGAGTCTCTCATTAGGGGTTAATGGAGCTAGAGACTTTAAGTTGAAGCCAGCGCTTATTTCCTATTCTGAAATCCTGTGCCCTTAAAAATGATGCTAAATCTATTCTGCCTGTGCTGTATAAATGGAACAAGAAAGCCTGAATGATGGTGCATTTGTTTACAGCATAGTTTACTAAATATTTTAAGCCTACTATTGATACCTACTGCTCAGAAAGAAAGCTGTATTTCAAAGTATTACTACTTATTGATAATGTACCTGGTCACCCAAGAACTCAGATAGAGATATACAAGAGATGAACGTTTTCATGCCTGCTAACCCAACATCCATTTTGCAGCCCATGGATCAAGGAGTAATTTCAACTTTGAATTCATATTAAGAAATACATTTTGAAAAGCTATGTAGCTACCATAGATAGTAATTCCTTTGATGGATCCAAGCAAAGTAAGTGAAAAGCCTTCTGGAAGGAATTCACCATTCTTGATAACATTCAGAACAATCATGATTCATGCGAGGAGGTCAAAATGTCAACATTAACAGTAATATGGAAGAAGTTGATTCCACCCATCAAGACTTCACTGATGGATGTCTTGGAAATAGCAAGAGAAGTAGAATTAGAGATGGAGCCTGAAGATGTGACTGAATTGCTGCAATCTCATGATAAAACTGGAATGGACGAGGAGTTGCTTCTTATGAATGAGTAAAGAAAGTGGTTTCTTGAGATGGAATCTACTCCTGGTGATAATGCTATAAACATTGTTGAAATGACAACAAAGAGTTTAAATTATTACGTGAACTTAGTTGATAAAGCAGTAGTAGGGTTTGGAGAGGATTGACAGCAATTTTGAAAGAAGTTCTTCTGTGGATAAAATTCTATCAAACAGCATTGCATGCTACAGATAAATGTTTTGTAAAAAGAAGAGTCAACTGGTGCAGCAACTTCATTGTGGTTTTATTTTAAGAAATTGCCACAGCCACCCCAACCTTTAGCAACCATCACCCTGATCAGTCAGCAGCTATCTACATTGAGGCAAGACCCTCCACCAGTAAAAAGATTATGATTCACTAATGGCTTGGAGGATGATTAGAATTTTTTTAGCAGTAAGGTATTTTTAAATTAAGGTATGTGCATTGTATTTTTAGATATAATGCTTTTGCACTCTTAACAGAATAAAGTGTTGTGTAAACAAACATTTATATGCACTGGAAAAGCGGCCAGTTGGTCTTTAAAATTCCTTTACCCTGTCTTTCAGTAACACTACTCTTTCCTTGTTTATCACTGATCTTTGTGGCCACTCATTCTCTACAGAATTTTTCTTCCTCTGAGTGGTCTTAAATATCTGTGTTTTTTGTAGTTCATCCTGGTCCGTAGCCCATTTTACTCTAGATGTCTTTTTGAGGTAATCTTTCCTATACTTGTTACCGCCTACTATATCTAAGTCTTGATCTAGAAAGTTTGTTACCCTTTAGATATTCATATTGTGTTCCCCATTCACTTTTTGACTTGGTTATCCTCTAGATACCTGTATTAGTCCATTCTTGCCCTGCTGTAAATAAATACTTGGGACTGGATAATTGATAAAGAAAAGAGGTTTAATTGGCTCACTGCTCCACAGGCTGTACAGGAAGCATGGCTGGTGAGGTTTCAGGAAACTTTCAGTCATGGCGGAAGGTGAAGGGGAAGCAGGCATGTCTTACATGGCCAGAGCAGGAGGAAGAGAGAGAAGGAGATGCTACACAGTTTTAAACAACCAGATCTTGTGAGAACTCACTAAGTGTCACTAGAACAGCAAGGGGGAATCCATCTGCATGATTCAGTCACCTCCCACCAGGCCACTCTTCCAACATTGGGAATTACAATTCTGCATGAAATTTCGGCAGGGATACAAATCAAAACCATATCAGTACCCCTTCATGCCTCAAACAGAAACCAATCTTTATGTTTGAAACCTTGTCACTAAAGTTCCCAGCCTGGGTAATAGCGACTTCTAATTCTATAATCTAAAAAACATGAAGTCATCTTAGACACCTCCCTTTCATTTTTCCCCACATCTACTTACTCATTAATGTCTGGCTCCCTAGTATGCCTGGAAATCTGTTTACTTTCCTGTTTTTTGTTCTGTATAACCGCTATCATGAGCAAAATAAGAACATTTCCATCTCATCAGAAAGTTATTTCACACCTGACACTTTCTTTTTTTTTTTTTTTTTATTATACTTTAAGTTCTAGGGTACATGTGCATGACGTTTATATCATGTATAACTCCCCCATGCAATCCCTCCCTCCTCCCCCCTCCCCATGATAGGCCCCAGTGTGTGATGTTCCCCTTCCCGAGTCCAAGTGATCTCATTGTTCAGTTCCCACCTATGAGTGAGAACATGTGGTGTTTGGTTTTCTCTTCTTGTGATAGTTTGCTAAGAATGATGGTTTCCAGCTGCATCCATGTCCCTACAAAGGATGCAAACTCATCCTTTTTTATGGCTGCATAGTATTCCATGGTGTATATGTGCCACATTTTCTTAATCCAGTCTGTCACAGTTGGACATTTGGGTTGATTCCAAGTCTTTGCTATTGTGAATAGTGCCGCAATAAACATACGTGTGCATGTGTCTTTGTAGTAGAGTAATTTATAATCCTTTGGGTATATACCCAGTAGTGGGATGGCTGGGTCATATGGTACATCTAGTTCTAGATCCTTGAGGAAACGCCATACTGTTTTCCATAATGGTTGAACTAGTTTACAATCCCACCAACAGTGTAAAAGTGTTCCTATTTCTCCACATCCTCTCCAACACCTGTTGTTTCCTGACTTCTTGATGATTGCCATTCTAACTGGTGTGAGATGGTATCTCATTGTGGTTTTGATTTGCATTTCTCTGATGGCGAGTGATGACGAGCATTTTTTCATGTGTCTGTTGGCTGTATGGATGTCTTCTTTTGAGAAATGTCTGTTCATATCCTTTCCCCACTTTTTGATGGGGTTGTTTGTTTTTTTCTTGTATATTTGTTTGAGTTCTTTGTAGATTCTGGATATTAGCCCTTTGTCAGATGAGTAGGTTGCAAAAATTTTTTCCCATTCTGTAGGTTGCCTGTTCACTCTGATGGTAGTTTCTTTAGCTGTGCAAAAGCTCTTTAGTTTAATTAGATCCCATGTGTCAATTTTTGCTTTTGCTGCCGTTGCTTTTGGTGTTTTAGACATGAAGTCCTTGCCCATGCCTATGTCCTGAATGGTACTACCTAGATTTTCTTCTAGGGTTTTTATGGTATTAGGTCTAACATTTAAGTCTCTAATCCATCTTGAATTAATTTTCGTATAAGGGGTAAGGAAAGGATCCAGTTTCAGCTTTCTACTTATGGCTAGCCAATTTTCCCAGCACCATTTATGAAATAGGGAATCCTTTCCCCATTTCTTGTTTCTCTCAGGTTTGTCAAAGATCAGATGGCTGTAGATGTGTGGTATTATTTCTGAGGACTCTGTTCTGTTCCATTGGTCTATATCTCTGTTGTGGTACCAGTACCATGCTGTTTTGGTTACTGTAGCCTTGTAGTATAGTTTGAAGTCAGGTAGCGTGACGCCTCCAGCTTTGTCCTTTTGACTTAGGATTGTCTTGGCAATGCGGGCTCTTTTTTGGTTCCATATGAACTTTAAAGCAGTTTTTTCCAATTCTGTGAAGAAACTCATTGGTAGCTTGATGGGGATGGCATTGAATCTATAAATAACCTGGGCAGTATGGCCATTTTCACGATATTGATTCTTCCTATCCATGAGCATGGTATGTTCTTCCATTTGTTTGTGTCCTCTTTGATTTCACTGAGCAGTGGTTTGTAGTTCTCCTTGAAGAGGTCCTTTACATCCCTTGTAAGCTGGATTCCTAGGTATTTGATTCTCTTTGAAGCAATTGTGAATGGAAGTTCATGCCTGATTTGGCTCTCTGCTTGTCTGTTACTGGTGTATAAGAATGCTTGTGATTTTTGCACATTAATTTTGTATCCTGAGACTTTGCTGAAGTTGCTTATCAGCTTAAGGAGATTTTGGGCTGAGACGATGGGGTTTTCTAAATATACAATCATGTCATCTGCAAACAGGGACAATTTGACTTCTTCTTTTCCTAACTGGATACCCTTGATTTCTTTCTCTTGCCTGATTGCCCTAGCCAGAACTTCCAACACTATGTTGAATAGGAGTGGTGAGAGAGGGCATCCCTGTCTTGTGCCAGTTTTCAAAGGGAATTTTTCCAGTTTTTGCCCATTCAGTATGATATTAGCTGTGGGTTTGTCATAAATAGCTCTTATTATTTTGAGGTACGTTCCATCAATACCAAATTTATTGAGCGTTTTTAGCATAAAGGGCTGTTGAATTTTGTCAAAAGCCTTTTCTGCATCTATTGAGATAATTATGTGGTTCTTGTCTTTGGTTCTGTTTATATGCTGGATTACGTTTATTGATTTGCGAATGTTGAACCAGCCTTGCATCCCAGGGATGAAGCCCACTTGATCATGGTGGATAAGCTTTTTGATGTGCTGCTGAATCCGGTTTGCCAGTATTTTATTGAGGATTTTTGCATCGATGTTCATCAGGGATATTGGTCTAAAATTCTCTTTTTTTGTTGTGTCTCTGCCAGGCTTTGGTATCAGGATGATGTTGGCCTCATAAAAAGAGTTAGGGAGGATTCCCTCTTTTTCTATTGATTGAAATAGTTTCAGAAGGAATGGTACCAGCTCCTCCTTGTACCTCTGGTAGAATTCAGCTGTGAATCCATCTGGTCCTGGACTTTTTTTGGTGGGTAGGCTATTAATTGTTGCCTCAATTTCAGAGCCTGCTATTGGTCTATTCAGGGATTCAACTTCTTCCTGGTTTAGTCTTGGGAGAGTGTAAGTGTCCAGGAAATTATCCATTTCTTCTAGATTTTCTAGTTGATTTGCGTAGAGGCATTTATAGTATTCTCTGATGGTTGTTTGTATTTCTGTGGGGTCGGTGGTGATATCCCCTTTATCATTTTTTATTGCGTCTATTTGATTCTTCTCTCTTTTCTTCTTTATTAGTCTAGCTAGCGGTCTGTCAATTTTGTTGATCTTTTCAAAAAACCAACTCCTGGATTCATTGATTTTTTGGAGGGTTTTTTGTGTCTCTATCTCCTTCAGTTCTGCTCTGATCTTAGTTATTTCTTGCCTTCTGCTAGCTTTTGAATGTGTTTGCTCTTGCCTCTCTAGTTCTTTTAATTGTGATGTTAGAGTGTCAATTTTAGATCTCTCCTGCTTTCTCTTGTGGGCATTTAGTGCTATAAATTTCCCTCTACACACTACTTTAAATGTGTCCCAGAGATTCTGGTATGTTGTATCTTTGTTCTCATTGGTTTCAAAGAACATCTTTATTTCTGCTTTCATTTCGTTATGTACCCAGTAGTCATTCAGGAGCAGGTTGTTCAGTTTCCATGTAGTTGAGCGGTTTTGATTGAGTTTCTTAGTCCTGAGTTCTAGTTTGATTGCACTGTGGTCTGAGAGACAGTTTGTTATAATTTCAGTTCTTGTACATTTGCTGAGGAGTGCTTTACTTCCAATTATGTGGTCAATTTTGGAATAAGTGCGATGTGGTGCTGAGAAGAATGTATATTCTGTTGATTTGGGGTGGAGAGTTCTATAGATGTCTATTAGGTCCGCTTGGTGCAGAGATGAGTTCAATTCCTGGATATCCTTGTTAACTTTCTGTCTGGTTGATCTGTCTAATGTTGACAGTGGAGTGTTGAAGTCTCCCATTATTATTGTATGGGAGTCTAAGTCTCTTTGTAGGTCTCTAAGGACTTGCTTTATGAATCTGGGTGCTCCTGTATTGGGTGCATATATATTTAGGAGAGTTAGCTCTTCCTGTTGAATTGATCCCTTTACCATTATGTAATGGCCTTCTTTGTCTCTTTTGATCTTTGATGGTTTAAAGTCTGTTTTATCAGAGACTAGGATTGCAACCCCTGCTTTTCTTTGTTCTCCATTTGCTTGGTAGATCTTCCTCCATCCCTTTATTTTGAGCCTATGTATGTCTCTGCATGTGAGATGGGTCTCCTGAATACAGCAGACTGATGGGTCTTGACTCTTGATCCAGTTTGCCAGTCTGTGTCTTTTAATTGGAGCATTTAGTCCATTGACATTTAAGGTTAATATTGTTATGTGTGAACTTGATCCTGTCATTATGATATTAACTGGTTATTTTGCTCGTTAGTTGATGCAGTTTCTTCCTAGCCTCGATGGTCTTTACATTTTGGCATGTTTTTGCAATGGCTGGTACCGGTTGTTCCTTTCCATGTTTAGGGCTTCCTTCAGGGTCTCTTGTAAGGCAGGCCTGGTGGTGACAAAATCTCTAAGCATTTGCTTATCTGTAAAGGATTTTATTTCTCCTTCACTGATGAAGCTTAGTTTGGCTGGATATGAAATTCTGGGTTGAAAATTCTTGTCTTTAAGAACGTTGAATATTGGCCCCCACTCTCTTCTGGCTTGTAGAGTTTCTGCCGAGAGGTCTGCTGTTATTCTGTTGGGCTTCCCTTTGTGGGTAACCCGACCTTTCTCTCTGGCTGCCCTTAAGATTTTTTCCTTCATTTCAACTTTGGTGAATCTGGCAATTATGTGTCTTGGAGTTGCTCTTCTGGAGGAGTATCTTTGTGGCGTTCTCTGTATTTCCTGAATTTGAATGTTGGCCTGCCCTACTAGGTTGGGGAAGTTCTCCTGGATGATATCCTGAAGAGTGTTTTCCAACTTGGTTCCATTTTCCCCCTCACTTTCAGGCACCCCAATCAGACGTAGATTTGGTCTTTTTACATAATCCCATACTTCTTGCAGGCTTTGTTCATTTCTTTTTCTTTTTTTCTTTTGGTTTCTCTTCTCGCTTCATTTCATTCATTTGATCCTCAATCGCTGATACTCTTTCCTCCAGTTGATCGAGTCGGTTACTGAAGCTTGTGCATTTGTCACGTATTTCTCGTGTCATGGTTTTCATCTCTGTCATTTCGTTTATGATCTTCTCTGCATTAATTAGTCTAGCTGTCAATTCTTCCACTTTTTTTTCAAGATTTTTAGTTTCTTTGCGCTGGGTACGTAATTCCTCCTTTAGCTCTGAGAGGTTTGATGGACTGAAGCCTTCTTCTCTCATCTCGTCAAAGTCATTCTCTGACCAGCTTTGATCCGTTGCTGGCGATGGGCTGCGCTCCTTTGCAGGGGGAGATGCGCTCTTATTTTTTGAATTTCCAGCTTTTCTGCCCTGCTTCTTCCCCATCTTTGTCGTTTTATCTGTCTCTGGACTTTGATGATGGTGACGTACTGATGGGGTTTTGGTATAGGTGTCCTTCCTGTTTGATAGTTTTCCGTCTGACAGTCAGAAGGACTGTCTGTTGGTCTGTTAGAGATTGCTTGAGGTCCACTCCAGACCCTGTTTGCCTGGGTATCAGCAGCAGAGGTTGCCGAAGATAGAATATTGCTGAACAGCGAGTGTACCTGTCTGATTCTTTCTTTGGAAGTTTCCTCTCAGGGGTGACGCCACCCTGTGAGGTGTTGGGTATCAGACTGCCCCTAGTGGGGGATGTCTCCCAGCTAGGCTACTCAGGGGTCAGGGACCCACCTGAGCAGGTAGTCTGTCCGTTCTCAGATCTCAACCTCCGCGTTAGGAGATCCACGGCTCTCCCCAAAGCTGTCAGACAGAGTCGTTCGGGTCTGCAGCGGCCCCGCTCTTTCCCCTAATGGACTGCAGCTGTGCGCTGTCCGCAGCGGTAGAGTCTGCAGAGACAGGCAGGCTTCCTTGAGCTGCTGTGAACTCCACCCAGTTTGAGCTTCCCAGCGGCTTTGTTTACCTACTTAAGCCTCAGCAGTGGCGGGCGCCCCTCCCCCAGCCTTGCTGCTGCCTTGCGGATAGATCGCCGCAGACGGCTGTGTTAGCAGTGAGGGAGGCTCCGTGGGCGTGGGACCCTCCCGGCCAGGTGTGGGATATATTCTCCTGGTGTGCCTGTTTCCTTAAAGCGCAGTATTGGGGTGGGAGTTACCCGATTTTCCAGGTGTTGTGTGTCTCAGTTCCCCTGGCTAGGAAAAGGGATTTCCTTCCCCCTTGCGCTTCCAGGTGAGGCGATGCCTCGCCCTGCTTCAGCTCACGCTGGTCAGGCTGCAGCAGCTGACCCGCACCGATTGTCCGGCACTCCCTAGAGAGATGACCCCAGTACCTCAGTTGAAAATGCAGAAATCACCGGTCTTCTGTGTCGCTCGCGCTGGGAGTTGGAGACTGGAGCTGTTCCTATTCGGCCATCTTGCTCCGCCCTCCCACACCTGACACTTTCTACTTCACTGTTTCCATCTCATTTTCTATCTCATCCTGCCTCCATCTTCCAATTTCCAGTGTAAGACCTTACAACTAAATAATTGCGTTTACTCACCTAGTGTGATTTTTACATCATATTTTAAACTTTTATATACATTATAAACCCTATTTTACAGTGTCTTATTTTGCTTTAAACAGTTATTTGATTTTTAAGTGAATTGTGAGAAAGAAAACAATTTTTTTGTTTGCTAATTTATTTACCATTTCTGAAGCTCTTTTTTCCTTTCTGTAAGGCTACATATCCATTTGATAGAATTTATCTTTGGTCTGAAGAGCACTCTTTAGCATTTCTTACAGTGTAGGTTGGCAAGCATTCTCTCAGCTTTTGTTTAGCTGAACATGTCTTTACTCCACCCTCATTTCTGAAGGATATTATTGATGAATACAAAATTCTAGGTCGGTAGCCTTCACCCCCCAAATACTTTAAAGATACCATTTTACTGTTTTCTGACCTCCAATGAAAGGCTGGGAATAATTCTTATTTCTCCCATACATGATGTCTCCCCATCTCCCTTTCTTTTTGTTCCTTTTCTGGCTGCTTTCATGAGTTTTTCTTTCTTTTTTTTTTTTTTTGAGGCGGAGTCTCGCTCTGTCGCCCGGACTGGAGTGCAGTGGCCGGATCTCAGCTCACTGCAAGCTCCGCCTCCCAGGTTTACGCCATTCTCCTGCCTCAGCCTCCCGAGTAGCTGGGACTACAGGCGCCCGCCACCTCGCCCGGCTAGTTTTTGTATTTTTAGTAGAGACGGGGTTTCACCGTGTTAGCCAGGATGGTCTCGATCTCCTGACCTCGTGATCCGCCCGTCTCGGCCTCCCAAAGTGCTGGGATTACAGGCTTGAGCCACCGCGCCCGGCCGAGTTTTTCTTTCTTTTGTTTTTAATCAATTGATTAAAATTGTATTGACTATAATATATCTCAGTGTGGTTCTCTTTATATTTATCCTGTTTGGGATTGGCTAAACTTCTTTTTTTCTTTTCTTTTCTTTTCTTTTTTTTTGAGACAGAGTTTTGTTGTTGTTGCCCAGGCTGGAGTACAGTGGCACGATCTCGGCTCTCTGAAACCTCCGCCTCCCAGGTTCAAGCAATTCCCTGTCTCAGCCTTTCAAGTAGCTGGGATTACAGGTGCCCGCTACTATGCCTGGCTAATTTTTTCTATGTTTAGTAGAGACACAGTTTTGCCACATTGGCCAGGCTGGTCTCGAACTCTTGACCTCAGGTGATCTGCCTGCCTTGGCCTCTCAAAGTGCTAGGATTATAGGCATGAGCTACCGCACCCAGCCCTAAACTTCTTAAAAGTTGGTGTTTTTCGTCGTATTTGAGAACTTTCTGGTCACTGTTTTAAAAATATTCTGCCCCAGTCTCACTCTTTTCTCCTCTAGGATCACAATTACATATATTTCAGACAATCTGAAATTGTCTCAACAGCCTCTGAAGCTTCATTTATTTCTCTTCAGCCTTTTATCTGTCTGTCAGGTTAAAGAATTTTGATTGATTGGTCTTCAACTTCACTTTTCCTGCCAATGTCAATATATTGTTAATCCTCTCCAATAAGATTTTAATTTCAATTATTGTACCTTTTTTTTTTTTTTTTTGAGACAGAGTCTCGCTCTGTCGCCAGGCTGGAGTGCAGTGGCACGATCTCTTTTCACTGCAACTTCTGCCTCCCGGGTACAAGCAATTCTCCTGCCGCAGTCTCCCGAGTAGCTGGGACTACAGGCATGGGCCACCACGCCTGGCTGATTTTTGAATTTTTAGTAGAGACGGGGTTTCACCATGTTGGCCAGGATGGTCTCAATCTCTTGACCTCATGGTCCTCCTGCCTCGGTTTCCCAATCTGCTGGGATTACAGGCATGAGCCACTGCACCCAGCCCCAGTTATTGTACTCTTAAGCTCTGGAATGTTCATTTAGTTCCGCTTTATGGTTTCCATTTTGTTAATTTCTCAGTTAATCTAAATTATTGATTTTTAATATGTGATAGTTTGGCTCTTTACCTTCTCTTTGTTTAATTTCATCAAAAATCCTCTTATTTCATCTTATTATGAAATTATTCTAGACAAAATTTAATATAAATTAACAATATTTGGCTGCTGAAAGTTTATGTTTTGGAATTTTTTTACTTTTCTGAACCTTCTGTGAGTTTTTATGCTTGAAAATAGCATGGACTTATTTATGCCAGGATGGATATGTGATCAAGGGCAGACATGGGGTTAGAAATAAAATTAAGGTTAGATTCTATAGAACAACAGTCAATGCGACAAGTGGCACTGTGGCTTCAATAAAGTCTTAAATTGAGTATAAGTGGCAGTAGATTATTGGATTTCACCTACATTTTGCTTTTATATTGTTGTATTAGTCCATTCTCACACTGCTATAAAGGATACTACCTGAGACTGAGTAATTTATAAAGGAAAGAGATTTAATTGACTCCCAGTTGCAGATGGCTGGGGAGGCCTCAGGAAACTTATAATCATGGTGGAAGGCAAAGGAGTAGCAGGGACCTTCTTCACATGGCAGCAGGAGAGAGTGGAGTGAGAGCACCGGAAAAACTGTCATTTATAAAACCATCAGATCTCATAAGAATTCATTCACTATCACAAGAACAGCGTGGAGGAACCACCCTCATATTCCAATCAATCACTTCCCAACCGTTTCCTCCTTAATACCTGGGGATTACAGTTCAAGATGAGACTTGGATACAAAGCTAAACCGTGTCAACTGTCAGTTATATAGTCAGGGAATCATAGACTTTTAGTACTTGTATAAACTTTAGAAATTATCCTCGAACAAGCTCATTTTCATTCTATTAAAATGTGTGTACTAGGATTTCATACATGCTGGGTTGAATGGGTAGGTGATAGGTACCTCCAATGCAGACTGTTAGGCCAAGAATGTTACATTATGAAGGACATTTTAAATTAGGATATGAAGCAAATGCCTTGAAGTAGAAGCCTTCATATATTCTAGTACTCAAAGATACTATTACAGTTGCCATGAAGGAACCTTATAAAGCTCTCATCCAATGTATGGCAGATAATATTAATGTATAGCTTTCGAATATTGGAACTAAAGTAGATTCATAATTTGCAGGATAAACAGATCACCAGTTTAAAAACAGAAAAAAATCCCCACAAAAAAACAAAAGAAGCATAAGTACTTAATGTTTCTTCATTGTGTCACAGAAATCTGTCTGTAGCAGATTATGAACATATGGTAGGTTACATAGATGGTATATTATGCATATGGTATATATATATATAAAACATACACATTTACTTATGCACACATATTTGCCTAAATTGCATTAAGTTCTATAATATTACTGAGTAATAATTTTCTTCCTTTTCTGTATTGATACAGAATCTGTAAATGCTTATCAGTAGGCAAATGAAGTGAATATTTTGCAAATGTCTACAGTGTATCACTCTATCTCCCTCACATCTGTCACAATGTGTGGCATATGGTAGGTGCTTAATAAATATTTGTTGAATGAGTTAATGAATGTGTCCTTTGATAGCCCCCCCACACACCCACTGTGCCTTTTGACTCATTGTTTCGAAAGAATATGTAGAAAGATGGATTTTATTTTTATACTGATTGTACTACCAAATACATGATCATTGTAATGTTTAGTGATAAAACAACAAAAGAAAAATCCTGTGAAATAGAACTGTTACCCCCTAACCTTTGGGCTTGTCTTAGTGTTTGGGATTTCTCCTGAGTCATCTTAGATGAATACTAACTTATCTGTTAGTGAACAAGTAATAACTGAAGCATTTTTATGTGATCAGTAACTAAAATTATGAGACTTGTAACCCCCCCCCCCACTTTAATAGTTTTCATTTATTTTGGTAATCACTTTCTACCTTATGTTGTTTATTATTTGTTTCATGTGCAGTCTTTGCTTAGCAATGGGGATGTATTCTGAGAAATACATAATTTGGCAATTTCATTATTGTTTGAACATCATAGAATGTACTTACACAAACCTAGATGGTATAGCCTACTACACACCTAGGCTATATGCTATAGCCTATTGCTCTTAGGCTGCAAACCTGCATAGATGTTACTGTACTGAATACTGTAGGCAGTTGCAACACAGTGGCATTTGTGTATCTAAAGATTTCTAAACATAAATAAGGAACAGTAAAAATATGGTGTTATAATCGTATGAGACCACCATCATATATGTGGTCCATCAATGACCAGTATGTCATTTTGTGGTACATGACTGTGTATGAATATTATTCAACTAGATTGCATACTTCTTAAGTATAAAGACTCTCTTTTACACAATTGTTTGCCATATAGCATAGTATTATTCATGTAGTTGATGGTCAGTACATCATATGATTTAAAAGGTGGTTGCAGAACACAACTGTTATCCTTGAAACTCTGTTGATCTTTAAGCTTTGACTCTAAAGAGGTGTCATTAATGGTTTTTCCCTCCAGTTCTCTTTCTAAGGGAAACAACTTCCGTACTCTTGGTTCCTGCCCAAGAGATATGCCCAGAAAAATAGGGAAATGGAAATGGAAATGGAAATAACTAGGAATATCCAAATATTCCTGCTAGATATTTAGTTTTAGGTACACATTCTGATCTATAAAATGAAATTGTTTATATTCATATCAATGAATTTTGAGAAATTAGCGTAAGTGATAGAGCCAAAACTTTTGGTCTCATAATTATTTATGCTTGCATTTAAGAACCAGTTTTAAAAATATGTTTATATAATTTTATATTAAATATATATCATTGAATTAATTGAGGATTTACAGAATTACTTTATATTGACTTATTTCGTTATGATTTTAAATTGATGTTTCTTCATGGCAACTGTTATAGTATCTTGGGGTCCTAGAATACACAAAGGCTTCTACTTCAAGCATTTGCTACACATACTAATTTAAAACAACAACAACAACAAAAAAACTGATAGGCTGAGTGCGGTTGCTCATGCCTGTAATTCTTGAACTTTGGGAGCCAAGACGGGAGGATTGCTGAGCCCAGGAGTTTGAGACCAGCCTGGCCAAGATGACAAGACCATTTCTGTACAAAATAAAAAATAAAAAATAAAATTAGCTGGGTGTGGTGACATGTGCATGTAGTCCCAGTTACTCAGGAGGCTGAGGCTGGAGGATTCCTGGAGCCCAGGAGTTTGAGGTGGTAGTAAGCTAAGATGTGGCCACTGTACTCCACCCTGGGCAACAAAACATGACCTGTCTGAGATGATTGATTGATAGATAGATAGATAGATAGATAGATAAATAGATAGATAGATGAAATTAATTTAATGAGTGCTAAGATATGAAAGAGTATTTTCCCAAATTTTGTTGAGAATATAATAATAAAATGAGGGTTTAATGCAGGGGAACTTATAATTTAAATGAAAGACCAATCATTACAAATTTAAGTGAAATTCATTGAGATACTTTGTACTTATAAGTAGAATGCTTATTTGAATTGCCTTTAGAAATCATATCTTTAAGAATTTGTCTTTAGTTATATTGGCAGAATTCTGATGATTTTAAGAAATATTCCCTTTTAAAGGAAAATAAGTTACCTTTTTTGCATTAAATCATAAGTTAGAACATGCTACATAATTATTAAAGGTATATATAACTTTTTTTCTTAGAGTCTTCGTCTTTTCTCATGAATAAGACCAAAGTGTTAAGTTACAAGAAAGGTAATTGTGGGCTATCAAATTATCTGTATGTTCCCCTCTGGATTCTGCTTAAATGTGGTTAAATAAAGGGTGCCATCAGAAATCACCTTGATTTTTAAAAGTGTGTCTGACTTCAGAATCATGCATGGAATAAGTTTCTTAAAACAGTTATTTATCACTTATTATGTGAGTTATTAATACAACCTAGTAGTTGTAGAATTCTAAATTGTGATAACCTTCTTGCCCTTGATTCTCATTTTTGTTTGAGAATGTTTCTTTGACCTGCCTGCAATTTATAATATGTTGCTAATTATTATTCACTTGAGACAACATTTGATATTCTTAAGTGTATAATTAGTATTTTAGGAGTAGTTCAGTTTTAGGAGTAGTTCACTCTTTTGAAAGGTTACAAAAACCTTCTCAATGAAAATATTTTCTCTTTAAAAACCTGAGAAAATGATTTTTTTCCCAAAACAAAACTCCCAAACCAAAGTGGGATGGGTCTCCAATTGAAGAGTTGGTAGTCTTTACCACAGTAGGCTAGTAAGCATCAGTGTATAAGTAAGATACTGTGTAAGTTTATAGCTTCCTGAGGAATTATAGCATCATGATAGTAAATTGGTGCCCAGATGGTAAAGAAATAGGATATGCAAGTTTACACAAATATTTAGCTATCAGACTGTAACTAGAATATGGTTTATCTTATATCTAGTTTTAATCTATATACATGTATTATTTCTAGAATTAGGCTGAGTAAATTGACATTAATTTAAAAAACAAAAGTTACTATACTCTCAGTTTTCTATTGTTATAACAAAATTACGATAAATGTTGTGCCTTAAACAATAAAAATTTGTTATTATGTAGTTCTGAAGATCAGAGGTCCAGTACAGGTCTCATGGCTAAAATCAAGGTGTCAGTAGGGTTGCATTTCTTTCTGGAGGCTCTCAGGGAGAATCCATTTCCTTGCCATTTCCACCTTCTAGAGGCTGCCTGCATACCTTAGCTCATGGCCTCTTTCTTCCTTCTTCAAAGCCAACAATGATGGGTTGAGTCCTTCTCACACTGCCATTTGCTCTATTCTCTTTCTTTGAAAACAATTGGGAAAGGATCTCTCTTTTAAGGACTCATACGATGAGATTGGGCCCACATAGATAATCCAGGATAATCTCCCCATTTCAAAATCCTTAATATTAATTGTATTTGCTACATGAAGGGAAGGAAAAAATGTCATTTTTTCCCCCCAGCTCTACCCTCCTAAGTTCTGTCTCTGGGATCCTGTAAATTAGACTGGTAAGAGACAGATTAAGTTTCAGTTAGATGAATAAATTCTGCGGATCTATTTCAGCGTGATGATTCTAGTATTTTATACTTGAAAATTGTTCAGACAGTAGATCTTAAATGTGCTTACCACAAAAAATAAGTTTGTGAGGTGATGGATATGTTCATTAGCTTGATTTAATCATTTTTACAATATATACATATATCAAAACATCACATTGTGCACTGTAAATGTATCCAATTTTTATTTGTCAATTATACCTTAATAAAATTTGGGGTGGAGGGGACAGGTAAGAGAAAATGAAACAAGTTTATTAACATGTGGATTGTTTATATACAGGAAAGTACTCAATGATTAGTAACTCAAAGGGATCTTTGGAATTTGGGCTTACATATCATTTTAACCAAAGAATAATTTTGTAGAGGGATGACAGGACAAAGGAAAGGGACTTTGAGCTACTAAGAACAGCAAATTATAGGATAATAAATACATGGGGGAACTCAATGGAAGATAAGGGATAGTGTGTTTTGCTAAGTAGATTCTTCTAGTGCTGTCTTTTGGCTGATAAGGGTCTGGAATTGTCTTTGGTGATAAAGAATCAACTAAGAATCGAATAGTCCTGCCCTTTCTAGTAGAGAGGAGGAGGGCAGAGGATTGTGTGTATGTGTGTGTGTGTGCACACTTGCCTTTTCTCAATTGACCTTAGCTCAAAATAATCCTTATGCCAAAGTGGCATATTTTGGGGTGGCGTACTCTGCATTCCTTGATGTGTAAGATATATTCACAAGTTCTAGAGATCAGGACGTCAACAGCTTTCGTGGGGAGATAGTCTGCCTACAAACTATGCATTTAAAATCCATTTTCTCCTTTAAGAGATGTTATTGATATAAATATATAATATATGAAGAACTTATGAAATAAGTTTTAAGGCTCTAGACCTCTCAAATAATAACTTTTAATTATTAGACTAATGTAGTTTCTTGAATGCTAGAAATATGATTTTCAAGAATAATGTGGGGTACAACATCTAATGTAACTAAGTTTTTACACAGTGTATTAAGATGTAATTTAAGCTTTATACCACACGTGTAGGGGTTGCTACATGATGGATTTACTATATATGTACCTGATTCTTTTTTGATAGGTCTACTGTTCCAAAGGCAAGAATGAATAATTCTTTTTGTATTATTTTTGAATGCTAGATTTTATCTTAATGACTTCACTCCTTTTCCTTTTAGCTCTCTAAATTTTTCTCGTGGGGCTGGTTTTATGCTTGTTTGAGCATTCGCATGTACATTCAGCCAGAGCTTAATTTAGGACCAATCCTTTCTCTAAAGGAAATGTAAGCAATCCTAAACTACTAACTAAGCTGGTTGTTATAGTCTCATTTTACATTCCAATTCTAATGTCTTTCTTTATTTCTTATGACCAAACCTTTTCCTAGTAGTTCATTTTCTGTATCCTGTCTGATTTACTACTATATCTTTGTGCAGAAAAAACTTCTCTTAAAACTTAGGCCTCATGGCTGGTTTTTGCCTTTTTTTTTTTTCTTGGCCGACTTATTCTTGTTAATTCAGATTGCTTGCATTTCCATTCACTGGGTGCTTATCATTCTCTTAAGTGATGGTAATTTCTAGTCTGGCTTTTCTTGCTTACTGACAAAACCTGGTTCTGATATGCAGAGTTTAATAGACCATAGCAAGTTTTATCTTAGTGTTTTGCATTACTATTATGGTAAGTACACAGTAAGTGTTTGGTGAATACTTGCATGTTTCATTTGAAACATCCAGAGGGCATGAACATATATGACTTCCTAATGATTTCTGAAGTTCCTATTCATCTTCATACATCTGGGGAATTGATAGCTATCCCTATGTAAATGTGATTCCTTATTAAATTATAGGGAGATTGGGTTCAAAAAAATAACTGTCCTTACCTACTCTGGTGGTTCTTAGATTTTTGGATTTTATGGACTAGTAAAATGTATTTAAACATTTGAAGTATGTACAAAGAAGTATAACTTTTTATTTTTCTAAATAAGAGCATAATAAAATTAAACTGTAATCACCTCATCATGATATTATAAAGGAACATTTGAATATCAAAAAAGTTGGAAAGACGAAGTCACTGAATAAAAATTTTATACAATAAATTTAGCTTTATACAAAAACTCAATCTATTATCTTTTACTTTTCTGTGTTTACTTAGGAGGACTAAAACTTGTTTTAAAAAATATGTCTTGGGTAATGCTAATATAGTCATCCCTTGTATTTAAGTAGGGCCTGAGACTTTCCTAAATCCTAAAACTAGCCAGTGATTGAAAGCAAGGAGTAGAAGGTATTTAAAGTATAGTCTTTTGCTTAGGATGGTTCCCTTTGAACACAAATCCAACATTTTGATATATGTAGCTGTTAGGCAGGAATCTAGACCCAACATGGCGGTGTTTGTTACCCGGCATAGCAGGCCTTTTGTTAAAGACTCCCTTCACCCTTGTACACACCCTCAGACTTACATACATCAGAGGTTCCAGCTGGGCAGCCACACTCCCCCATGACCTGCAGCTCACCTGCATTCCACAAGTTTGTAAACAGCAGTTTCAGTTAACAGTTTCCAAAGACCCCTTCCCCGTGACCCTTACTCAACTCCTGCCCTAGTAGTTTCAAGACCCCCCAGGCCCTGTTTGCACAACCGGCTTCCCACCTCTCAGGCTATAAGAAGCCCCTACCCTCCTCCCTCAGCGCAACTTCCTCGGCCCACGCCTTTGGATCGAGGAACCTCACCCGCAAGCCCTAATAAAAGGCTATTCTCACTGCCATTTGCCTTGTGTCTTCGTTCCCGGTTCGGCTTCAGCCTCAGTTTACCTTTACAGTAGCAAATAGAGATTTATCATTTCTGCCTCCTTTGTTTTCCATTTCCTACAAAAATATCAGTGGTTCCAGGTCACTGTGAGGTAGGGATAGTAAGATTTTGTGCTTGTGTGTGTGTGTGCGCATGCATGTGTTCACGTGTTTAATGGTATGCATAAAAAAATGTGTGCGTGCATACTTCAGTGTGTTGTACACACTCTACTATCAAATAATATTATCATTAAACCTCAATTTTAGGTAGCCACTATGAACCTGGATCTTGGGAATATGGTCTTTACTAGTGTTCTTGTCCTTCTTCCAGTTGTGATGCTGGGACTAGCATGTATTTGTGTTCCTCCCTGAGAAGCAGAGTTACCTCTTTCCCCGTGTTTTTCTCTCTTAGGTTCAGTGAGTTTCCACCAAGCTATGATACTGATGCACTTCCCCTTAAAAATAAAGGATTTTGTTGCTTAGAGGACATAGGCCAGATGGGTCTTGGCAGCATTTCTCACCTAGTTTCAATGAGATTTCACCAGTGCCCTCAGATACAGGTTTGCAAGTTAAGGATTTTGTTTTGTAGGAGAGGTAGGCTAGATGGTTCTGAGTGGCTTTTCAACAGTGACTACTAGTCTCCTTTAGCCAGCAGTGAGGAGCTTGCTCAGAATTCTCCCCTATCTTCCGTGTGTGTGTGTGTGTGTGTGTGTTGAGGCAGGGTCTGACTCTGTCGCCCAGGCTGCAGTGTATGGCTGGATCACAGTTTATGGCAGCTTCGACCTCCTAGGCTCAGGTGATTCTCTCATCTCAGCCTCCCGAGTAGCCAGGATTACAGACATGCACCACTACACCCAGCTAATTTTATAATTTTTTTGTAGAGACAGGGTCTCGCTTTGTTGCCCAAGCTGATCTTGAACTCTTGGGCTCAAGTGATCCTCCTGCCTTGGCCTCTTAAAGTACTGGAATTATGGGTGTGAGCCACCGTGCCTGGCCTTTATATATAATTTGATTACAAATTTATTGACCACATGTGATTGTTAGGACTAAAATAATCAGTGTAAAAGGATTATATTATAAAGTGTTAATGATTATTATTCTCCTAATCACAGTTATTATGGTTCCAATTTTTAAAAATCAAGATAGCAGTAGCAAAAGATATCGTGATATATGTGTGCACTAACAGATATTAACTTACTTTTTGCAATTTTAATTTTATCTTTGTCATTTCACCACACTTAACATAAATAATCTGATAATTTAAAATAGGTAAGTATGTACTGGAGACAGACTTTCAGATTTGAAAAATCCTTTTAAGACTTTCAGGAAAAAGAAGCAATATAAGAGCAAAACCAAAAGTAAAAAGAAAATTCTTTCTTGTTTTTTTTGCTTTCTATCTATTCATTTTAAGATCTTCTGTTTCTTTCTTATACTATCAGTTTATCAATCCTAAAGATTCTTCTTACCTTCATCAAGAGTGGTAATAATTTTAGCACTTACTGAACTCATCATTTCATGTCATTTTTCAAAAAGTCTCCTTCCATCCCCCTACTATTACCTTTTATATTACTAGGAATTTAGTTAATTCATCTTATTGCCTTGGAGAACCTTAAACTTAAAGCATCTTTGATGTGTGAGTATCTATAGCCTACTTAAAAAAAGCCTAAAGGAAGAAATGCCACCATTTTGCTGTAATCCATTCAGGTGTTTAACAGCCCTAATTGAAGAGATGTTTCCATTTAATCAAATAGGTTTACAAGAAACATAAATTCTAGGCTCTGAGGTTTTTTTTTTTTTTTTTTTAATTTTGTAGCTGACATGAGGGGGCAGCTGTGCTGTTTTATGAAGGAGTAAAATACTAAGGAATTGTATTGACAGGGTCTCTAACACAAAGGCAGTTGGTAAATACTTTCTTATTGTCTACATTTTTTGTAGTCTGAGTTGTATGCTTTCCCTATACCATATTGACTTACTGTAAGTGTTTTAACCCCACTAGACTTGAGGCTCCTTCAGGGACAGAATTTTATCTTCTTCATCTGTTCTTTAATTATACCTACCACTGGGAGGTAATTACTTAATTTTTGTTTGTTGGTTTGTTTTCTGAACTGGAGTTGTTTTGCATTTTAGTGACTTAAGAGTGTTTATATACACCTAAATATTTTGCAGAATAGAGCAGAGAACATCACAGTTTGGGGCAAATGACTAGGTTTCTCTTGCCAACCCAAGGCTGTTGACATTTATTATGGAGCTTGGGACTTATCAGAGAGTTAGCTTCTTTAGAGTTCTTTGGAACTTTGGAATACAGATTTGGTTGTAGATGCTGACTGTGGAAATTAAGCTGAAAATGTAAGAGAGTAACCAAAAGAAATGGTAGGTTAGGTTGTCTTTAAAACAGTGTTGTTGGCACTACGTTTTAAAATGGAACTAATACCACTCAGGTAGGCAGGGAGTACCAGGAAATTCATGAAGAGAAGGAATTATCATCTTGGAGCAGAGTTCTGTCATTTAACATATTTTTGGGGCATGGATGGCTTCCAGCCCCCAGATAAAGGATGAGTAAGAAAACAGAAGCAGGTACCAGAGCCAAATCCATCCCTAGAATTTTGAGCATATAGGGTTGGAGAAAGTGGAGACTCCAGAGCAACAATAGAACCTAGAGGTATTATCAGTCTTAGGTCTTTTTAGCAGCATAGAGGACCTTGGATCGTGGCGTAGTTTTGGCAGCGTAGCTCTAATGCTAGGCCCTACTAGTAGATAAGACTATTTAATACTGAATTACTTTCATCTGAAGTCTTCCAGGGTTCTGACCATTCTGTCCAGATGTGGAACAAGAAAATGATAGATCTAGGATTGTCATGATTCTTTTTAAAATTCCCTAGGGATTTGTTTGGATCTAGGATTGTAAAGCCATAGAGTACATTGTGGGTTCTCGGTAAATCCTTTGAGTGAATGAATAAATGAAAATAGCCACTTGGATCTCTTATGGCCAGTAATGCAACCTGATTTATTTGTGAATTATTTCCTTTGGGAATGATAATCTCATAACTTCAGCACTCATATATAAAATCTACAGGTTAAATTGCCAGTCTGGATTGTAGGTTTTATTGGTATTACTTTTGTTGCTTTTGTTTACCGATATATGCTCCACTCAGTAAATAATTGTTTAACACATTTTGTCGTAGAATATTATGTTTAGTGATTAACTTTATTTTGTACCTTTATTAACTATGTGTTTTTTGAGTATATTATGGGTATACTCATGTACCAAGTGCTGCAAGATCTATAAAGAATGAATATATAAGATGTATTCCCTGCCGTTAAGGAGCTTAAGTTAGTGTACCTAACTCGTAGAAAGGTAGGTAACTATTCCAGTCAGTAAATGAAGAGTGTGATGAATGATAGTTAAGAAGAAAATATTTATAAGTGCACATTCAAAACTGGTTGATGTCAGCCTGGTATTTTGAAAACATTCTCAAATATTCAATTTTTAATAAGGCACTGTTAAAAAATAGGAAGTACTGTTATTTCACATTTTAATTAGATAAGAATAACCCATTTATTTTTCATTAGTGGTGTTATTAGATCATTAATTTTCCAAAAGAAAATTTGTAGAATGCTAATGAAGCTACAGTAGGAAAGAGATAAATGTTCTAAATAATCGTTCACCATATTTGATATTTGATTGGTTTAGAACATTAATACAAATGTTCAGAATATTGTTTTATATTTTTGGTAAAAGCACATTAGTGTTCTTGGTTAGGCCTGTGTGCCTTGTTTCCTGTTATGGCATTTTAGGCCAGATTATTAGATATATTTTGATTTAATGGTAGCAGTGCCATCTACTGAGTCATCAGCATGATATACCATCTACATTTCCAGAGGAAAAAAGAGGAGAAAATATATGATTATTCACTTATTTTTGTTTTTTATTTTATTTTTAAATTTGATTGCTGCTTTATTCAGTCTCAAAAGAAATTTTAATGAAAAAGTATGAGTAAGCAGGTGTCTTGATTCTAAAAATTTCCTTGGTTGGAAATAGCAATTGAACTTTAAATACATTCTCTTTCTAGTACATTAAACAGATTGAATTCTATCAAAAGCCTACTTGAACTACTTATAGTATATCTCACTTTATGCATCGTAATCCCATGTTTTCCTACTTTTTATATTCTCCATTCCTCAAGCATATTTCTGCTTCCTAGGTCAGAGCATTTTAAATAGATTAAATAATAAATAATATATTGAATTTTTATATTTTCAACTCAGTGGGATAATTAATTATGAAAATTATTTTAACACTTCATCATTTCTTAAGTTCATAAGCATGTTTATAAAGGTATGACTAGATTTTCCCCTGAAAAGATGTTATAGAAAAGATATATTTCCAAGAATGAGTAAACTTGAGTAAAATGTATTGTATTGTATACTGTAACTAAATTTAAATCATATTCAGCACATGAAATAGTATATATTTTTATATTTGTTGTTCTTAGTTTATTACTACTGAGACATTGCCTGTGTTTAAATACCTCCGTTTATAGTTACAGACCTTCACTGATGAAAGAACTATTCTCCCTTAAGAAGTTACCAAATCTGTTTTCCATGCAACCATAAATCTGTTAGTGTTCTAGGGACTGGACTATATACAACTGAAAGGGAAAACTGTCACTATAATTGTGAAACTGAATGAAAATATAGTTAATATTTTTTTTTGTAGTTCAGCAGCTTTTCCTGTTTGTTAACAGATACCCTTCCTCTTTAACACACATACTTTTGTGCTTTCTTAAAAAATTAGGGCAGGGGCAGTGGCTAACGCCTGTAATCCCAGCACTTTGGGAGGCTGAGGACGGTGAATCACTTGAGGTCAGGAGTTCGAGACCAGCCTGGCCAACATGGTGAAACCCCATCTCTACTAAATATATAAAAATCAGCTGGGTGTGGTGGTAGGCCCCTGTAATCCTAGCTACTCAGGAGACTGAGGCAGGAGAATCGCTTGAACCCAGGAGGTGGAGATTGCAGTGAGCCAAGATCATGCCATCACACACCAGCCTAGGTGACAGATCAAGACTCTATCTCAAAAAAAAAAAATATTAAATTTTTGTTTGACAAAATAGTGTATATTTATGGTATATAACATGTTTTGTTACATATAGATAGTGGAATGTCTAAATGGAGCTAATTAATATATGCATTACCTCATATACTTATTTATTTGTTGTGAAAACAGTTAAAAAATCAGTTAGCAATTTGAAGCGTACAATATATTGTTATTAACTATAGTCACCATGATATATAATTGATCTCTTGGGTTTATTCTTCCTTTTAGCAGAAATTTTATATCTGATGACCAACATCTCCTCAATGTCATCCTCCATTCCTAGCCCTTGAGAACCACTATTGTATTCTCTGCTTATTTGAGTTTCACTTTTTTAGATTCCCCATGAGTGAAATCATATGGTATTCGTTTTTTTTGTGTGCTTGTATTATTTCATTTGGCAACATGGATGAACCTTGAGGGTACTATGTTGTGAAAGACAAGATGTCTGTCTTTTTTTTTTTTAAGGTTGAATAGTCTTCCAGTGTATATGTATATAGCACATTTTCTTTATCCATTCACCCATTGATGGACAATTAGGTTGATTCCATATCTTGGCTATTGTGAATAATGCTGAAATAAAGCATGGGAATGCAGATATCTGTTTGACATACTGATTTCATATACTTTTTTTTTTTGAGATAGAGTTTTGCTTTGCTCTTGTTGCCCAGGCTGGAGTGCAGTGGCGCAGTCTCCGCTCACTGCAACCTCCACCTCCTCGGTTCAAGTGATTATCATGCTTCAGCCTCCCAAGTAGCTGGGATTACAGGCGCCTGCCACCATGTCCAGCTAATTTTTTGTATTTTTGGTAGAGATAGGGTTTCACTATGTTGGCCAGGCTGGTCTTGAGCTCCTGATCTCAGGTGATCCACCTGCCTCGGTATCCCAAATTGCTGAGATTACAGGCGTGAGCCACCGCGCCTGGCCCTATTTCATATACTTTTGATATATACCCTGAAGTGGGATATTGACTCGAAGGGTTGTTTTATTTTTAATTTTTTGAGGAACCCCCTTACTGTTTTCCATTATGGCTGTAGTAATTTACATTCCCACCAACAGTGTGAAAGGATTTCATTTTCTTCTCCTCCTCATTTACACTTATTTTTCATCTTTTTGATAAAAGCCATTCTAACAGGTGTGAAGTGATATCTTATTGTGGTTATAATTTGCATTTGCCTGATGATTAGTGATGTTGAACATTTTTTCATATACCTGTTGGCCATTTCTATGTCCTTTTTTGAGAAATGTCTTTTTCAGGTCTTTAGCCTGCTTTTTAACCTGGTTGTTTTCTTGCTATTTAGTAGTTTGAGTTCCTTATATATTCTGGGTATTAAGCTCTTATCAAATGTATGGTATATTAGTCTGTTTTCACACTGCTATAAAGAAATACCCAAGACTAGGTAATTTATAAAGGAAAGAGGTTTAATTGCCTCACAGTTTCACATGGCTAGGGAGGCCTCAGGAAACTTACAATCATGGCAGAAGGTAAAGGGGAAGCAAGGACCTTCTTCACTTGGTGGCAGGAGAGAGAAGAGAAAGCAAAGTGGGAAGAGCCCCTTAGAAAACTATCAGGCCTTATGAGAACTCACTCACTATCATGAGAACAACATAGGGGAACTGCCCTCATGATCCAGTCACGTCCTATCAGATCCCTCCCTTGACACATGGGGAATTACAATTCAAAATGAGATTTGGGTGGGGACACAGAGCTAAGCCATTATCATATAGTTTGCAAATATTTTCTCTCATTATGTAGGCTGTCTCTTCACTCTGTTGATCGTGTACTTTGCTGGGCAAAAAACTTTTAGTTTGCTAGAATCCCATTTGTCTATTTTTGCTTTTGTTTCCTGTGCTTTTGGGGTCATATTCAAAATACCATTCCCTATTTTGGGAGGCCGAGTTAGGTGGATCACTTGAAGTCAAGAGTTTGAGACCAGCCTGGTCAACATGGTGAAACCCCGTCTCTACTAAAAATATAAAAATTAGCCAGGCGTGGTGGCAGGCTCCTCTAATTTCAGCTACTTGGGAGGCTGAGGCAGGAGAATCGCTTGAACCTGGGAGTTGGAGGTTACAGTGAGCCAAGATCGCACTACTGCATTTTAGTCTGGGCGACAGAGCAAGACTCCGTCTCAAAAACAAAAACAAAAAACAAACAAAAATACCATTCCCTGGACCAATGCCAATAAGCTTTTCCTGTAAGATTTCTTCCAGTGGTTTCACAGTTTCAGGTTGTATATTTGAGTCCTTAAGCCATTTTGAGTTGATTTGTATATGATGTGAGGTAAAAGTCCACATTTATTCTACTGCATGTGGATATCCAGTTTTCCCAATATCATTTGTTGAAGGGACTGTTCTTTCTCCATTGTGCATTCTTGACATCTTTGTCAAAAATTGGTTGACTTATTTCTGGTCTCTATTCTGTTCTGTTGGTCTGTGTGCCTGTTTTTGTGCCAGTACCATGCTGTTTTGATTACTGTAGCCTTGTAGGAGATTTTCAAATCAGGCAATATGATGCATCTAGCTTTGTGCTTTTTGCTCAAGATTGTTTTCCTATTTAAGGTCTTTTGTCGTTCCATTTGAATTTTAGGATTTTTCTAAATCTGTGAAAAATGGCATTGGAATTTCGACAGTGGTTACATGAATTTGTAGATCACTTTGGGTAGTATGGGCATTTTACCAAAATTTTTACAATTCTGGGTATATTTCCGTTTTTCTGTGTCTTAAATTTTTTTGTGTGCATGTTTCATACTTGTCAGTGTGCAGATTTTTCAATTCCTTGGTTAAATTTATTCCTCTCTCTCTCTCTCTCTCTCTGTGTGTGTGTGTGTGTGTGTGTGTATACGTCTGTGTTTGTAGCTATGGTAAATGGTATTGGTTTTTGATTTTTTTCAGATATTTTGTTAGTATATAGAAATGCTACTGATATTTGTACGTGGTTTTGGATCTTAAAACTTTACTGAATTCTTTGGTTAGTTTTAACAGTTCTTGTTTTTTTTTTTTTTTTTTTGTGGAGTCTAGGATTTTCTATACATATGATGCTATCAGCAAAGACAGTATAACTTCTTCCTTTCCAATTTTGATGTTTTTATTTCTTTTTTTGCCTAATTTCTCTAACAAAGACTTCCATTAACTACATTGAATAGAAGTCATGAGAGTGGGTATGCTTGTCTAGTTCCTGATCGTAGAAGAAAAATTTTGAACTTTCTACTGTTGTGTATGATGTTAGCTGTGGACTTTTCATATATGGTCTTTATTGTGTTGTGGTGCATCCTTTTATAATGCATTGTTTTATTTTCCCTTTGCCTTCTTTGACACACTGGTTATTGAATAACCTGTTGCTTAATTTCCACATAGTTGTGGTTTCCTACCACATTGCGCACCATTGTGGTTGGAAATAATAAGTTATACCGTTTGGATCTTCTTAAATTTATTGAAACTTATTTTGTGGGCTAACATATGATCTATTATGGAATGTTTGGTATGCACTTGAATGTGGATACTGCTGCTGTTGGAAGGAATATGCTGTGTATATCTGTGAGGTCCATTTGGTCCATAGTGCTGTTTGATTCTGTTGTTTCATTATTCATTTTCTTACTGGATATTCTCTTTATTGCTGAAGCTGGGATATTGATGTTTTCTATCGTTATTGTTTTGCTGTCTATTTCTCCATCAGTTCTGGTAGTATTTGTTTACATATTTAGGTGGTCTGATGTTGGGTGCATATAAACTTAAAATTGTTATATTTTCTTGATGAATTGACCACTTTCTAGTTATATAATGACCTTTTTTTCTTTTTTCTTTTTTTTTTTTTTCTGAGATGAAGTCTTGCTCTGTTGCCCAGGCTGGACTGCAGTGGCGCGATCTCAGCTCACTGCAACCTCTGCCTCTTGGGTTCAAGCGATTCTCCTGCCTCATCCTCCTGAGTAGCTGGGATTATAGGCGCCTGCCACCACACCTGGCTAATTTTTGTATTTTTAGGAGAGATGGGGTTTCACCATGTTGGCCAGGATGGTCTCAATCTCTTGACCTCATCATCCACCTGCCTCACTCTCCGTAAGTGCTGGGATTGCAGGCATGAGCCACCATGCACTATATAATGCCTTTTTTTTTTTAATCTCTTGTGACTTAAAGTCTAATTTGTTATGAATACAGCTACTCCTGCCCCTCTTTTGGTTTCCATTTCCCTGGGGTACCTTTTTCTATCCTTTCACATTCAGCCTATTTGTGTCCTTACAGATGAAATGAATCCCTTGTAGGCAGCATATAGTTGAGTCTTGTTTTTAATTTTTTTTAAAAAATATCCAATCAGCCACTCTGTCTTTTGATTCAGGAATCAGTCCATTTACAATCAAGGTATGTATTGATAGGTAAAGATATGCTACTACTAATTTTGCATTTTCTGGTAGTTTGTAGATTCTTTGTTTCTTATATTCTGATTGGCTTTCTTTTTGATTTGATTATTTTTCTGTAGTAGTATGCTTCGGTTCCTTTCTCTTTATTCTCTGGTATCTTCTACAGCGTTTTTCTTTGTGGTTACTATGAGGCCTACATAAAACATCTTGTCACTCTAACAGATTATTTTAAGCTGATAATTGATTTAACTTTAATCTTTTACTAAAACTATATGCTAACTTCTCTTGCCTCCCACATTTTCTGTTATTAATGTCACAATTTACATCTTTTATATAGTGTGTATCCATTTACAAATTATTGTATCTATGGTTAATGCTTTTCTTATAACTTTCATACTGTAGTTAAAAGTGATTTATGTACCACCATTATAGTATTAGAGTGTTCTCTATTTGAGTATATTCTTAGCTTACAGTGAGTTTTATACTTTCATATGTTTACATGTTGCTAGATAGCATCCTTTACTTTCAACTAGATTTCTCTTTAGCATTTCTTGTAAGGTAGGTATGGTGGATAATTTTAGGTGTCTTATCGACTGGATGAGGAACACATAGGGAATTGGTAAAGCATTGCTTTGGGGCATATCCATGAGGATGTTCTGAGGATGTTCTAGAGGAGATTTGTTTGTGAGTCTCAGTGGACTAAGTGGGAAAGGTCTGCCGTCAGTGTGGGCAGGCATCATCCTATCGGCCATGGGCTGGTAGAGAACAAAAATAAGAGAAAGACAAGTTGGTCTCTGTCTCTGTCCTGGATGTGGGATATACTCTCCTGTTCTTGAACATTAGTACTCCAGGCTCTCTGACCTTTGTACTTCAAGAGTTACACCTCTCCCCGTCCTAGGTTTGCAGGCTGTTGGACTTAGGAGTCAGCCGTGTTACTGGCATACAGAGTCTGTAGCTTGCAGATGACCTGTTGTAGGATTTTTCAGGCTCCATAATTACATGAGCCAATTGCCTTAATAAATCTCCTCTCATATATCTATATTTATATCTATCTATGTATATCCTATTGATTCTGTCTCTGTAGAGAACCTTGACTAATACAGTGAGTCTGGTAATTATAAACTCTCAAAGCTTTTGTTTGTCTGAGAAGGTCTTTAGCTCTCCTTTATTTCTGAAGGACAGCCTTGCTGAGTATAGTATTCTTGGTTGACAGATTTGTTTGTTTGTTTTCTCTCCCTTTCAGCATTTTGAATATTCTCTCATGCTCTCCTAGCCTGTGAGGTTTCTGCTGAGAAATCCACTGATCGTCTTAAAATGTTTCCCCTTGTATGTGGTAGGCATTTTTTTTTCTTGCAGCGTAAAAACTTTCTTTTTGTCTTTGCCATTTGAGAATTTATTTTTAATGTGTCTCAATTATTTTGAATTGTCAGGTGGTTTGTAAATATAAATTTCTTTAGAGTCATTCAGTAGTATGTTATTTTGCCAGTTTTTACAGACTAGCTTTGACAGAAGCAGCTCTTTACCAATCAGCCTGTCTGGTGTTTCTGGGTGGGCTTGCTACTAGAATTCTTGGGCAGGCTGGCTTAGTGCCCATGTCAGCAGTTTGTCAGGCCTGGTGCCTGAGCTCATAGGAGCCTGCCGGGTGCCCAGACTTAACCAGGTTATGTCTGCTTGGGGCAGGCCTGGAACCTGGGTGCATGGGGGCTGGCTTGGCATCAGAGTCCAGTCAAATGGGCCTACTAACTGAATTTATAGGGGCATGGAACCTGTGTCCATGGGGGCTGACCTGTCACTGGGATCTACTGGGGTAGGCCTGGTGTCTGGGTGTCTGGGATCTACTGGGGTGGTCCTACAGGCTGCATCCCTGGGATGGGTCTAGAGTCTGAATCCATGGGAACTGGCAGGACACTGGGGCAGGCCTGGAACTTTAATCTGGAGGAGTGGGTCTGGGATTTTGATCTGTGGGAGACAGACTGAAGCATGGGTCCACATGCGTGGTCTTGGAGCCTTGGCTTGTTGGAGTAGTCCCAGCACTGGGATCTACTACCAGGCCTAGGTGGTGGGTCTGCTGGATGCTACCTGGTGCTGGGGTTATCCTGGAGCCCGGGGCTGCAGGGGCCAGTTTGGAGCCTGGAGCTGTGAATGCTGGCCTGGTGCCTTGGGTTGTATGGGCCAGTTTGGAGTCTCATTCCATGGGCATGGGCGTGGATTCTGCATCTGTGCTGGCTAGCATGGAGGCTGGGGCCACAGGGGCTGGCGTAGTACTGGTCTTGTGGTACTTTTTAAAGGAAGTGTAATTCTTTTATAGCATAAATGTTTAGCTCTTTTAGCTCTTTAAAAATAAATCTGGATTTTGTTTTTCAAGAGGGAAACAGTATGGCATAATGGAAGGAGAAAGGGACTCGGAGTCAGCCCGATATTAATCATGTCTGAGCCACTTATTAGTTGAAAGGTCTTCATCTATTTACTAACCCTCTCTGCACCGTTTTTTTTTTTTTTTAAATCTTGGAAATGTGTATAATAATGCCAATAATATCTATAATAAGAGGAGCTTCAGGATTGCAATCTGCTTAGAAGAGTAGGAGGCTAAAAACTTATCTTAAAAATTTATGGCAAGCATATTTTCTATGCACAATCTAGGTTTATTTGGGGAATTTGGTGGGATAGGAAATTTTGGTGGAAATAATAGGAAGAAAATACCTTCACGTCAATCCCTTAGTGCTGCCAGCAGAATAATGTATTTATGTAATTAAGACTATTATAATTAAGAGTAGTATATTTTTAATGAATACTGTCTTCTATATTTAATTACTGAAAGAGATGAACTGTTTTAAAATCCTCTTTTTCTTTAGAATGAATTCCAACCATTTAAATAATTCATAATTTGAAATAACATTATTCAATTTGTTCTTCTGTTATTCTGATATTTAAGGGTCTTGAATTGCCATGTTTTCCTTTTCTTAAATCAGTGTCTGTGTCATTTAATACACTTTCCTTTTGATAAGCAATTGGACATTGACGTCATAACTGAAAAAAATAGTCTATAGCAGCGCATCTCTAATTTTCATTTCAGTTTAATTGCCTAGGAATCTTGTTGACTGATGATTCTGATTTAGTAGGTCTAAAGGTGGGACCTGAGAGTCTGCATTTCTGACTAACTCCCAGATGCTGCTGTTACTAGTCTATAGACCACACTTAAAAGTGGCATGGGACTTAAAATAGGGTAGATTATCACAAAATTTTAAAGGTGGAAGGAACTGTACAAAGTTGATGATTCTTAAAAACACTCATACAGTCCTGCTTTCAGGGTGAGGACACTAAAACTTAGAGAATCTGAGGGTCTTGGGATCAGGTTGCGATAGCTAGCAGAACCGTAAGAAATTCGATTCATTCAATAGTTTCTGTGTGCTTTGTACCACACCAGTGCTTCTTAATTTTCAGTTATTTACATATATTATGTAGGTTCCTAGGTAAATCTCTACAGGGAAGCTGAAATCCCTGGAATGTGCTATGTTACAGTTATTCCTTCTTCAAGTAATTGAAGATATTATTAAATTATGGCAAGGTTTGTCAACCAAAGTCTCTGTGATATCTGTACACATACATTAAAGTAAAATGAATACATACGCAATCCGCTGTCAGAATTTTAGGAATCCTGATCTTTACTGTTTTGACAGATCCCTTCTAAAGTTGTGTTTTAGAGACTGATTTTTCAGTTTGATTAATAAATAAAGCAAAGAAAGAACTAAAGGAATTTTGCATGAGGAGAGGATGAATGAGATTTCACTATGGACAGAATTGTGGCTATATTTCACCATATGGCCTTTAATGTCTGACCCAGTCAAGGTTATATACAATCTCTCTGTACTCTTCTGTTTCCCAGTATCATATCTGGAACCAAGACACTTGGACAAGAATCCTAATTTAGACAGAGGACTGAAAGTAGTAAATGTAAATATTGGTAGGACATTGCATTTGATATATGATTAGTTTTGGACGATCTTAAATTGCATACCAGCTCTCCAATGTTAGCCATTTTTAATCAACTCAATTTTTAAACAAAAATTTATAGATATGACTGAACCGAAGATTTCTATAGAGAGCTTCAACATAAGATTTGATCAAGCAGAAGAAAGGATCAGTAAGCTCACAGACTGGTTATTAGAAATTACCCAGTCAGAGGAACAAAACGAAAAAAGAATGAAAAAGAGTGAGAAAGTCTATGAGAATTATGGGGCAATGAAGCAAACCAATCTTTGCATTATAGGAGTTCCAGAAGGAACACACAGAGAGAAAGGAGTAGTGAATGTATTTATAAGGACTGAAAACTTTCATAAACTAGGTACAGATATAGATAATCCACACATAGGAAGCTCAAAGGTCTCCAGTTATGCTCAGTTGAAACAATGCTACAGTAAGACATAGTAAAACTCTCAGAAGTGTTAAGACAAAGAGAGGATCCTGAAAGCAGCAAGAGAAAAGAAGCAAATCTCGTAAGAGAGAACTCTTTCCAATATGGCTATCATTAGATTTCTCAGCAGAAACCTTGCAGGTCAGGATAGAGTGGAAAAAAAAAAGCAAACAAAAATGTCTTGCTCAAAGGAAAAAAAACAAACTAGGAACCATAAAGTTGTCCCTCAGAAATGAAGGAGAGATAAAGACTTTCCCAGACTAATAAGAACTGAGGAAATTTACTAGACTTGCCGTATAAGAAATGCAAAAGGAAATTCTTTAAGCTGAAAGAAAAGGATGGTACTTGGTAATATGAAAACATATAAATGTATAAAATTCACTGGTGAAAGTATGTAGTCAGATTCAGAATGCTGTATGTAATTCTATAATGATGGTGTGTAAATCAATTTATCTTTAGTAAGAAGTTTAAATATAAAGCTGTTAAAATAGGTATATTTATAATAATTAAGTGATATACAATATATAAAATATGTAAATTTTGACCTCAATAATAATATATTGGTGGGTAATAAAATTGTAGAGTTTTTATATGTTATTGAAGTTATCAGCCTAAAAATAGCCTGTTACAGCCGTAATATGTTTTATGTAAGCCTCGTGGTAACCACAAATGAAAGAGCTATAATAGATACATAGGAGATAAGTAAGAAATCAAAGCATACCACAACAGAGAATCATTAAATTACAAAGGAAGACAGGTAGAGTAGAAGAAAGGAACAAAGAATCTGCAAAGCTACCAGAAAACAATGAACAAAATGGCAGTAGTATGTCTTTATCTATCAAACAAGTAGTTTAAATGTCAGTGGATTAAATTCTCCCATCAAAAGACACAGAGCGGCTGAAAGGATTAAAAAAAAAAGTCCAATCTATATGCTGTTAGTAAGAGACTCATTTCATCTTTAAGGACACAAATAGACTGAAAGTGAAGAAATGGGAAAAGATAGTCTATGAAAATGGAAATCAAAAGAGAACAGAGGTTGCTATACTTAGATGAAATAGACATTAAATAAAAAATTGTGAAAAGAGGCACAGAAGATTATATAATGATAAAAGTGTCAGTTAATCAAGAAGATACAACAATTGTAAACAGATATGCACCCAATATCAGAACACCTAAATACATAAAGCAAATATTAATAGATCTGAAGGGAGAGACAAGACTACAAGACAATAATAGTATAGGACTTCAATATTTCACACTTATCAAAATATAGATCATCCACTTAGAAAATTAATATGGAACTTGATATATAATTTGATGTGTGGACTTCAATCACAGTAAAGCAACTGTACCTAACAAGCATATATCAGAATAGTTCATCCAGCAACACTGGAACACACATCCTTCTTAAGCATATGCTAAACTTTCTCCAGGATATACCATATGTTGGTCTAGAAAACAAATCGTAATACATTTAAGAGTATTTAAATGATATCAAGTATCTTTTTTAACCACAATGGTATGAAATTAGAAATCATTAATAGAAAGAATTTCAAAAAATTACAAATATATAGAAATTAAACATGCTTCTCAATAATCAGTGGGTCAAAGAAGAAATTAAAAGGACAATAAAACAATACCTTGAGACTAATGAAAGTGGACACTGAACATATTATTTTGTATCGGATACAGCAAACCATAAGAGAGAAGTTTATAGCGGTAGATGCCTACACATAAAACAAGAAAAATCTCAAACCATCTAGTGTTACACTTCAAGGAACTAGAAAAATAACAGAGTAAGCGCAAAGTTAGTTGAATGGATGAAATATTAAAAATCAGAGCAGAAATAAATGAAATAGAAATTATAAAACCAATAGAAGAGATCAACAAAACTAAGAGTTGTTTTTTTTTAAAAGATAAAATTGACAAACCTTTGTCTAGACTGAAAAAATAGTGAAGAGTTAAAGAAATAAAATCAGAAATGAAAGAGGAGACATTACATCTTATATCACTGGAATAGGAAGGATCATAAGAGACAACTACAGCAATAATATGCCAACAAATTAGAGAACCTAAATTCCTGGAAACATACATCTTACCAAGACTGGTCATGAAGAAGTTGAAAATCTGTATAAACTAATAATAAGTAAGGAGGTTGAATCAACAATCATAAACCACCCAAAAAGCAACCCAGGACCTGATGCCTTTACTAGTGAATTCTATCAAATATTTAAAGAATAAACACCAGTGTTTCTCAAGCTGTCTCAAAAAATTGAAAATTTATGAGAGAAAATGGCCAAACTCATTTTAAGAGGCCATTATTACCATGATACCAAAGTTAAAGACATTACAAGGAAAAAAAAAAAAAAAAAAAAAAAAGCAGGCCAATATTGTTGATGAAGACAGATGCAGAAATTCTCAATAAAATACTAGCAAACCAGTATGTGAAAAACATCATACACCATGATCAAGCAGGATTTATTCCTAGGATGCATTTATGTCTGTGGTTCAACATTTACAAGTTGATAAATGTCATACATTAATAGAAGAAATTACAAAAACCATGTGATTATCTCAATAAATGCAGAAAAAGCATTAGAGAAACTTTAACATTTTTTATGATAAAAACCCTCAGCAAGTTAGGTATAGAGGAATGTACCTGAACACAATAAAGGTTGTATATGATAGGCCCACAATTAACATCATACTCAACAGTGGGAAGGTGAAGATGTATTAAAAAAAAAAAAAGGATGTAAATTACTACATGACATCATAAAATATTGTTGGAGGATGGAATAACAGTGTAGAGTTACTTTATGCAATCAAACCAAAGTTGTTATCAGCTTAAAATAGTCCAACTGTAAGATGTTTCATGTAAACCTCTTGGTCACTATAAAGGAAAAAATCTATGCTAGATACACTTAAGATAAAAAGTAGGAATCAGAGCATAGCACTAGAGAAAATCATCTAACCATAAAGGAAGACATCAAGAAAGGAAGAAAGAATTACAAAACAACCGGAAAACAGTGAACAAAATAGCAATAGTAAATCATTACCTATAAAAAATTACCTTGAATGCTAATAGATTAAATTTTTCAAAAATAAGATAGAGGGTGACTGAATCAATCAGAAAACAAGACCCAAGTATGTTCTGCCTACAAGAGAATCACTCTCACCTTTAAGGGCACATACAGATTGAATATGACAGGATGGAAATAGATAATCCATGCTGATGGAAACCAAAGGAAAGCAGGAGTAGCTGTACTTGTATCAGATGAAATAGAATTTAAATAAAAATTATAAAAAGAGACAAAGAAAAGGTCATTATATAATGTAAAAGTATCAATTTATGAAGAAGGTATAACAATTGTAAATATATCTGCACCCAACATCAGAGTACCTACATATGTAAAGTAAATATTAATAAATCTGAAGAATGAGATGGACTATAATATAGTAGTAGTAAAGACTTTAGTATTCCTCTTTAAATAATGAACAGATCATCCAGACAGAAAATGATATAGAACTTTAACTACATCTTAGACCAAATGTAACAAATATACATAGAGCATTTCAGCCTTCTATCCAACAGTAGCAGAATCCACATTTTTCTCGAGCACTTTGGGAAACTTCTGCAGGATAGAGCATATGTCAGACCAGAAGATCTTAACAAATTTAAGAAGACTGAAATTATTCCAGATATCATCTCCAGTCACAATGGTATGAAAATAGAATTCATAACAGAAGAAATATTGCAACATTTAGAAATTTGCACAAATTTACATGACCCTAAACAACCAAGAGTAAAACTGAAATGGGAAGTTAAAGGGAAATTAAAAATATCTTGAGACAGATGAAAATACTACATAACAAAACTTACGGGATGCAACAAAAGCATTTCTAGGAGAAGTTTATAGCAATAAACACACAGATCAAAAATAAGAAAAATCCACTAAAACAGTCTAATGCTGTACCTCAAATGACTAGAAAAAAGAACAATATAAATCCCTAGTTTACAGTAGCAAAGAAAAAAATAAAGGTCAGGACAGAAATAAATGAAATAGAGACTGTAAAACAGTAGAAAGGATGAACAAAACAGAATTGATTTTTTTCAAAAGATAAACAGTTGACAAACTTTAAGAAAAATGACACAAGACTGAAATACATAAAATTGAAAATGAGAGTAGGCAGTACAGGAGATACCACAGAAATACAGATGACAAGAGACTACTGTGAAAAAGTATATACAAACAAATTAGATAATCTAAAAGACATGGGTAAGATCCTGAAATGTACAACCTACCAAGACTGAATCATGAAAAAATAGAAAAGCTTAACATAACAATAACCAGTAAGGAGATTAAGTTAATAATAAAAAATAGCTCTTATCTGAAAAAGTTCAGGACTTGATGGTTTCACATCTGAACTTTACAAACATTTAAAGAAGAAGTAATACCAATCCTTCTGAAATTCTTCCAAAAAAATTGAGGAGTAGATAAAACTTTCAAACTCATTTTAAGAGGCCTGTATTACCCTGATACCATAGACAAGCAAGTACATTATAAGAAGACATTACAGGCCAGTATTCCTGATGAACATAGATGCAGACATTCTCAATAAAATACTAGCAAATTAAAATCAGTAGCACATTATAAGGATCTGTTATCATGATCAAGTTGGATTTATTTCTGGGATGCAAGGTTGGTTCAACTCATACACATCAGTAGAGGTCATGCACTACATTAACAAAAAGAAGGACACAAATATGGCTATCTCAATAGATGCAGAAGAGGCATTTGACAAAATCTAGAATATTAAGTATAGAAGATTGTATTAGTCCATTCTCACATTACTATAAAGAACTGCCCGACAGCAGTCCCAGTCAGGGGCTTATAGACAAAACTCCCATCTCCTTGGGACAAAGTACCTGGGGGAAGGGGCGGCTCTGGGTGCAGCTTCAGCAGACTTAAACGTTCCTGCCTGCCAGCTCTGAAGAGAGCAGCAGATCCCCGAGCACAGCTCTCAAGCTCTGCTAAGGGACAGACTGCCTCTTCAAGTGGGTCCCCATGCCGCCATGGGCAAAAGTTGGAAGCATTCCCTTTGAAAACTGTCACAAGACAAAGATGCCCTCTCTCACCACTCCTATTCAACATAGTATTGGAAGTTCTGGCCAGGGCAATCAGGCAAGAGAAGGAAATAAAGGGTATTCAAATAGGAAAAGGGGACGTCAGATTGTCTCTCTTTGCAGATAACGTGATTGTGCATTTTGAAAACCCCCTCGTCTCAGCCCAAAATCTCCTTAAGCTGATAAGCAATGTCAGCAAACTCTCAGGATACAAAATCTATGTGCAAAAATCACACAAATTTCTATACATCAGTAATAGAGAAACAGAGAGTGAAATCTTGAGTGAACTCCCATTCACAATTGCTATAAAGAGAATAAAATACTAAGAATACAACTTACAACAAGGGATGTGAAGGAACTCTTCAAGTAGAACTACAAACCACTGCTCAAGTGGAAATAAGAGAGGACACAAGGAAATGGAAAAACATTCCATGCTCATGGATAGGAAGAATCAATACCATGAAAATGAGCATACTGCCCAAAGTAATTTGTAGATTCAGTGCTATCCCAATCAAGCTACCATTCACTTTCTTCACAGAATTAGAAAAAACTACTTTAAATTTCTTATGGAACCAAAATAGAGGCTGTATAGCCAAGACAATCCTAAGCAAAAAAGAAGAAAGCTGGAGGCATCACGCTACCTGAATTCAAACTGTATCACAAAGGCTACAGTAACCAAAATGGCATGTTACTGATACAAAAACAGATATATAGGCCAGTGGGACAGAATGGAGTCCTCACAAGTATCGCCACACATCTACAGCCATCTTATTTTTGGGGAACATGACAAAAGCAATGGGGAAAGGATTCCCTATTTAATAAGTGGTGTTGGGAAAACTGGCTAGCCATATGCATGAAAGTGAAACTAGACTCCTTCCTTACACCTTATACAAAAATTAACTCAAGATAGATTAAAGACTTAAACCTAAGACCTGAAACCATAAAAACCCTAGAAGAAAACCTAGGCAATACCATTGAGGACATAGGCGTGGGCAAAGACTTCATGCCTAAAACACCAAAAGCAATGGCAACAAAAACCAAAATTGATAAATGGGATCTAATTAAACTAAAGAATTTCTGCACAGCAAAAGTAACTACCATCAGAGTGAACAGGCACCCTACAGAACGGGAGAAAATTTTTACAATCCATCCATCTGACAAAAGGCAAATATCCAGAATCTAGAAGGAACTTAAACAAATATACAACAACAACGACAACAACAAATACCCATCAAGAAGTGAGCAAAGGATAGGAACAGATATTTCCCAAAAGAAGACATTTATGTGGCCAACAAACATATGAAAAGAAGCTCATCAGCTCATCATCATTCATCACTAGAGAAATGCAAATCAAAACCACAATGTGATACCATCTCATGCCAGTTAAAATGGCTATCATTAAACAGTTAGAAAACTACAGATGCTTTAGTGGATGTGGAGAAATAGGATCGCTTTTACACTGTTGGTCAGAGTGTAAATTAGTTCAACCATTATGGAAGACACTGGCGATTCCTCAAGGATCTAGAACCAGAAATACCACTTAACCCAGCAATCTCATTACTGGGTATATACCCAAAGGATTATAAAATCATTCTACTATAAAGACACATGTACATATATGTTTATTGCAGCAGTATTCACAATAGCAAAGACTTGGAACCAACCCAAATGCCCATCAATGATAGACTGGATAAAGAAAATTTGGCGCTTATACACCGTGGAATATCAAAGACTTACCTCTAAACATAGTAAAGACAATATACCACAAGCCCATAGTGAATATTATACACAGCACTGAAAAGTTGAAGGCCTTTTTCCTAAGATGAGGAACAATACATGGGCACTCACGCTTACCACTTTTGTTCAACACAGTACTGAAAGTACTAACCAGAACAGTTAGGCAAGTCAAATAAATAAAAAGGATTCTAATAGGAAAGGAAGAAGTTAAATTGTTTTTCCATATAGATGACATAACCTTATATATAGAAAAGCTTAAAGGCTCCACCAAAAACCTGTAAGAATTGATTAATAAATTCCATAAAGTTGTAGATTACAAAATCAACATATAATTGTTAGTAGCATTTCTATACAATAACAACAAATTACCTCAAAAGGAAATTAAAAACACAACCCTATTTACAGTAGCTACAAAAATAAATTAGGTATAAATTTACCCAAAGAGGTAAAAACTCTGTAAGCAGAAAACTGTAAACCATGTATGTAAGAAATTTAGGAAGATAAAATAAAGGGAAAGATATCTCATGTTCATGAATTGAAAGGATTAACATTATTAAAGTGTCTCTACTGCCCAAAGTTATCTACAGATTCTATGCAAATCCCATCAAAAACTCCAGTGACATATTCCCCAGAAATTGAAGAAAAAAAAAATCCTAAAATTCTAATGAAATCACAAACACTTCAAAATAGCTAGAACAATGTTGAGTAAAAAGGTCAAAGCTGAAGGCCTCATAGTACCTGATTTGAAAATCTACTACAAAGCTGTGTTAATCAAATCAGCATGGTGCTGGCATAAAAGCAGACACTCAGATTCTACAGGATAGAATGGAAAAGCCAGAAAAAAAATCCACATATCTATGGTCAATTGATTGTTGATGAAAATGCCAAGATCACACAATGGGGGAAGGGAGGTCTCATCAATAAACGGTCATGGGGAAACTGGATATTCACTTGCAGAAGAATATTAGACTCCCACCTCACATCATATAAAAAAATCATCTCAAAATGGATTAAATACTTAAATGTAAGACCTAAAACTGTAAAAGTAGTAAATAAATCATAGGAGAAAAGCTCTCTGTCATTGGTATGATCACACATACTTTGGATATAACCCCCAAAGCACAGACCACAAAGTACAAATAGACAAATGGGATGACATCAATCTAAAAAGCTTCTGCACAGCAAAGGAAACAGAATGAAGAGAAAACCTGTGGAATAGGAGGAAATACGTGAGACCATATATTTGATAAGGGATTAATATCCAGAATATATGAGGAACTTGAAAGTAAGAAAACAATCTGATATAAAAATGTGCAAAGGACCTATATAAACATTTTTGAAAACAAGACATATAATTGGCCAACAGGTTTATGAAAAAGTGATGAACATTACTAATCATCAGGAAAAAGGAGATTATAACTCTAATGAGATACTATCTTATAGCTGTTAGAATGGCTACTTTAAAAAAGACTGGCTGGGCGCGGTGGCTCACGCCTGTAATCCCAGCACTTTGGGAGGCTGAGGCGGGCAAATCACAAGGTCAGGAGATTGAGACCATCCTGGCTAATATGGTGAAACCCTGTCTCCACTAAAAATACAAAAAAATTAACTGGGCGTGGTGGCGGGTGCCTGTAGTCCCAGCAACTTGGGAGGCTGAGGCAGGAGAATGGCATGAACCTGGGAGGCGGAGCTTGCAGTGAGCCGAGATTGCTCCACTGCATTCCTGCCTGGGCAACAGAACGAGACTCCGTCTCTTAAAAAAAAAAAAAAAAAAAAAAGCAAAGACCGAAGACGAATATTTGCAAGGTTGTGGAGAAAAGAGAACCCTTGAAGACTGTTGGTTGGGTTGTAAGTTAGTATTACAGCCATAATCGAAAACAGTATGGAGGTATCTCAAAAATTAAAAGTAGAACTATCATGTCATCCAACAGTTTTACTTACTATTTGGTGTATGTCCAAAGGAAATCATATCTGTGTCAAAGAGATACCTGTACTTCTGTCACAGCATCCTTGGAGTGTCACTTTTCTAGCCGGGAACCTCTGTGGCTGGTATTGCCTTTGCCCGAATTTTACTTGGGCCTGCTTGGCTTGTTCTGCCCACTCTGCCTGACATTATACACTCTGCTTGCGCTAACAGCCTGTATCCTATACCTGTCAAGGGCAAGCCAGGTACGGAGTGGTGAGGGGTGTGTGAGTTAGCATGTGATCCAGCCACTGTGCACAGCCAAGCACACTAGTGGTGTGGTGGACACCTCTAGGTGCCGGCACAGGTGCTGGCACCGTGCAAGGCTGTGGCTCAATGAGGCATACCACGAGCAGCTTCCACGGCTGCCACTGGGGTAAGCACTGGTGCCTGGAAGCTTGGAGACTTCAGGAACTGCAGAGCCCCATTGAGGGTGTCACAGCTGTAGCTTGGGGAGCTCTTAAGTTTGGGCTCCCTGAAGTGCTACAGCTCTTCTCTGCTTCTTGTCACCTGCAACGTGGCAAGAAAGGGGCGTGTTTCAGCCCTGTTTGTGTTACTGCTCTTTCAGTCGTGCCATTCAGCAGGTCCCGAGTTCTTGTCCTGTGCCCAGAAAGAATGAGTTATGTGGACAAGTGGAGGGTGAACAAGGTGAAGAGATCCTTTAATGAGTGACAGAACAGCTTAAAGGAGACCCACAGTGGGTAACTCCTCTCTGCAGGCAGGGCATCCCGACAAGTGTTCAGCTCTCAGCAGAGAGGAGACCCATAGTGGGTAGCTCCTCTCCACAGGCAGGTTGTCCCATCATCTGCTCAGCTCTTAGGAGAGAGGAGACCCACAGTGGGTAGCTCTTTTCTGCAGGCAGGTTGTCCTGTCGTCTGTTTGAGTTTGGCTGAGTCCAGGGTTTCTATGGGCTTCAGAGGGGAAGAAGTACATGCTGATTGGTCCATGGAAAGCCATGGGCAGGCCCAAAAAAATCACCAGAAGTTCTCCCTCCAGTCCATAGCACTAGCAGTCCGGCCCCCAGGCCTCAGGCTGTGTCTGACCTGAAGATGAGGTTTTACTAGCTACCTGCCCCTTTCCGTCTAGGCGTGTCTGCCTCCTGCTGTCATGAACCTGCCATCCACGGTGCCCATGGTGCCCAGGTTTTTTGTGCTGAATGTTGCCTGCAGGCCCGTGTCAAGCCACCCTTAGACCCCTGTCAGCCTGTCTCCCATGCTCATTGGTACCCAAAGTCTGGAGGGTGCCAAGGCATGAAGGGGCTGGTGTGTCATAGCTGCCCTGAGTATGTTCACACTTGGCTGATTCATGACAGTGCCTGAGCTTGGCCACAACTTTGCTCCAAAATCGGAGCAGGTTCTTGGAGTGGGTGCTTGGAGTGGGGAGAGGCTAGGCAGCGGGAGCAGTCACTTCCAAGCTTGTGGGTCAGCAGGGCTTCCTGGGTCCGCAAGAGTACAGAGATGCCTGGGTCTGCAGCCATGGTTCCACGGCTACAACTGCGCCTGGGGGGCGGGGCTCCCACCTCTTTAGCTTGGAATGGGCTGGGGGCTTCCACCTATTCCTGGTTCTTGTCAGCTCTGTGAAGTGCACAGCCCCAGCTGTGCCTGCCCTACTGCATCTGGCATCATTGATGATGCCAGGGATTGATTGACACTGCTCCAGACAGGCTACTACTGCTGTCAATCCCTTTTCTGAAGAGGTATGTCTCTGCCATTAGGATAGGGACAATGACTGCTCTTAACTGCTTCATGCTGACAGGGAGCGTTGTTTATGGGGAAAATGGCAGTTATATCTTCTTAGAGGCCCTATCTAAGGGTCCCTAGTAAAAGGGAGCCATCAGCCAAGTTTCCATTTGCATGACCATTTGAAGTTTGATGGCCCAAAGGCGAGAAGAGACAAACCGGGTTATTAGAAGACATGGATCAAAATGAAACAAAGGGGTAAGGACAGCTCAAAAACCGTGAGGCTGCTGACATGCTCAAAATTGGAATATTGATCCAGATGTTTACATTACCCGTCCCTTTTGTCTCTCTGAGCTGCAGTCAGAAATCACTGGTTGGTTCACAGGAGCAAGTAGGGTTAGTCTAAAATGCAGACCAAAAGTTAAAAACACAGTCCGGAGGGGGCTGAGGCAGCTTGGGGGCTGGCTTGTCAGCACTGCCCCAAGTCTGTGCATACCCAGCTATGTCGTGACAGGCTTGGCCACACCATTGCTCCAAAATTGGAGCGGGTGCCAGGAGTGGGGAGAGAGAGGCCAGGCAGCGGGAGCAGACTCTTCCAAGACTGCAGGAGTGTCTTCACAGGCCCCTGAGAGTGCAGAAATGCCTGGGTCTTCAGCTGTGGCTGGGTGGCTGCAACTGCACCCAGGAGGGCAGGGCTCCTGCCCCTTCAACTTGGAAGTGGGCAGGGCTTCTACCTGTTCCTGGCTCCTGCAGCTTTGTGGAGTCCACAAGCTCCAGTCTTACCTCCCACACTGCAGCTGGCATCATGGCAGTGTCCGTTCCAGATGGCCTGCTACTGCCATCACTTCCATGTTCATTGTGGCATTATTTCCAATAGCCAAGATGTGGAATCAATCTAAGTGTCCATTAATGGGTGAATGGATGAAGAAAACATGTTATATATACACAGTGAAATATCATTCAGCCTTAACAAAAGAAGGAAATCCTGTCATTCTCAACATCATGGATCAACCTGTAGGACATTATGTTAAGTGAAAATAAGTAAGGCACAGAAAGACAAATACTCATGATCTTACTTATTACATGTGTAGTGCAAAAATGTTGACCTCGTAGAAACAGTAAAGTGTTGATTGTCAGAGGCTAGGGTGTGGGCGGAATTAGGGAGATGTTGGTTAAAAGACAGAAAAATTTATTTAAAGTGGAGGAATAAGTTCAAAGACTATTGAAAATCATGGTGACTGCAGTTAATAACAGTATGTTGCATATTTGAAAATTGCTAAGACAGTAGATTTTAAGTGTTCTTACCAGAAGAAATGATAAGTATGTGAGGCAATGCATATGTTAAATAGCTTGATTTAGCCATTCTACAGATATCAAAGCATCTTTTATATTTGTATATTATAAATATATTTAATATATAATATTATATATTTATATTATAAATATATTTATAATTTTAATCAGTTAAAAATAAAGTACTGAGACTCTGAGGAAGGCATTAGTTAATTTGCCCATGGTTATATAGTTGGTGAATCCAGTGGTCTTACTTCAGATGTGTGCTCTTAACCAAAAGATGCACTTACTTTCCCCTCCACTTTTATCCTTAAAAACGGAAAAGCAAAATAAAGAAGTAGAAAGAGGCCAGGCGCGGTGACTGCCACCTGCAATCCCAGCACTTTGGGAGGCCGAAGCTGATCATGAGGTCAGGAGTTTGAGACTACCCTGACCAACATGATGAAACCCCATATCTACTAAAAATGCAAAAATTAACCAGGCGTGGTGGTGCATGCATATAATCCCAGCTACTCAGGAGGCTGAGGCAGGAGAACTGCTTGAACCCGGGAGGCGGAGGTTGCAGTGAGCTGAGATCAGTGCCACTGCACTCCAGCCTGGGCGACAGAGCAAGACTCTGTCTCAAAAAAAAAAAAAAAAAGAAAAGAAAAAAAAGAAGTGGAAAGAAATTCAGTAGCCATTTAATTAAGCCTTGCAGTTGATGCAGTCTTTAGCTAAACACTGGGATAGTTTGGGAGGGAAGGCTGTAGTTTGGGAGGGAAGGCCTTTAGTACAATTTTTTAATACATTGTGCTTAAGAGGCTTTTGAGTCATGGATCTTTGATAATTTCTTTACTTTCAGTAGTAACGTATCCTTGGGAATTTTTTTACTTTCAGTAATAATATATCCTAGACAAATTTTATGCATTTTTTTCATACTTGAAAGAAACTTTTTATTAAAAAATAGTATTAATGGAGCATAATCTGGTAGGAGTGTTCATTACTACCGTTTTATTGTTTTTAAGCTTTTTCCATGGTTAAGAGTAGGAAATACACATTTTTGGAGAGAAAAACATGAATCCCAAATGTATCCTCTTTCCAGTTTAAGATAAAGATTTTGATGGATTTTATTCACCACTTTGGTCTTACCCTTTTTTGTATATCTTCTTCTTTTTTGTATATCTTCTTCTTTTATTATCCTTTTACCTCTGTTCTCTGATTTTACATTTTGTTTTTTGCTTTTTTTTTTTCTAGATACAGGCCTAGGTATTTTATTTTACTTTTCATTATAGTCATAGGGTCTTCTTAATTACTTTAACTAAGTAGGTTTTTTTGGGTGGTTGGAGGAGAAAACATTAATTTGTCTGCTTATTTATTTTACATATTGCTTATAATTCTCTTGTGAATTATTTTAGGGTTTTCATTGGTTGTTTTTGTTTTTGTCTTCCTGATAGAAAAATTATATTGTTTGCAAATAAAGATTGCTTTCCTCCTTTTTCTTCCATTTTTGGCCTCTAATGTTTTCTCTAATTGTGTTGTTTAATAACACCAAAAGATATTAAATAATAGAAGAGATAGTGGACATCCTTGTCTTATTCCTTATTTTAATGAGAAAGTATCTAATATTTCCAGTTAAGTAAGTTGCTGGCTAATTGGGCAAGTACAGACACATGTGTATATCTTTATATCTGTATCTATATATATTCAGGCTAACAAATACCTCTTAATTTCTATGTAAACTTAACAATTTTTATTTTGGTAATTATGAATGATGTTGACTTATGTCACTTGAGTTTTCAGCAGTTATGAAAATAAACATATAATCTTCCATTAATATAATGGATTTTATTAATGCATTTGTAATATGAAAAACCTTTGAACTTCTGGAATGTACCCCTCTTTTAAATTTTTTTAGTGTTTTGGATTCTTTTGCATATTATCTCATTTAAAGTTTTTGCATTGTTATTCTTTAGTGTGTTTTATTTGTGCAGTCTACTGTGCAGTTTTGTGAAGTTTTGGGGCCAATGTTATATAACTGTCATATAAAAATAATTTGGAAATTTTCTTCCTTTTTAAAATCTAGTCCTTATTTTTATTTTATTCAGGCACTGTTTTAACAGATGTTCAAGTACCTACCATGTGCTATTAACAATACAATTGTGATGGTAGTTGATAGTTCCTTAGCTTGCTATGTATTTGTCAGTACTCTAAGTACAGTTGCTTCTCACTACTTGAAGTAGATTTGTTCTGTGAAGTAGCAGTGAATAATAAATTAGCTCTTACTGGAATTACAATGTTAGGTTCCTATAAGCCTCCGGTCACAATATTTTTGTCCATGTATCAATACATCACTAAAATGTGTGTTTCTATTTAAAGATACCTTATTTAATATATATATATTGTTGATTCATTAATATTGGACTCATGTCCCACAGCAGTATGACTCATGCCTGAAGGAAGCTTTTGTAACACACATATTTCCTCCCTAAGGCCTATCACAGGCATCTTGTGCTTAGGAACACTAGACAGCACTTGGGCATTCTAAATAGCCACATCATCAACAAAAAGCACAAAAATGAGAACATTGTTGCACTTAATAGACTGTGAAAAGAATACTCCTTTATAGTATGGGAGCAGAAACAAAGCAGAGCATTACTTTGTTCAGTTTCAGCTGACAGGATGCAAATCAGGTGACTCAAAATTCTCCCCCTCTGCACATTTCCACAAATTATTGCCAGAGTGCTACGAATATTGATGTTGGATTACACATAAATTTTATTGAGTAGGCAAATTCACAAATGTGGAATCTGTGGATGAGGATTGATTGTATTTCTGTGTATTTAATATGTGTTCATTTATTGGTCACAGCAATCCTGTGAGGTAGGTATTATAACACATACTATATGATAAAGAGGTTAAGTTCCTTGCACAGTGTTACACAGTCAATGAGTGTTTGAGGACAACACTAAAGTAGTGTAACTGATATCAAGACATGTCGTTTGCCCTTAGGAGCTATTTCCATCTAAAAGGGTTAAAGGTGTTTTGCTCAAATAACTAAATTTAAAGTAGTTTGAGATAAGTAGCGTAAGGGTAGTGCCACCCAGATGTAATGGATATTCAGAGGGAAGATTATTTTGGAGACCACAGAAGGGCGTTAGGTGATGGTTTCTAAATGGAGGCTTTTAGAATCAGTAAGATTTCATCAAGTTGGCTTATGAGGATGTAGGAGATGAACTATTTCAAAGGTACTCATTTTTTACATCAAATACCTTCAGTGATTCTAGTCTTTTTGGAATAGGAAAGTGGTGGTGAAGGGGCAACCTCTTTAGTTTTCAGGATTCATATACTCACTCATTCATATGACCGTTTTTTCCAGTACTATTTAAAAATTTATTCTGCCTTTGTAATACTGGGAACTAAAGCATAGCACCATTAATTGGAAGTCATAAAGATGGAACATGGTAGTGTTTTAATGTAAATATATGAATTTCTTATTATGGAATAAGAAAAACCAACAATAGATTGACATTTGTGCAATAGGACTCCAAGTAGTGGGTGTTTTGTGGGAGAGTGAAAAATTCAAGTAAATATTAAAAATTGCTGAAATACAAAGATTTTCCCCATATACAATACTTTTGTAATGTACTCATCTTGTTTCTCTTTTTCTTTTTTTTTTTTTTTTTTTTGAGACGGAGTCTCGCGCTGTCGCCCAGGCTGGAGTGCAGTGGCTGGATCTCGGCTCACTGCAAGCTCCGCCTCCCGGGTTCACGCCATTCTCCTGCCTCAGTCTCCCGAGTAGCTGGGACTACAGGCGCCCACCACCTCGCCCGGCTAGTTTTTTTGTATTTTTTAGTAGAGACGGGGTTTCACCGTGTTAGCCAGGATGGCCTTGATCTTCTGACCTCGTGATCCGCCCGTCTCGGCCTCCCAAAGTGCTGGGATTACAGGCTTGAGCCACCGCGCCCGGCCTCTCATCTTGTTTTTCAATGCATCTCATTAATCATACATCTTAACTGCATTGTAAAACCAAAAAATTAAGAGGGAATTTTTAAACCAAATAATCTAACTTTACTAGGCAACATAGTGATTATCATTTTAGATTTGGTGCCCATGTAATTGGGCTGATTTATCACAGGTGGTAGATGTGTAAACCTCCCTGTGTATGATCTTGTTGAGGGCAAGAATTGTGGCTTTTCATTTTTTCCATTTCTGATAACCAGCAAAGTTCCTACCACATAGAAAGCCCTCAGGAAATGTTACTGCTTAACTAAATGAATACTCCAAAATCCTTTGTGACTAATAATTTCTATGTAAATATTGTAGATTGTGTTGATCAGTGTTCTTGCGTTCTATGTATTATTGTTTTCTTTATTTTCAGTGCAACAGTGTGAGAGTGATCAAAGTGAAAAACATCTGTCCCTATATTTAGCTTTGTAATAAAAAACCACCATACTAATTCATAATTTTTTCATCCCATTTGCCTGCTTTTCTTTTTATTGTTAGTTTTTTTTTCTTGTCAGAGAATGTTAGGTAATTTTCCAGTATAACTTTCTCAATAATATGTTTCCTCATTACTGCAGTGAATAACTCAGTGATGTGAAATTAGAAGATAATCTATTCTGTTTCAGCACCAGTGCTTTGACACATACAACTTGAAATGTGAATATGAATTTTGTTTTTTCATGTTATTCAATTTTTCATCAGTTACTTAGATCTTCATAAAACCTGAAGTTAGGAAGGAATTTTACTAGTTATTAAGTCCTATTCCATTTTAATGCCTGCAGTAGTAAATGTTTATTTATGATAAAACTGTTTGATTAGGTAGTAGGGAAAATTCAAGGTCAAAAGTACAAATTTCTGCCAAACGAAAGAAAGAATATTTTAATATGACTTGCAAGCTTCTTGGATTCATATATATTAAGGAGGGGGGTGGAAGATGACAGTGTTAAGAATCACATAGTGTTCAATAAAAAGCCAATAAAAAGTCATCTCTGTGCCAAGAGTTATTGAACATTTTGAAATAAGAGTTACAGATTAATTCATATATTTCAATATTATCGATATTTGCTCTTGGTCTAGTTCCCCTCCTCTCCCAAGAAGAAATTGTTTTTTGATCCAGTGTTCAATTTTGGTTCTCTCTGTTAAACATATCAAGCTTACAAGGCTAAGATAGGTGTCACTGAGAATGTATTTTTTAAAAAAAATTGAAAAAATTATATTTTTTTATTCCAAAATAGAGATTTATTTATTAAGGGTTATTTAGTTTATGCATAAAAATCATCAGTTGTTCCTCATTGGGTTTTTTCTTTTAAAACACACATCAGTTCTTTTGGGGTTGCTTTGTTTGCCCCAGCACTTTAAAAAATACAGCTTTTTTTAGCTCCAGGAAGAACAGTTAAGGTTAAGGCAGTGAGGCGTTTTCTTGAATCTTAGCAGCTGAAGGGTTCATCTCTCCCTGTCAAGAGAATACAAACAGTAGGTAGTTTCTTAGGTTGAAATATCTGTCCCTGAAGGAAATAATTCTGCAGAAGAATGAAAACAGAGTCATCTGTGGTCAATTTGTTTGTGCCCTATAGCTTTGAAAGAAACTCCTCTTGGTCATCAAGGGCTTGCTGGTTGGTTTCAGCTGTAAAACAACAACAACAACAACAACAATGAAAACACAAAAAAGAAAACAAACAAACCTGTCTAGCGAGACAGAAAGAGCAGGGTTTACAATAGTGCTGTGAGACGGGACTATGCAGACCACATGAGAATACACATCAGTTTGCTTTAAAAAAAAAAAAAAATCCCACATAGAGGCCCTGCATCATTTCAAGTCAAACTCTTTGTAGTCCTTAAAATAACCAAAATAGCAATACAGCAAGAGGCTCATAAGGTCACGTGCTTTTTATTTTTTTGAGACGGAGTTTCGCTCTTGTTGCCCAGACTGGAATGCAGTGGTGCGATCTTGGCTACTGTAACTTCCACCTAAGGTTTCTAGCGATTCTCCTGCCTCACCCTCCCGCGATTCTCCTGCCTCACCCTCCCAAGAAGATGGGATTACAGGCTTGTGCTACCGTGCCTGGCTAATTTTATATTTTTAGTAGAGACTTCACCATGTTGGTCAGACTGGTCTCAAACTCTGACCTCAATTGGTCCACCCCCCCCCCCACCCTTTTTTGAGACCAGTCTCTTGTTGCCCAGGCTGGAATGCAATGGTGCGATCTCAGCTCACTGCAACCTCTACCTCCCGGGTTCAAGCGATTCTCCTGCCTCAGCCTCCTGAGTAGCTGGAACTGCAGGCGTGCACACCACGCCTGACTAATTTTTTATATTTTTAGTAGAGTTGGGGTTTCACCATGTTGGCCAGGCTGGTCTCAAACTCCCGACCTCAGGTGATCCGCCCACCTTGGCTTCCACCAAAGTGCTGGGATTACAGGCGTGAGCCACGGCGTCCGGCCATTATGTGCTTATTTTTAAAATGAGGTGGATGACACCATTCCCCCAGAGCTGTGTTCCTCGTTGGCGACAAAACAAAACCAAAAATCCCTGGGACTTGACTCATCAGAAGTGTTAATCGATTTTTACCACCCTGAAATGAAGCTATAAACTCAGTCTGTGCTGTTGTGAAATTCCAAGATTTGGAAGTAAGATCATTATTTATTGGTCCTTTAGAATAGGCCAAAAAAAGAAAAAAAAAAAGACTTAAAAAACAAGGGCTGTCCCCTGCAGACTCTGGCAGGACTCTGGGCCGCTCTGGGGGACGCAAGCCAGGGGCAGCTCACAGACTTGATTCACAGTGATTCTGGTTTGCCTGTTTCTCCGTGTGGCCACGAGTCGGGGGCGTGTCCAGCGGTGAGAAGGCCTACACCTTATACTTAAGCTCGGCCATCATCTGGGTGTACATCTCATAGATGACATCGATGGTGGCCGTGTAGTCATCGACGGTTGACTAGGAAGAGGCGGAGCTTCTGCAGGCACTCCTCCTCTGTCACATTTTGCCCCTTGGAGAGTGCTTTCAGGAAGTCCGTTTTATAGGGGGCTGCGTACAGTGCTGCCTGGAAGATCTGCATGATCCAGCCATGGTACTTCTTGGGGGCCATCTCGTAGGCCTTGGTGGCATTGACGCAGATGAGGTTGGGGTGGTTCTCGTCCTGCTCCCCGTCACAGGTGCTCTGGAGGAAGACCTGGATGAAGCGGAGGCCTCTTTTCCGCCACACCAGCGCCAGTGTGGCCTCTACTTTGGGCCACTCTGCTCCATACATTTCTTTCTCCACCTCCAGGATGTTCTGCAGGGTCCGGAACTTGGCTGGGTTGGTTTCGTACACGGCTTTGATTTTCGTGATGTTGCCGCTTATGTCTGCCTTGATGGGAGTAAACAATGGGGACCCAAGGCAATCGAAGAAGGGCGGCAGGTGGGACACCGCCTCGAGGAAGTGCCTAGTCTCGATCTGATTGTCCGCGGGCAGCGGCTTCAGCAAGTGTTCAGCCAGCAGCGCCATTTCGGGGTCGAGGCCTGCAGTGATGCCCCAGCCGCCGTCAGCGCTGGGGTCGTCACAGCCACCCGCCACAGGTTCCGGGGATGCTAGCGTCGAAAAAATTGTATTCTTAAACATGGGATCATATTTGGATTCTTAGTGTCTATGAAATCCTCCTGCTACAAAGTTTATATATGGGTAAAAACTAAAACAGGAATTTGAAATCTTTTAACTTTTAGATTACAAAAAAGAGTATGGGAAATACACACAAGAAGAAAGTTATAAAATCCCTGTAATCCCTCTATCCAGAAATAGTAATATTTTGATATATACATTTTCAGGGTTTTTATTTTGTGTGTGTATGCACACACATTTATACTATTTTATAAACTTTGAATCATACTGTAGGAACACTTTTGTTCCTTGCTTTTTTCAACTTTATGAACATTTTCCTTTGCCACCAAAAATTTAATTCAAAGTCGTTTAAAATGGTTATATAATTTTCCACTGAATGCCTGTATCATAAGTGATCTTCAGCAGTAGGACATTAGATATATAGATATATCCAGTTTTCGATTATGAACAGTGCTATGCTAAGTATTTTTATGTAGCGTTTTATACACAATTCCTATTTTTGTATGATGAAGGGAATGGAATTTTAAACCTTATATTGATTGTACCTTGTAACTATATTTCTGTTTTGTCTTAGATATTATCAAATGATATATTTAAATATTTATCTTGGTAAATAAATACTTGATAAATTAGGTCATTTTAGTAACAAACAAAATTTTTAAATTTTTATTCTATTTCTATATAGGTCAGTTGTAGTTGTAATGAAGGAATCATATTTCCTCAAATCTAAAAATTATAAAGATGGAAACTGCTATTTCTTCACATCTAACAGTTTGATTATACATCTCATGATTAATGTTAATATTATATGAGACATATTTCACTGTCCTTTATGTGCACTTCTTTATGTATATTGTCCACTATGACAAAATATGTCTCTTAATTTAGGTCTTGGGGAATGAACACTTGTTTTTAATATTAACCTATCAGAGTAAGCACTTTAATTGGATTAGCTCATTTAATTCTCATAACATTGCATGAACTATAGGTAGCATTTTATCCTATTTTATACATGAGGAATTCTGACTCATAGAGTCCTCATGTGTCAGAGTCCTTTGTAGGGCTACAAAGTATAGGCAGTAATATAGGTGGTAGTATCATGATTGGTTTGTAGGAACTCTGGTACTGGCACCTGCATTTGTAAACATCTACAGCAGGAATGTATATGCCATTTAATGCTTTTTTTTTATTCTACTCTAATTGAAGATTATTTTCCAAAGTTATTCTCTTAACAAAAATTGAAAAACATACTATATAGAATATGTATACAGATATTTGTATGCATATGTATATGTATGCATTCAGATGTGAATAGATACCCACAAACCTAACTGAATATTAGAATTTTAATACTAGAAATATTAAAATAGTTGCTTTGCAGACACTAGGTTATGGAACACTATTCACTGACTGAAATATTTTTTCTGGCTATAATTTGAGTATAATTAAAATATAAACTTGTAAGTTCCTCTTTTTAAAAAGATATTTTGGAAAAACAGATTTTACTCTTTTCGTTAGAAAAATATTCCAATATGTAACTGTATATATACTCAGACATGCATATCTCTGATTTAAAATGATTTATTCTTTAGTTTTAAACCTATATATATATTTTTAAAATAATTTCTTATTTTAGATTCGGGGGTACCTGAGCAAATTTGTTACATGGGTATATTGCATGATGCTGAGGTTTGGAATATAGATGATCCTGTCACCCAGGTACTGAGCATAATACCTGATAGGTAGTTCTTCAGCCCATTTTCCCTTCCCTTCCCTCTCCCTTCTTTAGACATCTCTAAGTGTCTATTGTTCTCATCTTTCTGTCCATATGTATTCCATTATTTAGGTCACGCTTATAAGTGAGAACATATGATATTTGGTTTTCTGTTCCTGTGTTAATTAGGATAATGGCCTCCAGCTACATCCATGTTGCTGCAAAGGACACATTTCAGTCTTTTTATGACTGCGTAGTATTCCATGGTGTATATGTGCCACATTTGCTGTATCGACTCTCCCACTGATGGGCACCTAGGTTGGTTCTATATCTTTGCAATTGTGAATAGTGATGCAATGAACATATGAGTGCATATGTCTTTTTTGTAGGATTATTTATTTGCCTTTGGGTATATACCCAGTAATGGGATAGCTGGGTCAAACAGTAGTCCTGTTATAAGTTTTTGAGAAATCTCTCAACTGCTTTCCACAGTGGCTGAACTAACTTGCATTCCCACCAAGAGTGTGTATGTGTTCTCTTTTCTCCCCAGACTTATCAGCATTTATTATTTTTTGACTTTTTAATAATCACCATTCTGACTGGTGTAAGATGGTATATTGTTGTAGTTTTGATTTGCGTTTCTCTGATGATTAGTGATGATGAACAGTTTTTCATTTGTTTCTTGGCCACTTGTAATGTCTTCTTTTGATAAGTGTCTATTCATATCCTTTGCCGATTTTTTTTTTTTTTTGAGATGGAGTCTCGCTCTGTCGCCCAGGCTGGAGTGCAATGGCATGATCTGCTCACTGCAAGCTCCACCTCCCGGGTTCACGCCATTCTCCTGCCTCAGCCTCCCCAGTAGCTGGGACTACAGATGCCCACCACCACACCCAGCTAAGTTTTTATATTTTTAGTGGAGACGGGGTTTCACCGTGTTAGCCAGGATGGTCTCGATCTGCTGACCTCGTGATCCGCCTGCCTCGGCCTCCCAAAGTGCTAGGATTACAGGTGTGAGCCACCGCTCCTGGCCCCATTTTTTAAAGGAGTTTTTTTTGAATCAAAAAAAATTTGGTTAAAAAAATTTTTTGATTTAAGTTTCTTATAGATTCTGGATATTAGACCTTTGTCGGATGCATAGTTTGTGAATATTTTCTCCCATTCTCTAGGCTGTTTACTGTTGATAATTTATTTTGCTGTGCAGAGCTCTTTAGTTTAATTAGGTCCCATTTGTCAATTTTCATTTTTGTTATAATTGCTTTTGGGTACTTAGTCATAAATTCTTTGCCAAACCTGATGTCAAGAAGTGCATTTCCTCGGTTTTCTTGTAGGATTTTTGTAGTTGGAGGTCTTATATTTACATCTTTAATCCATCTTGAGTTAATTTTTGTATATGGTGAAAGTAGAGACTAGCCTCATTCTTCTTTTGAACAGGGAGTCCTTTCCTCACTGCTTCCTTTTGTTGACTTTGTTGCAAATCAGATGGTTCTGGGTATACGGCTTTATTTCTGGGTTCTTTATTCTGTTCCATTGGTCTACGTGTCTGTTTTTGTACCAGTCCCATGCTATTTTGGTTACTATAGCCTTATAGTATAGTTTGAAATCAGGTAATGTTCTTTTTGCTTAGTATTGCTTTGGTGATTTGGGTTCTGCCTTTGTTCCATGTGAATATTAGAATAGGTTTTTCTAATTTTGCAAAAAATGATGTTGGTAGTTTTATAGAAATAGCATTGAATTTATAAATTGCTTTGGCCAGTATAGCCATTTTAACAATATTGATTCTTCCAGTTCATGGGCATGGAATCTATTTTCATTTATTTGTCTTGTCTTTCATTTATTTCAGCAGTGTTTTGTAGTTCTTGTAGAGATCTTTCACCTCCTTGGTTAGATGTATGCATAGGTTTTTGCTGTTGGAAATTGGTGTGTGTTCTTGATTTGGCTCTCAGGTAGAATGTTTTTGGTGTGTAGAAGTGCTATTGATTTTTGTACATTGATTTTATATCCTGAAACTTAAGTTATTAGTTCCAGGAGCCTTTTGGCAGCATCTTTAGTGTTTTCTAGGTATGGAATCATATCATCAGTGAAGAGAGATAATATGACTGACTTCCTTTCCTATTTGAATGTATTTTATTTCTTTCTTTTGTCTGATTATTCTGACTAGCACTTTTAGTACTGTGTTGAATAGGAGTGCTGAGAGTGTGCAGCCTTGTCTCATTCTAGTTCTCAAGGATAATGACTCCATCTTTTACTCATTCAGTATGATGTTGGCTGTGGGTTTGTCATCGATAGCTCTTATTATTGTGAGGTATGTTCCTTCAAAGCCTTGTTTATTGAGGGTTTTTATCATAAATAGGTGTTAGATTTTGTAGAAAGCTTTTTCTGTCTATTGAGATGATCATATGCTTTTTGTTTTTGATTCTATGTATGTGGTGAATCACATTTATTGATGTGCATATGTTGAACCAACCCTGCATCCAGGAATAAAGCCTACTCGATCATGGTGAATTAACTTTTTAATGTGCTGCTGGATTCATTTCGCTAGTTTTTTTTTTTTTTTTTTTCGGGTTTTATGTTTGTGTTCATTTGGGATATTGGCCTGAAGTTTTCTTTTTTGTTGTGTCTTTGCCAGATTTTGGTATCAGGATAATTCTGGTCTTGTAGAATGAGTTAGGGAGCAGGGGGAGTCCCTCCTCCTCAATTTTTTTTGGAAATATTTTCGGTAGGATTGGTGCCAGTTCTTATTTGTATGTGTGGTAGAATTCAGCTGTGAATCCTTCTAGTCCATGGCTTTTTTTGTTGTTGTTGGTAGGTTTTAATTACTGACTCAAATTTGGAAGTTGTTATTGGTCTGTTCAGGTTTTCACTTTCTTCCTGGTTCAGATTGTGTGTTCCCATAAATTTATTTCCTTTAGATTTCTAATTTGTGTTCATAGAGATGTTCATGATAGTCTCTGAGGATCTTTTGTATTTCTGTGGGATCAGTTGTAATGTCATCTTCGTCATTTCTATTTGTGCTTATTTGGATCTTCCCTTTTTCTCCTTTGTTAATCTAATGAAAAGCCTGTCAATCTTTTTTATTCTTCTGATAAACCTACTCTTCTTTCCATTGATCTTTTGTATGGATTTTTGAGTCTTAATTTAATTCAGTTCTGATCTTAGTTATTTCTTTTCTTTTGTTAGCTTTTCTTTTTTTTTTCTAGTTCCTCTAGGTACAAAGTTAGATTGTTAATTTGAGATCTTTCTAATTTTTTTATGAATGCATTTGGCACTGTAAACTTTCCTCTTAACATGCTTTAGTTCCATCCCAAAGATTTTGTTAATATATGGTTCCATTTTTGCAAATTTCGAATAGTTTTTTGGTTTCTGCCTTCATTTCATTGTTTCCACAAAACTTATTCAGGAGCAAGTTCCTTCATTTTCATGTATTTGTGTAGTTTTGAGAGATCTTCTTGGTGTTGGTTTTTGTTTTTATTGCACTGTGATGTGAGAACATGCTCAATATAATTTTGATTTTTTTGAATTTATTGAGACCTGCTTTATGACCAAAACATTTGTTTGATCTTAGAATATGTTTCTTGTGCAGATGAGAAAAATATATATTCTGTGATTTTGGGTGGAATATTCTATAGATGTCTATTAGGTCCCATTGGTCGACTGTCGAGATTAAGTCTGGAATTTCTTTGTAGTTTTCTCCCTCAATGATCTGCCTAGTCCTGTCACTGGGGAGTTGACATCTCCCAGTATTATTATGTGGCTGTTGAGGTCTTTGTTTAGGTCAAGAAGAACTTGTTTTATGAGTCTGGGTGCTCCATTGTTGGGTGTGTATAGACTTAAAGTAGTTAAGTCTTCTTGTTGAATTGAACCCTTTGCCACTAAGTAATACCCTTGTTTGCCCTTCTTAATTCTTTTCAGTTTAAAGTCTGGTTTATCTGATATTAGAATTAAAACTCCTGCTCTTTATTATTTTCCATTTGTATAGCAGTTCTTTTTCCCTTTAATTTGAGGCTGTGGGTGTTGTTACGTGTAAGATGCATCTTCTTGAAGACAGCAGACAGTTGGATCTTGTCTTTTTGTTCAGTTTGCCATCCTATGCCTTTTAAGTGGGTCTTTATTCCATTCACATTCTAGGTTGGCATTGATATGTAAAGTTTTGATCCTGAAATTGTGTTTTTAGCTGATTGTTTTGTAGAGTTGTTTGTGTAGCTTCTTTATAGTGTCTGTGGGCTATATGCTTAATTGTGTTTTTGTGGTATCAAATACTGTTGTTTAGCTTTCATGTTTAGCACTCCCTTATGGACTTTTTATAAGGCTGGTCTAGTGGTTACAATTTTTTAGCATTTGAAGCTTAGTTTGGTGGGATATGAAATTCTTCATTGGAATTTATTCTTTTTAAGACTGCTGAAAATTGGTTTCCAATCTCTTCTGGCTTGTAAGTTTCTGCTGAGTAGCCTGCTACTATCTTGATGGGGTTTTCTTTGTAAGTGACCTGACTCATCTCTCTAGCTGCCTTTAAGATTTTTTCTTTAACATCGGCCTTGGTGAATCTGATGTCTGTGTGTCTTGGGGATGGTCATCTTGTATGATATCTCACAAGAGTTTTCTGTATTTCTTGAATTTGCATGTTGATATCTCTAGTGAGATTGGGGTATTTTTCATGAACTGTGTCTTCAAATATGTTTCCTAAGTTGTTATCTCTCTCAGGAATGCCTCAGGAATGCCAATGAGTCCTAGGTTTGTTGTCCGTATAATCCCATATTTTTCAGAAGTTTTTTTCATTTTTTAAATATTCTTTTTTCCTTATTTTTGTCTAAGTTGAATTGAAAAAACTAAACTGGTCTTCAAGCTCTGAGCTTCTTTTCTCAGCTTAGTCTATTCTGCTGTAAATGCTTCTGATTGTACTATGAAGTTCTTGTAGTGAATTTTTCAATTTTAGAAGTTCAATTTGGTTCTTTTTGAAAATGGCTATTTTGTCTTTCAGCTCTTGCATAGTTTTACTAGATTCCTTTGATTCCTTGAATTGGGTTTCACCTTTCTCCTAAAGCCATTGAACTTCCTTGTTATCTAGATTCTGAATTGTCTGTCATTTCAGTCATTTCAATCTGGTTAAGATCTATTGCTGAGGAGCTTGTGTACTCTTTTGGAAATAAGAGGACAGTGACTTTTTGAATTGTCAGAGTTCTTTTGCTGATTCTTTTTCATCTGAGTGGGCTCGTGTTCCTTTAACTGTGGTTTAAGTTGAGTATACTCAATTGGCTTCTTTTCTAAGTGTTTTCAGAGGGCCAAGGCTCTGTACAGGATTTTTATTTGTGAGTGGATTCTTGCCCTGGGTTTCACAGGTGATGTATATTGGCAGAATATTTTTGGTGTTGTAATTTGGTCTGCCAACCAATAGATGGTTCTTAAGTATAATGGCTGATAGATAGGCTTTGGCTCTGACACGTCGCTTTTGTATTTCAGCAAGTTTAGAGCACTGCTGTCTTCCTTAGGAGCCATTCAGTGGCGGGAACTAGTTCTCATATTCGGAAACCCCACACAGGGTTCCTAGTTTCCTCTCTTCAGTCTCGATGTCTGTGTTGCCTTTCAACTCTTGGTGTTTCCTCTCTGAAGATTTGTTCGAAGTTAGTTTGTTTACTTGCTTTTTGGTCTCTCTTGGTGGCATAGGCACTTCCTGGCTGTGTCTAGTCAGCCATCTTGTCCTCTTTGCCCTCTCAAATCCTTCTTCAAGCCATTATTTTTGTTATTGCCATTGAAATAGACAATAATTTTCCTAATGTTAAGGAAAAATTTATTCAATGATAGTTGTTAAAGTACATTAAGGAAGACTTTATTTAGGGTCATTGCGATAGATGTGAGGACCACTAACAAGGGGTTTTACAGTGAGGGAGAGCATACAGCATGGGCAAGTGAGAATTTGTAGCCAGTGAGGAGGTTGAAGAGTTAGTGGATAGAAAATTACTAAAAGGAAATATCAGAGTTAAAAGGTGATTCTGGCTAAACTCACCTAGAAGGATTTTTTTCTGAAGACAGGCCAAGATAATCAGACATATCCTGGGGATGGTGGAGAATGAAGAATTCCATTAAATATCCAGGGTGATCAGTTATCGATGTTTTTGCTATAGTGACTTAGCAGAGTTTTTTGCTAAAACTGAATTTTACAAGAAAGTGCACAGATGGACCTAGGAGAAGTATTAGGAACGTTATTAACATTTGGTCAAGCAAAAAATCTTGATCAGTTATGAAGCCCTTCACGTAATAAAAGCGGCTTTAATAATTGTGAATTTAACCTTGCATAGAAATTTTTCAAATAAGAAACTAATATACTTCAAGAATATGCAGGGGATATTTTTTACTAGTAATTTAGTTACATGTTTCCCTCTTTTTGTTTGTTAGAAGTTACATGAGAGGCCGGGCGCGGTGGCTCAAGCCTGTAATCCCAGCACTTTGGGAGGCCGAGACGGGCGGATCATGAGGTCAGGAGATCGAGACCATCCTGGCTAACGCGGTGAAACCCCGTCTCTACTAAAACGAAGAAAAACTAGCCGGGCGAGGTGGCGGGCGCCTGTAGTCCCAGCTACACGGGAGGCTGAGGCAGGAGAATGGCGTAAACCCGGGAGGCGGAGCTTGCAGTGAGCTGAGATCCGGCCACTGCACTCCAGCCTGGGCAACAGAGTGAGACTCTGTCTCAAAAAAAAAAAAAAAAAAAAAAGTTACATGAGGGCAGTTATGACTTATGTTCACTAAGGTTAATTCCGTTGAATACATACAAAGCATTATTTTCATGGCCAAGGCCATTGGTAGTGGTGGTAGGAGCTGGAACAAATAAATTTATTAGATAAGATACCCTTAACACTGATATAGGTCCATTTTGTTTTAACAGCATTTCTGTAGAGACAAAAAAGCATAGAAAATATACTCATTGCTGTTTGGAGTACTTTGTGGTAAATCTGGAATCCGTGTTTTTGCTTTTACAGTAGTTCCATAACAAGGTTATTTTTAAAACACCACCCCAAACTGAAATTTCAATGTTAATTGGATTGACACTTCTAGTTGTAAATCAACACTTCCAGTCATAAATCTTGAGGAAATTGGCATCAGACCTGATGATATGCTGTTTTCAGTAGGTTAGTTTTCTCAGCATTATTTTGTGCTACGGAGGAGAATCTCTGTGTTTTAAACCTTTTCAAAGCTATGTAACTTGATATTTGCTCTTTTAAAATCTTAGCCATCAAATACTAGCTGTACTGACTGTGTCCTTGGCTCTCCATTCTCCCTATCATTGCCCTATTAGGGCATCATTATCAGTTAGAGAGACTTGTATTGCTTCCATATATTCTTCACTGCTAGATGAAAGTTTCTAAAGTTTAGCTCTTATCCTGTCATTCTAAACTTGAATATGTAGAATAATTCCCCATTGACTAATATGTTTTCTGTGGCCTAACATTTCTATTCTTTTTGTGTGATCTCATCCCCCATCTACTTTGTTAGTTTTATATTCCATCGTTCTTTTTTCTTCACCTAATACTTAAAACTAACTGTTCTCTAAATAGCCCAACACCAATATGTGTATTTATCATTTTCTTTACATTGTTTTATTTCTCTGAAATGGCCTTTCTTCAGTTTTGCATGCCCAGACTCTACCAAATAAGCCCAGTTGTAATGACTTTTCCATGAAGGCCTTCAAACCAAGTTATCACTTGTTTTTCTTTGCTTTTATTATTTTTTTAACTTTTAAAAATGTTTTCTTCTAACTTTTAAAAAATTTTTTTGTATTTATTTATTTATTGCCCTCAAACATTCTCCTCTCCAATTATTTTTCTTTCATAAAACTCATCTCTCCTTCCCTCCCACATGGTTGCTCTTCATACTTGCTACTCTTCTTATTTAATTTTTTGTTTTGGAAAATTTAGGGACTATGCAAAATAAACACAATGAAGTTTACAGTATGATGTATCACCGTGTACCCATCACTCAGATACAAGTTATCCTTATGACATTCTCGTTTAGTTTTTGCCTTCCGCCGCTTTTCACCATCCACTCAGTTACTGGTAATTCTTTAAGATAAAATTTACATAATTCAAATTCACAAATCTGAGCTGGACAATTTTGACAATTAAGTATGCACACAAAACCCAATCCCCTTTCAAAGTATAGATAGAATGTTTCTGTCTCTCCAGAAACTTTCTATTGCCTCTTTCCAGTCAGTGTTCCCACCCTTATGAAGACTGCTTTAGCTTTTTTTCACCTTTTATTTGTTTTACCTTTCTTGTTCTTTCCGTGTAAATGGAATTACACTCTTTGTGTAAGTCTTCTTTTGCTTAACATGTTTCTGAGATTTATTCTCTTATTATTGCTTGGAACAATAGTCCATTCCATTTTATTGCTTAGTACTATTCCATTCTGTGGCTGTTTTATAATTTATGTATCCATTTGGTTTATGGACTTTTTGATTATTTTAAGTTTTTGGCTATTGTGAGTAGAGCTGCTGTGAATATGTACATGTAAGCCTTTTTGTGGATATTACTGATTCTCATTATTTACTCTAGTTATGTTCTGTAAAGTCACCATGGACACTGAATTATTGAATACTAAACCATTGCTTCTAGGGGAAATACAGGGTTAGGTTCTTGTGATCCTTTGGTCACAACATTTTACATATAATTTTGTTTTATGCGTGTTTCTGTTCAAAGCCACCTTATTTACTGTATATTGTTGCTTCATTAACATTGAATTCACAGACAACAGCACTAGAACTGATGTCTGAATAAACTTTATCTAAAATATATTTTCTCCTTAAGGCCCTCCACAGCCTTCTTGCACCCAGGAATACTACACAGCACTTCAGTACTCTTCATGATACCATTCTACACAGCAAAATTGCCAACAAAAAACTTCACCAGTTGAAAAACATGGCATAAAATAGACCATGAAAAGGACGCTTGTTTACAGTATGATTGCCAAAACAAGAGAGAGTATTGATATGTTCCACATCAGCTGAGAATGTATCTGTCTGCTGAGTCCAATTTTTGCTGCTCTGTACACATCTACAAATTATTGTGAAAGAGCTTCAAGTATTGATTTTGGGGTTACCAACAAATTTTAGTTAGAAGGTAAATTCACAAATGTGGAATCTGAATAATGAAGATTGTATATGTTCTTATTTTTCTTGGATATTAGTATAATTGATGGTTTAAATGGCATCCATACTTTATAAGATACTGCCAAGTCTTTTTCCAATTGTAGTTGCACCATTTTAAATTCTATTATCAATGCATAAGAGTTCTAGTTTCATATAATCATCAACGTTTGATATTATTAGTCTTTCATTTTACTCATTGTAGCACTCATTTGATTTTTCCTTGCTGTAGTTATGTGTTTATCTCTTTATCTTTCCCAGCTGGAAATTTTTTGATGGCAGTATATAATTTGTATTTGTATTTGCCAAACTAATATTTTGGAGAGACACTATGCCTTTATTACGTGTGCAAACTTTGGAGCTAGAATGCCTGTGGTCAAAGCACAACTCTCCCACTTACAAATTTTGAGGCCACAGACAATGAAAATAACATAACAGTGAAATAACTTTTTATAACTATATTAATTTGGTCTCTCAACAAACAATTATTATTAATAGTTTGGAAATCAAGCCTTTTTGAGGTTAGATAGCTTGTCCCAGATCAAATGAGTAAGAGATACCAGAACAAGATTTCAAATTCAGGTCTAACTTACTCCAAAGCCAGTGCTCTTAACTACTGCACAATATAGTATTGCCGCCTAAATCCCACTTTATTTATTTATTTATTTATTTTTTGAGACGGAGTCTTGCTCTGTCGCCCAGGCTGGAGTGCAGTGGCCGGATCTCAGCTCACTGCAAGCTCTGTCTCCCGGGTTTATGCCATTCTCCTGCCTCAGCCTCCCGAGTAGCTGGGACTACAGGCGCCCGCCACCTCGCCTGGCTAGTTTTTTGTATTTTTTAGTAGAGACGGGGTTTCACCATGTTAGTCAGGATGGTCTCGATCTCCTGACCTCGTGATCCGCCCGTCTCGGCCTCCCAAAGTGCTGGGATTACAGGCTTGAGCCACCGCTCCCGGCCTAAATCCCACTTTAAAACCTACCATATGTCATTAAATTAATGCTCAACATCCTCTATTAAGATGTAAATGATACTGAATTAATTTAAAACTTAATCACTTATTGTAATAATTTATATACTTTCTGCTTTTTTACATGCAAAGTGATGTTATTTGATATTAGTAGTAGTTAAATTCTTTCATTCCAAAACTTTAGCTTTTATTTTATTTTTTGCCTATTGTGATGTCAAGCACCACCAGTTCAAATTTGAATAGAAATGATAATAGTGCATATTTTTGTCTCAGTTTCAATTTAAAAGGGAAAGTTTTTAATGTTTCATGATTAAGCTTCAAGATGTTTTATATATTCTTTTTTATGACTTTTTTCTTTATTTCTTGTAAAAAAAAAAAACGGGATACATATGCAGAACCTGCAGATTTGTTATATAGGTGTACATGTGCCATGGTGGTTTGCTGCACCTATTGACCCATCCTCTAAGTTCCTTCCCCTAAACCAGCATCACCCAACAGGCCCTGGTGTTTGTTGTTCTCCTCTCTGGGTCCATGTGTTCTCACTGTTCAACTCCCACTTATGAGTGAGAACGTACAGTGTTTGGTTTCTGTTCCTGTGTTAGTTTGCTGATGATTGTGGCTTCCAGCTTCATTCATGTCCCTGCAAAGGACATGATCTCATTCTTTTTTATGGCTGCATACTGTTCCATGGTATATATGTACCACATTTTCTTTATCCAGTCTGTCATTGGCATTTGGGTTAGTTCCACGTTTTTGCTATTGTAGATAGTGCTGCAGTAAACATACATGTGCATGTGTCTTTATAGCAGAATGATTTATAATCCTTTGGGTATATACCCAGTGATGGGATTGCTGGGTATATACCCAAATGGTATTTCTGGTTCTAGATCCTTGAAAAATGGCCATACTGCCTTCCACAATTGTTGAACTAATTTACATTCCCACCAACAGTGTAAAAGCATTCCTGTTTCCCCACAGCCTCGCCAGTATCTATTGTTTCTTGACTTTTTAATAATTGCCATTCTGACTGGCATGAGATGGTATCTCATTGTGGTTTTGATTTGCATTTCTCTGATGGTCAGTGATGTTGAGTTTTTTTTTTTTTTTGTATGTTTGTTGGCCATGTGAATGTCTTCATTTGAGAAGTGTCCATTCAAATCTTTTGCCTACTTTTTGATGGGGTTATTTTTTTCATGTAAATTGGTATAAGTTCCTTGTAGATTCTGGATATTAGACCTTTGCACAGTGTGTAGATTGCAAAAATTTTCTCCCTTTCTATAGGTTGCCTATTCATTCTGATAATAGTTTCTTTTGCTGTGCAGAAGCTCTTTAGTTTAATTAGATTCCATTTGTCAATTTTGGGTTTTGTTGCAATTGTTTTTGGCATTTTCATCATGAAGTCTTTGCCCATGCCTATGTCCTGAATGATATTGCCTAGGTTTTCTTCTAGGTTTTTTTTATGGTTTTGGGTTTTACATTTAAGTCTTTAATCCATCTTGAGTTAATTTTTGTATAAGGTGTAAGGAAGGATCCAGTTTCAGTTTTCTGCATATGGCTAGCCAGTTTTCCCAGGACCATTTATTGAATAGGGAATCCTTTCCCCATTTCTTGTTTTTGTCAGGTTTGTTGAAAATCAGATGATTGTAGATGTGTGGTGTTATTTCTGAGATCTCTGTTCTGTTCCATATATGCCTGTTTTGGTATCAGTACCATGCTGTTTTGATTATTGTAGCCTCGTAGTATAGCTTGAAGTCCAGTAGTGTGATGCCTCCAACTTTGTTCTTTTTGCTCATGATTGTCTTGGCTATATGGATTCTTCTTTGATTCCATATGAAATTTAAAGATTTTCTAATTCTATGAAGAATGTCAATGATAGTTTGATGGGAATAACATTGAATCTATAAATTACTTTGGGCAGTATGGCCATTTTCACGATTTTGATTCTTACTGTCCATGAGGATGGAATGTTTTTCCATTTGCTTGTGTCCTCTCTTATTTCCTTGAGCAGTGGTTTGTAGTTCTGCTTGAAGAGGTCCTTCACATCCCTTGTTACCTGTATTCCTAGGTATTTTATTCTCTTTGTAGCAACTGTGAATGGGAGTTCTTTCATGATTTGGCTCTCTGCTTGTATATTGTTGGTGTAGAGGAATGCTTGTGGTTTTTGCACATTGATTTTGTATCCTGAGACTTTGCTGAAGTGGCTTATCAGTTTATGAAGTTTTTGCACTGAGATGATGGAGTTTTCTAAATATGATATAATGCTATCTTCGAACAGAGACAGTTTGACTTCCTCTTTTCTTTTTTGAATACCTTTTATTTCTTTCTCTTGTCTGATTGTCCTGGCCAGAACTTCCAATACTATGTTTTTTAGGATTGGTGAGAGAGGGCATCTTTGTCTTGTACTGGTTTTCTGCTTCCAGCTTTTGCCCATTTAGTATGATATTGGCTGTGGGTTTGTCATAAGTAGCTCTTATTATTTTGAGATATGTTCAAGCAATACCTAGTTTATAGAGTTTTTTTTTCCTTTTTCCTTTTCTTTTGTATTTATTTATTTATTATACTTTAAGTGCTAGGGCATATGTGCACAATGTGCAGGTTACATATGTATACATGTGGCACGTTGATGTGCTGTACCCATTAACTCGTCATTTACATTAGGTATATCTCCTAATGCTATCCCTACCCACTCCCCTCTTCCTCCACCCCATGACAGACCCCAGTGTGTGATGTTCCCCACCCTGTGTCCAAGTGTTCTTATTGTTCAATTCCCACCTATGAGTGAGACCGTGCAGTGTTTGGTTTTCTATCCTTGTGATAGTTTGCTCAGAATGATGATTTCCAGCTTCATCGATGTGCCTACAAAGGACATGAACTCATCCTTTTTTATGGCTGCATAGTATTCCATGGTGTACATGTGCTACATTTTCTTCATCCAGTCTATCATTGATGGACATTTGGGTTGGTTCCAAGTCTTTGCTATTGTGAATAGGGCCGCAGTCAACGTATGTGTGCATGTGTCTTTATAGCAGCATGATTTATAATCCTTTGGGTATATACCCAGTAATGGGATGGCTGGGTCAAATGGTATTTCTAGTTATAGTTCCTTGAGGAATCACCACGTTATCTTTCACAATGGTTGAACTAGTTTACAATCCCACCAACAGTGTAAAAGTGTTCCTATTTCTCCATATCTTCTCCAGCACCTATTGTTTCCTGACTTTTTAATGATCACCATTCTAACTGATGTGAGATGGTATCTCATTGTGGTTTTGATTTGCATTTCTCTGATGGCGAGTGATGATGAGCATTTTTTCGTGTGTCTGTTGACTGTATAAATGTCTTCTTTTGGCCGGGCACGGTGGCTCAAGCCTGTAATCCCAGCACTTTGGGAGGCCGAGACGGGCGGATCACGAGGTCAGGAGATCGAGACCATCCTGGCGAACACTGTGAAACCCCGTCTCTACTAAAAAATACAAAAAACTAGCCGGGCGAGGTGGCGGGCGTCTGTAGTCCCAGCTACTCAGGAGGCTGAGGCAGGAGAATGGCGTGAACCCGGGAGTCGGAGCTTGCAGTGAGCTGAGATCCGGCCACTGCACTCCAGCCCCGGCGACAGAGCAAGACTCCGTCTCAAAAAAAAAAAAAAAAAAAAAAAAAAAAATGTCTTCTTTTGAGAAGTGTCTGTTCATATCCTTTGCCCACATTTTGATAGGGTGTTTGTTTTTTTTCTTGTAAATTTGTTTGAGTTCTTTGTAGGTTCTGAATATTAGCCCTTTCTCAGATGAGTAGATTGCAAAAATTTTCTCCCATTCTGTAGATTGTCTGTTCACTCTGATGGTAGTTTCTCTTGCTGTGCAGAAGCTCTTTAGTTTAATTGGATCCCATTTGTCAATTTTGGCTTTTGTTGCCGTTGCTTTTGGTGTTTTAGACATGAAGTTTTTGCCCATGCCTGTGTCCTGAATGGTATTGCCTAGGTTTTCTTCTAGGGTTTTTATGGTTTTAGGTCTAACATGTAAGTCTCTAATGAATTTTTGTATAAGGAGTAAGGACAGGATCCAGTTTCAGCTTTCTACATATGGCTAGCCAGTTTTCCCAGGACCATTTATTAAATAGGGAATCCTTTCCCTATTTCTTGTTTTTCTCAGGTTTGTCAAAGATCAGATGGTTGTAGATGTGTGGTATTATTTCTAAGGGCTCTGTTCTGTTCCATTGGTCTATATCTGTTTTGGTACCAGTACCATGCTGTTTTAGATACTGTAACCTTGTAGTATAGTTTGAAGTCAGGTAGTGTGATGCCTCCAGCTTTGTTCTTTTGGGTTAGGATCATCTTGGCAATGCGGGCTATTTTTTGGTTCCATATGAACTTTAAAGCCGTTTTTTCCAATTCTGTGAAGAAAGTCATTGGTAGCTTAATGGGAATGGCATTGAATCTATAAATTACCTTGGGCAGTATGGCCATTTTCACGACATTGATTCTTCCTATCCATGAGCATGGAATGTTCTTCCATTTGTTGGTGTCCTCTTTTATTTCATTGAGCAGTGGTTTGTAGTTCTCCTTGAAGAGGTTCTTCACATCCCTTGTAAGTTGGATCCCTAGGTATTTTATTCTCTTTGAAGCAATTGTGAATGGGAGTTCACTCATGGTTTGGCTCTCTGTTTGTCTGTTACTGGTGTATAAGAATGCTTGTGATTTTTGCACATTGATTTTGTATCCTGAGACTTTGCTGAAGTTGCTTATCAGCTTAAGGAGATTTTGGACTGAGATTATGGGGTTTTCTAAATATACAATCATGTTATCTGCAAATGGGGACAATTTGACTTCCTCTTTTCCTAATTGAGTACCCTTTATTTCTTTCTCCTGCCTGATTGCCCTGGCCAGAACTTCCAACACTGTGTTGAATAGGAGTGGTGAGAGAGGGCATCCCTGTCTTGTGCCACTTTTCAAAGGGATTGCTTCCAGTTTTTGCCCATTCAGTATGATATTGGCTGTGGGTTTGTCATAAATAGCTCTTATTATTTTAAGATACGATCCATCAATACCGAACTTAATGAGAGTTTTTGGCGTGAAGGGCCGTTGAATTTTGTGGAAGGCCTTTTCTGCATCTATTGAGATAATCGTGTGGTTTTTGTCTTTGGTTCCGTTTATATGCTGGATTATGTTTATTGATTTGCGTATGTTGAACCAGCCTTGCATCCCAGTGATGAAGCTCACTTGACCATAGTGGATAAGCTTTTTGATGTGCTGCTGGATTCAGTTTGCCAGTATTTTATTGGGGATTTTTGCATCAATGTTCATCAGGGATATTGGTCTAAAATTCTCTTTTTTTGTTGTGTCTCTGCCAGGCTTTGGTATCAGGTTGATGTTGACCTCACAGAATGAGTTAGGGAGGATTCCCTCTTTTTCTATTGATTGGAATAGTTTCAGAAGGAATGGTACCAGCTCCTCCTTGTACCTCTGGTAGAATTCTGCTGTGAATCTGTCTGGTCCTGGACTTTTTTTGGTTGGTAGGATATTAATTATTGCCTTCATTTCAGAGCCTGTTATTGATCTGTTCAGCGATTCACCTTTTTCCTGGTTTAGTCTTGGGAGAGTGTATGTGTCCAGGAATTTATCCATTTCTTCTAGGTTTTCTAGTTTATTTCCATAGGGGTGTTTATAGTATTCTGTGATGGTAGTTTCTATTTCTGTAGGATTGGTGGTGATATCCCCTTTATCATTTTTTATTGCGTCTATTTGATTCGTCTCTCTGTCTTGTTTATTAGTCTTGCTAGCAGTCTGTCAATTTTGTTGATCTTTTCAGAAAACCAGCTCCTGCATTCATGGATTTTTTGGAAGGCTTTTTGTGTCTCTATCTCCTTCAGTTCTGCTCTGATCTTCATCATTTCTTGCATTATGCCAGCTTTTGAATATGTTTGCTCTTTCTTCTCTAGTTCTTTTAATGGTGATGTTAGGGTGTCAATTTTCCTGCTTTCTGTTGTGGGCATTTAGTGCTATAAATTTCCCTCTATACACTGCTTCAAATGTGTCCCAGAGATTCTGGTATGTTGTATCTTTGTTCTGATTGGTTTCAAAGAACATCTTTATTTCTGCCTTCATTTCGTTATGTACCTCGTAGTTATTCAGGAGCAGGTTGTTCAGTTTCCATGTAGTTGAGCGGTTTTGAGTGAGTTTGTTAATCGTGAGTACTAGTTTGATTGCATTGTGGTCTGAGAGATCGTTGTAATTTCTGTTCTTTTACATTTGCTGAGGAATGCTTTACTTCCTGCTATGTGGTCAGTTTTGGAATAAGTGTGATGTGGTGCTGAAAAGAATGTATATTCTGTTGATTTGGTGTGGAGAGTTCTGTAGATGTCTATTAGGTCTGCTTGGTGCAGAGATGAGTTCAATTCCTGGATATCCTTGTTAACTTTTTGTCTCGTTGATCTGTCTAATGCTGACGGTGGGGTGTTAAAGTCTCCCATTATTGTTGTGTGGTAGTCTAAATTGCTTTGTAAGCCTCTAAGGACTTGCTTTATGAATCTGGGTGTTCCTGTATTGGATGCATATATATTTAGGATAGTTAGCTCTTCTTGTTGAATTGTTCCCTTTACCATTATGTATTGGCCTTCTTTTTCTCTTTTGATCTTTGATAGTTTAAAGTCTGTTTTATCAGAGACTAGGATTGCAACCCCTGCCACTTTTTGTTTTCCATTTGCTTGGTAGATCTTCCTCCATCCCTTTGTTTTGAGCTTGTGTGTGTCTTTGCACGTGAGATGGGTCTCCTGAATGCAGCAAACTGATGGGTCTTGAGTCTATATCCAGTTTGCCAGCCTGTGTCTTTTATTTGGAGCATTTAGCCCATTTACATTTAAGGTTAATATTGTTATGTGTGAGTTTGATCCTGTCATTATGATGTTAGCTCGTTATTTTGCTCGTTAGTTGATGCCGTTTCTTCCTAGCATCGATGGTCTTTACATCTTGGCATATTTTTGCAGTGGCTGTTACCAGTTACTCCTTTCCATGTTTAGTGCTTCCTTCAGGAGCTGTTGAAGGGCAGGCCTGATGGTGACAGAATATCTCAGCATTTGCTTGTCTGTGAAGGATTTTATTTCTCCGTCACTTAGGAAACTTAGTTTGACTGGATATGAAATTCTGGGTTGAAAATTTTTTTCTTTCAGAATGTTGAATATTGGCCCCCACTCTCTTCTGGCTTGTAGAGTTTCTATGGAGAGATCCACTGTTTGTCTGGTGGACTTTCCTTTGAGGGTAACCCAACCTTTCTCTCTGGCTGCCTTTAATATTTTTTCCTTCATTTCACCTTTGGTGAATCTGACAATTATGTGTCCGGAGTTGCTCTTCTCCAGGAGTATCTTTGTGGCGTTCTCTGTAATTCCTGAATTTGAATGTTGGTCTGCCTTGGTAGGTTGGGGAAGTTCTTCTGGATAATATCCTGAAGAGTGTTTTCCAACTTGGTTCCATTCTCCCCGTCACTTTCAGGCACACCAATCAGACATAGATTTGGTCTTTTCACATTGTCCCATGTTTCTTGGAGGCTTTGTTCGTTTCTTTTTTACTCTTTTTTCTCTAAACTTCTCTTCTCCCTTCGTTTTATTCATTTGATCTTCAATCACTGATACTCTTTCTTCCAGTTGATCGAATCGGTTACTGAAGCTTTTGCATTTGTCATGTAGTTCTAGTGCTATGATGTTCAGCTCCATCAGATCATTTAAGGACTTCTCTACATTGTTTATTCTGGTTAGCCATTCGTCTAATCTTCTTTCAAGGTTTTTAGTTTCTTTGCGTTGGGTTTGAACTTCCTCCTTTAGCTCGGAGAAGTTTGATCGTCTGAAGCCTTCTCTCAACTCTACAAAGTCATTCTTCATCCAGCTATGTTCCATTGCTGGTGAGGAGCTATGTTCCTTTGGAGGGGGAGAGGTGCTCTAATTTTTAGAATTTTCAGCTTTTCTGCTCTGTTTTTTCCCCATCTTTGTGGTTTTATCTACTGTTGGTCTTTGATGATGGTGACGTACAGATGGGATTTTGGTGTGAATGTCCTTTTTGTTTGTTAGTTTTCCTTGTAACAGTCAGGACTGTCAGCTGCAGCTCTGTTGGAGTTTGCTAGAGGTCCACTCCAGACCGTTTGCCTGGGTATCAGCAGTGGAGGCTGCAGAAGAGGGAATATTGCTGAACAGCAAATGTTGCTGCCTGATCGTTCCTCTGGAAGCTTTGTCTCAGAGGGGTACCTGGTCTTGTGAGGTGTCAGTCTGCCCCTACTGTGGGAGTACCTCCTGGTTAGGCTACTCGGGGGTTAGGGACCCACTTGAGGAGGCAGTCTGTCTGTTCTCAGATCTCAAACTCCATGCTGGGAGAACCACTACTCCCTTCAAAGCTGTCAGTGATATTTAAATCCGCAGTGATTTCTGTTGCCTTTTGTTTGGCTATGCCCTGTCTCCAGAGGTACAGTCTACAGAGGCAGGCAGGCCTCTTTGAACTGCGGTGGGCTCCACCCAGTTCGAGCTTCGGGAGCTTCCTGGCTGCTTTGTTTACCTACTCCAGCCTCAGCAATGGTGGTCGCCCCTACCCCAGTCTCACTGCCACCTTGCAGTTAGATCTCAGACTGCTGTGCTAGCAATGAGGGAGGCCCCGTGGGCGTGGGACCCTCCAAGCCACACGCAGGATATAATCTCCTGGTGTGCCGTTTGCTAAGACCCTTGGAAAAGCACAGTATTAGGGTGGGAGTGACCCGATTTTCCCGGTGCTGTGTGTCATGGTTCCCCTTGGCTAGGAAAGGAAATTCCCTTCCACCTTGCACTTCCCAGGTGAGGTGATGCCTCGCCCTGCTTCGACTCTCGCTCTGTGGGCTGCCTCCACTGTCCTGCACCCACTGTCCAACACGTCCCAGTGAGATGAACCAGGTGTCTCAGTTGGAAATGCAGACATCACCTGTCTTCTGTGTCGCTCATGCTGGGAGCTGTAACCTGCAGCTGTTCCTATTTGGCCATCTTGGAACCACCCCTATTGAGCGTTTTTAACCTGAAGGGATATTGAATATTATCCAGGAGCTTTTCTGTTTCTATTCAGATAATCACTTGGTTTCTGTCTTTGGTTCTGTTTATGTGATGGATTACGTTTATTAATTTGCATATTTTGAATCAGCCTTGCATCCCAGGGATGAAGCCTGCTTGATTGTGTTGGGTAGGTTTTTTGATGTGCTGTTGGATTCGGTTTGGTGGCATTTTACTGAGGATTTTCACGTCGATGTTCATCAAGGATATTGGCCTGAAGTTTTTTTGTTGTTGTTGTGTCTCTTCCCGGTTTTGGTGTCAGGATGATGCTGGCTTCCAAATATGAGTTAGGGAGGAGTCCCTCCTTTTCAGTTGTTTGGAATACTTTCAGAAGGAATGATACCAGCTCCTCTTTGTACTTCAAAGAGGTCTGCTCTTAGTTTGCTCTTGCCTCTCTAGCTCTTTAAATTGTGATTTTAGGGTGTCAGTTTGAGATCTTTCTAGCTTTCTGATGTCAGCATTTAGTGCTGTGAAGTTCACTCTTAACACTGCTTTATCTGTGTCCCAGAGATTCTGCTATGTTGTCTCTTTGTTCTCACTGGATTCAAAGAACTTGGTCTCTTCCTTAATTTCATTATTTACCCGTAGTCATTCAGGAGCAGGCTGTTCAATTTCCATATAATTGTATGGTTTTGAGTGAGTTTCTTAATCCCGCGTTCTAATTTGATTGCACTGTGGTCTGAGAGACTGTTAATGATTTCTGTTCTTTTGCATTTGGTAAGGAGTATTTTACTTCAATTATGTGGTCGATTTTAGAATAAGTACCATGTGGCACTGAGATGAATGTATATTCTGTTGATTTGGGGTGGAGAGTTCTGTAGATGTCTCTTGGGTCCACTTGATCCAGAGCTGAGTTCAAGTCTCTATCGTTACTAATTTCTCTCTATCATTACTAATTTTCTCTCTCGTTGATTTGTCCGATATTTAGAGTGAGGTGGTGAAGTCTCTCACTATTATTGTGTGGAAGTCTAAGAGTCTTTGTAGGTCCCTAAGAACTTGTATTGTGAATTTGGTTGTCCTGTATTGCGTGCATATGTATTTCGAATAGTGAAGTTTTCTTTTTGAATTGTTCCCTTTACCATTATGTAATGCTCTTCTTTTGTTTTTTCTGATCTTTGTTGGTTTAAATTCTGTTTTGTCAGAGACTAGGATTGCAACCCCTGCTTTATCTTGCTTTCCATTTACTTGGTAAATTTTCCTCCATCCCTTTATTTTGAGCCTGTGTGTGTCTTTGCACGTGAGATCGGTCTCCTGAATACCACACACTGAAGGAGCTTCACTCTTTCCAGTTTGCCAGTCTGTGTCTTAATTGGGACGTTTACCCCATTTACATTTAAAGTTAATATTGTTATGTGTGAATTTGATCCTGTCATCATGATGGTATCTGGTTATTTTGCACACTAGTTGATGCAGTTTCTTCATAGTGTCATTGGTCTTTATATTTTGGTGTATTTTTGCAATGTCTGGTGCTGGTTTATCCTTTGCATATTTAGTGCTTCTTTCAGCAGCTCTTGCAAGGCAGGCCTAGTGGTAACAAAATCCCTCAGCGTTTACTTGTCTGGAAAGGACTTTATTTCTCCTTTGCTTATGAAGCTTAGTTTGACTGGATATGCAATTCTGGGTTGAAAATTCTTTTCTTTAAGAATGTTGAATATTGGCCCCTAGTCTCTTCTGGCTTATCGTTTCTGCTGAGAGTTATGCTGTTCATCTGATTGGCTTCCTTAGTAGGTGACCTGGGCTTTCTTTCTGCCTGCTCTTAACATTTTTTCCTTTATTTTGACCTTGGAGTATCTGATGATCAAGTGTCTTTGGGTTGATCTCATGGAGTATCTTAGTAGTGTTTTCTGTATTTCCTGAATTTCAATGTTGGCCTGTTTTGCTATGTTGGGGAAGTTCTCCTGGATAATATCCTGAAGCGTGTTTTGTAGCTTGTTTCTGTTCTCCCCATCTCCTTCAGGTACTCCAGTCAATTGTAGATTCGGTCTTTTCATGAAGCCCCATATTTCTTAGAGGCTTTGTTCATTCCTTTTCATTCTTTTTTCAGTAGTCTTGTCTGCATGCCTTATTTCTGCAAGGTGGGCTTCAAACTCTGATATCCTTTCTTCTGCTTTGTCGATTTGGCTATTGATAGTTGTGTATGCTTCACGAAGTTCTCAAGTGGTGTTTTTTCTCTCCATCAAGTCATTTATGTTCCTCTTTAAAGTGGTTATTCTGGTTAGCAGCTCCTTTAACCTTTTATCAAGGTTCTTAGCTCTTTGCCTTGAGTTAAAACATAGTCCTTTAGCTCAGCATAGTTTTTTATTACCCATTTTCTGAAACCTATTTCTATCACTTCATCTGTCTCATCCTGTGTCTTGTTCTGCGCCCTTGCTGGAGAGACATTGTGATTATTTGGAGAAGTGGCAGTTTGTCCTTGCAGGTTTTCAGCATTTTTTCTCATCTTTGTGAGTTTGTCCAGTTTGATCTTTGAGGCTGTTGACCCATGGATGGGTCAGCTGTTGTTGATGGTGTTGTTGTTGCTTTCTGTTTCTTTGTGTTTTGTTGTTGTTTTTTCAATTGTCAGGTCCCTCTTCTGTAGGGCTGCTCCAGTTTGCTGGGGGTTCACTTCAGGCCCTATACATGTGGTTTGTTCCTGTGCCTGGAGATATCACTCAAGGAGGCTGCAGAACTGCAAAGATGGGTGCCTGCTCCTTCTTCTGGTATCTCTGACCTTGAGGGGCAGCAGCCTATGCCAGTAGGATTGCTCCTGTATAGGGTGTCTGACAACCCCTGTTGGAGGGTCTCACCCAGTTAGGGGTATGGGGAACAGGACCTGTTTTTTTTTTTTTTTTTTTTTTTTAATTTATTATACTTTAAGTTCTAGGGTACATGTGCATGATGTTTATATCATGTATAACTCCCCAATGCAATCCCTCCCTCCTCCCCCCTCCCCATGATAGGCCCCAGTGTGTGATGTTCCCCTTCCCGAGTCCAAGTGATCTCATTGTTCAATTCCCACCTATGAGTGAGAACATGCGGTGTTTGGTTTTCTGTTCTTGTGATAGTTTGCTAAGAATGATGGTTTCCAGCTGCATCCATGTCCCTACAAAGGACGCAAACTCATCCTTTTTTATGGCTGCATAGTATTCCATGGTGTATATGTGCCACATTTTTCTTAATCCAGTCTGTCACAGATGGACATTTGGGTTGATTCCAAGTCTTTGCTATTGTGAATAGTGCCGCAATAAACATACGTGTGCATGTGTCTTTGTAGTAGAGTAATTTATAATCTTTGGGTATATACCCAGTAGTGGGATGGCTGGGTCATATGGTCATCTAGTCCTAGATCCTTGAGGAATCGCCATACTGTTTTCCATAATGGTTGAACTAGTTTACAATCCACCAACAGTGTAAAAGTGTTCCTATTTCTCCACATCCTCTCCAACACCTGTTGTTTCCTGACTTCTTAATGATTGCCATTCTAACTGGTGTGAGATGGTATCTCATTGTGGTTTTGATTTGCATTTCTCTGATGGCGAGTGATGATGAGCATTTTTTCATGTGTCTGTTGGCTGTATGGATGTCTTCTTTTGAGAAATGTCTGTTCATATCCTTTCCCCACTTTTGATGGAGTTGTTTTTTTCTTGTAATTTGTTTGAGTTCTTTGTAGATTCTGGATATTAGCCCTTTGTCAGATGAGTAGGTTGCAAAAATTTTTTCCCATTCTGTAGGTTGCCTGTTCACTCTGATGGTAGTTTCTTTAGCTGTGCAAAAGCTCTTTAGTTTAATTAGATCCATGTGTCAATTTTGGCTTTTGCTGCCGTTGCTTTTGGTGTTTTAGACATGAAGTCCTTGCCCATGCCTATGTCCTGAATGGTACTACCTAGATTTTCTTCTAGGGTTTTTATGGTATTAGGTCTAACATTTAAGTCTCTAATCCATCTTGAATTAATTTTCGTATAAGGGGTAAGGAAAGGATCCAGTTTCAGCTTTCTACTTATGGCTAGCCAATTTTCCCAGCACCATTTATTAAATAGGGAATCCTTTCCCATTTCTTGTTTCTCTCAGGTTTGTCAAAGATCAGATGGCTGTAGATGTGTGGTATTATTTCTGAGGACTCTGTTCTGTTCCATTGGTCTATATCTCTGTTGTGGTACCAGTACCATGCTGTTTGGTTATTGTAGCCTTGTAGTATAGTTTGAAGTCAGGTAGCGTGACGCCTCCAGCTTTGTCCTTTTGACTTAGGATTGTCTTGGCAATGCGGGCTCTTTTTTGGTTCCATATGAACTTTAAAGCCGTTTTTTCCAATTCTGTGAAGAAAGTCATTGGTAGCTTGATGGGGATGGCATTGAATCTATAAATCACCTTGGGCAGTATGGCCATTTTCACGATATTGATTCTTCCTATCCATGAGCATGGTATGTTCTTCCATTTGTTTGTGTCCTCTTTGATTTCACTGAGCAATGGTTTGTAGTTCTCCTTGAAGAGGTCCTTTACATCCCTTGTAAGCTGGATTCCTAGGTATTTGATTCTCTTTGAAGCAATTGTGAATGGAAGTTCATCCTGATTTGGCTCTCTGCTTGTCTGTTACTGGTGTAAAGAATGCTTGATTTTTTGCACATTAATTTTGTATCCTGAGACTTTGCTGAAGTTGCTTATCAGCTTAAGGAGATTTTGGGCTGCGACAATGGGGTTTCTAAATATACAATCATGTCATCTGCAAACAGGGACAATTTGACTTCTTCTTTTCCTAACTGGATACCCTTGATTTCTTTCTCTTGCCTGATTGCCCTAGCCAGAACTTCCAACACTATGTTGAATAGGAGTGGTGAGAGAGGGCATCCCTGTCTTGTGCCAGTTTTCAAAGGGAATTTTTCCAGTTTTTGCCCATTCAGTATGATATTAGCTGTAGGGTTGTCATAAATAGCTCTTATTATTTTGAGGTACGTTCCATCAATACCGAATTTATTGAGCGTTTTTAGCATAAAGGGCTGTTGAATTTTGTCAAAAGCCTTTTCTGCATCTATTGAGATAATTATGTGGTTCTTGTCTTTGGTTCTGTTTATATGCTGGATTACGTTTATTGATTTGCGAATGTTGAACCAGCCTTGCATCCCAGGGATGAAGCCCACTTGATCATGGTGGATAAGCTTTTTGATGTGCTGCTGAATCCGGTTTGCCAGTATTTTATTGAGGATTTTTGCATCGATGTTCATCAGGGATATTGGTCTAAAATTCTCTCTTTTTGTTGTGTCGCTGCCAGGCTTTGGTATCAGGATGATGTTGGCCTCATAAAATGAGTTAGGGAGGATTCCCTCTTTTTCTATTGATTGAAATAGTTTCAGAAGGAATGGTACCAGCTCCTCCTTGTACCTCTGGTAGAATTCAGCTGTGAATCCATCTGGTCCTGGACTTTTTTGGTGGGTAGGCTATTAATTGTTGCCTCAATTTCAGAGCCTGCTATTGGTCTATTCAGGGATTCAACTTCTTCCTGGTTGTTAGTCTTGGAGAGTGTAAGTGTCCAGGAAATTATCCATTTCTTCTAGATTTTCTAGTTGATTTGCGTAGAGGCATTTATAGTATTCTCTGATGGTTGTTTGTATTTCTGTGGGGTCGGTGGTGATATCCCCTTTATCATTTTTTATTGCGTCTATTTGATTCCTCTCTCTTTCTTCTTTATTAGTCTAGCTAGCGGTCTGTCAATTTTGTTGATGTTTTCAAAAAACCAACTCCTGGATTCATTGATTTTTTGGAGGGTTTTTTGTGTCTCTATCTCCTTCAGTTCTGCTCTGATCTTAGTTATTTCTTGCCTCTGCTAGCTTTTGAATGTGTTTGCTCTTGCCTCTCTAGTTCTTTTAATTGTGATGTTAGAGTGTCCATTTTAGATCTTTCCTGCTTTCTCTTGTGGGCATTTAGTGCTATAAATTTCCCTCTACACACTGCTTTAAATGTGTCCCAGAGATTCTGGTATGTTGTATCTTTGTTCTCATTGGTTTCAAAGAACATCTTTATTTCTGCTTTCATTTCGTTATGTACCAGTAATCATTCAGGAGCAGGTTGTTCAGTTTCCATGTAGTTGAGCGTTTTTGATTGAGTTTCTTAGTCCTGAGTTCTAGTTTGATTGCACTGTGGTCTGAGAGACAGTTTGTTATAATTCTGTTCTTGTACATTTGCTGAGGAGTGCTTTACTTCCATTATGTGGTCAATTTGGAATAAGTGCGATGTGGTGCTGAGAAGAATGTATATTCTGTTGATTTGGGGTGGAGAGTTCTATAGATGTCTATTAGGTCCGCTTGGTGCAGAGATGAGTTCAATTCCTGGATATCCTGTTAACTTTCTGTCTCGTTGATCTGTCTAATGTTGACAGTGGAGTGTTGAAGTCTCCCATTATTATTGTAGGGGAGTCTAAGTCTCTTTGTAGTCTCTAAGGACTTGCTTTATGAATCTTGGTGCTCCTGTATTGGGTGCATATATATTTAGGAGAGTTAGCTCTTCCTGTTGAATTGATCCCTTTACCATTATGTAATGGCCTTCTTTGTCTCTTTTGATCTTTGATGGTTTAAAGTCTGTTTTATCAGAGACTAGGATTGCAACCCCTGCTTTTTTTTGTTCTCCATTTGCTTGGTAGATCTCCTCCATCCCTTTATTTTGAGCCTATGTATGTCTCTGCATGTGAGATGGGTCTCCTGAATACAGCAGACTGATGGGTCTTGACTCTTGATCCAGTTTGCCAGTCTGTGTCTTTTAATTGGGGCATTTAGTCCATTGACATTTAAGGTTAATATTGTTATGTGTGAACTTGATCCTGTCATTATGATATTAACTGGTTATTTTGCTCGTTAGTTGATGCAGTTTCTTCCTAGCCTCGATGGTCTTTACATTTTGGCATGTTTTTGCAATGGCTGGTACCGGTTGTTCCTTTCCATGTTTAGGGCTTCCTTCAGGGTCTCTTGTAAGGCAGGCCTGGTGGTGACAAAATCTCTAAGCATTTGCTTATCTGTAAAGGATTTTATTTCTCCTTCACTGATGAAGCTTAGTGGGCTGGATATGAAATTCTGGTTGAAAATTCTTTTCTTTTTTTTTTTTTGTTTTGAGACGGAGTCTCGCTCTGTCGCCCGGCCTGGAGTGCAGTGGCCGGATCTCAGCTCACTGCAAGCTCCGCTCCTGGGTTTACCGCCATTCTCCTGCCTCAGCCTCGAGTAGCTGGGACTACAGCCCCGCCACCTCGCCCGGCTATTTTTTTCTATTTTTTAGTAGAGACGGGTTTCACAGTGTTGCCGGAGGTCTCGATCTCCTGACCTCGTGATCTCTCGGCCTCCCAATGCTGGGATTACAGGCTTGAGCCACCGCGCCGGCCGAAAATTCTTTCTTTAGAACGTGAATATTGGCCCCCACTCTCTTCTGCTTGTAGAGTTCTGCCGAGAGGCTGCTGTTATTCTGATGGGCTTCCCTTTGTGGTAACCCGACCTTTCTCTCTGGCTGCCCTTAAGATTTTTTCCTTCATTTCAACTTTGGTGAATCTGGCAATTATGTGTCTTGGAGTTGCTCTTCTGGAGGAGTATCTTTGTGGCGTTCTCTGTATTTCCTGAATTTGAATGTTGGCCTGCCCTACTAGGTTGCGGAAGTTCTCCTGGATGATCTCCTGAAGAGTGTTTTCCAACTTGGTTCCATTTTCCCCCCTCACTTTCAGGCACCCCAATCAGACGTAGATTTGGTCTTTTTACATATCCCATACTTCTTGCAGGCTTTGTTCATTTCTTTTTCTTCTTTTTTCTTTTGGTTTCTCTTCTCGCTTCATTTCATCATTTGATCCTCAATCGCTGATACTCTTTCTTCCAGTTGATCGAGTCGGTTACTGAAGCTTGTGCATTTGTCACGTATTTCTCGTGTCATGTTTTCATCTCTGTCATTTCGTTTATGATCTTCTCTGCATTAATTAGTCTAACTGTCAATTCTTCCACTTTGTTTTCAAGATTTTAGTTTCTTTGCGCTGGGTACGTAATTCCTCCTTTAGCTCTGAGAGGTTTGATGGACTGAAGCCTTCTTCTCTCATCTCGTCAAAGTCATTCTCTGACCAGCTTTGATCCGTTGCTGGCGATGGGCTGCGCTCCTTTGCAGGGGAGATGCGCTCTTATTTTTGAATTTCCAGCTTTTCTGCCCTGCTTCTTCCCCATCTTTGTGTTTTATCTGTCTCTGGACTTTGATGATGGTGACGTACTGATGGGGTTTTGGTATAGGTGTCCTTCCTGTTTGATAGTTTTCCGTCTGACAGTCAGAAGGACTGTCTGTTGGTCTGTTGGAGATTGCTTGAGGTCCACTCCAGACCCTGTTTGCCTGGGTATCAGCAGCAGAGGTTGCCGAAGATAGAATATTGCTGAACAGCGAGTGTACCTGTCTGATTCTTTCTTTGGAAGTTTCCTCTCAGGGGTGACGCCACCCTGTGAGGTGTGGGGTGTCAGACTGCCCCTAGTGGGGGATGTCTCCCAGCTAGGCTACTCAGGGGTCAGGGACCCACCTGAGCAGGCAGTCTGTCCGTTCTCCCATCTCAACCTCCGCGTTAGGAGATCCACGGCTCTTCCCAAAGCTGTCAGACAGAGTCGTTCGCGTCTGCACCAGCCCCCGCTCTTTCCCCTAACGGACTGCAGCTGTGCGCTGTCTGAAGAGGTAGAGTCTACAGAGACAGGCAGACTTCCTTGAGCTGCTGTGAGCTCCACCCAGTTCGAGCTTCCCAGCGGCTTTGTTTACCTACTTAAGCCTCAGCAATGGCGGGCGCCCCTCCCCCAGCCTCGCTGCTGCCTTGCGGATAGATCGCCGCAGACGGCTGTGTTAGCAGTGAGGGAGGCTCCGTGGGCGTGGGACCCTCCCGGCCAGGTGTGGGATATATTCTCCTGGTGTGCCTGTTTCCTTAAAGCGCAGTATTGGGGTGGGAGTTACCCGATTTTCCAGGTGTTGTGTGTCTCAGTTCCCCTGGCTAGGAAAAGGGATTCCCTTCCCCCTTGCGCTTCCAGGTGAGGCGATGCCTCGCCCTGCTTCAGCTCACGCTGGTCAGGCTGCAGCAGCTGACCAGCACCGATTGTCCGGCACTCCCTAGAGAGATGACCCCAGTACCTCAGTTGAAAATGCAGAAATCACCGGTCTTCTGTGTGGCTCGCGCTGGGAGTTGGAGACTGCAGCTGTTCCTATTCGTTCATCTTGCTCGGCCCCCCCCCCTTTTTTTTTTTTTTAAAGAGAGTCTCACTATGTTGTTGCCAGGCTGGAGTGCAGTGGCACCATCTCAGCTCACTGCAACCTCTGCCTCCCAGGTTCAAGCGATTCTCCTGCCACAGCCTCCCAAGTAGCTGGAATTACAAGCGTGTGTCATCACGCCCAGCTAATTTTTGTATTTTTAGTAGAGACGGGGTTTCATCATGTCGGCCAGGATGGTCTCGATCTCCTGACCCCTTGATCCACCCGCCTCACCCTCCAAAAGTGCTGGGATTACAAGCATGAGTCACCATCCGCGCCCTGCCAAACAGGACCTATTTAACAAAGCACTTTGTCCATTGGTGGAGGGGTTATGCTTTACTTGGGGGAACTGCGTTCTGGGCTTCCTGGATTCCTCAGAACCCCGAGGAGGAAAGGCTAAGTTTGCTGGTCTGCAGAGACTACTGCCACCCTTTTCTCTAGGGGCTCAGGTACAGGAGATCCAGGTTCTGTCCTTGAACCTCTGCCTGAAATTATTAGAGTTCCTGCAGTGAAGCCCCTCCCATTGAGGAAGAATGGATTAGGGTCACGCCTGAAGAGGCCGCTCTGGCCCCAATTTGCCACAGCCAGTGGGGGGCATGTCTTGGGACCAAGCCATGCAGCCTCCCTGTTTCCAGCAGGGGAAAAGCACAACCTGGCTATAGAGATGGATGCTGCCCTTCCCCCACCCAGGGAGCTTAGAATGTTAGGCAGTTGTGAGTCACAGTGCTGGCTGCTGCCCCTACCCCAAGGAGCTAAAATGGCTTAGACAGCAGACAGCTGCAGCTGTGGTGCTGTTTGCCCCTCCTCTGGGGAGCTCAGTAGGCTTCAGCAGATTCCACCTGAAAGGCTATTGAGAATCTGCACAGCTCCGGGGTTGGGACCCCCTAGGGCCCGGTGGCATGGGTTCGCAAGTCGGATCTTTTGATCCATGAGTTGCGCAGTTCTGTGGAAAAACCACAGTTTCCCCAGCTGTGTGGAATGCCCACTCACTGCCTCCCTTGGCTATGGGGAGGTTGTTCTCCGGCCCCCCTGTGGCTCTTAGGTGGGCTGCCATACCACCCTGTTCTTCCTTTCTCTTCATGGATCACATGAGCTTTCTGGTCACAGTTCTGATGACATGACCTGGATACCTTAATGGCTGGTGAGGGATTCAGTTTTATTATGGTTCTTTTTGATGGGAGCCTCCGAACGTGGCTGTTTCTACTCTGCCATCTAGATAGTCTTAATCAGATTAAGGAATTTCCCCTTTTTCCTAGGTCACTGAAAGTTTTTTTTTTTTTTTCATAAATGGAGATTGAATTTTATTATTTTTTAATTATTGAAATTATAGTATTTTTTTCTTCTTTGAAAGAGAAATACATATGTAATGAATTACATTGATTGCATTTTTGAAATATTAAACCTTCCATGTATTCATTTCAATCAGTTAGCTGAGATACATTTTGTAATAACTGGCTTTAATGTGCTAATACTGTGCTTGGGACTTTTGCATAAGTGATTATAAGAGAGCTTATCTTCTAATTTTGTTTTTGGCTTGTGTTGATATCAAGGTTATTTTGGGAGAGCTAACATTTTTCTGTTTTCTGGTAGAGTTTCTAAAAGCTTGGTTTTATTTCTTCAGTATATATAACTGGTGGTTTTTAAAAATTTTCAATCTTTATTACATTTTTTTCTTGTGTTATTGTAGTGGCTAGGATCTCTAGTACAATATTGAATGGAAGTGGTTTGAGTGAATATCCTTGGTTAGTTGAGAATTATCAGGATGATAGCCTTCAATGCTGTAATGTTGTAAGCATTTTAAGTGCTAGGTGTTATTTATTGGCTACTTTTATTCATAAAATTTCCACATGAGTTAATTTTTTTTCTTTTGGAGATGGAGTCATGCTCTGTTGCCCAGGCTGGAGTGCAGTGGCACAGTCTTGGCTCACTGCAACCTCTGCCTCCTGGGTTCAAGCAATTCTCCTGCCTCACCCTCCCGAGAAGCTGGGTTTACAGGCAACTGCCACCATGCCCAGCTAATGTTTTTGTATTTTTAGTAGAGACGGGGTTTCACCATGTTGTCCAGGCTGGTCTCAAACTCCTGACTTCTGGTGATCCACCCGTGTCTACCTCCCAGAGTGCTAGGATTACTGGTGTGAGCTACTGTACCTGGCCGAGTTTATTTTTTAATCATACATTTGTGTTGAATTTATTTATTTATTTATTTATTTATTTATTTTTGAAACGTAGTCTCGCTCTGTCACCCAGGCTGGAGTGCAGTGGTGCGATCTCGGCTCACTGCAAGGTCCGCCTCTCGGGTTCACGCCATTCCCCTGCCTCAGCCTCCCGAGTAGCTGGGACTACAGGCGCCCGCCACCACGCTCGGCTAATTTTTTGTATTTTTAGTAGAAATAGGGTTTCACCGTGTTAGCCAGGATGGTCTTGATCTCCTGACCTCGTGATCCACCCGTCTCGGCCTCCCAAAGTGCTGGGATTACGGGCGTGAGCCACCGTGCCTAGCCTTGTGGTGAATTTTTGAAGCAAATTTATCTATTGAGAAGGTTATATAATTTTATCCATCAATCTGTGTAAAGATGGTAAAATGTTAATCCAATATTGCATTTGAGGGATAGTATCCTTTCTGTATACTGCTGTATTCATTTTCTGTTTTTAAAAGGATTTTTGCATCTCTACTCATGGAAGATACTGGTCAGGGTCTATACTTTTGTTTTCATTTAATGTCTTTGGTCATTTGGTTTCAGGATTATACTGGCTTCATAAAATAAGTTGAGAATTTAAATAGCTGACAGAGTTTACCAGTCATATTATCTGTGGCTAGAATCCTGGGTTGTAGGATTTTGTTTATGTTTCTATTGGTGGTAGGAGGGTAGACATGACATGCAATAAACTGCACGTTTTAAATTTATAGTTTTGTATATTATTCATTGTGAAATTGTAACTACATGGAAGATGGTGAACCTATCCATCACACTCTACAAGTTTCCCCTCAATTTTTTTTGTGATTCTGGGTAATCTTTCCCTTTTGTTCTCCCTTATCTCCATCTATCACCAAACTGGTATTTTCTTTTTCCCATGATGATCAGTTTGCATTTTCTAGAGCTTTATGTAAATAGAATCTTACAAGAGAAAGTCATTTTTTTCTGGCTTCTTTCACTCGGCGTATTTGGAGGTTTTTCATACAAAGTTTATTCTTTTTTGTTGTTCATTCATATTCCATTATATGAATATATTCACTTGATCATAGACATTTGATTGTTTCTAGCTTTTGGCTGTTACAAATAAAATGACCATAAATGTACATGTATAAATCTTTGTATAGACATTTACTTTTTTATTCATTTCAGTCACTACCTGTGAATGAAGTGGCTAGATCATTGGGTAGCTGTATGTTTAACTTTTTAAGAAACTGATAAATTGTTTTCCAAAGTGGTTGTTCTCATTAACAGTGTATGAAGGTTCAGTTTTTTCAGATCCTCACCCCAATTTGTTATGTTTGGTCTTTTAAATTTTAGCCACTGTAAAAGGTGTCTAGTTGTATCTTATTATATTTTTAATTTGCATTTTCCTGTTGACCAATAATAATGTTGAACATATTGTGAGGTTTTTTTTTTTTTTGGTACCATATGTATATCTTTTTTTGGTGAACCATCTATTCTAACCTTTTATCCTTTTATAAAATTGAGTTTTTTCCTTATTGTTGAGATTTGAGAGTTCTTTATATATTCAGAATGCAAGTAAGACATATGCTTGTAAATATTTACACACAGTCTTTGACATCTTTTCATTCTCATAACAATGTCTTTCACATCTATCTTGAGACTTATTCCTAAGCATTTTTATATTTTGCATGTTATTTTAAGTGGCATTTTTAAAATTTTCATTTATTTCCATTTGTTCGTTGGTAGTGTGTAGAAATACAATTGATTTTTGTATGTCCACCTGGTATTCTGCAACTATGCTAAACATACTTATAGCTCTAGCAGCGTTTGTGTAGTTTTCGGAGCAAATAGGGTCCTAATAGAGAGATGGCTTTTTGGAAGGAGTACAAGGACCCTTATGGGCCAGGTTAGGAGATGTAAGGAGATTCCCCAGGACTTGATACTCAGTGTTTTTGTCCAAGTGTTGGATATAAGGAGTGGGTGTGAAGAGAATCACCCCACTGCCCTACCTGTTAATGAATGTTTAGAGTTTAAGCAGAGGGTTCAGACAAGCTGCCTAAATGGTTCTTTGGTTGTTGTTCACACTCACCCATGTGATAGAAAAAGGAAAGGTTATCTTGACAATGTGGTAGTAAGTCCTGTGCCTCTAGTCAACAGGCAGTATTGCTATGGCTGCATAAAGGATCCCTGAGGCTGAAGTAATATATGTCAGCAATGAGAATATAGACCTTTAGGTAAACTAATGTATTAGTCCATTTTCACACTGCTGATAAAGACATATCTGAGACTGGGCAATTTACAAAAGAAAGAGGTTAATGGGCTTACAATTTGATGTGGCTGGAGCGGCCTCACAATGATGGCAGAAGGTGAAGAGCAAGTCACATGTCTTACATGGATTGAGGCAGGCAAAGAGCGAACTTGTGCAGGGAAACTCCCATTTTTAAAACCATGAGACCTCATGAGAACTCATTCACTATCATGAGAACAGTGTGGGAAATACCCTCCTTCCCAATAATTTAGTCGTCTCCCACTGGGTTGTGGGAATTGTAGGAGTTAAAATTCAAGATGAGATTTGGTGGAGGGGACACAGCCAAACCATATCATTCTGCCTCTGACCGCTCTCAAATCTCAAATGTTCTCACATTTCAAAACCAGTCATGCCTTCCCAACAGTCCCCCAAAGTTTTAACTTATTTCAGCTTTAACTCAAAAGTCCACAGTCCAAAGTCTCACCTGAGACAAGGCAAATCCCTTCTGCCTATAAGCCCATAAAATCAAAAGCAATTAGTTACTTCTTAGATGCAATGAAGGTACAGGCATTGGATAAATACAGCTGTTCCAAATGGGAGAAACTGGTCAAAACAAAGGGGCTACAGTCCCCATGCCAGTCCCAAATCCAGCAGGGCTGTCAAATCTTTTTTTTTTTTTTTTTTTTGAGACAGAGTCTTGCTCTGTTGCCCAGACTGGAGTGCGTGCAGTGGCACAATCTCGGCTAACTGCAAGCTCCGCCTCCCGGGTTCACACCATTCTGCTACCTCAGCCTCCTGAGCTGCTGGGACTACAGGTGCCCACCACCACGCCCAGCCAACTTTTTTTTTTTGTTTTTTGTTTTTTAATAGAGACAGGGTTTCATTGTGTTATCCAGGATGGTCTTGATCTCCTGACCTCGTGATACGACCACCTCGGCCTCCCAAAGTGCTAGGATTACAGGCGTGAGCCACCACACCCGGCCAGGGCTGTCAAATCTTAAAGCTCCAAAATGATCTCCTTTGACTCCATGTCTCATATCCGGATCATGCTGATGCAAGAGGTGGGTTCTCATGGTCTTGGGCAGCTCCACCCCTGTGTCTCTGCAGGATACAGCCTCTATCCCAGCTGGTGTCTTGGGCTGGTATTGAGTGTCTGTGGCTTTTCCAGGCACACAGTGCTGTCGGTGGATCTACCATTATGGGGTCTGGAGCATGGTGGCCCTTTCTCACAGTTCTACTAGGTTGGAGCCCCAGTAGGGACTCTGTGTGGGTGCTCCAACCCCACGTTTCTCTACTGCACTGCAATAACAGAGGTTCTTCATGAGCAGCCCACCCCTGCAGCAAACTTCTGCCTGGACATGCAGGTGTTTACATACATCCTGTGAAATCCAGGTGGAGGTTCCCAAACCTCAGTTCTTGACTTCTATGCACTCGCAGGCTCAGCACCACATGAGAGCTGCCAAGACCTGGGGCTTGAACCCTCTGAACGCATGGCCTGAGCTTATGCTGGCCCCTTTCAGTCATGGCTGGAGCAGCTGGGATGCAGGGCACCACCTTTCTGGACTGCATGCAGCCTGGGGACCCTTGACCTGGTCCACAAAACCATATTTTCCTCCTAGCCCTTTGAGCCTGTGATGGGAGGGGCTGCCGTGAAGACCTGTGATATGTCCTGGAGACATTTTCCCCATTGTCTTGGGGATTAACATTCAGCTCCTCATTATTTTTGCAAATTTCTGCATCTGGCTTGAATTTCTCCTCAGAAAATGGGATTTTCTTTTCTTTCGCATTGTCAAGCTACAAGTTTTCCAAACTTTTGTGCTCCGTTTCCCTTTTAAAAGTGGGTGCCTTTAACAGCACCCAAGTCACTTCTTGAATGCTTTACTGCTTAGAAATTGCTTCCGCCAGATACCCTAAATTATCTCTCTCAAGTTCAAAGTTCCACAGATCTCTAGGGCAGGGGCAAAATGCTGCCAGTCTCTTTGTTAAAACGTACAAGAGTCACCTTTGTTCCAGTTTCCAACAAGTTCCCCATCTCCATGTGAGACCACCTCAGCCTGGACCTTTTTGTTCATATCACTATCAGTATTTTTGTAAAAGCCATTCAACAAGTCTCTAGAAAGTTCCAAATTTTCCCAGATTTTCCTGTCTTCTTCTGAGCCCTCCAAACTTTCCCAGTCTCTGCCTGTTACCCAGTTCCAAAGTCACTTCCACATTTTCAGGTATCTTTTCAGCAGTGCCCATTTTACTGGTACCAGTTTACTGTATTAATCCATTTTCACGCTGCTGATAAAGACATACCCGTGACTGGGCAGTTTATAAAAGAAAGGTTTAATGGACTTACAGTTCCTCATGACTGGGGAGGCGTCACAATCATGGCAGAAGGCAAAGAGGAGCAAGTCACCTCTTGGATGGCAGCAAAGAGAGAACTTGTTTAGGGAAACTCCCATTTTTAAAACCACCAGATTTCATGAGACTCATTCACTATCATGAGAACAGCACAGGAAAGACCTGCCCCCATAATTCAATCACCTCCAACCAGGTTCCTCCCAGGACATGTGGGAATTGTGGAGTTACAATTCAGGATGAGATCTGGGTGGGAACACAGCCAAACCATATCAACTAGCAACCTTGTAAGTTAGTTTGCTTGATCACGTGACTGGTTGCTCAAAGGTGAAAGCAAGTACAAAGCCTACTGAAAATACAAAAATTGACTGGGTGTGGTGATGCGTGCCTGTAGTCACAGTTACTTGGGAGGCTGAGGCACAAGAATCACTTGAACCTGGGAGACAGAGGTTGCAGTAACTTGAAATCGTGCCACTGCACTCCAGCCTGTGTGATGGAGTGAGACTCTGTCTCAAAAACAAAACAAAACAAAACAAAACAAAAACGAAAACCAAAAGGCAAAACCATGTTTATTGGTATATGTGCCACTTTCTCAGTTTGTGTCCTCTAATCCTGCCATACCCCCCTTTACCCTGACATTAGCTGCCTCAAGGAGAAAACTAAGTGCCCTGGGGAAATTTTAAAAATGAGGAGGGGGCCGGGCGCGGTGGCTCAAGCCTGTAATCCCAGCACTTTGGGAGGCCGAGATGGGCGGATCACGAGGTCAGGAGATCGAGACCATCCTGGCTAACATGGTGAAACCCCGTCTCTACTAAAAAATACAAAAAACTAGCCGGGCGAGGTGGCGGGCGCCTGTGGTCCCAGCTACTCGGGAGGCTGAGACAGGAGAATGGCGTAAACCCAGGAGGCGGAGCTTGCAGTGAGCTGAGATCCGGCCACTGCACTCCAGCCTGGGCGGCAGAGCGAGACTCCATCTAAAAAAAAAAAAAATGAGGAGGGACCCAAACTTTCATGGCTTTGTTGGATACAGGTTACCAGGTCACCATCGTTGGTCCCATGTGGGAAGGGAAAGCTGAACACAGGGCTTGCCAAAGGGGCTGAAGACGAAGGGGAAGAGCTACAGTAATATTTCACCTCCTTGAGTGAGGTTGCTTTCCAAATATCAGAAGCTACATGAGGGAGGAAACAACTGCAGGGTTTGGACACCAACCCTGGAGCGAGCAGCCAAAGGAGAAAAAAAGCCTACACAGTGCTCCTCGTATCCTTATCATCCTTTTCCATTCCCAGTACTCTCTGCTCCCCACATTTTCAACCTGGAGATATTACAGGCATTTTGTGGCCATTGTAAGCTGTCACATACCAACACTCTGTAGATTGTCAAATTTATGAATGTACCATTTCATAATTTCTGGAAACATTTGTTTTCTCTCAGTACAGTTCATTAATGTGGCATAAGACATGTTTACTGGCAGACTCAAATATCTTTATTTCCTCCATAATAAGAGCTAAATTACCATAGCCCTTGACATGTGCCTATGAGACACCTTGGCCCATGGTTTAGTATGGGAAGACGTATCTGAATTCAACTGCTAGATTTGAAGAAAGTTTACCGTGGGAAATGATGTTAAATTGACCTTGTGGGTAAAGCCCTTGGACTGATTTGTGGTACAGAGTTTATTAAATAAATGATTTGGTCTGGTTCACTGATAGCTTAAGTGAAAAGCTAATGGTGTCCACTGGGTGGCAGCCACCCTCCAGCTCCAAGGACAGTCTAAAAGATTAACTGGTAAGGGCTGATCCAGCACAATGGGCTGAATTAAAAGCCATTTTCTTGGACCAGGGGTTGAGAGACTTCAGTCTGTGTGCCAAATTTGGCTACAGCCTGTTTTTGTACTGCTCTTAGTTTGGGAGGATTTTTATATTTTTTAAAGCATTGGGGGAAAAAAAGAAAACACACTCGAGATTGTGTGGGGCTTGCAAAGCCCAAAGTATTTACTATCTACTCTTTTCAGAAAAAAAGTTTTCTAACTCCTACCTTAGACAGTATTCCTAAGGATTAAGTTATGATATCTTTTTCCTGTGTGTTGGGCTGTTGCCAGTTACTTCGCTAGGGTAATAATAGTATATTACAGACACACCCACCCCTCTATGGAGAGATAAGCTAAGAACTGCCAGTTGGACGGGCTGGGTCACTCATGTTGATGCCTAGAGTAAGTGCCTGTTTTATAATTAGTCTGACTGGAATCAAGCTGCTGGTCCAGCCTGCACTTGTTGGCGCCTTTCAATCTGGAAACTTGTCTTTTACTTTTTTCTTCTTTTTGAGGCAGGGTCTTGCTCTGTCACCAGGTTGGAGTGCCGTGGTACGAGCTGGTCACTGTAACCTTGACCTCCCCGGCTCAAGCAATCCTCTCTCCTTAGCCTCCCATGTAACTGGAACTACAGACACACACCACCACACCTCACTCATTTTATAATTTTTTTGTAGAGATGGGGTCTCACTCTGTTGCCAAGGGGCTCGAACTCCTGGGCTCAAGTGATCCTTCTGCCTTGATCTCCAAAAGCGCTAGGATTACACACATGGGCCACCATGCCCAGCCATTGTCTTTCATTTTTGGAAAATTTTCATGTATTATTTACTTAATCAGCCCCTCCCTCCTTTTTTCTTGTTTTCTTTTTCTGGATTTTCTGTTTGGATGTTAGAGTTTCTCAATTTCACCTCCAATATTCTTAACTTTTCTTTCCTATTGTCTGCGTTTTGTGCTACTTCTTGGTAGTTTCTTTTCCCTACCTTTGTTTTCAAATCTTCTAATGCGTTTTATGTTTCGTTTACATTTTTAAATTCCAAGAATTCTTCCTCCATTGTCTGTTTTTAATAATACCCTGTTCTTATGTCAAGTACACAATGTGTCAGTCTCCATCTAATAAAATTACAGTGTGGTTTTTAAAAGACTCTTCTGAAGATGGCCGAATAGGAACAGCTCCAGTCTCCAACTCCCAGCGCGAACGACACAGAAGACCGGTGATTTCTGCATTTTCAACTGAGGTACTGGGGTCATCTCTCTAGGGAGTGCCGGACAATCGGTGCTGGTCAGCTGCTGCAGCCTGACCAGCGTGAGCTGAAGCAGGGCGAGGCATCGCCTCACCTGGAAGCGCAAGGGGGAAGGGAATCCCTTTTCCTAGCCAGGGGAACTGAGACACACAACACCTGGAAAATCGGGTAACTCCCACCCCAATACTGCGCTTTAAGGAAACAGGCACACCAGGAGAATATATCCCACACCTGGCCGGGAGGGTCCCACGCCCACGGAGCCTCCCTCACTGCTAACACAGCCGTCTGCGGCGATCTATCCGCAAGGCAGCAGCGAGGCTGGGGGAGGTGCGCCCGCCATTGGTGAGGCTTAAGTAGGTAAACAAAGCCGCTGGGAAGCTCGAACTGGGTGGAGCTCACAGCAGCTCAAGGAAGTCTGCCTGTCTCTGTAGACTCTACCTCTTCAGACAGCGCACAGCTGCAGTCCATTAGGGGAAAGAGCGGGGCGGTGCAGACGCGAACGACTCTGTCTGACAGCTTTGGGGAGAGCCGTGGATCTCCTAACGCGGAGGTTGAGATCTGAGAACGGACAGACTGCCTGCTCAGGTGGGTCCCTGACCCCTGAGTAGCCTAGCTGGGAGACATCCCCCACTAGGGGCAGTCTGACACCCCACACCTCACAGGGTGGCATCACCCCTGAGAGGAAACTTCCAAAGAAAGAATCAGACAGGTACACTCGCTGTTCAGCAATATTCTATCTTCGGCAACCTCTGCTGCTGATACCCAGGCAAACAGGTCTGGAGTGGACCTCAAGCAATCTCCAACAGACCAACAGACAGTCCTTCTGACTGTCAGACGGAAAACTATCAAACAGGAAGGACACCTATACCAAAACCCCATCAGTACGTCACCATCATCAAAGTCCAGAGACAGATAAAACCACAAAGATGGGGAAGAAGCAGGGCAGAAAAGCTGGAAATTCAAAAAATAAGAGCGCATCTCCCCCTGCAAAGGAGCGCAGCCCATCGCCAGCAACGGATCAAAGCTGGTCAGAGAATGACTTTGACGAGATGAGAGAAGAAGGCTTCAGTCCATCAAACCTCTCAGAGCTAAAGGAGGAATTACGTACCCAGCGCAAAGAAACTAAAAATCTTGAAAACAAAGTGGAAGAATTGACAGTTAGACTAATTAATGCAGAGAAGATCATAAACGAAATGACAGAGATGAAAACCATGACACGAGAAATACGTGACAAATGCACAAGCTTCAGTAACCGACTCGATCAACTGGAAGAAAGAGTATCAGCGATTGAGGATCAAATGAATGAAATGAAGCGAGAAGAGAAACCAAAAGAAAAAGAAGAAAAAGAAATGAACAAAGCCTGCAAGAAGTATGGGATTATGTCAAAAGACCAAATCTACGTCTGATTGGGGTGCCTGAAAGTGAGGGGGAAAATGGAACCAAGTTGGAAAACACTCTTCAGGAGATCATCCAGGAGAACTTCCCCAACCTAGTAGGGCAGGCCAACATTCAAATTCAGGAAATACAGAGAACGCCACAAAGATACTCCTCCAGAAGAGCAACTCCAAGACACATAATTGCCAGATTCACCAAAGTTGAAATGAAGGAAAAAATCTTAAGGGCAGCCAGAGAGAAAGGTCGGGTTACCCACAAAGGGAAGCCCATCAGAATAACAGCAGGCCTCTCGGCAGAAACTCTACAAGCCAGAAGAGAGTGGGGGCCAATATTCAACGTTCTTAAAGAAAAGAATTTTCGGCCGGGCGCGGTGGCTCAAGCCTGTAATCCCAGCACTTTGGGAGGCCGAGACGGGCGGATCACGAGGTCAGGAGATCGAGACCATCCTGGCTAACACTGTGAAACCCCGTCTCTACTAAAAAATAGAAAAAAATAGCCGGGCGAGGTGGCGGGCGCCTGTAGTCCCAGCTACTCGGGAGGCTGAGGCAGGAGAATGGCGGTAAACCCAGGAGGCGGAGCTTGCAGTGAGCTGAGATCCGGCCACTGCACTCCAGGCCGGGCGACAGAGCGAGACTCCGTCTCAAAACAAAAAAAAAAAAAGAAAAGAATTTTCAACCCAGAATTTCATATCCAGCCAAACTAAGCTTCATCAGTGAAGGAGAAATAAAATCCTTTACAGATAAGCAAATGCTTAGAGATTTTGTCACCACCAGGCCTGCCTTACAAGAGACCCTGAAGGAAGCCCTAAACATGGAAAGGAACAACCGGTACCAGCCATTGCAAAAACATGCCAAAATGTAAAGACCATCGAGGCTAGGAAGAAACTGCATCAACTAACGAGCAAAATAACCAGTTAATATCATAATGACAGGATCAAGTTCACACATAACAATATTAACCTTAAATGTCAATGGACTAAATGCCCCAATTAAAAGACACAGACTGGCAAACTGGATCAAGAGTCAAGACCCATCAGTCTGCTGTATTCAGGAGACCCATCTCACATGCAGAGACATACATAGGCTCAAAATAAAGGGATGGAGGAAGATCTACCAAGCAAATGGAGAACAAAAAAAAGCAGGGGTTGCAATCCTAGTCTCTGATAAAACAGACTTTAAACCATCAAAGATCAAAAGAGACAAAGAAGGCCATTACATAATGGTAAAGGGATCAATTCAACAGGAAGAGCTAACTCTCCTAAATATATATGCACCCAATACAGGAGCACCCAGATTCATAAAGCAAGTCCTTAGAGACCTACAAAGAGACTTAGACTCCCCTACAATAATAATGGGAGACTTCAACACTCCACTGTCAACATTAGACAGATCAACGAGACAGAAAGTTAACAAGGATATCCAGGAATTGAACTCATCTCTGCACCAAGCGGACCTAATAGACATCTATAGAACTCTCCACCCCAAATCAACAGAATATACATTCTTCTCAGCACCACATCGCACTTATTCCAAAATTGACCACATAATTGGAAGTAAAGCACTCCTCAGCAAATGTACAAGAACAGAAATTATAACAAACTGTCTCTCAGACCACAGTGCAATCAAACTAGAACTCAGGACTAAGAAACTCAATCAAAACGCTCAACTACATGGAAACTGAACAACCTGCTCCTGAATGACTACTGGGTACATAACGAAATGAAAGCAGAAATAAAGATGTTCTTTGAAACCAATGAGAACAAAGATACAACATACCAGAATCTCTGGGACACATTTAAAGCAGTGTGTAGAGGGAAATTTATAGCACTAAATGCCCACAAGAGAAAGCAGGAAAGATCTAAAATGGACACTCTAACATCACAATTAAAAGAACTAGAGAGGCAAGAGCAAACACATTCCAAAGCTAGCAGAAGGCAAGAAATAACTAAGATCAGAGCAGAACTGAAGGAGATAGAGACACAAAAAACCCTCCAAAAAATCAATGAATCCAGGAGTTGGTTTTTTGAAAACATCAACAAAATTGACAGACCGCTAGCTAGACTAATAAAGAAGAAAGAGAGAGGAATCAAATAGACGCAATAAAAAATGATAAAGGGGATATCACCACCGACCCCACAGAAATACAAACAACCATCAGAGAATACTATAAATGCCTCTACGCAAATCAACTAGAAAATCTAGAAGAAATGGATAATTTCCTGGACACTTACACTCTCCCAAGACTAAACCAGGAAGAAGTTGAATCCCTGAATAGACCAATAGCAGGCTCTGAAATTGAGGCAACAATTAATAGCCTACCCACCAAAAAAAGTCCAGGACCAGATGGATTCACAGCTGAATTCTACCAGAGGTACAAGGAGGAGCTGGTACCATTCCTTCTGAAACTATTTCAATCAATAGAAAAAGAGGGAATCCTCCCTAACTCATTTTATGAGGCCAACATCATCCTGATACCAAAGCCTGGCAGCGACACAACAAAAAGAGAGAATTTTAGACCAATATCCCTGATGAACATCGATGCAAAAATCCTCAATAAAATACTGGCAAACCGGATTCAGCAGCACATCAAAAAGCTTATCCACCATGATCAAGTGGGCTTCATCCCTGGGATGCAAGGCTGGTTCAACATTCGCAAATCAATAAACGTAATCCAGCATATAAACAGAACCAAAGACAAGAACCACATAATTATCTCAATAGATGCAGAAAAGGCTTTTGACAAAATTCAACAGCCCTTTATGCTAAAAACGCTCAATAAATTCGGTATTGATGGAACGTACCTCAAAATAATAAGAGCTATTTATGACAAACCTACAGCTAATATCATACTGAATGGGCAAAAACTGGAAAAATTCCCTTTGAAAACTGGCACAAGACAGGGATGCCCTCTCTCACCACTCCTATTCAACATAGTGTTGGAAGTTCTGGCTAGGGCAATCAGGCAAGAGAAAGAAATCAAGGGTATCCAGTTAGGAAAAGAAGAAGTCAAATTGTCCCTGTTTGCAGATGACATGATTGTATATTTAGAAAACCCCATTGTCGCAGCCCAAAATCTCCTTAAGCTGATAAGCAACTTCAGCAAAGTCTCAGGATACAAAATTAATGTGCAAAAATCACAAGCGTTCTTATACACCAGTAACAGACAAGCAGAGAGCCAAATCAGGCATGAACTTCCATTCACAATTGCTTCAAAGAGAATCAAATACCTAGGAATCCAGCTTACAAGGGATGTAAAGGACCTCTTCAAGGAGAACTACAAACCATTGCTCAGTGAAATCAAAGAGGACACAAACAAATGGAAGAACATACCATGCTCATGGATAGGAAGAATCAATATCGTGAAAATGGCCATACTGCCCAAGGTGATTTATAGATTCAATGCCATCCCCATCAAGCTACCAATGACTTTCTTCACAGAATTGGAAAAAACGGCTTTAAAGTTCATATGGAACCAAAAAAGAGCCCGCATTGCCAAGACAATCCTAAGTCAAAAGGACAAAGCTGGAGGCGTCACGCTACCTGACTTCAAACTATACTACAAGGCTACAGTAACCAAAACAGCATGGTACTGGTACCACAACAGAGATATAGACCAATGGAACAGAACAGAGTCCTCAGAAATAATACCACACATCTACAGCCATCTGATCTTTGACAAACCTGAGAGAAACAAGAAATGGGGAAAGGATTCCCTATTTAATAAATGGTGCTGGGAAAATTGGCTAGCCATAAGTAGAAAGCTGAAACTGGATCCTTTCCTTACCCCTTATACGAAAATTAATTCAAGATGGATTAGAGACTTAAATGTTAGACCTAATACCATAAAAACCCTAGAGGAAAATCTAGGTAGTATCATTCAGGACATAGGCATGGGCAAGGACTTCATGTCTAAAACACCAAAAGCAACGGCAGCAAAAGCCAAAATTGACACATGGGATCTAATTAAACTAAAGAGCTTTTGCACAGCTAAAGAAACTACCATCAGAGTGAACAGGCAACCTACAGAATGGGAAAAAATTTTTGCAACCTACTCATCTGACAAAGGGCTAATATCCAGAATCTACAAAGAACTCAAACAAATATACAAGAAAAAAACAAACAACCCCATCAAAAAGTGGGGAAAGGATATGAACAGACATTTCTCAAAAGAAGACATCCATACAGCCAACAGACACATGAAAAAATGCTCATCATCACTCGCCATCAGAGAAATGCAAATCAAAACCACAATGAGATACCATCTCACACCAGTTAGAATGGCAATCATCAAGAAGTCAGGAAACAACAGGTGTTGGAGAGGATGTGGAGAAATAGGAACACTTTTACACTGTTGGTGGGATTGTAAACTAGTTCAACCATTATGGAAAACAGTATGGCGATTCCTCAAGGATCTAGAACTAGATGTACCATATGACCCAGCCATCCCACTACTGGGTATATACCCAAAGGATTATAAATTACTCTACTACAAAGACACATGCACACGTATGTTTATTGCGGCACTATTCACAATAGCAAAGACTTGGAATCAACCCAAATGTCCATCTGTGACAGACCGGATTAAGAAAATGTGGCACATATACACCATGGAATACTATGCAGCCATCAAAAAGGATGAGTTTGCGTCCTTTGTAGGGACATGGATGCAGCTGGAAACCATCATTCTTAGCAAACTATCACAAGAACAGAAAACCAAACACCGCATGTTCTCACTCATAGGTGGGAACTGAACAATGAGATCACTTGGACTCGGGAAAGGGAACATCACACACTGGGGCCTATCATGGGGAGAGGGGAGGAGGGAGGGATTGCATTGGGGAGTTATACATGATATAAACGTCATGCACATGTACCCTAGAACTTAAAGTATAATAAAAAATAAAAATAAAAAATAAAAAATAAAAAAATAAAAGACTCTTCTGTTTTTTCATTGTTTATTCCAAAATCCTTTTTGTTTGTTACTGCATTTAGTTTAATCTATGTTATTTGTGATGCAAGCTTTCTTCACATATCTTGTGATTCTTATATGCAGATTTATATTTAATAGGGAGGCAATAAACATGACTTGTATGTAATAGGACTTTTCTATGTAATAAGACAGGCCTTGTAACCCAGTGGACTTCATTGTAGGATTGTTACGTAGGTATCCAGAGGTACTCATAAATGTCACTAACATAGGGTATTTTCTCTTGGGCTGTTAGTTCTTTCGGAGAGAAACTTTTAACTTTCTACCTGAATAGTATAAACTTGTCTGGCAGTGTTCTTTTAGCCATGTGATGGAAAAGCCTGGGATTCTCACCATTTAGTATGTTAACTTTCAATTAATACCCCTGTTTTTCATAAGGTGCCTCTCCTGTACCATCTATTATGCTTACATAATTACAGAGAACCAGAATCTGTTTAGCAAGGGTTGAAATTTATGTTCTATCTTATAGATAGGAAAAGTGAATGGAGCCTAAAATGCAGATATAAGTGCATAAAAGTTATTCTGTTAATTCTTTTCTCTATATTAAATATGATGTTTTTCCAAATTTTGATGTTTTATTTGAAGCCATAATAAACTTTGTTCTAAGGCATTTGGATTCATTTAAGTAATTGGTTTTATTTTATGAGACATTCTCATTCTGATCAAGATTTTCACTGAAGGATGAAGATTTAACAGAAGTGCTAATAGTAATATATTTGAGTTGATTTTTAGGTCACATGTTAGAAAGAAGATAACTTAATATTTTGAGGATATTTTCCATTTAAATAAAAACAGCAAGAACCAATGTATTAAATTGAATGCTGTGGTTCTAGTTATTGTTTTTCGGATGTATTTAATAATTTCTAATGTCTTTTTGGCTTAACACTGGACCTCACAGCTAGGTAATGAGGATGGATGTAGTATATTCGTCTTTCTGTGAACGCCATGTCATAAGATTTTTCAGGATATTTTTGTAGTTAAGAGAATAGCATATGAATTGAATGATAGCTAATTCAATTTGAGTTACTTGTAACTGAGTTGGATTCATGTCTATTGGAGATGAGATTCTCATGGAAAATCAACAACTGATAATGTAAATGAAGAACTTTGTGATCCCACAAATTATAAAAACAGTGCAGTTATCATTTAGATTTTAGGTTTTGACTGCCAGACATTTGCTTTATTGGGAATGCCTATATTTCACTGTTAGGATTATTATAATTGACTATAGATCTTTTATATAAAATATTCTCATTGGGGGAATAGAAGATATATAGCAATGTATGACTCTTAAAATTGGTATAAATCTAATTAATACCCATATAATTACCACCGAACTTAAGAAATAAAACATTGCAGATAAAATGGAAGTCATCTGTGAATCTCTTACCTATACCATTTACCTTTATCATTCTCTTCCCAGTAGTAACCCTTATTCTGAATTTGTTGTTTTATATTCCCTGCTTGTTTCACAATTTTATTCTTTTTCTCACATCCAGAATAAATGTAGTCTTGTTTTGCGTATCTGAAACTATATTTGAATAGTATCAAACTGGAATATGCTGTTTTTGTCCCCTCAACATTGTTTCTGAGATACATTCATTGATGGATCTAGTTCTTTATTTCAACTGCTGACGAGTATTTCATTGCATGAATGTATCATAATTTATTATTAATTCTCTATTGCTTGTTTCATAATTTTTACTCTTGTGAACAGTGCTTCAAAGAATCATGAATAGGTGAAAATTTCCTTGAGGTATTTATCTAGGTATAGAATGGCCAGCATATAGTATATAAACTTTTAAAGATTTTACCAATTTTTTTGAATTGTTCTTTAAAGTAGTCCCATCAGTTTACTCTCTCGTGAGAAATATATGAGGTTTCACAAAGACTTGATATTGTTAGACTTAAAGTACTGATAATCTGATGTGTCTAGATTATATGACATTGAATTATTTTGCATTTTTTGTATTAAGAAATTTTAAAAATGAAGAGCAAATTATTTGTTCTCTCTTTGTCTGTTTTCACTAATAATGGTGTGCTTCTAATAACCTAGTCTGTTTTCCCATTAGTTCATAGTTTTATTAAAGAATCTCTCTTCTACCTACCGTTAGATACACCACCCCATTATATAAAGTTCATCTGGTTAGGTTTGTTTTGTGCTAAGCAACTAAATAAAAAATGGAATGTTTTTGTTGTCTTTTTGTGTCCTAAAAAGAGTCAGTCAGCTCTTGGTAGAGGAAAGAATTGAGCTTGGTGTCTAGGTGATAACAGTAGAATAATACAGTGAGGGAGTGAAAGGGATCTAAGTTGTAGGTTAAAATTCAGTTAGTAACAGCAATTAACTGAAGAAAGAAAATGCAAAGTTATGAAAAACACCACTACTTTGATTATATTATCCTTATAGAATACAGTCATTCATTGCTTAATGATGGGGATGTGTTCTGAAAAATGCCTTGTTAGGCAATTTTGTCATTTGCAAACATAATAAAATATGCTTACACAAACCTAGGTGGTATAGCCTACTACCCACCTATGCTGTCAGGCTACAAACTATACAGCATGTTACTGTACTGAATGAATATTATAGGCAGTTATAACACAATGGCAAGCATTTGTATATCTAAACATAGAAAAATGCAGTAAATATGTGGTATGAAAGATAAAAAGTGATATAGGACACTTAACCATGAATGGAGCTTGCAGGACTGGAGGTTGCTTTGGGTAAGTGAGTGAATGGTGAAGGCCTAGGACTTGACTGTACACCACTGTAGATTTTTTCAACAGTATATACTTAACTACACTAAATGTATTAAAAGATATTTTTCTTTCTTCAGTAATAAATTTACCTTAGCTTACTTTAACGATTTTAGTTTATAAACTTCTTGACTCTTTTGTAATAATGCTTAGCTTAAAACATAAACACACTGTACAAAAATGTTTTACTTCTGGTAGGCATGTGGCTCACATCTATAACCTCATTGCTTTGGGAGGCTGAAGTAGGAGGATTGCTTAATCCTAGGAGTTTAAAACCAGCATGGGCAACATAATGACACCTTAGCTATACAAAATAATAATTTAAAAAATGAGCCAGGTGTGTTGTGCAACCCTATAGTCCCAGCCACTCTGGAGGCTAAGGAGGAAAGATTGCTTGAGCCCAGGAGTTTCAGGTTGCAGTGAACTCTGATCTCACCACTGCACTCCATCCAGCCTTGGAGACAGAGTAAGACCCCATCTCAAAAACAAACAAACAAAAATATATATATATATATATAATTAAATATATATTATATATAATATATATAAAGTATATCTATACATATACACACGTATATAAATATATACACAATATACACATATATGTGTGTATGTATATACACACACGTGTGTGTTTTATATCTTCAGTCTATAAGGTTTTTTTTCTATTTTATCTTTTTACTTTGTAAACTTCCTTGTTAAAAATTAAGACACAAACAATCATTAGTCTAGGCCTACACAGGGTCAGGATCATCAGTATCACTGTCTTCCACCTCCTTACCTTGTCTTAATAACACACATGGAGCTGTCATTTTCTATAATAACACCACCTTTTTCTGAAATACTGCCTGAAGGAACTGCCTGAAGCTGTTTTAGTGTCAACTTTTTTTTTTTTTTAATAAGTAGGGGTACACCCTAAAATAATGATGGAAAACATAGTATAGTAAATGCAAAAACCAGTAACATAATCATTTATTACCATTATCAGGTATTATGTCATGTACATAATTGCGCTATAGTTTTTTGTATATGATTGCCACTGCGGTAGGTTTCTTTATCCCAGCATCACCACAGTCTTGTAGCAATGCCTTTTACTGTTACTTTATGATGGCTATGACATCGCTAGTTGATAGGAATTTTTCAGCTCCATTATAATTTTATAGACTCACCATCATATATGCATTTTATTATTGACTGAAACATCATTATGCAGTGCATGACTACAATTATACTCTATTATCTCCCTTCTGGGTCCTGATTTTTAAGGTAATTTGAAATCATTTTTTCTGCCTCTCTCTGTTACTATCTGAATTGCTTCCTAAGAAGATTAAGTAAGAGTAAGGACTTTTTCCTGGATATTAACTGTAACATTAGCATGTTATTTTAATTAAATTGGTTTATTAAATATAATGACATAGTTAAATATTGATGGGGGAAGGGAGTAGTCTGTATTACATCCAGAGGAGGGATGGTTCTACTGGAACTTATTGGACAGCTAGATGACAATATGAAGATGTAAGGAATGAGGAAGAGAAGAAAGGGACAAGATAAGAGATGCTGAAAGCTATTCTTAATAGACTTAAGTATTTTACTTGGGTTATACTCTTTTCTATAATTTTCACTGGCTCATTAGAAGTAGAAAATTTTATAAGTAGAGAATTTAGTAGAAGAAAGGCAGGTAATGTTGTTGAGATGTGTAGGGTCAGATCTATCCTGAAATAAAAAGAATCTGAACACATTTCCTTAGTAACTTAAAATATAAAAACACTAAGGGCGATAGAAATAAATGTCAGAAGCAGAAATTGGAAAAAATAAAAAAATGCAAGTTTAATGTTGGCGATTGGTCATCAGAATCCTATTGTTGTTATTTTTATTTATTTATTTTTTGAGACGGAGTCTCGCTTTGTTGCCCAGGCTGGAGTGCAGTGGCGTGATCCACCTCCCTGGTTCACGCTGTTCTCCTTCCTCAGTCTCCTGAGTAGCGGGGACTACAGGTGCCTGTCACCATGCCTGGCTATTTTTTTTTTGTATTTTTTAGTGGAGATGAGGTTTCATCCTGTTAGCCAGGATGATCTCGATCTCCTGACCTTGTGATCCGCCTGCCTTGGTCTCCCAAAGTGCTGGGATTACAGACATGAGCCACCGCGCCCAGCCATCAGAATACTATTTTAACTTATATTTGTAGATTTTCTTGTCATGCCAGTTAATTACATAGTCTGTTTCTGGTATTTCCTATATTGACTTGATCATAGCTGTCACTAACAAATACTTTTATCTTCAACCTATTTAATGTGTTAATTTTTTTTTCTTATATTTTATGGAGTGTTTACATGATCCCCTCTTGCTTAACTTTAGTGGACTGTCAGGATTATTGTCCCATACCCATTTTGGCTATGGTTTTTCTTTAATTGCAGTTGTTCTTTTTTAACAGTGTTTATTTTAGCTCAAAACAAATGTATTTATTATTCTTGATTTTCTTTATTATTACTGAATAACTTCATGTAATTTTTGTTTTTTCCTCACTAGGTCTTTATTTGCAAATGATACTTTTAGATAAGTTTGTATGAGTCTTAAAAAGCTCTTTCTACGTATAATTAAAACAAGATAGCACCTTTATTTTGAGTATATAAATAATTCTATTTCATAGATGCAAAGCTAGCTTGTGTTTGCAGAAGACAATATTGCCATAGTGAAGTAATTTTAAAGTAAAAATTGACAGCAACTAGACTAGGTGTGTAGGAGGATTTCTTATTGTATTAAGGCTAATACTGTGCTAAGTATAATATTTTTTATTTTTTGGTGAATTGTTATAAATTAATTTTTATTTGTATTTCTACTTTATGTATTTTCTATATTAGAGAAACTTCCCACTAAAGAATCATCATTAACATTTTTCTGCAAGTGATTTCTGAATCTGTTTCTAACCCTGAACAGTTTCTTATCTCTTATTGACTTCTAAACATTCATTTTTTTCATTTTAAATCTTGCTATTGCTTCAAATTCAGGTTGTTTGAGCTCTTTATTATCTTTCTTTTCTGCTACCTTGTTCCCAATCCAGCTACCCCACCTAATTTCCTATTTATATCATTGGTATTATTATTTTTCTGATCATTAAAATAAATGTTTGTTGAATTAATTAAAATGTTAGATTTTAATCCTGCTAACTCTGAGATCTTTGGGAAATTAAGTTAATGTCTTCAAGTTTCATTATCTTGTCTATAAAGAGGGGAGAGCAATGTTTCATGACATGAGATTGGCAAAATGATTAGATTAAATGAGATAATGTAAGTGATGCACTTGGAACAGTGCCTGTCTCAGCAAACGATAGTTGCCCTGTAGGTATTTGGAATCAAAAGCTCATAGTTGTTTTTGATACCTTTCTTCTCTAAACCCTCTGTATTGCATTTTTCATCAAATTTTGATAATCTCAGCTTTATAATATTCACATATATTTGATTTTATTGTATTCTCTTAGCTGAAATCTTGACAGGCGCATATTTGCAGTACATTAATGTAAAAGTTGACTTCCTTACAGATTTGTCTTTGTACTTTCCTTCCTTATAATATATATATATTTTCTTTTTTGAGATGGAGTTTTGCCCTGTCGCCCAGGCAGAGTGCAGTGGCTCACTGCAACCTCCTCCTCCTGGATTGAAATGATTCTTCTGCCTCAGCCTCCCGAGTGCTGGGACTACAGGTGTGCGCCACCACACCCAGCTAATTTTTGTGTTTTTAGTAGAGATGGGGTTTCACCATGTTGGCCAGGCTGGTCTTGAACTTCTGACTTCGTGATCCGCCTGCCTGGACCTCCCAAAGTGCTGGGATTACAGGCGTGAGCCACTGTGCCTGGCCCTTTATGATACATTCTGTGTATTCCAGTCATAACTTTTTCTAATATTCCACGTTTGTTATTCCATGTATCTGCTAAGAAAGAACAACAACAACAAAAAAGGAATTGTTCCTTATTGTGTTATTTCGCTTAATGGAACCATTCATTCCATCCAGTTTGGTCTACTTACTCAAAGGCTATTACCATTCTTCTTTCTGGGCCCTTGCTTAGGCCAGGCCTTCATCACAACGTCATTCAAAATTTATGATGTTTCTTGTACTTATTTCCAATTTAATTGTGTACTGCCTTGTGTAGTTCTTACATTACTGTTTTCTGTCAATATTAAATTGAATCATACACCGTCACATCATAGTTTTGTTTTATTTTCTATTGTAATTTAACTTCCCAATTAGGCCATTTTCTTTTCTAAGGTGTAAATTCTCTTATACTTCTTATCTTCTTTGAATTCATTTTGTCATTCTACATATGTACTTCAATTTCTTATCAGAAAAATAGCACAATTTGAGTTTGAAATTTACTTTTAAAATTATAATTAATGAACATAGTACTTTATTAAAGATTCAACAAAAAGTGTTTTATTTAACTGGTAGGCAAACTGTTTCTTTCCTATTTCCATAAATTAGTTTTACCAATCTTTAACCTTACATAAATGGAATTTTGCATTTTACTGTGTACCCTTTGTGTTTTGCTTCATTTTAGCTTTTTTGAGATTTATCTATGTTGTGCTGTATATAGTAAGTACTGCATTCTTTTTCATTGCTGAATAGTAGTCCAGTGTATGTGGATTTTGCAATTTTATACATTCTCAGTTGAAGGGGCAGCTGGATTTTTAATGATTTTTTGCTGTTATTAATAGGGTTGCAGTGAATATTCCTGTACAGATATTTTTGGGTAGCTACGTTTTCATTTCTTTTGAGTAAATACTTAAGTGTGACTTGCTGGATTATATGGTAAGTTAAACATCTTTGTCCAGACTGTCACAAAGGTGATGCTGTACTCTTCCCATTGTATCCCATCAGATTGCTTATTATTTTGGGTTTCTGTCATTACTAATGATGTTTAAAAATTTAAATGTAAGACTTGAGACCATCAGACTACTAAAAGAAAACATTGCAGGATGCTTTAATACATTGGTCTGGGAAAATATTTAGTTTCTGGGTTTTCTTTCTTTTTTTTTTTAATGATATCTATCTCTGTTTAATTTCACATTCAGGTCATGAAATGTTTTCCTGATTTTAAAATTATTTATATGTGTTCTTTTGTATCTTGTATAGATCATTATTATAAACTCATTTGCAGGTATTTGACATATTTTCTTTTCTTTGGAGTCTGTTACTGGATACTTACTGTGTTCTTTGGAGGTGTCATGTTTCCCTGCCTTTTCATATTTCTTGTTCCCTTACATTGATATTTGCACATCTGGTGTAACTGTCACTTCTTCTAATTTTATGGAGTAGCTTCTGTAAGGAAAGACTTTTTCCTGTAGATGTAGCTATAATGTTTGTTGGGTAGAATGTTTTCATATTGGTTCTAGGTGATTGCAGTGGTGTAGTTTTTGTATGATTACTTCAACTGGAATCAACAACTGCAGTGTCTGTGATGTCCTTAGGGGCTTAGCCTGCAGTTGTTTGTGGACATTGTGGTGAGACTTTGGTGGGGAAGGGGTCATCAGGCAGACTGATCCTCAGGCCTCTAGGTGTCACATGCGGGCACCAGCACTAGTGGTTGTGTGTCCTGGGTGAGCCAGTCTTCAGATCCTAGGTGGGGAGCCACTGGTAGCAGTGACAGGCCCTTCCTAATTGGCCCTCGCATCCCTGGGCCGGGCTACACAGATTCTGGTAGTGGTACTGGTGGGTCGGTCTTCAGGTGCCCAGGCATCGGTATGTGTTGGTGACTGGCCAGTCTAGCTGGTCCCCAGGCTCCTGGGTGAGGTGTACAGGAGCCAGCTATAAGATTGCTGTTTTTTCTATTAAATATTAAGAGCCTGTCTTAAGCTGTGTGGTGTGGCCTTCTTCACTCCTGTTGCTGATTTGCCACCATTGTTTATTAGATTGTGACAAGCTCACTAACGACTATTAGATATGTACCCATTTTTACTGTATATTGCTGTGTAACAATGGTGGCTTAAAACAGCAATAGTTTATTATCTCTTTCAGTTAAATAGGTGGACTGGATGTAGGCTGATAGATTTGTATCTGTCTCTCATGTGGTGTCTGCTAGATAGCTGGGGCATCTAAAATGGCCTTACTCACATGGTTAGCAGTTGGTGCTTGTTGCCAGCTAGAACTCAGCTGGAGCTGTTGACAATGTTCACATGTTCTCTTGAACATGGGCTCTTTATATGATTGTTTGGGCTGTCTCATTACATGGGACCTAGATTCTAAACAGAAGTATTATGGGTGACCAATTGGTAGCTGCAGTTTTCTTAAGACAAATCCTTAGATGTTACACTGCCACATTCCATTGGTCAAAAGAGGTCATAGAGCCAATTCAGATTTAACAGGTGTGGGAAAGTCATGCTGAAAAAGAACACGTGGGATGAGATAATATTGTGGCCCTTTTAAGAAATATTAATTTACTTAATTTGAAATTCCCTGTGAAATTTTGAAACTTACTTTGAAACTTTGAAAGATTGTTAGCAATTTTCCAAATAGTTTAACTTCATTATTAACCGTATTCAAACTTCACAGAAGCCAGTATACAAAGGGAAATCCCAGATTTAAGTGATGAGTTTATATACCATTGTTTAACTGGCCCTCTGAGTGATCCTGCGTGATTGATAATCTACACTACTGTCTCTCTAGCAGAAGACAGACTCGGTAAGGAAATGTTTTAAGTGGGTGTAATTCTGATATCTGCCATTACAGAAACAACAACAAAAAAGCAAATATTTCTTCTTATTTCTTACCAGTGAAAGAAAGGAATGAGGCATACTGGTATTCCTAGCATTGTGATACTCAAAATGTCAGTTTTTAAGGCTTTTGTGTTTTAGGGAAACACTCAAAGAAAAAATTTATGTGAGTTTTCAGGCTGTTTACTTACATTCTTAAGAAAAAGTGACTTTAGGCCAGGCGCGGTGGCTCAAACTTGTAATCCCAGCACTTTGGGAGGCCGAAGTGGGCAGATCACGAGGTCAGGAGATCGATACCATCCTGGCTAACACGGTGAAACCCCATCTCTACTAAAAAAAAAAAAAAAAAAAAAGAAAAAGTGATTTTAGATCTTTTCAAAGATTTGTCTAATGTGTATTTGTTCATATTTTAATTTTTAAATGTAATTTCTAACTGGTAAATTTTCCTTAAAATATAAATTGCTCCCTGGATATTTGTTCATTATTTTGCAAAGTACAAAACCCCATTACAGTTTCATTTAATAAATATTAAGTACAATATTGGGACCCCTTATTGGCTTATATAAATCATATAAACAGGTGGCTGTTTATAGGATTTCTTTATTTTAGCTGCCAGTAAGAAGCCTGCCATGATTTTTTTTTGTATCTTTGGATTCCCTATCTTACCTGCCAGCTCTAGTATCTATTATTGGTAGCCGTAAAAAATACTGACAATATAGAACAGATTGAATTTTCTTAAATTTATCACATAAATATACCGTATGACCTAAAAAAGTTAATGTGATTACAAAGATAGCTAAATTTATACTCAGTCAGCAGATTCCTTTATTTGGCTGTGTCTCCAAGATAAAAATAAAATAGTAAAATAAAAAACTATAGTTGAGTTATAATATTTTACTGACTGACATTTAACTTCAGCCAAGCTTTAAAAAAATTACACAATTTATATCAGTACATCTTTATATTATGCTCTATAGATGACTCCGTGATAAGTGTTCAATGTGGATTTCAGAGGATCCCAAATGACACACACACATACACAATATTGTATTAAAAAGTCAGATTGGTAAGGACCCTGTAGAAATCAGGATGCTTGCAACATCGATTTCAGCAAAGTTTCTGAAATAATTAACAAACAAGCTGGTTTGTAGAATATATAATAAGGCTCTAAAAACACAATTCGGTTTTAACATGGCCAGTTGATAAATTGCCAAATAGTAAATAATCTGGATTTTCTATTATCTTGATTTTTAACTATTTTGATTCAGGTATTTCTTTGTAATGAAATTTTTGGCAAATTAAAATTTCACAACACTACTCTTAGAACAGGATATAGGAATTTCCTCAGTTAATGCCTGGACTCCTTTGTCAGATCTAACTGTAATTGTAAGTATTTGCCTTGGTTACTTTGATGCTACAGTCCTTGGTATGTATGGTTTCCAAGGAATTGAAGAATAAGTTTAATAATCTTGTCACTTTATTTAGCTTGGTTCTTCATTTCATTGGATATTGATATTAAGATTTTGGTCTTTAGAATATAGGGTGTGACTTATAGTTTGACTTATAGTTAATAGGTTATACATGGACATACTTAAATCTCTAATGATATGCCTTTGCACTTTGGATAAAATACAAAATCTTTGCAGTTATGTAACCCGGATTTTTAAATTTCAAGTTAGTTATCTTTACAAATTTTTATATCTTTCCACCTTATAATAAACATGAAACATTAATAGATTCAGGGAATTAAATCTTTCTCTTAAGAAGATAAGACCGGGCGCGGTGGCTCACGCCTGTAATCCCAGCACTTTGGGAGGCCGAGGCGGGCGGATCACGAGGTCAGGAGATCGAGATCATCCTGGCTAACAAGGCGAAACCCCGTCTCTACTAAAAATGCAAAAATTAGCCAGGCATGGTGGTGGGTGCCTGTAGTCCCAGCTACTCGGGAGGCTGAGGCAGGAGAATGGCGTGAACCCGGGAGGCAGAGCTTGCAGTGAGCTGAGATCGGGCCACTGCACTCCAGCCTGGGCAACAGAGCGAGACTCTGTCTAAAAAAAAACCAAGAAGATAAGATTAAAATTTTATCTCATCAGAAAATATAATTTTAGGGTACTAGCCAGTAAAATATAGATAAGGAATGAGACAACCTATAGATAAGCTTTACCTGCTTTATTAAGTCTAACACATACTAGAGACTTTTTTTATTCTTTGAGTTTCAGGAAGTTAAATTAGTTCCTGTATCTCATAAGATAGTATTATAGTTTGTGAGAAAGTTCTAATTTAACAAACACTTAAAAGGACTACCATGTTTAAGGCATTTTCCTAAGTTCCAGAAATATAGTCTAGCTGAAAAATCAAAATCATAATGTATATTGTATATTATGAATATGTATAATACAGTGTAATGGGTAGAATAATGGAGGCATGCATAAAATACAGTGGGGAAACTGGTAAGTATGAGGTTAATTTTGTTTGCTGCTCTCTGACAGAAATCTTAGAAAGTTAGTGGCCTTCAACCCTCAGTACAACACCAAGGTCCATTGGATTCTGACTTACTTTTGAGTTTCTGTTTCTGAGCAATTCTGAGAATTTATAAGGATTGATATTTTATGACTTTTATTATTTTCTAGGGCTCTTCCAAAGAGCAAATAGAAAAATTGTTTATTTCTGTATATATATATGTATTTTTAAATTTTATATTTACCACCTAGATCTATTGGGCCTCTTTATAAATCTGTGATATATTTTTGTATCATAGTGTTCCTGTATTTCCTCTATCTTGAAACATTTTGCTGTTTTATTATCATTAGAATTATTTCATCATTACTTATCAGCTATCTTCAACTGTCCTTAAATGGGAGGCTGAGGCAGGTGGATCACTTGAGGTCAGGAGTTTGAGACCAGCCAGGCCAACATAGTGGAACCCTATCTCTACTAAAAATACAAAAATTAGCTGGGCATGGTGGCACATGCCTGTAATCCTAGCTATTCAGGAGACTGAGGCAGAAGAATTGCTTGAACCAGGGAGGCAGATGTTGCAGTGAGCGGAGATCGCACCATTGCAATCTAGCCTGGGGGATAAGAGGGAAACTCCATCTCAAAACAAGAACAACAACAACAACAGACAATGAAATAAAATAATAGGAAAATGGGAGAATGATGAAATAATCTAGAACGGTAATGCAGTAGTTGAATAAATGGCCACTATTGTTTTATCCTTTAGTTTTATCAAGTTGCCCAAAATATTGCATGCTCTTTCATGAGTATATAAATAAAAGAAGATGAGAGACTCCATCTTTGTGGTCTCCTTTTACCTTTCATTGAACACAGTTGAGAATTCAGAATGTTTAATTTTCTTTTTTTTTTTTATACTTTTTTTTTGGTGGGGGGTAAATTTTCCCTTTAATTCTTCTTTTCCATAATGACAAAGATATGAAAATTGACAAAAGACTTTAATATTTACTAGTCAAATCAGACATCAGGTTAGAAGCAGATTCTCATAGTGAGTCATCAGATGATACTACCCAAGATGCATTTCTTCAGACAACTATCAATGTGTGAATAATGTATTTCTCAAAACAAAAAGCAGATAATAATATTCACATTCAGTTAGTGAAGAATGAGAAGGACCTGCTCACACAATAGCTTGCAGCAAGAACCTGGACCATCCCATTTTGCTAAAAGAATAGGTAACATATTCTTTAATCTTTTTTGATTTTGTGCTTAGGTTTATTATATGTGGTTCCTAAGTGGACAAATACTGAAGGTAAATATATATATATATGCATAGGTGACTAGAAGGAAACAGATAATGTAGAAATGAAAAAAGTGTTAATTGGTAATTATAAGTGGTGTTATAAGTGTAAAAATGAAACTGTTTTGCAATTATCGAACAAAGAAGATGGCCATTTCTCTTCATCAAGACTATAAGCTAAAGGTTTTAAAAAATTCATCAGGTGTGCTGTATTTTGATGATGTCAGTTCAAGAAGAACCAGAATAATGATAAATTAGATCCAATTAGGGATGTATTTGACATCTGGAATCAATATTTACAAGATGGATGTATCTCTGGTTCATACATGACAATTGATGAAGCGTTAGTTGCGTTTGGGAGACATTGAATACATATACATTCAAAACCAAAACTTTCTGATGAAATTTCACTGCACCTTTATTTTTACTTCTACAATATAAAATGACTTGAACATAAAAATAAAATTACGTAGTCCATCTCACCCAGCTGGTGAATGGTGATGGCTATTTTTTCTGTTGTTTGGAAAGTTAAGCTAGACTTTGAAACGTATATTAAAGTTTGGCAAATAAAAGGCAGAGGTAAGAGAATAGCTGGAAATATGTATGTGTGTATCCCCCCCCACATATATAATATATAAATTATATATTATAGTTTATAAAATTTATATATCTAAATTGATTTATAAGTTTATACATTTACAAATTTTAACAGATATATACATATGAAATTTTATCTGAAACTAAAGCTTGCCATTGGGAGATTTTATATATAAATGTAAGTAGTGCTCATCATATTTGTGTTTAGAAAGTAACTCTGGGTATTCATTGGAGGTTAGGTTAGAGAAAATATTAAATGTAGGGATTTAATGAAGGATCACAGATGACATAGACTGGAGTAAGGCATTTGTAATAAAGAAGCTGAAACACCTAGGTACAATGGATCATATTCTTTTGTTCATTCCTGAATTGATGTGTGATAATTTTTTGTGGCCTAAGAAATGGTTTTGGGCTGAGCGTGGTGGCTCATGCCTGTAATCCCAGCACTTCGGGAGGCTGAGACAGGCGGATCACTTGAGGAGAGGAGTTTGAGACCAGCCTGGCCAACATGATGAAACTCCATTCCTACTAAAAATACAAAAAATTAGCTGGGCATGATGGCACGTGCCTGTAATCCCTGCTATTCGGGAGGCTGAGGCAGGAGAATCGCTTGAACCTGGAAGGTGAAGGTTGCAGTGAGCCGAGATTGCGCTATTGCACTCCAGCCCAGGCAAGAGAACGAGACTCTGTCTCAACAAAACAACAACAACAACAAAAATGAAATGGTTTTGGAAGACATTTACAATAGTTTATTTCCTAGGTCACATTAAAATGAATATGAAATGATATGAATTACTTAACAGTGTTTTTATCTTTGGGGTTTTTTAAATGTACCACTATCTTATTATACTGTGAAATGTCCAAAGTGCTACTTGTACTTTTGTTTGAGGCAAAGATTATTCAGAGAGTAAGTTTGACCTTGAACGTCACCTTGGATTTGATACAGGCTTTCAAGTAAATATTTGATTTTAGGAAAACCTATGGGTTGAGATTTTCCTTCCAAGTAGAATGGAGTAACTCGGAGCAAATTAGTACTTCTGCTTAGAGCAATGAGAAAATGAAGATAAAATATACACGTCACTATTCTGTAGCAGAGTTGACCTTGGGGATGTATTTCAAGTCTCAATTGCATCTGTAGTAAAGCTTATTTTTCCTCTGTTTTGTCCTAATTATATTGGTAATCACATTCAAAATAAATGGACTAATTATTGCAATTGAATCACTAAGCTTGTCAGGCTATATAAAACAAGTAAAACCCAATTATGTACTGCATTCAAGAGCTACATCTTAAATTAAAAGGGAGGATGAAGCTAAAAGGATGAACAGATACACTGTATGCTAACACTGAAAGGCAAACTGGTGTAGCTACTATATCCAATAAAGTAGAATATAAGATAAAGACTAAATATAGGTGGTCCATAACATATGATGGTTCAACTTACAGTTGTTTAACCTTACAGTGGTGCAAAAATGACACACATTCAGTAGAAGCCATGCTTTGAATTTTGATCTGTCTCTAGGTTAGTGAATGTAATAGAATACTCTCTTGCAGTGTTGGGCAGTAGCAGCAAGCTGCATCTTCCACTCAGCCAAGCAGTCATGAGGGTAAATAACCAATATGCTACAGTATATGAAATGTATTTTTGACTTAACAACATTTTTCACTTACAGTGGGTTTCTCAGGATATAGCCTCATCGTAAAGTTAGGAGAATTTGTATAAAAGATGGATGTTTTATAATAATAAAAGGGTAATTGTATCAGGAAGTTTTCACAATCCTAAATGTGCATGCACATAGTGAGATAGTGTATATAAAGCAAAAATTGATAGAAGCAAAAGAACTGGACAAATCCCCAAACATACTGGGAGAATTTATGATGCTGTCAGTAGTACCAGCCATCAATAGCTGATAGAACAAGTAGACGACAAAAAAAAAGAGAGGTAGAGCACGTTTTTACAGCAAGAGTAATAAGTGACTTAATTTACAACTATATAACATTTCATTGGAAAATATGAGAGTATACATTCTTTTGAAGTTCAGATGGAAGATTAACCAAAATTGGCCAAATAGGGGATATAGATCTATAGGTATAAAGATTCAGTGCAATCAAAATGTCAAATAGGTTTTGGGTTTTTTTTAAGTAAAAAAAATGACTATCTTCTGAAATTTGTTTAGAAATTCAAAGGATCATGGATAGTCAAGGCAATCTTAAGGAGTAACAAAGTAACTGTAAGAGTACCAATTGCCATCATTTTCTGTAACACAATAGTAGAGTTACTAAAAACAATGGCATTGGTGCAAGAATAGGCTAGTTTAACAGGAGAGAGTATCCAGTGTGGTAGGCAGAATAATGGCCTTCAAAGATATCCAGCCCTAGTTCGTGGTACCTGTGAATATGTCACATTATAAGGCAAAAGGAACTTTGCAAATACAGTTAAGGTTACAAACAGTTAAGATAGAGAAATTATCTTGGGTTATCTGGGTGGGCCTAGTCTAATCACATGAACCCTTAAGAGCAGAGAAGTTTTTCTAGCTGAAAGCAGAATAGAGATGCAGCAGAGTGGGAATCATTGATTCCAAGCATGAGAAAGATTCTATGCACTATTATTGGTGAGATTTAAGGGCCTATGTAAAAGACTGGAGAGAGGCCTCTGGTTGCTGAACATAGCCTCTAGCTTAAGTCAGCAAGGAAATAGGGACCTCAATCCTATAACCAAAGGAAATGAAGAAACTGGACTCTGTGAAGTAGAATCTTCACTGAGCCTTCGGAGTAAGAGCTCAGAAGGCAGACATTTTGATTTTTTTTTTTTTTTTTGAAACTGGGAATAGAAAAATTAGCTGAGCTAACCTGGACTTTTGACTTGTAAATAAATTGTGAATAGTAAAGGTGTGTTGTTTTGAGCTGCAAAGTTTGTGCTAATTTGTTACAGAAGTAAAAGAAAACTATTACTTCCAGGAACAGATCTGCATATATGCTACTACCTGGTTTATGACTGATTTTTTTAGGTATAATGGAGAAAAGAATTTTTTTTCAATTCAATATCCTTATAGAAAATATGATTACTGACATACATAAAAATCCATTTTAGGTACATCATAGATCCAAATATGAAAGATTTAAAAAATAAAGCTTTTAGATGGAAACATGGGAGAATATCTTCGTGATCTTGGGTTAGGCAAGGATTTCTTAAATAATAATAGGAAAAATTGATACATTGGATCACATTAAAAATAAGAATTTTAGAAATAATCTAAAAACTGAAAGGTAAATCATAGAATGAAAGAAGATACTTGTAATACATATATCCAACAAAGGACTCATATTCAATAACCCAATTTTAAAAATGAATAAAAAACTTGAAAAGGCACTTCACAAATAGTATATGGTCAATATGAACATGAAAAGGTGCTCAACATAAAAAATCATTAGGGAAATGCAAACTAAAACCACAGCAAAATATTTCTAGACACCCACCAGAGTGGCTAAGTAAAAAAGATGCCATTTCGAAGTGTTTGTAAGGAAGTTGTGTAGTTGGATATCTGATCTACAAATTGGTACTACCACTTTGGGAAGCTGGGAGTGTTTACTAAGCCTGAACATATATGTTATCTGTTACCCAGGAATTTTAGTTGTAGGTATATATCTAACAGGAAAGTTTGCTTAAGTTTACCAAAGGACATGTGCAGGAATGTTGATAGTAGGACTATTTGTAATGGCCTAAGTTGGAAACAATCCAAATGTCTACTTATAGTAGAATGGATAGCTACATCATGGTACATTCATATCATGGTATACTGTACAATGAGAATGAACAGCATACAATTAAATTTAAACATAGATGAATCTCATAAACTTAATGTTCTGCAAAGGCATCATATACAAAAGGAATGCCTATGGTATGATTCATTTTTATGAAGTTCAGAAACAGACAAAATTAATATATAGTGTTAGAAGTCAGTATTTCCTTCTGTTGTGGGTAGAACAATGACTGGGAGAAAGTATGAGGGGAGTTTTATTTTATTTTTTTAAATCAAAGATTTAGACACTGACTGCTTTCAAGTTCTATTTGTATTTGAGGAATTGGTGTTTTCACTCTTTTTATTCTTTTTCTTCTTTTTATGTAGATAATAACTATAGTTTATTCTCTGTTTTACTTCGATCAGCTTAATAATATTGATTATGTACACCTTTACTTGAGTCTTGTACCTGTGCCAACCAGGTAGATAGGAAAAGTATATACATAATCAAAGGCAGCCAACTGAGATTTATTTACAAGTGATAGCTTAATTCTTTGGGGGCTTTACATTACTTTTTTCAATTAATCAGTTTTTTGCTTTCTTGTCTGTTAATTGGAGTTTACTTCTAAAGCTGCCTGTCCTTTGTTAACATTTGGATTTCTCTATTTAATTATTTAGATTTGGGATTAGTTCTGTAAAATTCACAGAACACCTTGTGTTAAACTTGAGTTTGGGAACAAGTAATTACAAGTTATATTAAGACTGTAAATGATCTGTATACTGCAGACATTCTTCTCAAATTTCTCTTTAAGTATGTCTAAATTACAACGTAAACCAGTGGTTTAGTATACTTTCTTAGAGACTGATGATGCTTTGTAAGACTAATTTTATTCTCTACCCACATTAGTGTCTTCTCTGATTGCCTTGATGAAATTAGATAAACCTTTAACTGTGCCACCCACCACGAAAGATGTTTCACTTTTCCTTCTATCCTTTTAAGGGAATTTATCACAACGTCAAAGCAGGAAAAATAGTAATAAACATAGTTATATAAATAATAACAGCAAATGGTTACAACATGTCAATCAGTATTTTAAGCACTTTGTTGACTTATTTAATGTATGAAACAACTCTGAGAGAGGTGTGATTGTTAGCTTAATTTTAAACATGAGAAAGAAAGTCTCAGACCAGAGGTTAACTAACTTGCTGAAGGTCACACATCTATTAAATGTATGTGCCAGAATTAAATCCAGATTACCTAGTCTTTGTCCTTAACCACTGTGCCAGTAAAAGACTGATAAGGAGATTTTCAAAGTTAAAACTCAGTCACTAAGTAAACAAATCTGGGATTTTTTACAAGTTTTTCAAAGTTTTAAATAAGCTAATGAGTATATTTAAATAGTAATAATTTTTAGGTAAATTATTTTATAATTGTGTATTTAAAATACTAATTTAAATTTTATAGTAAGGCATGTAAATGTTGTTTACCATACTATTTCATGTTTGGAAGTCTGTTTATGTTTTCTTTTCTTTCTCAATATGTAGGAAAAGGTAATTCATGGGCCATCCTAAGGGAGTGTGGTAGGTTGTTCTATAGCTTTTTGCAGTAGTATATTTGTATGTAATGAAGTGCATTTTTAAATTGTACTCGTAATTTTTAATTGCTCATTGGAAATTCCTGAATATTTAGGAAGACCAGCCTGACCAACAAGGCGAAATCCCATCTCTACTAAAAATACAAAAAATTAGCTGGCCATGGTGGTGGGCACCTGTAATCCCAGCTATTTGGGAGGCTGAGGCACAAGAATTGCTTGAACCTGAGAGGCAGAGGTTGCAATGAGCCAAGATCATGCCATTACACTCCAGCCTGGGCGACAGAGCGAGACTCCATTTCAAAAAAAAAAAAATTTTTTTTTGAAAGTTATTTAAATTGATTTTATATGCATCATTTATTTATAACAATTTTGTAATGTTTTACAATTATATCTCTCATTAGATACTCAGACTAACCCTGTGATCTCATAGGGGAGATATAATTGTCCCATTGTTTTTACGAGGGGCCTGATGACCAGAGGTTAAAATGTGTCTACACAATCACTCTACAAATATGTCATATAATTATCATTTGAAACCATATCTTCTGTTCTCTGATACAATGCTTTTCCCATTGCTCCAGGTTACTTCTCATATGATTTGAAAACCAACCAACCAATAACAACTTTACCTATGATTAGAACCCCATCATTTAAAGAGTTATAATTTAGTCACAAAAGATTAAAAAGAATTCAACAGCAACAACAACAACAAAAAAAAACTAGATTAAAATTGGGCAAGGACTTGAATACACATTTATATTATGCAGAGAAGATACACAATGGCCAACAAGTATTTGAAAAGATGCTCAGCATCTCTAATCATTAGGCAAATGCAAATCAAAACCACAGTGAGATATTACCTCACACACATGAGAATGGCTGCTGTAAAAAAAGTAAACAAGAAGAATCCTGAAATAACAAATGTTTGTGAGGATATACAGAAATTGGAACTTTGGGTATTGTTGGTGGGGATGTAAAATGGTACATCCATTATGAAAAATAGTATAATGGTTCCTCAAAAAGTTAAAAATAGAATTTATGATTGTACAATTCCAAGAATTGAAGGTAGGGTCTCAAAGAGATACTGATAGGCCCATGTTCATAGCAGCATTATTCAGAATAGCCAAAAGGTGGAAAGAATGAATAAATAAAACAATATATATATAAAATAGATAAAACAATATATTAATAGATAATATATAATATCTTGATAATATATATCTTAGATAAGATATATATTAATAGATAATATATATCTTGAGGGCCTTATTCTAAATGAAATAAACCAGCCAGAAGAAGACAAATATTGTATAATTCCACTTACATGAAATATTTATTGTTATCAGTTCATAAAAACAGGAAGTAGAATGGTAGTTGCCAGGAGTTCAGCAGAGGAGGAAATGGGGAGTTGTTGTTTAATGGGTACAGAGTTTCAGTTTTACAACATGGTGTTTGGTCGCACAACAGGGTAATTGTATTTAACAGTACCAAACTGTATTCTTAAGAGGGATTAAGGTGGTGAATCTTATTTTGTGCGTGTTTTACCACAATTATTTTTTAAATTTTAGTTTTACAGAGACACAGTCTCACTCTGTCACCCAGGCTGGAGTGCAGTGACTCTATCATGGCTCACTGTAGCCTTGACCTCCCAGGCTGAAGTAATCCTCCTTCCTCAGCCTCCCAAGCAACTGGGACCACAGGCACATGCCACCATACCTGGCTTTTTTTTTTTTTTTTTTTTTTTTTTTTAGTATTTTCTTTAAAATCAGGGTCTCAGTATGTTGCCCAGGCTGGTCTTGAATTCTTGGTCTCAGTCATCTTCCTGCCTTGGCCCCCCAAAGTTCTGGGATTACAGGCATAAGCCAACCACACCCAGCCAAATGTTTTCTAATTTTAAAAATAAAATAAATTGTATAGGTAGAATTAAGAATACATAAATCAGATCATGCCAACCCTTTAAAGCCATCTAGTGTGCTTAAGATAAAATTTAAAATCCTTTAAAAAAAAAGATTTAAAAATGTACATTAAATGCCCACATGATTCTCACAGTTAGGTATGCTTCTTTCATTGTATTAAGGACATATAAATTTTATAAGACTAAATATCAGCGAGATGTTTATTATCGAATATATAGCAACTTAAAATACAGTAGTCCCTCTTTTCTGCAAGGGATACGTTCCAAGAACCCTAGTCAATCCCTGAAATCACAGATGTTACTGAACCCTGTATATATCTTGTTTTTTCATTTATATACCTACCTATGATAAAGTTTAACTTATAAGTTAGGCATAGTATGAGATTAACAATAACTAATAATAAAATAGAATAATTATAACAATATAAGTTATGTGAATGTGTTCTCTGTCACCCTCTTTCATAACATTCTATTGTACTGTACTCACCTAGTTTTGGACCTCAGTTGACCATAAGTAACTGAAACTCTGTAAAGAGAAACCACAGATAAGGGAGACTACTGTATTTTATGAAATATGTATGTGCATATTAAACGGAAAATAAATGTTTTTAAAATATTCAAATATTAAAACAGATTGCTGGACTCGTTTAAAGATCCACTCGCAAAGGCAATCAACTTGCAAATTCAAAGGAAGTTGCTATTACCTGTATTGTCTCAGTTATACCACAGTGGAGCTATTCATAATGTGGTATCAGAAAGCTAGGAATCACAGTTGGATATTATGTATATAAATCAGTTGATTTTTGACTCAAATAACTAAAGTGTGTTTTGGAGGTAAGTTTTATGATTGGAATTGGAAATGACCGAATTTTGTGGAGCAAAGTTTTTAACTATGTTCAATTCGCTCGGAGATTTTCTGTAGTGCTTTAACTCTGGTTTACTACTATGCCCAGTGGAGTAGATTTTTTTAAAAAAGACACATATTCAGGAACGAATTTTATTTATAAAGTTTACAATATTTGCTCTTGAAAATATGAAATAATGTTAGACAAAAAAGCCCTGAATATTACTGTAAATCATTGTAAATGTATTAGTCCTTATGGATTTCTTTGCACTAGTAAAAATATAATTATACATTTTATTTATATAATGTCTGTGCTGCTATAAGAAAATACCACCAGTGGTAATTTACAGTCAGATGCTGCATATTTCAATCAGTGATGGACCACATATACAAAGGTAGTTGTAGAAGATTATAATACAGTATATTTACTGTGTCTTCTATATTTAGATAGGTATTTAGCACTGTGTTACAGTTGCCTACAGTAACATCTTCTATAGGTTTGTAGCCTTGGATCACTAGGCTACTGTATAGCCTAGGTGTGTAGTAGTCTATACTATTCAGATTTGTGTAAGAATAGACTGTGATGTTTGCACAATGATGAAATCACCTAATGTTGTATTTTTGAGAACATATTCCTGTTGTTAAGCAATGCATGACTGTATAAGAAACACTCAATAAATAGTACATGGTAGAAGGTGATTAAATATCAAAATAAATGAAAACCATTAAAGTGAGCTTCAAAACAAAGTATCATAATTTTAGTTACTCATTACATACAAATGCTTTAGTTGTTGCCTGTTCCCTAACAGATAAGTTAATGTTCACCTGAGGAGACCCAGGAGAAATCCCCAATACTGAGACAAACCCAGAGATTGAGGGATAACTGTTCTAATTCGGAGGATTTTGTTTGATCTTATCCCTAAACTTTACCATGAAAATATATTTGGTAATACAGTTAATATAAAAATCAGGGTTGGCTGGGTGTGGTGGCTCACGCCTGTAATTCTATTACTTTGGGAGGCCGAGGCCGGTGGATTACCTGAGCTCAGGAGTTCGAGACCAGCCTGGGCAACATGGTGAACCCTTTTCTCTACTAAAATACAAAAGAAATTAGTGGGGCATGGCAGCGTGAGTCTGTAGTCCCAGCTACTCGGGAGGCTGAGGCAGGAGAATCGCTTGAACCCGGGAGGTGGAGGTTGCAGTGAGCCGAGATTGCGCCACTGTACCCCAGCCTGGGCAACAGAGTGAGACTCCGTCTCTCAAAAAAAAAAAAAAAAAAAAGGCAGGGATCCCCGACCCCTAGACCATGGACCAGTAGCAGTCTGTGACCTGTTGAGAACTGGCTGCACAGCAAGAGGTGAGTGGCAGATGAGCAAGTGAAACTTCCTCTGTATTTACAGCCGCTCCCCATTGCTCACATTAGCACCTGAGCCCTGCCTTCTGTTAGATCAGCAGCAGCATTAGATTCTCATTGGGGCATGAACCCTATCGTGAACTGTACATGTGAGAGATCTAGGTTGAGCACTCCTTTTGAGAATATAATGCCTGATGATCTGAAGTGGAGCTGAGGCAATGATGCTAGCGCTGGGGAGCAGCTGCAAATAAGATTAACATTAGCAGAGAGGTTTGGCTGCACAGAGACCATAATAAATCAATTACTTGCAGACTCATTTCAAAACCCAATCAGTGAGTAACAGGTGACAGGCTGCATCTGACGTCAGGCTTTATAGTGGCAACTGAGGTGATATATTTCAATTGTACAGCTGCATCTGGTGGTACACTTTAAGTCAGAATCCAACACTTATTTTAGTTCACGCATGGCCTGCTTGTTATTTTATTTACCACTTTCATCTGCTCCTCTTTCCTGCATTACACACTTGTCTCACTCACAGTTTTGGTAAACCCACAAGCTAACCCTACCCAAAACAAGTAAAAGCCAAACATCACTAGAGAGCTTATTTGAAGGGAGAAAGACCCAATGATGAGATAGCAGAAGGCTCTAAGACTGCCAACAACAACAACAAAAAGCTGCATTTATTTATTTATTTATTTATTTATTATTCTCTTTTTTGCTTTTTTTTTTTTTATTATACTTTAAGTTCTAGCATACATGTGCACAACGTGCAGGTTTGTTACATATGTATACTTGTGCCATGTTGGTGTGCTGCACCCGTCAACTCGTCAGCATCCATCAACTCGTCATTTACATCAGATATAACTCCCAATGCCATCTCTCCCCCCTCCCCCCTCCTCATAATAGGCCCCAGTGTGTGATGTTCCCCTTCCCAAGTCCAAGTGATCTCATTGTTCAGTTTCCACCTATGAGTGAGAATGTGCGGTGTTTGGGGTTCTGCTCTTGCAATACTTTGTTGAGAATGATGGTTTCTAGCTGCATTCATGACCCTACAAAGGACACAAACTCATCCTTTTTTATGGCTGCATAGTATTCCATGGTGTATATGTGCCACATTTTCTTAATCTAGTCTGTCACTGATGGACATTTGCGTTGATTCCAAGTCTTTGCTATTGTGAATAGTGCCGTAGTAAACATACGTGTGCGTGTGTCTTTATAGCAGCATGATTTATAATCCTTTGAATATATACCCAGTAATGGGATGGCTGCGTCATATGGTACTTCTAGTTCTAGATCCTTGAGGAATCGCCATACTGTTTTCCATAATGGTTGAACCATTTTACAATCGCAACAACAGTGTAAAAGTGTTCCTATTTCTCCACATCCTCTCCAACATCTGTTGTTTCCTGACTTCTTAATGATTGCCATTCTAACTGGTGTGAGATGGTATCTCATTGTGGTTTTGATTTGCATTTCCCTGATGGCCAGTGATGATGAGCATTTTTTCATGTGTCTGTTGGCTGTATGAATGTCTTCTTTTGAGAAATGTCTGTTCATATCCTTTGCCCACTTTCTGATGGAGTTGTTTTTTTCTTGTAAATCTGTTTGAGTTCTTTGTAGGTTCTGAATATTAGCCCTTTGTGAGATGAGTAGATTGAAAAACTTTTCTCCCATTCTGTAGGTTGCCTGTTCACTCTGATGGTAGTTTCTTTTGCTGTGCAGAAGCTCTTTAGTTTAATTAGATCCCATTTGTCAATTTTGGCCTTTGTTGCCGTTGCTTTTGGTGTTTTAGACATCAAGTACTTGCCCATGCCTATGTCCTGAGTGCTATTACCTAGGTTTTCTCCTAGGGTTTTTATGGTATTAGGTTTAACATTTAAGTCTCTAATCCATCTTGAATTAATTTTCGTATAAGGAGTAAGAAAAGGATCCAGTTTCAGCTTTCTACTTATGACTAGCCAATTTTCCCAGCACCATTTATTAAATAGGGAATCCTTTCCCCATTTCTTGTTTCTCTCAGGTTTGTCAAAGATCAGATGGCTGTAGATGTGTGGTATTATTTCTGAGGACTCTGTTCTGTTCCATTGGTCTATACCTCTGTTTTGGTAGCAGTACCATGCTGTTTTGGTTACTGTAGCCTTGTAGTATAGTTTGAAGTCAGGTAGCATGACGCCTCCAGCTTTGTTCTTTTGACTTAGGATTGTCTTGGCAATGTGGGGTCTTTTTTGGTTCCATATGAACTTGAAAGCAGTTTTTTCCAATTCTGTGAAGAAAGTCACTGGTAGCTTGATGGGGATGGCATTGAATCTGTAAATTACCTTGGGCAGTATGGCCATTTTCACGATATTGATATTGATTCTACCTATCCATGAGCATGGTATGTTGTTCCATTTGTTTGTGTCCTCTTTCATTTCACTGAGCAGTGGTTTGTAGTTCTCCTTGAAGAGGAGTTGGATTCCTTGTAAGTTGGATTCCTAGGTATTTTATTCTCTTTGAAGCAATTGTGAATGGAAGTTCATTCATGATTTGTCTCTCTGTTTGTCTGTTATTGGTGTATAAGAATGCTTGTGATTTTTGCACATTGATTTTGTATCCTGAGACTTTGCTGAAGTTGCTTATCAGCTTACGGAGATTTTGGGCTGAGACGATGGGGTTTTCTAAATATACAGTCATGTCATCTGCAAACAGGGACAGTTTGACTTCTTCTTTTCCTAACTGAATACCCTTGATTTCTTTCTCTTGCTTGATTGCCCTAGCCAGAACTTCCAACACTATGTTGAATAGGAGTGATGAGAGAGGGCATCCCTGTCTTGTGCCAGTTTTCAAAGGGAATTTTTCCAGTTTTTGCCCACTCAGTATGATATTGGCTGTGGGTTTGTCATAAATAGCACTTACTATTTTGAGATACGTTCCATCAATACCTAGTTTATTGAGAGTTTTTAGCATGAAGGGCTGTTGAATTTTGTCAACGGCCCTTTCTGCATCTATTGAGATAATCATGTGGTTTTTGTCTTTGGTTCAGTTTATATGCTGGATTACATTTATTGATTTGCATATGTTGAACCAGCCTTGCATCCCAGGGATGAAGCCCACTTGATCATGGTGGATAAGCTTTTTGATGTGCCACGGGATTCGGTTTGCCAGTATTTTATTGAGGATTTTTGCCTCAATGTTCATCAGGAATATTGGTCTAAAATTCTCTTTTTTTTGTTGTGTCTCTGCCAGGCTTTGGTAACAGGATGATATTGGCCTCATAAAATGAGTTAGGGAGGATTCCCTCTTTTTCTATTGATTGGAATAGTTTCAGAAGGAATGGTACCAGCTCCTCCTTGTACCTCTGGTAGAATTCGGCTGTGAATCCTTCTGGTCCTGGACTTTTTTTGGTTGGTAGGCTATTAATTAGTCTCAATTTCAGAGCCTGCTATTGGTCTATTCAGGGATTCAACTTCTTCCTGGTTTAGTCTTGGAAGAGTGTAAGTGTCCAGGAAACTATCCATTTCTTCTAGATTTTCTAGTTCATTTGCGTAGAGGTGTTTATAGTATTCTCTGATGGTAGTTTGTATTTCTGTGGGGTCGGTGGTGATATCCCCTTTATCATTTTTTATTGCATCTATTTGATTCTTCTCTCTTTTCTTTATTAGTCTTGCTAGTGGTCTATCAATTTTGTTGATCTTTTCAAAAAACAAGCTCCTGGATTCATTGATTTTTTTTTTTAGGGTTTTTGTGTCTCCATCTCCTTCAGTTCTGCTCTGATCTTAGTTATTTCTTGCCTTCTGCTAGCTTTGGAATGTGTTTGCTCTTGCTTCTCTAGTTCTTTTAATTGTGATGTTAGAGTGTCAATTTTAGATCTTTCCAGCTTTCTCTTGTGGGCATTTAGTGCTATAAATTTCCCTCTACACACTGCTTTAAATGTGTCCCAGAGATTCTGGTATGTTGTGTCTTTGTTCTCATTGGTTTCAAAGAACATCTTTATTTCTGCCTTCCTTTCATTATGTACCCAGTAGTCATTCAGGAGCAGGTTGTTCAGTTTCCATGTAGTTGAGCGTTTTTGATTGAGTTTCTTAGTCCTGAGATCTAGTTTGATTGCACTGTGGTCTGAGAGACAGTTTGTTATAATTTCTGTTCTTTTACATTTACTGAGGAGTGCTTTACTTCTAACTATGTGGTCAATTTTGGAATAAGTGCGATGTGGTGCTGAGAAGAATGTATATTCTGTTGATTTGGGGTGGAGAGTTCTGTAGATGTCTATTAGTTCCGCTTGATGCAGAGATGAATTCAATTCTTGAATATCCTTGTTAACTTTCTGTCTCGATCTGTCTAATGTTGACAGTGGCATGTTGAAGTCTCCCGTTATTATTGTATGGGAGTCTAAGTGACTTTGTAAGTCTCTAAGGACTTGCTTTATGAATCTGGGTGCTCCTGTTTTGGTTGCATATATATTTAGGATAGTTCACTCTTCCTGTTGAATTGATCCCTTTACCATCATATAATGGCCTTCTTTGTCTCTTTTGATCTTTGATAGTTTAAAGTCTGTTTTGTCACAGACTAGGATTGCAACCCCTGCTTTTTTTTGTTCTTCATTTTCTTGGTAGATCTTCCTCCATCCCTTTATTTTGAGCCTATGTGTGTCTTTGTATGTGAGATGGGTCTCCTGAATACAGCAAACTGATGGGTCTAGACTCTTTATCCAGTTTGCCAGCCTGTGTCTTTTAATTGGACCATTTAGTCCATTTACATTTAAGGTTAATATTGCTATGTGTGAACTTGATCCTGTCATTTTGATATTAGCTGGATATTTTGCTCGTTAGTTGATGCAGTTTCTTCGTAGCATTGATGGTCTTTACATTTTGGCATGTTTTTGCAATGGCTGGTACCGGTTGTTCCTTTCCATGTTTAGTGAGTGCTTCCTTCATTTGCTCTTGTAGGGCAGGCCTGGTGGTGACAAAATCTAAGCATTTGCTTGTGTGTAAAGGATTTTTGTTCTCCTTCACTTATGAAACTTAGTTTGGCTGGATATGAAATTCTTGTTTGACAATTCTTTTCTTTCAGAATGTTGAATATTGGCCCCCACTCTCTTCTGGCTTGTAGAGTTTCTGCCGAGAGATCTGCTGTTAGTCTGATGGGCTTCCCTTTCTGGGTAACCCGACCTTTCTCTCTGGCTGCCCTTAAGATTTTTTGTTTCATTTCAACTTTGGTGAATCTGACAATTATATTTCTTGGAGTTGCTCTTCTCGACGAGTATCTTTGTGGCGTTCTCTGTATTTACTGAATTTGAATGTTGGCCTGCCTTGCTAGGTTGGGGAAGTTCTCCTGGATGATATCCTGAAGAGTGTTTTCCAACTTGGTTCCATTTTCCCCCTCACTTTCAGGCACCCCAATCAGACGTAGATTTGGTCTTTTCACATAATCCCATACTTCTTGAAGGCTTTGTTCATTTGTTTTTCCTCTTTTTTCTTTAGACTTCTCTTCTCGCTTCTTTTCATTCATTTGATCCTCAATCGCTGATACTTTTTCTTCCAGTTGATCGATTCGGTTACTAAAGCTTGTGCATTTGTCACATATTTCTGGTGTCATGGTTTTTATCTCTGTCATTTCGTTTATGGCCTTCCCTGCATTGATTATTGTAGTTATCCATTCTTCCATTCTTTTTTCAAGATTTTTAGTTTCTTTGCGCTGGGTACGTAATTCCTCCTTTAGCTCTGAGAAGTTTAGTGGACTGAAGGCTCCTTCTCTCAACTTGTCAAAGTCATTCTCTGTCCAGCTTTGATCCGTTGCTGGCGATGAGCTGCGTTCCTTTGAAAGGGGAGATGTGCTCTTATTTTTTGAATTCCCAGCTTTTCTGCCCTGCTTTTTCCCCATCTTTGTGGTTTTTATCTGCCTTTGGTCTTTGATGATGGTGACGTATTGATGGGGTTTTGGTGTGGGTGTCCTTCCTGTTTGTTAGTTTTCCTTCTAACAGTCAGGACCCTCAGCTGTAGGTCTGTTGGAGATTGCTTGAGGTCCACTCCATACCCTGTTTGCCTGGATATCAGCAGCAGAGGCTGCAGAAGATAGAATATTGGTGAACAGCAAGTGTACCTGTCTGATTTTTGCTTTGGAAGCTTCGTCTCAGGGGTGTACCCCGCCGTGTTAGGTGTGGGGTGTCAGTCTGCACCTAGTGGGAGATGTCTCCCAGTTAGGCTACTCAGCAGTCAGGAACCCACTTGAGCAGGCAGTCTGTCTGTTCTCAGATCTCAACCTCCATGCTGGGAGAACCACCGCTCTCTTCAAAGCTGTCAGACAGGGTCGTTGGCATCTGCAGAGGTTTCTTCTGCTTTTTATTTAGCTGTGCCCTGTCACCAGAGGTGGAGTCTACAGAGGCAGGCAGGCCTCCTTGAGCTGCTGTGGGCTCCACCCAGTTCGAGCTGCCCAGTGGTTTTGTTTACCTACTTAAGCCTCAGCAATGGCGGGCGCCCCCCCCCCCCCCCCCAGCCTTGCTGCTGCCTTGCAGTTAGGTCACAGACTGCTGTGCTAGCAATGATGGAGGCTTTGTGGGTGTGGGACCCTCCAGGCCAGGTGTAGGATACAATCTCCTGGTGTGCCGTTTGCTAAGACCCTTGGTAAAGTGCAGTACTGGGGTGTGAGTTACCCGATTTTCCAGGTGTTGTGTGTCTCAGTTCCCCTGGTTAGGAAAAGGGATTCCCTTCCCCCTTGCACTTCCCAGGTGAGGCGATGCCTCGCCCTGCTTCAGCTCTCACTGGTCGGGCTGCAGCAGCTGACCAGCACCGATTGTCCGGCAGTCCCTAGTGAGATGAACCTGGTACCTCAGTTGAAAATGCAGAAATCACCCGTCTTCTCTGTAGCTCACGCTGGGAGCTGGAGACTGAAGCTGTTCCTATTCGGCCATCTTGCTCTGCCCTCCTCAGAAAGCTGCATTTAAAAGAAAATACCAAGAGTCCTACGTAAGTTATGGGTTCATTGCAATACGTGATTCACATTCTCTGAACCTTCTTTCTGTAATATGTAGTGACTGGCTGTCCAAAGCCATGAAACCTTCAAGACTGCTTCACCACATGGAGACTGCATGCCCTGCATTAAAAGACAAGCCTTTGGAGTTTTTCAAAAGAAAAGAACATGAACATGAAGAAAAGAAGCAATTACTAAGGGCTACTGTTTCATCAAATGTGTTTCCACTGAGACTGTCATGCCCACTGGCTAACCACATTGCTAAAGCTAAGAAGCCCTTTACATGAAGAGTTGATCCTGCCTGCTGCTAAGGACATATTTCATGAACTTTTAGGAGAGGCTGCAATTCAAAAGATGGCGTATGTTCCCCTTTCAGCTAGCACCGTAACTAGATGAATCAGTGAAATAGGAGAGTACATGGAGGCACAACTGTTAGAGAGGATTAATGAATCACGATGGTATGCAATCCAGGTTGATGGGTCTACCAGTGTTGACAACAAGGGAACAATACTTGTTTTTCTGTGATATATTTTTCAGGAAGATGTACATGAGGAAATGTTATGTGTGCTTTTGTTTCCAACCAACACCACAACTGCAGAACTATTCAAATCTTTAAATGATTACATATCAGGAAAAGTGAATTGGTCATTTTCTGTCAGCATATGCACAGATGGAGCAGCTACTATTACTTGACAGCTTTTTGGTTTCACTACTCGGGTCAAAGAGGTTGCTTCTGAATGTGAGTCTGCACATCCTGTTATCTATAGAGAAATGCTGGCTAGCCAAAAAATGTCACCTGAACTTAACAGCATTTTACAGGATGTGATTAAAATTATCAGCCACATTAAAATACATGCCCTTAACTCACATCTGTTCACGCAGCTCTGTGAGGAGATGGACACAGAGCATCTTCTCTTATACACAGGAGTGAGATGGTTTTCTAAAGGTAGATCACTGGCCAGAGTTTGAGTTACAAGAGCCATTTCAGAGATTTCTTTTAGGACAACAGTTCTTTTCTTTTAGAAAAACAATCATCACTGACAGCACATTTCAGTGACGCAGAATGGGTCCCAAAACTTGCTTACTTGTGTGACCTATTCACCCTGCTCAGAGAATTCGATCTGTCACTTCAGGGGAGAACAGCAACTGTGTTCACGTCGGCAGATAAAATGGCTCCATTCAAAACCAAACTGGAATTGTGGGGGTGATGAAGGAACATTGGTATTTCTGACATGTTTCAAACATTAGCGGAGATTTTGAGAGACTGAGCCAGGGCTGCCTTTCTCCCAGCTAGTGTATGATCACCTGTCCTGGCTTTCAGAAGAGTTGAGTATGACCTCCAAACCAGAAAAGACTCCCAAACTGGAAGGAATGAATTTGTGACCCATTCCTGAATAAGTCAGGTGAATTGCCTTTGTCCTTTCTAGAAGAGGCTCCACTGCTTGACTTCACAAATTATGGTGGCCTTAAAAGTATGTTTGAGACAACTTCAAATCTCCGTATGTTCTAGATTAAAGTCAAGGTCGAATATCCTGAGATTGCCACAAAAGCACTAAAAAGCCTGCTTCCATTTCCAACATCCTGTCTTTGTGAAGCAGGGTTTCCTGCAGTGACTGCAACCAAAATGAGATTATGGAGCAGACTGAATATAAGCAACACACTTTGGGCGTCACTATCTCCCATCACCCCGAGATGTGACTATCTAGTTGTAGGAAAACAAGCTCAGGGCTCTCACTGATTCAACATTATGGTGAGTTGTATAATTATCTCATAATATATTACAATGTAATAATAGAAATAAAGTACATAATAAATACAATGTGCTTGAATCATCCTGAAACCACTCCCCCACCCCGGTTCATGGAAACATTGTCTTCCATGAAACTAGTCCCTGGTGCCCCAAAGGTTGGGGAATGCTGAAAAATGAAACCCATCTTTCTTTGCATTCTTTCAAAAGAATGAATCTTTCAGAATATAGAGGGGGGCCTATAATGGGATGTATTCATTAACTCGCTCAGCAAATATTTATTAAACACCTATCATATGCCAGACATTGTGGTTGATACCAGGGAGAGAGAGTGATAAACAATATAGACATTTGCAAAATATCCACTTCATTCTTCTATTGATAAGCATTTATGTATCCTGTGTCAATATAGAAAAGGAGGAAAATTATTATTCAGTAATATTATAGAACTTAATGCAATTTAAGCAAATGCATGTGTACAAATAAATGTGTATGTTACATATATATTTGATATGCCATATATGTATAAAATATCATTCTATGTAACCTACCACATGTTCAGAATCTGCTGCAGAGATTTTTTCTGTGACACAACAAAGAAACATTAAATGCTTATGTTTCTTTTGTTTTTTGTGGGTTTTTTTCTGTTTTTAAACTAGGGATTTGGTTATCCTGCAAATTATGAATTTTGTTTTAATATTCTAAAGCTATACCTTAATATTATTTGCCACATATTGACTGAGAGCTATTGAATCCTTCATAGTGTAATGTTCTTGGCCTAACACTCTGCATTTCCCAGGCTGCCAGCAAAGCAATTAGGTGGGGCAATTGTGGTCATGCAGGGGCCTTGTGAGCAGTTAGCAGACAGAGGAGCATACAGATCAGACAGACTCCTGTTGTAATGCAGGAAAGGCAGCCCTCCTTTCTCCCATCCCAGCAGTCAGTAGGAGGTAGAGCCACTCAGAGCTATATGAAGAGCCTTTGGGAATGGATGCCTGTGGTTATGTTTTGCTACACCTGCCCTATACTCACAACCTCCTGCATTCCATGCAGGCTTTACCTCTGCCTCTGCCTATTCTCTGGGCAGTTCTCCCTGTCAATTCAGCTGTCTGTGGGGGTCATGGGATCCCAGAGGTAGCTAGGATGCCAGTGTGTTTCTCTGCATTTCCTTCACTCACACCTTTCTTAGGAACTGTTTAGGGCTGGGAGCTGGTCCTGGTACTCGGCAATGTTATGCAGGGTTCCCAGCATCCTCCCTCTTCTATCTCAGTGTCAGTGGTACTTTTCTATCAACTTTCAGTGTTTTCTTTAAAAAGAAAGTGTGATGGTTTACTGGATATTTTGGGTTCAGTGAAGTGGGAGAGGCACTTTCTGGCTGCATTTAGTCAGCCATCTTGTTCCATAGTCATTGGAATTATCTTTCTAAATTTTATTTTCTGAATGTTTGTTCCTGGTATATAAAATTATAATTGATTTTTTAATTAAACTTTTTATTTTTAGATAGTTGTAGAATTACATGTAGTTAAAAGATTTTCTAAAGAGAGATCCTCTGTACCCTCTATCCAGTTTCATCAAATGATAATATCTCGCAAAACAGTATAGTGTCACACTCAGGAGTTTGACATTGACCCAGTGAAGATATAGGACATTTTCATAAACACAAGGATCCCTCATTTTGCCTATTTGTAAAATACTTCCCTTTCCCCATCTCCCACCTGAACTCCTTGTAAACACGAATTTGTTCTCCATTTCTGTTATGTTGTTATATCAAGAAACTTATGTAAGTGGAATCACACCACATGTAATCTTTTGGGGTTGTCTTTTTTCTGTTAGCATAATTATCTAGACATTTATCCATATTGTATATCAGGTGTTGGCCACATTGTATGACAGAGAAGTATTCCATGGTATGGTTATGCCACAGTCTGTTTAACATTCACTGATTAAGGGAAATCTAGGTTGCTTCCAATTGTGGGTAAATACAAAACTACTGTAACCCCTATACAGGTTTTGGTTATTAACACAGTTTTCTTTTCTCTGGGATAAATGTCCAGGGGTGCAATAGCAGAGTTGGCATGGTAATTGCCTATTTAATTTTTAAAATAACGATGCAGAATGACTATAAAATTGTGCATTCCAACCAGCGAACTATGAGTGATCCAATTCTTTCCATCTTCACCAGCATTTTTAGTCACTATTTAAAAGAAATGTAGCTATTGTTACACATGTGTGATGATATCTCATTACATTTTTTTGTTTGTTTTTGTTTTTTTGAGGCAGTCTTGCTCTGTCACCCAGGCTGGAGTGCAATGACGCGTGTGACTCAGCCTCCCAAGTAACTGGGATTATAGATGTGCACCACCATGCACAGCTACATTTTATGTTTTTAGTAGAGGTGAGGTTTCAGCATCTGTGGTCTCGAACCCCTGGCCTCAAGTGATCCACCTGCCTCCGCCTCCCAAAGTGCTGGAATTACAGGTGTGAGCCACCGCGCCTGTTCTTATTATGGTTTTACTTTACATTTTCCTAATGCCTAAGATGTTGAATGTATTTTCCATCTGCAAATCCTGTTGAATGAAATCTCTCTTTATGCCTTTTTCTCATTTTCTTCTTTTTTTGTTGTTGTTGAGTTCCAGGGTTTTTATATTTTCTGCATGCCAGTATTTTCTTGGATATATTGTTTACAAAATGTTCTTGTTGCATAGCCTCTTTCACTTTCTTACCAGGGTTTTTCACACAGTGAAAGTTTTAAATTTTGATAAAATACAGTTTATCTATACTTCCTTTTATGGATGGTGCTTTTTGTGTCAAGTGTAAAAATTCCTTGTCTAGTGCTACTCCAGAAGATTTTCTCCTATTTTTCCTAAAACTTTTATAGTTGTACACTTCATATTTAAGTCCAGTGTCCATTTTGAGTTATTTTTTATGTAAGGCATGAAATAGGTCGAAGTTAATTTTTTTTTGCCTATGGATATGCACTTGCTCCAGCATCATTTATTGAGTTGCTTTTTTACTTATGTGTAAAATCGGTTGGGCATATTTGTGTGGGGTCTATTCCTGGCTTCTCTATTCTGTTTCACTGATTTATATATTTATCTTTCTGGCTAATACCACACAGTCTTAATAATTATACCTGTATATGTCTTGAAATTGAGAAGACTGATGCCTCACACTTAATTCTTTTTCAAAATCATTTTAGATATTGTAATTCCTTTGCCTTTCCACATAAGTTGTAGAATAATATTGTCTACGTATACTAAAAATACTTACTGTGATTTTGATGGGTAACCAGCTAAGCGTTTGTTATTAATTTGGGGAGAATTAATATATTTACAATGTTGAGTCTAACAATCTGTTAATTCTGTATGTTTATTTATTAGATCTTTGATACCTTTCACTGACATTTTGTAGTTTTCAGCATCCAAGCCCCACACATGTTTTGTAGATGTACACCTACCTATTTCATTTTCTTTTGAGTAATAATAAGTGGCGTTATATTTTAATTGAAAGATTCATGTGTCTATGGCTGATATGTAAAAATACAATTGATTTTCATATATCAATCTTGTATCCTGTGGCCTTGAAGAACTCCCTTATTAGTTCTAAAGAGTTTTTTCTAGGTTCCTTGGGATTTTCTATGTTGACAAATGTGCCATTGCAAATAGGGACCGTTTATCTCCTTCTTTCCAGTCTGTATGCTTTCTATTTCCTTTTATTGTCTTACTGCATTTGCTAAATATTATTTACTTCATTGAATAATAGTAGTGAGAGCATATATCTTTTTTTTGTTCCTGGTCTTTGGGGAAAGCTTTCAGTCTTTTTACCATTAAGAATTATGTTAGTAGATTTTTAAACAATGCTATTTTTTTACCAAGTAGAGGAATTTCCTTTTTCTTCTCATCTTTTTTTATCATGAGTTGGTTGAATTTTGTGAAATGCTTTCCTGCTTTGATTCTATAATCATGTGATTGTGTTTCTTCAAGCTGTTAAAGTGGTGTTTTACATTGATTGATTTTCGAACATTGAACCATCCTTGCATACTTGCATAAATATGTATCCATCCTTGCATACTTGCATCCTTGCATAAATAAGCACCATTTAGTCATGATATATAGTTATTTTTATATGTAATTCTGAGTTCTTTTACCAATATTTTGTTAAGGATCTTTTGGATATATATTCACATAAGAAATATTTGTCTGTGGGTTTTGTTTTATTATACTTTCTTTGTTTGCTTTTTGCATCTGGGTAACATTCCCTTCATAATATCCATTTGGATATTCTCTCCTTTTATTTTCTGATAGAGATGGTTTAGAATTGGTGTAAATTTTGTAAGTATTTGTTGGGATTTTCCAATGAAAGAATTTTTGCCTAGACAGTTTTTGGAGGAGTTTTAAAATTACAAATTCAATTATCTTAATAGTTGTAGGTCTGTTCAAATTACCAATTTCACATTGGTGAGTTTTGGTAGTCTGTTTTTCTTTTTAGGAATTGCCTATGCCTCTTAGGTTAACAAACTGATGTGTGTAGAGTGGTTTGTAGTATTTCCTTATTATGCTTTTGATTCCTACAGAGTCTGTAGTGATCTCTCTCCTGTTTCTTTCCTGATGTTGGAACAGGTGTACTTTATTTTATTGGGCTTTACATTTTGACTCTACTCAAAGATTGTGTTTTTTACATGTCAAAAGTTTATGACAATCCTGCATCAAGCAAGTCTGTCAGTGCTATTTTTTTTTAACAGCATGTTTTCATTTTGTCTCTGTGTCACATTTTGGTAATTCTTACAATGTTTTAAACTTTTTAATAATTACTGTGTCTGTGATGGTGATCTCTGATCAGTGATGTTTGATGTTACTCATACAATTGTTTTGGCCTACCATGAACCACATCCATAGAATATGTTGAACTTAATCAATACATGTTGTGTGTGTTCTGTTTGTTCCACTTAATGACCATTTCCCATCTCTTTCTCTCTCTATGAGTTTTCTTTTTCACTGAGACACATCAATACTGAAATTAGGCCAAATAATTGCCCTACAGTGTCCTCTAAGTGTTCAAGTGAAAGGAAGAGATGCGTATCTCTCACTTTAAGTGAAAAGCTAGAAATGAGCAAATTTACTGAGAAAGGCATGTCACAAGCCAAAATAGGTCAAAAGCTAGGCCTCTTGCACCAAACAGCCAAGGTGTGAATGGAAACTAAAAGTTTTTGAAAACAGGTAAAAGTACTGTTTCAGATAACACATGAATGATAAAAAAAAAAAAAAAAAAAACAGCTTAATTGCTAATAAAGAGATAATTTTTCGCAGTCTGGCTAGATTAGACTAGCCACAAAATTTTCTTAAGTCAAAACCTAATCCAGAGCAAGGCCTGAATTCTCTTCAGTCCTACAAAGGCTAAATGAGGTGCAGAAGTTGCACAAGAAAAGTTGGAAATTAGCACAGGTTGCTTCCTGAGGTTTGAGAACATAAGTGCTCTCTATAACATAAAAGTACAAGGTAAAGCTGTAAGTGGTGATTTAAAAGTTGCAGCAAGCCATCCATAATCTAGCTAAAATCACTGATGAATCTTCAGTGGCTACACTCAACAACAGGTTATCAGTATAGATGAAATAACCTTCTGTTGGAAGAAGATGCCATCTAGGACTTTCATAGCTAGAGATAAGATGTCAATGCCTGGCTTCAAAGGGCAGGCTGACTCATGAGTTAGTGGCTAATGCAGCTGGTAACTTTAAATTGAAGCCATTGCTCATTTACCATTTTGTAAATCACAGGTCCCATAAGAATTATGCTCAATTTACTCTTCCGATGCTCTATAAATGAAACAGCAAAGCTAAATCACAGTACATCTGTTTACAACATGATTTACTAAATACTTTAAGTCCACTGTTGAGACCTACTGCTGAGAAAAATAGATTAAAAAAATAATACTGCTCACTGATAGTGCCCCTTGTCAGCCAAGAGCTCTGATGAAAATGTACAAATAGAATAATGTTGTTATCATGGCTACTAACACAGCATCCATTCTGCAGCCTATGGATTAAGGACTAATTTTGAGTTTCAAGTCTTACTGTTTAAGAAATACATTTTGTCAGGCTGTAGCTGCCATAGATAGGGATTGCTGTGATAGACCTGGGCAAAGTAATTTAAAAACATTTGGAAAGGACTCACCATTCTAGATGCCATTCAGAACATTCATGATTCATGGAGGGAGTTCAAAATATCAGCATTAATAAAACTTTAGAAGTTGATTTGACCCTTTATGGATCAGTTTGAGGGGTTTATGACTTCAGTGGTGGAAAGTAGTGGCAGATGTGGTAACAATAGCAAGAGAACTAGAATTAGAAGGAGAGCCTGAAGATGTGACTGAACTGCTGCAATCTCATGATAAAGTAAGTGTTCACAGATGAGGAGGTTTTTCTTATGAATAATCAAAGAAAGGGGTTTCTTGAGGTGGAATCTACTCCTGGTGAAGATGCTGTAAACATTATTAGAATGACAACAAAGGATTTAGAATATGACACAAACTTACTTGATAAAACAGTGGCAGGATCTGTGAGGATTGACTCTTCCAATTTTGAAAAAGTTCTACTCTGAATAAAATGCTATTAAATAGAACTGCATGCTATAGAGAAATATTTTGTCAAAGGAAGAGTCAACCTGTGGGGCAACTTCATTGTTGTCTTTCTGTTGCAACCACCACCATGATGAGTCAGCAGCTATAAGCATCAAAGTAGGACCCTCCACTAACAAAAACTGTACATCTCAATGAAGGTTTACATGGTCATTAGCAGTTTTCACAATAAGATCTTTTAAAGTTAAGGTATGTACATTTTAAAAACATAATTCTATTGCATGTTTAATAGGCTGTAGTATAGCATAAACATAACTTTATATATGCACTGGAAAACTGGAAAGTTGTGTGACTTATTTTGTTGCAATATTCACTGTATTGTGGTGGCCTAGTACTGAACCTGCAGTATCTCCAAGGTGTACCTGTAATTTGTTTCTTTCTATTTTTCTCTTTGTCAGGCTTGTTAGAAGCAGGTTTTTTTGTTTGTTTGTTTGTTTGTTTTTTTAAGATCCAGATCTTTATTTCATTGTTTTATTATTTTGCTGTTTTTAATGTTATGATTTGCACTCTATATTATTTCCTTCTTTCTGCTTTATTTAGTTTTATTATGCTTGTCAATTTCTAGGTTTTGTGCGTATATTATTGATTTGAGACTTTTACTATTTTCAAGAAAATGCACTTATTTGCTATATTGTCCGTATAGCACTACTTTTCCTCTATTCCAAAAATTTTGATATGTCTTATTTTCATATGTTTTTCAGTTTAGAGAGTGTGTGTGTTTGCATGTCCTTTTTGTTTCATGGATTATTTAGAAGTCTCTTGTTTAGATTTCAAATCTTTGCCTTGTCTGGTATGTTTCTGTTGTTTCCATTCTGGTCAAATAATATATGGAGTATTATTTCAATTATTTTAAAATCATTGATTTTTCTTTTAAGGTATAGAACATGGTCTATCTTGGAATAAGTTGTGCAGGCATGTATTTGCTGGTTTTGGCTGGAGTGTTCTTTAAATGTCAGCTATGTCCTGGTGGTTGATATTGTTGAGTTCTTTTGTATCTTTGTTGATTATATGTCTAGTTCTTTCTAATTTTGTGAGGCTTGTTGATGTCTCCAACTATGTTTATGGCCTTTCTTTCATTTTTTCAGTTATATCAGTTTTGCATCACATATTTTGCAGCTTTCTTGTTTGGTATATATACCTTTATGATTGTTTTGTCTTCTTGATGGATTAATTTTTTTATCATTATGTATTGTGCCTCTCTGTCTCTGGTAATTTCTTTTCTTTTGAAGCCTACTTTACCTGATATTAACACAGCCGCTCCTGCTTTCTTATGTCTACTTGGTAGATCTTTTTCCATCTTTTTATAGTCAACATTCTTGTATCTTTATATTTTTAGTAAGTTTCAGATGGAGAGCATATTTTTGGGTCTGCCTTTAAATTCACTCTGCTAATCTCTGTCTTTTAGTTGGTGTATTTATACCATTTACATTTATATAATTAATTATCTGTAGGAGCTTAAGTCTCCCACTTTATTTCTTGTATTTTGTTTGTTCTCACTTATTTTTCTTTTTCCTTTTTCCTTTCTTCTTGGGAGTTATTTGAATCTTTTTAGGAGTTTCATTTTTATTTATAAATATTTTTAATGATATCTCTTTTCTAGTGGTTGTTTAATGGTTAGTCTAGTGTATGTGTGTGTGTGTATATAAAATTTTATCAACTTTATCAATTCATGTGAAGTGTAGGAAACTTAAAATTGGTATCTCATTACCCTCTCAATACAATTGCCTGAAATATTTCTTGTACGTACATATAGACTCACATTACATAGTGAGTCTGTGAGAGTGTATAATACAATTGCCTGAAATATTTTTGTACATACATATAGACTCACATTAGTGTCACAATTTTTGCTTCAGCATTCAAACATAAAAACCCAAGATGAGAATTTTGTCTGTTGTATTTGCCCATGTATTTGCCTACCATTATAGTTTTTTCTTCCTAATGTTCCAAGAGTTCTTATTTTTTTGTTTACTTTATGTTTAGAGATCTTTCATTAACCATTATATTAGGGTAGGTATGCTGGCAAAAAGTTTTCTTACTTTTTCTTCTTCAAAGAATGTCTTAATTTTTTCTTCATGTCTGAAGAGTATTTTTACTGGATATAGGATGTGGGTTCACAGTTTTTTTATTTAAGCACTTCAGAAACTACTTCCAATGGGGCACCAAGATGGCCAACTAAAAGGAGCTATGGTGTGTGACTCTCACAGAGAGGAACGAAAGGGACTAGTAAATGCAGCACCTTTAACTGAAACATCCAGGTACTTGTACTGGGACTGATCAGGTAAACAACTCAACCCACAGAGAATGGAGAAGGGCAGGGTAGGGCAACAACTTACCTGGGAACAACATGGATGCAAGAGAACCTACCCCTGCCCAGGGAAGCGTGAGTGAATACGTGACCCTGGGATACCATACCCCTCCCATGGATCTTTGCAAGTCTGGTCAGGAGATCCTCTTGTGAATCCATTCCACCCGGGCCTTCGGTCTGACACGCAGAATTGTGTATAGTATCAACAGAAAAACTGCTCACACATGCATGGAGACCCAGGACTTTACATACTCTGGCTCTAGTATCCCTGACAAAGGTGATTGCAGCTCAGGAAGGGAGGGAGCTTGGACGTCCATATTTACCCCTAGGCAGGGATCTGAATCCAGGGGGCTAAGCAGCATTGGTGTGTAGGCCCCATTTCCACAGCTCCTTACAGGATAAGACCCACTGGCTTGGAATTTCAGCCAGCCCCCAGCAACAGAGTCGCACCTACCTGGGACAAAACAGAGTTCCTGTGGGGAGGGGCAGACTGCCGTCTTTGCTGCTTGGATAACTCAGCCATTCCAGCCTGTAGGATTAGGCAAGTCCAAACCGACCGGGCATGGAAGGGATCCCCTAGCACAGCAAAGCCGCTCTACTAAAATGTGGCCAGACTGCTGCTTTAAGAGGAACTCTCAATCCGAATCCTCATCTTCGGTGGGACCTCCCAACTGACAGTTTCGATTTCTTCTTGGGACTGAGTGACCAGGGGGAGGAACAGGCTACCATCTCTGCTGTATGGACAGCTCAACCTTTCCAGCCTGTGGGCTTTGGAGAGTCCAAACCGACCAGGGCAGAAGGGATCCCCCAACACAACACAGCTGCTCTAACACAACATGGCCAACTACTTCTTTAAGCAGGACCCTGATCCGTTCTTCATATCTGGGCAGGACCTCCCGACTGGACCCTCCAGCCACCCTCATTTGTATTCTCTGGCTCACAGTGTTTTGATTTCACCCTGGGACTGAGTTCCCAGGGGGCGGGTGGGGGCCACCATTGTTGCTGTTTGGGCAACTCAGCATTCTATCCTGTGGGCTTTGGAGAGCCCAAGCCCACCAGGGCAGAAGCAGTACCCCAGCACAGCACAGCTGCTCTATGAAACCGTGGCCATCCTGCTTCCTTAAGCAGTCCCTGATCTGTTCTTCCTTACAGGGCAGAACTTCCCAACTGTGGCCTCCAGTCACTCCCATGGATGTTCTGTGGCTAAGAGGTTTGAAAACTTCCTGGGACAGAGCTCCTAGAGGGAGGAGTGAGCTGTCATTTTTGCTATCTCAGCAACTTCCCTAACTTACAGACTTTGGAGAGCCCAAGCTAACTAGGGACAGAAGTGGTACACCCACACAGCACAGCTACTTTGTAAAAGTGTGACTAGACTGCTTATTTAAGCAGATCCCTGATCCCATTCTTCCTGACTGGGTGAGACCTCCCAACGAGTGTCTTCAGTCACCACCTACAGGTGTGTTTGGGTCAGCAACCAGGTCTGTACCCCTCTGGGACAGAGCTCCCAGAGGAAGGGGCAGGCTGCCATCTTTTCAGTTTTGCAGCCTTCACTGGTGATACCCTCAGGTATTGGAACACCTAAGGCAACTAGGGACTGGAGCAGATGCCCAGCAAACCACAGCAGCCCTATGGAAAAGTGGCCAGACTGTAAAAAGAAAAAAAAAATCCAAAGATTAGCCTCAAAGAATGAAGGTAGATGAGCCCACAAAGATAAGAAAGAATCTGCACAAGAATGCTGAAAACTTAAAAAGCCACAGTACCCTCTTCTGTCCAAATGACCACATCATCTCTCCAGCAATGGTTTGGAACTGGGCAGAGGCTGAGATGGCCGAAATGACGGAAGTAGACTTTGGAATATAGATAAAATTGATGTTCATTTTGCTACAGGTGCACCTTCTAACTCAATGCAGGAAGCTAAAAATCATGATAAAACATTTCAGCAACTGACAAGGTAAAATAGCCAGTATGGAGAATAACATAACCAACCTGATAGATCTGAAAAAAACAATAGAAGAAGTTCATAATGTAATTCCAAGTATTAATAGCAGAATAGACCAAGTGGAGGAAAGAATCCCAGAGCTTGAAGACTGTCTTTCTGAAATAAGACAGGCATACAGGAATAGAGAAAAAAATGAAAAAGAATGGACAAAACCTCTGAGAAATATGAGATTATGTAAAGAGACTGAATATGTGACGGATTGGTATACCTGAAAGAGATGAGAAAAATGGAACCAACTTGGAAAATATATTTCAGGATATCTTCCATGAGGACTTCCCCAACCTAGCTAGACAGACCAACATTCAATTTCAGGAAATGGGACAACTCCTGTAAATATTCCACAAGAAGATCATCCCCAAGACACGTAATCATCAGATTCTCCAAGGTGAAAATGAAAGAAAAAACGTTAAGGACAGCCAGAGAGAAAGGCCAGGCAACCTACAAAGGGAAGACCATCTGTCTAACAGCAGACCTCTCAGTGGAAACCCTACATGTCAGAAGAGATTGGGGACCAATATTCAACATGTTGAAAAAAGAAATTCCGACCCAGAACTTCATATCTGGCCAATCTAAGCTTCATAAGCAAAGGAGAAATAAGATACGTTCCAGACAAGGAAATGAGAAGGAAATTTGTTACCACCATACCTGCTTCCGAAAGAAGCATTAAATATGAAAAGTAAAAATCGTTACCAGGTACTACAAAAGCACACTGGAGTACACACACCAATGACACTATTAAGTAATTACAGTGGTGGCGCCCAAGATGGCCGAAAAGGAGCAGCTTCAGTCTCCAGCACCCAGCATGAGCAACACAGAAGACGGGCAATTTCTGCATTTTCAACTGAGGTACTGGGTTCATCTCACTGGGGCGTGTCGGACAGTTGATACTGGTCCGTGGGTGCAGCCTGACCAGAGAGAGCTGAAGCTGGGCGAGGCATCGCCTCACCTGGGAAGCAAAAGGGGGAAGGGAATTCCTCTTCCTAGCCAAGGGAAATTGAGACACACAACACCTGGAAAATCGGGTAACTCCCACCCTAATACTGTGCTTTACCGAGGGTCTTAGTAAACGGCACACCAGGAGATTATATCCCACACCTGGCCTGGAGGATCCCATGCCCATGAAGCCTCCCTCATAGCTAACACAGTAGTCGGAGATCTAACTGCAAGGTGTCAGCGAGGCTGGGGGAGGGGTGCCCGCCATTGCTGAGGCTTAAGTAGATAAACAGAGCTGCCAGGAAGCTGGAATTGGGTGGAGCCCACCATAGCTCAAGGAGGCCTGCCTGCCTCTGTAGACTCCACCTCTGGGGACGGGGCATAGCTAAACAAAGAGCAGCAGAAACCTCTGCAAATGTAAAAGTGCCTGTCTCACAGCTTTGAAGAGAGCAGTGGTTCTCCCAGCATGAAGGTTGAGATCTGAGAACAGACAGACTGCCTGCTCAAGTGGGTCCCTGACCCCTGAGTAGCCTAACTGGGAGACATCCCCCACTAGTTGCAGACTGACACATCACACTTCACACGGCTGGGTACACCCTGAGATGAAGCTTCCAGAGCAAGAATCAAACAGCAACACTCGCTATTCAGCAATATTCTATCTTCTGCAGCCTCCGCTGCTGATACCTAGGCAAACAGGTTGTGGAGTGGATCTCAAGCAAACTCCAACAGACCTACAGCTGAGGGTCCTGACTATTAGAAGGAAAACTAACAAACAGAAAGGACACCCACACCTAAATCCCATCAGTACGTCACCATGATCAAAGACCAAAGGCAGATAAAACCACAAAGATGGGGAAAAAGCAGGGCAGAAAAGCTGGAAACTCAAAAAGCAGAGTGCATCTCCCCCGCCAAAGGAACGCAGCTCATCACCAGCAACGGAACAAAGCTGGATGGAGAATGACTTTGACGAGTTGAGAAAAGAAGGTTTCAGTCGATCAACCTTCTCAGAGCTAAAGGAGGAATTACGTACCCAGCGCAAAGAAACGAAAAACCTTGAAAAAAGAAAGAATGAATGGATAACTAGAATAATCAATGCAGAGAAGACGTTAAAAGAACTGATAGAGATGAAAACCATGACACGAGAACTATGTGACAAATTCACAAGCTTCGGTAACTGACTCGATCAACTGGAAGAAAGAGTATCAGTGATTGAAGATCAAATGAATGAAAGGAAGCGAGAAGAGAAGTGTAGAGAAAAAAGACTAAAAAGAAATGAACAAAGCCTCCAAGAAATATGGGATTATGTGAAAAGATCAAATCTACGTCTAATTGGTGTGCCTGAAAGTGACGGGGAAAATGGAACCATGTTGGAAAACACTCTGCAGGATATCATCCAGGAGAATTTCCCCAACCTAGTAAGGCAGGTCAATATTCAAATTCAAGAAATACAGAGAATGCCACAAAGATACTCCTTGAGAAGAGCAACTCCAAGACACATAATTGTCAGATTCACCAAAGTTGAAATGAAGAAAAATGTTAAGGGCAGCCAGAGAGAAAGGTTGGTTTACCAACAAAGGGAAGCCCATCAGACTAACAACAGATCTCTCGGCAGAAACTCTACAAGCCAGAAGAGAGTGGGGGCCAATATTCAACATTCTGAAAGAAAAGAATTTTAAACCCAGAAGTTCATATACAGCAAAACTAAGTTTCATAAGTGAAGGAGAAATAAAATCCTTTACAGACAAGCAAATGCTTAGAGATTTTGTCACCACCAGCCCTGCCCTACAAGAGCTCCTGAAGGAAGCAATAAACATGGACAGAAACAACTGGTACCAGCCATTGCAAAAACATGCCAAAATGTAAAGACCATCGAGGCTAGGAAGAAACTGCATCAACTAACGAGCAAAATAACCAGCTAATATCAAAATGACAGGATCAAGTTCACATATAACAATATTAACCTTAAATGTAAATGGACTAAGTGGTCCAATAAAAAGACACAGACTGGCAAATTGGATAAAGAGTCTAGACCCATCAGTTTGCTGTATTCAGGAGACCCATCTCACATACAGAGAAACACATAGGCTCAAAATAAAGGGATGGAGGAAGATCTACCAAGCAAATGGAAAACAAAAAAAAAGCAGGGGTTGCAATCCTAGTCTCTGATAAAACAGACTTTAAACCATGAAAAATCAAAAGAGACAAAGAAGGCCATTACATAATGGTAAAGGGATCAATTAATCAGGAATAGCTAATTATCCTAAATATATATGCATCCCATACAGGAACACCCAGATTCATAAAGCAAGTCCTTAGAGACTTACAAAGAGATTTAGACTACCACACAACAATAATGGGAGACTTTAACACCCCACCGTCAGCATTAGACAGATCAACGAGACAAAAAAGTTAACAAGGATATCCAGGAATTGAACTCATCTCTGCACCAAGCAGACCTAATAGACATCTACAGAACTCTCCACCCCAAATCAACAGAATATACATTCTTCTCAGCACCACATCGCACTTATTCCAAAATTGACCACATAGTTAGAAGTAAAGCACTCCTCAGCATATGTACAAGAACAGAAATTATAACAAACTGTCTCTCAGACCACAGTGCAATCAAACTAGATCTCAGGACTAAGAAACTCAATCAAAACCGCTCAACTACATGGAAACTGAACAACCTGCTACTGAATGACTACTGGGTACATAACGAAATGAAGGCAGAAATAAAGATGTTCTTTGAAACCAATGAGAACAAAGACACAACATACCAGAATCTCTGGGACACATTTAAAGCAGTGTGTAGAGGGAAATTTATAGCACTAAATGCCCACAAGAGAAAGCTGGAAAGATCTAAAATGGACACTCTAACATCACAATTAAAAGAACTAGAGAAGCAAGAGCAAACACATTCCAAAGCTAGCAGAAGGCAAGAAATAACTAAGATCAGAGCAGAACTGAAGGAGATAGAGACACAAAAAACCCTCAAAAAAAATCAATGAATCCAGGAGCTTGTTTTTTGAAAAGATCAACAAAATTGATAGACCACTAGCAAGACTAATAAAGAAGAAAAGAGAGAAGAATCAAATAGATGCAATAAAAAATGATAAAGGGGATATCACCACCGACCCCACAGAAATACAAACTACCATCAGAGAATACTATAATCACCTCTATGCAAATGAACTAGAAAATCTAGAAGAAATGGATAGTTTCATGGACACTTACACTCTCCCAAGACTAAACCAGGAAGAAGTTGAATCCCTGAATAGACCAATAGCAGGCTCTGAAATTGAGACAAGAATTAATAGCCTACCAACCAAAAAAAGTCCAGGACCAGAAGGATTCACAGCCGAATTCTACCAGAGGTACAAGGAGGAGCTGGTACCATTCCTTCCGAAACTATTCCAATCAATAGAAAAAGAGGGAATGCTCCCTAACTCATTTTATGAGGCCAGTATGATCCTGATACCAAAGTCTGACAGAGACACAACAAAAAAAGAGAATTTTAGACTAATATCCCTGATGAACATCGATGCAAAAATCCTCAGTAAAATACTGGCAAACCGAATCCAGCAGCACATCAAAAAGCTTATCCACCATGATCAAGTGGGCTTCATCCCTGGGATGCAAGGCTGGTTCAACATATGCAGATCGATAAACGTAATCCAGCATATAAACTGAACCAAAGACATGATTATCTCAATAGATGCAGAAAAGGCCGTTGACAAAATTCAACAGCCCTTCATGCTAAAAACTCTAAAGAAGTTCAGTATTCAGTATTGATGGAACGTATCTCAAAATAATAAGAGCTATTTATGACAGACCCACAGCCAATATCATACTGAATGGGCAAAAACTGGAAGCATTCCCTTTGAAACTGGCACAAGACAGGGATGCCCTCTCTCACCACTCCTATTCAACATAGTGTTGGAAGTTCTGGCTAGGGCAATCAGGCAAGATAAAGAAATCAAGGGTATTCAGTTAGGAAAAGAAGAAGTCAAATTGTCCCTGTTTGCAGATGACATGATTGTATATTTAGAGAACCCCATTGTCTCAGCCCAAAATCTCCTTAAGCTGATAAGCAACTTCAGCAAAGTCTCAGGATCCAAAATCAATGTGCAAAAATCACAAGCATTCTTATGCACCAGTGACAACAAACAGAGAGCCAAATCATGAATGAACTCCCATTCACAATTGCTTCAAAGAGAATAAAATACCTAGGAATCCAACTTATAAGGGATGTAAAGGACCTCTTCAAGGAGAACTGAAAACTACTGCTCAGTGAAATAAAAGAGGACACAAACAAATGGAACAACATAGTATGCTCATGGATAGGAAGAATCAATATTGTGAAAATGTCCATACTGCCCAAGGTCATTTATAGATTTAATGCCATGTCCTTGAAGCTACCAATGAGTTTCTTCACAGAATTGGAAAAAACTGCTTTAAAGTTCATATGGAACCAAAAAGGACCCCACATTGCCAAGACAATCCTAAGCCAAAAGAACAAAGCTGGAGGCATCATGCTACCTAACTTCAAGCTATGCTTCAAGGCTACAGTAACCAAAACAGCATGGTACTCTTACCAAAACAGAGATATAGACCAATGGAACAGAACAGAGCCCTCATAAATAATACCACACATCTACAACCATCTGGTCTTTGACAAACCTGAGAAAAACAGGAAATGGGGAAAGGATTCCCTATTTAATAAATGGTGCTGGGAAAATTGGCTTGCCATAAGTGGAAAGCTGAAACTGGATCCTTCCTTACTCCTTATACGAAAATTAATTCAAGATGGATTAGAGTCTTAAATGTTAAACCTAATACCATAAAAACCCTAGAAGAAAACCTAGATAATACCATTGAGGACATAGGCATGGGCAAGGACTTCATGTCTAAAACACCAAAAGCTACGGCAACAAAGGCCAAAATTGACAAATGGGATCTAATTAAACTAAAGAGCTCCTGCACAGCAAAAGAAACTACCATCAGAGTGAACAGGCAACCTACAGAATGGAAGAAAATTTTTCATTCTACTTATCTGACAAAGGGCTAATATCGAGAACCTACAAAGAACTCAAACAAATTTACAACAACAAAAAAAAACCCCATCAAAAAGTGGGCAAAGGATATGAACAGACACTTCTCAAAAGAAGACATTGATACAGCCAACAGACACTTAGAAAAATGCTCATCATCACTCGCCATCAGAGAAATGCAAATCAAAACCACAATGAGATACCATCTCACGTCAGTTAAAATGGTGATCATTAAAAAGTCAAGCAACAGGCTGGGTGCGGTGGCTGAAGCCTGTAATCCCAGCACTTTGGGAGGCCCAGACGGGCAGATCACGAGGTCAGCAGATCGAGACCATCCTGGCTAACACAGTGAAACTCCGTCTCTACTAAAAAAAAAATACAAAAAAAAAAAAAAAAAAAACAGCCGGGCGAGATGGCGGGCTCCTATAGTCCCAGCTACTCGGGAGGCTGAGGCAGGAGAATGGCATGAACCCCGGAGGCAGAGCTTGCAGTGAGGTGAGATCCAGCCACTGCACTCCAGCCCGGGCGACAGAGCGAGACTCCCCCTCAAAAAAAAAAAAAAAGTCAAGCAACAACAGATGCTGGAGAGGATGTGGAGAAATAGGAACACTTTTACAGTGTTGGTGGGACTGTAAACTAGTTCTATCATTGTGGAAAACTGTGTGGCAATTTCGGAAGGATCTAGAACCAGAAATACCATTTGACCCAGCCATCCCATTACTGGGTATATACCCAAAGGATTATAAATCATGCTACTGTAGAGACACATGCACACGTACGTTTATTGCGGCACTATTCACAATAGCAAAGACTTGGAATCAATCCAAATGTCTGACAGTGACAGACTGGATTAAGATAATGTGGCACATATACACCATGGAATACTATGCAGCCATAAAAAAGGATGAGTTTGTGTCCTTTATAGGGACATGGATGCAGCTGGAAACCATCATTCTTAGCAAACTCTTGCAAGAGCAGAAAACCAAACACTGCATGTTCTCACTCATGTGGGATTTGAACAATGAGATCACTTGAACGCAGGACAGGAAACATCACACACCAGGGCCTATTGTGGGGAGGGGACGGGGGGAGGGATAGCATTAGGAGATATACCTAATGTAAGTGACGAATTAATGGTTACAGCAAACCAACATGCACATGTATACATATGTAAATCTGCATGTAGTGCACATGTACCCTAGAACTTAAAGTATAATAATAAAGAAGTAAAAATAAGAAAAAATAAAAAAAAAATATAGTAACCACAAGTTATTTTGAACAAGTCTGCAAAATAACCAGCCAGCATCATAATGACAGGATCAAATCTGTACAAAGCAATACTAACCTTAAATGAAAATGGTATAAATAACCCACTTAAAAGACCCAGAGAGGCCAGCTGAATAAAGAAACAAGACCCAATTGTCTGATGTCTTCAAGAGACCTGTCTCACATGTAGTGACACACATAGGCTCAAAAAGGGATGGAGGAAAATTTACAAAGCAAATGGAAAACAGAACAAAGCAGGGGTTGCATTCCTGGTTTCTGACAAAGCAGACTTTAACCAACAAAGATCAGAAAAGATAAGGAAGGGCATTGCATAATGGTAAAGGGTTCAATTCAACAAGAAGAATTAACTGTCTCAACTATATAGGCACCCAACACTGGAGCACCCAGATTCATAAACCAAGTTATTAGAGACCTTGTAAGAGACTTTGACTCTCACTCAGTAATAGTAGGAGACTTTAACACCCTACTGACAATATTAGACAGATTGAGACTGAAAATTAACAAAGATATAAAGATCTCAACTCAGATCTGGATTAAATGGACCTGATAGATATCTACAGAACTCTCCACTCAAAAAACAGCAGACTATATGTTCTTCTCATCACCACGTGGCACTTACTATAAAAAAGATCACATAATCGGAAGTAAAGCACTGCTCAGCAAAGACAAAAGAACTGAAATCCTAACAAATAGTCACTTGGACCAGAGCACAATCAAATTAGAACTAAAGTGTGAAGAAATTCACTCAAAACCATATGATTACATGGAAATTAAATAACCTGCCCCTGAATTACTTTTGGGTAAATAATGAAATTAAGATGGAAATCAAGTTCTTTCAAACTAATAAGAACAAAGATACAACGTACCAGATTCTCTGGGACACAGTTAAAGTGGTGTTAAGAAGGAAATTTATAGCAGTCAATGCTCACATCAGAAAGCTAGCAAGATCTCAAGTTAGCAACCTAATGTCACAATGAAAAGAATTAGAGAACCAAAAGCAAACAAATCGCAAAGCGAGAAGAAGACAAGAAATAACCAGAATCAGGGCTGAGCTGAAGGAGATGGAGACAAGAAAAGCCATTAAAATCACCAGTGAATCCAGGAGTTGGTTGTTTGAAAACATTAATCAAATAGGCCACTAGATAGACTAATGAAGAAGAAAAGAGAGAAGAGTCAAATAAACATAATCAGAAATGATAAGGTGGACATTACCATTGTCCCTAGAGAAATACAAGCAACCATCAGAGAATATTGTAAACACCCCTATCTGTATCAACTAGAATATCTAGAATAAATGGATAAATTCCTGGACACATACACCCTGTCAAAAGTGAACCAGGAAGAAATTGAATCCCTCAACAGAGCAGTAACGAGTTCTGAAATTGAGGCAGCAATAAATAGCCTACCAAGTAAAAAAAAAAAGAAAAAAAATCCCAGGACCAGACAGCTTCACAGCTGAATTCTACCAGTGTACAAGGAAGAACTGGTATCATTCCTACTGAAACTATTCCAACAAATTGAGGAGGAGGAACTCCTCCCTAACTCATTCTATAAGCCAATATCATCCTGACACCAAAACTTGACAGAGATACAGAAACAAAAGAAAACTTCAGGCCAATATCCTTGATGAACATTGATGCAAAAATCCTCTGCAAAATGCTAGCAAACTGAATCCAGCTTATCCAGAAAGATAATCCAGCTTCATCTCAAAAAGCTTATCCACCACAATTAAATAGGCTTTATCCCTGGTATGCAAGCTTGGTTCATCATTGCAAGTCAATAAATGTGATTTATCACATAAACAGAACTAAAGACCAAAACCACTTGATTATCTCAGTAAATTCAGAAAAGATTTTCGATAAAATTCAACATCCCTTTACTTTAAAAACTCTGACTAAACTAGGTATTGAAGGAATATACCTCAAACTAATAAGAGCCATATATGACAAACTCGCAGCCAACATCATACTGAATGGGTAAAATCTAGCAGCATTCTCCTTGAGAACCGGCACAAGACAAGGATGCCCCCTCTCACCACTCCTTTTCAACATAGTATTGGAATTTCTGGCCTGAACAATCAGGCAAGAGACAGTAATAAAGGGCATTCAAATAGGAAAAGAGGAAGTCAACCTATCCCTGTTTCCAGATGACATGATTCTGTATCTAGAAAACCCCAGTCATCTCAGCCCAAAAGCTTCTTAAGGTGATAAGCAGCTTTAGTAAAGTCTCAGGATACAAAATCAATGTGCAAAAATCACTGGCATTACTATACATGAACAACAGTAGAAGATGAGAGCCAGATCATGAATGTACTCCCCTTTCCACTTGCCAGAAAAAGATTAAAATACTTAGGAATATAACTAACAACAAAGTGAAAGATCTCTGCAAGGAGAGCTGCAAATCACTGCTCAAAGAAATCAGAAATTACACAAACGAATGGAAAAACATTCCATGCTCATGGATAGGAAGAATCAATATTGATAAAATGGTCAAAATGCCCAAAGCAATTTATAAATTCACTGCTGTTCTCGTTAAACTACTGTTGACATCTAGTTCTGTAAACTACCATTCACAGAACTGGAGAAAACTATTTTAAAATTTGTACCGAACCGAAACAGAGCCCGAATAGCCTAAGCAATCCTAAGCCAAAAGAACAAAGCTGGAAGTATAACACTACCAAACTTCAAACTATACTATGGGGCTACAGTGACCAAAACAGCATGGTAATGGTACAAGAATAGACACATAACCAAAGGAACAGAATAGAGAATCCAAAAGAAGACCACACATGTACAACTATCTGTTCTTCAAGAAACCTGACAAAAACAGGCAATGGTGAAAGGATTCCCTATTCAATAAATGGTGCTCGGATAACTGGCTAGCCATAGGTCGAAAATTGAAACTGGACCCTTCCTGACACCATATACAAAAATTAATTCAAGGTGGATTAAGGAATTAAGTATAAAACCCAAAACTATAAAAACCCTGGAAGACAGCCTTAGGCAGCTGCATTTAGAACATAGGTACTGGCAAAGATTTAATGACAAAGGTGTCGAAAGCAATTACAGCCAAACCAAAAATTGACAAATGGGGTCTAGGTAAACTGAAGAGCTTCTGCACAGCAAAAGAAACTATCAACAGAGTAAATAGACAACCTACACAATGGCAGAAAATTTTTGCAAACTATGCATCTGACAAAGGTCTAATATCTAGCATCTATAAGGAACTTAAATACATTTAGAAGAAAAACCACCCCATTAAGACATGTGCAAAGGACATGGATACTTCTCAAAAGAAGATGTACATGCAGCCAACAAACATATTTTAAAAAGCTCAACATCAGTGATCATTAGAGAAATGCAAATCAAAACCACAATGAGCTATCATATCCTACTAATCAGAATGGCAATTATTAAAAAGCTGAAAAATAACAAGACTCTTGTGAGGTTGTGGACAAAAAGAAAGGCTTATACACTCTTGGTGGGAGTGTAAATTAGTTCAGTCATTGTGGACGACAGTGTGGCAATTCCTCAAAGACCTAAAATCAGAAATACCATTCGACCCAGCAATCCCATTACTGGGTATATACCCAAAGCAATGCAAGTCATTCTGTTATAATGACACATGCACCCATATGTTCATTGCAGTACTTATGACAATAGCAAACATATGAAATCAACCCAAGTGCCCATCAGTGATAGACTGGATAAAGAAAATGTGGTACACATACACCATGGAATATAAGGCAGCCACAAAAGAGAATGAAGATATGTCCTTTGCAGGGACATGGATGAAGCCAGAAGTCATTATCCTTAACAAACTAATACAGGAGCAGAAAACCAAATACTACATATTCTTACTTAGAAATGGAACTGAATGGTGAGAACACATGGACACATATAGAGGAAGAAAACACAACAGGGCCTACTTGAAGGTAGAAGGTGGGAGGAGGGACAGTATCAGGAAAAATAACTAGTCTTAATACCTGGGTAATGAAATAATTGTTACAACAAACCCCCATGACACATGTTTACCTGTGTAACAAACCTGCACATCCTGCACATGTACCTCTGAACTTAGAAAAAGTGCTTCCTTCTAGCCTTTCTGGTTTGTGGTAAGAAATCAATTGTCATTTGTATTGCCTTTCCCACTCTCCTGCTGTTTTTTTTTTTTTTTTTTTTTTTTTTTTGAGACAGTCTGGCGCTGTCACCCAGGCTGGAGTGCAATGGCATTATCTCGGCTCACTGCAACCTCTGCCTCCAGGTTCAAGTGATTCTCCTGACTCAGCCTCCTGAGTAGATGGGATTACAGACAGGGTTTGACTATGTTAGCCAGGCTGGTCCTTTCCTGCTGTTTTTAAGGTATTTCTGGCCGGGTATGATGGCCCACGCCTGTAATTGCAGCACTTTGGGAGGCCAAGAAGGGTGGATCAGCTGAGGTCAGGAGTTCGAGGCCAGCCTGGCCAACATGGAGAAACCCCATCTCTACTAAAAACACAAAAATTAGCTGGGAGTAGTGGCACATGCCTGTAATCCCACCTACTCAGGAGGCTGAGGCGGGAGAATTGCTTGAACCCAGGAAGCGGAGGTTGCGGTGAGCAGAGATCGCGCCATTGTACTCCAGCCTGGGCAACGAGTGAAACTCTGTCTCAAAAATAGAATAGAATAGAATAGAGAAAATAAATTCTTTTGTCTTTAGTTTTTGAATATTTGGCCATCATAAATCTCGGTGTGGATTTCATTAACTATACCCTCTTTCGGCCGGGCGTGGTGGATCAAGCCTGTAATCCCAACACTTTGGGAGGCCGAGACGGGCGGATCACGAGGTCAGGAGATCGAGACCATCCTGGCTAACACAGTGAAACCCCGTCTCTACTAAAAAATACAAAAAACTAGCCGGGCGAGGTGGCGGGCGCCTGTAGTCCCAGCTACTCGGGAGGCTGAGGCAGGAGAATGGCGTGAACCCGGGAGGCAGAGCTTGCAGTGAGCTGAGATCCGGCCACTGCACTCCAGCCTGGGCGACACAGCGAGACTCCGTCTCAAAAAAAAAAAAAAAACTATACCCTCTTTCAGGTTTGTTAAACTCTTGAATCTCTATGTTGAGTTGTTATTTTTTTTTTAATATGTAGCCTATCCTTTTATTCCTCTTCTTTGACACTCAGATAATATTAACTTTAGTTCTTCTGTTATTGTTTCACAGTTCTTGGGGACTTTATTTATTTTTCCAAACTAATTTTTTCTTTTCCTGATTGGATGATTTTTAGTGTTTTATCTCCTAGCTTACTGATTGTTTTCGCATATATCTTCCATTCTAGTATTGAGCACATCCATTAAGTTTTGTATTTCAGTTATTGTTTTTTTCAGGTATAAAATTTCTGTTTGGTCTTCCTGTGTATCTTCTACTTCTTGAGTAAAAGTCTTTTTCTTCGCTGTGACTTTTTGCTCATAAAATTTGTTTCATGTGTTTTTATAATTCCTTTTTGAATAATTTTTATCATGACAAGACTAACATTTTTTCAGGCAACTCTAGCATCTCTGCTGCCTTGGTCTTGGCACCTGCCATTAGCCTTTTTTCATTCAGTTTGAGATCTTTCTGATTCTTTGTATGACAACTTACTTTTTAAATAAAACCTGAACATTTTGGGTCTTATGAGAATGTAGTCTTTATTTAAATTATTTGATGTAGCTGTCTCATTCTGACACTTCATCTGAGAGTAGTTCCTCTACTTCTTTGCTCCAAGGTCGAGGTAGAAGTCGGGTTTTTTACTTGGCCTCCTTGGTAGGTGAGGAGGAAGGTTTTCCTTGTTACTGCTTTGTAGGCATCTTAGTTTTGGCTCCCTAGTAGGTCTCCAGTGAACCCCTTTTGGCGAGGATTGGTAGGATAATCTTTTTGGGGTCGGTTGAAGATGTTTGGAAGATTTCATGTAGAGCTTGAGTTTTAATATGCTTTCACCAGAAACATAAAGCAGTGGAGGAGATCATAAATCAATTTGCATCCTCTCTGGAAAGTCGTAGGCATATGCTAAATTCATGCATGTATCAGAAATTACAGTATTAACTGGCTCTCAAAATGCCTCATAATTTTACTGGTTCTTGTCAAAAAGTGGTTAGTAAACTTTTTCTGCCAGGTACAGTGGCTCACACCTGTAATCCCAGCACTTTGGGAGGCCGAGGTGGGTGGATTGCTTGAGCTTAGAAGTTCAAACCAGCCTGAGCAACAGTGAAACCCGGTCTTAACAAAAATACAAAAAAATTTAGCTGGGCATGGTGGTGACAACGTCTGTGGTCCCAGCTACTTGGGACGCTGAGGCATAAGGATCACTTGAGCCTAGGAGATGGAGGTTGCAGTGACCCGAGATCACACCACTGCACTGTAGCCTGGGCAACAGAGCAAGACCCCATCTCAAAAAAAAAAAAAAAGCCATATGTTAAATATTTTAGGTTTTGTGGGCCAAGAGACAAAATTGAGAATTGTACCTAGGTACTTACAAGACAGAAAACAAATTTTCTCAGATTTTTTTGATTTATGAAATCAAAATTTACTAGTAGTAATGGAGTACGATGTTTATAATTTGTGTTTACTAATATGAAGAATGAAAGATGGTGGAGATGATAACAGTTTAGAGTTTATAGTTAGTAGGGTTTATAGTTTGTGTTCCATCATCAAAATCAGTTGCACATGTTCATCTGTTAATGCTAATCTGTATGGAGTGTTTTATCCTTGCAAATGTCTTTTCATGGAAATTGTTATTGGCACATACTAATCTTGATCCATTATCTTGATTTAACTTGGCATGTTAACCATTTGGGATACATTTTTAGAATTCTGTTAGGTTTTCTTGCCTTTGAGCATATCATTACATTGCAGATTAATCACTTAATGAAGATAAGAAGTAGAAAGTTCTCAGTTGTAAAATTAAATGGAAGTTTCCTTTCAGTTTGCGTTGGGTCCAAAAAATTTGGCTGGAAATGTAACTTGAGCCTAGAAAATTTATCTGCTGCCCGTTTGTCAGGAAAGGAGATTTTGCTTCTTTACCTTTTGTCAGAATTAGAATGTGTTAACTTTCAACAGCATAAAACAGCTTGAAAGTACTTAGAATTCAAACAGTGTTTGCAGTTGTTAAATGACTATCATAAGTTTTGCATATAATCATTGTTTTGGCTTATAATTTTAGATGGATTACATTAATAACATGAATTCTTTACATCAGTTTCTCTTTTTGAAAATTTAAATATATTTAAAGACTTTATTAATTATTGATTCAAACTGTTTCTTCTTTTGTGAACTTTAATAGATTGTGTCTTTAAAGAATTGGTTTATTCCATCAAGATTATCAAATTCTTGATTCATGTCTTGTTCATAATATTCTTTTATTATCCCTTTAATGTCTGTGACATCTGCAGTGATATTTCCTCTTTGTTTCTGATATTCATGATTTGTGCTTTCAGTGAACTTGTCGAGAGGTGTATTGATTTTATCAAAGAATCACCTTTTGGTTTCATTCATTTTTCTCTTTAGATTTCCCATTTTCAGTTGCATTGATTTCTGCTCAAATTTTTGTTCTTTGCTTCTGCTTAATTTGGATTTAATTTGCTCTCATATTTCTAGTTTGCTAAAGTGGAGGCTTAGATTATTAATTTTAAATATTTCTTCTTTTCTAATATGTGCATTCAATGTTATAAATTTCCCTCTAAGCACTGCTTTTACTGCCTCCTTTACATTTTGATAAATTATGGTATAATTATTGAAATAAAAATATTTCTAAATATATTTTGAGATTTATTTTTGAAATTCTTTAGAAGTGTTTTGTTTAATCTATAGGTATTCAGGGATACTTCTTTTATTCTCCTGTTATTGATTTCTAGTTTAATTCCATTATGGTCTGAGAGCCAACACTATAATTTTGTGGGAAGATGTGAATGTGGTCGGTTTTGTTGAATACTCCATGTTAGTTTGAGAATAATGTGTATTTTGCTCTTATTGGATGAAGTCATCAATAGATGAGAGTATATCAAATTGATTATTAGTGCTGTTGAGTTCAGCTATATCCTTATTGATTTTTTTCTTGTGGGATTTGTTCGTTTATGATAGAGGATTGTTAGTCTCCAACTATAATAGGGGTTTCATCTATTACTCCTTGCACTTCTATCAGTTTTTTCCTCATGTATTTTAATGTTCTGTTGTTAGGTGTATGTATGCTAAAGACTGTTATTTATTCTTGGAAAATTCATCCCTTTATTGTAATATATTGCCACTCTTTATGCCTCAAAACTTTTCTTGCTTTGAAATCTGCTGTCTGCAATTAATACAGCTATTCTCACTTCCTTTTGATTAGTGGTAGCATGGCATTTCTTTCTCTATCCTTTCACTTTTATCTGTAAGTATTTTTATATTTGAAGTGGATTTTTTGGTACCAAACATATAGTTGGACCTTATTTTTTTAATGTACCCTGACAGTCTCTGTTTTTTAATTGTTGCATTCGGACCATTGACATTCAACATCATTATTGATGTAGGTGAATTAATATCTACCATATTTTAAACTTTTTTATTTGTTGCCTTTGACCTTTGTTCTTGTTTTGTCTCCCACTCTTCTACCTTTTGTGTTTCTAATTAAACGTTTTATATAATTTGAATTTCTCTTTTGTCATAGCATATCAGTTATGCCTCTGTTTTTATTTTTTTATTTTTACTATTTTTTTGAGACGGAGTCTGGCTCTGTCGCCCAGGCTGGAGTACAGTGGCGCGATCTCGGCTCACTGCAACCTCCACCTCCTGGGTTCAAGCGATTCTTCTGCCTCAGCTTCCTTAGTAGCTGGGACTACTGGTGCGTGCCACTACGCCCAGGTAACTTTTTGTATTTTTAGTAGAAACGGGGTTTCACTGTGTTAACCAGGATGGTCTTGATTTCCTGACCTCATGATCTGCCCACCTCGGCCTCCCAAAGTGCTGGAAATACAGGCATGAGCCACCACGCCCTGCCTGTTTTTATTTTTTAATGGTCATCCTAGAGTTTTTAATATACATTTCAACTAAACCAAGTCCGATAACACTATATTCACAAGTAGTGTGAGAAAATAATCCTAATTCCTTTTTTCCACCCAGTGTATCCTTACTGAAATTCATTTAACTTTATAAAACATGCAGAAGAATGTGTGTATATATAAGCCTACATAATCATATACATTGTTGCTATTACTATTTTAAACAAACTATTATGTTAGATAAATTAGGAAAAAGAAAAGTTTTTACTTTACCTTCATTTATTTGTTCTCTAATGCACTTTATTTTAAGAATATCTTAGTTTCTGACTGATAATCATTTTTCTTCTTTCTGAAGAACTTCTTTTTATTTAAGAATATCTTAGTTTCTGACTGGTAATCATTTTTCTTCTTTCTGAAGAACTTCTTTTTATTTAAGAATATCTTAGTTTCTGACTGATAATCATTTTTCTTCTTTCTGAAGAACTTCTTTTAACATTTCTTGTATGTCAGGGCTCCTGGCAGCAAATTAGCCAATTTTTTTACTCTCCTAGAAAGTCTTTATTTCACCTTCACATTTTGCCTTTAATTTTAGCTGACATATAGTAATTGTACATATTTATGGTCTACAGAGTGATATTTCAATACATTTACACAGTGTGTAATTATAAAACCAGGGTATTTAGCATATCCATAATCTCAAACACTTATCATTTCTTTTTACTGTGAACATTCAAAACCTTCTCTTCTGGTTTTTTGAAAATATACAATAAATTCTAGTCAACCATATTTATACTACAGTGCTATAAAGGCTAGAACTTACTCCTTTTTTTTTCTTTTTTTCTTTTTTTTTTTTTTTTTTTGAGAGGGTGTCTTGCTCTGTTGCCCAGGCTGGAGTGCAGTGGCACGATCTCGGCTCACTACAAGCTCCACCTCCCAGGTTCATGCCATTCTCTTGCCTCAGACTATAGGTGCCCACCACGCCCGGCTAATTTTTTGTATTTTTAGTAGAGACAGGGTTTCACCACGTTAGCCAGGATGGTCTCTATCTCCTGACGTCGTGATCCGCCTGCCTCGGCCTCCCAAAGTGCTGGGATTACAGGTGTGAGTCACTGCGCCCGGTCTTTACTCTTATCTAGCTTTAAGTTTATGTTCATTAACCAGCCTCTTCCCATCCTTTCCTACCCACTCCCCTTCTAAGCCTCGCAACCATAATTCTACTCTCTACTTCTATAACCTCTTTTTCTTTTTAATGGATACTACATATGCCTGAGAACATTGCAGTATTTATCTTTCTGACTTATTTGACATAACATAATGTCCTCTAGGCTGATCCATGTTGCTGCCTATGACTGGATTTAATTCTCTCTCTCTCTCTGTTATTTTTATGATTGAATAGCAATCAATTTTGTATATATGCCACATCATTCTCTTTATCCATTCATCTGTTGATGTATGTTTAGTTTGATTCTATGTCTTGGATATTGTGAATCATGCTATAGTAAACACGGGAGTATAAGTATCCCTTTGACATACGTGATTTCCTTGCTTTTTGATAAATGCCTATTAGTGTGATTGCTGGATCATATGGTAATTAAATTTTTACTTTTTGAGGAACCTCCATACTGTTTTTCATAATGGCTGTACTAATTTACATACCCACAAACAATGCATAAGTTCTTGTTTCTCTTCATCGTCACCAGCATATGTTATCTTTGGTCTTTTATAATAGCCATTCTGACTGGGGTGAGATGATATCTCATTGCAGTTTTGATTTATGTTGCCCTGATGACTAGGGATGTTGAGCATTCATTCATATATTTGTTGGCTATTTGTATGTCTTCTTCTGCAATGTCTATTCAGATTCTTTTCCCAGTTTCTTTTTGTTTTTTTTGTTTTTTTTGTTTTTGCGACGGATTTTTACTCTTGTTGCCCGTGCTGGAGTCGAATGGCTCGATCTCAGCTCGCTGCAACCTCTGCCTCCTGAGTTCAAACGATTCTCCTGCCCCAGCCTCCTGAGTAGCTGGGGACTATAGGCACGCACCACCATGCCCGGCTAATTTTTGTATTTTAGGTAGAGACAGGGTTTCACCACGTTGGCCAGGATGATCTCAGTCTCTTGACCTCATGATCTGCCTGCCTTGACCTCCTAAAGTGCTGAGATTGCAGGCGTGAACCACTGCTCCTGGCCTCTTTTTCCAGTTTTTAATCAGATTTTTTGATGTTGGGTTGTGGGAATTCCATATATATTCTGGACATTATTCCCTTGTCAGGTAAGTAATTTGCAAATATTTTCTTTCATTCAACAGACTATATTTCTTTACTCTGTTGATCTTATTTTGCTCTACAGAAGCTTTTTAATTTGGTATAGTTCCATTTTTCTATTTTTTAAATTGCCTGTGCCTTTGAAATCTTTAAAATCTTTGCCTAGACAGATGTCCTGAAGCATTTCTTAATATGCTTTCTTGTAGTTACTTTGTAATTTCAGGTCTCAGGTTTAAATCTTTAATCCACTTTGAGTTGATTTTTTTGTGATGAGAAGGATCTACTTTCATTCTTCTGCATATAAATATCCAATTTTCCAACACCATTTAAGTATTTTATTCTTTTTAGCAGGTATTGATTGCAAATGGGATTGCTTTCCTCTTTTTTTTTCAGCTGGTTCATTATTCTATAAAAACATCACTGATTTTTGTATGTTGATTTTGTATCCTGCAACTTTACCAAATTTGTTTAGCAGTTCTAAGATATTTTATCCTTTTCTAGATTCAGGAGGGATATGTGCAGGTTTGTTACATATATATATTGTATAGTGGTGGGATTTGGGTTTCTAGTTTACCCATCATCTGACTAATGAATATTATACCCAATAGGTAGTTTTTCAACCCCAACCTCCCCCTTTTGGAATCCCCAGTTTCTATTATTTTTCTTCCTAGAGTTTTTTGAGGAGTCTTTAGAATTTTTTACATGTAAGATTAAGTCATCTGCAAAAAGGGAAAATTTGCCTTCCTCTTTTCTAATTTAGATGAACTTTATTTCCTTTTGTGGCCTGATTTTACTTATAAGTAATTAAGTTCTATCTTAAATACAAGTTGTAAAAGTATATATTCTTTTCTTGTTCTGGTTCTTAAAAGAAAGGCTTTTAGCTTTTCTCCAGTGTGATATTGGCTGGGTTTTTTTCATATTTGACCTTTATTGTGTTTAGGTATAATCTTTCTATACTTAATTTTTTAGAGTGTTTATTATCAAGGGAGTTGAATTTTATCAGATGCGTTCTTTGGATTTGAGATGATCATATGGTTTGTTTTCCGTCTATCATTCTGTTGATGTGATGTAGCACATCTATTGATTTTCATATATTGAACCATCCTTGCATACCTGGGATAAATTCCACTCAATCATAGTGTATTTTTTTTTTTCTGATGTGCCGTTGGATTCAGATTCCTAGTATTTTGTTGAGGATTTTTGCATCTATGCTAGTCATGGATATTGACCTCTAGTTTTCTTTGTGATTGTTGTTGCATCCTTGTTTGGTTTTGGTATCTGGGTACTGCTGACCTCATAGAATGAATTAGGAAGAGTTTCCACCTTTTTAATTTTTTGGAAGAGTTTCAGCAAAATAGGTGTTCTTTTAAAGCTTTGTGGTCCTGGGCTTTTTGTTGGGGGACTTTTTTATTGCCGATTTAATCTCGTTACTCATTATTGATCTGCTCAGGTTTTCTATTTCTTCTTGATTTAATTTGTGAGGTTATATGTATCCAGGAATGTATCCATTTAATATGTTTTCTAATTTCTTAGTGTGTAGTTGTTCATAATAATTTCTAGTGATCCTTTGTATTTCTGTTGTATCAGTTGTAATGTCTCATTTTTTATTTCTGATTTTACTTATTTGGGTCTTCCTTTTTTCTTGATTGTCTAGCTACTGGTTTGTAAACATAGTTTATCTTTTCATGAAACCAATGTTTCTTGTGATCCTTTGTGGGTTTTTGTCTCTATTTACTTCTGCTCTAATCTTTCCTTCTTCTTACTTTAGGTTTGGCTTATTCTTCCTTGTCTGGTTTCTTGAGATGCTTTGTCAGATTGATAAAGTGAAATTGTTCAAATTGTTTAAGTGTTTATTGCTGTAAACTTCCCTTTTAGTACTATTTTTCAGTACACTATAAGTTTTTGGCATACTGTTTCTATATTAATTTGTTTCAAGAAATTTTTTGGTCTTTTTAAATTTCTTCATTGAACCATAAGTTTCTCAGGGTCTTTTCTCTTTTTTTCTTTATTATTCTTATTAATGGTTTGATTTTCATGTATTTGTAGAATTTCAAAAGTTCCTTTTGTTACTGATTTCTGATTTTACTCTATTATAGTTTGAGAAGACACTTGATATGTTACTGATTTTTGAAAATTTCTTAAGGCCAGTCTTGTGGCCTAGCATATGGTCTATCTTGTAGAATGTTCTGTTGTGCTGATGTCAAAAAATGGATCTAAAATGGTTTACAGACCATATTTGGTCCAACAGCTGCAGTTGGACCAAATATATTCTGTAAGCCATCTTTAGATCCATTTGGATGCACATTTTTAAAGGTAACTTTGTTGGGTATAGTATTATTAATCAGTAGGTTTTTTTGTTCCAGTACTTTGCTTAAACCATTTTTTTTCTCTCTTGGCTTATAATCGTCCTGCTGAGAAATCTGCTGTTAGTCTGAAGGGGGTTCCCTTATATGTAACTTGATGCTTTTTGCTGTTTTTAGAATTATTTCTTTGTCTTTGACTCTTGGCAGTTTGAGAGAGATGTGTCTCAGAGATGACATTTTCAGGTTGAGTATTTTGGGGATATTTGACCTTTCTAGATCTTGATGTCTTTCTCTCAAGATTTGGGAAGTTGTCAGCTATTATTTTACCAAATAAGTTTTCTATGCCTTTTCTACGCTCATTTCCTTCTATAATTCACAAAATGTGAATATTTACTTGATGGTTTCCCATGTCATAAAGGTTTATTCATTATTTTTTAAAAAATCTTTTTTTTCCTTTTGTCTGACTGGGTTATTTTTAAAAACCCAGCTTCAAGTACTAAAATTATTTTCTGCTTGATCTATTCTATTATTGAAGCTTTCGATTGTATTTTTAAATTTTAATTGTTGAATTCTTCAGTTCCAGGATTTCTGTTTAGTTGTTGTTTTTTATGACATTCTATTTAATTTCTCATTTAGATCACCAGGTTTTTTTTCTGATTTATGTATATTTTCTATCTGTGTTTTTTTTGTATCTACTGAGTTTTAAAAGATTATTATTTAAATTTTTTTCAGGTATTTCATAGATTTTCTTTTAGGGGCTCTGTTATTGGAGAATTATTGTGTTTCTATGGCAGTGTCATATTTCCTTTTTTGTGTGTCTTGCATCCCTACATTGATAACTGTGTATATGTTTAACAATTTCTTCTTTCAGTTTTCTGGATTCGCTTTTTTAGGTAAACTTTTTTCTGTAGACATATCTATAGTGTCATTTGGGTAAAGTGTTTTGGCTTTGGTTCAGGTGGTTGCATTAGTGTAGTCTCTGTATGATTACTTTGGCTGTAAATAATGTTAGCAGTGTCTGCAGTTTCCCAAGAGGGTTCAGGTGAGGTTGTTCATGGAGTCAGTGACAAGACTTGTCTGGGGACAGGGATATTTGGTGGGCTTGTTCTTTGGCTCCTAAGGATTGTGCACAGTCGCTGGCAGTGTTAGCAGTGGGTTGGTTCTTGGGCTTCTGGGTGGTGATTGGAGGTACATGGTGGCCTTACCACTGGAGTTCATGAGGTCATCATTTGTGGTGCGCACTGGGTGGGCCAGCCCTCAGGCCCTCAGACTCCCTGTTTGCGCACCGACTGTAGTTGTAGCAGGCCTTGGTTGAGCCAATCTTTGAGTTCACAGGTGGCACACATGGGTGTCTTCGTTTTTAGATGGATATTTTATCAAGGTACAAACTTGGATTCATAATTTTTCTTAAGTATTTTAAACATATTGTCCCATTGTCTTCTGGATTTGATAGTTTCTGTTAAAAACTCAGCTTTAGGTTTTCTTGTTTTTCTTTTGAATGTGATATGTCTTTTTTCTCCCTCTGTTATTAAAGTGTTCTTGTTATCTTTGATTTTCAGCATTTTGAGTGTTGGTTGTGGTTTTTTTCACCTTTGCCAGTGTGGTGTTTGCCATACTTCCTAAGTCAGAATGTTACTATATTGTATCAGTTTTAGGCTAGTCTCAGCAATTTTTAACTTTTTCTGAAAGTATTGTTTCTCCTCATTTTCTGTCTACTTTATTCTAACTGGAATTGTATTTGCGTTAAAGTGTTTAATTCCCACATATCCCTTATGCTCTGTTCATTTCATTTTTTTGATGCTCTGCTTCAGTGTGGATATTTTCTGCTGACCAATATTCAAATTCACTAATCTGTGCTTTGCTGTATTCAGTCAGTTATAAAACCCACCCACCAACTGCTTTATTGCAGATAGTGTTTTTCAGATATAAAATCATTATTTAATTTTTAAAATAGATTTTCATTCTTGGTTGAAGTTTTCCTTTTTTCATCTACTCTGAAGATCTTTCTTAAAGTCCTTGTCTTCTGATACTCTGTATCATCTGTGGGTCTGCTTATATTTATTCTCTTTTCCCTTGATTGTTAGTCACATTTGTGCCCCTTTCCATACCTTGTAAGTTTTATCATATACCAAATATTGATTAAAATAGAGCAGCAGAAATTGAACGAAATATTATTTTTCTTCAATTCCGTATTAGAAAGATAAGATCAAGTGCTAGTCACCTCAACTCAATTATGAATCTTACTGCATCAAGTTTGGGTAGCAGCTTTTGATACACTTAGAATGCCTTTGATTTTAAATGTCCTAATGACAGGAACTGTTGTGTTGCCGACTATTCTGTCTGGTGACTTTGTATTTATATACTGTAAAATTGTTGGAGATTTTACTCTGCCTTTCTGGTCCTGCTCCCTTTACTCATTTCCTCCTGCTCCCCACCCACTAAGGGGATGCTTTTGGTTGAGAGCAAATATCTTGTGGGAAGACCTATTAAAATTTTAGGCTCCATCTGTTCTAGTGTGACTTTGACTTCTAATCACCACAACATTACAGGGATTATTATTTGCCCCATGGCCTATCCTCCCAATTGCTGTCCCAAATCTTCTTAGGTAATTCTGGTACTCAGCAAATTTTTCAGGGAGAAAACTGTCTGTAATTTTGGGCTTCATCAGATTCCAGTTTTTCATGCCAGCTTACAAATTATCAAGAGCTGTGCTGGTTTTTCTTTTCCTTAGTAATGTCCTTCTTTCTTATCTAGCCTGTGTCTAAATGGCAAATCCTTCCAGAAATTAAAATAATAAGGAGGATTAACTGACTTAAGAGATATTAATCATCAATCATCCTGCAAATTTAGTTTATCCTTTTTATTTCCATTGCTCACCAATATTTTTAAAAATATGATTTTGTAGTTTGTCTCTTTTTTTCCTAGTTGTTGTGGGGCAGTGACTTGCTGCTGTGTACTAGTAAATTAATCTTGTAATAGTAAGAACAAAATTTAGACCGATATGTTTATTATTTTATATAATGTATTTATATAGAGTTGGTGGGCTTAAAGTAGTGGATTGTTATTGAAGTGTTGGCTGGTTTAGAATATTAACATTTGTTGCTAAATGCACCAGGCCTGTAAATAAACCAATATTAATATTTGGGGAAATTTTTTTTTAAAAAAGCCATTTTTCATTTCAAAATGTCTTTTGGTCAGCAATAGCTTAAATGAAATGTAAACAAAAATTAATTGTTTTTTCTTTTCCCCGTTCTTATTTAGTGAGTGATAGTTGCTTCAGGAATCTTGCAGAAGATCGCAGTGGGATAAATCTCAAAGATCTCGTACAAGATCCTTCTTTGTGAGTATTTTGCTTTCAGTATTAAGTATAAATTATTAGTGTTCCTTCTCTCAAAAGAGTTTTATCTGAAAACTTATTTAAGGTACAACAATTTTTTCTTTTCTAATACTGTGTTTTACACGTATTGAAGTCTGACAGAACAGTTTCTTTTTAGAAATAGATTTTAGAAGGAATGATGTCATGATTAATGATCGATTTTCAAGGAAGAATGCTGATGGCTGATGATATCTAGCCAATGTGGCAGTAGCTGCTAGCCAAGGAAGATGATTAGTAGTTGATTTGCTTGGGAAAGACAGATTGAATTTGTTTACAACAATTTGAAGTTTTTTGAATATATTATTTATAGCAATTATTTGTAATTATAATTAGAAATATAAAGTAGTTACTTGTAATAACAATATACATTTGAATATGTTAGATATATTTCTAATGTTTTACATATGGCACAGGAATTTAAGGAGTTTTATAGGTTTCAGTTTTTAATTTTTTTGCTCATCAGTCAGTCTCATTCTTTATTAGCATATCTTTCTAATACATATATTCTACAATAATGTCACTTTCTATTTCATGAATTTTTTTACAGTTTTATATTTACTGGTAAATATGCGTACTATCTATGAACATACCTTCCCAATAATATCACTGTTTATTAAAAAAATTATTAAAACTAGTTAAGCCTGTGAAGCAGAGTAAAGAAAATTGAATGCTGCCAGGTGCCTTCTTTAATGACACATATAATGCATACAATTAAATGTGTCCTAATAGGAAATCCATCTCCCAGATCACATGTAATCTACCCTCCCACAGGATTCACTAATAAGTCATTGAGAATTTTGTGAGGAATAAACACAAGAATATCTTGAAGATTATTGATTTTTTAATGATTGACTAGTCATGTTAAAAAATATAATGAGAGTGCTGAAAATGTATTGAATATCGAAGTTTATATGTAATGTCATGAGTTCAGAATGCATTTCCAAGTCTATCTCTCTCCATTTTTTTCTTTTCTCAATCTTTCTTTTTCTAACTCAAAAGGATTGCGAATATTCCTCCTCATTGATTTTTATCCCTATGAAGATAAACAGTTGTCCTTTGAGTCCTGTGAAAATTTAACCAACAATGTAATGATTCAGTTTGGATGTAAATATACCTAGTGAATAACATTTAATTGCATTAAGAGTTCTACTTTCATTATGGATATGGGTGGAAACTTTACAGTTTCCTCAAAAGACTTAGCTTATTTGAATGAATAAAATAAATTATTGGCTGGGCACGGTGACTCATGCCTGTAATCCCAGAACTTTAGGAGGCCGAGGTGGGTGGATCACGACGTCAGGAGATTGAGACCATCCTGGCCAACATGGTGAAATCCCGTCTCTACAAAAAATACAAAAATTAGCTGGGCGTGGTGGCGTGCGCCTGTTGTCCCAGCTACTTGGGAGGCTGAGGCAGGAGAATCTCTTGAACTCAGTAGGCAGAGGTTGCAGTGAGGCGAGTTTGCGCCACTGCACTCCAGCCTGGGCGACAGAGCGAGGCTCCATCTCAAAAAAAAAAAAATTATTATTGTATTATTTGTAAGATATATTTTAGTAAAATAAGACTGTATATCTGTTTAATGCAGCAATATGATGAAAAAACTTTGCTCATATGAACTCTAATTATATAAAAGATTTGAAGAATTACACTTGAATAATGGATTATAATAATCAATTGTCTTGTTTTGAGAAAACTTGTTGCTTCTTCCTGGAATGTAGAATAACATTCATCATTCAACCTACCACTAAATTCTATATTTAATTTTAGTATTCTAAAAAAAAATTCATCTCAGACCACTTCATTGGAAGGACAAAATAATTCTCAGTGTACCTTTATTAAAACAGCCGGAAATATCTTAATATAGCATCATTCTCTTAACCCGCCATTATCCTCTTGGATTAGTCTAGTATGTAAGAATGTCAACATTCATGGAGAAAGAGTTTGTTTTTGCTCCTGCCTGCTTGACTTTCTAAGGAATTTTTTCTTTATTAAGAACTGTCATTATATACTATTGATGACTTGAATTCGTATTTTAAAGATATATTCCTCATTAGGTAAAATCTTCTAGAGAAAAAAATGCCCAATGTGGAAATATATATATATATGTATATATTAATATTCATGTGTTGTTATGATGGGAAATATTTTATTCTGAGTTCCTGTCTGATTGCAGTATTCATTTAGTATGTACACTGTAGGTGAGGATTTTTTTTTTTAAAGCTAGATGTCTCTTTTCTGTCTCAGACTCTTGACGTAAATGTTCACTACATTTCATTGATTCAGGTATACTAGATGGTGCTACATGGAGTTGGATTGTTTATGTTGAAACATTGAATAGGAAGTATATCAGAAATACTTTTGTTTTGTTTTTACAAAAATCTCCTATTCGACCGGGCACGGTGGCTCACGCCTGTAATCCCAGCACTTTGGGAGGCCAAGGTGGGCGGATCATAAGGTCAGGAGATCGAGACCATCCTGGCTAACACAGTGAAACCCCGTCTCCACTAAAATTACAAAAAAAATTAGCCAGGTGTGGTAGCAGGTGCCTGTAGTCCCAGCTACTTGGGAGGCTGAGGCAGGAGAATGGCATGAACCTGGGAGACAGAGTTTGCAGTGAGCCGAGATCGCCCAGCAGCACTCCAACCTAGATGACAGAGCGAGACTCCGTCTCAAAAAAAAAAAAAAAATCCTCCTCAAAATATCACTGTCATTTGATAACTACTCCAGACTAGTCTGATGGTTATTAAAATTGTATACATGTTGTTTTAATACATGTTCCATATAAAAATTATTAGAATAAGATGTGTGTTTAGTGAATGCTTTGTATGTTAATGTGCCTGGTAGATTCATATTATGATTCACCCATTTGAGCTGCTGATACTGAAAGGAGTTGATGGTAAATAAGAATTAAGAATTTTAGCCCCAATACTGTTAGAAAGGAAGACAGAATAATAGAGCAAGAAAAATTAGGCTAAGGAAAACCTAGGCTTATCTAGTCAATATTGATACTCAGAGAAGTGTATTATATGTCTTAATTAGATAAATGAGCTGATACAGAATTTCTGTAGACAAAGTAAAGAAATAAAACTGTAATGAGTTTTATTAAGAATATACGATATAAAACAGTGTTTAAACCAAGAGTAGTCAGAGCTAGATGAGTGGCTTACTATGTCAGAGATTGAAAGTGCAGAACCTAAACTGACTAATTCATACTCTAAATCGGTGTCAGGCTAATGGAACAATGATAGGTACTCTGTAATTTTCTTAAACTGTATGGTACAAACTCCAAGATTTTACTGCCATTGTAGTAAAACTTGTTACTGGGCTTGAATGAACTGAGTGAGCTATTGTGTGAACATGACAGAGAGATGCCATGGGAGAAAAAAATATGAGAAAGTTATGAATCTCTAAGCAAGACTTTCTGGTCTAGCTACTAACTGTTCAACTGTTGTAATCATAGGAGGAGAATGTGATTTGTGGCAAGATTGAGGTTAAGGGAATACCTGACAAACTCTTTTATTTGGGTAGTTACTCTAAGAATACTTGTTTCTATCACAGTCCTGTAGGTGTTGAGTGTAAGAGCAAGCAGAGGAACTTGACATTCACTTTTTGCTGATCAATGTGCCTAAGGATTTGTTTGAATTAGTAATTTTCATGCATGCTTAATTTCGAAATAAACAGTGTAACAATGTGACTGTTTTAGTAGCTCATCTTCTATTTATGGTTATAAATATTTTGATGTTGATTTCCTCTGCTGTGTGTATCATTTATCAATTTGAGTTGTGTTATAAGAACTCTTGCTATAGTTGTGGTCTCAGTAGCGCATTGAAAGTGTTATCAAGTGTAACTTGATGTTATCTCTATATTAGAAACTTATCTAATGTGCTACATAATTTTCTTGCATATAAGTTATTCTTAGTGGGAGATTATTTTTCAAGTGGAGAAATACATACTATGGAAGTTATTAAATCATTTGTGTTTCTTCTGGAGAGATAATATTATGTGCAAAAGAGATACTCTATATAAAGTACATTATTTTGAATTGTATTCAGTTGTATTCTCTATAGAAGTAATTCTTAATCATACTTCCAAATCTCCATCTACTATGTGCTGCAGATAAGAGATATAACATATTACCATATTTATGCTTTAGATTTCTTATTGCTTATTTATAAGCTAGCATAATTATTTGAACTCAGACTCATTTATAAATATTATTAAAAGTTAGGAATCACAAAAAAGAAAAAAGTTAGAAATCAAAAGAAAAAGAAAGCATAAGAATGACAACTAGAGAAATGTGTTTGTACATTTATGATGATGATGCTGATTGTGTACATGTGGAATGTGTCTCACTTTATTTAATTTGCAAAGGCTCTTACAAATTTAGGACCATTTTAGATGTGTACTGTGTAAGATGGCTAGAGAAAGAATTTTTTTTAATGAATTCTTCATGGAAGAATTGGCCATCTCTGAATGTTATCATTCAGAATGCAGGATATTATTTGACTATAAGGATATTTCTTAGAGTCAAATAGGACACATTTTCCATTGTAGGTATATACGAAATTTCGCATATCCATTCATCCATCAGTGAACACTTGGGTTGCTTTCCCCTTTTTATTGCTGTGAGCAGTGTTCTTATGAACATGAGTGTATGAATATCTTTTTGGATCCTGATTTCAATTCTTTTGGATATATACCCAGAAGTGGAATTACTGGATCATATGGTAATTCTATATTCATTTTTTTTTTTGGAAGGACTGCCATATTATTTTCTGTAGCAGCTGCAACATTATACAGCTCCACTGGCAATGTCTATCAGGCTTCTAATTTCTCAACGTCCTCACCAACACTTATTTTTTAAAATTCTAATTATCCTAATGGGCATGAAGTGATATGTTCTTGATGTTTTTAAATGAACTTTACTTGCTTCTTCACATCTTGTCTTTAATAATGACTTTCATTGCCAGGCATGGTGACTCATGCCTGTAATCCCAGCACTTTGGGAGGCCAAGGTGGGTGGATCACCTAATGTTGAGCCAGCAAGGCCAACATGGTGAAACTCTGTCTCTACTGAAACTACAAAAAATTAACTGGGCGTGGTGGCAGATGCCTGTAATCCCAGCTACTTGGGAGGCTGAGGCAGGAGAATTGCGTGAATCTGAGAGGCAGAGGTTGCAGTGAGCTGAGATCACACCACTGCACTCCATCCATCCTGAGCAACAAGACTGAAACTCCATCTCCAAAAAAAAAAAGACTTTCATGCAAGTAATCAAGAGAGTAAAGAAAAAAAGGTGTTTTATATATTTGACTGTTTTGATAATGTTGTATATTGTGCAGTAAACTGTATAAAACTGTGTTACTTATAGTAACTGTGTTTACGTAAACTAGAAATTATCTTCACTGTGATTACAAAGACTATAAAGCACGAATAAGTCCATTGTAATTTTGTAACCATAGAATTTTAATTAGTTCATCTTTCCTGTTTGTATTGTTTGACTTGTATTTCTGTTATTCTTGTTATACCTCATTGTAAAGGATTGCTTTTCGGAAAAAGAAATTTTTTGTCCTTGGAAATTATCAGCTTGAAAGTATAGCTCACTGATTTAAAAACCACCACCACCTTGTAGCTGAAACGTTATTTTGTTACTATACATCATTTATACTTAATTATGGCATTTTATGTTTAAGAACAAAGATAAAATTGGACAAAGTTGTTGTATCTAATTGTAAATTTTGTAGACACAAAAATTTTATTTACCTTTATGTATTTCTTTACTTATTTTACCACCTGTAATAGAATCTTTACTATTTTGTTGGTCCTGAAACAGAGGCTCATCTCTCTGAGTGCACTTATCTTCACACTGCAGTCTGATTAAATGATATTTTGGGCCCTTGGATCATGCCATTAAATATGAAGGAAAGTTGGGATTGCTGTCTGGAAAGCAGTCATCTCTAAATTTAGCGTATATTTATCTTCTGGTGTTAAGATAGGTTGCTATGGTGAATTGAGTTTCTTTAATATGCCAGTCAGCAGATGATAAACAGTGGTTTCTGAAGTGGTTATTTTCTGTAGGGATGTACATTTTCATATTGCATTTTCAGATAGATGAATGTAGTTATTGCTTTTTATGGACTATTTATAAAGTTTCCATATTAAGGTATCTTTGAGAATTTTAACCTTTATTAAACAAAATAGGAGAGTTTTTATATTGTTATTCTTCGTTTCCCTGTAGATAAATTTTATTTGATATAAAAATGCATTTTTTAATGGCAGGTCATTACTGATTTTTCATTTTGCTCTGCTACCAATAGTTCTTCCAAATCTAAGACAGCTACCAAAGCTGTCTTGTTTGTAATAATAATAGCTCTAACTGTAAGTTTTTTATTACATTTAATCAGTTTTTTTTTTGGTGCTACCTAGGTTATGTATTTATTGGTCTATGAGGTATATATTGGGACAATACAGTTTAGTCTGGGCTGGTACTATGGAGTTATGGTACTGTTCTATATCAGGACTGTAAATCCAAAGATATACTTTGCTTTTAAGAGGACATTTCTTCATTTTCCTCTGTTCTTGGGATATATGTTTAACATTTAATGAGTTTGCTCATTTTATAATTTATTTAAAAGCATTAGTAGATTCTTATGTTTTTTTTTTTTTTTTTTTGAGACGGAGTCTCGCTGTGTCGCCCAGGCTGGAGTGCAGTGGCCGGATCTCAGCTCACTGCAAGCTCCGCCTCCCGGGTTCACGTCATTCTCCTGCCTCAGCCTCCCGAGTAGCTGGGACTACAGGCGCCCGCCACCTCGCCCGGCTAGTTTTTTTTTTTTGTATTTTTTAGTAGAGACGGGGTTTCACTGTGTTAGTCAGGATGGTCTCGATCTCCTGACCTCGTGATCCGCCCGTCTCAGCCTCCCAAAGTGCTGGGATTACAGGCTTGAGCCACCGCGCCCGGCCGATTCTTATGTTCTTTAGCAATCAGGTTTAACAGACATAGTTCCTATAATCAGCAAACTTATGATTAAAGACGGATAATATCCAGGTTTTCTGCTTAAAGCATATAAATAACCAATCTAGTATTTAAAAATTTTTTAATGAAATAATGTATCATTTTAGTTGATTCTTTCATTTTCAGGGTACAGAAACCTAATTCAAACTAGCTTAAAAAGCAAATCAGTAGTGATTGGCTTATGAAATTTAGGAATACTTCTCACAGAATAAGGAAAAAAACTTCAGATTTAGGTCAGTTGTGGGAACTTCAAGGAATAGAATTAAGAGTTTTGTACAAGTGGTCCTATTTCTCTTACCCTATACCATCACTTATTCTTATCTTTTTGGTCTTAGTCTCATTTATGGTAGTCAGGCTTTCTTCATTAAACCAGGAAGATGGCTGCTAACTTACTCTAATTTCCTTCCTTCTGACTGCATGAAATGTAAATTACCATGGAAAAGTAATAATTTCATTAATCTTTTCATGTGCCCACGCCTCAGCCAATCACTCTGGCCACAGCATAGGCTATTTTGATTGACTAGTCATGGAACAGATGTGCCTGTTGTCAAAATGCTGGAATACTATAAGTAACTGGGGGAGAAGGTGATCCTCAAAGGAAAGAGTGATAGAAATTAAGAAATGTCCACTGTATTGATTCTTTGTTGTTAATTTAAGGAAGATCTTATGCATTGACAGGAATTTTTACTACGTTTGCTTTCACATGGTATCTCAGATAGATGTTGGTAATATTATCTGTAATAGTTTTAAAGGACTAGATATGTCAGTTAATTGATAATAGTTTGCTATTTGCTGATATTATTGACTATATAATAATACACACACACATATGAAGTAACTCAGATGAATTTATTACTTTAATTACAACTTGTTAGACAGCAGATAGAATAAAAACAGGTTATTTCTGTTTCTCTATACTTTCTATTTTAAAAGAGGAACTTCGCCACTATAAACTAAAAAGGAAAAAGAAGTCAAACATTCTCCTCATTTCATTATATCTTAACTGAGGAGTATTATTTTAGAGACATACCAAAGTTTAATGAGCGCACTATTGAAGTGTTCCAAGAGGATGAAGTCCTTAAAATGAAGCTTTTGTTTAAAAAATAAATAGAAGAAAAGAAAGTGTGAGGAAGAAAGGAAGGAAAGAAAGAAGGAGCAGGGGGTAGAAAGAAAAGCTCATTATAAGAAAGAATGTACTCCACGAATATGTCATGCTGCTTGAAACCCAGTGCACGAGAGTGTGGGAGGTTAATATGAATGTATAAAACAAAGTTTTGATATCTGTGATTGCATTGTCTACTTGTATTTTATATTGCTGTGTAACAAATTATTATAAACTTAGTGGCTGAAAACACCACACATTTATTATCTCAGAGTTTCCATGAGTCCGGATTTGGGGCAAAACTGAACTGGATGCTCTTCTCAGTATCTCCCAAGAATGGAATCAAGGTTTTGGTTGGGTTGCATTTTCATCTGTAGGCTTGTCTGGGGAAGAATTGTATCTAAACTTATTCATATTGTTGATAAAATTCATATCTTTGTGGTTGTTTGACTCTGAGGACTTTTTGCTGCCTACTCTATTTTGAATGTGTTCCCCAAAGTTCATGCATTGGAAACTTAATCCCCAGTGCAACAGTGTTAAGAGATGTAACCTTTAAGAGGCAGTTGGATCATGACAGCTCTGCCCTGATGAATGAATTAATGCCATTATCACTAAAACACTGACCTTTGGCTAGTTACTGTCCACAGCTCCTATCACCTTTGCTACATAATGTTACCTAACCATGGAAATGCATACCATCACCTTTGGACATTCTGTTGGTTAAACGCAAGTCATACATTTTATCTATACTCAGGGGCTGGAATTACACAAAAGTGTGAATAAGAGGAGGTGGACTCATTGAGGGTCACCTTAGGGTCTTTCTGCCACACCACTTTTGAAATTTTCTTTTCTATACAGGAGTCATTTCAATTGATTTAACTCTTTCCAATTTAGAGTTGTAAAAAATTAAAGCTCCACTAAGTTGTGATTTATCCAAAGTTATAAAACCACATAGTAATGGGCCACCTGACAACCAGGCATTGTGCTGTTTCCACCCCAGTCTTAGTTTTGACTTCATTGTTTTTGTTACCACATTGATTTTAATTTTTGTTGTTAATTTTATTGAAAATATGCTGAATATATCTAAGCACTGGTCTCCTAGGCACTGGCATTAAAATGTTTGAAAACATTTTTTCTGTATTGCCAATAAGTATGATTTTTTATTCATTGTTCTCTCATGATATACTTAAAATATTTTATTAATTTTTGTATATAGGAGGAGGAATAAACTTTTCGGTTTCCTTTAGTTTTGGTTCTTATTGATAATCTGAAGAATGAGACTAAAGAGACTGTGAGACTGAAAGTGAGATTTAATAGCTGCAAATGAAAAACCTCAATAGAATAATGGCAGTTGAGTTCTGGATGTGAACTCCTGTATGGAATTTTCATTGGAAGATTATTGACTGTGGGTTGGGAAGAAATCAAACAGGCAGGCAAAGAAGTTTGCTGATAAAAAGTCTGCATAAGTATGCTTCTTCAGTGAGCTTCCAAAGATGCATGGTGGCTATACCACCTAGGTTTGCATAAGTATACTCTATGATGTTTGCACAATGAGAAAATTGCCAAGGATGCATTTTTCAGAATGTATCACTGTTGTTAAGCAACGTGTAACTGTATTGCCTTTTAAGAAACAAGATAATTTAGGCCTATACTACTCAAATATACAATCTGTATCTATATGTAGGTAAAGATGGGGGTCTCACTTTTTTGCCCAGGCTGGTCTTGAACTCCTGACCTCAAATGATCCTCCCATCTCAGCCTCTCAAAGTGTTGGGATTACAGGCATGAGACACAGCATGCCTGGCCAAAATATTTTAACTCTACCAAAATTATGCTTACGAAGGTTATTCTCAATGTCAGCTCTTCAGAAAATACAGGCTGTATCTCTTTTGCGTGTTCTGAGGAGCAAGTGTTAATAGATTTTTAAAAAATAGGGATGAATGAGGCTATCATTTTCTTTTACTACTGGAGTTAGGGTTCTCGTTATTTCATATGCACTTACAAAGATATTATACTTAAGCAGGCAGAGGGAATCAGTGTTGATCAAATTTAAATGCAGCCATTAGGTTGCCAAGGAATACCTTTTTGTATTGAGCACCAACAAAGTGCTCAATAGTAGAACAAAATTGCCTGAAGAATAGGGAAAAGGCAGATTTTGCCAATATATATTCCCTATACATAGAGTCTGTTACTCCCTTACTCTCTCCATTACCCATTCTTTCATTTAGTCATGAAATTATTTATTCGTATGTTCATTCCTCCATCTAGTTAAGGAATATTTTTGATGGGCTTAAACGCTGTGGTAAGTGGTAGTGATAGAACAGTAAACATGAACACAGTCTTTGTCCTTGTGGTGGTTATAATCTATTGAGAAATACAGACAGTACATAGACAATTATATTATACTGTGAAAAGCTATGATGTGTGCTTAGAAAACACATACGAGGAGCACTTGGGAGATCCTTGGGAAAAATCCAAGCTCAGTCAGCTCAACCAGTCTTTCCTGATGGATTGCCTTAAATTTAAAAATCAGGCTCCCTTCTAAACTTAATTCATATTTAATTTATGTCACACAGAAAAAAGTATTAGTAATTATCATTTAGTGTACTGTGTAGGTAACAGCAGGGGCTGGTCCCCTTGAAGCTGCTGCCCAGTAATCTAATATGGAAATTTTCCCAGTTGAATAGAGGTAATTTACTTCTTTATAATCTCTCAAAGGGTAGTATTTTTTTAATTTTAAACTCTCTATTGCTCTTAGGCTACAAATCTGTGTAGAATGTTACTGTACTAAATATGGTAGTTGTAACACAATGGTAAGTATTTGTATATCTAAATATAGAAAAGATACAGTATCAAAAATAAAAAATGGTACACCTTTATAGGTCACTTATTATGAATGGAGCTTATAGAACAGTAAGTTGCTCTGGGTGAGCAGTGAGTGAGTAGTCAGTGAATGTGAAGGCTCAGGATATTACTGTATGCTACTATAGACATTAAACACTGTACACTTGGCTTACACTAGATTTATAAAAAAATAAAGTAATTGTGCACAGTGTTAGGACAGCTGTGGTGTCACTAGACGATAGGAATTTTTCAGCTCCGTTATAATCTTATGAGACCACTGTTATAAATGCAGCCTATTGTTGTCCAAAACTTTGTATGGTTCATGACAGTAATTTTAAAAGTAGGTTTTGAATATGGTATTTTTCTTTTCTTTCTTTAAAGTTTTATCTTTCCATTTTTTGTGGATTAACTTGAGAAAATATATTGCAGAGTGTGGTATGAATTGACCTTTGTATTATGGTGAGAGTTTCACTTATTCATCTGGGATGGAGTGCAAATTTTTATAGTCCAATTAGACTGGAAGTAACATTATTAAGTTAACATTTTTTTGACACAAATGGATGAAACACAATTTTAAAATATCTAATTTAAAGGTTTTCTTTTATCTCTTCTGTCACTAAGTCATGAATTTAGGAGTGCTTTAAAAAGTCGGAATATTTATTGAGTACTTACTGTGTGTCACTTAATATGGTAGGGCCTGTAAAATAGTGGTGAATAATGTAGGCATTGTCCCTGCCGTAATTTGAGGTCTAGGTGAGTAAAATGGAATACCGAATACTGTTTTTGCTTCCAGGATAGCTCTGTGAAGAACAATAGCTTGTAAAAGTGGTAGATATTTATAATAAGATATAATCCAACAATCAGCTGTACATTCTGGTAAAGTATATTACATCTCAAAATGGTTAAATAATTTCTTATATACATTATCTATACCTTAAATTTAGTTATTTCTGTGATTTATTCAGATCAATGACTCGGTAAAGATAATTGGATTCAAGAAAGCTTCCCAAAGTAAGTTGTAATTCATCAGTTCTTAAAATACAATAGCAAGAGCTGAACAGTGTTTTGGGTATGACCTGGCAGTCACTGAGCGGATGGAGACTTTTGCTGAAATTATGTTTGTTGTACTGCTTCTAATTATTTGTGAATTCACTTTTTTTTTCGTATATGGAGAGCCTGGTCAGCTATACTACCTTTCTTTCCATTTAGAGTTTACACTTAGGTGGTTTTTAGTATATTCAGAGAGTTGTGCAACCATCACCACTATCAATTTTAAAATATTTTCATCTCTCTAAAAGGAAACTCTAAGCCATTAGTAGTCACTTCCTATTTTTCCCCAACCTCCTTCCCGTAGGCAGCCGTTAAATTACTCTCTATCTCTGTATATTCACTTATTTTGGGCATTTTGCATAAATCACAGAAATGTGGTACCTGGGGGCTGGCTTCTTTCACTAGCATAATAATTTCAAGAGCCATCCATGTTGTAGCACATAGGAGTGCTTCATTTATTTTTATTGCTGAATAGTATTCCATTGTATGGATATAATACATTTTGTTTATTCATCCGTTGATGGATTTTTTTTTTTTTTTTTTTTTTACTTTGTGGCTATTATGACTAATGATGCTATGAACATTTGTGTCCCTGTTTTTAATGCAGAAGTATGTTTTATTGTGTATATATACCTATATGTTGGTAAAAACTCTTCAGACCATGTTTTTCGTCTGCTCTCATGCGTCCCCAACCATCATGAATACAGAAGACTTCCGTGGCCAATTATGTGGTAGGGTTTTCCCCCACATACCAAGCAGTGGACACCAACTAGGTATCCTCTGATTCAATTATGACATTATCTATTTGGAGATAGTGTCAGATCCCACAGGTTGGGGGTTCAGTCCCCAAGACTGCCCCCACACACCAGTCACAAGTCTGAGCCTCTGGACTTCTGACAGATTGCCTTCAAGTTGGAGTTCCCACAGACCCCTCTTTAAGTTCAATTAATTATCAGGAGAAGCTCAGGGAACTCAGGGAAACACTTAACTTACATTTACCAGTTTATTATAAAGAATATTACACATCAGGCAAGGTGTGGCAAAAGGGTATGGAGCTTCCATGCCTCCCTGGGTGCCACTCCCCAGGAACCTTTACCTGTTTAGCTGTCTGAAGGAATGTTCCTTGAACCCAGTCCTCTTAGGTTTTTATGGAAGTTTCATGGTGCCAGCATTCCTTCCCTCAAGGTATAGGGTAGTACCCACAGTCAGAAAGGTCGGGAAGATTAATGCCCTGCCTAAAGGAAGCTGGGAGAGAGATTCTGTTTCCTATGGCCTAACACACTCAACATTATAACAAAAGGCAGTAACTAGGGCTAGGGGAGTTATGAACCAGGAATCATACACAAAAACCAATATATATCATGACCACAATATCTGTTAGTGGAATTGCTTGGCATACGGTAACTTCATGTTTAACATGTTGAGAAAGTGCTAATGTTTTCCAAAGAAGCTGATCCTTTCTTTTCTAGTGTTTTTTTCCTCCTATGATAAAATATACATACTTAAGTTTTACCATCTTAGCCATTTCGAAGTGTACAGTTCAGTAGTATTAGGTACATTCATATTGTTATGCAACCATCATCACCATCTATTTCCAGAATTTTGCCATCTTTACAAACTGAAACTCTGTGCGTTAAATTCCATCTCCCTCCCCAAGCCCCTGGCAACTACCATTCTGCTTTCTAGCTCTATGAATTTGACTCCTCTAGGAATCTCATATAAGTGAAATCATACAGTATCTCTCCTTTTGTGATGGACTTATTTCACTTAACATAATATCTTCAAAGGTTCAGCATTCATATGTGTTGTCACATGTGTCATTTTTTTTTCCTTTTAAAGGCTGCATAAGATTCCATTGTGTAGATACACCACATTTTTGTTTATCCATTCATCCGTTAATGGACACCTAGGTTGGTTTCACCTTTTGGCTATTGTGAATAATGTTGCTGTGAACATGGGTATACAACTATTGTTAGATTTCCTACTTTCACTTGTTTTGGTTATATACTGAGACATAGTATTGCTGGATCATAGGATTCCATTCTTATTTATTTATTTATTTTTATTTTTTTGAAACAGAGTCTTACTCTGTTGCCCAGACTGGAGTGCAGTGGAGTGATCCTGGCTGACTGCAACCTTCTCCTCCCAGATTCAAGTGATTCTTATGCCTCAGTCACCTGAGTAGCTAGGATTATAGTTGTGTGCCACCACACCCAGCTAATTTTTGTATTTTTAGTAGAGATGGGGTCTCACCATGTTGGCTAAACTGGTTTGAAACTCTCACCATCTTGGCTAAACTGGTTTCAAACTCCTGACCTCAAGTGATCCGCTAGCCTCAGCCTCTCAAAGTTCTGGGATTACAGGTGTGAGCTACCACATCCGGCCCCATCTTTAATTTTTAAAGAAATTACCATACCATTTCCTATAGTAGCTACACCATTTTACACTTCCACCAGGAATATATGGGGGTTCTAGTTTCTCCTCATCCTCACCAACACTTGTTATTTTCTTTCCATCCCTCCCTCCTTTCCTCCGTTCTTCCATCCTTTCTTCCTTTTGCCATCCAAATTGAAGTGAAGTGGTATCTTATTGCTCTTTTGATTTGCATTTACCTAATGACTGGTGATGTTGAGCATCTTGTCATGTGCTTGTTGACCATTAGTATATCTTCTTTGGAGTTCGTTCACATCTTTTACCTATTTTTATTCAGATTGTTTTTTGTTTTTGAGTTATAGGAATTCTTGATAAATATTGTGCAAATCAACCCCTTATCCGATATATGATTTGTAAATATTTACTCTCATTCTGTGAGTTACCTTTTACTCTGTTGATAGTGTCCTTTGATGCAGCAAATGTTTTTACTTCAGATGCAGTCCAATTTATTATTTTTTTCTTTTGTTGCTTATAATTTTGTTGTCATATCCAAGAAATCATTGCCATATCCAATTTCATGAAGCTTTTCACCTATGTTTTCTTCTAAGAGTTTTATAGTTTTAGATCTTTTTTTTTTTTTTTTACGCATTTTGAGTTATTTTTTGTGTAAGTTGTAAGGAAAGGGTCTAAATCATTCTTTTACATGCTGATATTCAGTTTTCCCAGTAGTGTAACATTTTAATTCCTTTGACATTTTTTCTTTCTATTTTCGAGTGTTTTCTTACTGATTGCTCTAGAGATATAGAAATACAACTCCTATTTAGTGCTATTCCCTTGCCTTTCTTTTTGTGCAATTATTATTATACATATTACTTCTATGTTTGTTGCAAATCCAACAATACGTACATTGTTATAATTACTAGGTTATATGATTTTATTTCTTTTCAAGAAGCTAAAAGAAAAAAGTATGTGTATACATCAGTATATGTATATGCTTATTTATACATACTGTATATAAATATGTATTGTGTATAAATATACAATGTATACACATTCTTAGAAATGGTAAATAAGATTAATACAATAAGTATTACTTTATATATTTCAGTGTATATATACATTTTGGTTTCTTCATTTATTTCTATGGATTCTAGTTATCATCTAGTGTCATTTCCTAATCCAATACAGCTTTCTTCTTCCCACCTTCTTTGTGCTGTTTTCAAATACATTTCACTTTTATGTGTTATAGGCCCAACAATGTTATACACACACCCACACACACACACCCCACATGAGTACATTTTCTTTTTAAATCAAAAAGAAAAGAGAGAAACAGAAAGATGCAATTATACTATCTTTAATAATTACTCAAATAATTACTTTTGTTTTTCATTGTATGTGTGTATGTATTTGAATTTGAATTACTGTCTAATGTCACTTCTCTCAACCTTGAAAACCTTAGTATATCTTGTAAGGGTGTATCTGCTAGCAACAAAATCTGCCAGTTTTTATGTGTCTGTGAATATCTTTGTTTTCATTTTGAAATATTGTTTTGCTGGATATAAGATTCTTGTTTGACAGGCTTTTTTTTCTTTCTGCGTTTTGAGTATGTCATTTCACCTACTGCCTTCTAGCTTCCATTGTTTCTGATGAAGAGTCAGATGTTAATCTTTTTAGAGTTTCATTTGTGTGTGATAAGTTGTTTTTCTTTTCTTGCTTTTGAGATTTTTTCATTGTCTTTGTCTTTCAGCATTTTTACTATGATGTGTGTATGCGTGGGTCTCTTTATGTTTATTTAATTGGAGTTGGTTGAGAATTTTGGATATGTAGGCCAATTTTTTAAAATCAAATTTTAGGAAGTTTTGGCTTGTTTTTTGGTACTTTTCATTGCACCTTTCACCCTTTCTATCTGATGTTTCTATAATGCATATGTTGGTGCACTTATGGTATTCCACATTTCTCTGAAGTTCTGTCCATTTTTTTCCATTCTCTTTCCCTTTGTTCTGTGGTTTATGTAATGTCCATCATTCTATCTTCAAATTCACTTATTCTTTCTTCTGCCAATTCAATTTACTGTTGCATTCTTCTAGTTAATTTTTTGTTTTAGTTTTATGTTTTCTATCACCAAAATTTTTATTTGGTTTCTATATTATAATTTATATTTTTATTGTTATTCTCTTTTTCATGAGAAATTATCATACTTAACATCTTCAAGTATGGTTTCAATTCTCTGAATATATTTATAAATATTTGAAATCTGTCTGCTACATCTGACTTATGGGACCTTTCATAGGCAATTTCTGTTGCTTGTTCATTTTCTTATTTATGGCTCTCCCACTTTCCTGTTTCTTTGCGTGTCTCAAAATTTTTTGTTGAAACTAGGACTGTAACAGTTGTTACAATTTTAACAGTTTTGGATACAGATTCTCTCCCCTGCCCTGCAGCAGTAGTAGTTAGTGTTTTTTTATATTTCTTTAGTGACAGCTGTGCTATTTCAGTGAATCTATTTCCCCAGAAATGTGTATGTGGCTTCTGTTGTTCCTTAGAGGTATATGCACAGTCACCCTGGGATAACAGTGGTTTTATCAAGCTTACTTTGATTGTCTCTTTCCCTAATCTGCTAAACATATACTTGGTCATCCTTTATTGGGATTGCCCTCACTAGTTATTGGTTGTTGCCTGATTGCTCTATTATTCTTAGCAATGCCAAGGGATGTCAATTGGTCCACAGTCTGAGACAATTAAATTTAAGTCTATCTGCAGAAATTGTTTTTGATATGGATCTATGAGTCCTCTTTTGACTTAGGAGATCTGTTCTTAACCATATTTTTCCCGGTTGTTTCTGTCCAATTTCTAGGTCACCTAAGGTTCAGTATGTTACTGTTCTGGAGCTCCTAGCCCCCTCTTAATTGTGTACTATTAGAGTGTGCATTGTTTCATACAACAGTGTTAGACTTCAACTCCCACACGCTCTCTTCCAAATCAAGTCAGTCTTCTTAGGGAGAACTACTGAGTTCTTTTTTTCTCATGGCTTGTCCCTCTCTCTGATCAAAATGTCTGCTTTAGAGCTGGTAGCAAGTACAGTTGCTCACTTTTTTTTTTGGAAGTGACATCCTTGCTTTATGAACAGGGCACTGGGAGAAAGTGGTAGTCCCTTGTGTTCTCAGCATACCTCTCCTCGCTTTGAACCTGCGCCCTTTGATTTAACAGGGATGAGGGGAATAGGGACCTGATATTTGGGTCTGTTCCACATTGGATAGAGACTTGTTTCTGTGAATGGAGTATGAATGATAAAAGGGAGCCCACATCTCGTCTGTTCTCATACTTCTCTACGGAGCTGAGGGAAATAGAAATGATGGTGGCCTGTCCCTCCCAGGGCTATACTATAGCCCTAGACTGGGATATATGGGGGACAAGAAAGCCCCATATTCTTAGCTGTATCCACCAGGAGTAGAGCTTCCATCACTCTGAGTTTGGGGCAGAAGACAATTTGGAGAAGTTGATCTTGGCTCAAGTGTCACAAACTGTCACTCTTCTTGTGGAGATTTAGGTTTTCTTCAATAAATGCTTTTCTAATTGTTGTTTTTGCTTAGTATAATTTTCAGTGAATTTAAATGGCTGTTTTTTCTTTTTGTAAGTAATTTGCACCACTTATGGTTAGAGAAAGAATTTGTGGAGCTTCTCATGCCACATTCCTGAAGTCAGTCTCTCCCTCTCCCCCTCTCCTTTTCCTTCACCTTTCCTCCTTCCCTCTCCCTCTCTCTCACTCTTCCTCTCCCTCACTCCCTCTGCATCACCTTCGGGTTTCTGCAGTTGGCTGCTTAATATGATTAGATCCAAAAAATGCTAAGGATTCTACTTCTAATAGTATGGAGAACACTGATAGTCCTTTCCATGAACTGTTTAGAGAGTTATGCAAAATAAATGCATTTGACATGAACTATTTAGAGCGTTGTGCAAAATAAAGACATTTGTCACTCCTGATTCATCGCTCATGAGGGGCAAGGAGTTTAGTGACTCTGTATATAATACCTTTGACCATATGTGGAGAACCAAGGAACATAATGAAGCTGGTGGGTTGCTTCTAAATTCAGTGAACAAAGTGATGAAAGAAAATGATGAAGTCAGGGATTCTATCTCCCAGCTTCAGAAGCAGATACTGAGCCTCAAATCTGCTAAGATTGCCCTGAGTGAGAATCTTATCTCCTGTAGAGAAAGGGCTGAAATTGTGGAAAACAGACACAAGCTCTTATCATGCAAGTGACTGATGTGCACTGGAAGATGTGTCCACAGCCTTGCCAGTTGTCTACTATTAAAGTAAAGGCATGAATTGGAAAATAATGGGATCCTGCAGCTTGGAATGGGGATGATGTGTGGGAAGACCCTAATGAAGCCGAGGACCCTGAGTTTGTAAACTCTGAAGAACCTTTTTTTTGCCAGAAGAAACAGCTTCCCCATCCCCAGTAGTGGCAACATCCCCTCCTCGACCCATGCTGCCATCAGCCTTTCTAGCTTTGTCTGAGGAGATAAACCCTGAGCTCCCCGAGGCAACCCTGATGGCCTCCACTGAGGCAGTTTCCAGGCAAGATAATGTTTGTTTTTCCTCAGGAGCCACCCACAACATCCCTTTTTGCTTCTAGACCTGTAACTAAAGTCCTGGCAGGCCCGTAGAGGTGAAGTTGAGAGTGTGACCCATGAGGAGGTGCACTACACTCGAAAAGAACTGCTTGAGATTTCTAATTTATATACAGAGAAATCTGGAAAACAGGCAGGGAATGGATATTAAGGGTGTGGGATAATGGTGGAAGGAACATAGATTTGGATCAGGCTGAATTTATCAATTTGGGCCCACTAAGTAGAGACTCTGCTTTTAATGTTGCAACTCAGGGAGTTAAAAAGGATTCTAATAGTTTATTTGCTTGGTTAGCTGAAATATGGATTAAAAGATGGCCCACTGTGAGTAAGCTGGAAATGCCTGATCTTTCTTGATTTAATGGAGAGGGAGGGATCAGGCTTAGAGAGATTGGGATGGTGGAGTTGATTAGTCACTTTAGACCTACTCATACCAGCTGGGAGGGTCTAGAAGATATACCACTTGACCAGTGCCTTGTGAAATAGATTTGTGAGGGCAGCACCTGCATCTTTCAAGAGCCCTGTAATTGCTCTTCTTTGTATGTCAGATCTAACAGTGGAAACCGCAGTCACTCAACTACAACATTTAAATACATTGGGGATAATTGGATCCTGAGGTGGCAGGGGCCAAATGGTGGCACTCAGCCATCAAAGGCAAAGTGGGCGTACCTACCGTAATGGACAGCAGAGGCAAAGCAGCAATCAGAATAGTCTGACTCCCATGGAGCTCTGGCATCGGCTAATTAATCATGGTGTTCCTAGAAGTGAAATCGAGAGGAAACCTACTGCATTCCTACTTAGTTTATACAAGCAGAAAACTTATAGGTCAAATAGACAAAAGACTAATATGAATTATAAAACAGAGAATCATGGCCCCTCAAACAATTTCCAGACTTGAGCTAGTTTACAGACCCAGAACCTGTTGAATGAAGGGAAGGCTGGATCCCCTTGAGGAAAGACTCTACATTACCAACAATTTATGCAGTGAATCTTTCCCTCATCCTTCAAGTAGACCTCCGGCCTTTTACTAGGGTAACTGTGCATTGGGAAAACGGAAATGATCAAACATTTCAGGGACTACTGGACACTAGCTCTGAGCTGACATTGATTCCAGGGGAACCAAAACATCATTGTGATTCTCCAGTTAAAGTAGGGGCTTAAGGTCAGGTAATTTAATGGAGTTTTAGCTCAGATCTGACATATAGTGGGTCCAGTGGGTCACTGTGGTCATTTCCCCATTGCCAGAATGCATAATTGGCATAGACATACTTAGCAGCTGGCAGAACCCCCACATTGGCTCCCTGACTGGTAGGGTGAGGGCTATTATGGTGGGAAAGGCCAAATGGAAGCCATTAGAGCTGCCTCTACCTAGAAAAGTAGTACATGAAAAACAATATTGTATCCCTGAAGGGATTCCAGAGATTAGTGCCACCATTAAGGATTTGAAAGATGCAGGGGTGGTGATTCCCATCACATCCCCATTTGATTCTCCCATTTAGCCTATGCAGAAGACAGATGGATCTTGGAGAATGACAGTGGATTATCATAAGCTTAACCAAGTAATTACTGCAATTGCAGCTGCTGTACCAGATGTGGTTTCATTGCTTGAGCAAATTAACACATCTCCTGGTACCTGGTATGCAGCTATTGACTTGACAAATGCCTTTTTCTCCATTCCTGTCCATAAGGTCCACCAGAAACAATTTGCCTTCAGCAGGCAAGGCCAGCAATATACCTTTACTGTCCTACCTCAGGGGTATTTCAACTCTCTGGCTTTGTGTCATAATCTTATTCAGAGAGACCTTATGGCTTTTCACTTCTGTGAGATATCACACTGGTCCATTACATTGATGACATTATGCCAATTGGATCCAATGAGCCAGAAGTTGCAAACACTCGACTTATTGGTGAGACATTTGCATGCCAGAGGATGGGAAATAAATCCAATTAAAATTCAGGGACCTTCTATCTCACTAAATTTCTAGGGGTCCAGTGGTGTGGGGCCTGTTGAGATACTCCTTCTAAGGGGAAGGTTAAGTTGCTGCACTTGGCCCCTCTTATAACCAAGAAAAAGGCACAATGCCTAGTGGGCCTACTTGGATTTTGGAGGCAACACCTTCCTCATTTGAATGTGTTACTCTGGCCCATTTATCAGGTGACCTGAAAGGCTGCCGGTTTTGAGTGGGGTCCAGAACAGGACAAGGCTGTGTAAATTGATCTACCATTTGAGCCATATGATCCATCAGATCCAATGGTGCTGAAGTGTCTGTGGCAGATAGAGATGCTTTTTGGAGCCTTTGGCAGGCCCCCATAGGTGACTCACAGTGGAGACCTCTAGGATTTTAGAGGAAGGCCGTGCCATCTTCTGCAGATAACTGCTCTCCTTTTGAGAGACAGACTGGACTTTGGTGGAAACTGAACGTTTGACTATGGGTCATCAAGTTACCGTGCAGCCTGAATTGCCTATCATGAACTGGGTGCTTTCTGACCCATCTGGCCATAAAGTGGGTCATGGACAGCTGCATTCCATCATCAAATGGAAGTGGTATATATGTGATCGGGCTCGAGCAGGTACTGAAGGCACAAGTAAGTTACATGAGGAAGTGGCTCAAAAGCCGATAGTCTCCACTCCTGCCACCCTGCCGTCTCTCCCCTAGCCTGCCCCAATGGCCTCATGGGGAGTTCCCTATGATCAGTTGACAGAGGAAGAGAAGACTAGGGCCTGATTCACAGATGGTTCTGCACAATATGCAGGCACCACCTGAAAGTGAACCACTGCAGCACTACAGCCCCTTTCTAGGACATCCCTGATGGAGAGCAGTGAACGGAAATTTTCCCAGTGGGCAGAACTTTAAGCAGTGCACCTGGTTGTGTACTTTGCATGGGAGGAGAAATGGCCAGATGTGTGATTACATACCATTTCATGGGCTGTAGCCAGTGGTTTGGCTGGATGGTCAGGTATTTGAAAGAAGCATGATTGGGAAACTGGTGACAAAAAAAAATTTGGAGAAGAGGTATGTGGATGGACCTCTTTGAGTGGTCAAAAACTGTGAAGATATTTGTATCCCATGTAAGTGCTCACCAACGGGGGACCTCAGCAGAGGAGGAATTTAATAATCAAGTGGATAGGATGACCCCTTCTGTGGACACTACTCAGCCTCTTTCCCCAGCCCCCTGTCGTTGCCCAGTGGGCCCATGAACAAAGGGGCCATGGTGGCAGGGATGGAGGCCACGCATGGGCTCAGCAACATGGACGTCCACTCACCAAGGCTGACCTGGTTATGGCCACTGCTGAGTGCCCAGTTTGCCAGCACCAGAGACCAACACTGAGCCCTTGATATGGCACCATTCCTTGGGGTGATCAGCCAGCTACCTGGTGGCATGTTTATTATATTGGACCCCCTCCATCATGGAAAGGGCAGAGGTTTGTCCTCAATGGAATAGACACTTTCTCCAGATACGGGTTTGCCTATCCTGCACACAGTGCTTCTGCCAAAACTATAATCTGTGTTCTCATGGAATGCCTTATCCACTATCATGGTATTCCACACAGCCTTGCCTCTGGCCAAGGCACTCACTTTACAGCTAAAGAAGCGCAGCAGTGGGCTCATGCTTATGCAACTCACTGCTCTTACCATGTTCCCCATCATCCTGAAACAGCTGGATTGGTAGAACTGTTGAATGGCCTTTTGAAATCACAATTACAATGCCAACGAAGCTACAATACTCTGCAGGGCTGGGGCAAAGTTCTCCAGAAGGCTGTGTATGCTCTGAGTCAGTGTCTACTATATGGTACTGTTTCTCTCATAGCTGGGATTCACGAGTCCAGTAATCAAGGGGTGGAAATGAAAGTGGCATCACTCACCATCACCCCAGTGATCCACTAGAAAAATGTTTGCTTCCTGTTCCCGTGACATTACGTTCTGCTGGCCTAGAGGTCTTAGTTCCAGAGGGAGGAACACTGCCATCAGGAGACACAACACCTATTCTATTAAACTGGAAATTAAGATCGCCACCTGGACACTTTGGCCTCTTCCTGCCTGTAAGTCAACAGGCTGAGAAGGGAGTTACAGTGTTGGGTGGGGTGATTGACTCAGCCTATCAAGATGAAATCAGTCTACTACTACACAACGGAGGTAAGGAAGAGTATGCATGGAATACAGGAGATCCATTAGGGTGTCTCTTAGTATTACCATGCCCTGTGATTAAGATCAATGGGAAACTACAGCAGCCCAATCCATGCAGGACTACAAATGACCTAGACCCTTCAGGAATGAAGGTTTGGATCACTCCACCAGGAAAAAACCCACGACCTGCTGAGGTGCTTGCTGAAGGCAAAGGGAGTACAGAATGGGTAGTATAAGAAGGTAGTCATCAGTACCACCTACGACCACGTGATCAGCTATAGAAATGAGGACTGTAATTGTCAAGTATTTCCTACTTCTTTTGTTGAAAACATGTCTGTGAGTGTGTACACTTGTACTAAGAAAATGTCTTCATTTTCTTTCCTTTTTCCTTTATCATGTGACATAAGATTTATTGACTTCACATCAGCATTTAAGTAGTAAACTTTATGTAATAGTATTTGGGTTGGGGATCGGTGAGTTTCCAGTTGTACGACGGATAGTTGTATTATGTTAGGCATAATTATGACCTTATTCTTGTCTTTATTTGAAGATTATGTATGATCTCAGGAGATGTTCTTAGGAGAGAATTATAGCACAACCTAATCAGCTGCCAGTGCAGCTAAAATATAAGCAGCCAGAAAAATATGAAAAGAGATACTGGCCTAGCCTCCCAGCCTGGGATTACAGGCATGAGCTACCACGTCTAGCCCTAAGGAATGTTTTTATTTCTTATCTGTATGGTTACTGTTGGGGAAGTCAGCTTTTACAGTGTTTCTGTTGAATCCTGCCTGTGTGGTTTGTTCATTGTGTGTTTGTTATTTTTGATTGTATGTTATATACATTGTCTTTCACTCTTGGAATTGTGAGGTTTCAGGATTAAGAAAACATTTGTTCAGAGAAGACTTGCTTTTGCTTATGCCATTCATCTTGGAGTGCTTCCAGACTATATGTGTGCACTAAACTTGTATGAAGAAAGTTGGGCTCTTCTCAGGAGAAGAACCACATAGAAATTAGTACTATCTCCTTTTAACCAAATTTGTAAACCCATCAAAGTTGTTGCTTTCTGTAAGAGGAATGGAGTCCCACTCAAGGCCCGATTTTTCATCCTTGTTTTCACATCATAGACTCCAAAGCTTTAGGTATATGAGATAAATACCCTTAGGAAAGTCCAGTCTTCAGAGCTTGCCTACCACTCTGGTTTCTAGCTTTTGGCTTTATTTGTTCTTGCCTTTGAACATTTCTCTTAATTTTTTTGCAATTTCAGCAATATATTTAAACAGTATTTATTCTTTTCTAGATGTTTTCCAGTCAAAATTTGTTTAAAAATCTTATTTATATATTATATATTTTCCCAATAAAATGTTATTTTTATAATTTCACCAAAACAAAAATAATCATGGGAATGAGAAAATGACCAACTAGTCCCAGACAGTTTAGACAGATGAAATAAACACTGAAAAGTGTTCAGTATATTTAATAAACCAAATTTATTGGTAAATGTATTTAGGTGAATTACAGTGAAGTAAGGCAGAGGAATAAGTTTGATAGTGAACAGAGGAAGGCCAAGTGGTTCCGCCTAGTACAGCAGTTCTTGCATACAAATAGTATATTTACTAGAATTGAGGTTTTTGAGTATATATTTTGGTCTGTGGAATATACTGGTTTTAAAATAATTTTTAAAATATTTGGCTTTGACTTGGTATTTATTGTTTTGTGAATTTTATACTATCTCTTTATAAGAGGACATAATTTCACAGCTGTCATCTCTCTCTTGTTCAGGAAGACTTTCCCCTATTTCCATGATGAGTTAATTTTAAGCTATCTCCTTACATTGGAATGGAGGTTCATAGAAAATTACTTTGAAATAAAGCAGCTACTTTCTCACCTCTTCATTCCAAAACGGATATTACAATCTTTGAATGAGGTCTCTGGAAAGGCGTAGAGGGCCTTTTAATTAAAGACCCTATGCTTTAAAATTTCCAGTTATCAAACACAATATTATTATCCAGGATTTTTTTTTTTTTTGCAATCCTGTTTTACAAATATTATTCTAAATTATTTTCATTGTTTTCCAGAAAATATATAAAATACATATCTAAGACCCCTGAATTCTCTTTTAATAAAAGAAAAATATTATCAGTGTTCAAATAATCAGTATTGAGATATTTTGAAGTATGTCCATCATAGCAACTGTAAATTGAAAAGAAAAGTGATTCTAGGATGTTTTAAATAACATTTGTTTTCTAGAATAAAAAAGAAATAGTTTAACCCATAAATTCCTAGTATTCCATTTTTCTCATCAATATATAAAATTCAGATCTCTGATTTGAATTGGGAATGCAAATTTTATAGTCTAAACAGTCCTGTGTTTATGTAGTCTATGGATTCCTTAGTTTGGTAGGGCTACCATAACAAAATACCACAGAGTGGGTAGCTTACACAACAGAAACACAGTTGTGGAGGCTAGAAGTCTAAGATCAAAGTGTCAGCAGGTTTGGTTTCTTTTCAGGCCTCTACTATTGGGTTGCAGATGACTTCCTCCTTGCTGTGAGTTCACAAGATCATCTCTCTGTGAATATACATGTCTATTTATCTCTATGTCCTAATCCCTTCTCCTTTTAATTTAATTTGTTGTTGTTTTTAATTAATACGTAATAGTTGCGCACATTTATCAAGTATGGGGTGATATTTAAATACATATATACAATGTGTAATGATCAAATCAGGGTTATTAGCATATCTGTTACCTAAAGCATTTTTCATTTATTTGTGTTGAGAAAGTCCACTTCTGTAGCTATTTGAAAATATACAACACATGGTTTTTAATTGTAATCACCGTATAGTGCTGTAGAACATTAGAACTTCTTCTTCCTCTGTAACTGTAATGTTTTATCTGTTAACCAACAATTGGCAATCCTCTATGCCCCCTACCCTTCCTTGCCTCTACTAACCACTATTCTGTTCTCTCCTTCTATGAGATCAACTTCTTTCACTTTCATATATGAGTGAGAATGTGAAATAAGTATCTCTCTGTGCCTGGCTTATTTCATATAACATATGTCCTCCAAAGTCATTTTTGTTGCTGCTATTGGCAGAATTTTTTTTTTTCATGACTAATATTCCTTTGTTTATATATACCACATTTTCTTTATGCATTCAATTGTTTATGGACACAGGTTGATTCCATATCTTGGCCATTGTGAGTAGTGTTGTAATAAACATGGGAGTGCAGATATCACTTCAACATATTGATTTCCTTTCCTTTGGATGTATACAGCATAGTGTGATTTCTGGATCGTGTGGTAGTCTACTTTTAGGTTTTTGAGGAATATGTGTAATGTTTTCCATATTGGCTGTACTAATTTACATCCCATCAACAGTGTTTAAGAGTTCCCTTTCTGGCTGGGCGTGGTGGCTCACGCCTGTAATCCCAGCACCTTGGGAGGACGAGGTGGGTGGATCATGAGGTCAGGAGATCAAGACCATCCTGGTTAACACGGTGAAACCCCATCTCTACTAAAAATACAGAAATTAGCCGGGCGTGGTGGCGGGCACCTATAGTCCCCGCTACTTGGGAAGCTGAGGCAGGAGAATGGCGTGAATCCGGGAGACAGGTTGCAGTGAGCCGAGATTGTGCCACTGCACTCCAGCCTGGGCAACAGAGCAAGACTCCATCTCAAAAAAAAAAAAAAAAGAGAGTTCCCTTTCTACACATCCTCACCAACATTTGTTATTTTTTGTCTTTTTGATAATAGCCATTCTAATTAGGGTGAGAATAATATCTCTTTGTGGTTTTGATTTGCATTTCCCTGATTAGTGATGTTGAGCATTTTTTCATATACTTGCATTTTCATGTCTTCTTATGAGAGATGTCTTCAACTCATTTTACCATTTTTTAATTGGATTATTTGCTTTTTTGCTGTGTAGTTGTTGAGTTCCTTGTATATTACATATATTAATTCCTTGTCAGATGAATCATTTAGAATATTTTCTCCCGTTTTGTAGATTGTCTCTTTACTCTGTTGATTATTTCCTTTGCTGTGCACAAGCTTTTGTTGCGTATGCTTTTGAAGTCTTCTTCATAAAATCTTTTTCCACACCAATGTCTGAAGCATTTCCTCTATGTTCTGTTTCACTAGTTTAATGGTTTTGGTCTTATGTTTAAGTCTTTAATACATTTTGAGTTGATTTTTATATATGGTGATAGGGATCTAATATCAATTTTCTGCATATGGATATCCAGCACCATTTATTGAAGAGACTGTTCCTTCCCCAGTGAATGTTCTTGGCACCATTATCAAAAATCAGTGGCTGTAAATAGATTGGTTTATTTATGGATTTTCTATTCTATTCCGTTTGTCTGTTTTTATGTCTGTAACATGCTGCTTTGTTTACTATGACCTTGTAGTATATTTTAAGGTATGACACCTCCAGCTTTGTTCTTTTTGCTCAGGATTGCTTTGACTATTCAGGATTTTTTATGGTTTCATACCAATTTTAGGATTATTTTTTCTATTTCTGTGAAGAATGTCACTGGTATTTTGATGAGATCACGTTGAATCTATAGATCACTGTTAGTAGCATGTTCATTTTTACAATATTAGTTCTTTTTCTTTCTTTTTAATTATTTATTTTTTTGAGACAGAATTTCATTCTTGTTGCTCAGGCTGAAGTGCAATGACGCAATCTCGGCTCACCGCAACCTCCCGCCTCCCAGGTTCAAGCGATTCTCCTGCCTCAGCCTCTTGAGTAGCTGGGATTACAGGCATGTGCCACCATGCCCGGCTAATTTTGTGTTTTTAGTAGAGGCGGGGTTTCTCCATGTTGGTCAGGCTGGTCTCGAACTCCTGACCTCAGGTGCTCCACCCACCTCAGCCTCCCAAAGTGCTGGGATTACAGGCATGAGTCACTGCGCCTGGCCAATATTATTTCTTTCAATTCATAGACATAGGATGTGTTTCCATTTGTTTGTGTCCTTTTCGATTTCTTTATCAGTTTTTTAGTTTTTTTTGTTTTTGTTTTTGTTTTTGTTTTTTATAGTGATCTTTCACCCTCTTGGTTAAATTTATTTCTAGGTAAAGTTGATCCTTGAACAGTATGAGTATTTGGTGTATTGCTTCTGCATGCAGTTGAAAATTTAGGTGTAACTTTTGACTTGCCAAAAACTTAATTACTAACTAATAAGCTACTGTTGACTGGAAGCCTTAACAATGACATAAAACGGTTGACTAACATATTTTATATACGTATTACATACAATATTCTTGAAATAAAGTAAGCTAGAGAAAAGAAAGTATTATTAAGAAAATTAATAACAAAATTAAGAAAAAGAAAAAATATTTACTATTCACTAAGTCAAAGTAGATCAACATATAGGTCTTTATGCTTTTCATCTTCACATTGAATAGGCTGATGAGGAGGAGGAGGAGGAAGAGGAAAAGGGGTTGGTTTTGCTCTCAGGAGTGGCAGAGGCAGAAGAGTTGTAAGGGAGGTAGGAGATGCAGGCACACTCAGTGTAACATTTATTGAAAAAAGTCTGCATGCATGTAAGCAGACCCATGCAGTTCAAGTCTGTATCATTCAAAGGTCCAGCTGAATTTTATTTTTATATGTAGCTGCCATAAAATGGATTGCTTTTTCAGTTTCTTTTCCCACTAGTTTATTGCTGATGTTTAGAAATGGTACTTATTTTTTATGTTGATTTTCTGTCCTGCAGAAGTACTGAAGTTGTTTATCAGTTCTAAGAGTTTTTGAGGGGAGTCTTTAGTGTTTTCTATGTGTCGTCTGCAGTATGGGAGATGAACAGGAACAAATTTTAATAGTCCTTTCCAATTTGGATGCCCTTTGATTCTTTCTCTTGCCTAATTGCTGTGACTAGGACTTCCAGTACTGTGTTGAATGAAAGTTGTGAAAGTCCTTTGCAGGGACATGGATGAAGCTGGAAACCATCTTTATCAGCAAAATATCACAAGGACAGAAAACCAAACACTGCATGTTCTCACTCAGAAGTGAGAGTTTAACAGTGAGAACACATGGACACAGGAAGTGGAACATCACACACCAGGGCCTGTCGGCGTGTGGGGGATTGGGGGAGGGATAGTGTTAGGATAAGTACCTAATGTAAATGAAAAGTTGATGGGTGCAGCAAACCAACATGGCACGTGTATACCTATGTAACAAACCTGCACATTATGCACATGTACCCTAGAACTTAAAGTATAAGTTTTAAAGAAAAGAAAAAGAAAATGATGAAAGTGAGCATCTTTTTTTTGTTCCAGATCTTGGAGGAGAAGCTTTGAACTTTTCCCAAGTCAGTATGATGTTGACTGTGGGTTTGCTATATATGGCTTTTATTGTGTTGAAGTTCCTTCCTTCTATATCTAACTTGGTGAGAGTTTTTATCAGGAAGGGATGCTGAATTTTATTACATGCTTTTTCTGTGTTTATTGAAATGATTATATTGTTTTTGTCCTTCATTCTATTGATGTGATGTGTCATATTTGTTGATTTGCATATGCTAAACCATCTCATTTATCTCACCCATTTATGCCTGGGATAAATCCTACTTGATGATTGTGGATTATCTTTTTAATATGCTGCTGGATTCTGTTTGCTAGTATTTTGTTGATAATTTTTGCTTCTGTGTTCATCAGGGATGTTGGTCTGTAGTTTCTCTGTTGTTGTTATTGAGTCTTTGGTCTAGTTTTGGTATCAGGGTAATGCTGGCCTCTTAGAATGATTTTTGAGGAATTGCCTCCTTCTTAATTTTCTGGAAGAGTTTTGGAAATAGTGATTTTAATTCTGCTTTAAATGTTTGATAGAATTCGGCAGTGAAACCATAAGGTCCCAGGCTTTTTTAAAATTACAAATTTAATCACATTACTTTTCAATTGGTTTGTTGGGGATTTTCATTTCTTCTTGGCTCAGTTGTGGTAGGATTTTTGTGTCCAGGACCATTTCTGCTATGTTTTCTAATTTGTTGGCGTATAGTTGTTCATAATAGTCTTTAATTATTTTTATTTATGTGTTATCAGTTTTTTGTCTTATTTTTTGTTTCTGATTTTATTTATTTGGGTCTTTTCTCTTTTTATCTCGGTTTATTTGGGTCTTTTCTCTTTTTGTCTTGGTTGGTCTAGCTAGTAGTTTGGCAGTTTGATTGATTTTTTTCATAAAACCAACTTTTTGAGATTTTTTTTGATGTGTTTTTTTCCTTAATTTTACTTACAGCTCTGATTTATTTTTTGTACTAATTTTTATGGTTTGTTCTTGATTTTCTTGTTCCTTAAGTTAGCTTGTTAGGCTATTTGAAAATTCTTTACTTGATGTTTATTGCTATAAACTCCCTTACTACAGTTTGTGATGTATCTCATTTTTTGGTATGTTGTGTTTCTCTTTTCATTTGTTTCAAGAAATTTGAATTTTTTTCTTAATTTTTTATTCACCCATGTTCATTGTGGAGCATGTTCTTCAACTTCCTTATATTTGCAGAGTTTCAACAGTTCCTTTTGTTGATTTCTAGTTTTATTTCATTTTGGCTGGAAAAGATACTTAATAGGACTTCAGTTCTTTTAGATTTGTTGAGCCTTGTTTTGTGACCTAATATGTGGTCTGTTCTGGAGACTACTGCATGTGCTGATGAAAAGTATGTGAATTCTGCTCCATTTGGGTGATATTTTCTGTAAATGTTTGTTAGGTTCATTTGGTCTGAAGAAAAAATCTGCAGATAAGTGGAACCAAGGAGTTCAAACTTGTATTGTTCAAAGGTCAACTGCATTTTGACTCTGACTCTTTACAGAAAAAGTTTACTGACCCATGGTGTAGACAAGAAATCATTGTGACCTGGAGTAAGCATATTAGGTAGTCAACGTAACTCCTTCAAGGTAATTAAAAGAGTACTGAGCTATGATTTAAACTTTCTGCAGAGAAGTCTAGCATATTCCAGTTACCAGCAGTGTAGCATGATAACTAAATTACTTGACCTTTCAGAATCTTAGTTTTCTCAATTGTTAAATGAACATACTGATACTGTTGTACTCACTTCACAGTGTTAAAAGAAAATAATTTCAAAATAATAAAATGTAAGTCATGATAATATATTAAATATGGTGATAGAATTGCTGAATAATTTAATCAGGGAATGCTAAAAGGATAGTGACTATTAATGTTGATAATTCCACAAGCTTTTCATTATGTCTTTGTGAGTATATAGTTCATTAGAATTGTTATAAGAAGTTGTTGTTGAATAATTTCAGGTCAGCGTGGAAGAAAATGTCTGGTATTTTAAAGTATTCTGTTTTAGAACAAAATCAAGCTTTTTAATAGAGCATGCAAGACCAGTAATGATCTGATTACTTCCTGGCTCTTCAACCTCACCTCTCACTATTTGCTGTCTTTATACTATTTGTATAAATGATGGAATTAGAGAGGGAAAAGCTAAGATAATAGGAGTGGAAAAAACATCTATGCCAGACAGAAGTAAACTATGGCTGTGTTTGCCATGATTTGTTTTTACAATCTGGTTGTTTACAGAAACAGGGCAACAAAAACTAAATATGAAATTAAATAATGAAGAAGCTATGCTGAAGGATGTTTAAAATTTGAAAAAACAACTTTATAAGAACCTGTTTTTTTATGACTGTATAGCTACTTTTTAAAAAATTAATCTTAATTTCAGAGACTATAAAAGGAGAGAGATTACATATAGGAACTTTTCCTTTTGGAAAAAATTAAAATTGTGTGTCTTATATGGGCTATTCAGCATGATATAAATGTAGAAAATCTACTTGGAGAAAAATTCCTGAGGTTATAGTATTAAATATTTTCTATTTCTGTAGAGTATATTCAAAGAAAAATTGGTATCAGTAAAATGGACAACTGCATAAAACCCTATTTGATTTTAGGGGAGGAGGTGAGAGATTGAGTTGGGACTCTACATTTTCAAAGAGAAAGGCACTTAAATACTAGAAATTTACTTAATGTTTTATTTTTGCCACAAATACTGGAATGTCTAAACTGTGTGAGAGAAGTAAAATAATTTTACAGTTAAAATTATATGAAAGAAGTAGATTTGTGGTTTAGATTTAGAGGGAAAACCTAACAGTAATACATGTAGGCGTGTTGGCTGTTGCTGTTTGGAATTTATTTCTCCCTTATATTCTAATTTAAATTTGTATTTTTTTTACTTAGTAAATTATTGGTTTGGGACAACTCGTGGATGAAGAATTTTACTTGATTTTTCTAAATGAGCACTTCTGCAGTTGTCTTTGCATTTATTATTCATGCTATAATAGAACAAATGTCCAATTAAAAATCTTTATTATGACCGGACGCAGTGGCTCAGTCCTGTAATCCCAGCACTTTGGGGACTGAGGCGGGTAGATCACAAGGTCAAGAGATCGAGACCATCCTGGCCAACATGGTGAAACCCCGTCTCCACTAAAAATACAAACATTAGCTGGGCATGGTGGCGCGCACCTCTAGTCCCAGCTACTTGGGAAGCTGAGGCAGAAGAATTGCTTGAACCCGGGAGGCTGGGGTTGCAGTGAGCCGAGATTGCACCACCGCACTCCAGCCTGACAACAGAGCAAGACTGTCTCAAAAAACAAAAAACAAACAAACAAAAAAAAAAACTTTATTATTTCTCAAATATTTTTATTTCAGTTATATCACAACTATTTGAAATTTGCTCACGAAGCTACCAAAGGGTACATGCACAAAAAGGAAACCTTATACTTGCCCTGCCCTGCCATCGTTTTCCTTCCCTAAAAGCAACCTCTGTTACACAGGTTATCTGTGTGTGCACACATACGCGCATGCACACACACACAAATGTGAATGTACAGATACATATATACATATGTATATATGCATATATTACATATGCATGTAAGTGCAATATATACATACTACACATTTGAATAAAAATACATCTTACAAAAATGTATGCTGTTGTGTATATTTTTCTCCTTATTTACAATATCTCAGGTATGTTTCATATCTAAACAGACATCACTTTTTAATAGCTGCATAGCATCTTGTTTATTTATAACTGATACATAATAACTACATTTGGGCATGGCCATGATGGCTGACTAGAAACAGTGGCAATTGGATATTTCCATCTCCCATCGAAAAGAACCATAATAAGTGTGTGAAACCTTCACCAGCAACCAAGGTATCCAGGCTCTCTAATCAGAAATGACTAGGTGGCTGGCGTGATCCACTGAGAGGAAGGAAGAGCAGTGTGGTGTAGCAGCCCACTTGAGAGCCACACAGGGCAGGGTAGACCCTACCTCCTAGCCAAGGGAAGGCAGTGAGTGAGCCTGCTAACCAGCCAGGGAAACTGTGCCATGGAACTGTGCCATCCATGGATCAGGAGATCATGCTCGTGAACCCACACCACCAAGGCCTAACATTTCAACCCTGGAGCCATGCAGATTCTCAGCAGCCTCTCAGCTGGAATCTACTTAAGCTCCTGGGGGGAGGGGCGACCAGCATCACAGCTATGGCTGCCTACTGTCTAAGCCATTTGAGATCCTTGGGGTAGGGGCAGCAGTCAGCACTGGGACTCACAACTGCCTAGCATGCTAAGCTCCCTGGGTGGGGGAAGGGTGGCATCCATCTCTGTAGCTGCAGTCTGCACTTTTCCCCTTTTGGAGCCAGGGAGGCTGGACAGCTTGGTCCCAAGACGTGTCCTCCACAGCCCAACACACCAACTGTGGCAGACTATGGCCACAGTGCCTCTTCAGGCATAGCCATGACTCATCCTTCCTCACTGGGTGGGGCTTCCCTGCAGGAACTTCCAAAACTCCAGCCAGAGGCTCAGGGGCAGAACCCAGATCTCCCTGGACTTGAACCACTAGGGGAAGGGGTGGCCACAGTCTATGTGGACCAGCAGACTTTGCCTTTCCTTCTGGTAGTTTTGGGGAATTCAGGCAGCCCAGACGAGTGGGTTTTCCCCCAGCGAAAATTGTTCCCTTCCCCCAAGGGACAATCAAAAGTACTTCGTTAAACAAGTCCTGTTCCCTATGCCATCCAGCTGGTTGAGACCCTCCAACAGGGATTGTCAAAAACCCTATACAGGAGCGATCCTACTGGCGTCAGATTGGTGTCCCTTGAGATCAGAGATCCCAGAAGAAGGAGCAGTCACCCATCTTTGCTGTTTTCCAGCCTCCTTGAGTGACATCTCCAGATGTGGGAGCGAACCAGATGAATAGGGCCTGAATTGAACCCCCAGCAAACCACAGCAGCCATCTAGAAGAGGGACCTGACCATTGAAAAACAATCAAAGAGAAAGCAACAACAGCATCAACAACAACAACAACAACAACAAAAAGCCCTCATGAAAACCCCGTCCAAGGATCAGCAGCCTCAAAGACTGAAACTAGACAAAATCATGAAAATGAGAAAGAATCAATGAAAAAATGCTGAAAACCCAAAAGGCCAGAGTCCATCTTCTCCTCCAAACGATCATAACAATAGCAAGGAACTGCACTGAGGATGAGATGGACAAACTGACAGGAGTAGGCTTCAGACGATGAGTAATAAAAAACTACACGGAGCTAAAGGAGCATGCTGTAACCCAATGCAACAAAGCTAAGAACCTTGATAAAAGGTTAGAGGAGCTGCCAACTAGAATAACCAATTTAGAGAGGAGCATAAATGACTCGATGGAGCTAAAAAAGCAGAGCATGAGAACTTCGTGAACCTACACAAGAATCAACAGCCGAATCGACCAAGTGGAAGAAAGGATATCAGAGTTTGAAGACCACATTGCTGAAATAAGGCATGCAAACAAGACTAGAGAAAAAAGGATGAAAAGGAATGAACAAAACCTCTAAGAAATATGGGACTTCTTAAAAAGACCGAACCTATGATTAACGGGAGTATCTGAAGGAGATGAGGAGAACAGAAAGAAGTTGGAAAACACACTTAAGGATAATATCCAGGAGAACCTCCCCAACTTAGCAAGACAGGCCAGCATGCAAATTCAGAAAATACAGAGAACACTGCTAAGATACTCCACAAGATCAACCCAAAGACACATAATCATCAGATTCTCCAAGGACAAAATGAAGGAAAAAGTATTAAGGGCAGCCAAAGAGAAAGGCCAGGTCACCTACAAAGGAAGCCCATTGGAATAATAGCGTAACTCTCAGCAGAAACCCTACAAGCCAGAAGAGATTGGGGGCCAGTATTCAACATTCTTAAGGAAAATAATTTTAAACCCAGAATTTCATATCTAGCCAAACTAGGCTTCATAAGCAAAGGAGAAATAAAATCCTTTCTAGACAAGCAAAAACTGAGGGATTTTGTTACCACCAGGCCTGCCTTGCAAGAACTCCTGGAAAAAGCACTAAATATGAAAAGGAAAAACCGGTACCAGCCACTGCACAAACACTCCAAAATATAAGGCCCAATGACACTATGTAGAAACTGCATCAACTAGTGTGCAAAATAACCAGATAGCATCATGATGACAGGATCAAATTCACACATCATAATACTGACCTTAAATGTAAATGGGCTAAATGCCCCCAATTAAAACCACAGATTGGCAAATGGAATAAATTGTCAATACCTATTGGTGTGCAGTATTCAGGAGGCCCATCTCACATGCAAAGACACACATAGGCTCAAAATAAAAGGATGGAGGAAAATATACCAAGCCAATGGAAAGAAAAAAAAAAAAAAAAAAGCAGGGGTTGCAATGCTAGTCTCTGACAAAACAGAGCTTAAACCAACAAAGATCAAAAAAAGACAAAGAAGGCCATTACATAATGGTAAAGGGACCAATTCAACAAGAAGAGCTGACTATTCTAAATATATATGTACCCCATACAGGTGCACCTAGATTTATTAAACAAGTTGCTAGAAACCTGAAGAAACTTTTAGACTCACGCACAATAATAGTGGGAGACTTTAACACCCCACTGTCAATATTAGATCAACAAGAGAGAAAATTAACAAGGATATTCAGGACTTGAACTCAGCTCTGGATCAAATGGACTTTATAGACATCTATAGAACTCTCCACTCCAAATCAACAGAATATACATTCATCTCGGTGCCACGTAGCACTTACTCTAAAATCAACCACATAATTGGAAGTAAAACACTCCTCAGCAAATGCAAAAGAGCTGAAATCATAACAGTCTCTCACACCGCAAGGTAATCAAATTAGAACTCAGGATTAAGAAACTCACTCAAAACCACACAATTACATGGAGGTTGAACAACCTGCTCCAGAATGACTCTTGGGTAAATAATGAAATTAAAGCAGAATTCAAGATGTTCTTTGAATCCAGTGAGAACAAAGACACAACATACCGGAATCTTTGGTACACAGCTAAAGCAGCGTGTGAAAGAGAAACTTACAGCACTAAATGCCCACATCAGAAAGCTAGAAAAATCTCAGATCAAGACCCTATCATCACAACTAAAAGAGCTAGAGATGCAAGAGCAAACTAATCCAAAAGCTAGTGGAAGACAAGAAATAACTAAGATCAGAGCAGAATTGAAGGAGATAGAGACACACCTCCCTCCCCCACCAAAATCCATTAATCCAGGAGCTGGTCATTTGAAAAGATTAACAAAATAGATAGACTGCTAGCCAGACTAATAAAGAAGAAAAGAGAGAAGAATCAAATAGACACAATAAAAAATGATAAAGGGGTATCACCACTGATCCAACAGAGATACAAACTACCATCAGAGAATACTATAAACACCTCTAGGCAAATAAACTAGAAAATCTAGAAGAAATGGATACATTCCTGGACACTTACACCCTTCCAAGACTAAACCAGGAAGAAGTTGAATCCCTGAATTGACCAATAACAAGTTCTGAAATTGAGGCAGCAATTAATAGCGTACCAACCAAAAAAGCCCAGGACCAGACGAATTCACAGCGGAATTCTACCAGAAGTACAAGAGGAGATGGTACTATTCCTTCCGAAACTATTCCAAACAATTGAAAAGGAGAGACAAATGCAGCAGCATCCTGATACAAAAACTGGGAAGATACACAACAAAAAAAGAAAACTTCAGGCCAATATCCCTGTTGAACATTGATGCAAAAATCATTGATAAAATACTGGCAAACCAAATCCGGCAGCATATCAAAAATCTTAGCCACCATGATTAAGTCGGCTTGATCCCTGGGACGCAAGGCTGGTTCAACATACCCAAATCAATAAATGTAACCTATCACATAAACAGAACCAAAGACAAGATTCACATGATTATCTGAATGGATGCAGGAAAGGCCTTTGGTAAAAGTCAACATCCCTTCATGTTAAAAACTCTTTAATAAACTATGTGTTGATGGAACGTATCTTAAAATAATAAGAGCTATTTATGACAGACCCACAGCCAGTATCATACTGAATGGACAAAAGCTTGAAGCATTCGTTTTGAAAACTGGTACAAGACAAGGATGCCCTCTCTCACCACTTCTATCCAACATAGTATTGTAAGTTCTGGCCAGGGCAATCAGGCAAGAGAAAAATAAAGGGTAATCACATAGGAAGAGAGAAAGTCAAATTGTCTCTGTTTGCAGACGACATGATTTTGTGTTTAGAAGTTCTCATCATCTCAGCCCAAAAACTCTTCAAACTATTAAGCAACTTCAGCAGAGTCTCAGGATACAAATCAATGTGCAAAAATCACAAGCTTTTTTATACACCATCAATATATAAGCAAAGAGCCAAATTATGAATAAACTCCCATTCGTAATTGCTACAAAGAGAATAAAATACCTAGGAATACAGTTAACAAGGGATGTGAAGGATCTCTTCAAGGAGAACTACAAACTACTGCTCAAGGAAGTAAGAGAGGACACAAAGAAATGGAAAAACATTCCATGCTCATGGATAGAAAGAATCAGTGTCATGAAAATGGTCATACTGCCCAAAGTAATGTATAGATTCAGTGCTATACTCATCAAACTACCATTGACATTCTTCACAGAATTAGAAAAAACTACTTTAAACTTCATATGGAATCAAGGAAGATCCCATATAGCCAAGACAGTCCTAAGCAAAAAGAATAAAGCTGGAGGTATCATGCTACCTGACTTCAAACTATACTATAAGGCTACAATAATCAAAACAGCATGGTACCAAAAAAGGCATATAGGCCATTGGAATAGAACAGAGATCTCAGAAATAACACCACACATCTACAACCATCTGATGTTCGACAAACCTGAAAAAAACAAGCAATGGGAAAAGGACTCCCTATTTAATAAATGGTGCTAGGAAAACTGGGCAGCCACATGCAGAAAACTGAAACTTGACCCCTTCCTTATACCTTATTCAAAAATTAACTCAAGATGTATTAAAGACTTAAATGTAAAACCCAAAACCATAAAAACCCTAGAAGAAAACCTAGGTAGTACCATTCAGGACACAGGCATGGGCAAAGACTTCTTGACAAAATTGCCAAAAGCAATTGCAACAAAACCCAAAATTGACAAATGGGATCTTGTTAAACTAAAGAGCTTCTGCACAGCAAAAGAAACTATCCTCAGAGTGAGCAGGCAGCCTATAGAATGGGAGAAAATTTTGCAGTCTACACGTCTGACAAAGGTCTAATATCCAGAATTCATAAGGAATTTAAACAGATTTACCAGAAACATACAATCCCATCAAAAAGTGGGCAAAGGATATGAACAGACACTTCTTAAAAGAAGACATACATGCAGCCAACAAACATATGAAAAAAAAAGCTCAACATCACTTATCATGAGAGAAATGCAAATCAAAACCACAATGAGATTCCATCTCACACCAGTCAGAATGGCGATTATTAAAAAGCCAATAAACAATAGATGCTGGTGAGGCTGTGGAGAAATAGAAATGGTTTTACACTGTTGGTGGGAATGTTAATTAGTTCAACCATTATGAAAGACAGTATGTAGATTTCTCAAGGATCTAGAACCAGAAATACCATTTGACACAGCAGTTCCATTACTGGGTATATACCCAGAGGAATATAAATCATTCTACTATAAAGACACGTGCACATGTATGTTTATTGCAGCACTCTTGACAATAGAGAAGACAGAGAACCAACCCAAATGCCCATCCGTGATAGACTGAATAAAGAAAATGTGGTCCATATGCACCATGGAACACTATACAGTCAAAAACAGAGAACGAGATCATGTCCTTTGAAGGGACATGGATGAAACTGGAAGTTATCCTCAGCAAACTAACATGGGAACAGAAAACCAAACACCGTATGTTCTCACTCTGAAGTGGGAGTTGAACAATGAGAACACATGGACACAGGGAGGAGAACAACACACACCAGGTTCTGTTGGGCAGTAGGGGCGAGGTTAGGGAACTTAGAGGATGGGTCAATAGGTGCAGTAAACCACTATGGCACATGTATACCTATGTAACAAATCTGCACGTTTTGTACATGTATCCCAGAACATAAAATAATTAATTAATTAATGTAATTTTAAAGGTCAAAAAAACCCTGTACATTTAATGGATACAAGGTGATGTTTCAATGCAGGTATACATTGTATAATAGTCAAATCAGGCAGTTACTATATCTAACAGTTTAAACATTTATCATTTCTGTGTGGTGATAATATTCAAAATCCTCTCTTCTGCCTATCTTGAAATATACACTGCAATCTTATTAGCTATAGTCACCATAAAAAGTTTCAGAAGCTGCAGGTTTTGGTGCTCAATTGATGGAACAGTTTGATTAAAGATTTCCAAGTGAATTTTTAAAACATGCACCCAAGTTTAGATGATTTGTTTATAAAAGTGCTCAGTATCATTGCAGGGTACTTACGTTGATTTAAAAAATAGTTCTTCAAAGGCTCAAGCTATTTTGCTCATTTTAGTTTACAGACATCTCAAAACTTCATAGAAAAAAATGGTGAGCTTAACAAACTTTTAAATCCCTTTCTGCCTGTCTTCTTACATCTTTCTTTGCCTTCCAACAATTGTCAATAATAGGACTAGAAAGAGACAAATGAGAGAAAATTTCATAAGGTATTCAGTCTTCATGCTTCCACAAATGTTTTGGAAATATTTGGAGACGGTTATGTATTAGTTAAATGTTATCTCATTATGTGCTGTAGCTGGAAATCCTGTTATCAGTATAACACTTTCTTCCTGTATTTCACAAGAACTGAGCCAAATTTAGAGGCAGCCACCAACCATTTTCTGGACATTAATTTACAAGATAAATAACTCCCCTTTAGGGAAATTAAATATTTATATATTTTAAGCATTTCTGTATTTAACACAATCTGATAAGGAAAGAATATAAAAAGATTTCAATCTAGAGCAGTAATTTACTGAGTCTGAGAGATTGCCAGATTTGCTTGGATTTGCCAGATCCTGTTTTAGATGTATGCCAAAATGTGAATATTTTATATTTTTAAATATAAAATAAGTATTTCTAATTACATAGTTTTCACATAACACGCTAGACTGTAGATTATATGGTAGCCTGGTTTTCTTCCACTGAACTTGCATTTAGCAGGAAGTATGGAGCTACAAAGTCCCTATCATCAATATTTTATATTGTAAAACTCTTCCTAATTTGAGTAGAATATTAAGCTTTTAAATTATTAAACAACATATGAAGAACTCTTAAGTATTATACATAGGTATTAAAACGTAAGAGTTCAGACCAGTCTGGGTATTTACAAAAATGAGTAATTTAAAAAATTGATCCAAAGATATTAAAAAGAAGAGAATACAGTACTATAATGTTTCAGGAGATATTCAGGTTAAAATAACTATATCTTAGATAATTTGTCAATGATATTAATATAATGCCTCTTTCTAATGACAATGTTTTTGTTGGGGCCTTTATATGAACAGTGTTCCTACAGCTTTCAATAACTAAAAGATTAGTAGCCTTTTCTAAACAACCATTCTTTTAGACATAAAATAGCATTATTAAACAGGATTAGAACTCCGTATTAGATTGAAAGCACCCTGAAATGAAGAGCCCCATCTATCACATTAAGCCTGTACTGTAGTCCCCTTTTATCCACAGGCGATAAATTCCAAAACTGCCAGTGAATGGCTGAAACCACAGATACTACTGAACCCAAGTACTGTGATACCACAATAGCTGATCTGATAACCCAGACGGCTGGTAAGTGAATAACAAGCGGGTAGCCTATACAATATGAATTCACTGGACAAAGGGATGATTCATGTCCCAGTGGAATGGAGTGGGAAGGTGTAAAATTTCATTATACTCCTCAGAATGGCACATCATTTAAAACTTAAGTATTGTTTATTTCTGGAAGTCTTTATTTAATATTTCAGACCACGGTTGACCTTGGAAAGCAAAACTGCAGATAAGGGGAGACAACTGTGTTCTCATTGCCTGGCAAAGTCCTTCATACTTAGTAAGTGATGTCTTTCCTTAATGAAGTCACAGACCTAATTTTGTTTTAGCCCTTCCACTTATAAGATGTATATCCAAAAAAAGTACAAAACACTGCAAAGGGGAAGTGTATCTTCTTGTCAAGTCAGGGAATGCTTAGTAAGGAGAAGATATTATTTGAGTTATCAATGTCATGAGAGAAGCTAGATTGCAGGAACAAAGTTATTGCTATTAAAAAAAAAAAAGTTGTTTGTGAAATAATGAGTGTCCACTGCATTAGGTATATAAAGGAAGGTCATGGAAAGCTATGTTGGAGGGAAGGGAATTTTTTTTTTTTTTTTTTTTTTGAGGCGGAGTCTCGCTCTGTCGCCCGGGCTGGAGTGCAGTGGCCGGATCTCAGCTCACTGCAAGCTCCGCCTCCCGGGTTTACGCCATTCTCCTGCCTCAGCCTCCCGAGTAGCTGGGACTACAGGCGCCCGCCACCTCACCCGGCTAGTTTTTGTATTTTTAGTAGAGACGGGGTTTCACCGTGTTAGGCAGGATGGTCTTGATCTCCTGACCTCGTGATCCGCCCGTCTCGGCCTCCCAAAGTGCTGGGATTACAGGCTTGAGCCACCGCGCCCGGCCGGGAAGGGAATTTTTTAGCCAGAAAAGCATATTTGGAGTTGTACTGCAAATATGGAGTTATAAGGATTATTAACTGACAGTAGTGCTCATAAAATGGACTTAAAAAATCAGAGATCCTTAATATAACTGTAAATGCTTTACATACTATTTCACTATATTACCCTGGGTTCTCAGTTATTCATATTTTAAAAGTTCATTGACAACTTTATATTAAGATGCTAAAATACTAGAATTGCTTTTGCAAATACAAATATATGCCAAATAGATTCCAGTTATCAATCATTTGGTAATTTACTCCTCTGTTTATAAATTTCAAAATATGTTCCAAAGTGTGGAATCTGAGAAATGTCTTTTCCAAAACATTGTACATACTATATGAGCTGTGTTAAAGTGAATCTAATCTTAGTCTATGCGTCACCACATTTCAGAAGCTGTTACCCAGGTCGTGATATGTCTTTTTTCATGTACATGTGAATATGAAAATAGAACTATATGTATAAAATTTCTTTTTTGGAACCTCACAAATATTATTTCTCCCTTTGTTTATTTTATACTGTTTTATTCTTTCTGTAGCCAACTCAGTTAGATCTGCTTGTTTGCCCTCAGGTGGAACATCTGTTAAGGGAATAAATGATTGATGATTGAGTAGAATCTAGGGAAATAATTCAGATAAAAGAAGCAGTATTGTACAAAAGTTAAGAGCTTCAGATTTGGTTGACAATCTGGAATGAAATATTAGATTTTCCACTAAATAGGGCTTTTAAACCTATGTGCCTCACTTTCTACATCAGTAAACTTGGGAGAGTAATTCAAGATGCTACCTACTTCTTAGGATTATCATGAGGCTTAAATTAGGTAATACATGTAAAAGCTCATAGAACATAGTTTAAGTGGAAAGGATTAATAGATGTTAGCTATAAGTCATTATTTTCATAATTTGAGTTACATATCCTAAGAAAGGTCCACATATACCTTACTAGAATAGTTATCAAACTTTATTATGCAAATTTTACTGTACAAATTTTTTTTATGTATTTTGTTTGTTTTTCCATAGGTTATTGGAGGTACAGGTGGTGTTTGGTTACATGAGTAAGTTCTTTAGTGTTGATTTGTGAGATTTTGGTGCACCCATCACCTGAGCAGTATACACTGCACCCTATTTGTAGTCTTAACCCTCCCCCTCTACCCTTCCTCCCAAGTCCTTAAAGTCTGTTGTATCATTCTTATGCCTTTGTGTCCTCATAGCTTAGCCCCCACATATCAGTGAGAATATACAGTGTTTGGTTTTCCATTCTTGAGTTACTTCACTTAGAATAATAGTCTCTAATCTCATCCAGGTCACTATGAATGGTGTTAATTCATACTTTCTTATGGCTGAGTAGTATTCCATTATATATATATGCTACAGTTTCTTTATCTACTCATTGGTTGATGGGCATTTGGGTTGGTTCCATGATTTTGCAATTGTGAATTGTGCTATAAACATGCGTGTGCAAGTGTCTTTTTCATATAATGACTTCTTTTCCTCTGGGTAGATATGCAGTAGTGGGATTGCTGAATCAAATGGTAGTTTTTTGGTTTTTTTTAAATTATACTTTAAGTTCTAGGGTACATGTGCACAATGTGCGGGTTTGTTACATAGGTATATATGTGCCCTGATGGTTTGCTACATCAACTCGTCATTTACATTAAGTATTTCTCCTGATGCTATCCATCCCCCAGCCCCTACCCCCTGACAGGCCCCACCCAGTGTGTGACGTTCCCCACCCTGTGTCCATGTGTACTTGTTGTTCAATTCCTACCTATGAGTGAGAACATGTGGTGTTTGGTTTTCTGTCCTTGTGATGGTTTGCTGAGAATGATGGTTTCCAGCTTCATCCATGTCCCTGCAAAGGACATGAACTCATCTTTTTTAAGACTGCATAGTATTCCATGGTGTATATGTGCCACATTTTCTTAATCCAGTCTATCATTGATGGACATTTGGGTTGGTTCCAAGTCTTTGCTGTTGTGAATAGTGCCACAATAAACATACATGTGCATGTGTCTTTATAGTAGCATGATTTATAATCCTTTGGGTATATACCCAGTAATGGGATGGCTGGGTCAAATGGTATTTCTAGTTCTAGATCCTTGAGGAATCGCCACACTGTCTTCCACAATGATTGAACTAATTTACACTCCCACCAACAGTGTAAAAACGTTCCTATTTCTCCACATCCTCTCCAGCATCTGTTGTTGCCTGACTTTTTAATGATCACCGTTTTAACTGGCGTGAGATGGTATCTCATTGTGGTTTTGATTTGCATTTCTCTGATGACCAGTGATGATGAGCATTTTTTCATATGTCTGTTGGCTGCATAAATGTCTTCTTTTGAGAAGTGTCTGTTCATATCCTTTGCCCACTTGTTGATAGGGTTGCTTTTTTCTTGTAAATTTGTTGAAGCTCTTTGTAGATTCTGGATATTAGCCCTTTGTCAGATAAGTAGAGTGCCAAAATTTTCTCCCGTTCTGGAGATATTAGCCCTTTGTCAGATGGGTAGATTGCAAAAATTTTCTCCCATTCTGTAGGTTGCCTGCTCACTTTGATGGTAGTTTCTTTTGCCATGCAGAAGCTCTTTAGTTTAATTAGATCCCATTTGTCTATTTTGACTTTTGTTGCCAAATGGTAGTTCTACTTTTAGTTCTTTAAGGAATCTCCACACTGTTTTCCATAGTGGTTCTACTAGTTTGCACTCCCACCAGCATTGTAGAAGTGTTCTCTGATCACTGCATCCACACCAACATCTACTGGTTTTTGATTTTTTGATTATGGCCATTCTTTCAGGAATGAGGTGGTATCACATTGTGGTTTTGATTTACATTTCCCTGATCATTGGTGATGTTGAGCATTTTTTCATGTGTTGTTGCCCATTGGTATATCTTCTTTTGCGAATTGTCTATTTATGCCCTTAGCCCATTTTTAGATGGGAATTTTTTTTTTTTTTGCTGATTTGTTTGAATTTGTTGTATATTTTGGATATATATTAGTTCTTTGTCAGATGTATAGATTGTGAAGATTTTCTCCCACTCTGTGGGTTATCTGTTTACTCTGCTGACTATTCCTTTTGCCATGCAAAAGCTCTTTACTTTAATTAAGTTTAATTATATTTTTGACCCAATGATCATTCAGGAGCAGGTTATTTAATTTCCATGGATTTGCATGGTTTTGAATGTTTCTTTTGGAGTTGATTTCCAGTTTTATTCCACTGTGGTCTGAGAGAGTGCTTGAAATAATTTCACTTTTCTTAAATTTATTGAGGCTTGTTGTTTTGTGGCATATCATATGGTGTATCTTGGAGAAAGTTCCATGTGCTGTTGAATAGAATGTGTATTCTGCAGTTGTAGGATGCAATGTTCTATATATATATATACACACACACACATCTATATATATATATAGATGTATCTGTTAAGTCTATTTGTTCTAAGGTATAGTTTAAATTCATTGTTTCTTTGTTGACTGTCTGTCTTGATGACTTGTCTAGTGCTGTCAGTGGAGTGTTGAAGTTCCCCACTATTATTGTGTTGCTGTATATTTCATTTCTTAGGTCTATTAGTAATTGTTTTATAAATTTGGAACCTCCAGTGTTAGGTGCATATATGTTTAGGATTGTGATATTTTCCTGTTGGACAAGGCCTTTTCCCATTATATAATGTCCCTGTTTGTCTTTTTAAATTGCTGTTGCTTTAAAGTTTGTTTTGTCTGATATAAGAATAGCTACTCCTGCTGGCTTTTGGTGTCCATTTGCATGAAATGCCCTTTTCCACCCTTTTACTTTATGTGAGTCCTTAAGTGTTAGATGAGTCTCTGGAAGGCAGCATATGGTTGGTGAATTCTTATCCATTCTGCAGTTCTGTCTTTTAGGTGGAACATTTAAGCTATTTACATTCAGTGTTAGTACTGAGATGTGAGGTACCATTTGATTCATCATTCTATTTGTTGCCTGTGTACCTTGGTTTTTTGTTTTTTGTTTTTGTTTTTTAAATTGTATTTTTTATAGGTCCTGTGAGATTTATGTTTTAAATAGGTTCTGTTTTGATATTTTTCCAGGAATTGTTTCAAGATTTAGGACTTCTTTTAGCAGTTCTTATTGTAATGGTGGCTTGGTAGTGATGAATTCTCTCAGCAGTTGTTTGTCTGAAAAATACTGTATCTTTCCTTCATATATGATGCTTAGTTTCAGCGGATACAAAATTCTTGGCTGATAATTGTTTTGTTTGAGGAGGCTGAAGCTAGGACCCCAATCCCTTCTAACTTGTAAGGTTTCTGCTGAGAAATCTGTGGTTAATATGATAGATTTCCCTTTATAGGTTACCTGGTGCTTTTGTCTCACAGCTCTTAAGAGTCTTTCCTTTGTCTTAACTTTGGCTAACCTGGTGACAATATGCCTAGGCAATGATCTTTTTCTGATGAATTTTCCAGGTGTTCTTTGTGCCTAGGTCTCTAGCAAAGCTGGGGAAGTTTTCCTTGATTATTCCCCAAAATATGTTTTCCAAGCTTTTAGAATTTTCTTCTTCCTCAGGAACACCGATTATTCTTAGGTTTGGTCGTTTAGCATAATCCCAGACTTCTTTGAGGCTTTGTTCCTATTGTCTTATTTTTTCTTTGTAGGATTGAGTTTATTTGAAGACCTTGTCTTCGAGCCCTGAATTTCTTTCTTCTACTTATTCCATTCTAATGCTGAGACTTTCAGGAGCATTGCATTTCTATTAGTGTGTCCAGTGTTTCCTGAAGTTTTGATTTTTTTGTTTGTTTGTTTATGCTATTTCATTGAATATTTCTTCCTTCACTTCTTATATCAGTTTTTTGATTTCCTTGCATTGGGCTTTGCCTTTCTCTGGTGCTTCCCTGATTAACTTAATAACTAATCAATAACTAATCTTCAGAATTCTTTTTCAGGTAAATCAGGGATTTTTTTTATTGGTTTGGATCAATTGGTGATGAGCTAGTGTGATTTTTGGGGGATGTTAAATAAGCTTGTCTTGTCATAGTCCCAGGGTTGGTTTTCTGGTTCCTTCTTATTTGGGTAGGCTCTGTCAGAGGGAAGGTCTAGGGCCGAAAGCTGTTATTTAGATTCTTTTGGCCCACAGGCATTTCCCTAGTACTCTTCCCCTTTTCCAATGGATGTGGCTTCCTGAGAGCCGAGCTGTAGTGATTGTTATCTCTCTTCTTGGTCTAGCCACCCACTGAGCCTACCCAGCTCTGGGCTGGTACTAGGGGTTGTCTGCACAGAGTCCTGTGATGTGAACCGTCTATGGGTCTCTCAGCCGTGGATACCAGCACCTGTTCCAGTGGAGGTGACAAGAGGGTAAAATGAACTCTGTGAGGGGTCTTAGCTTTGGTGGTTTAATGCTCTATTTTTGTGCTGGTTGGCTCCCTGCCAGGCGGTGGTGCTTTTCAGAGAGTATCAGCTGTGGTAGTATGGAGAGGAAGCAGAGGTGGATGGGGCCCTAGAACTCCCAAGTGTACACCCTTTGTGTTCAGCTACCAGGGTGGGCAGGGAAGTATGTCTGGAATTGGTTCCTTCCGGTGGGTTCTTGGTCTCGCTGACTTCAGGAATGAAGCCGTGGACCCTCATGGTGAGTGTTACAGTTCTTAAAGATGGTGTGACCGGTGTTTGTTCCTTTAGATGTTCAGATGTGTCTGGGGTTTCTTCCTTTCAATGGGTTTGTGGTCTCTCTGACTTCAGGAGTGAAGCTGCAGACCTTCACAGTGAGTGTTACAGCTCATAAAGATAGTGCAGACCCAAAGAGTGAGCAGCAGCAAGATTTATTGTGAAGAGTGAAAGAACAAAGCTTCCACAGCGTAGAAGGGGACCCCAGCAGGTTGCTGCTGCTGGCTTGGGAGGCCAGCTTTTATTCCTTATTTGGCCCCGCCCACATCCTGCTGATTGGTCCATTTTACAGAGCACTGATTGGTCCATTTTGCAGAGCACTGATTGGTCCATTTTACAGAGCACTGATTGGTGCGTTTACAATCCTTTAGCTAGACACAGAGTGCTGATTGGTGTGTTTTTACAGAGTGCCGACTGGTACATTTGCAATCCTTTAGCTAGACACAGAGTGCTGATTGGTGCACTTACAATCCTCTAGCTAGACAAAAAAGTTCTCCAAGTCCCTACTCCACCCAGGAAGTCCAGCTGACTTCACCTCTCAGAAGGACTATCAGGCAGGGGCAGGGCCCAGGATGTCTGAGCTCAGACTCTTTTTGGGCAGGTCTTGCTGCAGCTGCTCTGGGGGATGGGGGTGAGGCACCCAGGTCAATGGAGTTTTGTACCTAGGAGGATTATGGCTGCCTCTCCTGTGTCCTGCAGGTTGTCAGGGAAGTGGGGGAAAGCTGGCAGTCACAGGCCTCACCCAGCTCCCACACAATCCACAGGGGTGGTCTCTCCCACCATGTCCCCACTAGCAGCACCAAGTCTATTTCCAGGCGGTGGACAAGCAGGGCTGAGAACTTGCACCAGGCTACCTGCCTCCCATCTGTGAAAGAAAATAGGGCTTTAGTTTTCCCCCTCCTGTGGAATCTGCACACCGGATTTGTTCCCTCCGCTCCCCTGAGTTCTGTTGACAGCAGGAGGCTTCTTGACCAGTTCAAATTGTTACAAAGATTAGCTGGAGATACCCTTCTCCCTGTGGCGTTTTCCACCGTGTCTCTGGCTGCCCTCCGGAAAGATCCCTGTTATGCCAGACAGGAATGGCTTGCTTGTGGACCCAGCAAGCTCACAGGGCCTTTTCCTCTGATTCCTCTATCCCTACATTTCACTTGGCTGTCTAAATTGACTCAGCTCCAGGTAAGGTCGGAATATTTTCCCGTAAACTAGACCTTAAGTTTCCCAAGTAGGGATGTGTGTTCGGGGGCTGAGGATCTCCCTTTCTCACTTCCTCAGTTTGGGCACTCACATTATTTCAGGTGTCTCCTGGGTCCTGCAGGAGCAGTCCTCTTTCTTCAGAGGGTCTATGGGTCCTCTTGGGTTTCCTGATTAATTCCTGCAGTCGTTCTGTAGCTATTCACCACGTGAGCCTCCACATGCTGCTCTGTTCCTCCCAGTGAGAGTTGCCATGTAGTCCTGCCTCCCATCCACCATAATGGCCAATCTCCCTGCTGCACAAATTTGTTAAAAATGTATATTCCCATGTCATGGTGAAGAGATTCTGATTCATTAACATAGGGACAAGACCCAGAAATTGATGTTTTTAGGAAACATCCTAGATAACCTGATCAATAACATATTTTCAGAAATTTTCTATGGGTTTCAAAAAGGGTAATAGTTGCTCTATGGTGGTAATAACTGATACATTCAGGTACTACTAGTGACCATGTAAATCGTAAAACTTTGGAAAGAAATTTGGCAATTTTTAAAGTTATTAAAATGTTATATAATTTGATTCAATTATCTTATTTTTCATTGTTTTTCGTAAGGAAGTAATCTAAAAGGTTATTTTAATTTATACATTATTTCCAAAATTTTGTTATTAAAAGTGACATCAAATCTAAATTATTGTTTATCTGCTCAATGGATCATTATGTAACCATTAAATTTTATAATTATGAATACTGCAATATCAGGGAAATACAAAGGTAGATAAAAAGCATAATTCATATTTATTTGTACAGTACATTTGCAATTGTCTAAAAACTGCCTAAAAATAAAGAGTAAAGGAATATGTTCAAATTTAAAGTAGTTGGTTTTGGCCAAGTGTGGCAGCTCACTCCTGTAATCCCAGCACTATTGGAGGCTGAGATGGGCAGATCACATGAGACCAAGAGTTCAAGACCAGCCTGGCCAACACGATGAAACCCCGTCTCTACTGAAAATACAAAAATTTGCTGGGGGTGGTGGTGCACATCTAACATTTCAGCTACTTGGGAGGCTAATCACTTGAACATGGGAGGCGGAGTTTGCAGTGAGCTGAGATTGTGCCACTGCACTCCAGCTGGGTGACAGAGTAACAGTTTGTCTCAAAAATAAAAATAAAGTGGTTGATCTAGGCTTAAAGGAGGAAAAATGTAACATGAAAATACTATAAACTGTTTGCACAATATTAAATTCAATGAAACATCCTTTTAGACTCAGCTTTCTTTGTATTATATAGTATCTCTCAAAATAGAACAAAACTTTGCACATCTTTTTACAAACCACTTTCTATAAAGTCAGAGGAACTGAGTCCTCCCTATTCCATTAATTGATTACAGCCCTGACTTCGGGGACCCTTCTGACCCTTAAAGATAGAGAAACTGCATTAATTGTCAGCACAGTTCTAGAGCTTTGCAGTAAGAGTTAATGATGGCTGTCTAGTCATCTGCTGGTATATAAAAAGAACTGATAGATATTACTTAAGGATAGGAAACTTTATATATATGCACCATAAAGCAAACAACAGCCAGTAGTTGTAAATTGGGTACTCTTATCTCTTGCTAATATCTTTTAATAGATGAATAACCAATTAATTAAATGATAGTTATGATGGCAAATGGTAAAGCAATCAGATGACAAAACGCTAAAGAAAATGAAAACAAATACAATTTAATGCACACAGGGTGTGCTGTAGTTTTCCATTGAAACACAATTTTTTTACTCTACAATCACCCGTATTTTAATGATAATCAAAATAAGACTAATTAGTTTAGAAAATTAGTAATTTTCTAAATTACATAAGTGCAGAAAAAATAGTGATTGACTATGTAAGCTGTTTTTTAGTTTGCTTTGCTGGAACTTTTCTTAAGGAATCTCAGATTAGACTTTTAAAAGCCTCTTAAGGCTTTAAGGAAGTTAAACTGAGAACTCACCATCAGCTTTTATGTTCAGTACCTATAGATCCAACTGATTTCTTTCATCTTGAGCTCTGCAGGTTATCTTGAGGTTCCTGGGCCTACTTCTTGAGTAAAGAAGTCATTCCTGGACTCTAAGCCAAGAGTCAAAGCCAAGTATCAGACTAGTTTTTCCAAGGGGGCCTTATTAGCATTCATTCGTTAAAGTCAGCCTTGGTTTCTTAAAGCTGACCGTCATATCTAATTTTACACATCATTTCCATAAAAATACTCATTGATGGTTTCCAGATTCTGGAGGGATCAAGTAGAGAGAAAAAGTAATTATTTCAGTTTTATTTATAAAAGTATAGTCTAGGTCAGGGATGGTGGCTCATGCCTGTAATCTCAGCATTTTGGGAGTCCAAGGCAAGTGGATAGCTTGAGCCTAAGAGTTTCAAGGCTGCAGTGAGCTATGATCACACCGCTGCACTCCTGCCTTATTGACGGAGAGAGATGCTGTCTCTTTAGGGAAAAGAAAAAGTATAACCTACCACATTGCTGTGAACTATAAATAGCTTAAGAGAAAATGCTTTTCTTAAATCTGGAAGCCAAAGCACAAAAGAGCCAGCAAAATTTCAAAGAAAAGGTTATTAAATAATTATAATCACCCTTTTCAGTTTATTTAGTCTTATGTAATTAAGTCTTATTCTGCTATATCTTGACTGGCAATTTTATGAGCTCATCAGTTGCTTCCTTAGAGTTCTGGAAATTTTTACCCAGTTCGATGGTATGATCTTAAACTTATCAGAAACCTTTATTCTATAGCACTTTTCAGAGCCTTTTCCATTAGGCACTTTGGCCTATATCAGATTGTAAATGATTTCAGAGAAGAATCAAAGTAAAACAATAAATTGAGAATGACAAAAGGCTTAAAATCATCATAAAGATTTAACGATAGTTTATTTGCTAAGGAAATTTATTTATTGCTGTGGCTAATGATATTTTAACATAATAATTGGAATTGTGGCTGATAACATTATGCCAAATGTATCATGAATAACAAACATATTGACAAATTTCTATCAATTTTATGTAAGTCCTGAAATACTTATATTAATAACATATATCTATATACATATAACCTAAAGAAGATATAGCATCAATTCTTATTTGACAGTACTTCCTCTGTAATTTAACAAATCAAGCTAATTAATATAACATCTCTCTTTTACAAGGCAAGAGACAAATCCTTTGGTATTTTCCAGGAACCCTCTGGGAACTCTCAGTGTTAATTTAAAGTCAAAATTACCTTACGTAGAATTTAGTTTGGGTCAGGCACAGTGCCTCATGCCTGTAATCTCAGCACTTTGGAAGGCCGAGACAGGTGGATCACCTGAGATCAGGAGTTCGAGACCAGTCTGGCCAACATGGTGAAACTTCGTTTCTATCAAAAATACAAAAATTAGCTGGGCATGGTAGTGCCTGCCTGTAATCCCAGCTACTCAGGAGGCTGAGGCAGGAGAATTGCTTGAACCCAGGAGGCGGATCTTGCAGTGAGCTGAGATTATGCCATTGCACTCCAGCCTGGGCAGTAAGAGCGAAACTCTGTCTCAAAAAAAAAAAAAAATTTTTTTATTTGATTTGGGAAAGTTTGTCAAAAATGTCAAAAGGTTTTAAACACTAGGATAACACATCATTATAAAACAATACTTAGTTATCTATTTAAACAAAGTAATAAAATATTTTATAACCACATATAGAAGTTACATAGTTGTAAATAAAACAGTACTTTCAACATTGAGAGGATTCCACTTTTTTAAGTAATCCAAATAACTGTTAAATGTAACATGAAATTGTTCTAACACATAAAATCTTGATTTTCTAGGCAGATTACTTAAAACTGGGGGAAAACCTTTCACGATATCAAGAGCAGACAGGTAATCCAAGAAAAGTTTGTCATTTTAACAGAGAACACAGAATTCTAGTATGGCATATGTTCTATTTATATTAAAGCTTTTTTTGTTTGTTTTTTCTTTTTAAGAGACAAGGTCTCACTCTCACTCTTTTGTCCAGCTTGGAGTGCAGCGGAGCTATCATAGCTCACTGCAGCCTCAAACTCCTGGGCTCAAGTTATCCTCCCACCTCATTCTTTTAAATAGCTAGGACTACAGGGATATGCCGCCATGCACAGCTAATTTGCCTATTTTTTGTGGAGATGGGGTCTCACTGTGTTGCCCAGCCTGGCTTGAACTCCTGGCTTCAAGTGATCTTCGCACCTCGGATGCTCACATTGCTGGGATTACAGGAGTGAGTCACTATCCCTGGCCACTAAAGCTTGTTAAAAAACAACAACAACAAAATACTTTTTACTAAATCTATCCAATCTTAGCTAACTCTACCACACAAAATAAGATTCTGTTTCCAAGATTGCTTTTCCACAAACCTGTTGTTTTAAAAAATATATTCAGTTTTTGTCCTGTTCTTTTTTCTCTGTCTCTTTGGAACAACCGGTCATTCTTTCTTTAGGACAAAATGACATTCTTTTTCCCTTAACAAACCCACATCCTTCATTCTTTTCGTCATCAGAAAACACATTCTACTTCCCTTGAATACTTTGCATATAGCGTTTTTTCCTGATTAGATTTTTGTGTGACAGGGTCCTGTCGCTGAGGCTTGATTGCAGTGGCACAATCGTAGATCACTGTAACCTTGCGCTCCTGGGCTTAAGCACACCTCCACAACCAACGAATTTTTTTTTTTTTTTTTTTGTAAAAATGAGTTCTCTGTATGTTGCCCAAACTGATCTTTAACTCCTGGCCTCAAAGAATCCTCCAGCCTCAGCCTCCCAAGTTGCTGGGATTACAGGTGTGAATCATTGTGCCTAGCCCTAGTTTTAGTAGTTTTACTTAAATATAATAATTAGAATTCTTAACATTTAGTAGCCTTAATTTTAGTGAAAACTAGGAATTAAGTCATTGTAAGCTGTCACATACCAACACTCTGTAGATTGTCAAATTTATGAATGTACCATTTCATAATTTTGGGGAACATATGTTTTCTCTTAGTACAATTCATTAATGTGACATAAGACATGTTTACTTACATACTCAAATATCTTTAGTTCCTCTGTAATAAGTCAGAAATAGATAAACTTAAATTTATGTTCAGCAATTAATGTTTTGGTATTTTATTTTAATCGGAAATGATCTAGTCAATGAAAGTTCATCATTCAATTCAACTTATATAATTTCAAAGGTATATATTACCAAAGAGATTTGAGAAGCTACTTTTAAGTAGATATATTATAAAACATAGTTATTGTTAAAAAGTTTATTTATAACATGTTTATAACTTTTTATGAAATAATTTATAAAAGTTTATAACTTTTAACCTGCTTTCATCTATTTAAATCACTTGCTTTTAATAATTGTGCTTGGATTGCTCAAGAAAATTTAATGAGACACTACTCAAAGGTAGATACTCTCTTAAATTTTGTTGTTGACAAATCAGGCAAGTATCTAAAATATCACAGAAGCAAAAATCCTAATAAACAAAAACCTGGTTTTTGCCTTTTTAAAGTATATACATGAATTCATTTTTATTGTACATTTGGTTCTTAGGTTGCATTTATAGTTTTAGTCTCATAAATATCTAGTAGAGATAGCGTAAGTTTGTTTGATGAGTTAACCTAAGTGAAAAACAATTATATGTCATATTATATTTAATGCTGACAACTCAGACAACATTCTCATTTTTATTTTACCAACAACCTTTAAACCAGTTTTTTTTTTACCAAAGATTATCCCAGATCATATGAACCTAAAATAATTAGGTTAGTTTTCATATTTTTGAGAGTTTTAGGAATACCTAGTTTATACAAGCACTTATTTTTCTTTACATCAATTAAATGGAACCCTTTTAAGGGATTTTGTATATTAATTTGGTAATTCCATCTGGAGACAGAAAAATATCACAAAGCTATGTCATGTGTATACACACACACACACACACACACACACACATATACATAAACAGATTCAAATAAAGATCTTACAGGTTTCATTTGAAAATTTCTGCAATGAGTCAATAAAACATAGTAATATGAACTCATTGGTTTATATAGAATAGTCCTTGTCTTTTCTCCACCTTATACTTTTATTTGATTTGTGATTCTGGCTTATGGGACAAATCGAGGTTAGCTACTCAATATGAGGACCAATGCTTTTCACCAATATTTGGGGAGGGCTTTTTTTTTTAAGATTTTAATTGCCCTTCTGATAAGTAATCTTTTTTTAACTTTATTTTTCTTTTTCCGCAACAATTTAGATCTTCCAATCGTAAGTAATATAATGGCAACTGTGGACAAAACTTTAGGCAAGTGACTAAGGAGACATCTTACAGCTGTTCAGTTTTCTCCAAACTCTGAGAAAATACAATACCCAATCTGTTTCCAATTAGCCTGTTTTATTTTACAGCAGACCCCCTGAAGCCCTTGAGAACAGAGATTCCTAAAGTTCAAGTTACTGAGGGGCTGGAGTGGGAAGGGAAAATGTCTAACGGGGTAGATAGGGGAATGGAGGAAGTAGGGGCTCGAAGAGAGGAATATCAAGGATTCAAGGGATGCGCCTTTCCTTCAGGTGTAGGTAGGGTACCTCTTACATGAGAGTTTTAAAATCTGCTTCAGAGGAATATCATTAAGTCCTTCTTACACATGTCATTTCTCACATGCCTTCAGCTTAGAATATTCAGTATACCAACCTGCCATACTTTGTGATAGCATGTACTGAACTCTTCATTAGTGAAAAGTTGCTAAAGTTTAAGGAAGAGAGCATTTAATTCTTACCCTACCATATTAAAAATTGTATTTGAATCCCCTGAGTGTAGAGAAAAAGCTGGGCCTAGAACTAAAATAATACCAGGGTACCTGATATTGGTACCTTGAACTGAATTGTATCTCCTCCAAATTTATATGTTGATGCACTGATTGCCAATGTGACTGTATCTGGTCTTTAGGAGTTAATTAAGGTTACATGAGATCATAAAGGTGTGGCTCTTCTTAGAGGGCCACCGTCTTAATGTAATAGGACTGTGGCCTTTTAACAAGAATACAAACTCACCTCCTTCTCTTCCTCATGACAACACTGCAAGAAAATGGCTGTCTTTGAGCCAGGAAGAAAGCCCTCATCGAAACCTGGCCATGCTGGCACCCTGATATTGGACTTTTGTTACTTAATCTACCCAGTGTACGTATTTTATTACAGCAGCTCTACCTGATTAACACATCTGCCAAGCTGAAATTTTGTACACCTGTCAGGTTTAAGGTGTATGTAATTGCTTTCTTCAGTCTTGATTTAAATAAGTCTTTATTTAGTTCTAATCTTTTTTTCCTCATATTTGTTAACCTCACTGGAAAACAGTATGCTTTACGTAGCAGTAAGAGCCTTGTAAATAATGTTTTTTAAGTGAGGACAGGACAGATAATGTTTTTGTTTGCTTGTTTGTTTTTTGACAGTGTCTTGCTTTGTCGCCCAGACTGGAGTGCAGTGGCAAGATCTCGGCTCACTGAAACCTCCACCTCCTGGGTTCAAACAATTCTCCTGCCTTAGCCTCCCGAGTAGCTATGATTACAGGTGCATGCCACAACACCCGACTAATTTTTGTGTTTTTTGTAGAGACAGGGTTTCACCATTTTGGCCAAGCTGGGACAGATAGTTTTAGTTGCCCCCTTCCTATGAAAATACGGAATACTGAATCCAGTTTTTATGTATTCAATTAAAACTCCACTAATGCTTCAGCTTTTTTATGAAGAAAATATTTCTATTTTTAATGTTTAACAGAATCACAAGATGGTCATGTATGCATGCCTGGTATTGAAGAAATCAGTAAAAAACTGACAACTTACTGACTATCCAAATTGTTACTATACTTTGGTACTTATAATGTACCATGATGATAAATCTGGTCGTTAGCATAGTAATTGTTATTATCATAATCTTTATTTATTTTTTTTTATTTTTTATTTTTTATTATACTTTAAGTTCTAGGGTACATGTGCATAACGTTTATATCATGTATAACTCCCCAATGCAATCTATCATAATCTTTAAATCAGTTTCTTCTGGGTTCTGAGATCCAAAAAGATGAAACAAAGACTAATTGTAGGCTGAAATAAATATAAGTAACAGCTACTGTTAACACATTTTAAAATTAGAATGCATAAATTAACAAATAGTGCCACAAAGTAAACACTTTTTTGCAAAGCAAATCATATGCCTTATCGACTCCCTTTTAAATTAATAAAAATACACTATTTATAAACATGTACTACTGTACTTTCCTTTTAGCTTTATTTCAGAAAAATGTGGAATAATTTACACTTCCACCTCTCAGGATGCTGTCAGCAGTAGCATAATAGCAAAAGTAGAAGCATTTTGAAATTTAAAAAAGGCAGAACTTAATTAAATTTAAAGCAAATTCAAGTTAAAATATGGTGGCATCATAAAGATGTGTTCTGATAAAAATCTAGTATATTTTACTGCTTTGAGAAAAATCAACCCACTTATGAATCCTTTTACTACTTTTCTGTATTTAATTGCATTTGCTAGAGCAGTCTTCTGGGGATGTTATGAGATCCCTTTACTATTACTAGCTAGAAAATGGATAATCAGAGTGCTGATTGATGATATGATGATTTTAGACTATTATTATTTTGCATTTATATAGCATATTGCCTCATATGTGGTCAAATATTTCATAAAAGCATTTATCAGAATAATAGAAAGTCTGTATTTGCTCACAAGTATTACAAACAATTTAAGGATACACATGTTGAGCATCCCTCATCTGAAAATCTGAAATCTGAAATTCTCTAAAATCTGAAATTTTATGAGTGCTGCCATGATGCCACAGGTGAAAAATTCCACACCTGACCTCATGCAGTGGATTGCAGTCAAAACTTTATTTCAAGCACAAAATTATTTTAAAATATTGTATAAAAATCATCTTTATGCTATGTATATAAGGTATATGTGAAACATAAATGAATTTTGTGTTTAGACTTGGGTCTTATATGGTTTGGCTGCGTACCCCCTCAAATCTCATCTTGAATTGTAACCCCCACAGTTCCCACATGTCATGGGAGGAACCTGGTGAGACATAATTGGATCATGGTGGCTGGTCTTTCCCATGCTGTTCTAGTGATAGTGAATAAGTTTCTAAATCTCACAAGATCTGATGGTTTTTTAAATGGGAATTTCCCTGCACAAGCTCGCTCTTTGTCTGCTGCCATCTTAATAAGACGTGACTTGCTCCTCCATGCCTTCCACCATGATTGTGAGACCTCCCCAACCACGTGGAACTCTTAAGTCCATTAAACTTCTTTATTTTGTAAATTGCCCAGTCTCAAGTATGTATCAACAGCATGAAAATGGACTAATGCAGTAAATTGGTACCAGTAATGTGGGGTGCTACTGAAAAGATACCCAAAAATGTGGAAGCAACTTTGGAACTGGTTAACAGGCAGAAGTTGGAACAGTTTGGAGGGCTCAGAAGAAGACAGGAAAATGTGGGAGTCTCTAGAGACTTGGTGAGTGGCTTTCACCAAAATGGTGATAATGATATGGAAAATGAAATCCAGACTGAATTGGTCTCAGATGGAGATGAAGTACTTGTTGGGAACTGGAGAAAAGGTGACACTTGTTATGTTTTAGCAGAGAGACTCCTGGCATTTTGCCCCTGCCCTAGAGATTTGTGGAACTTTGAACTTGAGAAGATGATTTAGGGTATCTGGCAGAAGAGATTTCTAAACAGTAAAGCATTCAAGAGGTGACTTGGGTGCTGTTAAAGGCATTCAGTTTTAAAAGGGAAACAGAACATACAAGTTTGGAAAATTAGTAGCCTGACAATGCGATAGAAAAGAAAATCCCATTTTCTGAGGAGAAATTCAAACTGGCTGCAGATATTTGCATAAATAACAAGGAGCCAAATGTTAATCCCCAATACAACGGGGAAAATGTCACCAGGGCATGTAGGAGGTCTTCAATGCAGCCCCTTCCATCACAGACCTGGAGGCACAGGAGGAAAAATGGTTTCACGGGCTGGGCCCATGGTTCCCGTACTGTGTGCAGTCAAGGGACTTGGTGCCCTGTGTTCCAACCGCTTTAGCCATGGCTAACAGGGGCCAAGGTAAAGCTTGGGCTGTGGCTTCAGAGGGTGCAAGCCCCAAGCCTTGGCAACTTCTACATGATATTGAGCCTGTGAGTGCACACACATCAAGAATTGGGGTTTGAGAACTTCTGCCTAGCTTTCAGAGGATGGATAGAAATGCCTGGATGTCCAGGCAGAAATTTGCTTCAGCGGTGAGGCTCTCATGCAGAATCTCTGCTAGGGTAGTGCAGAAGGGAAATAAAGGGTTGGAGGCCGCACACAGAGTCCCTACTGGGACATGGCCTAGTGGAGCTGTGAGAAGAGGACCATTGTACTCCAGACTTCAGAATGGTAGATCCACTGATAGCTTGTACTGTGCACCTGGAAAAGCCGTGCACACTCAAAGCCGGCCCATGACAGCAGCCCGGAGGGAGTCTGTACCCTGCAAAGCCACAGGGTTGGAGCTGCCTGAGACCATAGGAACCCACCCTTTGCATCAGCATTACCTGAATGTGAGACCTGGAGTCAAAGGAGATCATTTGGGAGCTTTAAGATTTGAATGCCCTGCTGGCTTTCAGACTTGCATGGGGGCTTTAGCCCCTTTGTTTTGGCCAATTTCTCCCATTTGGAATGGCTGTATTTACCCAATGCCTGTACCCTCATTGTATCTAGGAACTAACTAAATTGCTTTTGATTTTACTGGCTCATAGGTGACAGGGACTTGCCTTATCTCAGAGGAGACTTTGGGCTGTGAACTTTTGAGTTAATGCTGAAGTGAGTTAAGACTTTGGGGGACTTTTGGGAAGGAATGATTGGTTTTGAAATGTGAGGACATGAGATTTAGGAGGGGCCAGGGGTGGAATGATATGGTTTGGCTGTGTCCCCACCCAAATCTCATCTTGAATTTTAACTCCCTCAATTCCCACATATTGTGGGAGGAACCTGGTGGGAGGTAATGGAATAATGGGGGCAAGTCTTTCCAATGCTGTTCTCATGATAATGAATAAGTCTCAGCTGATCTGATGGTTTTAAAAACAGGAGTTTCCCTGCACAGGCTCTCTCTTGGCCTGCTCCCATCCATATACAAGACATGGCTTGCTCCTCCTTGCCTTCCACCATGATTGTGAGGCCTCCCCAGCCACATCAAACTGTAAGTCCATTAAACCTCTTTATTTTGTAAATTTCCCTGTCTCTGGTATGTCTTTATCAGCAGCATAAAAATGGACTAAAACATATCCCCAAGATATCTCATTATATGTGTATGCATATATTCCAGAATCCAAAAAAAGTTGGAATTTGGAAACACTTCTAGTCCAAAGTATTTCAGATAAGGGATGCTCACCCTCTGTCTGTCCAAAAATCATGAACGAAGATCTAGTTTGTGTGTAGCAAGTTGCAGTTTCACCCTAAAAAGCAAAACAAGCTGGATAAGTCATATAATTCAAAGATTATATAATCAAAATTTTGATTATAGCAATCTACAAGTAGTTGCCTGCGGTAGAGGGAATTTACTAGAAAGGGGAATGTGAGATCTTTCTGGGATAATGGAAATAGTCTGTATGTTGCTTGGGTGGCAATTTCAAAATTATATAAATTGTCCAAATCCATCAAACATAACATCAGAGATCATTATTTTTTGTATATATATTAACTTCATATGAAAATTTGAATGTGGTTTAATATGATTCAATTTGCATTTAATTTAAAATAGATTAATTTAGCAACAGTAGCAACAGTGAAGGTGGAATACTTTGAAAATAAAGGTTATGACTTTTGTGGGCACTAATAGTCAATGGGTTGTCAGAAAGAAGAGTAGTAATTCCCATTTTTTGTGTGGAACCATGGATCCTGGTAGAAAATTTTTTCAAATTTTTTTGAAATTTTTTGAAATTTCAAAATATTTTTCAAATACACTAGTTCTGGTCTGATCTCCCACCAAGATTGTATAAAGCAGTGAAAACTCATTTAATATTCTTCCAGGACTTTCATTATCAAGGCAGTGATAATCAAGATAGCCATATGCTTTCTCTACTCTTGATTAAATTAATGGAAACAACAACAAACAACTTTATATAATATGGTGACAATATACTGTATTGTGGTTGTCAAAGTTAGATTCATTTAGCTTGCTGCAATGCATAGGGAGGCTGTGCAAGGAGCTAAGACGTTTTGGTACAAGAAATTACTAGGAATTTATCATAGGATTCAGGGTTGTGCTTAAATGTGGTTTCCGTGGACTCAGTGTCCTTAGAGTCTGCTAGGTTCCATGTGGGTTCTTCCTTTTGTGTCAGCCTCCAGGAAACTCACTCAAGCCTTTGAAAATCAGGCTCACCTATTTGTTTTCTGTCTCTCTGGAATCACTATCTTTACTCTTGAGTTTAATCATTTGAATTCCAAACTGTTGATGTATATATCTCCTGACTTTTTTAGGTGTTTTAGAAAATAGGGAAAATCCAGTATCTTTATTTCATCTTGGTCAGAAATAAAAGTTCTGGTATTGTTTTTTAAATAAAATGTTGGGGTAGGGTGATATGTGGATAGACAAAAAAGTTAATATGCCAGTGCTTATTTGTAAGACATGAAAGGCCACAAAGTTTAAATGAAGAAAACTAATATTAAAATAGTTATAAATAGTTTTTAAAAAACTATTTTCAAGGCATCTTGATCTGTGGAATGATATATTTTAGCTAAGTTGTACTAAATAGTACTGATTCAAATATACAAATCATGATACTTATCAGCTAATTGAAAGCTCCTTGAGAGGAATATCTAATGGTTTAATTTTGAACACACTACATATTTTCTTTTAAGTATCAAATGTTCAGCAAATATATGTGGAATACATGTTTTCTGGATCAGACACCGATATGGTTTGGCTCTGTGCCCCTACCTAAATCTTACCTCAAATTGTAATCCCCATGTGTCAAGGGAGGGACCTGTAATCTTCATGTGTCAAGGGATGGAGGTGATTGGATAATGGGGGTGGTTTCCCCATGCTGTTCTCATGATAGTGAGTGAGTTCTCACAAGATCTGATGGTTTGATAAGACAGTTTTCCCTGTTGTTGCTGGCTCTCTTGCCTGCTGCCATGTAAGACATACCTGCTTCCCCTTCTGCCATGATTTTAATTTTCTTGAGGCCTCCCCAGCCACATGGACATGTGAGTCAATTAAACCTCTTTTCTTTATAAATTACCCAGTCTCCGGTAGTTCTTTATAGCAGTGTGAGAACGGACTAATACAGTAAACTGGTAAAGTTGAGAGTGAAGTACTACTATAAAGATACCCAAAAAGGCGGTTGTGACTTTGGAACTGGGCAACAGACAGGGATTGGAATATTTGTAGGCCTCAAAAGAAGACAGCAAAATGTGGGAAAGTTTGGAACTTCTTGGAGATTTGTTTAATGGTTTTTACTAAAATGCTGACAGTGACGTGGACAGTGAAGTCCAGGCTGAGGTAATCTCAGATGGAGATGAGGAACTTCTTGATAACTGGAGCAAAGGTCACTCTTGCCTTGATTTAGCAAAGAGACTAGTGACATTTTGCCTCTGCCCTAGAAATCTGTGGAACTTTGAACTTGAGAGAGACGATCTGAAATTAGAACTTATGTTTAAAAGGGAAGCAGAGCATAAAAGTTTGGAAGATTTGCAGCCTGACAATGTGATAGAAAAGAAAAACCAATTTTATGGGGAGAAATTGAAGCCTATTGCAGAAATTTTCAAAAGTAATGGGGAGCTGAATGTGAACAGCCAAGACAATGGGGAAAATGTCACCAGGGAATGTCAGAGATCTTGGTGGCGACCCCTTCCATCACAGGCCCAGTGGCCTAGGAAACAAAAATGTTTTTGCGGGCTGGGCCCTGAGTCCCTCTGCTCTATGCAGCCTTGGGACATGGTGCCCAGTGTTCTAGCTGCTTTAGCTCCAACCATGGCTAAAAGGGGCCACAGTACAGTTTGGTTCATTGCTTCAGAGAGTGCAAGCCCCAGGCCTCAGTGGCTTCCATGTAGTGTTGGGCCTGCGGGTACACAGAAGTCAAGAATTGAGTTTTCTCTGTCTCAAAAAAAAAAAAAAAAAAAAGAATTGAGTTTTAGGAACCTCTGCCTAGATTTCAGAGGATGTATGGAAACACCTGGATGTCCAGGCGGAAGTCTGCTTTAGGGGCAGAGCCCTCACAGAGAACTTCTACAAGAGCAGTGCAGAGGGAAATGTAGCTTTGGAGCCCCCACACAGAGTCCCCACTGAGGTACTGCCTACTGGAGCTATGTGAGAAGAGGGCCACCATCCTCCAGACCCCAGAATGGTAGAACACTGACAACTAGCACCATAGCCTAGAAAAGCCACAGGTACTCAATGCCAGCCCATTTACCAAAGCTGTCCAAAGCTGTGGGAGCCCACGCCTTGCGTCAGTGTGCCCTGGATGTGAGACTTGGAGTCCAAGGAGATCATTTTGGAGCTTTCAAATTGAATGAATGCCCCAGTGGATTTAGAACTTGCATGGGGCCTGTAGCCCCTTTGTTTTGGCCACTTTCTCACATTTAGAATTGGTGTAGTTACCCAACGCCTCTACCCCCATTGTAGCTTAAAAGCAACTAACTTGGGTCCTTTTTGAGATGGAGTGTTGCTCTTTCACCCAGGCTGGAGTACAATGGCACGATCTCGGCTCACTGCAACCTCCGCCTCCCAAGTGATTCTTCCGCCTCAGCCTCCCAAGTAACTGGGACTACAGGCGTGCACCACCACACCTGGCTAATTTTGTATTTTTAGTAAAAATGGTGATTCACCATATTGGCCAGGCTGCTCTTGAACTCCTGACCTTGTGATCCACCCCCCTCGGCCTCCCAAAGTGCTGAGATTACAGGCATGAGCCACCGCATCTGGCCTTGTGTTTTATTTTACAGAAGAGACTTGCCTGTCTCAGATGACACGTTAGACTGTATACTTTTGAATTAATGCTGAAATGAGTTAAGACTTTGGGGGACTGTTGGGAAGGTATGATTGGTTTTGAAATGTGAAAATAGATGAGATTTGGGTGAGGCCAGGGTCGGAATGATATGGTTTGGCTCTGTCTCCCCACCCAAATCACATCTTGAATTGTGATCCCCATGAATCAAGGGAGAGAGTTGTAATCTCCACATGTCCAGGGAGGGAGATGATTGGATCATGGGGGCAGTTTCTCTCATGCTATTCTGTGATAATCAGTGAGTTCTCATGAGATAGGATGGTTTAAGGCAGCTTTCCGTGCTTGTGCTAGGTTTCTCTTGCTTGTCGCCACATAAGACGTGCCTGCCTCCCCCTCCACCAGATTGTAAGTTTCCAGAGGCTTCCCCAGCCATGCAGAAATGTGAGTTAATTGAACATCTTTTTTTAAATTTATTTTTATAAATTACCCTGTCTCGAGTATATCCTTATAGCACTGTGAAAATGAGCTAATACAGACACCTGGCATTTCTTATTAGAATTCATAATATTTATTCCTTCCCTGAGCATAAGAGCCATTTTCAGGTAAGATGAGAACTAATGTCTATTTATACAAATCCAATAAAATATGTGAATGTTGATTACAAATGCTAATTTTCACTCAGTTTTAAGTTTCTATTTCTTATGCTAGTTTCTCTTCATTATGTTGCTATAGATGTACTGATTATCCACTTTATGTCTTTCTAAATATTCCTTTATTTACTGATATATTAAAATTTTTGAGCAATTACTTTACTTATCAAAGACTAACATAATTCCTGATCTCTTGGGGCTTACAGTTAAGTGGGGAAGGCACATATCTATCAAATAAGCACTCTAATTTGTATATAATTAAAGCTGAAGTAACTATACCAGAATTAAGGGTAAAGTTTTGTAAAGATTGAAATAATCTATTAAGTCTCATGCACAGAAGAGACATAGTTTAGGAGCTATTTTAGATGAAAATTACCAAAGGTAGAGTAGCTGAATCCCAAACCTGGGAAATATTCTTGGTTTTTTAGTCTTTTTTCCTTCACCACCACCACCATTGCCACCATCCCTCTTCAGTCTAGTCCATTACCAAATCCCATTAGCTCCTCCTCCAAAATAACATCAAATTCAACTATATTATCTATTGTACCATCACCCTAGTTTAAGCCAACATAATCTCTAACTTGAACTTGCAGTATTTCTAAATATCTGTTTCCATTCCTGTCATCCTTTAATCCATTCTCTATATAGAGGCCAGAGAAACCTTTTATTAACCTTAAATCAGACCATGACATTTTTCTTCTTAAAACCTTAGTGGCTCTGTATAACATTCAGAATGAAATCCAGTTTATTCAGGATGGACTACTAGACCCTGGTTCCTGGCCTTCTCTCCAGTCTCATCTCATCACCATTTTATTTTTTATTTATTTATTTATTTTTCTCCTCACTCTGTTCCTACAAGCTATGCTGGCTGCCTTTTCATTGCAAGAATAATCCAAGCTCCATACTATTTTGGTGCCTTTCAGTTATTGCTGTCCTGTACCTAGAATGTTTTTCTCTATCGATGTTAAGATCCCATCACCTCCTCAGATAGACCTTCTCCAATAACCTTGTCTAAAGTGGCCTCTATCACTACCTTGTTGACCTCAAGTTATTGTATTAACTTATTTTCTCCCTTATTTAACTTTATCTCCCTAAGTTCTGTGAAAGCTATGAATTCATTCCATTTATCTTTGTTGTAGCTATCTTTGTTGGCACTTAGGTGCTCAGTAAAAATATTTTTTATGTAAATATTTCCCCAGTCTTCTGAGTAAAGTCTGAACTATAATGAAGGATCATAATCATAGCAAACATTTACATAGCCTCCATATAAGTTAATAATTGACAGTTGATGATTTCTGAAAACCATAATCCATATTGACTCAGTAAGTGAATATTTTATATTATACCTGAAAATAGCTTACTTTTCAAGGTATAAAAGATAAAGACTCATATACACTTATAAAGTCTAAAGTGGTTAATTCAGTTCAACAGATAATTTATATTTAATACTGAAATTCACTATTATGTTCAGTATTGTGTTAGGCAAGCTGTCTAGCTTAAAGGACACTAATGTTCAACATAAATTCTAAATGTGGCAAGTAATTGGAGATCTGGTATAGAAAGAGTGAAATGCATTATTAAAATCCATGAAAACCAACAAGTCTTAGTAGTTATTCTCTACAAAAGCCATAATTAAGACCCATACTTTCCAAACTGTGCACCAGGGTGCCCCAGACTGTCGTAGAAAACTCTTAGGGATACCATAGGTTTTTTAAAAATTTTGAGGGAAAGCAACAACATCTGTCAGATACTATATGAAGTACTATCTCAAGGTAGTTCACAGTTTCAATGTTAGATTATACCTTTGATGATGTCACATCTTTATGAAGCTGGGTTTTGTGCAGTTAACTGTGAGAAAAAGTAAGTACTACAGGAAAATTACTGTGGAAGAGGAAAGGAGGGCAACAGTATCCAATATGATTCAAAGGTTTAGGATATGTACAGGGCCCAATAGTTGCACCCATCCCATTAGTAAGTAATTGTAGTTACTATTAACAGTTATTTAAAATTAAAACATTTATACTTTCAATTTGTATCTATTATTTAACAGCTACTAATTTGTTAGGATATAAAACTTAAGTTGTTTGGCCCTTACTACTTAATAAACAGAACTATTAGATACTTCTTTTACTGGGTGCCATGAAAAAATTATTCAGACACTCAGAGCACCTTGAACTGAGAAAGTTTAAGAACCTTTGATATAGCCAAATTTTATTTTATTTTATTTTATTTTTATGATTCAAATATGATTTTATTGTTATAGCATTTTTCTGGAGATCTGGTCTTCAACAAACTCTCTAGAAGAAATTTATGTTTATGATAAGTGGGAGAGAGTGTACTATAGAAGCACAGAGAAAAAGATGTAATATTTACTGGGTACCAACTATGTTATAGACATTATTTTTATGTATTGTTTAATAATTATAGCAATCTTAAGATATATGATGATGATCTTCCCATTTTATAGACAAGGAATCAAAGGTCAAAAAAATTAGATATTTTGCTAGGTTACACAGCTAACTGGATGGTGCCTGAAGTAGCTAAAGGCTTTTTATGGCAATGTTTAATGTATCATTTTCAACTTAAGAAAGTTAGTTGGATGGGGTATCAAAGGAACAAAGATCTACTATATTGTGAATTTTATTACTGTAAATAAACACTGGAGATACATTTTTTTTTTAAATTCTTAGTCCCTGTTGTTCATGCAAGTTTTTCATGTCATTTGCTGGATCATTAAATTTGAGTATATTTGGTAGCCTTATTTCCATAATAGAGAATCAGTGAAGATTGTTTTAGTGTTTCACATAGTTAAAATTGTATTTTGGTCACCTACAACTTGATAATCTATAGAAGTTAAGTACTACCGAGTTAGATTTTCATTGTGAATTTTTTATTTTCTTTCTTTTCTTTTCTTTTTCTTTTTTTCTTTTGAGACAGAGTTTTACTGTTGTTGCCTGGGCTGGAGTGCAGTAGTGCAATCTCGGCTCACTGCAGCTTCCACCTCCTAGGTTCAGGTGATTCTCCTGCCTCAGCCTCCTGAGTAGCTGGGATTACAGGTGCGTGCCACCACACCCAGCTAATTTTTTGTATTTGTAGTAGAGACGGTTTCATCACGTTGTCCAGGCTGGTCTTGAACTCCTGACCTCAGGTTATCCACCCACCTCGGCCTCCTAAAGTGCAGAGATTACATATGTGAGCCACTGTGCCTGACCTATTTTGACTGTTTTCTTGCCTGTGTACTTTCTAATTATACAGAAATTTCTGGAACCCATACAAAGGTATTTTCTATTTGCATTTCATTTTCTGTGTTAGCCTCTTCTGAAACTTCTACAGTGTTCTGAATTATCTCAACCATTCTCCACATCTCTTAACCTCTATTTCTTATTTTCTTTCTTTTTATCTCTCTTTGCTGAATTCTGTATCACTTCTTGAGACCTGTCTTCCAGTTTATGAATTTCCCTTTCATCTGTATCTGATCTCCTATAGTCTTCTGAGTTTGTTTCCCCAGTCCTAAAATTATTATATGTTTCATTCATGGGAACCCTGGTTGATTATTTTCAAATCTGCCTAGTAAGTTTTCTTATATTTTGTACTTTTCTAGGCATATTAAACATATTAATGTTTTCTAATAATTCTAATACAGGATTTTTGGGTTTGGTTCTGTAGTTCATCGTTTCTATATATACTTTTTGTGGTAGTATCCCCTTTCCCTTCCCCTTGCTTTTCCCTTTCTCCCTTCCTCTTTTTCCCCTTCCCCTTCCTCTCTTCCGGGCTTTTGAATGAATGGAGTTCATTCCTTCACGGAGAAATTTGATTCTCCCATGCACATAGGATACTGTCAGTGTGAAACCACTTTGAATTTTGGGGTGGTGTGGATTCAGGCCATAACCCTGCACAAGTGTGGGTTTGTGGTTATTAATTCTCAGGGAAGCCCCTTTTTCTTTTTTTTTTTTTTTTTTCTTTTCATATTCTACCCAATCCAAGGTAGACAGGCATGTATCTCTTTCAACTCCCTTTTTGGAGTTTTGATTGTTTTTCTTAGTTTATCCTTTTCAGTGTTATTGACTGTATCTGAATTTTATGTGATATGACTTCACATCCAGATTGAACTCTGAATTCCTGGCTTTAAAGCACTGAGCTCTTTAATACCAAGGCTGTAGGCCATACATCAGCAGATACCACCAGAGTCCAGCAAATACTGGCCCCATAACTTTCCTTTTCTGGATTTATGATTCTTTTTTTCCTTACAGCCTTTATAAATTCTTTTAGTTTCCAGCCAGCCAACCCTGTGCTTAAATGTCTTTAAAAATGTATATTATATTCAGACTTTTTAGATGTGGTATGCTAGAAGTGACCTTAACTGAATATGTTGGTCTGCTATAGTACAAAAAAAGCAAATGATTAAATATTTTGAATGACAGCCCAGGATTCTGTGCTGACTCAAGTTAGATCAATTTACACACTTTAGAACTCTCCTCTGAATTTGCTGTCACTTTACCCAAAAGTAGAATTAGAACTCTTTGACTGCCCTCACCATAGCCAAGTGACTCTTAATCCTCCAGGGAACATGGGAACATGTAAAATGATAAAATTTGCCTAAAAATTAGAGTTGACTCTCATAAGACTACAGCAAATTTTGAAAGGTACATTGGAGCAGTAGTGGCGATAGGAAACCAATTGTTAGGTTTTCTATATTCATTCTTGAATGTTACCCCAAAAGAGTATCCTAAAATTCAAGTTAGAAATTAAAACACTGTTAATTTAAAACTGTCTTTTCTGTTTTAGTTTAAAATGTTAAACCAAAACAGACTTTCTTCCTACCCCAAAATAGTTACATCAGAACAGTCTGTTGTCACAGAATTCATTCTATTATAAAGTTACTTTATTATAAAGGGTATAGTCTCTATTTAAAATGTTAAGCTACAAATATTTATCCTTTTGAGCCATCTGTACTGCTAAATACTCATAAGTATTTTAGACTAAGATCTGAAAAATGGAAATAAATACTTTAAAACCTTTGCATTGTTGATTCTTGATTTTTTTTATAGCATGTGTCTTGCTTTGAGCAGAAATAGATTGATGCAGAAAGCTTACTTGTTTTACATGATGTTACTGTCATTTAAAAAAATAGTTTTAAACCGTCTGATGGAAAGGGGCATCTTTAGATGAAGTAATTTCATTAAAATATCCAATTTAGAATCTAAGTAAATAAACTTATATAAAAATTATTTACTCAATATATTTATTCCCGTAATAAATATGTTAATTTCATAAATTTAGAGTTCTACTAGATGAATTTACTTTATTATTGTAAATATTACCTTAGTTAACCAAGAAAGTTTCTGTTGAGAATGTTTGCTGCCCACTTTCTCCTCGTGAAATCATTTTAATACTGTCTTTATAATACCAGGAAATTGATTAATGTCATTAATCAACTATTATTATAAGTATATATTTTATTGAATGCTTATTTCATATTTCCTTTTTGGGTGGAATTCTATTGAAACATGTGAGAAAATATTAGTAACTTGTCTACTCTACTTACCCCCATCTCCAAATAAACCCCCATTTCCAGAGGACTGGAAACTGGAAAGAAGACTTCAGGGCTGAACATGACAGGGGCTTAAGAAAAGTACCTGAGAAATTGTAACCAAAAACTGAGCCTATAATGAATTTGCAATTCAAAATCACATAGTCAAAAAATTTACATTTTTTCATACTTTTTTTTTTTTTTTTTTTTTTTGAGACGAGTCTTGCTCTGTCGCCCAGGCTGGAGTGCACTGGCACAATCTCTGCTTACTGCAAGCTCTGCCTCCTGGGTTCACGCCATTCTTCTGCCTCAGCCTCCCGAGTAGCTGGGACTACAGGCGCCCGCCACCACGCCCGGCTAATTTTTTGTATTTTTAGTATAGATGGGGTTTCACCGTGTTAGCCAGGATGGTCTCGATCTCCTGACCTCGTGATCCGCCCATCTCGGCCTCCCAAAGTGCTGGGATTACAGGCGTGAGCCACCGCTCCTGGCCACTGCTTTTTCTTTTAAACAAAATCATCAATGGAAGGAAAAACACTTTAAGTGTATGAATTTAGTTTAAAGTAGTCTATGATGGATAGTGCATTTGGACAACTGACTAAAACAATTGCAAATTCTCTGGTGAATTCACTTTGTCCTAAAATTCAAAGAAATACCATACATTATTTACCACTGAACATGAAAAGCTACAAGGAAATAAGGTACTATGAATAAGAATCATCAGAAACACTAGACAGCAGAATCAACCCTACATAGACATTAAATATTGGAATGACTGGATATAGAGTAAAAAACAACTATGCTTACTTAATATATTAAACAAAATAAAACTAAAAAGCAAAAGCCTGAAAAACATCAGTAGGGAACAGCAAACTATAAAAATGTCCTAGCAGATTTGCAAAATAACCAATTAGAAATTCTAGAATTGAAAACAAATAATATAAATTTAAAATCGCATGGAGTATAACAGCAGAACAGATACAATTGAAGAGAGAAATAGCAAAGTGAATAATAGGCTAAAATAAATTATTGAGAATTTATCACAAAGAGAAAAAATTCAAAAAAAGACAGAGGTTGAGAAACTACAATGTTTTATGCACACTGGTGTATTTACGATATATCTTACAAAAAATGTCTAAAATATAATCAAATATATGGTCAAATATGCTCATTCTTCTTTAGAGCTTTCTTTTTATTTATTTATTTTTTTTTTGAGACGGAGTCTTGCTCTGTCGCCCAAACTGGAGTGCAGTGGCCGGATCTCAGCTCACTGCAAGCTCCGCCTTTTGGGTTCATGCCATTCTCCTGCCTCAGCCTCCTGAGTAGCTGGGAGTACAGGCGCCTGCCACCTCACCCGGCTAGTTTTTTTGTATTTTTTAGTAGAGATGGAGTTTCACCGTGTTAGCCAGGATGGTCTCGATCTCCTGACCTCATGATCCGCCCGTCTCGGCCTCCCAAAGTGCTAGGATTACAGGCTTGAGCCACTGCGCCCGGCCAGAGCTTTCTATAAGAAAAAAACAAAGGGAAAAACATTATGTCCAACAGTAGGAGCAGGATCAGAGAGTTAATGGTTCATCCATTACAAATTATGTTACTATAAATACTTAATATCATGAGAGAAATATTTACCTTGAGTATTACATTTATATATTGATCTCAAAATCAAAGAATAGTAAGATTTTTTTTTATTTAATGATATATATAAAAAGAAAGAGAATATCTTATTTACTAGTAGAGCTTACTTCTGAATACTAGGGATACAGGTACTTTAAAATTTTCTTGGTAAGCTTTTTGTATTTCCCAGTTGTTTAAAACTGAACATTTCGTGCTTTTAAAAAAATAAATAATAAAGCCGGAAAGCTGCTAATAAGTATTAAAAAGTGGTACATTGTGATATATTCTAGAACTTTTCTGTGCTATATCTGTGCTTTTCCTGTGGTAGGTGCTTATCATACTTTTTAAATGACTGATATTTGGCTCTTATACATTCTTAATGTATATTTAAATGAAGTGGATGAATAATAAAAGTTAGTGGAAAATTTATAAAGAGTAAGGCCCTGAATATTTGCAGCACACTGAACTCTTGATTACTGGGGGATTTAAGCTGAGAGTCTTCATTTAGGTGCAATTTAGTAAGTGTCTTAGTTCCTTTTGTGCTGCTATAACAGAATAGCAGAGATTAGGTAATTTATAAAGAAAAAATTTATTTCTTACAGTTCTGGAAAGCCGGGAAGTTCAGTATCAAAGTGCCAGCATCTGGTGAGGGCCTTCTTGTGGCATCTCATGGCAGAAGGAAGAAGGGCAAGAGAGCATGTGTGTGAGAGGAAGAAATTAAACTTGCAGCTTCAAGCCCTTTTATAATTGACATTAATCCATTCATGAGGGTGGGGTCCTCATGTCCTAAACACATCCCACCAGGTCCCAGCTCCCAACATTAGGGATTCAGTTTCCAACACATGCTTTTTGGGGAACACATTCAAACTAGAGCAGTAAGCAACTTTTAAGATGTTCTTTATCTGCTTATTCAATATGTGTAAGATCTAGCAATATTTATGAGACAAATATATGCAAATAATTTTGTTTTAATTTATTCATATGATAAATATTTATTGAATGTCTTTTGTGTGCTACACATTGCACTAGATTTTGGAGATGACTTGTGAAACCATATACAGCATTGATTGTGTTCTAGTCTCTGTCTACAAACTTAAAGAAAATTAATTACTTTTCAAGGTAACATATTCAATTTTATTTTCTGCTTTTCTTAGATCACTCCAGTATATCCAGCAAACTCTCTTAAACTGAGCCCAAACTGGTTTTGTTGCCTGTTCTAATTTTCTTCACTAGAACATCCAGAAAAGCTTACTTGCCTTTCCATATAAAACCTCTTATTTTGGAAGGCCGAGGTGGGTGGATCACGAGGTAAGGAAATCGAGACCATCCTGGCTAACACAGCGAAACCCCGTCTCTACTAAAAAAATGCAAAAAAAAATTAGCCGGGTGTGGTGGCTTGCGCCTGCAGTCCCAGCTACTTGGGAGGCTGAGGCAGGAGAATGGCGTGAACCTGGGAGGCGGAGCTTGCACTGAGCCAAGATCGCACCACTGCACTCCAGCCTGGGTGACAGAGCAAGACTGTGTCTCAAAAAATAAAAATAATAATAAAAAAAGGCTCTTTAATTACTTTAAAACAGCTAACAAGGACTTAATTCCTTTATCTTCTTGTATTTTCTTATATTATCTTGGCAAAATGAAAAATTTGGTTATTTAATGTTTGCCAAGTCACCATGTGGATAAACCACCACTAGTGAAGAATAAACTATATCCATATTATGTTACTTCAAATCAAACGACTACATTTCAACATTACCCTCAGAATTAAACGTGTTATTTACAGTACTACTACTCATCCTTTCTTCTAATAGGCTCCCAGCTCTCTCCTTTTTCATCTTTCATGTATCTCAATAAAAACATAACTTCCAATTTTAATTAGAGTAGCTATATATAATAGGTAGACCAACTGTGTATGTTCTGTAGCCTTCTGCCTATTATAAAATTGCTTTAACTAAAGTAAGTTATTGTCTATTCTGAGTTACTCTATTACACAAAATTTAATTTTATTACTCTAGTTTCTTTTCCATATTATTTTCTTCCTATCCTCTTCTAATTCATTGCCTCCTTGATCTCCCTTATTAAACCTTCTCTCAGGGAAAGAATATCTGATCAGCCAATTCACTCCAAGTTTTAAGTGACTAGTGGTTGGAAATAGGTTCCTCTTCAGTATTACATGTAATTTAAACAAGGAATTAAGTTGTGTTGGCTTTGCTGAGGCACAATGTGTGTTTGTATATGAAAATGAGTTCTTTATAGCACCCATTCAGTCACAAAAGACTACCTACTTGTAAGTCTGATGTTTAGAATAAACAATGCATTATCAAACACATTTTGCATTTCTTACACCTTGAAACAATGTTCATAAATTTCCTTATATGAGAAACCTAGTCTGATGTTAGACAAATAGTGAATACTCAGCTTTATTGATTAATTGACTACATTTTCAGAATACTAAAAGATGAGGAATGTGGTTAACTGAACATTTTGTTAAGATGTTATTACAGACAAATACAAAAAAATTCTGGCTCTCTGGATTGGACTCTATGTAGATTGATTCCATCTATAAAAGGTGCCTCATCTTTGACAGGAGATATTTTAGTCACTATTACTTGTTAGAGATTCAATATTGCAATGAAATTTTTAAAAATTTACTTATAAGGATTTATGATACCAAGTTGCATTTGACATTTGGATTAAATCCTGAGGGGTAAGGAAGATTCATCCCTGTGGTAGAAGTTTATAAAGCCTTAAGTCAAATGAATTCTACTTACACTTTAGTTAGAAGGCCAATTAAGGCAAAGGTGCCTTAAAAGATCAAGTTTTTCAGTGTAAAACTTCTACATCTCAATATAGGTTATGAATACTACATTAAGTTCATTTGGTTATGAATTCATTATTTTCACCTTTTGCTGCTGCTGTTGCTATACTTCAACTCTCTTATTTTTACAACTTTTTATTTTGAAAACTTTCAAACTTGAAAAAAATGTTGGGAGAACAGTATAATGAACAGCTGCACTCTGCACACCTACATTCTTATGATTGAGAATACATGCTATATCTATTCATATCTCTGGCTTGCCTTCTCTCTCTCTTTTTCTATATAACTTAAAAACAGTGGGGGGCGGAGCAAGATGGCCGAATAGGAACAGCTCCAGTCTCCAACTCCCAGCGCGAGTGACACAGAACACCGGTGATTTCTGTATTTTCAACTGAGGTACTGGGGTCATCTCACTAGGGAGTGCTGGACATTCAGTGCTGGTCAGCTGCTGCAGCCCGACCAGCGAGAGCTGAAGCAGGGCGAGGCATCGCCTCACCTGGGAAGCCCAAGGGGGAAGGGAGTCCCTTTTCCTAGCCAGGGGAACTGAGACACACAACACCCGGAAAATCGGGTGACTCCCACCCCAATACTGTGCTTTGAGCAAACGGGCACACCAGGAGATTGTATCCCACACCTGGCCGGGAGGGTGCCATGGCCACGGAGCCTCCCTCATTGCTAGCACAGCAGTCTGCGATCTAACCTCAAGGCAGCAGCGAGGCTGGGGGAGGGGCGCCCGCCATTGCTGAGGCTTAAGTAGGTAAACAAAGCCACTGGGAAGCTCGAACTGGGTGGAACTCACAGCAGCTCAAGGAAACCTGCCTGTCTAGGTAGACTCCACCTCTGGGGATAGGGCACAGCTAAACAACAACAACAAAAACAGCAGGAACCTCTGCAGACACAAACAACTCTCTGACAGCTTTGAAGAGAGCAGTGGATCTCCCCACACGGAGGTTGAGATCTGAGAACGGACAGACTGCCTGCTCAAGCGGGTCCCTGACCCGAGTAGCCTACCTAGGAGACATCCCCCACTAGGGGCAGTCTGACACCCCACACCTCACAGGGTGGAGTACACCCCTGAGAGAAAGCTTCCAAAGTAAGAATCAGACAGGTACACTCGCTGTTCAGCAATATTCTATCTTCTGCAACCCCTGCTGCTGATACCCAGGCAAACAGGGTCTGGAGTGGACCTCAAGCAATCTCCAACAGACCTGCAGCTGAGGGTCCTGACTGTTAGAAGGAAAACTATCAAACAGGAAGAACACCGATACCAAAACCCCATCAGTACGTCACCATCATGAAAGACCAGAGGCAGATAAAACCACAAAGATGGGGAAAAAGGAGGGCAGAAAAGTTGGAAATTCAAAAAATAAGAGCGCATCTCCCCCTGCAAAGGAGCGCAGCTCATCGCCAGCAATGGTTTGAAGCTGGTCAGAGAATGACTTTGATGAGATGAGAGAAGAAGGCTTCAGTCCATCAAACTTCTCAGAGCTAAAGGAGGAATTACGTACCCAGCGCAAAGAAACTAAAAATCTTGAAAAAAAAGTGGAAGAATTGACAGCAAGAATAATTAATGCAGAGAAGGTCATAAATGAAATGACAGACATGAAAACCATGACACGAAAATACGTGACAAATGCATAAGCTTCAGTAACCGACTCGATCAACTGGAAGAAAGAGTATCAGCGATTGAGGATCAAATGAATGAAATGAAGCGAGAAGAGAAACCAAAAGAAAAAAGAAGAAAAAGAAATGAACAAAGCCTGCAAGAAGTATGGGATTATGTAAAAAGACCAAATCTACGTCTGATTAGGGTGCCTGAAAGTGAGGGGGAAAATGGAACCAAGTTGGAAAACACTCTTCAGGATATCATCCAGGAGAACTTCCCCAACCTAGTAGGGCAGGCCAACATTCAAATTCAGGAAATACAGAGAACGCCACAAAGATACTCCTCCAGAAGAGCAACTCCAAGACACATAATTTCCAGATTCACCAAAGTTGAAATGAAGGAAAAAATCTTAAGGGCAGCCAGAGAGAAAGGTCGGGTTACCCACAAAGGGAAGCCCATCAATCTAACAGCAGATCTCTTGGCAGAAACTCTACAAGCCAGAAGAGAGTGGGGGCCAATATTCAACATTCTGAAAGAAAAGAATTTTCAACCCAGAATTTCATATCCAGCCAAACTAAGTTTCATAAGTGAAGGAGAAATAAAATCCTTTACAGATAAGCAAATGCTTAGAGATTTTGTCACCACCAGGCCTGCCTTACAAGAGACCCTGAAGGAAGCCCTAAACATGGAAAGGAACAAGCGGTACCAGCCATTGCAAAAACATGCCAAAATGGAAAGACCATCGAGGCTAGGAACGAGCAAAATAACCAGTTAATATCATAATGGCAGGATCAAGTTCACACATAACAATATTAACCTTAAATGTAAATGGACTAAATGCTCCAATTAAAAGACACAGACTGGCAAACTGGATCAAGAGTCAAGACCCATCAGTCTGCTATATTCAGGAGACCCATCTCACATGCAGAGACATACATAGGCTCAAAATAAAGGGATGGAGGAAGATCTACCAAGCAAATGGAGAACAAAGAAAAGCAGGGGTTGCAATCCTAGTCTCTGATAAAATAGACTTTAAACCATCAAAGATCAAAAGACACAGAGAAGGCTATTACATAATGGTAAAGGGATCAATTCAACAGGAAGAGCTAACTCTCCTAAATATATAGGCACCCAATACAGGAGCACCCAGATTCATAAAGCAAGTCCTTAGAGACTTACAAAGAGACTTAGACTCCCATACAATAATAATGGGAGACTTCAACACTCCACTGTCGATATTAGACAGATCAACGAGACAGAAAGTTAACAAGGATATCCAGGAATTGAAGTCATCTCTGCACCAAACGGGCCTAATAGACATCTATAGAACTCTCCACCCCAAATCAACAGAATATACATTCTTCTCAGCACCACATCACACTTATTCCAAAATTGACCACATAATTGGACGTAAAGCACTCCTTAGCAAATGTAAAAGAACAGAAATTATAACAAACTGTCTCTCAGACCACAGTGCAATCAAACTAGATCTCAGGACTAAGAAACTCAATCAAAACCACTCAACTACATGGAAACTGAACAACCTGCTCCTGAATGACTACTGGGTACATAACAGACTGAAGGCAGAAATAAAGATGTTCTTTGAAACCAATGAGAGCAAAGATACAACATACCAGAATCTCTGGGACACATTTAAAGCAGTGTGTAGAGGGAAATTTATAGCACTAAATGCCCACAGAGAAAGCTGGAAAGATCTAAAATTGACACTCTAACATCACAATTAAAAGAACTGGAGAAGCAAGAGCAAACACATTCAAAAGCTAGCAGAAGGCAAGAAATAACTAAGATCAGAGCAGAACTGAAGGAGATAGAGACACAAAAACCCTCGAAAAAAATCAATGAATCCAGGAGTGGCTTTTTTGAAAACATCAACAAAATTGACAGACCGCTAGCAAGATTAATAAGAAAAGAGAGAAGAATCAACTAGACGCAATAAAAAATGATAAAGGGGATATCACCACCAACCCCACAGAAATACAAACTACCATCACAGAATACTATAAACACCTCTATGCAAATCAACTAGAAAATCTAGAAGAAATGGATAATTTCCTGGACACTTACACTCTCCCAAGACTAAACCAGGAAGAAGTTGAATCCCTGAATAGACCAATAGCAGGCTCTGAAATTGAGGCAATAATTAATAGCCTATCAATCAAAAAGAGTCCAGGACCAGACAAATTCAGAGCCGAATTCTACCAGAGGTACAAGGAGGAACTGACATTATTCCTTCTGAAACTATTCCAATCAATAGAAGAAGAGGGAATCCTCCCTAACTCATTTTATGAGGCCAACATCATCCTGATACCAAAGCCTGGCAGAGACACTACAAAAAAAGACAATTTTAGACCAATATCCCTGATGAACATCGATGCAAAAATCCTCAATAAAATACTGGCAAACCGGATTCAGCAGCACATCAAAAAGCTTATCCACCATGATCAAGTGGGCTTCATCCCTGGGACGCAAGGCTGGTTCAACATTCACAAATCGATAAACGTAATCCAGCATATAAACAGAACCAAAGACAAGAACCACATGATTATCTCAATAGATGCACAAAAGGCTTTTGACAAAATTCAACAGCCCTTCATGCTGAAAACGCTCAATAAATTCGGTATTGATGGAACATACCTCAAAATAATAAGAGCTGTTTATGACAAACCCACAGCCAATGTCATACTGAATGGGCAAAAACTGGAAGCATTCCCTTTGAAAACTGGCACAAGACAGGGATGCCCTCTCTCACCACTCCTATTCAACATAGTGTTGGAAGTTCTGGCTAGGGCAATCAGGCAAGAGAAAGAAATCAAGGGTATTCAGTTAGGAAAAGAAGATGTCAAATTGTCCCTGTTTGCAGATGACATGATTGTATATTTAGAAAACCCCATTGTCTCAGCCCAAAATCTCCGTAAGCTGATAAGCAACTTCAGCAAAGTCTCAGGATACAAAATTAATGTGAAAAAATCACAAGCATTCTTATACACCACTAACAGACAAACAGAGCCAAATCAGGAATGAACTTACATTCACAATTGCTTCAAAGAGAATAAAATACCTAGGAATCCAACTTACAAGGGATGTAAAGGACCTCTTCAAGGAGAACTACAAACCACTGCTCAGTGAAATCAAAGAGGACACAAACAAATGGAAGAACATACCATGCTCATGGATAGGAAGAATCAATATCATGAAAATGGCCATACTGCCCAAGGTTATTTATAGATTCATTGCCATCCCTATCAAGCTACCAATGAGTTTCTTCACAGAATTGGAAAAAACTGCTTTCAAGTTCATATGGAACCAAAAAAGAGCCCGCATTGCCAAGACAATCCTAAGTCAAAAGGACAAAGCTGGAGGCGTCACGCTACCTGACTTCAAACTATACTACAAGGCTACAGTAACCAAAACAGCATGGTACTAGTACCAAAACAGAGATATAGACCAATGGAACAGAACAGAGTCCTCAGAAATAATACCACACATCTACAGCCATCTGATCTTTGACAAACCTGAGAGAAACAAGAAATGGGGAAAGGATTCCCTATTTAATAAATGGTGCTGGGAAAATTGGCTAGCCATAAGTAGAAAGCTGAAACTGGATCCTTTCCTTAGTCCTTATACGAAAATTAATTCAAGATGGATTAGAGACTTAAATGTTAGACCTAATACCATAAAAACCCTAGAAGAAAACCTAGGTAGTACCATTCAGGACATAGGCATGGGCAAGGACTTCATGTCTAAAACACCAAAAGCAATGGCAACAAAAGCCAAAATTGACAAATGGGATCCAATTAAACTAAAGAGCTTCTGCACAGCAAAAGAAACTACCATCAGAGTGAACAGGCAACCTACAGAATGGGAGAAAATTTTTGCAATCTACTCATCTTGACAAACGGCTGATATCCAGAACCTACAAAGAACTCAAACAAATTTACAAGAAAAAAACAAACAACCCCATCAAAAAGTGGGCAAAGGATATGAACAGACATTTCTCAAAAGAAGACATTCAAACAGCCAACAGACACATGAAAAAATGCTCATCATCACTGGCCATCAGAGAAATGCAAATCAAAACCACAATGAGATACCATCTCACACCAGTTAGAATGGCAGTCATTAAAAAGTCAGGAAACAACAGGTGCTGGAGAGGATGTGGAGAAATTGGAATACTTTTACACTGTTGGTGGGATTGTAAACTAGTTCAACCGTTATGGAACACAGTATGGCAATTCCTCAAGGATCTAGAACTAGATGTACCATATGACTCAGCCATCCCACTAGTGGGTATATACCCAAAGGATTATAAATCATGCTGCTATAAAGACACATGCACATGTATGTTTATTGCGGCACTATTCACAATAGCAAAGACTTGGAATAAACCCAAATTTCCATCTGTGACAGACTGGATTAAGAAAATGTGGCACATATACACCATGGAATACTATGCAGCCGTAAAAAAGGATGAGTTTGTGTCCTTTGTAGGGACATGGATGCAGCTGGAAACCATCATTCTTAGCAAACTATCACAAGAAGAGAAAACCAAACACCGCATGTTCTCACTCATAGGTGGGAACTGAACAATGAGATCACTTGGACTCAGGAAGGGGAACAACACACAGGGGTCTATCATGAGGAGGGGGGATGTGGGAGGGATTGCATTGGGAGTTATACCTGATATAAATGACGAATTGATGGGTGCTGACGAGTTGATGGGTGCAGCACACCAACATGGCACAAGTATACATATGTAACAAACCTGCACGTTATGCACATGTACCCTAGAACTTAAAGTATAATAATAAAAAATAAAAATAATAAAGTTAAAGACAGAATGACACTTTACCCCTGAATACTTCAGCATGTTTCCCTAAAAATAAGGACCTTGTTATACTCTTATCATATACTGGAAATGTAACATTGAGACAATAATATCATGAAATATAACATATAAATCTATTTTTAGCTTTCTCCAATTATCTCAAAATATTATTTATGGATTTTTTGATTCACTATTCTGTGAGGGATTATGAATGGCAATTTGATAGTGATATGTCTTCACCATTTTGTTATATATTGTCAGAAATTTGGTGTAGAATAATTCCATATATTAGCAACTGTCAAAAGTGTTGCCAATTATGAAAAAAATGGGGGGGCGGAGCAAGATGGCCGAATAGGAACAGCTCCAGTCTCCACTCCCAGCGCGAGTAACACAGAAGACCGGTGATTTCTGCATTTTCAACTGAGGTACTGGGGTCATCTCTCTAGGGAGTGCCGGACAATCGGTGCTGGTCAGCTGCTGCAGCCTGACCAGCGTGAGCTGAAGCAGGGCGAGGCATCGCCTCACCTGGAAGCGCAAGGGGGAAGGAAATCCGTTTTCCTAGCCAGGGGAACTGAGACACATAACACCTGGAAAATCGCGTAACTCCCACCCCAATACTGCGCTTTAAGGAAACAGGCACACCAGGAGAATATATCCCACACCTGGCCGGGAGGGTCCCACGCCCACGGAGCCTCCCTCACTGCTAACACAGCCGTCTGTGGCGATCTATCCGCAAGGCAGCAACGAGGCTGGGGGAGGGGCGCCCGCCATTGCTGAGGCTTAAGTAGGTAAACAAAGCCTCTGGGAAGCTCGAACTGGGTGGAGCTCACAGCAGCTCAAGGAAACCTGCCTGTCTCTGTAGACTCCACCTCTGGGGACAGCCACAGCTGAGGTCCAATAGGGAAAGCAGCGGGGGCGGTGCAGAGGCGAACGACTCTGTCTGACAGCTTTGGGGAGAGCCGTGGATCTCCCAACGCGGAGGTTGAGATCCGAGAACGGACAGACTGCCTGCTCAGGTGGGTCCCTGACCCCTGAGTAGCCTAGCTGGGAGACATCCCCCACTAGGGGCAGTCTGACACCCCACACCTCACAGGGTGGAGTCATCCCTGAGAGGAAACTTCCAAAGGAAGAATCAGACAGGTACACTCGCTGCTCAGCAATATTCTATCTTTGGCAACCTCTGCTGCTGATACCCAGGCAAACAGGGTCTGGAGTGGACCTCAAGCAATCTCCAACAGACCAACAGACAGTCCTTCTGACTGTCAGACGGAAAACTATCAAACAGGAAGGACACCTATACCAAAACCCCATCAGTACGTCACCATCATCAAAGACCAGAGACAGATAAAACCACAAAGATGGGGAAAAAGCAGGGCAGAAAAGCTGGAAATTCAAAAAATAAGAGCGCATCTCCCCCTGCAAAGGAGCGCAGCCCATCGCCAGCAACGGATCAAAGCTGGTCAGAGAATGACTTTGACGAGATGAGAGAAGAAGGCTTCAGTCCATCAAACTTCTCAGAGCTAAAGGAGGAATTACGTACCCAGCGCAAAGAAACTAAAAATCTTGAAAAAAAAGTGGAAGAATTGACAGCTAGACTAATTAATGCAGAGAAGATCATAAACGAAATGACAGAGATGAAAACCATGACACGAGAAATACGTGACAAATGCACAAGCTTCAGTAACCGACTCGATCAACTGGAAGAAAGAGTATCAGCGATTGAGGATCAAATGAATGAAATGAAGCGAGAAGAGAAACCAAAAGAAAAAAGAAGAAAAAGAAATGAACAAAGCCTGCAAGAAGTATGGGATTATGTAAAAAGACCAAATCTACGTCTGATTGGGGTGCCTGAAAGTGAGGGGGAAAATGGAAGCAAGTTGGAAAACACTCTTCAGGATATCATCCAGGAGAACTTCCCCAACCTAGTAGGGCAGGCCAACATTCAAATTCAGGAAATACAGAGAACGCCACAAAGATACTCCTCCAGAAGAGCAACTCCAAGACACATAATTGCCAGATTCACCAAAGTTGAAATGAAGGAAAAAATCTTAAGGGCAGCCAGAGAGAAAGGTCGGGTTACCCACAAAGGGAAGCCCATCAGACTAACAGCAGATCTCTCGGCAGAAACTCTACAAGCCAGAAGAGAGTGGGGGCCAATATTCAACGTTCTTAAAGAAAAGAATTTTCAACCCAGAATTTCATATCCAGCCAAACTAAGTTTCATCAGTGAAGGAGAAATAAAATCCTTTACAGATAAGCAAATGCTTAGAGATTTTGTCACCACCAGGCCTGCCTTACAAGAGACCCTGAAGGAAGCCCTAAACATGGAAAGGAACAACCGGTACCAGCCATTGCAAAAACATGCCAAAATGTAAAGACCATCGAGGCTAGGAAGAAACTGCATCAACTAATGAGCAAAATAACCAGTTAATATCATAATGACAGGATCAAGTTCACACATAACAATATTAACCTAAATGTAAATGGACTAAATGCTCCAATTAAAAGACACAGACTGGCAAACTGGATAAAGAGTCAAGACCCATCAGTCTGCTGTATTCAGGAGACCCATCTCACATGCAGAGACATACATAGGCTCAAAATAAAGGGATGGAGGAAGATCTACCAAGCAAATGGAGAACAAAAAAAAGCAGGGGTTGCAATCCTAGTCTCTGATAAAACAGACTTTAAACCATCAAAGATCAAAAGAGACAAAGAAGGCCATTACATAATGGTGAAGGGATCAATTCAACAGGAAGAGCTAACTCTCCTAAATATATATGCACCCAATACAGGAGCACCCAGATTCATAAAGCAAGTCCTTAGAGACCTACAAAGAGACTTAGACTCCCATACAATAATAATGGGAGATTTCAACACTCCACTGTCAACTTAGACAGATCAACGAGACAGAAAGTTAACAAGGATATCCAGGAATTGAACTCATCTCTGCACCAAGCGGACCTAATAGACATCTATAGAACTCTCCACCCCAAATCAACAGAATATACATTCTTCTCAGCACCACATCGCACTTATTCAAAATTGACCACATAATTGGAAGTAAAGCACTCCTCAGCAAATGTACAAGAACAGAAATTATAACAAACTGTCTCTCAGACCACAGTGCAATCAAACTAGAACTCAGGACTAAGAAACTCAATCAAAACCGCTCATCTACATGGAAACTGAATAACCTGCTCCTGAATGACTACTGGGTACATAACGAAATGAAAGCAGAAATAAAGATGTTCTTTGAAACCAATGAGAACAAAGATACAACATACCAGAATCTCTGGGACACATTTAAAGCAGTGTGTAGAGGGAAATTATAGCACTAAATGCCCACAAGAGAAAGCAGGAAAGATCTAAAATTGACACTTTAACATCACAATTAAAAGAACTAGAGAGGCAAGAGCAAACACATTCAAAAGCTAGCAGAAGGCAAGAAATAACTAAGATCAGAGCAGAACTGAAGGAGATAGAGTCACAAAAAACCCTCCAAAAAATCAATGAATCCAGGAGTTGGTTTTTTGAAAAGATCAACAAAATTGACAGACCGCTAGCAAGACTAATAAAGAAGAAAAGAGAGAGGAATCAAATAGACGCAATAAAAAATGATAAAGGGGATATCACCACCGACCCCACAGAAATACAAACAACCATCAGAGAATACTATAAATGCCTCTACGCAAATCGACTAGAAAATCTAGAAGAAATGGATAATTTCCTGGACACTTACACTCTCCCAAGACTGAACCAGGAAGAAGTTGAATCCCTGAATAGACCAATAACAGGCTCTGAAATTGAGGCAACATTAATAGCCTACCCACGAAAAAAAGTCCAGGACCAGATGGATTCACAGCTGAATTCTACCAGAGGTACAAGGAGGAGCTGGTACCATTCCTTCTGAAACTATTCCAATCAATAGAAAAAGAGGGAATCCTCCCTAACTCATTTTATGAGGCCAACATCATCCTGATACCAAAGCCTGGCAGAGACCAACAAAAAAAGAGAATTTTAGACCAATATCCCTGATGAACATCGATGCAAAAATTCTCAATAAAATACTGGCAAACCGGATTCAGCAGCACATCAAAAAGCTTATCCACCATGATCAAGTGGGCTTCATCCCTGGGATGCAAGGCTGGTTCAACATTCGCAAATCAATAAACGTAATCCAGCATATAAACAGAACCAAAGACAAGAACCACATGATTATCTCAATAGATGCAGAAAAGGCTTTTGACAAAATTCAACAGCCCTTTATGCTAAAAACGCTCAATAAATTCGGTATTGATGGAACGTACCTCAAAATAATAAGAGCTATTTACGACAAACCCACAGCTAATATCATACTGAATGGGCAAAAACTGGAAAAATTCCCTTTGAAAACTGGCACAAGACAGGGATGCCCTCTCTCACCACTCCTATTCAACATAGTGTTGGAAGTTCTGGCTAGGGCAATCAGGCAAGAGAAAGAAATCAAGGGTATCCAGTTAGGAAAAGAAGAAGTCAAATTGTCCCTGTTTGCAGATGACATGATTGTATATTTAGAAAAACCCATCGTCTCAGCCCAAAATCTCCTTAAGCTGATAAGCAACTTCAGCAAAGTCTCAGGATACAAAATTAATGTGCAAAAATCACAAGCATTCTTATACACCAGTAACAGACAAGCAGAGAGCCAAGTCAGGAATGAACTTCCATTCACAATTGCTTCAAAGAGAATAAAATACCTAGGAATCCAGCTTACAAGGGATGTAAAGGACCTCTTCAAGGAGAACTACAACCACTGCTCAGTGAAATCAAAGAGGACACAAACAAATGGAAGAACATACCATGCTCATGGATAGGAAGAATCAATATCGTGAAAATGGCCATACTGCCCAAGGTTATTTATAGATTCAATGCCATCCCCATCAAGCTACCAATGAGTTTCTTCACAGAATTGGAAAAAACTGCTTTAAAGTTCATATGGAACCAAAAAAGAGCCCGCATTGCCAAGACAATCCTAGGTCAAAAGGACAAAGCTGGAGGCGTCACGCTACCTGACTTCAAACTATACTACAAGGCTACAGTAACCAAAACAGCATGGTACTGGTACCACAACAGAGAAATAGACCAGTGGAACAGAACAGAGTCCTCAGAAATAATACCACACATCTACAGCCATCTGATCTTTGACAAACCTGACAAAAACAAGAAATGGGGAAAGGATTCCCTATTTAATAAATGGTGCTGGGAAAATTGGCTAGCCACAAGTAGAAAGCTGAAACTGGATCCTTTCCTTACCCCTTATACGAAAATTAATTCAAGATGGATTAGAGACTTAAATGTTAGACCTAATACCATAAAAACCCTAGAAGAAAATCTAGGTAGTACCATTCAGGACATAGGCATGGGCAAGGACTTCATGTCTAAAACACCAAAAGCAACGGCAGCAAAAGCCAAAATTGACAAATGGGATCTCATTAAACTAAAGAGCTTTTGCACAGCAAAAGAAACTACCATCAGAGTGAACAGGCAACCTACAGAATGGGAGAAAATTTTTGCAACCTACTCATCTGACAAAGGGCTAATATCCAGAATCTACAAAGAACTCAAACAAATATACAAGAAAAAAACAAACAACCCCATCAAAAGTGGGGAAAGGATATGAACAGACATTTCTCAAAAGAAGACATCCATACAGCCAACAGACACATGAAAAAATGCTCATCATCACTCGCCATCAGAGAAATGCAAATCAAAACCACAATGAGATACCATCTCACACCAGTTAGAATGGCAATCATTAAGAAGTCAGGAAACAATAGATGTTGGAGAGGATGTGGAGAAATAGGAACACTTTTACACTGTTGGTGGGATTGTAAACTAGTTCAACCATTATGGAAAACAGTATGGCGATTCCTCAAGGATCTAGAACTAGATGTACCATATGACCCAGCCATCCACTACTGGGTATATACCCAAGGATTATAAATTACTCTACTACAAAGACACATGCACACGTATGTTTATTGCGGCACTATTCACAATAGCAAAGACTTGGAATCAACCCAAATGTCCATCTGTGACAGACTGGATTAAGAAAATGTGGCACATATACACCATGGAATACTATGCAGCCATCAAAAAGGATGAGTTTGCGTCCTTTGTAGGGACATGGATGCAGCTGGAAACCATCATTCTTAGCAAACTATCACAAGAAGAGAAAACCAAACACCGCATGTTCTCACTCATAGGTGGGAACTGAACAATGAGATCACTTGGACTCGGGAAGGGGAACATCACACACTGGGCCTATCATGGGGAGGGGGGAGGAGGGAGGGATTGCATTGGGGAGTTATACATGATATAAACGTTATGCACATGTACCCTAGAACTTAAAGTATAATAAAAAATAAAAAAATAAAAAAAAAAAAAAAAAAAAAAAAAAAAAGAAAAAAAATGTAAATTTAGATAATTCAGAAATAGTCCACTAAGACTGTTATTACATAGTTGATTTTATTAAAGTAACTTGAATTCCTTGACAGCTTACTTATGTATAATGAGTGTTTATGATGCCCTAATTGAAATTTTCTTTTTAAAATTTAATTTTTAAAAATAATAATAATATAGTAAAAACATGCCCTTTGTGATCTTTCTTGATAGTCACATCCTCCCATCATCATTCTACCCTGCCTATCACAGATCTGTTTTCCATCATTATACTTTGGGTTTTTAAGAATGTCAAATAAATAGAATCAGAAAGTATGATCAGCTTCTCTCAGAGTAGAGTCTCTGAGATATATCCAAGTTGTGTATGTCAATAATTTGTTCATTTTTACTGGTAAATAATAGTCCATTGTACATATATACCATTGTTTGTTTATCTACTAACCCATTGAAAGACATTTGGGTTGCTTCCACCTTTGGCTGTCACAAATAAATCTACTGTTAAATATTTGTATATAAATTTTGGTATGAACATAAGTTTTCATTTCTCTATGAATACCCAGATGTACAGTTTCTAGTTCATATGATAAATGTATATTTAACATTATACAAACCCGTCAAACTGTTTTCCAACATTTGCATCATTTCAATATTAGGCTCCGTCAATTGCCTTATCTCGTGTGAATTTGTATCCTGTATTACTTTATAAGACTCTGAGTCTTATTTAGAGCCTGTGGAAAAGATTGATATTTTTGTTTTGGCCTTCTGTGGATTGTGTGGTTCTAACCTTAGCTCTGTTTTACCAGACTTGGGTGTGCTATTTGGATCTGTCTGAATGTGTACCCCCTAGTGGTCACTCTGGGACCAGCCTGTAGATCTATTCTTAGCTAAGGCCTTTACATCTTTGATATGCTAATTAGTATCACATCCATAAATGGGCAGATCCAGGGTGAGTAAAAGTTCAAAACAACTTTATGGAGTTGCTTTCGTGATCTCCCTTCCCAGTTATATCCTAAGTACTTTCTACTTCCCTGGGGGCTGTTTTTTTGTTGTTGTTCTTCAAAAAAAAAATTTTTTTTTTTTTTGAGACGGAGTCTCACTCTGTCGACCGCAGTTTTACTACATCCTACCACCATTTAGCGCTGGTGATAAAGATGCCACCAAGGCTACATGGTGGGAAGACAGGGACATAGGGAAAAAAATTCTACAGAGTTTGGTCCTGCCCTTTTGGCATTGCTGCTTCTCTGAAAGGTAGGTTCACCTCCATAAGAGTTTTGACTCCTGCAGTCTCTCATGTCTGTCTTCTTTTATCTTAGCTGCCATGGGACTGTTCAGGGTTTGAGGCATAGAAAAATGAGGAAGAGGAGAGGCGGAAACAGAATAACCTGGAGATTTCTCCTACTCTTTTTCTCTCTGCACTGTAAGTGTTCAGAAAATTTCTCCTGGACCTCACTCAAACCACATAGTGCTCACTTCTGGGTTTCTGGCTTCAGAGGTAGTAGAGGAAAATAAATGTTAAATTCACCGTTGGTATTCTTCCCTCATCTGTCTAATAGTGTTTACTTTTCAGAGTTTTCAAATAAGTCTCTATTCAGGTTTTATAGTTGAATTAGCATGAGATAAAGAGAGTCTGGTCTTATTTCATCTTACTGGAATCAGGATCCCTAATTGATTTTTAAATTGGTGATATAATTGTCAGGCCATTTATTTCAGTATTTCACTAAGTAACTTCTAAACTGTGAAAAAAGTGAATATAAAATAAATATCCGGTATTTTTATGCTTGTTATTTGTATGTTTGACATGAGATAAAGTTTGTGGAAGATTTAACGAGAACATCATAAGAAGTTGATGATAAATTAGATCATAATTCATTAATTTATTCACTCCACAGAAATTTAACAAGTACTGACTCTTGGCCTGAGATTGCATATGACAATGAACAAGATAGGCAGAGCTCCTTCTCAGGATGGGGTAATAGATTTGAGACAGTCATTTATAGTACATTGGTTTTCTGTTCTTGCAATAGTTTGCTGAGAATGATGGTTTCCAGCTGCATCCATGTCCCTACAAAGGACACGGACTCATCCTTTTTTATGGCTGCATAGTATTCCATGGTGTATATGTGCCACATTTTCTTAATCCAGTCTGTCACTGATGGACATTTGGGTTGATTCCAAGTCTTTGCTATTGTAAATAGTGCATACGTGTAAACAAACATACATGTGCATGTGTCTTTATAGCAGCATGATTTAAAATCCTTTGGGTATATCCCCAGTAATAGGATGGCTGGGTCAAATGGTATTTCTGATTCTAGATCCTTGAGGAGTCGCCACACTGTTTTCCACAATGGATGAATCAGTTTACAGTACCACCAACAGTGTAAAAGTATTCCTATTACTCCACATCCTCTCCAGCACCTGTTATTTCCTCACTTTTTAGTGATTGCGTTCTAACTGGTGTGAGATGATATCTCATTGTGGTTTTGATTTGCATTTCTCTGAGGGCGAGTGATGATGAGCATTTTTTCATGTGTCTATTGGCTGCATAAATGTCTTCTTTTGAGAAATGTCTGTTCATATCCTTTGCCCACTTTTTGATAGAGTTGTTTGTTTTTTTTCTTGTAAATTTGTTTGAGTTCTCTGTAGGTTCTGAATATTAGCCCTTTGTCAGATGAGTAGATTGCAAAAATTTTCTCCCATTCTGTAGGTTGCCTGTTCACTCTGATGGTAGTTTCTTTTGCTGTGCAGAAGCTCTTTAGTTTAATTGGATCCCATTTGTCAATTTTGGCTTTTGTTGCCGTTGTTTTGGTGTTTTAGACATGAAGTCCTTGCCCATGCCTACGTTCTGAATGGTATTGCCTAGGTTTTCTTCCAGGGTTTTTATACTTTTAGGTCTAACATTTAAGTCTCTAATCCATTTTGAATTAATTTTTGTATAAGGAGTAAGGAAAGGATCCAGTTTCAGCTTTCTACTTATGACTAGCCAGTTTTCCCAACACGATTTATTAAATAGGGAATCATTTCCCCGTTTCTTGTTTTTGTCAGGTTTATCAAAGATCAGATGACTGTAGATATGTGGTATTATTTCTGAGGGCTCTGTTCTGTTCCATTGGTCTATAGCTCTGTTTTGGTACCAGTACCATGCTGTTTTGGTTACTGTAGCCTTGTAGTATAGTTTGAAGTCAGGTAGCGTGATGCCTCCAGCTTTGTTCTTTTGGCTTAGGATTGTTTTGGCAATGCGGGCTCTTTTTTGGTTCCATATGAACTTTAAAGCAGTTTTTCCCAATTCTGTGAAGAAAATGATTGGTAGCTTAATGGGGATGGCATTCAATCTATAAATCACCTTGGGCATTATGGCCATTTTCACGATATTGATTCTTCCTATCCATGAGCATGGTATGTTCTTCCATTTGTGTCCTCTTATTTCATTGAGCGGTGGTTTGTAGTTCTCCTTGAAGAGGTCCTTTACATCCCTTGTAAGTTGGATTCCTAGGTATTTTATTCTCTTTGAAGCAATTGTGAATGGGAATTCGTTCATTATTTGTTTCTCTGTTTGTCTGTTATTGGTGTATAAGAATGCTTGTGATTTTTTCACATTAATTTTGTATCCTGAGACTTTGCTGAAGTTGCTTATCAGCTTACGGAGATTTTGGGCTGAGACGATGGAGTTTTCTAAATATACAATCATGTCATCTGCAAACAGGGACAATTTGACTTCTTTTCCTAATTGAATACCCTTTATTTCTTTTTCTTGGCTGATTGCCCTGGCCAGAACTTCCTACACTATGTTGAATAGGAGTGATGAGAGAGGGCATCCCTGTCTTGTGCCAGTTTTCAAAGGGAGTGCTTCCAGTTTTTGCCCATTCAGTATGATACTGGCTGTGGGTTTGTCATAAATAGCACTTATTTTGAGATACGTTCCATCAATACCAAATTTATTGAGCGTTTTTAGCATGAAGGGCTGTTAAATTTTGTCAAAGGCCTTTTCTGCATCTATTGGGATAATCATGTGGTTTTTGTCTTTGATTATGTTTATATGCTGGATTACATTTATTGATTTGCATATGTTGAACCAGCCTTGCATCCCAGGGATGAAGCCCACTTGATCATGGTGGATAAGCTTTTTGATGTGCTGCTGGATTCGGTTTGTCAGTACTTTATTGAGGATTTTTCATCGATGTTCATCAGGGATATTAGTCTAAAATTCTCTTTTTTTGTAGTGTCTCTGCCAGGCTTTGGTATCAGGATGATGTTGGCCTCATAAAATGAGTTAGGGAGGCTTCCTTCTTTTTCTGTTGATTGGAATAGTTTCAGAAGGAATGGTACCAGCTCCTCCTTGTACCTCTGATAGAATTCAACTGTTAATCTGTCTGGTCCTGGAATTTTTTTGGTTGATAGGTTATTATTACCTCAATTTCAGAGCCTGCTATTGATCTATTCAGGGATTCAACTTCTTCCTGGTTTAGTCTTGGGAGAGTGTAAATATCCAGGAATTTATCCATTTCTTCTAGGTTTTCTAGTTTATTTGTGTAGAGGTGTTTATATTATTCTCTGATGGTAGTTTGTATTTCTGTGGCGTCAGTGGTGATATCCCCTTTATCATTTTTTATTGCATCTGTTTGATTCTTCTCTCTTTTCTTCTTTATTAGTCTTGCTAGCAGTCTATCAATTTTGTTGATCTTTTCAAAAAACCAGCTCCTGGATTCATTGATTTTTTTGAAGGGTTTTTTTGTGTCTTTATCTCCTTCGGTTCTGCTCTGATCTTAGTTATTTCTTGCCTTCTGCTAGCTTTTGAATGTATTTGGTCTTACTTCTCTAGTTCTTCTAATGGTGATGTTGGGGTGTCAATTTTAGATCTTTCCTGCTTTCTCTTGTGGGCATTTAGTGCTATGAATTTCACTCTGGGACACTGCTTTAAATGTGTCCCAGAGATTCTGGTATGTTGTGTCTTTGATCTCATTGGTTTCAAAGAACATCTTTATTTCTGCCTTCATTTCGTTAGGTACCCAGTAGTCATTCAGGAGCAGGTTGTTCGGTTTCCATGTAGATGAGCGGTTTTCAGTGAGTTTCTTAGTCCTGAGTTCTAGTTTGATTGCACTGTGGTCTGAGAGACAGTTTGTTATAATTTCTGTTCTTTTACATTTGCTGAGGAGTACTTTATTTCCAACTATGTGGTCAATTTTAGAATAAGTGCGATGTGGTGCTGAGAATAATGTATATTCTGTTGATTTGGAGTGGAGAGTCCTGTAGACGTCTATTAGGTCGGCTTCATGCAGAGTTGGGTTCAATTCCTGATTATCACTGTTAACTTTCTGTTTTGTTTATCTATCTAATGTTTATAGTGGGGTGTTAAAGTTTCCCATTTTTATTGTATGGGAACCTAAGTCTCTTTGTAAGTCTGTAAGGACTTGCTTTATGAATCTGGGTTCTCCTGTATTGCGTGCATATATATTTAGGATAGTTAGCTCTTCTTGTTGAATTGATCCCTTTAACATTATTTAATGGCCTTCTTTGTCTCTTTTGATCTTTGTTGGTTTAAAGTCTGTTTTATCAGAGACTAGGATTACAACCCCTGCCTCTTTTTGTTTTCCATTTGCTTGGTAGATCTTCCTCCATCTGTTTATTTTGAGCCTATGTGTGTCTCTGCATGTGAGATGGGTCTCCTGAATACAGCAAACTGATGGGTCTTGAGTCTTTATCCAATTTGCCAGTCTGTGTCTTTTCATTGGACCATTAGCCCATTTACATTTAAGGTTAATATTGTTATGTGTGAACTTGATCCTGTCATTATATTAGCTGGTTATTTTGCTCAATTGTTGATGCAGTTTTTTCCTAGCATCGATGATCTTTACATTTTGTCATGTTTTTGCAGTGGCTGGTACCGGTTGTTCCTGTCCATGTTTACTGCTTCCTTGAGGATCTCTTGTAGGGCAGGCCTGGTGGTGACAGAATCTCTCAGCATTTGCTTGTCTGTAAAGGATTTTATTTCTCCTTCACATATGAAACTTAGTTTGGCTAGATATGAAATTCTGGGTTGAAAATTCTTTTGTTGAATAAATTTGAATTTTGGTCCCCACTCTCTTCTGGCTTGTAGAGTTTCTGTCAAGAGATTTGCTGTTAGTCTGATGGGCTTCCCTTTGTTGGTAACCTGACCTTTCTCTCTGGCTGCCCTTAATTAACATTTTTTCCTTCATTTCACCTTTGTTGAATCTGATAATTATATGACTTGGAGTTGCTCTTCTCAAGGAGTGTCTTTGTGGCATTCTCTGTGTTTCCTGAATTTGAATGTTCGTCTGGCTTGCTAGGTTGGGGAAGTTATCCTGGTTAATATCCTGCAGAGTGGTTTCCAACTTGGTTCCATTCTCCGCATCTCTTTCAGGTACACCAGTCAGATGTAGATTTCGTCTTTTCACATAATCCTATGTTTCTTGGAGGCTTTGTTCATTTCTTTTTACTCTTTTTTCTCTACACTTCTCTTCTCTCTTCATTTCATTCATTTGATCTTCAATCACTGATTTTCTTCCAGTTGACCGAGTCGGTTACTGAAGCTTGTGCATTTGTCACGTAGTTCTCGTGTCATGGTTTTCATCTCTATCAGTTCGTTTATGGACTTCTCTGCATTGGTTATTCTAGTTATCCATTCGTCAAATGTTTTTTCAAGGTTTTTAGTTTCTTTGCACTGGGTTTAAAGTTCCTCCTTTAGCTCTGAGAAGTTTGATCGACTGAAGCCTTCTTCTCTCAGTTTGTCAAAGTCATTCTCCGTCCAGCTTTGTTCTGTTGCTGGTGAGGAGCTGCGTTCCTTTGGAGGGGGAGATGCGTTCTGATTTTTTGAATATTGAGCTTTTCTCCACTGCTTTTTCCCCATCTTCGTCGTTTTTATGTACCTTTGATCTTTGATGGTGGTGACGTACTGATGGGGTTTTGGTGTGGATGTCCTTTCTGTTTGTTAGTTTTCCTTCTAACAGTCAGGACCCTCAGCTGCAGGTCTGTTGGAGTTTGTTGAGGTCCACTTCAGACCCTGCTTGCCTGGGTATCAGCAATGGAGGCTGCAGAAGAGAGAATATTGCTGAACAGCAAGCGTTGCTGTCTGATTGTTGCTCTGAAAGCTTCAACTCAGAGATGTACCTGGTCATTTGAGGTGTGAGGTGTCAGCCTGCACCTAGTGTGGGATGTCTCCCTGTTAGGCTACTCGGGGATCAGGTACCCACTTGAGCAGGCAGTCTGTCCGTTTTCAGATCTCAGCCTCCGTGCTGGGAGAATCGCTACTGTCTTCAAAGCTGTTGAACTGGGACATTTACATCTGCAGAGGTTTCTGCAGTTTTTTATTTAGCTATGCCCCGTCCCCAGAGGTGGAGTCCACAGAGGCAGGCAGGCGTCCTTGACCTGCGGTGGACTCCACCCAGTTCGAGCTTCCAGGTGACTTTGTTTACCTACTGAAGCCTCAGCAATAGCGGCTGCCCTTCCCCCAGCCTCCCTGCCGCCTTGCAGTTTGATCTCAGACTGCTGTGCTAGCAATGAGGGAAGCTCCGTGAGCATGTGACTCTCCGAGCCAGGTGCGGAATATAATCTCCTGGTTTGCCGTTTGCTAAGACCCTTGGTAAAGCGCAGTATTAGGGTGTGTATGAGTGACCCGATTTTCCAGGTGTTGTGTGTCATGCTTTCCCTTGGCTAGGAAAAGGAATTCCCTTCCCTCTTGTGCTTCCAGGGTGAGGTGATGTCTTGCCCTGCTTGGGGTCTGGCTCGTTGGTCTGCACCCCCTGTCCTGCACCCACTGTCCAACACACCCCAGTGAGATGATCCTGGTACCTCAGTTGGAAATGCAGAAATCACCCGTTCTGTGTCGCTTATGCTGGGAACTGGAGGCTGGAGCTGTTCCTATTCAGCCATCTTGGTCACCCCCCTTCCTTAAGATTTTAAACGCCAAACTATTTACTTAGGCAGTGAACTATAATGTTAACATTAAATAAAAAGATATCCACATCTACTCCTATTTCTGTATTAATAAATTGTGGTGATGTATCAATCAGTACGGTCTTGTACCATTAGGACTTGAAATAATGGAATGTGGTACATCCTAAAGCTTATTCTGTCATTCATTTAGCCAATAATATTAATTACTTAATATCACTGTTCAAGCTATCATGTTTGAGAAATACTGATTCAACAATAGTTTACACTAATTACGCAACAAATAATTTTAAAGTCAAGCAAACCATAGGTTAATTCCCTCATTACTTGATAATGCAAAAAAAAAAAAAATACTTTTACTATAGTACTTAATATAATAAACTTATTTTTAAATTTAAATTGCAAAAGCTTTCACAGGCTTTCTATGGTATATGGAATTGTAATATCATACTTTTAATTGATGTTTGTTGGAATTCACAACATTTATAGACTTTTTAAATAGACTTTATTTTTTGGTAGTTTTAGGTTGATAGCAAAATTGAGCAGACAGCTCAGAGATTTTCCCATGTACCCCCATGCCCTTACATGCATAGCCTGCCCCATTATCAACATTTCTTACCAGAGTGGTATATTTGTTGCCATTGAACCTACATTGACGTATCATTATCACCCGGTCCATACTTTATAGTAGGATTCATGTTTGGTGTTTTATATTCCATGGGTGTAGACAAATGTATTATGACACCATTATACAGGTTGAATATCCCTTATCCAAAATCTTTGAGACCAAATTGTTTCTGATTTTGGATTTTGGATTATTTGTATATATGTAGTGAGAGATATTAGAGATGGAACCCAAATCTAAGCGTTAAATTTATTTATTTATTTTTTTTTTTTTTTATTTTTTTTATTTTTTTTTTTTTTTATTATACTTTAAGTTCTAGGGTACATGTGCATAATGTTATATCATGTATAACTCCCCAATGCAATCCCTCCCTCCTCCCCCCTCCCCATGATAGGCCCCAGTGTGTGATGTTCCCCTTCCCGAGTCCAAGTGATCTCATTGTTCAGTTCCCACCTATGAGTGAGAACATGCGGTGTTTGGTTTTCTCTTCTTGTGATAGTTTGCTAAGAATGATGGTTTCCAGCTGCATCCATGTCCCTACAAAGGACGCAAACTCATCCTTTTTGATGGCTGCATAGTATTCCATGGTGTATATGTGCCACATTTTCTTAATCCAGTCTGTCACAGATGGACATTTGGGTTGATTCCAAGTCTTTGCTATTGTGAATAGTGCCGCAATAAACATACGTGTGCATGTGTCTTCGTAGTAGAGTAATTTATAATCCTTTGGGTATATACCCAGTAGTGGGATGGCTGGGTCATATGGTACATCTAGTTCTAGATCCTTGAGGAATCGCCATACTGTTTTCCATAATGGTTGAACTAGTTTACAATCCCACCAACAGTGTAAAAGTGTTCCTATTTCTCCACATCCTCTCCAACATCTATTGTTTCCTGACTTCTTAATGATTGCCATTCTAACTGGTGTGAGATGGTATCTCATTGTGGTTTTGATTTGCATTTCTCTGATGGCGAGTGATGACGAGCATTTTTTCATGTGTCTGTTGGCTGTATGGATGTCTTCTTTTGAGAAATGTCTGTTCATATCCTTTCCCCACTTTTTGATGGGGTTGTTTGTTTTTTTCTTGTATATTTGTTTGAGTTCTTTGTAGATTCTGGATATTAGCCCTTTGTCAGATGAGTAGGTTGCAAAAATTTTCTCCCATTCTGTAGGTTGCCTGTTCACTCTGATGGTAGTTTCTTTTGCTGTGCAAAAGCTCTTTAGTTTAATGAGATCCCATTTGTCAATTTTGGCTTTTGCTGCCGTTGCTTTTGGTGTTTTAGACATGAAGTCCTTGCCCATGCCTATGTCCTGAATGGTACTACCTAGATTTTCTTCTAGGGTTTTTATGGTATTAGGTCTAACATTTAAGTCTCTAATCCATCTTGAATTAATTTTCGTATAAGGGGTAAGGAAAGGATCCAGTTTCAGCTTTCTACTTGTGGCTAGCCAATTTTCCCAGCACCATTTATTAAATAGGGAATCCTTTCCCCATTTCTTGTTTTTGTCAGGTTTGTCAAAGATCAGATGGCTGTAGATGTGTGGTATTATTTCTGAGGACTCTGTTCTGTTCCACTGGTCTATTTCTCTGTTGTGGTACCAGTACCATGCTGTTTTGGTTACTGTAGCCTTGTAGTATAGTTTGAAGTCAGGTAGCGTGACGCCTCCAGCTTTGTCCTTTTGACCTAGGATTGTCTTGGCAATGCGGGCTCTTTTTTGGTTCCATATGAACTTTAAAGCAGTTTTTTCCAATTCTGTGAAGAAACTCATTGGTAGCTTGATGGGGATGGCATTGAATCTATAAATCACCTTGGGCAGTATGGCCATTTTCACGATATTGATTCTTCCTATCCATGAGCATGGTATGTTCTTCCATTTGTTTGTGTCCTCTTTGATTTCACTGAGCAGTGGTTTGTAGTTCTCCTTGAAGAGGTCCTTTACATCCCTTGTAAGCTGGATTCCTAGGTATTTGATTCTCTTTGAAGCAATTGTGAATGGAAGTTCATTCCTGACTTGGCTCTCTGCTTGTCTGTTACTGGTGTATAAGAATGCTTGTGATTTTTGCACATTATTTTGTATCCTGAGACTTTGCTGAAGTTGCTTATCAGCTTAAGGAGATTTTGGGCTGAGACGATGGGTTTTTCTAAATATACAATCATGTCATCTGCAAACAGGGACAATTTGACTTCTTCTTTTCCTAACTGGATGCCCTTGATTTCTTTCTCTTGCCTGATTGCCCTAGCCAGAACTTCCAACACTATGTTGAATAGGAGTGGTGAGAGAGGGCATCCCTGTCTTGTGCCAGTTTTCAAAGGGAATTTTTCCAGTTTTTGCCCATTCAGTATGATATTAGCTGTGGGTTTGTCGTAAATAGCTCTTATTATTTTGAGGTACGTTCCATCAATACCGAATTTATTGAGCGTTTTTAGCATAAAGGGCTGTTGAATTTTGTCAAAAGCCTTTTCTGCATCTATTGAGATAATCATGTGGTTCTTGTCTTTGGTTCTGTTTATATGCTGGATTACGTTTATTGATTTGCGAATGTTGAACCAGCCTTGCATCCCAGGGATGAAGCCCACTTGATCATGGTGGATAAGCTTTTTGATGTGCTGCTGAATCCGGTTTGCCAGTATTTTATTGAGAATTTTTGCATCGATGTTCATCAGGGATATTGGTCTAAAATTCTCTTTTTTTGTTGTGTCTCTGCCAGGCTTTGGTATCAGGATGATGTTGGCCTCATAAAATGAGTTAGGGAGGATTCCCTCTTTTTCTATTGATTGGAATAGTTTCAGAAGGAATGGTAGCAGCTCCTCCTTGTACCTCTGGTAGAATTCAGCTGTGAATCCATCTGGTCCTGGACTTTTTTTGGTGGGTAGGCTATTAATTGTTGCCTCAATTTCAGAGCCTGTTATTGGTCTATTCAGGGATTCAACTTCTTCCTGGTTCAGTCTTGGGAGAGTGTAAGTGTCCAGGAAATTATCCATTTCTTCTAGATTTTCTAGTCGATTTGCGTAGAGGCATTTATAGTATTCTCTGATGGTTGTTTGTATTTCTGTGGGGTCGGTGGTGATATCCCCTTTATCATTTTTTATTGCGTCTATTTGATTCCTCTCTCTTTTCTTCTTTATTAGTCTTGCTAGCGGTCTGTCAATTTTGTTGATCTTTTCAAAAAACCAACTCCTGGATTCATTGATTTTTTGGAGGGTTTTTTGTGACTCTATCTCCTTCAGTTCTGCTCTGATCTTAGTTATTTCTTGCCTTCTGCTAGCTTTTGAATGTGTTTGCTCTTGCCTCTCTAGTTCTTTTAATTGTGATGTTAGAGTGTCAATTTTAGATCTTTCCTGCTTTCTCTTGTGGGCATTTAGTGCTATAAATTTCCCTCTACACACTGCTTTAAATGTGTCCCAGAGATTCTGGTATGTTGTATCTTTGTTCTCATTGGTTTCAAAGAACATCTTTATTTCTGCTTTCATTTCGTTATGTACCCAGTAGTCATTCAGGAGCAGGTTATTCAGTTTCCATGTAGATGAGCGGTTTTGATTGAGTTTCTTAGTCCTGAGTTCTAGTTTGATTGCACTGTGGTCTGAGAGACAGTTTGTTATAATTCTGTTCTTGTACATTTGCTGAGGAGTGCTTTACTTCCAATTATGTGGTCAATTTTGGAATAAGTGCGATGTGGTGCTGAGAAGAATGTATATTCTGTTGATTTGGGGTGGAGAGTTCTATAGATGTCTATTAGGTCCGCTTGGTGCAGAGATGAGTTCAATTCCTGGATATCCTTGTTAACTTTCTGTCTCGTTGATCTGTCTAATGTTGACAGTGGAGTGTTGAAATCTCCCATTATTATTGTATGGGAGTCTAAGTCTCTTTGTAGGTCTCTAAGGACTTGCTTTATGAATCTGGGTGCTCCTGTATTGGGTGCATATATATTTAGGAGAGTTAGCTCTTCCTGTTGAATTGATCCCTTTACCATTATGTAATGGCCTTCTTTGTCTCTTTTGATCTTTGATGGTTTAAAGTCTGTTTTATCAGAGACTAGGATTGCAACCCCTGCTTTTTTTTGTTCTCCATTTGCTTGGTAGATCTTTCTCCATCCCTTTATTTTGAGCCTATGTATGTCTCTGCATGTGAGATGGGTCTCCTGAATACAGCAGACTGATGGGTCTTGACTCTTGATCCAGTTTGCCAGTCTGTGTCTTTTAATTGGAGCATTTAGTCCATTTACATTTAAGGTTAATATTGTTATGTGTGAACTTGATCCTGTCATTATGATATTAACTGGTTATTTTGCTCATTAGTTGATGCAGTTTCTTCCTAGCCTCGATGGTCTTTCCATTTTGGCATGTTTTTGCAATGGCTGGTAGCGGTTGTTCCTTTCCATGTTTAGGGCTTCCTTCAGGGTCTCTTGTAAGGCAGGCCTGGTGGTGACAAAATCTCTAAGCATTTGCTTATCTGTAAAGGATTTTATTTCTCCTTCACTGATGAAACTTAGTTTGGCTGGATATGAAATTCTGGGTTGAAAATTCTTTTCTTTAAGAACGTTGAATATTGGCCCCCACTCTCTTCTGGCTTGTAGAGTTTCTGCCGAGAGATCTGCTGTTAGTCTGATGGGCTTCCCTTTGTGGGTAACCCGCCTTTCTCTCTGGCTGCCCTTAAGATTTTTTCCTTCATTTCAACTTTGGTGAATCTGGCAATTATGTGTCTTGGAGTTGCTCTTCTGGAGGAGTATCTTTGTGGCGTTCTCTGTATTTCCTGAATTTGAATGTTGGCCTGCCCTACTAGGTTGGGGAAGTTCTCCTGGATGATATCCTGAAGAGTGTTTTCCAACTTGGTTCCATTTTCCCCCTCACTTTCAGGCACCCCAATCAGACGTAGATTTGGTCTTTTGACATAATCCCATACTTCTTGCAGGCTTTGTTCATTTCTTTTTCTTCTTTTTTCTTTTGGTTTCTCTTCTCGCTTCATTTCATTCATTTGATCCTCAATCGCTGATACTCTTTCTTCCAGTTGATCGAGTCGGTTACTGAAGCTTGTGCATTTGTCACGTATTTCTCGTGTCATGGTTTTCATCTCTGTCATTTCGTTTATGATCTTCTCTGCATTAATTAGTCTAGCTGTCAATTCTTCCACTTTTTTTTCAAGATTTTTAGTTTCTTTGCGCTGGGTACGTAATTCCTCCTTTAGCTCTGAGAAGTTTGATGGACTGAAGCCTTCTTCTCTCATCTCGTCAAAGTCATTCTCTGACCAGCTTTGATCCGTTGCTGGCGATGGGCTGCGCTCCTTTGCAGGGGGAGATGCGCTCTTATTTTTTGAATTTCCAGCTTTTCTGCCCTGCTTTTTCCCCATCTTTGTGGTTTTATCTGTCTCTGGTCTTTGATGATGGTGACGTACTGATGGGGTTTTGGTATAGGTGTCCTTCCTGTTTGATAGTTTTCCGTCTGACAGTCAGAAGGACTGTCTGTTGGTCTGTTGGAGATTGCTTGAGGTCCACTCCAGACCCTGTTTGCCTGGGTATCAGCAGCAGAGGTTGCCAAAGATAGAATATTGCTGAGCAGCGAGTGTACCTGTCTGATTCTTCCTTTGGATGTTTCCTCTCAGGGATGACTCCACCCTGTGAGGTGTGGGGTGTCAGACTGCCCCTAGTGGGGGATGTCTCCCAGCTAGGCTACTCAGGGGTCAGGGACCACCTGAGCAGGCAGTCTGTCCGTTCTCGGATCTCAACCTCCGCGTTGGGAGATCCACGGCTCTCCCCAAAGCTGTCAGACAGAGTCGTTGGCCTCTGCACCGCCCCCGCTGCTTTCCCTATTGGACCTCAGCTGTGGGCTGTCCCCAGAGGTGGAGTCTACAGAGACAGGCAGGTTTCCTTGAGCTGCTGTGAGCTCCACCCAGTTCGAGCTTCCCAGCCGCTTTGTTTACCTACTTAAGCCTCAGCAATGGCGGGCGCCCCTCCCCCAGCCTCGCTGCTGCCTTGCGGATAGATCGCCGCAGACTGCTGTGTTAGCAGTGAGGGAGGCTCCGTGGGCGTGGGACCCTCCCGGCCAGGTGTGGGATATATTCTCCTGGTGTGCCTGTTTCCTTAAAGCGCAGTATTGGGGTGGGAGTTACGCGATTTTCCAGGTGTTATGTGTCTCAGTTCCCCTGGCTAGGAAAACGGATTTCCTTCCCCCTTGCGCTTCCAGGTGAGGCGATGCCTCGCCCTGCTTCAGCTCACGCTGGTCAGGCTGCAGCAGCTGACCAGCACCAATTGTCCGGCACTCCCTAGAGAGATGACCCCAGTACCTCAGTTGAAAATGCAGAAATCACCGGTCTTCTGTGTTACTCGCGCTGGGAGTTGGAGACTGGAGCTGTTCCTATTCGGCCATCTTGCTCCGCCCCGGTAAGCGTTAAATTTATTTATGCTTCATCTACACATGGCCTCAAGGTAATTTTATCCAATATTTTAAATAATTTTATGCGTGAAGCAAAGTTTGCCTAAAATGAACTATAAGAAAGCAAAGATGTCCAGTGTAGAATTTTCCCCTTGTAGTGTCATGTTGGTGCGTAAAGTTTTTCAGGATTTGGAGCATTTCAGATTTCAGATTTTCAGCTTCAGAGTACTCAAACTGTAGTATAATGTAGACTAGTTCCACTGCCCTAAAAATCCTCTGTATTCTACCTATTCATCCCTTTCTTCCCAGAAGCCACCGGCAATCACTGATATTTTTAATGTCTCTATAGTTTTACCTTTTCCAAAATGTCATAGAGTTGGATTCTTATAGTGTTTATCCTTTTCAGATTGGCTTCTTTTACTTAGTAATATGTGTTTAAGTTTCCTTCATGTCTTTTCATGGTTTGATAGCTTATTTCTTTTTACCAGTTAGCAAAAATAAATGAGTTATTATCCACTCATCTACTGAAGGACATCTCGGTTGTTTACAAGTTTTGACCATTATGAATAAAGCCTGTATAAATATCCACATACAGGCTTTTGTGTGGACATAGTTTTCAATTCCTTTGAGTAAATACCATGGATTGTGATTGCTGCATTATGTGGTACAGTATGTTCAGTTTTGTAAGAAACCACCAGACTGTCTTCCAAAGTAGCTATACCATTTTGCATTCTCACCAGCAATAAATGAGACTTCCTGTTGCTTCACATCCTTGCCAGCCTTTGGTATTATCAGTGTTCTGAATATTGAACATTCTAATAGACTTATAGTCATATCTCCTTGTTTTATTAATTTGCATTTTACTGGTGATATATGATGTGGAATATCTTCTCATATTATTATTTGCCATCTGTGTATCTTCTTTGGTGATGTGTTTGTTAAGGTCCTTGGCTCATTTTTCAATAGGGTTGTTCATTTTCTTATTGTTGAGTTTTAAAATCTCTTTGAATATTTTGTATAACAATTCTTTATCAGATTTGCCTTTTGAAAATATTTTCTTCCAGTCTGTGGCTTGTCTTTTCATTCCCTTAGCAGTGCCTTTTACAAAGCAGGGGTTGTTTTAATTTTTAATTTTTGTGGGCATATAGTAGGTCTGTGTATTTGTAGGATTCATGAGATATTTTGATATAGATATACAATGCATAATTATCACATCAGGGTAAATGGAGTATCCATCACCTCATGCATTTATCCTTTCTTTGTGTTACAAACAATCCATTTATACTCTTTCAGTTATTTTTATATGTGGAATAAATTATTGTTTACTATACTCCCAGTTATGCTGTCAACAGAGTTCTTAATTTTAATGAAATCCAACCTATTGTTTCTTTCTTCCAAGGATGTTGCCTTTGCTGTCATATCTAAAAAGTTATTACCAACCCAAGGTCATCTAAATATTCTTCTATTATCTTCTAGGAGTTTTATATTTTTATGTTTTACATTCAGGTCTGATTCATTTTGAATTAATTTTTGTGAAGGGTGTCAGGTCTGTGTTTAGATTCATTTTTTTGCACATCATCTCTTAAGATTCCGAGTTCTTTCAGAAGACATTCCTTGGCTGGGATTCCAATTTTGGCTCTGCAAAGACATACCACTACCTACTCTGATACTAAAATCAGACTTATAATTGTAGTGCTCTGTTTTCTAAGTCAGGAAATAAGGAAAGGACTAGGACACCAGTAGCAGCCATGGTCTTAAGGCTCCAAAAAGATGTAGAGAGGAAAATCTATAAATACATTAACTTAGTGGAGGTGAGGGAGGAGGATGACCTTGGTGCCCCCTACCCTTTTTAAGCACAGGTAAAGCTGATTCATAATAATGTCAACGTGTACTTCTTTAATTTTTTGGTATCAGGTAAAAGGTAAATTAAAGCTTACCAATGTTTTGTAAAATTCTATATATCACTGGCCCTCTTATATTTTATCAATGCCGAAAATGTGATGCTTGAATCCAAAAACAAATGAAATTAAGGTTTGATTAAACCAGTTCTAGGACTTCATTACTTTGCTACTTCTGACTTATTGCCTCATATTACTATTACTCCTAATTGTACTAGGTTGCTTTCGTTTGGATTCCAGCAAACGAGGTAAGTTGGGACAATTGACCTCAAAATAAAGTTTTTGTACTGCTGGGATATCATTTGGCTGATTTTCTAATTTTGTAGGGCTTGGATCAGAATTAATTATGTGTTATTTTCATATCAATATCAAGTCTGTATTTATAGTATTCTTTTTTTTTTAGACGTCACAGAATTTTAAAAAGTAGCAGAAAAATAGTAAATGATATTGAAAAAATTTTAGCACTTACATTTTGGTCATGATCTTCTAAAGCCTCCTAAAAGAAACATTGCTTTTGTGAATAGTGCTGCAGTGAACCTACACATTCATGTGTCTTTATAATAGAATGATTTATATTACTTTGGGTATATACTCAATAATGGGATTGCTGGGTTGAATGGTATTTCTGTCTCTATGTCTTTGTGGAATCACCACACTGTCTTTCACAATGGTTGAACTAATTATACTCCCACCGACAGTCTATAAGCATTCTGTTTTCTCTGCAACCTCACCAGCATGTGTTATTTCTGGACTTTTAAATAGCCATTCTGATGGCTGTGAGATGATATTTCATTGTGGTTTTTATTTGCATTTCTCTAATGATCAGTGATGTTGAGCTTTTATTTATATGCTTATTGACCACATGTATGTCTTCTTTTGAGAAGTGTCTGTTCATTTCGTTTGCCCACTTACTAATGGGTTTGTTTGGATTTTTCTTGTAAATGTGTTTAAGTTCCTTCTAGATGCTGGATACTACACTTTTGTCAGATGCATAGTTTGCAAAAACTTTCTCCCATTCTGTAGGTTGTCTGTTTACTCTGTTGATAGTTTCTTTTGCTGTGCAGAAACTCTCCATTTGTAAAGCCCTGCAGGATAGAGTTAGCATAATTCTTGAAGACCCTAGTATTTTCAGAATGGTCAGTGAGCATTGGCTTCAACTTACAGTCACTAGCTCCACTAGTCCCTACCAAGAGAGTCAACCTGTCCTGTGAAGCTTTGAAGCCAGGCATTGACTTTGCCTCTCTAGACATGAAAGTCCTAGATGGCATCTTCTTCCAGTATTTACGGTTGTTTTATCTACATTGAAACGCTGTTATTTAGAATAACCACCTGCATCAATGATCTTAGCTAGATGTTCTGGATAGCTTACTGCAGCTTCTACACTAGCATTTGCTGCTTTACCTTGTATGTTTTTGTTACAGATATAGCTTCTTAAACCTCATGAAGCAACTTCTGCTAGCTTCCAACTTGTCTTCTGCAGTTTCCTCACCTCTCTCAGCCTTCACAGAATTGAAGAGAATTAGGGCCTTGGATTAGGCTTTGGCTTAAGGAAATGTTGTGGCTGGTTTAATCTTCTATCTAGACCACTCAGACTTTCTCCATATCATCAGTAAGGCTTTCTCTTTCTTATCATGTGTGTATTCACTGGAGTAGCACTTTAAATTTTTTTCGAAAACTTTCCCTTTGTATGCACTACTTGGCTTTTCGCCATAAGGACTGGTTATCTCAACTTTTGACATGCTTTCTTCTCTAGCTTATTCATTTCTAGCTTTTGATTTAAAGTTAGAGATATGTGACTCTTCCTTTCACTTGAATATTTAGAGACCACTATAGGATTATTAATTAGCCTAACGTTGATGTTGTTGTGTCTCAAGGAATAAGAAGGCCCAAGTAGAGGCAGAGAGACAGGAAAATGACCAGCTGGTGGAGCAGTCAGAACATACACAACATTTACTGATTAAGTTCCCTGTCTTATATGGGCTCAATTCATGTTGACCCCAAACAATTATAAGAGTAATATCAAAGACTATTTATTACAGTTTACCATAACAGACATACTATTAATGAAAAGTTTTAAATACTGCAAGAATTACTAAAATGTGACACAGACATGAAGTGAGCACATGCACTTGGAAAAATGGCCCCAGCAGACTTCCTTGACGTGGGGTTGCCAGAAACCTTCAGGTTGTGAAAAGCACAATAAAGCGAAGCACAACAAAAAAATGTATTTCTTAAACCACAAGACTATAATGGACAAGAAAGAGCTGGGACTGGAGACAGGAAACCAACATGTTAATCTAAGTCAGGAATCCCTAAAGTGAAGCAGTAGCAGTGGTTTAAAAAAAAAAAAAGAGAGAGAGAGAGATTAATTAAATAAATAATTGTAAGATATAATTAGTAACATTGAATCCTGATACACCCACAGAAAATATATACAAACGTGTTTAAATAATGAAAATTTATGGTAGATTCTATTATTGGTCCCGATTTTCAACCACGTCCATCAAAGCCCTTTGCCATATAATTTTTTAGGAACCTCCTGTTGGGGGTGGAGTGGACTTCCTTGCCTTATGAATTTGTATTTGACCACTTAACTTGTTATTACCAATGGATAGAGCCCCTGAGTATATACTTGGTCTCTTGTACATCTACCATGCAATAAGAATATGTGTGACAGTTTTTTGGTCTCAGGAGAAGGATGAGAGATACATGGGGAAGAGCTACCCCCAGGCCTGGATCAGATGATTCTTCAGTTAGCCATGTACTCATGAATGAACCCAGTTGAGCCCAGCCTGGAGCAGCCATTTTTTAAGCAGTGCACAGATTTAGGAAAAATAATAAGTTATGATTGTTTTAAGCCTCTGAGTTTTAGTGTGGCAGCCGTAGCTAACTGATATAAAGTTTCTATTCTGCCAAAAAAAAAGTTTTTAAAGAAGTTATATTCTATTATCTTTTCACACATCAGTTGATGTAAAAACAAAAGATAATCTACTGATTCAACAGGAAAACTGCTTGCATTATTGGTTCTATTTATTAGACTGCCTTAATGAAGCAATCACACAGCTGGAAAGGGAAAGGTAAAACTAATATAATTTATAAAAATAGCTTTATTGAGATATACCTTATATACCATAAAATTTACTTATTTTAAGTGCACAATTCAGTGATTTTTAGGATACTTATTTTTGCCACTGTCATCACAATGTAATTTCAAACATTTCCATCATCCCAAAAGAAATCTTTGTGCCCATTACCAGTTACTTTTTTTCCTCTCCCACCTCCAGCTTAAGACTATGTAACCACAAATCTACTTCCTATCACTATAGATTTGCCTATTCTAGACTTTTCATAGCAATAGAATTATACAACATATAGGGATTTTTGTGTTTAGGTTTTTTCACTGAACATTTTTTAAAGTGTTTCTATATTGAAGCATGTTTTAGTAGTTCCATTATTTGATTTTATCACATTTTGTTTATTTATTCATCAGTTAATGGATATTTGAGATCTCTACTTTTTGTCTATTATCAATAATGGTATGAACATTCATTTACAAGTGTTTGTACAAATATTATGTTTTTATTTCTCTTAGATAAGTACTTAGTAGTAGTAGAATTTCTGGGTCATATGGTAACTCTGTCTTCAGCATTCTGAGAAACTTAAAGTTTTCCAAAGTGACTGTACCATTTTACACTCCCACCAGAAATTTAGGAGGGAACACTGATAGTAATTTAATTATACTGAATATTCAATTTATACTATTAGGGACTTTAGTATCATAATATAGAATGATAATAAGTATATATAAAAGATAATCAGATAATCTGATAATGATAAGATAAAACTGTGAAATGTACTTTTCTCTATAGTGAATCATATATGTAAGTTATGCAACAGGTGAAGGAATGTGTAAGATAGGCCTTTTAAAACACAATCTTAAATCTTATTAAGGTTTTCTAGAGTAATATAAATAATGCAATAATAGAAATAAGATCTACTTATTTTCTACTATTCTGTAAAATTATTAAATAAATTTTATTTCTATAGTAATCTTGTTATACCAAGCTCACTTTGTACTTTTGTGCCTATACAGAAATTACACTAATTTTTTTCTCCATTAAAAAAATTAAAATAGCCTTTGACGTTTGTAGGCTTCAGAGAAGTTGTCATTATATCTCAAGTGCTATGGAATGTGAACTTTACTAAGAATCAATTATATAGCCTAAGTTGGTGTTTTATATTTGTTTTTCCTGCACTTTTATGGAAACCTGTAAAATATGTTAACATTGAACTATTTGGTCTTATTTAGACAGTATTTTATCTTACAATGCTGTATGATGAAATCCTGCACTCAAATAAAACATTCATCAGCAGAACTTAAATAAAAATATATGATTGTTAATTTTGTAGTCTTCCTACTTTCTTAGAAATTAAATTTCTAATAAATCTTTGTCTCTGATTTTGTGCAAAACAATGCTATTGGCTGGTGACTTCACTGTCTAAGAACATGGATTTATAGAGGTATAGAGAGTATTGGTTATATAGAGATGTCAGATAAAGTTCATGCAAGCCAAATATTTTTAAATATTCAATGGTATTTTCTAGTAGGAATTAAATGTATTTATTATGTTGACTTTACTATGTTTGCTTAATATTAATCTATTAGAGCATAACTGCATAACATGGGTTTTAAATGAAGCTTACTATTATTCTAAATTTATGTCACAAATCTGGCTCTGGGAAATTTTTCAAGTTTCTCTCAGTGCTTTAAGCCTTATAAAAATGAGCAAGTAACTCATAAATAATAGACAGTTCCTCAGAAGTCATTTAAAGTGTACTCCTTTTATCGGCAAAATTTCCATATGTTCTTTGGCACTTTGAGTTGTAGACTTTATAGAGGTATTTAACTACCATTATTTTCTGGTGATTTTTTTCAGGTACCTTTCTTTATGATTTATGGTTCTGTAAAATCTTACATCAGTGTGTAGCTAGAATTATTTAGTCACATATTTTTAAATAATTTTAAAATTTCTTAAAAATTCCTGTGACCCATGAACATCATCAACCAGTATTACGAGATAAAATACTTCCCTTCCCAAATTAGAATGCTTTTCTTTCATATGTTTCAAGCAAGAGTCAGAATTGGAAAGGTACTGATTTAAATGCATTGTGCTGTTAGTCTCTAAAGTGGACAAAAAGAAAATAATAGTTAATAAGGGAGCTTTCTAGCATGGTACCAAATAAACATTTGGGCTCATGAATGAGCAAGAGAAGTACGGGATAATCCACTTTTCCTGACTTTCAACAGTTTCTCCCTGCCAACTTATCACATTTGTAATTAATTAATATTTGTGCATTTATCTGCTTAATGTCTTCCTTTCAATTTATTATAAGTTGTATAAATACAAAGATTGTCTATCTTTTTCTCTCCTTTACCTCTAACCCCAGGATATTGTGTGGCACATGGTAGAAGTTGCTCAAAAAAGTATTTGTTGAATATGTTCATGAATTTGAATGCTTTGCCCTACAAATTAACTTTAAAAGTACTTATGAAGTACTTGCTGATTTAATGTACATATAATAAATATGAATATTCATTGCAGGTGTACAGTCAATATTTAACAGCTATCATTTATTTATTTAATACTTTTTTTCAACTTTACAAAGTGCCCTAACATATTTTTTTTAATGTTTGTTGCTCACAGTAATCCTGTGAGGCGTATGATGATATTACCATTGTTCCTCCATATCCACAGGTTTCTTATCTAAACTCGTGGTTGTGTAGGCAGTGGTGCAACTGTGCTTTGCATCCACAGATGTGGAATCCACAGATGCGGAGGGCCAACAGAACTTCAAGCATACTCTGCATTTTGTATCCACGGGGGTCCTGGAACCAATCCTCCATGGATATGGAGAGTAATCTGCATTTCCATTTTATAGGCAAGCAATATGGAGTTTAGATTAAAGAAATTATTTGCTTCAAGAACACATAAGTTTTTAAGTGATCAGTCCTGGACTTGAATCATTTGTTTTTACTGTCTTTTGGATGGCAACATTAACTTTGTACCATATACCTAGTTCTTCATTAATTAAGAGATGGTTACAAAATTAAGGTATATATAATTGTCATAAGATCCTCAAATAAATAAATGAATACTTTTGGCTATTTTACATGTGCTGAGAATAGTAGTCACCTTTGATAATGAGAATGAAGTATAATCTAGGTTATGATGTTTATTTAAATCTGAATCATGTAAAACAGAACAGGCATACTTCTAAACTAATTCTGTTAGACAGAAAAAGAAATCCCCAACAATTAATGAAGTAGCACATAGTGGTGTTTGAATTACCTAAATTAGTTATTTTCTTACATATCCTACAGATACTTGAGTTCAACTCATTAAATTTTCTATAATTTCATTAAAACCAATGCAGTTAGCAGTAATAGGGGAGTGAAAGGAGAAGGAAATTGTCTAGAGCAAGGTATTTTATTTGAGAGTGGGCATGTATGAGGTGGAGGTGGGGAATCCAGGAAAACCGTGGAGTTATGAAAAAATTAAAACTCATTGGTATATTTTATTTGAACTAAAATTGATAAAATCTCCAAGAACTAGAAGTATTTATTACATAAGAGCATCTTTTTCAAAAGTATATGTAAACCTTAATTGCTGTCAGAAAAACATGCATAATAGTGTATATACTTGCATTAAAAAGGGATATATATATACATACACGCACACACACACATACACAAATATAAATGGGATATATAAGTGCAATTGCATTGATTGATTGATTGAGACCAATTCTTACTCTGTTACCCAGGCTGGAGTGCTGTGGTGCGATCTTAGCTCAGTGCAGCCTCCACCTCCCAGGTTCAAGCGATTCTCCTGCCTCAGCCTCCCGAGTAGCTGGGATAACAGGCACGTACCACCATGCCCAGCTAATTTTTGTATTTTTAGTAGAGACAGCGTTTCACCATGTTGGCCAGGCTGGTCTCGAACTCCTGGCCTCAGGTAATCTTCCCATCTTGGCCTCCCAGAATGTTGGGATTACAGGCGTGAGCCACCACGCCTGGCTGCAATTGCTTTTATATGCATAGAGGGATACATAAAAATCTGGTACGGCAGGGTAGGGAGGAAAACTTTTTACTGTATGCCCTTCCCTAACATTGTAGTTATTTTTACCATGTGAATGTGTTGTGGTCTTTCTGCTCCTTAACTCAGCTAGGTCTGAGTTCTTTTCTCACAACCAGGAAGAATTAGGCAGGCATGTGGACACTGGACAGTGAGTGGAGTAGAATTTATTAAGTGAAAGGAAAAATTCTCAGCCAACAGGGGATGTGGTGGGGAGGGGTGTTTTCCCCACCCAAAGGTGGGAAAACTCCCCATTTGGCTGGGTCCTGGGCCTTTTATGAACTTAGAGTGGGAAGTATATGCTGATTGGTTTGTGATTATGCAAAAAAAGTTAAAGTGAAGAGGGGACACCACTCAAAGGTGGGCACGACAGTGTAGAAAACCAATTAGGAAAGGGTAGGTACATGTTAAATAGGTGAAGGTGGGGATCAATCAGAGGAAAGGCTGCCAAACAGGAAGACAAGTTATCAATCAAGTCCAAAGATTTAACTTGTAGCTTGGCTTTCAGGCTTTAAACTATCTTTGGCTTGAAGGTGGGATTTCACAGGGAACCCACCCACTATCTGCCTAGGCATTTGGCTGCCTGCTGTCACTCTCATTTTCCCCCTCTGAAAAGGTACATCTAATTGCCATTAGAATAGGAATGAAGATGATCTTAACTGCTTTCTGCTGACAGAGGGCGCTGCTTTGGGAAAATAGCAGTCAGATCTCCCTCAGAGTCTTGTCTGAGGATCCCTAGTAAAAGGGAGCCATCATTTGAAGCTCCAGTTGCATGACCATTTTGAGTTTGATGTCCTGAAGGCGAGAAGAGAGAAACTGGGTTATTAGAAGATATGTATCAAAATGAAAAAGGGGGGTAAGGACAGCTTAGAAATCCTGAGGCTGCCACCATGCCAGGATAACTGGTGGCTATAGTTGTACCTGGTAAGGTCTGGGTGCATGGGGCTTGGCTTTGGTTAGCTCCCTTGGTCTTATTTTCCCAAAGAAACCTCCAGGTTATGGGCACCCTGTTTATTTCTATCACGTGGCAGGATTTGCAGGATAATTGCCCAGAACTAGAATATTGATCCAGATTTTTACTTTACCCATCCCTGTTTCTTCTGAGCTGCAGCCAGAGACCACTGGTTGGTTCACAGGGTTAGTCTAAAATGTAGGCAAAAACTTAAAAACAAATAATGAGATTAGAATTTAATGGCAAGTGTATGATAAGTTTTGAAACATAAATTTTCTCTCTGCAGTCCTCATTTTTGTCAAAAACAAATCATGATAGGATTGAGTTGTTTGCAAAATAAACTTTAATCTTATACTTGGCTTGAATATTTGCATAAAGTACAGCAAGAATAATTATTTTTCACGTAGGTTTTTTAAATTGAGTTTGATGGAACCCTGTTCCTTAAGGAATCTCATATAAGACTTTCTTAAAGCCGAGCCCAGCCATGGGTTTTTTTTTTTTTTATACTTTAAGTTCTAGGGTACATGTGCATAACGTGCAGGTTTGTTACATATGTATACTTGTGCCATGTTGGTGTGCTGCACCCATCAACTTGTCAGCACCCATCAATTCATCATTTATATCAGGTATAACTCCCAATGCAATCCCTCCCCCCTCCCCCCTCCCCATGATAGGCCCCGATGTGTGATGTTCCCCTTCCCGAGTCCAAGTGATGTCATTGTTCAGTTCCCACCTATGAGTGAGAACATGCGGTGTTTGGTTTTCTGTTCTTGTGATAGTTTGCTAAGAATGATGGTTTCCAGCTGCGTCCATGTCCCTACAAAGGACGCATACTCATCCTTTTTTATGGCTGCATAATATTCCCACTACTGGGTATATACCCAAAGGATTATAAATCATGCTGCTATAAAGACACATGCACACGTATGTTTATTGCGGCACTATTCACAATAGCAAAGACTTGGAATCAACCCAAATGTCCATCTGTGACAGACTGGATTAAGAAAATGTGGCACAGGTTGGCCGGGCGCGGTGGCTCAAGCCTTTAATCCCAGCACTTTGGGAGGCCGAGACGGGCGGATCACTAGGTCAGGAGATCGAGACCATCCTGGCTAACACGGTGAAACCCCGTCTCTACTAAAAAATACAAAAAAACTAGCCGGGCGAGGTGGCGGGCGCCTGTGGTCCCAGCTACTCGGGAGGCTGAGGCAGGAGAATGGCATGAACCCGGGAGGCGGAGCTTGCAGTGAGCTGAGATCTGGCCACTGCACTCCAGCCTGGGCGACAGAGCGAGACTCTGTCTCAAAAAAAAAAAAAGAAAATGTGGCACATATACAGCCATGGGTTTCTACCCTCAAATGCCTATGAGTTGGGTAAATTCCACTCTTGAGATCCCAAGATAACTTGGGGTTCCTGGGTCTATTAGAAAATGACATTCTTTACTCACCACAGGTTAGGAACCCTGTACAGGGACTGTGTAGTAAAGGTATGAGGCCAGTTTTCCCAAGGGGCTTTAACTGGCTCTGCAAGTCAAGCTTGATTCCATAAAGGAAAGCATAACCTTCTACTCAAAGCCTTGGTAAAACAACCAGTTTCTCCAATTGTGTCCTGTTGCAAAAGAAAATGGATTCTTATTGCACTGATGCAAATAACAATATTACCATAAGTTAAAAATACTTACTGTTGTTGGTTTAAAGTCTTTTTTATCTGAGGTAAGAATAGCAACCCCTGCTCTTTTTTGTTTTCCATTTGCGTAGTATTTCTCCAGCTCTTTACTTTAAGCCTGTTGGTGTAGCATGAAATGGGTCTCTTGAAGATAGCAGAGGGATGAATCTGGTTTTATCATCCAACTTGCGACTCTGTTACTTTTAAGTGCAACATTTAGACTGTTAATGTTCGAGGTTAATATTGATATATGAGGCTGCTTTGATCATATGGTAAAGTTGTTACCTGGTTGTTTTGTAGTTTCCGTTGTGTGACTGCTTTATAGGGTCTGTGCACTGTATACGTAAGTGAAATATGTAATATCACTAATTAAAATCAAATGTTGAAAATTGAAATTTAGAGAAACTTCTGAATTACAGTTTTTGCATATTTTAGAATAGATTTATTATTTTACATGTATACAATTACTAACGTAATCTGTTTAAATTATTGCTTTCTCAGAGGTTAAATAGCACCACCCAATCTAAAGTAGTTTTCATGCATTATATCACATCATCCTCATTATAATGTTTTCTTTACAGCACTTACAACATTTGAAATTTTCTAACTTATTCGTTTACTACCCATTTCCCCCGGTAGAATGTAAGATCGACAAATACAATTACTATATTTGTTTTGTTCACTGCTTTCTATCTAGCACATGAAATACTGCCTAGCGCATAATAAGTTCTCAGTAAATATTCAGTGAAAGGACGAAAGTGTTTAGAAGTATTATTTTAATAAATAGATAAAATTTTAGAGCATATCAAGAGTCTTTATAAATCTTTAGAGAGCCACAATGTTTCTTGTGTAGTTTAAAAATTACTCTGTAATCTCATTTATTTATGTTTTGCACTCTTTGTGTATCGTAGGAGGTTAATTTATATAAGATTTGTCAAATTGTCATATAATCTATAAGTTGTTAATGAATGTTTGTTGTATCCATATTATATGAAATAATTACAGTGGGTTGGTGGAGGCCCACGCAGGTTCAACATGCGTATCGAAAAGTGTTATTTCTGTTCGGGGCCCATCTACCCTGGCCACAGCATGATGTTCATCCACAATGATTGCAAGATGTTCAGATTTTGTACATCTAAATGTCATAAAAACTTTAAAAAGAAGCACAATCCTCGCAAAGTTAGGTGAACCAAAGCATTCCATAAAGCAGCTGGTAAAGAGCTTACAGTGGATAATTCATTTGAATTTGAAAAATGTAGAAATGAACCTATCAAATACAGAGAGCGCTATGGAATAAAACTATTGATGCAATGAAGGGAGTTGAAGAGATCAAGCAGAAATGCCAAGCTAAATTTATAATGAACAGATTGAAGAAAAATAAAGAGCAACAGAAAGTTCAGGATATCAAAGAAGTCAAGCAAAACATCCATCTTATCCAAGCCCCTCTTGCAGGCAAAGGGAAGCAGTTGGAAGAGAAAATGGTATAGCAGTTACAAGAGGATGTGGACATGGAAGGTGCTTCTTAAAAATCTCTGTAACCATTTCTTTTATGTACATTTGAAGATGCCCTTTGGAGACTTGAAACTGTTCATTATTAGTTTTTTTTTTTACATAGGTCACTTAAATGAAAAGTAATTAAAATATATCTTTCCTACATTGCTATCTACAAAACATCAGATATCACGGATGTTAGATTGCATCTCAGTGCTAAATTTTCACTGATAAATGTACTTATGTAAATCAGGAAAATTCTACTTATAACTATAGAAGTGAATTGTGGACGTAAATTGGTTATGCCATTCAGATAATGGCACTAGGCAGCATTTGTATAATAACTAATGGCAAAAATTCATGGCTAGTGATGTATAAAATAAAATATTATTTACAGGAAAATATTCCCTTTATTAATGTTATAGAAGGGGATACAACAAGGAACTAACAATTTGTATGACAGTGTCAAATATTATTTTGATTTTAGTAGTTCCTGTTTTGGTTTATTTGCATCTTAGAAGAGCATAATGACATTGTTTGATGAAGCTTAATTATGCTGGATTGCTTTGACCTGGTTTAACCCTTTTGATAGGTAGTTGTGGATGTTGGGGATGAGAACTGAATAATCTTTGCCTGCAGTGGCACTACACTCTAGAATTTACACTTTGGAGAATACTCAGTTCTTTTTTTTTTTTTTTTTGAGATAGAGTCTTGCTCTGTTGCCCAGGTTGGAGTGCAGTGGTGCGATCTCAGCTCACTGCAAGCTCCGCCTCCCGGGTTCACACCATTCTCCTGCCTCAGCCTCCCGAGTAGCTGGGACTACAGGCGCCCACCACCACACCTGGCTAATTTTTTTGTGTTTTTAGTAGAGACTGGGTTTCACCGTGTTAGCCAGGATGGTCTCGATCTCCTGACCTCGTGATCCGCCCGTCTTGGCCTCCCAAAGTGCTGGGGAGAATACTCAGTTCTAACTTGTGATTACTGGTAGAACAAACTTTATTTTTCTAGCCTAGCAATGATCTAGAAGCAGAGGAATCCCAGTGCCTTTTAAAAGTTATTATGTGGTTTTCTTTTAAAAAGCTCCTGTTTTTGGAAAGTAGAATTTATGGTACAACATCTGTTCATTATTTGCACATAAAATAAAACCTTTTGAAAGATAAAAAAAAAAAAGAAAGAATTACAATGGAATTTTACTAGTGTTCATTAAAAATATGACTACTAAATAAAACTGCAAATAAGAGAATTGGCATATTTCTAAATAAAGGCTTCTAATTAATATACTAATTACCAGTGGTTCATGTCAGAATGTTAAAGCTCTTGAAAGTTTTCCTAATTTACTTCTTTGTAAACTCCTTTCTCTTTAAGAATTATGTAAGGCATAATAGTACACACTGATTCTATTCCAGCAGCCAACCTATGTGAAAGTTCTTTAAAATCAGGAATATATTACGGTCAATATCTCTAGTGATAATTAGCTTTTCATAGTATAAAATCTGAAGAAGAATCTTGTCTTTACAACAGCATTTATATATGAAAACTTAATTCTAAGAAAAGTATGGATTTGCAGAGAAGTGTCACATAGTTAAAAAAAAAAAAAAAGTCTGGGCTCTGGGATGACATTGTTCTAAGTAGCAGACTGTTTTCTGTTTATTAACTGTTCATAGCCTGGAGCAAGTTAACTTTTCTGAACCTCAGGTATAGTGCTGAAACAATATATGTAAAAATGCCTAACACAATGCTTATTAGAAATGCTCAATAGATTCTAATTCTCTTTTCTTCCTGAATAAAGTGGAAGCAAAGACTCTTCTCAAAAGTATGATGGCCACATTTACCAAAATACTAGAAAAAAGAATGGTGAGGTAAAAAGATACCCATTTAACTGCAGTAAGGATGACTGTATTTACCAGTGTTAGGGAGGGGAGTTTCTAATCAAAGCCTTTTAGGAATCAATTTTGACCATATTTTAAAACAACAGCTACATTTATTTTCCAAAATTATTTTGGTCTTTAAGTCATAGATTATATGATAACATGAATCAGAATGTCTTCTATCTTCAATTTTGGCTAAAGGCAAATAATAGTACCTAACACTTATTTACATGCATACTGTATACTGTCAGTCATCCACATCTGTGGGTTCTTCCACATCTGTGGGCTCCAAATGTATGAATTCAACCAACTGCAGATCAAAAATATTTAGAGAAAGACAATAAAAGTAATACAAATAAATACCATATAACAGCTATTTATATAACATTCATATTGTATTAGGTATCATAAGTAATCTAGAGATGATTTAAAGCAGGGTTCCCCAACTCCTGGGCCATTGAACGGTAGTGGTCCATGGCCGTTTAGGAACCAGGTCACACAGCAGGACGTGAGGGGCAGACATGTGAGCAAAGCTTCATCTGTATTTACAGCTACTCCCATTACCGCCTGAGCTCCACCTTTTGTGAGATCAGTGGAAGCGTTAGATTCTCACAGAAGCACAAACCCTATTGTTAACTGCACATGTGAGGGACCTACGTTGTGTGCGCCTTATGAGAATCGAATGCCTGGTGATCTGCCACTGTCTCCCATCACCCCCAGATGGGACTGTCTAGTTGCAGGAAAAAAAGCTCAGGGTACATTGTGATGACATGTATAATTACTGCATTATATATTACAATGTAATAATAATAGAAATAAAGTGCACAATAAATGTAATGCATTTGAATCATCACAGAACCATCCCCCCAGCCCTCCAATCCGTGGAAAAATTGTCTTCTGTGAAACCAGTTCCTGGTGCCAAAAAGTTTGGGAACCAATGATTTAGAGTATATGGGAGGATGTTCGTGGGTCACCCACAAATACTGTGTCTTTTTATATAAGGAACATGAGCATCAGTGTATTTTGTCATCTGCAGGGGGAGGGAAGGTATTCTGAAACCAGTCCCTCGAGGATGCCCAGGGAGAACTGTACCCAAGTACTATTCTGTAAACTTGGCCTGGATTAACTCATGTAGTTATTCCTATATGGCAGGGTTTTTTTTTTTTTTTAAATTTAAGTTCTAGGGTACATGTGCACAACGTGCAGCTTTGTTACATATGTATACATGTGCCATGTTGGTGTGCTGCACCCATTAACTCGTCATTTGCATTAGGTGTATCTCCTAACGCTATCCCTCCCCCCACCCCTTCCCCACAATAGGCCCCAATGTGTGATGTTCCCCTTCCTGTGTCCAAGAGATCTATCTCTTGTTCAGATCCCCCCTATGAGTGAGAACATGTGGTGTTTGGTTTTCTGTTCTTGCGATAGTTTGCTGAGAATAATGGTTTCCAGCTGCATCCATGTCCCTACAAAGGACACAAACTCATCCTTTTTTATGGCTGCATAGTATTCCATGGTGTATATGTGCCACATTTTCTTAATCCAGTCTGTCACTGATGGACATTTGGGTTGATTCCAAGTCTTTGCTATTGTGAATAGTGCCGCAATAAACATACGTGTGCATGTGTCTTTATAGCAGCATGATTTAAAATCCTTTGGGTATATCCCCAGTAATAGGATGGGTGGGTCAAATGGTATTTCTGGTTCTAGATCCTTGAGGAATCGCCACACTGTTTTCCACAATGGATGAATCAGTTTACAGTCCCACCAACAGTGTAAAAGTGTTCCTATTACTCCACATCCTCTCCAGCACCTGTTGTTTCCTGACTTTTTGATGGTTGCTGTTCTAACTGGTGTGAGATGGTATCTCATTGTGGTTTTGATTTGCATTTCTCTGAGGGCGAGTGATGATGAGCATTTTTTCATGTGTCTGTTGGCTGCATAAATGTCTTCTTTTGAGAAGTGTCTGTTCATATCCTTTGCCCACTTTTTGATAGAGTTGTTTGTTTTTTTTCTTGTAAATTTGTTTGAGTTCTCTGTAGGTTCTGAATATTAGCCCTTTGTCAGATGAGTAGATTGCGAAAATATTCTCCCATTCTGTAGGTTGCCTGTTCACTCTGATGGTAGTTTCTTTTGCTGTGCAGAAGCTCTTTAGTTTAATTGGATCCCATTTGTCAATTTTGGCTTTTGTTGCCATTGCTTTTGGTGTTTTAGACATGAAGTCCTTGCCCATGCCTATGTCCTGAATGGTATTACCTGGGTTTTCTTCTAGGGTTTTTATGATTTTAGGTCTAACATTTAAGTCTCTAATCCATCTTGAATTAATTTTCCTATAAGGCATAAGGAAAGGATCCAGTTTCAGCTTTCTACTTATGACTAGCCAGTTTTCCCAACACGATTTATTAAATAGGGATTCCTTTCCCCATTTCTTGTTTTTGTCAGCTATGTCAAAGATCAGATAGCTGTAGATGTGTGGTATTATTTCTAAGGGCTCTGTTATGTTCCATTGGTCTATATCTCTGTTTTGGTACCAGTACCATGCTGTTTTGGTTACTGTAGCCTCGTAGTATAGTTTGAAGTCAGGTAGCATGATGCCTCCAGCTTTGTTCTTTTGACTTAGGGTTGTCTTGGGAATGTGGGCTTTTTAGGTTCCATATGAACTTTAAAGCAGTTTTTTCCAATGCTGTGAAGAAAGTGATTGGTAGCTTAATGGGAATGACATTGAATCTATAAATTACCTTGGGCAGTATGGCCATTTTCATGATATTGATTCTTCCTATCCATGAGCATGGTATGTTCTTCCATTTGTTTGTGTCCTCTTTTATTTCACTGAGCAGTGGTTTGTAGTTCTCCTGGAAGAGGTCCTTCACATCCCTTGTAAGTTGGATTCCTAGATATTTTATTCTCTTTGAAGCAATTGTGCATGGGAGTTCATTCATGATTTGGCTCTCTGTTTGTCTGTTATTGGTATATAAGAATGCTTGTGATTTTTGCACATTAATTTTGTATCCTGAGACTTTGCTGAAGTTGCTTATCAGCTTAAGGAGATTTTGGGCTGAGACGATGGGGTTTTCTAAATATACAGTCATGTCATCTGCAAACAGGGACAATTTGACTTCTTCTTTTCCTAATTGAATACCCTTTATTTCTTTTTCTCGGCTGATTGCCCTGCCCAGAACTTCCTACACTATGTTAAATAGGAGTGGTGAGAGAGGGCATCCCTGTCTTGTGCCAGTTTTCAAAGGGAATGCTTCCAGTTTTTGCCCATTCAGTATGATATTGGCTGTGGGTTTGTCATAAATAGCTCTTATTAATTTGAGATACATTCCATCAATACCAAATTTATTGAGAGTTTTTAGCATGAAGGGCTGTCGATTTGTCAAAGGCCTTTTCTGCATCTATTGGGATAATCATGTGGTTTTTGTCTTTGGTTCTGCTTATATGCTGGATTACATTTATTGATTTGCATATGTTGAACCAGCCTTGCATCCCAGGGATGAAGCCCACTTAATCATGGTGGATAAGCTTTTTGATATGCTGCTGGATTCAGTTTGCCAGTATTTAATTGAGGATTTTTGCATCGATGTTCATCAGAGATATTGGTCTAAAATTCTCTTTTTATGTTATGTCTCTGTCAGGCTTTGGTATCAGGATGATGTTGGCCTCATAAAATGAGTTAGGGAGGCTTCCTTCTTTTTCTGTTGATTGGAATAGTTTCAGAAGGAATGGTAACAGCTCCTCCTTGTACCTCTGATAGAATTCAACTGTTAATCTGTCTGGTCCTGGAATTTTTTTGGTTGATAGGTTATTATTGCCTCAATTTCAGAGCCTGCTATTGATCTATTCAGGGATTAACTTCTTCCTGGTTTAGTCTTGGAAGAGTGTATGTGTCCAGGAATTTATCCATTTCTTCTAGGTTTTCTAGTTTATTTGAGTAGAGGTGTTTATAGTATTCTCTGATGGTAGTTTGTATTTCTGTGGGGTCGGTGATGATACCGCCTTTATCATTTTTTTTTTTATTATACTTTAAGTTCTAGGGTACCTGTGCATGACGTTTATATCATGTATAACTCCCCAATGCATTCCCTCCCTCCCCCCCCCATGATAGGCCCCAATGTGTGATGTTCCCCTTCCCGAGTCCAAGTGATCTCATTGTTCAGTTCCCACCTATGAGTGAGAACATGCGGTGTTTGGTTTTCTCTTCTTGTGATAGTTTGCTAAGAATGATGGTTTCCAGCTGCATCCATGTCCCTACAAAGGACGCAAACTCATCCTTTTTGATGGCTGCATAGTATTCCATGGTGTATATGTGCCACATTTTCTTAATCCAGTCTGTCACAGATGGACATTTGGGTTGATTCCAAGTCTTTGCTATTGTGAATAGTGCCGCAATAAACATACGTGTGCATGTGTCTTTGTAGTAGAGTAATTTATAATCCTTTGGGTATATACCCAGTAGTGGGATGGCTGGGTCATATGGTACATCTAGTTCTAGATCCTTGAGGAATCGCCATACTGTTTTCTACAATGGTTGAACTAGTTTACAATCCCACCAACAGTGTAAAAGTGTTCCTATTTCTCCACATCCTCTCCAACACCTGTTGTTTCCTGACTTCTTAATGATTGCCATTCTAACTGGTGTGAGATGGTATCTCATTGTGGTTTTGATTTGCATTTCTCTGATGGCGAGTGATGATGAGCATTTTTTCATGTGTCTGTTGGCTGTATGGATGTCTTCTTTTGAGAAATGTCTGTTCATATCCTTTCCCCACTTTTTGATGGGGTTGTTTGCTTTTTTCTTGTATATTTGTTTGAGTTCTTTGTAGATTCTGGATATTAGCCCTTTGTCAGATGAGTAGGTTGCAAAAATTTTCTCCCATTCTGTAGGTTGCCTGTTCACTCTGATGGTAGTTTCTTTTGCTGTGCAAAAGCTCTTTAGTTTAATTAGATCCCATGTGTCAATTTTGGCTTTTGCTGCCGTTGCTTTTGGTGTTTTAGACATGAAGACCTTGCCCATGCCTATGTCCTGAATGGTACTACCTAGATTTTCTTCTAGGGTTTTTATGGTATTAGGTCTAACATTTAAGTCTCTAATCCATCTTGAATTAATTTTTGTATAAGGGGTAAGGAAAGGATCCAGTTTCAGCTTTCTACTTATGGCTAGCCAATTTTCCCAGCACCATTTATTAAATAGGGAATCCTTTCCCCATTTCTTGTTTCTCTCAGGTTTGTCAAAGATCAGATGGCTGTAGATGTGTGGTATTATTTCTGAGGACTCTGTTCTGTTCCATTGGTCTATATCTCTGTTGTGGTACCAGTACCATGCTGTTTTGGTTACTGTAGCCTTGTAGTATAGTTTGAAGTCAGGTAGCGTGACGCCTCCAGCTTTGTCCTTTTGACTTAGGATTGTCTTGGCAATGCGGGCTCTTTTTTGGTTCCATATGAACTTTAAAGCCGTTTTTTCCAATTCTGTGAAGAAAGTCATTGGTAGCTTGATGGGGATGGCATTGAATCTGTAAATAACCTTGGGCAGTATGGCCATTTTCACGATATTGATTCTTCCTATCCATGAGCATGGTATGTTCTTCCATTTGTTTGTGTCCTCTTTGATTTCACTGAGCAGTGGTTTGTAGTTCTCCTTGAAGAGGTCCTTTACATCCCTTGTAAGCTGGATTCCTAGGTATTTGATTCTCTTTGAAGCAATTGTGAATGGAAGTTCATTCCTGATTTGGCTCTCTGCTTGTCTGTTACTGGTGTATAAGAATGCTCGTGATTTTTGCACATTAATTTTGTATCCTGAGACTTTGCTGAAGTTGCTTATCAGCTTAAGGAGATTTTGGGCTGAGACGATGGGGTTTTCTAATATACAATCATGTCATCTGCAAACAGGACAATTTGACTTCTTCTTTTCCTAACTGGATACCCTTGATTTCTTTCTCTTGCCTGATTGCCCTAGCCAGAACTTCCAACACTATGTTGAATAGGAGTGGTGAGAGAGGGCATCCCTGTCTTGTGCCAGTTTTCAAAGGGAATTTTTCCAGTTTTTGCCCATTCAGTATGATATTAGCTGTGGGTTTGTCATAAATAGCTCTTCTTATTTTGAGGTACGTTCCATCAATACCGAATTTATTGAGCGTTTTTAGCATAAAGGGCTGTTGAATTTTGTCAGAAGCCTTTTCTGCATCTATTGAGATAATCATGTGGTTCTTGTCTTTGGTTCTGTTTATATGCTGGATTACGTTTATTGATTTGCGAATGTTGAACCAGCCTTGCATCCCAGGGATGAAGCCCACTTGATCATGGTGGATAAGCTTTTTGATGTGCTGCTGAATCCGGTTTGCCAGTATTTTATTGAGGATTTTTGCATCGATGTTCATCAGGGATATTGGTCTAAAATTCTCTTTTTTTCTTGTGTCTCTGCCAGGCTTTGGTATCAGGATGATGTTGGCCTCATAAAATGAGTTAGGGAGGATTCCCTCTTTTTCTATTGATTGAAATAGTTTCAGAAGGAATGGTACCAGCTCCTCCTTGTACCTCTGGTAGAATTCAGCTGTGAATCCATCTGGTCCTGGACTTTTTTTGGTGGGTAGGCTATTAATTGTTGCCTCAATTTCAGAGCCTGCTATTGGTCTATTCAGGGATTCAACTTCTTCCTGGTTTAGTCTTGGGAGAGTGTAAGTGTCCAGGAAATTATCCATTTCTTCTAGATTTTCTAGTTGATTTGCGTAGAGGCATTTATAGTATTCTCTGATGGTTGTTTGTATTTCTGTGGGGTCGGTGGTGATATCCCCTTTATCATTTTTTATTGCGTCTATTTGATTCCTCTCTCTTTTCTTCTTTATTAGTCTAGCTAGCGGTCTGTCAATTTTGTTGATGTTTTCAAAAAACCAACTCCTGGATTAATTGATTTTTTGGAGGGTTTTTTGTGTCTCTATCTCCTTCAGTTCTGCTCTGATCTTAGTTATTTCTTGCCTTCTGCTAGCTTTTGAATGTGTTTGCTCTTGCCTCTCTAGTTCTTTTAATTGTGATGTTAGAGTGTCAATTTTAGATCTCTCCTGCTTTCTCTTGTGGGCATTTAGTGCTATAAATTTCCCTCTACACACTGCTTTAAATGTGTCCCAGAGATTCTGGTATGTTGTATCTTTGTTCTCATTGGTTTCAAAGAACATCTTTATTTCTGCTTTCATTTCGTTGTGTACCCAGTAGTCATTCAGGAGCAGGTTGTTCAGTTTCCATGTAGTTGAGCGTTTTTGATTGAGTTTCTTAGTCCTGAGTTCTAGTTTGATTGCACTGTGGTCTGAGAGACAGTTTGTTATAATTTCTGTTCTTGTACATTTGCTGAGGAGTGCTTTACTTCCAATTATGTGGTCAATTTTGGAATAAGTGCGATGTGGTGCTGAGAAGAATGTATATTCTGTTGATTTGGGGTGGAGAGTTCTATAGATGTCTATTAGGTCCGCTTGGTGCAGAGATGAGTTCAATTCCTGGATATCCTTGTTAACTTTCTGTCTCGTTGATCTGTCTAATGTTGACAGTGGAGTGTTGAAGTCTCCCATTATTATTGTATGGGAGTCTAAGTCTCTTTGTAGGTCTCTAAGGACTTGCTTTATGAATCTGGGTGCTCCTGTATTGGGTGCATATATATTTAGGAGAGTTAGCTCTTCCTGTTGAATTGATCCCTTTACCATGATGTAATGGCCTTCTTTGTCTCTTTTGATCTTTGATGGTTTAAAGTCTGTTTTATCAGAGACTAGGATTGCAACCCCTGCTTTTCTTTGTTCTCCATTTGCTTGGTAGATCTTCCTCCATCCCTTTATTTTGAGCCTATGTATGTCTCTGCATGTGAGATGGGTCTCCTGAATACAGCAGACTGATGGGTCTTGACTCTTGATCCAGTTTGCCAGTCTGTGTCTTTTAATTAGAGCATTTAGTCCATTGACATTAAGGTTAATATTGTTATGTGTGAACTTGATCCTGTCATTATGATATTAACTGGTTATTTTGCTCGTTAGTTGATGCAGTTTCTTCCTAGCCTCGATGGTCTTTCCATTTTGGCATGTTTTTGCAATGGCTGGTACCGCTTGTTCCTTTCCATGTTTAGGGCTTCCTTCAGGGTCTCTTGTAAGGCAGGCCTGGTGGTGACAAAATCTCTAAGCATTTGCTTATCTGTAAAGGATTTTATTTCTCCTTCACTGATGAAGCTTAGTTTGGCTGGATATGAAATTCTGGGTTGAAAATTCTTTTCTTTAAGAACGTTGAATATTGGCCCCCACTCTCTTCTGGCTTGTAGAGTTTCTGCCGAGAGGTCTGCTGTTATTCTGATGGGCCTCCCTTTGTGGGTAACCCGACCTTTCTCTCTGGCTGCCCTTAAGATTTTTTCCTTCATTTCAACTTTGGTGAATCTGGCAATTATGTGTCTTGGAGTTGCTCTTCTGGAGGAGTATCTTTGTGGCGTTCTCTGTATTTCCTGAATTTGAATGTTGGCCTGCCCTACTAGGTTGGGGAAGTTCTCCTGGATGATATCCTGAAGAGTGTTTTCCAACTTGCTTCCATTTTCCCCCTCACTTTCAGGCACCCCAATCAGACGTAGATTTGGTCTTTTTACATAATCCCATACTTCTTGCAGGCTTTGTTCATTTCTTTTTCTTCTTTTTTCTTTTGGTTTTCTCTTCTCGCTTCATTTCATTCATTTGATCCTCAATCGCTGATACTCTTTCTTCCAGTTGATCGAGTCGGTTACTGAAGCTTGTGGATTTGTCACGTATTTCTCGTGTCATGGTTTTCATCTCTGTCATTTCGTTTATGACCTTCTCTGCATTAATTAGTCTAGCTGTCAATTCTTCCACTTTTTTTTCAAGATTTTCAGTTTCTTTGCGCTGGGTACGTAATTCCTCCTTTAGCTCTGAGAGGTTTGATGGACTGAAGCCTTCTTCTCTCATCTCGTCAAAGTCATTCTCTGACCAGCTTTGATCCGTTGCTGGCGATGGGCTGCGCTCCTTTGCAGGGGGAGATGCGCTCTTATTTTTTGAATTTCCAGCTTTTCTGCCTTGCTTCTTCCCCATCTTTGTGGTTTTATCTGTCTCTGGTCTTTGATGATGGTGACGTACTGATGGGGTTTTGGTATAGGTGTCCTTCCTGTTTGATAGTTTTCCGTCTGACAGTCAGAAGGACTGTCTGTTGGTCTGTTGGAGATTGCTTGAGGTCCACTCCAGACCCTGTTTGCCTGGGTATCAGCAGCAGAGGTTGCCGAAGATAGAATATTGCTGAACAGCGAGTGTACCTGTCTGATTCTTTCTTTGGAAATTTCCTCTCAGGGGTGACTCCACCCTGTGAGGTGTGGGGTGTCAGACTGCCCCTAGTGGGGGATGTCTCCCAGGTAGGCTACTCAGGGGTCAGGGACCCACCTGAGCAGGCAGTCTGTCCGTTCTCAGATCTCAACCTCCGCGTTAGGAGATCCACGGCTCTCCCCAAAGCTGTCAGACAGAGTCCTTCGCGTCTGCACCGGCCCCCGCTCTTTCCCCTATTGAACTGCAGCTGTGCGCTGTCCGCAGAGGTAGAGTCTACAGAGACAGGCAGGCTTCCTTGAGCTGCTGTGAGCTCCACCCAGTTCGAGCTTCCCATCGGCTTTGTTTACCTACTTAAGCCTCAGCAATGGCGGGCGCCCCTCCCCCAGCCTCGCTGCTGCCTTGAGGATAGATCGCCGCAGACGGCTGTGTTAGCAGTGAGGGAGGCTCTGTGGGCGTGGGACCCTCCCGGCCAGGTGTGGGATATATTCTCCTGGTGTGCCTGTTTCCTTAAAGCGCAGTATTGGGGTGGGAGTTACCCGATTTTCCTGGTGTTGTGTGTCTCAGTTCCCCTGACTAGGAAAAGGGATTCCCTTCCCCCTTGCGCTTCCAGGTGAGGGGATGCCTCGCCCTGCTTCAGCTCACGCTGGTCAGGCTGCAGCAGCTGACCAGCACCGATTGTCCGGCACTCCCTAGAGAGATGACCCCAGTACCTCAGTTGAAAATGCAGAAATCACCAGTCTTCTGTGTCGCTCGTGCTGGGAGTTGGAGACTGGAGCTGTTCCTATTTGGCCATCTTGCTCCGCCCCCCTTTATCATTTTTTACTGTGTCTATTTGATTCTTCTCTCTTTTCTTCTTTATTAGTCTTGCTAGCAGTCTATCAATTTTGTTGATCTTCCCAAAAAACAAGCTCCTGGATTCATTGAGTTTTTGAAGGGTTTTTTTGTGTCTTTATCTCCTTCAGTTTTGCTCTTAGTTATTTCTTGCCTTCTGCTAGCTTTTGAATGTATTTGGTCTTGCTTCTAAATAGTTCTTTTAATGGTGATGTTAGGATGTCAATTTTAGATCTTTCTGCTTTCTCTTGTGGGCATTTAGTGCTATAAATTTCCCTCTACACACTGCTTTAAATGTGTCCCAGAGATTCTGGTATGTTGTATCTTTGTTCTGATTGGTTTCAAAGAACATCTTTATTTCTGCCTTCATTTCATTATGTACCCAGTAGTCATTCAGGAACAAATTCATTTTCCATGTAGTTGAGCAGTTTTGATTGGGTTCCTTAGTCCTGAGTTCTAGTTTGATTGCACTGTGGTCTGAGAGACAGTTTGTTATAATTTCTGTTCTTGTATATTTGCTGAGGAGTGCTTTACTTCCAACTATGTGGTCAATTTTAGACTAAGTGCGATATGGTGCTGAGAAGAATGTGTATTCTGTTGATTTGGGGTGGAGAGTTCTGTAGATGTCTGTTAAGTCTGCTTGGTGTAGAGTTGAGTTCAATTCCTGCATATCCTTGTTAACTTTCTGTCTCATTGATCTGTCTAATGTTGAGAGTGGGGTGTTGAAGTCTCCCATTATTATTGTATGGGAGTGTAAGTCTCTTTGTAAGTCTGTAAGGACTTGCTTTATGAATCTGGGTGCTCCTGTATTGCGTGCATATATATTTAGGATAGTTAGCTCTTCTTGTTGAATTGATCCCTTTACCATTATGTAATGGCCTTCTTTGTCTCTTTTGATCTTTGTTGATTTAAAGTCTGTTTTTTCAGAGACTAGGATTGCAACCCCTGCCTTTTTTTGTTTTCCATTGTTTTGGTAGATCTTCCTCCATCCATTTATTTTGAGCCTGTGTGTGTCTCTGCATGTGAGATGGGTCTCCTGAATACAGCAAACTGATGGCTCTAGGCTCTTTATCAAATTTGCCAGTCTGTGTCTTTTAATTGGAGCATTTAGTCCATTTACATTTAAGGGTAATATTGTTATGTGTGAATTTGATCCTGTCATTATGATATTAGCTGATTATTTTGCTCGTTAGTTGATGCAGTTTCTTCCTAGCTTCGATGGTCTTTATATTTTGGCATGTTTTTGCAATGACTGGTACCAGTTTTTCCTTTTCATGTTTAGTGCTTCCTTCAGGATCTCTTGTAGGGCAGGCCTAGTGGTGACAAAATCTCTCAGCATTTGCTTCTCTGTAAGGATTTTATTTCTTCTTCACTAATGAAACTTAGTTTGGTTGCATATGAAATTCTGGGTCGAAAAATCTTTAAGAATGTTGAATATTGGCCCCCACTTTCCTGGCTTGTAGAGTTTCTGCTGAGAGATCTGCTCTTAGTCTCATGGGCTTCCCTTTGTGGGTAACCCGATGTTTCTCTCTAGCTGCCCTTAATTAACATTTTTTCCTTCATTTCAGCTTTGGTGAGTCTGACAATTATATGTCTTGGAGTTGCTCTTCTCGAGGAGTATCTTTGTGGCATTATCTGTATTTCCTGAATTGGAATATTGACCTGCCTTGTTAGGTTGGGGAAGTGCTCCTGGATAATACCCTGCAGAGTGGTTTCCAACTTGGTTCCATTCTCCCTGTCACTTTCAGGCACACCGATCAGACGTAGATTTTGTCTTTTGACATAATCCCATATTTCTTGGAGGCTTTGTTCATTTCTTTTTACTCTTTTTTCTCTATACTTCTCTTCTCTTTTCCTTTCATTCATTTGATCTTCAATCACTGATACTCTTTCTTCCAGTTGATTGAGTCAGTGCTGAATCTTGTGCATTTGTCACGTAGTTCTCGTGTCATGGTTTTCATCTCTATCAGTTCGTTTATGGGCTTCTCTGCATTGGTTATTCTAGTTATCCATTCTTCCATTCTTTTTTTCAAGGTTTTTAATTTCTTTGCGCTGAGTACGTAGTTCCTCGTTTAGCTGTGAGAAGTTTGATCAACTGAAGCCTTCTTCTCTCAACTCGTCAAAGTTGTTTCTCTGTCCAGCTTGATTCCGTTGCTAGCAATGAGCTGCATTCCTTTGGAGGGGGAGATGCACTCTGATTTTTTTAATATCGAGCTTTTCTGCACTGCTTTTCCCCCATCTTTGTGGTTTTATGTACCTTGGTCTTTGATGATGGTGATGTACTGATGGGGTTTTTGTGTGGGTATCCTTTCTGTTTGTTAGTTTTCCTTGTAACAGTTAGGACCCTCAGCTGCAGGTCTGTTGAGGTTTGCTTGAGGTCCACTCCAGACGCTGTTTGCCAGGGTATGAGCAGTGAAGCCTGCACAAGATAGAATATTGCTGAACAGCAAGTGTTGCTGTCAGATTCTTGCTCTGGAAGCTTTGTCTCAGAGGTGTAGCCAGCTGTGGGAGGTGTCAGGTGTTAGTCTGCACCTAGTGGGGGATGTCTCCCAATTAGGCTACTCAGGGGTAAGGGACCCATTTGAGCAGGCAGTCTGTCCGTTTTCAGATCTCAACCTCCATGCTCGGAGAACCACTGCTCTCTTCAAAGTATTAGACAGGGATATTTACATCTGCAGAGGTTTCTGCTGCTTTTTGTTTAGCTATGCCCTGTGCCCAGAGGTGGAGTCTAGAGAGGCAGGCAGGCCTCCTTGAGCTGTGGTGGGCTCCACCCAGTTCGAGCTTCCAGGCAACTTTGTTTACCTACTTAAGCCTCAGCAATGGTGGGCGCCCTTCCCCCAGCTGCAAGATCTAACTCCCTGCAGTTAGATCTCAGACTGCTGTGCTAGCAATGAGGGAGGCTCCATGAGCATGGGACCCTCCGAGCCAGGCACGGGATATAATCTCCTGGTGTGCGTTTTGCTAAGACCCTTGGTAAAGCGCAGTATTAGGGTGGGAGTGACCCAGTTTTCCAGGTGTTGTGTGTCACGCTTTCCCTTGGCTAGGAAAAGGAATTCCCTTCCCCCTTTGCTTCCTGGGTGAGGTGATGCCTTGCCCTGCTTGGGCTCTGGCTCATTGGGCTGCAACCACTGTCCTGCACCCACTGTCCAACATTCCCCAGTGAGATGAACCTGGTACATCAGTTGGAAATGCTGGGAGCTGGAGGCTGGAGCTGTTCCTATTTGGCCATCTTGGGCGCCCCACCCCACCCCCACCAGGTTTTTTTTTAATCACTTTACTGATCAGGAAACTGATGCAAGAGGAATTATGAAAACTTGCCTAAACTTACACAAAAATAAGTGCCAGGTCAGGGCTGAGATTCTGAAAAAGGTAAACTGACTCCAGATTCTATGCTTTTAACTTTCACACAGTATTCTGAGATAAATCCAGAGAAGTGGTGCAAACTTGAAACAGGTCTAAAAAGTTAAGCACAGAATAGATTGAGACCTTTAAAAAGCTGAAGGAAAAATATAGACAGTAACTTCTGTAGCTATATAGCATCAAGAAAAATCAATACATCACTTTTATAGAAATAATAGTACACGTTTAAAATATAAAGATAATATAATTACTTATTGGACATTGGTATCCTAAGTTTAAAATATAATGAAAATTAAAGAATTACTTGACTTTTTAAAAGCTTTTTTCTTTTGCCCTCCTGTGAGTACAGTCATTATTATTTAAAAAAATAAGATAATCGTGTTTAATAGTTGAGCATGTATGCACTTAGGTGCTTTAAATGAGTTAAAAAATACTATCAACCTGAACTACTATATATCCAGATAGTGAAAAAATAGAAAAATGAAAATTAACATGTGATGTCAGAACCACTGTTAATCTTTTAGAAATCTGTTGGTTATCCTTGAGAAAAAAAGAACAGAGGGGTGAACCTTGATTGACCACCTCCCATTCTTTCTGATGTGAGAGGGTATGTCAAATCAAAAAAGAACAGGTTCTGACAAGGTTGCACAGAAAAGCGAACAGTTATCCACTGCTGATGGTAGTGTAAATTAATTTGCCCAGTTTGGAAAGCAGTGTGGCAATTTTTGAAAGAAAACAGAATTACCATTTGACCCAGCAATCCCATTATTGGATATATAACCAAAGGAATATAAATTCTTCTGCCATAAACACACATGTATATGTATGTTCATTTCAGTACTTTTCACAATAACAAAGACATGGAATCAACCTAAATGCCCATCAGTGGTAGACTGGATAAAGGAATGAGAGCATGTCTTTTGCAGCAGCCATTAGAGCCAGAGGGTATTATCTTAAGTGAGCTAATGCAGGAACAGAAAACCATATGCCATATGTTCTCACTTATAAGCGGAAAACATGGAGTACACATGGATACAAAGACGGGAGCAACAGACAGTGGGGCTACTTGAGGGTAGAGGGTGGGAGGAGGGAGTGGAAAGAAAATCTACCTGTTGGGTACTCTGTGTATTACCTGGGTGACAAACTAATCAGTACACCAAACTCCCATGACACACAATTTTCCTATATGACAAACCTGTACATGTACTCCTGAAACAGAAAAGAATGACTGAATGTACACTATGATGGAAAAGCTGTATAATTTATTATCTACATACAGTCATCTATTTAGAATGAAATATATATCTAGATAATTAACTTCAGCTGGTACATACTAGTTCTTCATTTCAATCTTTCTCATTCAGGAATTGATTAAATAGAGACTCCATTTCCACCTGTGGTGGAGTAGCTTCTATGAAAACTAGCTAGAATAGATAAAACAATTGTTTGAAGGAATTGGAGAACAACCATTTTAAGCAGTACTTAAGGGATAATGGTTCTTGAGAGAACAGAATAGAAGCACTGGAAGTTAACTCCACATTTACCCTATCTTTTTCCCAGAAAGCATTTTTCAGTTCCTAGTATGGAAGACTGGAGTCCATGTGGAAAATGACAATCTTTCTGTCATTAGCCAAGTTTAGCCAACTCTTAAGATGCATATCTATATGTACAAGTTGAAATTCCAGGAAGTTCATCAATAAACAGAATTTGAGTGTCTGAACAAGTTAGCAGAGATTTCAGCAGCTGCATGCAACTGAGAAAAAAGGCTGAATTTTAAGCCCTGCCAAGGCAGAAGGGCCTTGATAAACTTAGTTGGAACACTAGAAGGACTGCACTTTAGGAGTGAAGGCAAAATACTGAAATAAAAGAGAAAAACTATAGTTTTAGATACTTACTAGTTACTCATTGCATTAAGACATGTCAAATGAAACACTAGACTCAGAAAAACAGAGTAAATGAACAGACAGTTCATTAGAAAACAGCCACATTGAAATGCCCACAGAAAAATGAAAGGTAGAACCAAAGGAACCTAACATACTTATGGCACATGGTAAAAATGACTGACATTTGTGCAATATTCCCAAAAGGAGTATGGATAGACAGAATGATATAGAAACAATATTTGAAAAAATACTGATTGAGAATTTTGTAAAATTGAAGACATCAAAGCAAAAATTTAGGAAGCAAGATAAATTTTATATGCACATGTGTTTGTATATGTATATATACACACACTTATGTGCAAACACACACAAAGCAAGGCATACTATAATCAAGCTGCTACAAAACAAAGAAAACATTTCATTAATCTTGCCACTGCTTCCAGTCTTTTTAGAGCAGAGATTTTAGCAACTAGTTTTCTTTCCTAAGTCCATTATTTCCCCCCATTAAAAAATAAAAAAATAAAAAACAAAAACAAACAAACAAAAAACTTAGCATCCCTGTTGATGGCTTTCAATATAGTTAGCTTCTCCACTTCCTTGGTCCTAATCCTCTCCTCAAATTCCACCTTTGTCTTTATAAGTACAGTGACTTCATATAAGCTTTTAATTTTTCAAACTATGTGTTCAAAAAGAAAAGTAATATGAAAGATTTATTTATAATCTCTCAAGATGCCTATTACACATTTCTACTCATCTTATTCACTCTCTGTAGTAAGTGTATAAGACTAAAGACTTGAATCTATAATTCCCTTAGATAGTCCCCTCAGACTTCTAATGGGAAGAGGCTCCCTAGGACTTCTAAGGAAGGACAATGGGCTGTCCTTCCCCTGAATTTCTTTAATTTTTAAATTGCTAGTCACTAGCCCTTTATATATTTCCCTCATACTTTTTCAATTTCTAAGAGAGTATCATCCTTTCTATTTGTTCTATTGCAGACTCACTTTTTGAACAGAGAAAAAAAAAAAAAAGAAAATGAGGGAAAATAAAGTGAAAATAGTGAAAAATTCTGAGATTGAGCCTAGAGAAGTAGAAAGTGTTTTATCAGTAACTTCTGTCTTCTTAGTAAGACAGAGAGCAAATTTATCTGATATAGGTATGTGTTATAAGCTTGGGGGGAATATGGAAATTTGGAATTGCTATCAGAATACATAGAATAATTGCTTTCAGAATAAACAGAATAGTTGCTACTCATGCCAGAAGATGTGTGAGCCAACTTCAGAGATAATCAGAAGAGTTGTCAATTATCAATCATATTCAAACTACAGTTAAATAGCATACATTTATAATAAATTATATCACTGATTCTCAGCAACATATAACAATGTTTGTATGTAGTGGGTGCTCAAAGGATTGTTAAATAATTGCAGTTATCAGTAGTGTGTGTGGGACTGACTAAACAGACTAAAGAAGAGAATACTTGCACATATCAGGAAAAGATCTAATAGTCATAATGAATAGTGTTTTACAAATTGCCAATAAAAGTTTAAAAAATATAAATAAGAGTACACAAATGAAAACTATTCATAAATATATGAATCTGAGGAATTTGGAGTTAACTCAGAGGAAAACTACAAAAATATACAAAGATTTAGAAAATCAAATTTATGAGAAAGATTACAGTAACTGGGAATTTTTAAGTTACTAAAGGTAAAACTGAGTAATGATCTAACCAACTAGTATACAGAGTTGGTATATATGGAGAGGAGTGTGGGCATCTGTTTGGTATATACATGCAAGACAGAGCAAAATAACATCAATATAAATTGCAAAATGAAGGATTTTTAAAATTATATCCTAATGGAAAAAAAGTATATAGCATGAGAAATTAGAATAGATTACTAGAAAATTATAGAGAAGATAATCTCTCTTCTAAGTTACTGAAAACTAAAACTGATTTTTAAAAATTTTATTTTGTACCTACTTTATTCTAAATACTAGGCCAAGTTTTGGAACACAGATATGAGTAGCTGACACTATTCCAGACTTTTCAATATTCTGTAGGAAAAGAGCTACATGAGCAGTGAGTTTGAAAGCGGGACTTTTTATAATGATAAAAGGATCAGTCCATTAGGGATACATGACAATTACAAACATACATGTACCCAAAAATAGAGTTTCAAAATATATTAAGCAAAACCTGGCAGAATTAAAGGGAGAAACAGACAATTGAACAATAATAGTTGGGGGCTTCAGTACCCCACTTTCAATAATGGATAGAACAACTTTGCAGAAGAACAAGACATTATAGTCCAGAGTTATACATTACAATCATAGAAATAGGTACACAATAAAGGTAGAATATACGAGTTTATTTCTAAGCATTGATGGGTGAAGGATTCATTAAGGGAATAGAAGATGAACGTCTGAAACAACTCCTCAAGGTAATTGACTAGTCATCTAGATTTTAAAAGATATATAATATACAAGTGTGTGTGTATATATATATATATTTGTCTGCTAGGATCATTAGAGAAGAGCATTTTAGACTGTGTAGAAAAATGTGAGTATGTGTAAAAGTTTGCATCTTTGGTCAGCTATTTGTGACTTTGAATTGTTGAAACTTTGGTAAGTATACTGAAGTGGAATAAGGGACGATTGTAATACTGGGACATGAGGCTGAAGAGGTGTGATTCTGTCTCAAGACAGTGAAGCATATAGATAATGCTAGAGTACTTACAATAATTACCAATCATCTATGAAATATAGCAAATGTTAATTCTAATTATTCTTTCACTTCTTAAAGTGTATGTTAGTCAGGATCTCATCTGGTATAGTTTTAAAAAATATTTTTAAATATTTGATCCTATGTAGCATTTTTAAAAATTTTGTTACCTTTTTTAACTTTTATTTTATGTTCAAGGGTACATGTGCATGTTTGTTGTATAGGTAAACTCATGTCTTAGGGGTTTGTTGTACAGATTATGTTGTTACCCAGGTATTAAGCCTAGTACTCATTAGTTATTTTTCCTGATCCTCTCCCTTCTCCCGTGCTCCACCCTCCAATAGACCCCGGTGTGTGTTGTTCCCCTCTATGTGTTCATGTGTTCTCATCATTTAGCTCCTGCTTATAAATTAGAACATGTGGTATTTTCTGTTCTTGCATTAGTTCACTTAGGATAGTGGCCTCCAGCTCCATCCAAGTCCCTGCAAAGGACATTATCTTGTTCTTTTTTTGTGGCTGCGTAGTATTTCATGGTGTGTATGTATATGCACATTTTCTTTAGTCTACCATTGATGAGCATTTAGGTTGATTCCATGTCTTTGCTATTGTGGATAGTGCTGTGATGAACATATACATTGCATGTGTCTTTATGATATAACGATTTATATTTCTTTGGGTATATACCCAGTAGTGGGATTGCTAGATCAAATGAGAGTTCTGTTTCAACTCTTCGAGGAATTGCCACGCTGCTTTCCGCAATGCTTGAATTAGTTTATACTCCCACCAACAGTGTATAAGTGTTCCTTTTTCTCTGAAACCTCACCAGCATCTGTTATTTTTTGATCGAGAACATCCTGGCTAACATGGTGAAACCTCGTCTCTACAAAAAATAAAAAAATTACCCGGGCGTGCTGGTGGGCGTCTGTATTCCCAGATACTGAGGATGCTGAGGCAGGAGAATGGCGTGAACCCGGGAGGTGGATCTTGCAGTGAGCCGAGATCGCACCACTGCACTCAGGACTGAGTGACAAAGCGAGACTCCGTCTCAAAAAACAAATAAATAAAAATAAATTTAAAATAAATAAATAAGTAACTCAGTCAAAAAGTACTGTGAGAAAGAAATAATTGCTGAATTATTAAAATAATAACAGACATATCATTGAATTAGATGTTCTCCATTTCTTGATTTTATAACTTTATTGTTTGTTAATATTGCATATTTTAAAATAAACCAGTGATAAACCGTATTGCTAGGATATATAATTTCTTATAACAATGTTAGATTTTAAAAATTAGAACTGGAAGCTAGGGCTTTATGTTCTACCACGGGACTTTAAGCATAGAAAGCACTACAAATAATCATTTATAGAATTAATAGATTGTACGTGTATGTTAAGTAAGGCTAGAAGTTTTGGCTTTATGTTTAATAGAAACATGTTAATGAGGTTGAAATCCTTGGCATCAAAGGGGGCGGAGCAAGATGGCCGAATAGGAGCAGCTCCAGTCTCCAACTCCCAGCGCGAGCGACACAGAAGACCGGTGATTTCTGCGTTTTCAACTGAGGTACTGGGGTCATCTCGCTAGGGAGTGCCGGACAATCGGTGCTGGTCAGCTGCCGCAGCCTGAACAGCGTGAGCTGAAGCAGGGCGAGGCATCGCCTCACCTGGAAGCGCAAGGGGGAAAGGAATCCCTTTTTCCTAGCCAGAGGAACTGAGACACACAACACCTGGAAAATCGGGTAACTCCCACCCCAATACTGCGCTTTAAGGAAACAGGCACACCAGGAGAATATATCCCACACCTGGCCGGGAGGGTCCCATGCCCACGGAGCCTCCTTCACTGCTAACACAGCCTTCTGCCGCGATCTATCCGCAAGGCAGCAGCGAGGCTGGGGGAGGGGCGCCCGCCATTGCTGAGGCTTAAGTAGGTAAACAAAGCCGCTGGGAAGCTCGAACTGGGTGGAGCTCACAGCAGCTCAAGGAAGCCTGCCTGTCTCTGTAGACGCTACCTCTGCGGACAGCGCACAGCTGCAGCCCATTAGGGGAAAGAGCGGGGGCGATGCAGACGCGAAGGACTCTGTCTGACAGCTTTGGGGAGAGCCGTGGATCTCCTAACGCGGAGGTTGAGATCTGAGAACGGACAGACTGCCTGCTCAGGTGGGTCCCTGACCCCTGAGTAGCCTAGCTGGGAGACATCCCCCACTAGGGGCAGTCTGACACCCCACACCTCACAGGGTGGCGTCACCCCTGAGAGGAAACTTCCAAAGAAAGAATCAGACAGGTACACTCGCTGTTCAGCAATATTCTATCTTCGGCAACCTCTGCTGCTGATACCCAGGCAAACAGGGTCTGGAGTGGACCTCAAGCAATCTCCAACAGACCAACAGACAGTCCTTCTGACTGTCAGACGGAAAACTATCAAACAGGAAGGACACCTATACCAAAACCCCATCAGTACGTCACCATCATCAAAGTCCAGAGACAGATAAAACCACAAAGATGGGGAAGAAGCAGGGCAGAAAAGCTGGAAATTCAAAAAATAAGAGCGCATCTCCCCCTGCAAAGGAGCGCAGCCCATCGCCAGCAACGGATCAAAGCTGGTCAGAGAATGACTTTGACGAGATGAGAGAAGAAGGCTTCAGTCCATCAAACCTCTCAGAGCTAAAGGAGGAATTACGTACCAGCGCAAAGAAACTAAAAATCTTGAAAAAAAAGTGGAAGAATTGACAGCTAGATTAATTAATGCAGAGAAGATCATAAACGAAATGACAGAGATGAAAACCATGACACGAGAAATACGTGACAATGCACAAGCTTCAGTAACCGACTCGATCAACTGGAAGAAAGAGTATCAGCGATTGAGGATCAAATGAATGAAATGAAGCGAGAAGAGAAACCAAAAGAAAAAAGAAGAAAAAGAAATGAACAAAGCCTGCAAGAAGTATGGGATTATGTCAAAAGACCAAATCTACGTCTGATTGGGGTGCCTGAAAGTGAGGGGGAAAATGGAACCAAGTTGGAAAACACTCTTCAGGAGATCATCCAGGAGAACTTCCCCAACCTAGTAGGGCAGGCCAACATTCAAATTCAGGAAATACAGAGAACGCCACAAAGATACTCCTCCAGAAGAGCAACTCCAAGACACATAATTGCCAGATTCACCAAAGTTGAAATGAAGGAAAAAATCTTAAGGGCAGCCAGAGAGAAAGGGCGGGTTACCCACAAAGGGAAGCCCATCAGAATAACAGCAGACCTCTCGGCAGAAACTCTACAAGCCAGAAGAGAGTGGGGGCCAATATTCAACATTCTGAAAGAAAAGAATTTTCAACCCAGAATTTCATATCCAGCCAAACTAAGCTTCATCAGTGAAGGAGAAATAAAATCCTTTACAGACAAGCAAATGCTTAGAGATTTTGTCACCACCAGGCCTGCCTTACAAGAGACCCTGAAGGAAGCCCTAAACATGGAAAGGAACAAGCGGTACCAGCCATTGCAAAAACATGCCAAAATGTAAAGACCATCGAGGCTAGGAAGAAACTGCATCAACTAACGAGCAAAATAACCAGTTAATATCATAATGACAGGATCAAGTTCACACATAACAATATTAACCTTAAATGTAAATGGACTAAATGCTCCAATTAAAAGACACAGACTGGCAAACTGGATCAAGAGTCAAGACCCATCAGTCTGCTGTATTCAGGAGACCCATCTCACATGCAGAGACATACATAGGCTCAAAATAAAGGGATGGAGGAAGATCTACCAAGCAAATGGAGAACAAAAAAAAGCAGGGGTTGCAATCCTAGTCTCTGATAAAACAGACTTTAAACCATCAAAGATCAAAAGAGACAAAGAAGGCCATTACATCATGGTAAAGGGATCAATTCAACAGGAAGAGCTAACTCTCCTAAATATATATGCACCCAATACAGGAGCACCCAGATTCATAAAGCAAGTCCTTAGAGACCTACAAAGAGACTTAGACTCCCATACAATAATAATGGGAGACTTCAACACTCCACTGTCAACATTAGACAGATCAACGAGACAGAAAGTTAACAAGGATATCCAGGAATTGAACTCATCTCTGCACCAAGCGGACCTAATAGACATCTATAGAACTCTCCACCCCAAATCAACAGAATATACATTCTTCTCAGCACCACATCGCACTTATTCCAAAATTGACCACATAATTGGAAGTAAAGCACTCCTCAGCAAATGTACAAGAACAGAAATTATAACAAACTGTCTCTCAGACCACAGTGCAATCAAACTAGAACTCAGGACTAAGAAACTCAATCAAAAACGCTCAACTACATGGAAACTGAACAACCTGCTCCTGAATGACTACTGGGTACATAACGAAATGAAAGCAGAAATAAAGATGTTCTTTGAAACCAATGAGAACAAAGATACAACATACCAGAATCTCTGGGACACATTTAAAGCAGTGTGTAGAGGGAAATTTATAGCACTAAATGCCCACAAGAGAAAGCAGGAGAGATCTAAAATTGACACTCTAACATCACAATTAAAAGATCTAGAGAGGCAAGAGCAAACACATTCAAAAGCTAGCAGAAGGCAAGAAATAACTAAGATCAGAGCAGAACTGAAGGAGATAGAGACACAAAAAACCCTCCAAAAAATCAATGAATCCAGGAGTTGGTTTTTTGAAAAGATCAACAAAATTGACAGACCACTAGCTAGACTAATAAAGAAGAAAAGAGAGAGGAATCAAATAGACGCAATAAAAAATGATAAAGGGGATATCACCACCGACCCCACAGAAATACAAACTACCATCAGAGAATACTATAAACACCTCTACGCAAATCAACTAGAAAATCTAGAAGAAATGGATAATTTCCTGGACACTTACACTCTCCCAAGACTAAACCAGGAAGAAGTTGAATCCCTGAATAGACCAATAGCAGGCTCTGAAATTGAGGCAACAATTAATAGCCTACCCACCAAAAAAAGTCCAGGACCAGATGGATTCACAGCTGAATTCTACCAGAGGTACAAGGTGGAGCTGGTACCATTCCTTCTGAAACTATTTCAATCAATAGAAAAAGAGGGAATCCTCCCTAACTCTTTTTATGAGGCCAACATCATCCTGATACCAAAGCCTGGCAGAGACACAACAAAAAGAGAGAATTTTAGACCAATATCCCTGATGAACATCGATGCAAAAATCCTCAATAAAATACTGGCAAACCGGATTCAGCAGCACATCAAAAAGCTTATCCACCATGATCAAGTGGGCTTCATCCCTGGGATGCAAGGCTGGTTCAACATTCGCAAATCAATAAACGTAATCCAGCATATAAACAGAACCAAAGACAAGAACCACATGATTATCTCAATAGATGCAGAAAAGGCTTTTGACAAAATTCAACAGCCCTTTATGCTAAAAACGCTCAATAAATTCGGTATTGATGGAACGTACCTCAAAATAAGAAGAGCTATTTATGACAAACCCACAGCTAATATCATACTGAATGGGCAAAAACTGGAAAAATTCCCTTTGAAAACTGGCACAAGACAGGGATGCCCTCTCTCACCACTCCTATTCAACATAGTGTTGGAAGTTCTGGCTAGGGCAATCAGGCAAGAGAAAGAAATCAAGGGTATCCAGTTAGGAAAAGAAGAAGTCAAATTGTCCCTGTTTGCAGATGACATGATTGTATATTTAGAAAACCCCATTGTCTCAGCCCAAAATCTGCTTAAGCTGATAAGCAACTTCAGCAAAGTCTCAGGATACAAAATTAATGTGCAAAAATCACAAGCATTCTTATACACCAGTAACAGACAAGCAGAGAGCCAAATCAGGCATGAACTTCCATTCACAATTGCTTCAAAGAGAATCAAATACCTAGGAATCCAGCTTACAAGGGATGTAAAGGACCTCTTCAAGGAGAACTACAAACCACTGCTCAGTGAAATCAAAGAGGACACAAACAAATGGAAGAACATACCATGCTCATGGATAGGAAGAATCAATATCGTGAAAATGGCCATACTGCCCAAGGTGATTTATAGATTCAATGCCATCCCCATCAAGCTACCAATGACTTTCTTCACAGAATTGGAAAAAACGGCTTTAAAGTTCATATGGAACCAAAAAAGAGCCCGCATTGCCAAGACAATCCTAAGTCAAAAGGACAAAGCTGGAGGCGTCACGCTACCTGACTTCAAACTATACTACAAGGCTACAGTAACCAAAACAGCATGGTACTGGTACCACAACACAGATATAGACCAATGGAACAGAACAGAGTCCTCAGAAATAATACCACACATCTACAGCCATCTGATCTTTGACAAACCTGAGAGAAACAAGAAATGGGGAAAGGATTCCCTATTTAATAAATGGTGCTGGGAAAATTGGCTAGCCATAAGTAGAAAGCTGAAACTGGATCCTTTCCTTACCCCTTATACGAAAATTAATTCAAGATGGATTAGAGACTTAAATGTTAGACCTAATACCATAAAAACCCTAGAAGAAAATCTAGGTAGTACCATTCAGGACATAGGCATGGGCAAGGACTTCATGTCTAAAACACCAAAAGCAACGGCAGCAAAAGCCAAAATTGACACATGGGATCTAATTAAACTAAAGAGCTTTTGCACAGCCAAAGAAACTACCATCAGAGTGAACAGGCAACCTACAGAATGGGAAAAAATTTTTGCAACCTACTCATCTGACAAAGGGCTAATATCCAGAATCTACCAAGAACTCAAACAAATATACAAGAAAAAAGCAAACAACCCCATCAAAAAGTGGGGAAAGGATATGAACAGACATTTCTCAAAAGAAGACATCCATACAGCCAACAGACACATGAAAAAATGCTCATCATCACTGGCCATCAGAGAAATGCAAATCAAAACCACAATGAGATACCATCTCACACCAGTTAGAATGGCAATCATTAAGAAGTCAGGAAACAACAGGTGTTGGAGAGGATGTGGAGAAATAGGAACACTTTTACACTGTTGGTGGGATTGTAAACTAGTTCAACCATTATGGAAAACAGTATGGCGATTCCTCAAGGATCTAGAACTAGATGTACCATATGACCCAGCCATCCCACTACTGGGTATATACCCAAAGGATTATAAATTACTCTACTACAAAGACACATGCACACGTTTGTTTATTGCAGCACTATTCACAATAGCAAAGACTTGGAATCAACCCAAATGTCCATCTGTGACAGACTGGATTAAGAAAATGTGGCACATATACACCATGGAATACTATGCAGCCATCAAAAAGGATGAGTTTGCGTCCTTTGTAGGGACATGGATGCAGCTGGAAACCATCATTCTTAGCAAACTATCACAAGAAGAGAAACCAAACACCGCATGTTCTCACTCATAGGTGGGAACTGAACAATGAGATCACTTGGACTCGGGAAGGGGAACATCACACACTGGGGCCTATCATGGGGAGGGGGGAGGAGGGAGGGATTGCATTGGGGAGTTATACATGATATAAACGTCATGCACATGTACCCTAAAACTTAAAGTATAATAAAAAAAAAAAAAAAAAAAAAAAAAAAAGAAATCCTTGGCATCATTCAGACAACAGGATCTTCCTGGGGGAAAAATATAAGATAATGTTAGTTATTCTTAGTTAAAATGATTTCTGGCAGGAATTAAGCCAAATACAGTGATATTTTTAGAACATTCTGTTCTAAGCAAGACTAATTCATTAAACTTTAATGTGTAAATCAATATTTTGGCTTCTTATGGAAATCACTAAACACATGCTTGCTTCTTCAGTCAAAGTGAAAGCTTTAAGAGTAAAACACTGCCCAAAAAAAGACATCTATGAATTATTTTACAGAAGAAATCAGTGTATATCATGTGGTATATGACAAAAATTTAGGATGAAGATTATTAAACATACTGCTTTTAGGCAAAGGATTTGCTGAAATCTTGGTGAAAATTCTCATGTTTAACTCCTTTGGCATGATTCATTAATACACCAAACATTTGTTAATTTGCGAAGCTTTGAGTACGCACTATATGCCAGAAATGCAAAGGTAACTAAAATATTATATGTACCTTTATAATCTAATGGAGGATGTAGATCTCTAAGGAAATATTACAATAATGGGACAAACACTGTAATTTAGATATGAGTGAGGCACTACTCAATCAGCAGAGAAAGTGCTTATCTCTGCTTCTAGAGCTCAGATAAGTCTTCTGAAAGTTTTATTGAATCCTCAAAGATGGTTAGGAGTTTATGGGCTGGAGAAGAACATTCAGGACAAAGGTAATATGAAGACATATGTTTAAGAAATGGATACATTTATGAAACTACTAATTGATCATTGCTAGAACATAGAAGGACTGTGAAATAATGAGATAAGAGATGGAACCAGGAATGAGGTTTATAAGGGAAATTTAACTTGTTAAGGTATTATACATTACTTAAAGGTGTGGTATGTTGAAAAATTATATTTTACAAGGATTAGACTTGAACATCTGTGATGAGGATATTATTAAAATGTGTTTCCAGATAAGTGACTTAGTCACTAATTGCTGTAGGAACTGAGAAAAAAGAATGCATCCAATATTTCCATATTTTTGACATGATTAATTATTTACCATAAAAAATGGGGGTAAACTAGAAGAAAAGCAGATTTCAATGGGGGCAGAAAATGACAATATTTCTGAGCTACCCTGAATTACCTTTAAATATTACTTTTTGGGTTTTTTTTTTTTTTTTTGAGACAGAGTCTTGCTCTGTCACCAGGCTGGAGGGCAGTGGCGCAATCTCAACTCATTGCAACCTCGCCTGGTTTGAAGTGATTCCCCTGCCTCAGCTTCCCAAGTAGCTGGGATTACAGGCACATGTCACTACATCTGGCTAATTTTTTTGTATTTTAGTAGAGACAGGGTTTCACCATGTTGGCCAAGATGGTCTCTGTCTCCTGACCTTGTGATCTGCCCGCCTTGGCCTCCCAAAATTCTGGGATTACAGGCGTGAGCCACCATGCCCAACCAACATTTACTATTCTTAAATGAACATGGACCAAGCATTTTTTCTGGAATAGTTTCTTAATGGCAGTAATCACTATGTACATATTTATTAATTTTAATTATAATGATATGTCATTCAGAAAAGTAGTAAAATTGGAAATATATTAAAGGAACTTATATTAAGGTAATAAATGTATTATGACATTTAATAGAGTAAGGAGAGCCACATGTATTCATGTTTTATTTTGCAATTGCTGATAATACACAAAAGAAGGCATAGAACATTCTACAGGATAAATGGTAATATTAGCCCCCCCCCACACACAAAAAAAAAACTTTTCAATACATTTAAAAAGATTGAAATCTTACAAAGTATAGTCTCTGACCACAAAAGAATAAATCTAAAACTCAACCAAAACAAAAAAAAGGAATTAGAAATTAGAAAATTTACAATATGGAGAAATTAAACTCTTAAATAACCAGTGGTTTAAAGAAGAAACCACAAGTATAATTCAAAAATACCTTGAGGCAAATGAAAACAAAAACACAACATGTGAGAACTTACGGAATGTGGTGAAAGCAGTGCTCAGGGGAAAATTACATTAAAAAGGTAGAAGCATCTTAAATTACCTTAACCTTATACCTTGATGAACTAGAAAAAGAAGAGAAAACAAACCCAAACTAGCAGATGGAGCTATGTAGGAGCAGGGATGTTGTATGATATTGAAGTTAAGTTAGTATCAACTCAAACTAGATTGTTATAAATTTACAGTGTTAAATATATTTCTTCCCCATGATAATCACAAAGAAAATATCTAAAAGATATAGACAAAAGGAAATTAAAAGGGAGTCAAAATGATTCACTAGAAGAAAACATAAAAGAAAATAGCTAAACACATTAGAAGGCCGTAATGAAACAAAAGAAGGCAATAAAGATTAGAGTTGAAATAATCAAAAAACAAGGAGTAACAGAAATCAAAACTTGTTTCTTTGAAAATATCACCAGCCAGGCACTGTGGCTCATGCCTGTAACCCCAGCACTTTGGGAGGCCAAGGTTGGTGGATCACCTGAGGTCAGGAGTTCGAGACCAACCTGGCCACATGGTGAAACCCCATCTCCACTAAAACTGCAAAAATTAGCCAGGCACGGTGGCAGGCACCTGTAATCCCAGCTACTCGGGAGGCTGAGGTAGGAGAATCTCTTGAACCTAGGAGGCGGTGGTTACAGTGCTGACATCATACCACTGCCCTCCACCCTGGGCAACAGAGCGAGACTCCTCTCAGAAAAAAAAAAAAGAAAAGATCGTCAAAATTGACAAACTGTTAGCCAGGTTGACTTAGGGAAAAATTGAGAAGATCAAACACTAAAATCAGAAATTAAAGTGGGAACATTACTACTGACCTTACAGAAATAAAAAGGATTATAAGAGAATACTGTGTACAACTGTATGCCAACAAATTAGATAATTTAGATGAAATGGACAAATTCTTAGAAACCAATTAATTACCCAAAAGAATTAACACCAGTCTGTCCTAAACTCTTCTGAAACATTTAAGAGGAGAGAATGCTTTCTTATTCTGTGAGGCCAGCATTACTTTGCTACCAAAGCCAGATTAACACATCACAAGAAAGGAAAATTACATATCAGTATCCCTTGTGAATATAGATGCGAAAACACTAGCAAACGGAATGCAACAGCATATTAAAAGGATTATATACTATGACCAATTAGGAATATACCAGGAATGCAAGAGTGGTTCAACATAAGAAAATCAATTACTGTAATATACTATGTTAATAGAATGAATGAAAACAAAAAACATGATCATCTTATTTGACAAAAAACTTAACAAAAATCCAACAACACATTTCTATGGTAAAAACATGCAGAACACCAAGAAAAGAAGGGAATTTCCTTAACATGGTAAGTAGGCATCTATGAAAAGCCCACAGCTAACATCATTATACTCAGTGATGAGAAATAGGTTTTCTTCTTGTATCAGGAACAAGGCAGATATTCCTGTTTTCACTACTGCTGTTCACCATTGTACTGCAGGTTCTAGTCAGAACAGGCAGACAAAGAAAAAAAGGCATCTGCATTGAAAAGGAGGAAGTAAAACTATGTCTGTTCACAGATAACATGCTGCTACATATAAAACGTTTTTTATCACAAGAAAGCTACTAGAGCCAATAAATGAGTTCAGCAAGGTTGCAGGATACAAGCTGAGTACACAAAAATCATTTGTGTTTCTATATGCCAGCAATAAATCCAAACTGGAAATAAAAACTATTCCATTTAAAATAGCATCTGAAAATCCCTTGAAATAAATTTAACCAAGGAGATGAAAGACATTGAAAATTACAAAATATTGCTGAAGGAAATTAAAGAAGACCTAAATAAGTGGAAAAGTATCTCATGTTTATGGAATGAAAGAGTTAATTTTTTTGTTTGTTTTTTGAGATGGAGTCTCGCTCTGTTGCCCAGGCTGGAGTGCAGTGGCGCCGTCTTGGCTCACTGCAAGCTCCGCCTCCCGGGTTCACGCCATTCTCCTGCCTCAGCCTCCCCAGTAGCTGGGACTACAGGCACCCACCACCATGCCCAGCTAATTTTTTGTATTTTTAGTAGAGACAGAGTTTTCACCGTGTTAGCCAGGATGGTCTCTATCTCCTGACCTCGTGATCTGTCCGCCTCGACCTCCCAAAGTGCTGGGATTACAGGCATGAGCCACTATGCCTGACCAAGTTAATATTTTTAAAATGTCAGTACTACCCAAAGTTATCTACAGACTCAATATAGTTCCTATCAATATTCTAGTAGTCATTTCTTTTTCAGAAATGGAAAAGCCAAACCTAAAATTTCTATGAGGTCCCTAAAATTTCAAGGAGTCCCAAGTAGTCAAGACAGTTTTGAAAAAGGAAAATATTGGCAGACTCACACCTCCCAACTTCAAAACTTACTACAAAGCTTAGAATAATCAAGACAGCGTGGTATTGACATAAAGACCTATAGACCAATGGAATACAACTGAAGATATAGAAATGAACCCATGCATCTGTGGCCAATTGAATTTTGACAAGGGTGCCAAGTCAAAGCTTGACCATAGCTTTAAGAAAGGAAATTTCCTCGACAATCAGATTTTAACATGGAAAATAAATAACTTGAAACCATACCTCACACCATATAGAAAAATGAACTCTAAATGGATTAATGACCTAAATACAAGAGCTAAAACCATAAAACTCTTTGAAGAAAACGGATAAATTTTTATTGCCTTGGGTTTGGCAGTGGATTTGTATATATGACACCAATAACATGAGCAACAAAAGAAAAAAATAGATGAAGTAGACTTCGTCAGAATTTAAGTTTTGTGCATCAAACATTATCAAGAAAGTGAAAAGACAACCTATAGAATGGGAGAAATATTTTAAAACCATGTATCTGATAAGGGTTTAAAATTCAAAATATATAAAGAACTCGAACAACTCAACAACTACAAAAAAAAAAAATTTTAAATGGGTAGAGGACTTGAATTTCTCCAAAGATAACACAAATGGCCAGTAAAAGATAAAAAGATCCTCAGCATCACTAGTCATTAGAGAAATGCAAATTCAAGCCACAATGAGAGGCTACTTCACACCCACTAGGATGGCCATTACAAAATAATGAAAATAACAACTTTGACAAGGATGTGGAAATTGGACCCTCATATATTGCTCATAGGAATATATAATACAGCCACTGTGAAAAACAACTTGGTGGTTTCTCAGAAAGCTAGACATAGAATGATGAAGCAACTCTACCTCCTAGGTATATTCCCCAAAAAATTAAAAAGAGGGACTCAAACAGACACTTACATGCCCGTGTTCATCATAACATCATTCACAATAGCCAAAAGATGGAAACAATCCAAGCATCCGTTAACAGCTGAATGGATAAATAAATTGTAGTATGCATATGTAACGAAGTATTACTCAGCCATAAAAGGGAATAAAGTTCTGCTACATGTTACAACATGAAATAATTTTGAAAACATTATGCTTAATGATATAAGCCAGACACAATAGGACAAATGTTGTATGATTCCACTTATGTGACGTGTCTAGAACAGGCAAATTCGCAGGAACAGAAAGTAGATTAGAGGTTACCAGGAGCTGGGGTAAGAGGTAAATGAAGAATTACTGCTTAATGTTTACAGTTTCTGTTTTGAATGATGCAAACGTTTGGAAATAGTAATGATATACAATACTGTGAATGTATTTAATGCCACTGAATTGCACACTTTAAAATGGTCAAAATGCAGCCAGATGTGATGGCTCCTGCCTGTAATCCCAGCACTTTGGAAGGCCAAGGCAGGTGGGTCACGAGGTCAGGAGATGAGACCATCTTGGCCAACATGGTGAAACCTCGTCTCTACTAAAAATATAAAAATTAGTCAGGTGTGGTGGCATGTGCCTGTAGTCCCAGCTACTCAGGAGACTGAGGCAGGAGAATCGCTTGAACCCAGAAGGCGGAGGTTGCAGTGAGCTGAGATCACACCACTGCACTCCACCCTGGGCAACAGAGCAAGACTCTGTCTCAAAAAAATATATATATAGATTTTTTTTTTTACGTGTAGTATTTCAACTATTACTACCACTATCACTGCCAATGTAATACTATTTTTATATATTGACTAGAGTAAAATAGAACTATATTTTACGCCAGAGTGAATTCTTTCTTCAACAATGAGAAGGACAGTGTAATGTAATAGAAAGAACATGAAATTTGGAGTGAGTTATTATCTAGGCCTCAGTGCAGTAACTGTGCAATACTGATAGCATATTAAACTATCTGTGTTTAATGAAGTCATGAAAATAGAAATGTCATTTTCAGAAATCAGTTCAAAGGTAAAAACTACTAGTTGGTAAAGTTATCCTTATTTTGGTTATAGTCAGGTAATGGAAAGAAATGATGGGCTGAAGTAGGTTTAGTGAACAGGTGTTTTTAATAATGTGTATGTCTCACTTGTTTCTATTAGTTTTTTTCTAGATTGTTTCTATATTCTGGGATTTTTTTCTGGTTTTTACCTCAGTTTTCATCTTCTTTCTCATTTCTATGTTCAGCATAATATGGAATTCTTCCAAGTTTCCTCCATTTATTTAGCCACTTGATCATATCACTATCTTACTATGATCTTGTTTGTTACATTACTGCTATACCTCATATGAAGTGAATTAAGTTAAAATTCATTTGTGTTTCCACCATTTAATTATGGTATTTTAAGTGTAAGAAATAATTCTCAAATCAAGATTTGGATACGCACTTTGGGAGGCTGAGGCAGGGGCAGGAGATCAAGACCATCCTGGCCAACATGGTGAAACCCTGTCTCTACTAAAAATACAAAAATTAGCTGACGTGGTGGTGCGTGCCTGTAATCCCGGCTACTCGGGAGGCTGAGGCAGGAGAATCGCTTGAACCTGGGAGGCGGGGTTGCAGTGAGCCAAGATCACGCCGCTGCACTCCAGCCTGGTGACATAGTGAGACTCTGTCTCAAAAAAAAAAAAAAAAGATTTGAACATCGGTTTCTTTAGTAAGAATAAATGGTAATAAATATGAAAGAGTTTTAATGCATATTTAATACAAATCATTTGGTTGGATTTTTTTTTTTTTAATGGAAACCAGAATGGTATTTATTATTTTACATCTGGGAGAGGAGATATCCTAAAGGGTCCAGAATACATAAGTCTCTTACATATGATACTCCTTTTTTTGTTACTGAGGTGCTTACAAGCTTAGATAAGTAATCAGAAGGTTCCTTGGTAAGCACTGAATTAAAACAAAGGCAGTTAGGTAATTTGGAGTGTTTTAGCCTAGAGTACCTGATAGAGATGTAATGGGGACCACAACCCTGTATGTAATTTTAAAGTTTCTAAGTAGCCACATTTTAAAAAGTGAAAAGAAACAGATGAAATTAACGTTAATAATATATTTAACCCAATATGTCTAAAATGTTATTTTAACATGTAATCAATATATTAAAATTATTCTGTTTTTCATACTAAGTATTCAAAATCTGGTGTATAGTTTACACTTTTGTACATCTCAACTCATTCATTTGCTAGTTCCTTCAGTTGCTTAAGAAAAATTACTGAATGTTCCTTTCTCAATTTCCCCATTTTTATAATAGAGAGAATTGCAAGGATTAAATTAGATAATATATGATACATACCTAGCACATGATCTTATATGAAGCTTAGTTGCTTTCTAAAAAATATTTCAAACAGGTGAATATGACATATAATGGCATCACTGTCTTTAAGGATTAAATTATCTGTAACTCCCAAATTCTCATCTCTTCCCCTTGGACAGTGCTGGGCACACACATCTCTCTGACTCCCGGTTCAAATTACTTGAAAAAAGGAGCAAAATCAATGTTCGTTCACCAGTTGTAGCACATGTACCACACACACTAATGCAAGATGTTAATAACAAGGGAAACAAAGTCATGGAGAAGGGAGGGCGGGAATATGTAAATGCTCTTCTGCTCTATTTTTCTGTAAACCTAAAGCTACTATACAAAGTAAAAAGCTATGATTTCTTTCTTTAAAAAGTCAAACATGTTTGCTGTCAGTTCCTGATGCATGTTAGCTGTGACAGAATACAGCAGTAAAAGTGACAGTTTCAGCATTATTAAAGTCATCAATAAGAGGTGTTCAGTTATGGGTAAAAATAAACAATGTTTTCTCTTTCAGTAGTCATTCATTATCTACCTCTTTTAAACTAACACATGGAAAATGTATGCACAAAATGTTTGTTTTTCCTCCATGGTTGTTGGGGTGAATACTGGGAATTATTGGTAGCATTCTGATGGTAATGGCAGAAATCTTTTATACTTTTAAAACACTATTGCTGGTTTTGAGAATATTTTCTTCTCCTAATTTCAGGTTGGGTGGGACTATATCAGCATACAAGATAGTACCAGACGAAATAGAAGAAATCAAGGTATAGTATGGCGTTTTTCACCTCTACAAAGACTTAGCATCTTGGTGAGGGGTGGGGAAGAATTGCTTTTTCTTTATGCCATTGATCTTTGGCTATGTTAGAATATTATTTAATTCTAAGTTATCATAGTTGAATTAAAAATTTCTATGTATCAGATAATCACCATCAGACTTATCTGCTATTTGCAATGAATTTGTGACTAAAATATTAGGAGAATCATAAAGGAACCCTTTCCTGTGCAGTTCATTAAAAATCTACATATGAAAACACTGTATATAAGCATTGGTGTGCATAATGGATTATCTTTTTATCTTGTTGCAATGTCTTTTCCCTATAAGCCTTCACAACTTTTAAATAATATCTTTTAGTACATATTTTTCTGGGTTCCTTTGAAAACACAGTATGCCAATTTCAGTTGAAAATTTACATTACAGTAATGAAAAATTAACTTACTCTTTAAAAATTAGAGCATTATGACATTCTTCTGTCTGTAACATTTTACTAAGTCTTATGGAATATTAATCTCCTAACATAATATATTGTTTTTTTCAAAAGCAAGATTGAATAATTGGATAGTAATAATGAAGGATAAACAATACTGGTTAAATGTTAACAATGACATGTAAAGATCTCAACAAATCATTAAGCTTGATTTGATTAAACTTTTCAATGTCAAGTTCAATAAATTCAAATCTTTCAGTAAATTCAAATTCAATTCAAAATAATTATTCTATGACTCAAGGGGCTTTTTTTTTTTTTTTTGAGACAAGAGTCTCGCTCTGTCATCCAGGCTGCAGTGCAGTGGCATGATCTCAGCTCACTGCAACCTCCAACCTCCCAGGTTAAAGTGATTATCCTGCCTCAGCCTCCCAAGTAGCTTGGATTATAGGCACGTGCCATCACACCTGGCTAATATTTTTTTTAAATTTTATTTTAGTAGAGACAGGTTTTCGCCAAGTTGGCCAGGATTGTCTTGAACCCCTGACCTCAGGTGATCCACCCACCTCGGCCTCCCAAAGTGCTGGGATTAAGGCGTGAGCCACTGCACCTGGCCTCAAGGGACATTTTTAAAAAGAAAAAAATCTTGGCCGGGCACGGTGGCTCAAGCCTGTAATCCCAGCACTTTGGGAGGCCGAGACGGGCGGATCACAAGGTCAGGAGATCGAGACCATCCTGGCTAACACGGTGAAACCGTGTCTCTACTAAAAACTACAAAAAACTAGCCGGGCGACGTGGCGGCGCCTATAGTCCCAGCTACCTGGGAGGCTGAGACAGGAGAATGGCATAAACCCAGGAGGCGGAGCTTGCAGTGAGCTGAGATCCGGCCACAGCACTCCAGCCTGGGTGACAGAGCGAGACTCTGTCTCAAAAAAAAAAAAAGAAAAAAATCTTGTAATTTGTTTGCATTATTTTTAAATGGAGTAAGCCCATTGATCCATTATATGATACACTATTGGCTTCAATATGCCAAGTGTTCTAACGTATGATCAACATCAGAAATTAATGTGGTAATTAATATTCTAGCTTTAAAAATTTTTTCAAGAAATTTATTCCAACTTTGTGTGAACTCATAAAATATTTTAGCTAGGAGGAACTTTAGGTCTAATCCAGGTCTCTCATTTTTCATATGAGGAAATTGAAATGAATAAAGATTTTTTTTGACATTCAGTAATGACTTCTAAAAATATCATCAAGTGTTGTTAAAGGGTTGGAAAAGCATGAGGATATTACTTCTTGAAATACATTACATAATGACTCAAAAATTGAACTTTAGAAACTTTAAGCAATTAATAAATATCTAAATAATTAAGCTACATTTGTGTAAAGAATATTGAAATGAAATTACATATTATAAAGGCACCCTCTCTGATAATACAATTAAAATATGTGTTAACTGATGAAGGTAAACCAAGAGTTTTATGGAAATACATAGGAGGGACACCTGGACATTGGAAAAAGTAAATCAGCAAAGTCTTTCCAAGAGGTAACCCCCAGGAAATTGGAGTTTTATACAGAAGCATAAACATGAAATAATAGGATACCAGATTATAGGGTATAAATAAAGACTGGTAAGATAAAGGGCTGGAAGCAGGCCTTTATCCCATGTTAAGAAGTTTGGTTTTGATCCTGAAAATTATGGGATTCCTTTATGTGATTTTTAAGGAAGAAAGTAACAATCATTTTGGTACTTTTTTAAAGCCTTACTATGATGAGTGAGAAAAATGATTTCAGCAGAGAAGAGGTTTTACCTAGATGGAAGGAGACCAGCTTGCAGGAATGTAGGCACAAAATGATTAGAACCTGAACTTAAGCACTGACAGTGAGGCTAGAGAAGAAAATAAGATTTGAAAAATATTACTTAAGAAAGTAGAATCAACTACTTGATAATTTACTGGATGTTTAGGGGAAAATGGAAAGATTGACTCAGATTTCTGGCTTGGGAAATTGAGTAGATGGTGTTGCTGTTAACTTAAAAAGGATGTTTTGGAGACAGAATATTATTAATAGGAAAAAGGATGTTTTGTACTTACTGAGTTTGAGGTCCCTCTCAGATTACCAAATATCCAATAAGTCATTGGATAAATCAGCCTGGAACTCAGAAGAGAAATACAATCTAGTAATTGGTATTAAGGTTTGTCCTATACAAGAGAGTTAATTGAGGCCATGCTAGTCAGTGAATGGAATCTCACAGAAAAGTTATATGAGGTATTAAAATTGGACTGAAAATGCAGCCTTAAGGAAGACTTACCCTAAAGGCAGAGTATTAATATATTCTTTAATTAGTTTAATTAATTAACAGGAATGTTGCCTATTTTTAAATAGTGATTTTTTTCCTAAAGGAATCAGTTTTTTTCATTGTGCATGCTTGTTTTATTTTAGAGTTATAAGAGTTATCCCTCAGGAGATTCCTTTATTAAAAAAAGCAGGATTCATGGATGATAGGTAACATAATTTTTCCATCGATTACTGGTATTTTATCTAAAATAACTTCAGAGAGTTTGAGGCTTGAGGCATAAAAAAAAAAATGAAGAATTCATCTTGCTTTCAGAGTACTCAAAGAAAAACTGTTCTAAAACATTTCACCAATATTTGATGGCACATTAGCATTTTCAGCTAAAATCAGTTATAATCATTTTTGTTTTGACGGAAAGGAATGTGAAGCATACGGATGTAATGTTCATTCAGTTGTGTAGTATCTGAGTAATCTTAAATTGTCTAAACAGAACAATTGAGTTTGAATTTGATACACTATCTATAGTATGTATATACCATGTATAAAATAAATATGCATATATATTTTTGCTATTAAAATAATATGACTGATTAAACATAAATCACATTTTGGCAGATGTGGGAATCTTTCACAATTTTTTAGCACCAGAAATTATCTAGTTCATAAATTTTTTTAATTAAACATATATTTATTGATTGTAGTAAATCACTTCAAAACAGTGAATGGATTCTTAGCCCTTAGCCATATAAAGAGTGAATAAATTCCTGGCCCAATCAGAAGTCCCTTTTTCACCCTAGATGTAACCACTATTCTGATTTTTTTTTTTTTTGATACGGAGTCTCTGTCAACCGGGCTTGAGTGCAGTGGCGTAATCTCAGTGCACTGCAACCTCTGCCTCCCAGGTTCAAGCAATTCTCCTGTCTCAGCTTCCCGAGTAACTGGAACTACAGGTATGCACCACCACACCCAGCTAATTTTTGTATTTTTAGTAGAGACAGGGTTTCACTATGTTGGCCAGGCTGGTCTCGAACCTCCTGACCTCAAGTGATCCACCCGTCTCGGCCTCCCAAAGTGCTGGGATTACAGGCGTGAACCACCACGCCTGGCCTACATTATGATTTTTATCATTATCAATTCCTTGCTTTTGTTCCGTTTTACCACCTATATACACATCCCTAAACATTACAATTTATGTTTGCTGTCTTTGAACTTCATATGAATTGAAATCATATTGTATGCAGTTTTTTTGTGCCTTGCTTTTTTATCCCTTTTTGTAGGATTCATTCATGTTATTGACTGTAACTAACGTCTTTGTTTAATTGTAAAATACACCATGTACCACAGATCACTGAGACATCCTACTGGTGAATATTTAGCTTGTTTCCATTTGTGACAATTATGAAAAGTGATGCTATAAACATTATTGTAAGAGCATCCTGGTACTCATGTATAAGTTTCTCTGAAGTGTATACTGAAGAGTGGAATTCCTGGGTATTAGAAACATGTATCTTCAACTTTCCTGAATGAAATCTCACTTTTTTAAAGTAGTTATGCCAATTTACACTACCATCTTGAATGCATTTATTTTAAATAGATATATTTAAATATTCTTTAATCTATCTGCAACATATATTAGTATAGATTTGATTTATATGTGAGATGACTAAATTGATATAATATTTTTTAAATGTGTCTTTGTTTTTCCAGCCCATGGGAAAAGTCCTGAGGGATAATTGTTAATGAAAAATCCCATTTTTTCCCCACTGGTTTGAATTGCCTCATGTATCATATACTAAATTTTCCAATTTAGGACGCAAACATACATAAGTCTGTCTTTTCCTGAACTTCTGTTCCATTAATCGATTTATTCTTTTCTCAGCCTGTATGGTTTTGATTATAGTGCTTTTTTAGCATAGTAGGAAAGGTCCTGTGTTTTTCTTTTTTGTTTTATTGGGTCATGTATTGATTGCTCCAGATAACATCATAATATCTCTGTCATTTTTCAAAAGTATTCCTGCTGAAGAGACTTCCAGTTCCAGCCGAGATGGAGTAGCTTCATTCCTTCCAGATCCTTCCGGTTACTACTAAAAATGCCTAGGCATTATAAAATAAACATAGAAAGATTCTGGGCCAGGCGCAGTGGCTCACGCTTGTAATCCCAGCACTTTGGGAGGCTGAGGCGGGCGGATCACGAGGTCAGGAGATCAAGACCACCCTGGCTAACACGGTGAAACCCTGTCTCTACTAAAAATACAAAAAAATTAGCCGGGCATGGTGGCGGGCACCTGTAGTCCCAGCTACTTGGGAGGCTGAGGCAGGAGAATGGCATGAACCTGGGAGGCAGAGCTTGCAGTGAGCCAAGATGGGGCCACTGCACTCCAGCCTGGGTGACAAAGTGAGACTATGTCTCAAAAAAAAAAAAAAAAAGAAAGAAAGAAAGATTCTGAAAGATAGAAAGAAGAAGGCAGACTACCTGGGAACCTCAGGAATTAAGAAATGACATGCAGTGAGTTATTTGGGTTTCTTTATTATCTCCTGTATATTCTGGAGAGGATACTGAAGAAAGCCTTCAACATGGAGCCACCAATGGTTGGCATAAACAAAAAATGCCCCTACAAAAGCCTATCTGTTTAGCCAACAGACCAGGACAAGGCTCACCTAAGAGGCAAGAATGGCTTTTCAGCAATATTTGCCCTACTACAGCTAAGCATCAATGGGAAAACTATTCAGTTCCCTTATAGTTTCAGTTGAGTCAAGCCGGCAGCTGATACTCCACATCACCCCCTGCCATCCCACAGAAGTAAGTGGCATAGTTCTGAATCCCTCACCTGGTGGTGGCAGCAGGGCTGAGTAGGGAGCTATTCTTCCATCTTTGACCTGGCAGAGCAGATGTCACTCTGATTTCCTGGATATGATATTAAAGTTGAAACCAAGCAGAAGTTGGTCTGTCACCAGCCCAGTGGAAACAAGCTGTGCTCCAATTTTCCCAGCAGGGTAGTATCAATGGAGTCCAGTGATGAGCTGAGCTGCCATCCCCATTCAATAGCAGTGAAACTTAACAAGGCAGCACAGAGTAGAGCTAGTCACCACTGTTTCACCTTTCCTTTCCCATGTAAGGGGAAGGCCTGGCAGACAGGCAAACCTCTACCCCCAGCTGTATCAACAAGACTAAGCAAGGTGGGGCTATTGGTACTTCTGCTCACAATATGAGTCAACCATCTACTCTCCCCCACCCTTGGTATTAGCATGCGCCCCTACTTGGTATCAACAGCGGAGCAAGGTAATGTCAACTTTCACCAGAAAGGTCTCAGCAGAGCCAAGAGGGGAGCTGTACTTCTACCTTACAGTCCTCAATTAAACAGTGTGAATCAGTGCTTCACTTTTGCCAGAGTGGTGTCAGTGAGACCTTGCAGAAGCTGAACATACATGTCCATAAGGCCCTCATGTTACATTGCAAGATGGGAGACATCTGCTAAAAATGATTACATAATCTCAAATATAAAACACCAGATGTCCTAGGTGACAATAAAAATATCAGTCATCAGACCAAGAACAAGGAAAATCACAGCATGAGTGAGAAAAGAACAGTCTACTGACACTGACACAAAGAAGATTCAGGTGTTGAAATTATCTGACAAAGATTTTAAAGCACCTATTATAAAAATGCTTCAACAAGCAACTATGAATTCTCTTTAAAAATGAAAAAATAGAAAATCTTGCCAAATAAATAAAAATTATAAAAGGAACCAAATGAAAATTATGGAACTGAGAAATACCTTCACCAATATAGAAAACTCACAGTGGGCGACAGACCGAAGTGGCACAACATTTTTGAAGTGCTGGAAAAAAGAACTGTCAACTACAAGTGCCATATTCAATGAAGTTATTCTTCAAGAATGAGTAAGGACATACACAAACGAGAAAACTAAAAGAATTTGTCACTAGAAAGCCACTCTGAAAGAATGGATAAATAAATTCTTTAAACAGTAAGGAAGTAATAGAAAAAGGCCTGAAACTTCAGAAAGGGGAGAACAGCAGAATGGGTCAATACAATAGATTGTATTTTCTTATAATTTTTAAAATCACAATTATAATACTGTATAATATGGTACTCCACATATCTACATACTTAACACAATCATATTTAAAATGTGGAAGGGTAAAGTTGCCTAAATGGAGGTAAGATTTCTATATTTTACTTGGAATGATAAAATATCAATACTGATAGATTGTGGTAAGTTATATGTGTATATTGTAATACTCAGAACAACCACTAAGTATACAAAGCAATATACGCAAAATGCTATAAATAAAGGTAGAATTCTAAAAAGTATTTACGTGATTCACAGTAAGAAAGCAGATAAAAACAGGAAAAAGAAACAGGACAAAAACAGAAAATAGATAATAAAATGCAGACTTAAGGCCTATGGTCTCAATACCTTAAATATAAATAACCTAAATATGCCAATTAAAAGACAGATTTTGACAGAATGGATTTTTAAAAAATGATCCAATAAATGCCATTCTAAAGAAACTAATTTCAAAAACAATGACATAAGTAGGTAGTAAGCAATAGGATACAGAAGGATGGCAAAAGATGTATGTGTGAAAATAAATTAAAAAAAAAAAAAAAGCGGAGGGCGGAGCAAGATGGCCGAATAGGAACAGCTCCAGTCTCCAACTCACAGCGCGAGCGACACAGAAGACCGGTGATTTCTGCATTTTCAACTGAGGTACTGGGGTCATCTCTCTAGGGAGTGCCGGACAATCGGTGCTGGTCAGCTGCTGCAGCCTGACCAGCGTGAGCTGAAGCAGGACGAGGCATCGCCTCACCTGGAAGCGCAAGGGGGAAGGGAATCCCTTTTCCTAGCCAGGGGAACTGAGACACACAACACCTGGAAAATCGGGTAACTCCCACCCCAATACTGCGCTTTAAGGAAACAGGCACACCAGGAGAATATATCCCACACCTGGCCGGGAGGGTCCCACGCCCACAGAGCCTCCCTCACTGCTAACACAGCCGTCTGCGGCGATCTATCCGCAAGGCAGCAGCGAGGCTGGGGGAGGGGCGCCCGCCATTGCTGAGGCTTAAGTAGGTAAACAAAGCCGCTGGGAAGCTCGAACTGGGTGGAGCTCACAGCAGCTCAAGGAAGCCTGCCTGTCTCTGTAGACTCTACCTCTGCGGACAGCGCACAGCTGCAGTTCAATAGGGGAAAGAGCGGGGGCCGGTGCAGACGCGAAGGACTCTGTCTGACAGCTTTGGGGAGAGCCGTGGATCTCCTAACGCGGAGGTTGAGATCTGAGAACGGACAGACTGCCTGCTCAGGTGGGTCCCTGACCCCTGAGTAGCCTGCTGGGAGACATCCCCCACTAGGGGCAGTCTGACTCCCCACACCTCACAGGGTGGAGTCACCCCTGAGAGGAAACTTCCAAAGAAAGAATCAGACAGGTACACTCGCTGTTCAGCAATATTCTATCTTCGGCAACCTCTGCTGCTGATACCCAGGCAAACAGGGTCTGGAGTGGACCTCAAGCAATCTCCAACAGACCAACAGACAGTCCTTCTGACTGTCAGACGGAAAACTATCAAACAGGAAGGACACCTATACCAAAACCCCATCAGTACGTCACCATCATCAAAGACCAGAGACAGATAAAACCACAAAGATGGGGAAGAAGCAGGGCAGAAAAGCTGGAAATTCAAAAAATAAGAGCGCATCTCCCCCTGCAAAGGAGCGCAGCCCATCGCCAGCAACGGATCAAAGCTGGTCAGAGAATGACTTTGACGAGATGAGAGAAGAAGGCTTCAGTCCATCAAACCTCTCAGAGCTAAAGGAGGAATTACGTACCCAGCGCAAAGAAACTGAAAATCTTGAAAAAAAAGTGGAAGAATTGACAGCTAGACTAATTAATGCAGAGAAGGTCATAAACGAAATGACAGAGATGAAAACCATGACACGAGAAATACGTGACAAATGCACAAGCTTCAGTAACCGACTCGATCAACTGGAAGAAAGAGTATCAGCGATTGAGGATCAAATGAATGAAATGAAGCGAGAAGAGAAACCAAAAGAAAAAGAAGAAAAAGAAATGAACAAAGCCTGCAAGAAGTATGGGATTATGTAAAAAGACCAAATCTACGTCTGATTGGGGTGCCTGAAAGTGAGGGGGAAAATGGAACCAAGTTGGAAAACACTCTTCAGGATATCATCCAGGAGAACTTCCCCAACCTAGTAGGGCAGGCCAACATTCAAATTCAGGAAATACAGAGAACGCCACAAAGATACTCCTCCAGAAGAGCAACTCCAAGACACATAATTGCCAGATTCACCAAAGTTGAAATGAAGGAAAAAATCTTAAGGGCAGCCAGAGAGAAAGGTCGGGTTACCCACAAAGGGAGCCCATCAGAATAACAGCAGACCTCTCGGCAGAAACTCTACAAGCCAGAAGAGAGTGGGGGCCAATATTCAACGTTCTTAAAGAAAAGAATTTTCAACCCAGAATTTCATATCCAGCCAAACTAAGCTTCATCAGTGAAGGAGAAATAAAATCCTTTACAGATAAGCAAATGCTTAGAGATTTTGTCACCACCAGGCCTGCCTTACAAGAGACCCTGAAGGAAGCCCTAAACATGGAAAGGAACAAGCGGTACCAGCCATTGCAAAAACATGCCAAAATGTAAAGACCATCGAGGCTAGGAAGAAACTGCATCAACTAACGAGCAAAATAACCAGTTAATATCATAATGACAGGATCAAGTTCACACATAACAATATTAACCTTAAATGTCAATGGACTAAATGCTCCAATTAAAAGACACAGACTGGCAAACTGGATCAAGAGTCAAGACCCATCAGTCTGCTGTATTCAGGAGACCCATCTCACATGCAGAGACATACATAGGCTCAAAATAAAGGGATGGAGGAAGATCTACCAAGCAAATGGAGAACAAAAAAAAGCAGGGGTTGCAATCCTAGTCTCTGATAAAACAGACTTTAAACCATCAAAGATCAAAAGAGACAAAGAAGGCCATTACATCATGGTAAAGGGATCAATTCAACAGGAAGAGCTAACTCTCCTAAATATATATGCACCCAATACAGGAGCACCCAGATTCATAAAGCAAGTCCTTAGAGACCTACAAAGAGACTTAGACTCCCATACAATAATAATGGGAGACTTCAACACTCCACTGTCAACATTAGACAGATCAACGAGACAGAAAGTTAACAAGGATATCCAGGAATTGAACTCATCTCTGCACCAAGCGGACCTAATAGACATCTATAGAACTCTCCACCCCAAATCAACAGAATATACATTCTTCTCAGCACCACATCGCACTTATTCCAAAATTGACCACATAATTGGAAGTAAAGCACTCCTCAGCAAATGTACAAGAACAGAAATTATAACAAACTGTCTCTCAGACCACAGTGCAATCAAACTAGAACTCAGGACTAAGAAACTCAATCAAAAACGCTCAACTACATGGAAACTGAACAACCTGCTCCTGAATGACTACTGGGTACATAACGAAATGAAAGCAGAAATAAAGATGTTCTTTGAAACCAATGAGAACAAAGATACAACATACCAGAATCTCTGGGACACATTTAAAGCAGTGTGTAGAGGGAAATTTATAGCACTAAATGCCCACAAGAGAAAGCAGGAGAGATCTAAAATTGACACTCTAACATCACAATTAAAAGAACTAGAGAGGCAAGAGCAAACACATTCAAAAGCTAGCAGAAGGCAAGAAATAACTAAGATCAGAGCAGAACTGAAGGAGATAGAGACACAAAAAACCCTCCAAAAAATCAATGAATCCAGGAGTTGGTTTTTTGAAAAGATCAACAAAATTGACAGACCGCTAGCTAGACTAATAAAGAAGAAAAGAGAGAGGAATCAAATAGACGCAATAAAAAATGATAAAGGGGATATCACCACCGACCCCACAGAAATACAAACAACCATCAGAGAATACTATAAATGCCTCTACGCAAATCAACTAGAAAATCTAGAAGAAATGGATAATTTCCTGGACACTTACACTCTCCCAAGACTAAACCAGGAAGAAGTTGAATCCCTGAATAGACCAATAGCAGGCTCTGAAATTGAGGCAACAATTAATAGCCTACCCACCAAAAAAAGTCCAGGACCAGATGGATTCACAGCTGAATTCTACCAGAGGTACAAGGAGGAGCTGGTACCATTCCTTCTGAAACTATTTCAATCAATAGAAAAAGAGGGAATCCTCCCTAACTCATTTTATGAGGCCAACATCATCCTGATACCAAAGCCTGGCAGAGACACAACAAAAAAAGAGAATTTTAGACCAATATCCCTGATGAACATCGATGCAAAAATCCTCAATAAAATACTGGCAAACCGGATTCAGCAGCACATCAAAAAGCTTATCCACCATGATCAAGTGGGCTTCATCCCTGGGATGCAAGGCTGGTTCAACATTCGCAAATCAATAAACGTAATCCAGCATATAAACAGAACCAAAGACAAGAACCACATGATTATCTCAATAGATGCAGAAAAGGCTTTTGACAAAATTCAACAGCCCTTTATGCTAAAAACGCTCAATAAATTCGGTATTGATGGAACGTACCTCAAAATAATAAGAGCTATTTATGACAAACCCACAGCTAATATCATACTGAATGGGCAAAAACTGGAAAAATTCCCTTTGAAAACTGGCACAAGACAGGGATGCCCTCTCTCACCACTCCTATTCAACATAGTGTTGGAAGTTCTGGCTAGGGCAATCAGGCAAGAGAAAGAAATCAAGGGTATCCAGTTAGGAAAAGAAGAAGTCAAATTGTCCCTGTTTGCAGATGACATGATTGTATATTTAGAAAACCCCATCGTCTCAGCCCAAAATCTCCTTAAGCTGATAAGCAACTTCAGCAAAGTCTCAGGATACAAAATTAATGTGCAAAAATCACAAGCATTCTTATACACCAGTAACAGACAAGCAGAGAGCCAAATCAGGAATGAACTTCCATTCACAATTGCTTCAAAGAGAATCAAATACCTAGGAATCCAGCTTACAAGGGATGTAAAGGACCTCTTCAAGGAGAACTACAAACCACTGCTCAGTGAAATCAAAGAGGACACAAACAAATGGAAGAACATACCATGCTCATGGATAGGAAGAATCAATATCGTGAAAATGGCCATACTGCCCAAGGTTATTTATAGATTCAATGCCATCCCCATCAAGCTACCAATGACTTTCTTCACAGAATTGGAAAAAACGGCTTTAAAGTTCATATGGAACCAAAAAAGAGCCCGCATTGCCAAGACAATCCTAAGTCAAAAGGACAAAGCTGGAGGCGTCACGCTACCTGACTTCAAACTATACTACAAGGCTACAGTAACCAAAACAGCATGGTACTGGTACCACAACAGAGATATAGACCAATGGAACAGAACAGAGTCCTCAGAAATAATACCACACATCTACAGCCATCTGATCTTTGACAAACCTGAGAGAAACAAGAAATGGGGAAAGGATTCCCTATTTAATAAATGGTGCTGGGAAAATTGGCTAGCCATAAGTAGAAAGCTGAAACTGGATCCTTTCCTTACCCCTTATACAAAAATTAATTCAAGATGGATTAGAGACTTAAATGTTAGACCTAATACCATAAAAACCCTAGAAGAAAATCTAGGTAGTACCATTCAGGACATAGGCATGGGCAAGGACTTCGTGTCTAAAACACCAAAAGCAACGGCAGCAAAAGCCAAAATTGACACATGGGATCTAATTAAACTAAAGAGCTTTTGCACAGCAAAAGAAACTACCATCAGAGTGAACAGGCAACCTACAGAATGGGAGAAAATTTTTGCAACCTACTCATCTGACAAAGGGCTAATATCCAGAATCTACAAAGAACTCAAACAAATATACAAGAAAAAAACAAACAACCCCATCAAAAAGTGGGGAAAGGATATGAACAGACATTTCTCAAAAGAAGACATCCATACAGCCAACAGACACATGAAAAAATGCTCATCATCACTCGCCATCAGAGAAATGCAAATCAAAACCACAATGAGATACCATCTCACACCAGTTAGAATGGCAATCATTAAGAAGTCAGGAAACAACAGGTGTTGGAGAGGATGTGGAGAAATAGGAACACTTTTACACTGTTGGTGGGATTGTAAACTAGTTCAACCATTGTAGAAAACAGTATGGCGATTCCTCAAGGATCTAGAACTAGATGTACCATATGACCCAGCCATCCCACTACTGGGTATATACCCAAAGGATTATAAATTACTCTACTACAAAGACACATGCACACGTATGTTTATTGCGGCACTATTCACAATAGCAAAGACTTGGAATCAACCCAAATGTCCATCTGTGACAGACTGGATTAAGAAAATGTGGCACATATACACCATGGAATACTATGCAGCCATAAAAAAGGATGAGTTTGCGTCCTTTGTAGGGACATGGATGCAGCTGGAAACCATCATTCTTAGCAAACTATCACAAGAAGAGAAACCAAACACCGCATGTTCTCACTCATAGGTGGGAACTGAACAATGAGATCACTTGGACTCGGGAAGGGGAACATCACACACTGGGGCCTATCATGGGGAGGGGGGAGGAGGGAGGGATTGCATTGGGGAGTTATACATGATATAAACGTTATGCACATGTACCCTAGAACTTAAAGTATAATAAAAAAATAAATAAATAAAAGAAAAGAGTTGGGGAACAACAACAACAACAAAAAAAAGCAGGAGTGGACTGGGCACAGTGGCTTACACCTGTAATCCCAGCCTTTGCGGAGGTCGAGGCGGGTGGATCACCACCTGAGGTTGGGAGTTCTAGACCAGCCTGGCCAACATGGTGAAACCTGTCCTTACTAAAAGTTCAGAAATTAGCTGGGCATGGTGGCGCATGCCTGTGGTCCCCACGACTCGGGAGGCTGAGACGGGAGAATTGCTTGAACCCAGGAGGTGGAGGTTGCGGTGAGCCAAGATCGTACCACTGCACGCCAGCCTAAGTGACAGAGTGAGACTCCATTTCAAAAATAAGTAAATAAATAAAATTTAAAAAGCATTAGTGATTATATTAATATCAGACCAAGTAGACTTCGCAACAAGAAAAATTCTTGAGACAGAGAGGATATCCCATACTGTGAAAGGCTCAATCTACCAGGAAAGCAGCAATCTTAAAAGTATGTGTGCCAAAAACTGAAATATACAGAATGCTCCACCTAAAGTTAAACAACACACATTTTTTTCAAGGACACATGAAACATTTACCTTGGAAAACCATATCCTTAGTCATAAACCAAAACAGTATTTAAAAATTGCAATTGTGCAGAGTATGTCCTCTGACCATAATAGAACCAAACCAGAAAAAAAAAAAAAAAAAAAAACAGAAAAATATCAGGAAAAGCTTTAATATATGCAAGAGGAAATTAAAATATACTCTAGTAAATAATCAAATAAGATGTCTCAAATGAAATTTTAAAAATTTGCACAATCAAATGGAAAATGAAAATATAACACATCAAAAAGTCTGGACAGCAGTGAAAGCAAGGCTGAGAGGAAAAATTATATGCAATGCAGACATTAAGAGAAGAGGAAAGTTCTCAAATCAGTAATCTAAGTTTTTTCCTCCAGAAACTAGGAGAAAAGAAGAGCAAAATGTATTTAAGTATTGAAATAAATAAAATTGAAAACAGGAAAACAATAATCAGTGAAATAAAATCTCCTTGTTTATAAAGCTCAAAGAAATTGGTAAACCTCTTGCTAAATTGCAAAGATAAAGGAGAAAGGGCCCAATCACCAATGTCATGAATGAAACAAGGAGTATTACTACAGATCTTCTATTCATTAAAAGAATAATTAGGTAATGTTAAAAACTTCATGACCATAAATTGTACAACTTAGCAGAAATGGACCAATTCTTCGAAAATCACAAACTTCTAAAACCAAAATGAAATAGATAATCTACATGGTATGAAAGTCATTAAATAACTTAAATTCATAATGAAAAAGTTCCTGAAAAAGAAAGCCTCAGGACTTTCTTTTTGGTTTCGCTGGAGAATTCTACCAAATATTTAAGAAAGAATTATCATCAATTTTACTCAATCTCCTCCAAAAGATAAAAGATGAGGAAATACTTTTCATTAGTCTAGTATAACATCGCTACCAAAAACAGAGAAAGACAGTGCAAACAAAGAAAGTGGAAAACCAATATCTCTTACAAACTAAAATCCTCAATAAAGTATTATCAATTAAATCCAACAATGTATAAAAAGAATTAAGTGCCGTGACCATTTGAGATTTAGTTGAAATATACAGAAAACTACTTCAGTAGTAGAAAAACAATAAATCTAATCTACCATGTCAACGAGCTAAAGATGAAAAATCAAATGATCATATTAATTGATGCAAAAGTAGCTTTTGACAAAATTCAAAACCCATTCATAATAAGAATTCTCAGCAAACTAGGACTAGATGGGACCTTAACTTGATTAAGAGCATCTAGAGAAAACCTATAGGTAACAGCATACTTGATGGTGAAAGAATGTTTTCCTTCAAAAATTGGAAACAAAGCAATAATATCTTCTCTCACTACTTTTATTCAACATAGTATAGAAATGCTAGGTAGCACAATAAGGCAAGAATATGTGCTAAAAGCACATAGATTAGAAAGTGAGAAATAAAACTCCTTGTTTGCAAACCACTCAATTATCTGCATAGGAAAATGTTACTATAAGAATAAGTAATTTTAGTTGCTTTGTGGCATATAAGATAAACACAAAAAGGAAAATAACTCAATTAGATTTCTATATATTATAAACAAACATTTGGAAACTGAAATTTAAAATAACACCATTTACAATTGTTCAAAAGAAAAGAAAATATCTAGATACAAACTTACAAGCACACATATGTTATCCTTATGCAAAAACTGGCAAACAATAAAGAAATAAAAGGACACTTGAGTAAAGACACGTTCTGTGTTCACACATTGAAAAATTCAACATAGTAATGATGTCATTTCTCCCCTAATTGAACTGTAAATTTAATGCTATACCTATCAAAATCCCAGCAAGTGTTTTGTGGCTATAAAATTGTATAAATTTATTCTAAAAGTATATGGAAAAACACAAAACCTAGCACAGCCAAGACAATTTTTAGAAAGAATAAAGTGGAAAGAATAACTCTAGCCAATGAAAGTTTCATTCTATATCTACAATATTCAAGATGGTATAGTATTGGCAGAGAAATAAAGACATAAATCAATGAAACAGAATAGAGAACCTATAGTAGGCTTATACAAATATATTCAATTTGTTTTTAATAAAGATGCAAAAGCAGTTCAGTGGAGAATAGACTTCAACAAATGGTGCTGGAACAATTGGAAATCAACAGACAAGGAAAAAAAGAAGAATCTCAGTCTACGCCTCATGCTTTTTTACAAAATTAATTCAAAATACATGGTAGACTTTAATATAAAACTGTAAAATTGTCAGAAGAAAAAAAAAGCAAAAATCTTTAGGACCTGGGGCTAGACGAAGAGGCCTTAGACTCAACACAAAAAGCACAGTTCATACAATATAAGTTTCACAAACTGGAGCTCATCAACATATAAAAATTTTGTTCTGTGAAAGAATGAAAACAAAAACTACAGGCCGGGTGCAGTGGCACACTCCTGTAATCCCAACACTTTGGAAGGCCGAGGCAGGTGGATTGCCTGAGGTCAGGAGTTCGAGACCAGCCTGGCCAACATGGTGTAACCTTTTCTCTACTAAAAATACAAAAACTACCCAGTCATGGTGGTGGATGCCTGTAATCCCAGCTACGCAGGAGGCTGAAGCAGGAGAATTGCTTGAACCCGGATGGCAGAGGTTGCAGTGAGCCAAAATGGCAACACTGCACTCCAGCCTGGGCAACAGAATGAGACTCCTTCTCAAAAAAAAAAAAAAAAAAAAAAAAAACTACACACTGGGAGAAATTATTTGCAAACTGCATATCCAACAAAAGGCTTCTAACTATGATTTATAAAGAACTCTCAAACTTAGCAGTACCAATATATTTAATTAGAATATGGGCAAAATACATGAAGAGACATTTCATTGAAGAGGATATACAGATAGCAAATAAGAACATGAAAAGTTCTTCAATATCATTAGGCATTGGTTTGTTCCAATGACCATTAGCCATTGGTTTGTTCCAATGATATTGTCAAAGGAATTTGCCTTATTTGAAAGAGAATGTGGGGGAGCTCAAGCCTGAGGGCACCCTCTAACACACTGGAGATTTTGGTGGTAGGTAAGCAAAACCAAGAAACTATTAATACTAAAATGTCTTTTTGTGGGTGAATAATTAAACAGACTGTCATTATATCATACTGTGGAATACTATTGTGTGATCAAAAGGAAAAAGAATGAACTATTGTTGAATCTCAGGGACATGCTAGATGAAAAAGCCTATCTCATGCCTGAAATCCCAACAATTTGAGAGGACAAGGTGGGCGGACCACTTGATGTCAGGAGTTTGAGACCAGCCTGGCCAACATGGTGAAACTTCGTCTCTACTAAAAATATAAAAATTAGCTGGGCATGGTGGTGCACCCCAGTAGTCCCAGCTACTTGGGAAGCTGAGGCAGGAGAGTCACTTGAACCTGGAAGGCAGAGGTTGAGGTTGCAGTGAGCTAGGACTGCACCACTGTGCTCCAGCCTGGGTGACAGAGTAAGACTCTGTCTCAAAAAAAAAAAAAAAGTTGTATATTGTATTACTGCATTTATATCTCATGTTTTTGAAATGCCAAAATTCTGCACATGGAAAATAGTGTCAGAGGTTTAGGGAGGAGAAATAGGAAGAGAGGTTGTTATGCATATAAAAGTGTTTTACAAGGGATATGTATGATGGAAGTGTTCTGTGTCTTACTGTGGTGTTGGTCACACATATGTACATATTTACATAATAAAATTGCATAGAAGTAAATACACACAAATGAATAAATGTAAATTGGTGTAATCTAAATACAATTGGTGGATTGCATTATACTCTTTCTTGTTTGTGATATTGTACTGCAGTTGTTACATTTGGAGAAAAGATGTTGAAGGGCTTTTCTATCTAGATGAGAATCCATAATTATATCAAAATAAAAAGTTATTTGTTTTTTATAGACAGAGGGTCTCACTGTATTGCCCAGGCTGGTCTCAAACTCCTGCACTCAAACTTCTGCCTTGCCTTCCAAAAGTGCTGGGATTACAGGCATGAGCCACCATGTCCAGCTTTCTTTTAAAATTATTTTTAGTCATCCTATTTTTGTTTTGTTCTATTAAATGGTACATTTTCTTTATATATTTTTATTTTACCATAAATATTTTCTCTATTGTTCTATACATTTTTACTTTTAAATTCTCTCTATATTTTTAACATAATTGATATATAAGATACTTTTAAAAATTAGGTTGGCCGGGCGCGGTGGCTCAAGCCTGTAATCCCAGCACTTTGGGAGGCCGAGACGGGCGGATCACGAGGTCAGGAGATCGAGACCATCCTGGCTAACACGGTGAAACCCCGTCTCTACTAAAAAAATACAAAAAATTAGCCGGGCAAGATGGCGGGCGCCTGTAGTCCCAGCTACTCGGGAGGCTGAGGCGAGAGAATGGCGTAAACCCGGGAGGCGGAGCTTGCAGTGAGCTGAGATCCGGCCACTGCACTCCAGCCTGGGCGACAGAGCGAGACTCCGTCTCAACAAAAAAAAAAAAAAAAAAAAAAAAAAAAAAAAATTAGGTTGTCACTGGATCCACTTCTACAAATTGTGCATGAGAAACTCTAGGAACCCATTCTCCAATGAAACAGCATTACTGACGAAAATTATAAAGAAACATCTACTTAAAGTATCTGTATATTGTTTCAAGGGCCAACAGCAAATGAGAAAAAAAAAGTGTATTAAAGTAAATCCACTAAACATCAGGTAAAACGGAGTCTGTGGCACTTTAGCCACAACCTGATCCATTCCTTCTTCATATTCAGCTTGATGGAAGCTTCATGGGGCCGGTGTGACCTAAAGTATGAGGCTTTCTCTCCCCTAAGCACCCGAGTAAGGGATATGATATGTCGCTAAGGTGAACAGGCCTTTGTCATTTCTCATCACTTCAGTTCTGATTTGCAGTGGCTATATTTCTGATGGGTGGAGCCAAAAGGTCAGGACTTCCTTGCTCTACTCAGCACCCCTTCTCCATAGGATGGAAGCTATAGCCCAGATTCAACCGTATTAGAATACTGGAGCCCCAGTCACCCTTAATTCAGTTTTCTCATAGAACAGAACATCCACAACAGGAGAGTTGAGTGTAGAAGACTATAGTCTATCATACCTACACAGCACTTTGAACAGTGGCCCAGAGATTTTGTTCAGAAAGAGAGGCAGTTCGTAAGAACAGTTTGTTCCAATTATCTTCCCAAAGGAACTGACCTTATTTGAAAGAGAATGTTGGGGAGTTCAAGGCTAAGGACACCCTCTAACACAATGGAGATTTTGATGGTAGATGAGCAATTCTGAGGAAGTATATAACTAGTCTATAAATGAGGCTAAACCAGCTAGTTGACCAGAAAGAGTCTGAGAAAGAGTTGACTGAAAAGAGTCCTCTTGGGGTCAGAACAACCTCAAAATTTGAACGGAAAAACTATCTCTTTTGAGTTAAATTGGATTCAACTGTGGAGCAGTTTATGTCCCAGGGCATTGTTTAAAACAATAGTGCAAAAAGTCAGCCAAAAAGTAGTGGAGTCTAGCAAACCAGTGTGGTAGAAAAACAAAAAAAGGCAGATTGCTTAACAGAGAGATCAAGGAAAGAAAAAGATAAAGAGAGCCCTGCTAAAACAGACAGTCATCCCCAAGTAACTGTGTGAGTGCCTAGACTGAGCTCTCTGAGAAATGATATCAGAAACTTCACAGTGGGTACAAACAGACTTAACTAAAATAGCATCACCAATTCAGTAAACAAATAAACAAGCAAACAACAACAAAAAGCCCTGGTGAGGAGGAGGGGAATCAGCATCCAGAGTTGCTATAGTATATTACATAACAGGTCTAGTTTTCAACTAAAATTATGAGACATGCAGAGAATAGTAAGTACATGAAATAGTAGTACATATACAGTGTATCTTCTGCCAACCTCCTAGCTCATCCTGTAGGAGTGCCTCAACTCCTGGGAGTGCAGCCCACTAGGTCTTGGCCTTATTTTACCTTTCCTATTCAATATGGAGTCATTCTGGTTCAAACGCCTGTGATATATTTTCCCCCTCCCTTTTATAAGACAACCCTTAATCCTAAGGGTTGTAGAGGCACAAACTTCTTCAGGCTGGAGAGCGGCAATGATATTCCTGCCTGACTATTAGGGTCTCTTGTATTCAGGGTAAAGAGGAGTGATGTCAGAAAGCATCAGTATGTCAAGGGCCAACAAAAGGTGATAACTGGAAAATACACAAGTGTTCAATATAAGAGAACATTAAGTAAGCTTATTCTGCATTCCTACACATAGTGTACGACAGTAATATATTCCACAAGAGTTAAGCTAAATAAGCAAAATTATCCCAAGTAAACTAAATAAGAAGGCTTTCCATGAATTGGACAGTTGTTGGAACCAAGCTGATATTCTGAAGTTAGTGGTTGATTCCAATACATGCCCAGAATTAGGATACTGATTCAGATTTTTGCATTACCCATTACTCTTGTTTCTTCTGATCTACAGCCAGAGATAACTGATTGGTTCACAGGAATAAGCAGCGATACTCTAAATTGCAGGAAAAAAACTCAAAAACAACTAATGAGACTAGAATTTAATAACAGATGTCCCATAGTTCTTGAAACATAATTTTTCTCTCTCCAGTCTCCTATTTTTACTAAAGACAAATCATGGTGAAAATGATCTACTTTATTATACTTGGCCTAATTATTTGTGTAAAGTGCAGCAAGAATAATTATTTTTCACGTAGGCTTTAAAATTGGCTTTGATGGAACTCTGTTTGATAAAGAATCTCAGACAAGACTTTCTTAAAGCTGAGCCCAGCAATGTGTTTCTACCCTCAGATACCAATGAGTTGGGTAAGTTCCTGTCCTCTTGAGGTCCCAAGATAACTCAGAATTACTGGACCTGTCAGAAAGTGACATTCTTTAATTACCACAGGTCAGGAACACTGTACAGGGACTGTGCAAACAAAGTATGAGACAAGTTTTCCCAGGGGGGTTTTATTGGCTCTGTATGTCATTTGATTCCTTAAAAGAAAGCATGCCATTCCAGTCAAAGCTTTGGTAAAAGAACCAGTTTCTCCAACTGTGTCCTGATACAAGTAAAAAGGATTCTTATTGCACTTTTGCAAACAACTATATTGCCATAAATGACGAATATTCACAAATGGTTTCCAGTTTCTGGAGAAATCAGGTAGAGACAAACAGGTATGCTCCAAATTTTGTTCACAGCAGTATACTTTACTCAATTGTTAACAGCTGTCAGTAGCTCAAAAGAACTGTTTCCTTGACTAAAAAACAAAACAAAGGATCAGCAATGTTTTAAGAAAAGTCAAAAAAGACTACTTCAATCTTCTGTTAGTTTAGTCAATTCAGTCAACTCCTGCAGTGCTTGACATTCACAAACATTTCAGCTCTCAGTGAGTACTGAATGTTTTTTCCTCTGTTCTAATGTCACAATCTCCAAACTTATCAGAAACCTACATTCAAGAACACCTGTCAGAGTCCTATAGCTGATTACAAGCCACCTTTTGAAGAGGATCAAAACAAGACAACAGTTAATCTATGAATGACAAAATATTGACAAATTGTGTTTTTGACTGTGATTGCCCTAAAACACACAATGACATATGATGATTTTATGTAATAATTATAATTATTAACAACATACACTAAATCATATCAGAATTATGGGAGTTTCTCATTATTTTGAAACACATACCAGTAACATATTTATACAAATACAGCTCAAAGAAAGTTAACACCATTTCACATTTGACAGCGCATCCTGTATGATTTTTATACCAAATAAACCACATTGTATCTTTGCATTGATGTGCTATTAATGTTAAACCCACTCCTTTTTGTTTGTTTGTTTGTTTTTGTTTATGTTTTTTTGAGATGTAGTTTCGCCCTTTTGCCCAGGCTGGAGTGAAATGGTGCGATCTCAGCTCACTGTAACCTCTGCCCCTGGGTTCAAGTGACTGTGCTACAGCAGCCTCCCAAGTAGCTGTAATTACAGGCACCCACCACCAGGCCTGGCTAATTTTTTGTATTTTGGAGGTTTCGCCATGTTGGCCAGGCTGGTCTCAAACTCCTGACCTCAGGTGATCCACCCACCTTGGCGTCCCAAATAAACCTACTTCTTAATAAAACCTATCTAGTTTTAATCAGTTTTACCATAAGGTAAGATTTTTCTAAATCTTTTATAACCCTTTACAGTTTTTGTTAAAGAGCAGATCAGTGTTCTGAGAGAAACCCTGTTGTGCTTTTATTCCAATGTTCAATTTACAGAAAAACTGAATAATACCCCTTTAACTTTATCCAGTATGTTCGCACACAGAATCTCTTTCACAATTAATTTTTCACAAACCTTCCACAATTTGTTCAAACCTTCATCTTTATCCTAACTTAAAACAATCCTTTAATATTTAATCTAGCCAAAAAATTCCACATTTCCATGCCTTCTTATAATCTGTTACCAAAAACACATCTTACTTTCCTTACACACTTTGCATGTAAAACTATTTCTTCAGTAGTCTCAATTACACGTTACAATGTTAACTCTTGGCAATATTTATTTTTAAGCCAATTAATTAGAGCTCTTTTATATGTAAACATCATACACACAACACATATAAATACACACACAGACATAAGATCCAGTAGTTGTAAGGTTTTTCACTTGCCAGTTTCTTAATTCAGTTACTGGCTTTAGGGCTGATCCCTTGGAGGAACAGGGCCAGGAAAGCATGCAGTTTCTGTGGCCTAATAACCAGGCTCAGCTGGAAGGCAAAAACAGGTCCCCAGAATTAAGGGTCTCGTTTTATACTGAATCCTGGATCCCCAAAAGAGAAATGCTATGGAACAAGACTGTGTGATGATTTTACTGTGCATTTCGTTGCAAAGCAATCTGAAGCCAATTAGCCCATTCTGTGATTAGCCCATCCCCATGAGAATCTTCTCTCTCAGTGGGGAGTGGGGACATCACCATACCTTCCAAGTGGCCAGGAGCATGCTTCTGTAATCCAAACATGCAGAGAGCTGAGTATCTTTCCGTAACTGCCATTAGCTATCCCCAAAGGTATATTTCCTACCCAGTTATTACACACCAAAGTTCTCTCATAATGTGAAGTAATTTCTGATATCCCGAAAAATCAAAAACATAAGATAACGTAATTCAAGACAGAACAGAACCTTAGATTTTGAGAGGGATCTGTTTACTTTCACTTCCTGGGGTTTCATGAGGAAAACAGAGGTTTTTCCCCAAATGGGGTCTGTGGCGCCTCTTCTGTTTTTCCCTAGGCTGTTAGCTTGATTATTTACTTTTAATTAAGCTTTTAACCATATAGCACTCTTTTTAAAAAGTTTTTTTAAAAATCTATTATTACCCAGCTTTAGCCACACCAAACTGCCAATATTTCTGGCTTTTGAACTTTACTAAATGTAACCTTCCAGGTGCTCAGAGAAAGGAAAATTTAAGACGGTTCATGGAGGAGAGGTGAATCAACAAATGGCAAAGGTCACCCAAATATTAGCCAGAAAGTACTCATTACCTAGGCTGAAAATTGAACCTGAATCCAGGACCACTATTGGGAAAAAACAAAGCTCTAACTGCTAAGCTACAGCATTGGGCAGTTTCTGTTGCCCTTCCCAGAAAAAGCCTAGAGCAGTAAATTTTGAGTTTCAAATGGCTTTTAACTGCTCAAGATAATTCTTAGAGCTAACTAGGACATGAACCCCAAAATTCCTATTCCCTGGATGTAGAGACCAAGAGAAGGTACTGCCACATGATTACAAGGTCAAGCTCCCAAGGACACTTTTCAACATGTGGTCTCTGGGCAAGATGGTTGCCCTGTGTAACAGAAAAGATAGGAAAGGGAAAGGAGAGAAAGGGTTTGCACTGCCTGTGACAGGGCAGGGAAGGTCAGGGAATTCAGGAGCTGAGGGAAGCCAGAGAAAGGCCCACCTATTGCAGTGATACTGAAAGAAAAGTTCAGGCAGCCACTTGTCAGTAGCGAAGGGTTTTTTTTTTTTCACCAGACTCATCAGCTCTCAAGTTTCCCCCTTTGTTGAGGAAAAAACCTCCCCATGTCCCATAATTTTGTACATGCCTAATTCTGTCACCAACAGCCATCAGCAAAGATTGTAAGGCAGATTAATCCAAAGAGAATAATAATTAAAATTCTTTATTGCTAAATACATTTTTAACCACATGGACTTTACGAAGAGGGGCCTCTAACCTCCTCAATCTTAGGAGGAACTCTAACCTTCCTATGTTGGGCCTCGAACCCAAGTTCGGTCAAGCATCCTTGTCTTTTATCAAGAGGGGCCTTTAACCCACTCTGTCTTAGAAGAGACTCTAACTCTCCCATGTTGGGCCTCAAACCCAATCCCATCCTTTATCCGGGCACTCCACCACTTACTGAAAGTCAGTCAATCAGTGCTGTAGTCTGTTTCCTTTGGGTTAGGGGTTTCCTCAGTATTGTCCCTTTGGGAGTTATCAGGGAGATGCTGCCTGAACAGGGTCCCGATCCCGCCCCCAAGAGAGGGTTCTTGAATCTCACACAAGAAAGAATTTAAGACAAAATCCATAAATTGAGAGCAAGTTTATTAGAGAAGTAAATAAACAAAAGAATCGCTACCCCATGGGCAGAGCAGCAGCATAAGCTGCTGGTTGGCCACTTTTATGGTTATTTGTTGATTATGTGCTAAACAAGGGGTACATTATTCATGAGTTTTACAAAAAAGGGGGAGGCAATTCCTGGAACTGAGAGTTCCTCATTTTTTTAGACCATATAGGGTAATTTCTGACATTGCCATGGCATTTGTAAAGTGTCATGGCATTGGTGAGAGGGTCTTTTAGCATGTTAATGCATTACAATTCGCGTATAACAAGTAGTGAGGCCGACTAGAGGTCACTGTCATTGCCATGTTGGTTTTACTGGGTTTTGGCTGGCTTCTTTACCACAGCCTGTTTTACCAGCAAGGTCTTTATGACCTGTACCTTATGCTGACCCCTTAGCTCATCCTATGAGTAAGTGTATTAGTCCATTCTTGTGCTCTTAATAAAGACATACCAGAGACTGTGTAATGTGTAAAGGAAAGAGGTTTAGTTGACTCACAGTTCCACATGACTGGGGAGGCCTTACAATCATGGCAGAAGGAGAAGGAAGAGAAAAGTCACATCTTACATGGTGACAGGCAAGAGAGCTTGTGCAAGGGAACTCCCATTTATAAAACCATCATGTCTTGTGAGATTTATTCACTACCATGAGAACAGTATGGGGGAAATTGCCCCTGATTCAATTATCTCCACCTGGCCCCGCCCATGACACTTGGGAATTATTATAATTCAATGTGAGATTTCTAAACTCCATCAGTAAGAATGCCGTAACTCCTGGGAATGCAGCCAAATATGTCTCAGCCTTGTTTTACCTAGCCCCTGTTTAAGATGGAGTCACATAGGTTCAAACACCTTTGACAGGAGGACCACTTGAGACCAGGAGTTCAAGACCAGGCTGGGTAACAAAATGAGACCCCATCTCTACAAAAAAATAAACAAAATAATATAAATTAGCTGGGTATGTTAGTGCACAACTGTAGTTCTAGCTACTCAAGAGGCTGAGGTGGGAGGATCACTTAAGCCCAGGAAGCAGAAGCTTCAGTGAGCTATGATCACACCACTGCACAGAAAAAGAAAAGAAAAAAAAACTGTCAGTCAGCCAAGGAATCCTATTTTTAAAAAATGAAGATGAAATAAAGACATTTCCAAATAAATAAAACAGAGTTTGTTGTCAGCAGACTCACCATACAAAAAATAAAATTAAAAAAATTCTTTAAAAGAAGTTGACCAGAGATAGTGAATCAAATGCATACACACAAAAACAAGGAACACTAGTAAAGCTAATTGTACAATTATAGAAGACAGTATAAGTGCATATTTCTTGTCTTTTTTCTCCCAATTAATTTAAAAAACAATTTAAACAATACATGTATATTGGTTGAACCTATAGCATATAGACATGTAATGTATTTGACAGGGACAGCACAAAGAAGACGGGTAGCAGCAAAGCTGAATTTGAGTAAGTACATAACACCAGATGGTATGTCAAATCCACAGGAACAAATAATAAAGCTAGAAATGGTAAATAAGATAGTTAATATAATAAGCTATATAAATATATTCTTGTCCTTTCCTTTCAGTTTCTTTAATAGACATAAATTATATAAAGTAATAATTGTAGCAGTTTTTTCTTGGGTTTTGAGTATGTGCATACTCAATTATATATCTGTGTATATACACATATGTGCGTATACATATATGTATATATCTGTGTGTGATTGTGTGTGTATACTTATATATACACAGTGGTTAGATATTTTTGTATACCTCTCTTAGTAACTGATAAATTGATAAAATTAATAAAAATGTAAAATGTCTGAAAACCATAAGAAATAAATTTGTCCTAATGTACATATATGCAACAGTAAACCAACCATTGCCAAATGTTATAGACCTCTTCAAGAGCAAATGTTAACAATTACCAAAGTAGACAATCTACTGGGCATAAAGGAAGTTTCAGAAATGTTAATGAACTCAAATCACACAAAGAAAAAGTATTAAGCACTTCTTCTGTTTTTTTCTACATTAACTGTATCAATTCATAACTAAATAATAAAGGGAAGCACCTTTACATAATATATATACATAAGTAGTATGTATATATAAGTAGTATGTATGTAGTATGTGTAGTACATATGTTGTATGTGTAGTAATGTGTAGTACATATGTTGTATGTGTAGTAATGACACAAAAAGAAGAGAGAATAGAACTATTTAGTAGTAACATTTCTATATTTCATGGAATTAAGTTCATATATAGTTGAAGTAGATTCCGATAAGGTATTCATGGTAAAACTCTAGCTAAGAATATAACTCCAAAAATATGGTAAAAAAAAAGGGTATTAAAATATTACACTAGAAAATATTCACTTCATGTAAAAGAAAACATTAAGGGGGAATAAAGGAACCAGTAAGAGACGTATAGAAAACATAGATAAAAATGGCAAATGTAAATCCAGGTATATCATTAATATCATTAAATGTGAATGGATTTAACAATTCAATAAGGCATACGTTGTCAGACTGAATAACAAATATTTTTAAAGACCCATCTGCCTGCTGTCTGCAGTGGATATATTGTGTATTCAAAGATACACATGGATAAGATACATATGGATTGAAATTAAAAGGATAAAAAGAGTATATATTATGCTGATATAGTCTGGATCTGTGTCCACACCTAAATTTCATGTTCAGTGTTGGAGGTGGGGCCTGGTGGGAGGTGATTGGATCATGAGGTCAGCTTCTCATGAATGGTTTAGTACCATCCCCTTGGTGCTGTTCTTGTGATATTGAGTGAGTTCTTGAGAGATCTGGTTGTCTAAAAGTGTGTAGCCCCTTCCCACTTGCTCTCTCATACTACTGCTCTGGCCATGTAAGATGTGCCTTCTGCCATGATGTTAAGTTTCCTGAGGCCTCCCCAGATGCCTAGTCGATGCCATCATCTTGTTTCCTGTACAGCCTGCAGAACTGTGAGCCAATTAAACCTGTTTTCTCTATAAATGACCCAGTCTCAGGTATTTCTTTACAGCAATATAAGAATGGACTAACACACATGGAAACAACAAACAAAAGAAAAATAAAATATATAATTGAAATTGTTTATCAGTTTGTATACTTCTATTAAAGGTGCTTCCCTTTAACTATTATTTAGTTATGAATTGATACAGTTAATGTAGAAAAAAACAGAAGAAGTGCTTAATACTTTTTCTTTGTGTGATTTGAGTTCATTAACATTTCTGAAACTTCCTTTATGGCCCAGTAGATTGTCTACTTTGGTAATTGTTAACATTTGCTCTTGAAGAGGTCTATGACATTTGGCAATGGTTGGTTTACTGTTGCATATATGTACATTAGGACAAATTTATTTCTTATGGTTTTCAGACATTTTACATTTTTATTAATTTTATCAATTTATCAGTTACTAAGAGAGGTATACAAAAATATCTAACCACTGTTTAGGTGGATTTGTCTATTTTTTCTTTGAATTCAGTCAACTTCTACTTCGTATGTTTTTTGCCAGGTACAGTAGCACATGCTATAATCCCAGCTTCTCTGGAGGCTGAGGCAGGAGGATCACTTGAGTGAATAGTTTGAGTCCAGCCTGGGCATCGTAGTGAAACACCCCATCTCAAAAAATTAAATAAAATAAAAATATAGATAGATAGAGAGGCGCACTATCTTATTGGGTATTGACAATATTTTTATATCTGTGTATTTGAATTGACACTTTTATCATTCTGAAATGTTTTTTATCTCTAATAGTATTTGTTGCCTTATAAGCTACTTTTTGGGTATACTAATGCTACAACCAGTCTATTTTGCTTGGTGCTTTCACAATAATCTATTTTCATCATTCTGATTTCACCCTTGTCATCAAATTTAAAATATAAATGACTCTTGTAGACATTTTTGTACTTCTTTCCTGAAACTTGTTTTGCACTCAGTATATTTAGACAGTTTTCATTTGTTATAATTATTAATAACTCAATGTTTGCTTTCTATTTAGCCCACTGGTTTCCCTTTTCTCTTACTTCCTTGCCTTAATTTAGATTAGTAGAGTAGCTTTTATTATTCAGTTTTTTTCTTCAATTAACTTGTTACATATTCTTTGAATGTGTTTTAGGGGTTTGGGTTTTTTTAAGGACTACCCAAGGGTATATTTCGTCATCCATCCATTATAGTTTCTACTAATAATAATCACTTTTACCATTTATGATATGAATAATTGCTTTTTTAATTTTAATTTTTAATTTTTGTGGGTACATAATAAATGTATATATTTATAGGGTATATGAGATATTTGATACAGGCATACAATGAATAATAGTCGCATCATGGAAATGGGGTATCCATCCCCTCAAGCATTAATCCTTGCTGTTATAAACAATCCAATTGTACTCTTTTAGTTGTTTTTAAATAGATAATTAAGTTATTGTATATACTCACCTTGTTTTACTATCAAATACTAGGATTTAGTCATTCATTCTGTTTTTTGTACCTACTAACCATCCCTACCTCCACCTTACCCTCTCCCCCTCTACCCTTTCTAGCCTCTGGTAACCATCTTTCTACCCTCTAATTCCATGCGTTGCATTGTTTTAAGTTTGCCTTGCTTATTTCACTTAACATAATGACATCCAGTTCCACTGATGTTGTTGCAAATGACTGAATCTTATTCTTCTTTATGGCTGAGTTATAGTCCACTGTGTATAAGAACCATATTATCTGTTAATCTATTGATGGACACAAGTTGCTTCCAAATCTTAGCTGTTGTGAACACAGCTGCAACAAACACGGGAGTGCAAATATCTATTCGATATATTGTTTCCTTTTTTTTTCCCCAGTATATACCCACCAGTATACTAATGCTACAACTAATGCTACAGTAGGATTTCTGGAACATATGCTAGCTTAATTTTTAGTTTTTAAAGAAACCTCCAAACTATTCTTCATAGTGGTTGTAATAATTTACATTCCCACCAGTGGTGTACAAGGGTTCCCTTTTCTTCACATTCTCACCAGCATTTCTTATTTCCTGTCTTTTGGATAAAAGCCATTTTACTTGGGGTAAGATTATATTGTAGTTTTGATTTTCATTTCTCTGATGGTTAATTATGTTGAGCACCTTTTCATATGCCTATTTGCCATTTATATCAAATCTTTTGCCTATTTTTAAATTGAATAGATTTTTTTTCCTATAGAGTTATTGAGCTCCTTATATATTCTGGTCATTAATCCCTTGTCAGATAGGTAGCTTGCAAATATTTTCTCCATTCTGTGGGTTGTCTCTTCACTCTATTGATTGACCTTTGCTGTGCAAAAGACTTTTAATGTGATATACTCCCATTTGTCCATTTTTGCTTTGGTTACCCATGCTTGTGGAGTGTTAAGAAATCTTTGCGCAGATCACTGTCCTGGAGAGTTTTCCTTATGTTTTCTTGTAGTTTCATAGTTCAGAGTCTTACATTTAATTCTTTAATGCATTTTTATTTGATTTTTGTATATGGTGAGAGATAGGTATCTAGTTTCTGTGTGTGTGTGTGTGTGTGTGTGTGTGTGTGTGTGTGTGTATTCAGTTTTCCCAGCACCATTCATTGAAGAGAGACTTTTTCCCAGTGTATGCTCTTGGCATATTTGTTGAAAATAAGTTCACTGTAAGTATGTGGATTTGTTTCTGGGTTCTCTATTCTGTTCCATTAATCTGTGTGTCTGTTTTTATGCCAGTACCATGATGTTTGGGTTATTATAGCTTTGTAATATAATTTGAAGTCAGGTAATATGATTCCTTCCAGTTTTGGTCTTTTTCCTTAGGATAGTTTTGGCTATTCTGGGTCTTTCGTGGTTCCATATAAATTTTAGGATAGTTTTTTCCATTTCTGTGTAGAGTAGCATTGGTATTTTGATAGGGATTGTTTTAAATCTGTAGATTGCTTTGGGTACTATGAACATTTTAACAATAGTTACTCTTCTAATCCATGAACATGGAATATTTTTTTTTTATCTCTTTATTTGATCAGTGTATCATGGTTTTCCTTAATCTTTCATTAAGATCTTTTGCTCTTTGGTTAAATTAATTCCTAGGTATTTATTTTTATGTGTGGCTATTGTAAATGGGATTATTTTTATTTATTTTTCAGATTGTTCACTGTTGGCAAATAAAAATACTACTGATTTTTGTGTGTTGATTTTGTATCCTGTAACTTGACTGAATTTATCAGTTCTAATAGTTTTCTTGTGGAGTCTTTAGGTTTTTCCAGATATAATGTCATATCATCTGCAAACGAGGAAAATTTTACTTCTTCCCTTTCAGTTTGGATTTTCTTTATATATTTCTCTTGTCTGATTGTTCTGTCTAGAACATCCATTACTATGTTGAGTAACACTGATGACAGTGGGCATACTGGTCTTCTACCAGATCTTAGAAGAAGGGCTATCAGTTTTTCCCTATTCATTATGATACTAGCTGTGGGTCTGTCATGTATGGTTTTTATTATGCTCATTTATATTCATTCTCTCCCCAATTTTTTTATGGCTTTTATCACAAATGGATGTTGAATTTTATCAAATGCTTTGTTAGCATCAATTGAAATGATCGTATGGTTTTCCCCATCATCCTGTTGATATGATGTATTACATTGACTGATTTGCATATGTTGAACATTCCTTGAATACCAGGAATAAATCCCACTTGGTCACGGTGAATGATCTTTCTAATGTATTGCTGAATTCATTTTACTAATATTTCATTGAGGAGTTTTGCATCAATATTCATAAGAGATATTGGCCTATAGTTTTCTTTTTTATGTGTGGTTGGTCTTAGTATCAGGGTAATATTAGCCTCATACAATGAATTTGGAAGTATTCCCTCCTCCTCTGTTTTTCAGAATAGTGTGAATAGAATTGGTATTAATTCTTCTTAAAACGTTTGGTAGAAAGCGGGGAAGCCATCAGGTCTTGGACTTCTCTTTACTGGGAGATATTTTATTACAGCTTCGATCTCATTACTTGTTATTACTCTATTCAGGTTTTAGATTTCTTCATGTTTCAACCTTATTAGGTTGCACATATCTAGGAATTTGTCCATTTCTACTAGAATTTCCTATTTACTGGGTATAGTTGCTAATAGTAGCCACTAATGATCCTTTGAATTTCTGCAGTATCAATTGTAATGTCATCTTTTTTATTTTTTATTGTATTTATTTGGATCTTCTCTCTTTTTTCTAGTTAATGTGGCTAAAGGTTTGTCAATCTTGTTTGATTTTTCAAGAAAAAACCATAAATATTTGTTTCATTGATCTTTGATATTTTTTTCTTCACTGCAATTTTATTTATTTCTCCTCTGCTCTTTATTTCTTTTCTGCTGCTACTCTTGGGTGTGGTTTGCCCTTGCTTTTCTGATTCTTTAAGATGCATTATTAGATTGCTTGTTTGAAGTTTTTCTCCTTTTTTGATGTAGGCCCTTATGGCTATAAACTTCCCTCTCAGTGCTGCTTTTGCTGTATCCCATAGGTTTTGGTATGTATTGTTTCTGTTAACATTTGTTTCAAGAAATTTTTCCGTTTTCTTCTTAATTTCTTCATTGACCCACTGCCATTCAGGAACATATTGTTTGATTTCTATATATTTGTATAGTTTCCAAAATTCCTCTTGTTATTGATTTCTAGTTTTATTTCATTGTGGTCAGAGAAGATGCTTGATATTATTTCAGTTTTTTAAAAATATTTTAAGACATATTTTGTGAGCTAACATATGGTCTAATCTAGAGACTGTTCCATGTGCTAAGGAGAGGAATGTGTACTCTACAGCAATTGTGTAAAATGACTTGTAAATATCTGTTAGATCCATTTGGTCTATACTGCAGACTAAATCTGATGTTTCTTTGTTGATTTTGTTTCTGGAATATCTTTCCAATGCTTAAAGTGGGTGTTGAAGTCTCCAACTACTATTGTGTTGGGGCCTGTCTCTCTTTAGCTGTAGTAATATTTGCATTATTTATGTGAGTGCTCCAGTATTGGGTGCATACATATTTAAAATTTTTATATCCTCTTGCTGAATTGACTTGTTTATCATTATATAGTGAACTTCTTTGTCTCTTCTAATAGTTTGGCCTTGAAATCTATTTTATCTGATATAAGTATATCAATTCCCGCTCTTTTTTTGTTTTTATTGGCATGAAATATCTTTTTCCATTCCTTTATTTTCAGTCTATGGTGTCTTTGTAGGTGAAGTGTTCTTCTTGTAGGCAACAGATCAATGGGTCTTGTTTTTTCTTCTTGTAGGCAACAGATCAATGGGTCTTGTTTTTTCATCCATTCTGCCAGTCTGTGTTTTTTAATGGAAGCATTTAGTGTAATTACATTCAATGTTATTATTGATAAGTAAGGATTTTCTCCTGTCATTTTATTATTTGTTCTCTGATGGTTTTGTGGTCTTTTCATCCTGTCTTTCTTTAGTGAAGATGATTTTCTCTGGTGATATGACTTAGTTTCTTGCTTTTTATTTTTTTCTCTCCATTGTATGTGTTTTCGTTTGATATTACCATGAGGCTTGCAAATACTATCTTATAACATATTATTTTAACCTGATAACAGCTTAACACTTTTTGCATAAACAAGCAAGCAAGCCACAAACTAATAAAAGTTTACACTTTAACATTGTCCCTCCACTGTTTAGCTTTTTGCTTTTTCTATTTATATCTTATTATATAGACTATGTCTTCAAAAATTTTTATAATTATTATTTTTAATTGGTTTATTAGTCTTTCTACTTAAGATAAGAATAGTCTGCACACCACAGTTACAGTGTTGTAATATTCTGTATTTTTCTGTGTACTTACTATTACCAGTGAGTTTTGTACCTTCAGGTGTTTACTTACTGCTTTTTTTCTGATCGAAGTACTTTATTTAGCATGTCTTGTAGGACAGATCTGGTGTTGATAAAATCCCTCAGCTTTTGTTGGGAAAGTCTTTATTTCTTGTTCGTGTTTGAAATATATACTATTCTAGGATGAAAGATTTCTTCTTTCAGCTCTATAAATATGTCATGCCACTCTTTCTTGGTCTATAAGGTTTCCACTGAAAAATCTGCTGCCAAAAGTATTGGCGCTATATTGTATGTTATTTGTGTGTGTGTTTTTTTTTTTCCTCATGCTGCTTTTAGGATCCTTTCTTTATCCTTGACTATTGGGAGTTTGAATACTAAATACCATGAGATATTAAATAATCTTTGGGTTAAATCTGCTTGGTGTTCTATACCATTCTTCTACAATGGATATTGATATCTTTCTCTAGGTTTGGGAAGGTCTCTGTTATTTTCCCTTTAAATAAACTTTCTACCCCTATCTCTTTCTGTATCTCCTCTTTTTAAGGCCTGTAACTCTTGGATTTGCCCTTTTGAGACTATTCTCTTGATCGTATAGGCATGTTTCTTATTCTTTTTTCGTTTGTCTCCTCTGTGTAGTTTCAAACAGCCTGTATTCAAGCTCACTAATTTTTTCTTCTGCTTAATCAGTTCTGCTGTTAAAGGACGTTGATGTACTCTTCAGTATGCCAAATACATTTTTAAGCTTTAGAATTTCTTGTTGCTTCATTTTAGTTGCTTAATTCTCTTTGTTAAATTTATCTGATAGAAGTCTGAATTTCTTCTCTGTCTTGTCTTGAATTTCATTGAGTTTCTTCAACACAGCTATTTTGTATTCTCTGTCTCAGTGGCCACAAATCTCTGTTTTTCCAGGTTTGGACCCTGGTGCCTCATTTAGTTCATGTGGTGAGGTCATGTTTTCCTGGGTTGTCTTGATACTTGCAGATGTTCATCTGTGTCAGGGCATTAAAGAGTTAGGTATTTACTATAGTCTTTGCAGTCTGTGCTCATTTGTACTCGTCCTTCTTGGGAAGGCTTTCCAAGTATTGTGAAAGGACATGGATGTTATAAGCTTTAGGGGGCATCCCAAGCCCAGTAACACTGAGGTTCTTACAGACTTGTAAAGGTACCACCTTGATAATCTTATACAAGATCCTAAAGAATTCTCTGGATTATCAAGCAGACTATTGTAGTCTTCCCTTCCTTTCTCCCAAACAAAAGGAGTCTCCTCTCTCTCTCTCCCTCCCTCCCTCCCTCCCTCCCTCCCTTTCCTTGAGCTACCTGAAGCTGGTGGTGGTGTAGCACAAGCACCCTTGAGGCCACCACCTCTAGGACTGCACTGGATCAGGCCTAAAGCCAGCACAGCGTTGGGTCTTGCTCGAGTCCTGCTGTAACCACTTACTGGTTACCTTCTATGTTCTCTCCCTCTCCGTCTCCCTCTCCCTCTCTCTCCTTGAGCTACCTGGAGCTGGTGGTGGTATAACACAAGCACTCTTGTGGCTACCACCTCTAGGACTGCACTGGATCAGGCCTGAAGCCAGCACATTGGGTCTTGCTCAAGTCCTGCTGTAACCACTTTCTGGCTACCATCTATGTTCTCCCAAAGCCCTGCAACTCTACAATCAGCCAGTTACACAGCCAGCAGGGCCTGTTTTCCCCGTCAGGGCAGCAAGTTCCCCTAGGCCCTAGGTGAGTCCATGGGTACCATCCAGGAGCCAGGGACCAAAGTAAAATCCTTAGATGTCCACCTAGTGTTCTGTTGTGGTATGGCCGAGCTTGCCCTCAAACCACATGACATAGTCCTTTGCACTCTTCCCTTCACTTTCCAAAAGCAGAGGAACCTAACCCCATGGCCACCACCATCTCAGGTGTACGGGGAGTACTGCCATTCTACCTCAGATATTTCCTTAAGGCCCAAAGGCTCTTCTGTAAGTCTGTGGTGAATGCTGCCTGGTCTTGAACTCACCCTTCAGGGGAGTATTATACTCTGGCCCAGGGTGTGTCCCAGAATGTCATCCAAGAGGCAGTTCCTGAAAATCCCGAGCCCACTTGATGCTCAATCCCCTGTGGCCAAGCTGGTACCCGAGGTGCAAGACAAAGTACCTTTCACTTTTCCTTCTGCTTTTCTCAAGCAGAAGTTTTGCCTCATAGCCACTACAGCTGGGAATGTGCAGAATCTCACCTGAGGCCAGCAAGTCTCACCATCTCACCCAAGCCCTTGATACCTGTGTATCGCTGCTTATTATTTAGGGCCCAAGGGCTCTTTAGTTTGCAGTTGATGAATCCTACTAGGACTGGGTCCTTCACTACAAGGCTGCGGGTTCCCTTCTGGCCCAGGGTGTATCTAGAAATGTCCAGGAGCTAGAGCCTAGAACAGGGACCTCATGACTCTGACCAGTGCCCTATCCTGCTGTGGCTGAGCTGGTATCCCAACTGCAAGACAAAGTCCTCCTCACTCTTTGTCTCCTCTCCTCAAGTGGAAGGAAGGGTCTCTTTTGGAGCCACAAACTGTACATCCTGGGGTTAGGGGAGGGGTGATGTCAGTACTCCCTTAGATGGTGTCTCAGTAGATCGAATCCCTCCCCACCCCCAGTCCACTGTCAGTGGACCCTGTTCAGCCCTAGGACTCACCTAATTGTTGCAGTCCTTGTGGCCTCAGTTGCTTTTGAAGTTTATTTGCTGCCCCAGAGCATTTTAGTGCCAGCTGGTGAGGCTTGCAGGAACTCAAGTTCTGATTGCTGGGATCAGCAATTCCCCTACGCCTAGGGATGATCAGCTGAGTTTTATCCAGTTTTGCTTTCTGCTATAACAAGGGCAGACCTGAGTTCAATGCCTCATAATTGCCTGCTCTCCTCCTCAGGGCACAGAAACACTCTGCACCACACCTCCACTGCCACAGGATAGGACCAGGGTCCTGTTGACTATTCAAAACTTTTTCTGTGTCTTCAGTGCCTCTTTTAGCAATATGAAGTTAAAACCAGGTACTGTAAGTGCTCACCTGCGTTTTGGGTTTTACGAAGGTGTTTTTTTAGTGTAGATGTTAAATTGGTGTATTTGCAGAGGGTGGCGGAGGCAACAATTGGTGGAGCTTTTTGTTCCACCATCTCACTCCACCCCTCTCTTCAGTAATTGCCTTTTTATTCATATCTTTCATTAATTTGAGGAAATTGTTAGACATTATTTTTGGTTACTGCTTCTTCCTATTCTATCTTCTCTTTCTGGAATCCAATTATACTATACTTTTGAGTGTGTCCCACATGTTTGGTGGCTTTTTATATTTTTCTTCTTTTCTTTTTTCTTGTTGTTTACTTTCTCTGCATCCGTTTGTGAAGGTTTTTTTTATTGTTGTTGATCTATCTTAGAGTTTAGTATTCCTGTGTTCTGTAGTGTTTTTCCCTTTTACCTATGTTTGCATTATTTAACCCTGATGAACTTTGTAGTTTTCCTTCTATTATGTCCATTAAACTTTTTTAGATTCCAGTGCTCTGGTGATATTCTGTAGCATTTCATCCATTTTGTTTATTTTTTTCTATTTTCTTGAACATATTAATCATAGTTTACTTGAAAGTTCTTGGCTGTCAACTTTCAATGCATCTCTTTTGGGGCTTTTTGGTCTGTTTTTTCCTCTCAATTTTGGGTTCTACTTTCTGGCAAATCAAGTAATTTTTAATAATTTTATGTTACATGTAAAAGACTCATATTGGCCACAGATGACTTCATCATAGAACATTCCTCTTTCTACTGTAGGCAGAAAGTGTGAGAAATCAATTACTACAGTCCTATCAGGAATTGAGCTGGATTACAGCTGGGCTAAGAACATGGTGGGTTTTCCATCCCCTCAGTCATGGAAGACACTAGGAGGTTTAGCTCTAATATTCATAGGCTGCAGCCCAGCTCTCTTGTCTCCAGCCTAACCAATATAGCCTCAAAAACTAGCAAATACTTTGACGGGAAATAGGCACTGTACTTTGGTCAGACTTCTTTCCCTAGCATATCTTTGTTTTTCAAGTACTATGAAGAATGCAAAAGATTTCATTTTGCCTTTCATAAGCTTTTTGTCTAGCTTTGCAGGCTTCTTATACCACGAGAACCTACAATTGCTCCAAGGAGGAAAACATCCATGAGCTTGAGTTTATTCAAAATTTTAAGTTTAAATGTTTTAAGAGGTTTCTGGCTAATTCTTCCTTAGCAGAGGTTGTCTACCTAGTAAAGTTAATACTCAGCCTATGCCCAAAATCAACAAACACACACAGTGAGGTGGCTTGGTAGGAAAAGCTGGACATTATCAGTTTTACTCTGGAAAGTTTCCTCCTGTTTGGAATTTTATTTCACTTAATCATTATTATTTCTGCAATTCTCTGATGTCTTTAAAAGCAGCATTTTTATAATTATGTGATGTTTTCCACTGCTGTGACATTTTGCATCCTACCCAGAAACGAAACTCCTGTATTATATTTTTTAATTGATTATTGCTAGGATTAAAATAAAAGATACTTCTGTTTAAATCTCTTTGATTCTGGTTTGTATAATGCTGTGTGTGTCAGGCACTGTTGTAATTGCTTTAAAAATACTAACTCATTTTAATTCTCTGTATTAGTCTGTTTCATGTTGCTGATAAAGACATACTTCAGACTGGGAAATTTACAAAAGAAATAAGTTTATTGGACTTACAGTTCCACATGGCTGGGGAGACTTCACAATCATGGTTGAAGGCAAGGAGGAGCAAGTCACATCTACATGGATGGCAGCAGGCAAAGAGAGAGCGTATGCAGGGAAATTCCCCTTTTTAAAACCATCAGATCTCATGAGACTTATTCATTATTGCTAGAATAGCATGGAAAAACCTGCCCCCATGATTCAGTTACTTCCCACCAGTTCCCTCCCACAACATGGGGGAATTCAAGATGAAATTTGGGTGGGGATACAATCAAACCATGTAATTCCACCCCGGCCCCTCCCAAATCTCATGCCCTCACATTTCATACCCAATCATGCCTTCCCAACAGTCCCCCAAAGTCTTAACATGTTTCAGCATTAAGTCAAAAATCCACAGTCCAAAGTCTCATCCAAGACAAGGCAAGTCCCTTCTGCCTATGAGCCTGTAAAATCAGAAGCAACTTAGTTACTTCCTAGGTATAATGGAGGTACAGGTATACACATTCCAAATGGGGGAAATTGGCCAAAACAAAGGGACTACAGGCTCCATGCAAGTCTGAAATCCAGCAAGGCAGTCAAATCTTTAAGCTGCAGAATGAACTCCTTTGACTCTATATCTCACAACCAGGCCACACTGATTTAAGAGGTGGGTTCCCATGGTCTTGGGCAGCTCCACTCCTGTGGCTTTGCAGGATATAGCCTCCCCGGCTACTTTCATGGGCTGGCATTGAGTGTCTGTGGCTTTTTCAGGCACATGGTACAAGATTTCGGTGGATCTGTCCTTCTGCGGTCTGGAGGACGGTGGCCCTCTTCACAACTCCACTAGGCACTGCCCCAGTAGGGACCCTGTGGGGACTCCAACCCCACATTTCTCTTCTGCACTGCCCTAGCAGAGGTTCTCCATGAGGTCCCCACCCCTACAGCAAACTTCTGCCTGGGCATCCAGGCGTGTTCATATGTCTGAAATCTAGACGGCGGTTCCCAAACCTCAATCCTTGATTTCTATTCACTTGCAGGCTCAGTACCACGTGGAAGCTGCCAAAGCTTGGGACTTGCACCCTCTGAAGCCACAGCTTGAGCTCTATGTTGTCCCCTTTCAGCCAGTGCTGGAGCAGCTAAGATGCAGGGCATCAAGTCCCTAGGCTACATATAGCACAAGGACCCTGGGCCCGGCCCATAAAACCACTTTTTCCTCTTAGTCCTCCAGACCTGTCATGGGAGGGGCTGCTGCAAAGGTCTCTGACATTCTGTGGAGACATTTTCCCCATTTTCTTGGAGATTAACATTCGGCTCCTTGTTACTCATGCAAATTTCTGCAGCCAGCTTGAATTTCTCCTCAGAAAATGGGATTTTCTTTTCTATTGCATTGTCAGGCTGCAGATTTTCCACACTTTTACACTCTGCTTCCCTTATAAAACCGAATGCCTTTATCAGCACCCACGTCACCTATTGAATGCTTTATTGCTTAGACATTTCTTCCACCAGATATGCTAAATCATCTCTCTCAAGTTGAAAGTTCTAGAAATCTCTAGGGCAGGGGCAAAATGCCAGTCTCTTTGCAAAAACATAACAAGAGTCACCTTTGCTCCAGTTCCTAAGAAGTTCCTCATCTCCATCTGAGACTGCCTCATCCTGGACTTTATTGTCCATATTGCTATCAGCATTTTGGGCAAAGCCATTCCACAAGTTTGTAGGAAGTTCCAAACTTTCCCACATTTTCCTGTCCTCTTCTGAGCCCTCCAAACTGTTCCAACCTCAAACTGTTACCCAGTTCCAAAGTTGCTTTCACATTTTTGGGTATCTACAGCAGCACCCCACTCTACTGGTACCAATTTACTGAATTAGTCTGTTTTCACACTATTGATAAAGACATACCCAAGACTGGGCAATTTGTTAAAAAAAAAAGATGTTTATTGGACTTACAGTTTCACACGGCTGGGAGGCCTCACAATCATGGTGGAAGGCAAGGAAGAGCAAGTCACATCTTACGTAGAAGGCAGCAGGCAGAGAAAGTTTGTGCAGGGAAGATTCCCTTTTTAAAACCATCAGATCTCATGGGACTTACTCACTATCACAAGAACAGCACAGGAAAATCCTGCCCCCATGATTCAGTTACCTCCCACCAGGTACCCCCTACAACATGAGGGAATTTAAGATGAGATTTGGGTGGGGACACAGCCAAACCATATCATCCTCATAACAAACATATGCAGTGGGTATAATTATTGTCTGTATTTCATAAGTGAGAAAAATGAGACACAGACAGTTAAATGACTTGTTAAAGGTCACACAGCAAGCAGTTGTGTAGCATATTCAAACCTACAGTCTGGGTTCTTCTATAATAGAGTTAATAGTAGAATAAATACAAAACATCATTCAGTAGATCGTTCCACATGAATGCTATAAACTCACTTCAGAATCATTTACATCATTATGTGTTACTTTCCAATACTCCTTTTCTCTTCATTAGAATGTTGTTTCTAAACTTCTCAATTACTATACCTTCCCTTCTCCCAAAGGTAATCACTGTCCTGATTTCTAGCAAATGAGTTATCTTTACCTCTTTTGAGCTTTATATCAACGGAAGCATTTTGGTGTCTTATGTTTTATTAAATATACAGGAATTGAGTTATCCATTCTTTTGTTGAAGGACATTTAAGTTGTTTCCATTTGCAGGGTATTATCAATAATCCTGCAATGAGCAGACTTGTACATGTCTTTTAATGCACATATGTATGCATTCCTAGATTTCCACCTAATGGACAGGATAGACATGACTTAGAACTACCGAGTCGTGGAGTATGCAAATGAATTCTGCATACTAGAATCTGCACCTTTCTCAAATAGATATACCAGTTTATATTCTCTTCAACATTTTATGAGAACTCTGTTTTGCTTCACATTCTTACTAACAGTATTATCAGTCTTTTTCCATTTTAGTCATTTTGGAATGTAAATAGTGACAGCAAAATATGTTTTTAATTTTTTTCACTGATGATAGGTGTTATTAAACATATTTTCATGTCTTTATTGGCCATTGGGATCTCTTCTTTTGTGAAGTGTCTAAGTCTTTTCTACTTTTTAAGAATTAGGTTACTTATCTTTTTCTTATTAGTAGGTATTTCTTATAAATTTTAGATATGAATCTTATAAATTTTAGATATGAATTTATTCTCCTCCTCGGTTGTTTGCCTTTTTACTCACTTAAAAGTGTCTTTGCTGAACAGAAATTCCTAATTCTAATGCATTGGCTTGACTATCTTTCAGTTATAGTAAATATTTGTTAAGTGAGTGATCTTGAAGGAATTCAGTGGCAGCTGCAAGAGATAGTCATTGTAAAACAAATTCTATATCAAATTTATGTATAAAATATTTTAGGCCAGGCGCAGTGGCTCACACCTGTAATCCCAGCACTTTGGGAGGCTGAGGCAGGCAGATCATGAGGTCAGGAGTTTTAGACCAGCCTGACCAACATGGTAAAACCTCGTCTCTAATAAAAATATAAAAATTAGCCGGGCATGGTGGCCTGAGCCTGTAATCACAGCTTCTCAGGAGGCTGAGGCAGAAGAATCGCTTGAAACCGGAAGGCAGAGGTTGCAGTGAGCCAAGATCGCACCACTGCACTCCAGTCTGGGCAACATGATGAGACTTCGTCTCAAAAAATATGCATATATTTTAGATATGTATAAAATATTTTGGAACACAGAGGAAACAGTGACTAATTCCAACCATAGAGTCAAGGAATTCTTCATGGAGAACATGATGGGAACGACTTCTAAAGCAAAAGAAATACGAACAAATATACTAAATGTAAATAAGCACTGTGGTTTTCGGAAGTTCAAGTGTGTCTAAAGTCAAGGGATTATTAATTCTATTTGCAGGAAATAAGAAGGTAAGTTAGGCTGGAGTCACATTTTAAAGGAACTGTATGTTTTGGTCGGGGGCGTAGTTTCTAAAGATTTTGAAGCAGAGGAAAGACATTTTCAGATTTGTTTCAGGGGATATGCTGTTTTTATGAAAATGGATTGGAAAGAGACAGAGACAGACCACTTAGTGTGCTTAATAGCAATCTAGGTGAATGATGATAAAAATAAGGCTAATGCCTGTGGCAACAGGAATGGAAAGTATTGGGGGTATATCACAGTGGTTAATAAAGCAAGCTCTGCACCTTAATAGGATGGTGACCTTGTCTTTATCTTAACCATTCTGAGTTTTCCTAAAAAATAATAATAAAACCTACTGTTGTCATTATGAATATTAAATATTTGTAAAGTACTTAGCAAAGTACTTACATAGTAAAGGAAAACTATGTGATGTGATTCAAATAGACTTCAGAAACAAGAAATACAATTAAAGGTTAATTCAGTGTTTTCACTTAGACAATTTCATAAGAGTCCCAGTCCCTGAGTTAAGGAATTCAAAAGAAGCAGCATAGTTTGGGGGAATAATGACTATTAGGAGTCTTTAGGGTATACAAGTAACACCATACAAGTGGAAATCTATTTGCTCCTCCAATTAAATAGTGTAGTCCTTATTTCTTATTTGTTCAGTGTTAACGATTTTCACCCCTTTTGTTTTCTCTTCTGGTACTATTCACTTAACTGAGAGTACGCTTTACTATGTTATTCTCAGAGTAAGAGCATCCCAGAGGATTGGTAGAAGAAATGCAACACTTTCAAGTATAAAATATCAAATAGTCAGGTTTTATCTCTACTGTATTTGATCACCTAGTCCCTTATTTTTTTAAAGCAGAATGTAGTATTATCATTGTATAATGTGGAGTAGGTAATTTTCCTCTCAAATCAGAACATTCTGATCTGGTAAAGAGAATAGTTCTTGGCTCTCTTTGAAAAGATAGATTAAACCTACCTGTCTTTTTGCTATTTTTTGCTGCCTATAGATAGATCAGTGTTCTATTGTTCCTCTTACTATTATATAATATCTTTACACAGAAGTCTTGGCTAAAATTCCATCAGATTATTATACTTCTTTAACCTTACTAAAATGAATTTCCTCCACTACTCTTTACATATAAATACATGTATTTATATAGACATATAAAGTCTGTAGTAACATCTGTAGTATCAGTGTTTCTTTACTACTGGAAAACTAAACCATAGTGCCAATTACTAAAAATTATTTGAAAGCCAGACCTCTATATTCTCCATAGGGCTAAATATTAGTGAACTAAATAATAAAACTGTTTCCAGATGTCTTTTGTTAAAGATTTTTTAAAGTCCGGCTAGTTTTTTGTATTTTTTAGTAGAGACGGGGCTACTCTGGAGACTCACGCAGGAGAATGGCGTAAACCCGGGAGGCGGAGCTTGCAGTGAGCTGAGATCCGGCCACTGCACTCCAGCCTGGGTGACAGAGCGAGACTCCGTCTCAAAAAAATGATTTTTTAAAATATTAATATAGTTTAGTTAATTACATAATATATATTATCCATGCCTAATTGTTTGTCTTAACTATATTCATCATGGAATAAAATGTTCAAAGGAAAAGTGACATTATGTATGAAACTTTGACCAAAATATGTCATTGATGTTTGAGACAAGGTAATGAAACTATCACAGAAATTCTTCTTTTTCTTACTAATATATAATAATATGAAGATGTATTCTCACATCAAATTTTGGTATATACAGAAGTCAGTAGTAATATGATTTGGCCAAGTACTTTTGCTTTCATAATAGTTTTATAATCTTTGTGTGTGTATGTGTACATACAAAGAGGCACTTAATTTTTTAGTTCCTGTTATATACCCAGATTTATATCAGATGCTTTCTGTTCTCATTTCCTTTCATTCTCCTAATGGTGGTCCAAGTTTCAATAACTTGCCTATGAGCACAAAGCTAGTAAGTAGACTAAAACTGGAATGGGTACCCAAGTCTGTCTTACCCTCAAACCTATTCCTTTTCTATTACCTCTGCTTCTACTTCCCTGCCTCACAGTCAGAAAATTGATAAAGGTAAAGTGTTGTTTGTCAATGTGAAAAACTAAAAGTAGTTTTTAAAGTAGATAGAATATTGTGCAGACTTAAAATAATTATAGTGAACTAAATTTGTTAATACAAATTGATTATTTATGACATATTGTCAAATTGAAAATGCAAATTAAAACATCCATGTGTGGAAACAATAAACCCTGGGGATTTCAAAAGCAGGGAGGAGCAGAGTGGGGGCAAGGGTTGAAAAACTACCTATTGGGTACTATGTTCACTACTTGGGCAGTGAGATCATTAGAAGCCCAAACCTCAGCATCATGCAATATACCCGTGTAACAAATCTGCACATGCACTCCTGAATCTAAAAATAAAATAAAATGTAAAAACAAAGGATTTGTCATTCTTGGAAGGACAGAAAAAATTCATGTGTGTGTATTTTTTTGTGTGTGAGAATATTTGTGAAGTATGGTCAACAAAGGTTTTAAATTGGTTATCTAAGAAAATGTTTGTGATTTTTAAATTTCCTTATACTTTTTTGTCAATTGAATTATTTTTGGTCTTTTTAGTAAGCATGTATTTTAAGAATCATAAAAATCACTTAAGACTACCCTTACATTCAGCAAAAAAAAAAAAAAAATTATATATATATATATATATATGAACAGTTTAAAATATAGAAAATCTATTTTTTACCAACTGTCATTTCTATAACCTAGTTTACAATTGTATAACAGATGATACATTTAATTAAATCTCTTACACATAGTCATCCATTTTTTGCATATTGCATATTCTAGAACAGTGAGTAAAATGGCTTGAAATGCCAAACTCATGGAGTTGATACTACATTTTATTGACAAATAAAATAATAGGTGTTTAAGCTACTTTGAGAGTAAGCTTCATTCCAGTATAGTTGAATGGCTCCTATTAGAGCTCCTATCTGTATCACAAATAACTAATATAAACTCTAAACCAAACAAACAAACAATAACTATCTGAAAGCACTGGAGAGTGATCTATAAAGTAGGCAGATTCTACCATTTGGAAGAAGGCACTGGTTGATTATCCCATACTTATAACTTTTAGCCTGAGAGTAGGCCCCAGTCTGGTCTAATTGGCAGCTAAAACCTGCTGACTTATTGGCTACAAGAACAGTTTGGGGAAACTATAGCTGCATTAAAGTAAAAAGGGAAATCCTAGAAAGGAGAGAGCCAAAGAGGGGAGCCTGAAATTCTGTATATAAACTCCCTATATTTCTGGCTGACCTCTGAGCCATGAATGAGCTGGGTGGACTACAAACAGCACAACTAGGGCTAAAGCGATTGAACTGAAATTTGAATTGCCATCCCCTGCTTAGCAGAGTTTGCAGTTAGATCTGCCTAAATCATTGCTTACTAAAATTTTAAAAAATCAATAATATAACAAAATCCAGTGTCTATTTAACATATCATTCAGTGTCCAGCATATAGTCTGAAATTATTTTACAAAGAAACAAGTAAACATGACCTATTCTTGAGAGAAAAGATAATCAATTGAGACTAACCCCAAGATGACCTACCTATTGGAATTAACAGACAAAAATTCTAAAGCAGCTTCTATAATCATAATCCAGTAGTAAAGGAACATAGGCCTGTAATGAATTAAGAGATAGGAAATCTTAGCAGAAAAAAAAAATAGAAACTATGAAAAAGAACCAAATAGGAATCTAAGAAGTGAAAAATAAAGTAGCTGAAAAGTGTTTAAGGGTATCTTCTTTAAATCTAAGGCGCCACCTGAGCCAGTGAAATCATTTAGTAAACATATAGCATCATGAAATAAAACTATCTAATCCAGCTCTATAAAGCAGTTTGAACTGCTTTCAGACCAACAAAATTTATTCCTACTTATTTGTGTATGGTGGTCAGCAAGGGAGGGGGACCTACTGTGCTCCTGTGTGCTGGCTGGGCAAGTAAAGCAAAAGCCACCTGTGCAGAGATGCATCAGCAAAGTGATGTGGGGAGTGCCACAGGTCTGGGAAAACTGCACAGGCTGGGGAGGGAGTGTTGAGGGAACACCTCAACCATTGTTTACTGTTGGAACATATTAATGTATCCGTGCATGTTGAAATTATATGTAGAATAAAAGGAAAATTAGAAAATATTCCAGATTTTACTCTGGAAAATTATTTTTGACTACAGGAGAGAAACTGCACTAAAGATAATTCAGTATTTTAGCTTAGCATTTTTTATAGGCTATACAGTATCAATTTAGTAGTAGACAGTAGTATAGCTAGTTTAAGAGTTCTATAAACTACCCTTACTGACAGTCTGATTCCTTTATATAATTTTTTTTACTGAAGTCAAAGTTATAATGTTAGAGAAAAGTACCATTTCTAATCAAGTATTTATACAACATTTAATTTTTTGTGTATGTTTTGCTAATAGTGCCTATTATAAACTCAATATCTTTTATAATTATTTTATAATTGAATTCAAACAAATGACAACAAAAAACACTAAAAGAATGGTTTGCAGGGGCAAGGGCAAGATGGCCGACTAGACACAGACAAGTGGAACAGCTCCCATGGATGTACTGAGACAACAGGCATGCTTTTAACAGATCTTTACAGGGAAGGCATCAAGAGTGGACTGAGAGAAGACACAGAAGCTGGGCTAAAGGAAGAGAAAGCTGGGAATGCTGCATGGGCTTCTGTGCACCAGGACTCATTTTTGAACCACAACAACTCCAGAAGCATGGGTGAGTTGAACTGGCAAGGAGCAACCCACTCTCACCATGGGCCTCTGGAACCCCAGCAAGAGGGGACCCCTCAACCACCACAGACACATGAGGTGGCAGGGAGAGTTACTTAGAGAAATCTTAAGGGCAGCAAGCCAGCTGATGTGGAGCCCAGAGGGTTTGGTGCAGAAGTAACTGTAGTGGAGCATGGCCAGGGACAGCCATCCCCCTAGACTTGGCTTGCTCCCCTAAGTAACTTTAGTCCTAGGGGAACTGTTGGACCTTATCTGTCAAGGGCAGTCTTGCACAGCAGACAGGGCTGGTCTGACCTGAGCACCCCTTGGTCTGCTGCCATATCCTGGGGCCCTAGCCTGGCCATGCCTGCTGGCAGGGTAGTGTTGAGGTCCCTGGGTGCCCACGCCATAACTTCAGCACTGATGGACCATGCCTGACTGGTAGAGAGCTTCAACGAGGCATGCCTATGGCCACGCACCAGCCTGCATACTCCCTCCCCAGCCTGTGCAGCTTTCTCAGACCCATGGTACTCCCCACATCAGTTTGCTGATGCATGTCTGCACAGGTGGCTTTTGCTTTACCTGCCCAGCCAGCACAGAGGAGCACAGTCTGCCCCCTTCCCTTACTGACCATCATTGCAGACACCCTTGGCAAGCACAGAGCTGGCAAGTCTCACTCCTGTCAGCACCCAGCCCTTGTACTAACATTGCACAAAGAACTGTGGATCATCCCACACCCTGAACAGTCACTCATTTGAGGGGCACAGAGAAGGCACCCAGATCGGTGCTGGCCAGCACCCCGCCCTCAAGCCAACACCACCTCCATTGCAACAGCACAGTCTCCAGTAGGGGCCCCCTATCCCCCAACAGCTGTGTGACCTCCACCACTATGGTGAACACCTGTAGGGAGGCAGGCACCCCTGCATCTGTTAGCACTCTTCTGCAGATGCTGCACCTCAGAACCCCCAGCACAATGGACTCTACCTCAAAGAGGTCAAAATTGGGGCCCAATGCAAATATCCCAGAGTTAAAGCACACAGTCCAGGAGTTGGGAGCTGAGCATTGGCCTCCAAAAATATTCCAAAAACAAGATTGGATTCTTCCAGTCAGATGAATCCATCTTATACCATAATCAAACCCTCAAGGTTATCAAATAGGATAAAAGAAAAAATATCCAAAGGTCAGCAACCTCAAAGATTGAAGATAAATAAGCCCACAAAAGTGAGAAAGAATCAGTGCAAGAATGCTGAAAACTCAAAAAGCTAGAGTGCCTTCTTTCTTCCAGATGACCACACCATCTCTCCAGCAAGGGTTCAGAACAAGGCTCAGATGGCTGAAATGATAGAAATACAATTCAGAATATGGGTAGAAATGAAGATCATTGAGCTACAGGAGTATGTTGAAACCCAGTGTAAAGAAGGTAAAAATCATGATAAAACATGGCGGGAGTTGACAGACAAAATAGCCAGTACGGAAAAGAACATAACCAACCTGATAGAGCTGAAAAACACACTGCAGGAAGTTCATAATGCAATCACAATTATTAATAGCAGAATAGACCAAGCTGAGAAAAGAATCTCAGAGCTTAAAGGCTGGCTTTCAGAAATAAAACAGGCAGACAAGGATAGAAAGGAAAAAAAAGGCATGAAAAGGAATGAACAAAACTTCCAAGAAATATAGGATTATGTAAAGAGATTGAATCTGCAACTGATTGGTGTCTCTGAAAGAGATGGGGATAATGAAACCAACTTGGAAAACATGTTTCAGGTATCATCCATGAGAACTTCCCCAGCCTAGCTAGAGAGGCCAACATTCAAATTCAGGAAATGCAGAGAACTCCAGTAAGATACTTCACATGAAGATCATCCCCAAGACAGGTAACCATCAGATTCTCCCAAGTAAAAATGAAAGAAAACATGTTAAAGGCAGCTAGAGTGAAAGGTCAGGTCACCTCCAAAGTGAAGCCCATCCAACTAACAGCAGACGTCTCAGCTGAAACCCTACAAGCTAGAAAAGACTGGGGCCCAGTATTCAGTATTTTTAAAAGGAATTCCAACCCAGAATTTCATATCTGCCCAAACTAAACTTTATAAGCAAAGGAGAAACAAGATCCTTTTCAGACAAGCAAATGCTAAGGAAATTTGTTACTACCAGACCTACCTTATAAGAGTTCCTGAAGGAAGCACTAAATGTGGAAAGGAAAGACCATTAACAGCCACTCCAAAAACACATTGAAGTGCACAGATCAGTGACACTACAAAGCAACCACATATGTCTGCAAAGTAACCAGCTAACATCATGATGACAGGATCAAATCCACACATATCAATACTAACCTTAAATGTAAATGGGCTAAATGCCCCAATTAAAAACACAGAGTGGCAAGCTGGATAAAGAACCAAGACCCATTGATACGCTGTCTTCAAGAGACCCATCTCACATACAATGGCACACATTGGTTCAAAATAAAGGGATGGAAACAAATCTACCAAGCAAATGGAAAACAGAAAAAGATAAGGGTTGCAGTTCTCCTTTCTGACAAAAGAGACTTTAAACCAACAAAGGTTATAAAAGACAAAGAAGGGCATTACGTAATGGTAAAAGGTTCAAATCAACAAGAAGATCTAAGTCTCCTAAATATATATGCACCAACACAGGAGCACCCACATTCATAAAGCAGGTTCTTAGGGACCTTCAAAAACACTTAGACTCCCACACATTAATAGTGGAAGTCTTTAACACCCCACTGACAATATTAGACAGATCACAGAGAAAGAAAATTAACAAATATTCAGGTCCTGAACTCAGCCCTGAGTCAAATGGACCTGATAGATATCTAAAGAACTCTCCACACAGCAGTGTTCTTGTTATTGTCACATGGCATATACCCTAACATTGATCACATCATCAGAAGTAAAACACTCTTGAGGAAATACAAAAGAACTGAAATCATAACAAACAATCTCTAGGACCATAGTGCAATCAAATTAGAAATCAAGACGGAGAAATTTACTCACAACCGTACAATTGTGTGGAAACTGAATAACCTGCTCCTGAATGACTGTTTGGTAAATAATGAAATTAAGGCAAAAATCACTAAGTTCTTTGAAACTAATGAGAACAAAAATACAACATACCAGAATCTCTGAGACACAGATAAGGCAGTGTTAAGAGGGAAATTTAGGCCAGGCACGGTGGCTCACGCCTGTAATCCCAGCACTTTGGGAGGCCGAGGCAGGCGATCACAGGTCAGGAGATCGAGACCATCCTGGCTAAGATGGTGAAACCCTGTGTCTACTAAAAATACAACAAAAATTAGGCAGACGTGGTGGCAGGTGCCTGTAGTCCCAGCTACTCGGGAGGATGAGGCAGGAGAATGGCGTGAACCTGGGAGGCAGAGCTTGCAGTGAGCCAAGATCGCACCACTGCACTCCAGTGTGGGTGACAGAGCAAGACTCTGTCTCAAAATAAAAAAAAAAAAAAAAGAGGGAAATTTATAGAACTAAATGCCCACATCAAAAAGTTAGAAAGATCTCCAGTTAACAATCTAACATCACAACTAAAAGAACTAGAGAACCAAGACCAAACAAATCCCAAAGCTAGCAGAAGACAAGAAATAACCAAAATCAAAGCTGAACTCAAAGAGATTGAGACAAAAAAAAAATGTCTATTATAATGGATGAGTATAAGGCTCCAGATAGATACAAAGAATGATGACTTAGTAAACTTACTCTCTCTTAGCTCTATTACTGTCCCTGTCTTTCTCTTTGATGAGTTGTTTACTCTTTGGCAAAAGTAATTTTGCTAAAAATTTCTATAATGATGTTTTTTATTATTGTTAAATAAATGTAAAGAAAACATTATCTGTTTATAAATACATGTATTTCTGAAACAGTTTTCTTAAGTATACCATCTCTAATAACACCATAATACACTAATCTATTATGTTATATTAATTTGTTCATATCTCTGACGTCTGTAACATCAAGCACATTTGTCATGGTTTTTAAAATAATACATATGTATGTTTGTATGTGTGTATATATATATATTTATGGCACATTCTAGGCATATTCATTGCACATACTAGGTATTTGCATGTTTCTTAAACTGAAAATTAACATATAATCATATTCTTAAGACTTTCTGCCAATTTATTTAAATATAACACATCAAGCTTACCTTTAGAACTATTCTGAAGCTTTTTATAAAAGATAAAGTTATCATTAATGAAATACAAATTGGAAATAGTCAGAAAAAGAAGAGGATGCCAAAATGTTAACTGTGAAAGTAGTTGTTTTTATAGTGTATTGTTACATTAAAAACCATCACAAAATTTGGTGGCTTTAACACATATAGTGATTTGTTATTTTTCACAAGTCTGGGCTTTTTGAGTGGGAATATCTTCTTCTGGTCTCATTATTTCAGCCACATGAGTCTAAGGTCACTCATGTAGCTGACATAATGTCAGCTCAGTTGGGTCTGAAGAATCTAAGCCTCACTCAGATGCGTGGGACCTTGGTGCTGGCTATTCCACTAGACCCTTCTCTCCAAATGGTCACCCATCATTCCATTTTCCAGCCCAGCCTTCCTGACATGGTAGTAGAAGTTTACCAAAGAGTGAAGACAGAAGAATGAAAACCTTTTGAGACCTAGGCTTCAGAACTGCCACACCATAACTTATTGCCCCATTCCATTGATCAAATCAAGTCAGAAATCCAGCCCAGTTGGCAAGGGTTGTGGAAATAGACCCCACCTCCTGACAGGAGGATCTACAATGACTGTATAACCGTATTTAATTTACCACAGTAGTATAAGTGTAATTATTAAGTATAAAATTTGTCTCTAAACTTACTGACCATGAGCACTAAGTATCAGAATGAAGAATGAATAAATGTTTATAATCCCTCTATTTTTTTAACTTTAAATTGAAGTTTAGGGGTACATGTGTAGAATGTGTAAGTTTGTTACATAGGTAAACATATGTCATGAGGGTTGGTTGTACAGATTATTTCATCACCAGGTATTAAGCCTAGTACCCATTAGTTATATTTCCTGCTTCTTTCCCTCCTCTCACCCTCCACTCTTCAACGTGTCCCAGTGTGTATTGTTCCCCCATGTGTTCTCATCATTTAGCTTTCACTTCTAAGTCAGAACATGTGGTATTTGGTTTTCTGTTCCTGCATTAGTTTGCTAAGGATAATGGGATGCAGCTCCATCCGTGTCCCTGCAAAGAACATGATCTCATTGTTTTCTGTGGCTGCATAGTATTGCATGGTATATGGGTACCACATTTTCTTTATCCAGTCTGTCATTGATGGGCATTTTGGTTGTTTCCATGTCTTTGCTATTGTGAATAGTGCTGAAATGAATGTACATATGCATGAGTCTTTATAATATAATGATTTATAATCATTTGGGTATATACTCAGTAATGGGATTTCTGAGTCGAATGGTATTTCTGTGTGTAGGTCTTTGAGGAATCGCGACACTGTCTTCCATAATAGTTGAACTAATTTACACTCCCACCAACAGTGTAAAAGTGTCCCTTTTTCTCCACAACCTTACCAGCATCTGTTATTATTTGACTTTTTAGTAATAGTCATTCTGACTTGCATGAGATGATATCTCATTGTTGTTTTGATTTGCATTTTGCTAATCAATGATGTTGAGCTTTTGTTCATATTCTTATGGGACACATGTATACCTTCTTTTGAGAAGTGTCTGTTCATGTCCTTTCCCCACTTTTTTATGATTTTTTTCTTGTAAATTTATTTAAGTTCCTTGCAAATGCTGGATATCAGACCTTTGTCAGATGCATAGTGGGCAAAAAATTATTTCCCATTTTGTAGGTTGTCTGTTTACTTTTTCGATAGTTTCTTTTGCTGTACAGAAGTTCTTTAGTTTAATTAAATCCCACTTGACAATTTTTGCTTTTGTTGCAATTGCTTTTAGTGTCTTTGTCATGAATTCTTTGCCCATGCCTATGTCCTAAATGGTATTGCCTAGGTTGTCTTCCAGGGTGTTTATAGTTTTGGGTTTTATATTTAAGTCTTTAATCCATTTTAAGTTAATTTTTGTATATGATGTAAGGAAGGGGTCCAGTTTCAATTTTCTGCATATGGCTAACCAGTTCTCCCAGAACCTTTTATTGAATAGGTTGTTGCTTGTTTTTGTCACATTTGTCAAAGATCAGAGAGTTGTAGGTGTGTCGTCTTATTTCTGGGTTCTCTATTCTGTCCCTATTGCTTGTTTTTGTCAGGTTTGTCAAAGATCAGACAGTTGTAGGTATGTGGTCTTATTTCAGGGTTCTCTATTCTGTTCCATTGGTCCAGTGTCTTTTTGTACCAATACCATGCTGTTTTGGTTACTGTAGCCCTATAGTATAGTTTGAAGTCAAGTAGCAGGATACCTCCACCTTTGTTTTTTTCCTTAGGACCACGTTGGCTATTGAAATCCCTTTATTTTTGAATGAGCATACAAATGACAAAGAATTCAAACAAGGCAAAAATGTAAAAAAGGAGTAAAAAAATAAAATATACTTCAAATTTAACTACCCAAGAGTAGTCAATATTAACATTGTTTATAAAACATTCCATCATCCTTCAATGACTATTATGTAGCTAGAAGAATGTATGGATGTTTAAATGAGTGAAAGACATAGCTATATAAACAATTAGGATAATTTTCTGAAGCTAATATATAGTAGCATTTATTTGCACTTAAACAGAAGAAAAGGGAACTGAGTAAAAGAGCCTATTGACTTTGAAATAACTTTTTTATTATGAGATATATGCTGAAATCCCTCTAAATTTTAAAAAATAGGAAAATCATTAATAGGTTACAGTCAAATGTTAACTGTATTTTAAACCTTAGACACGATTGGTTGAATCTTGCTATGAAAGATAAGGATATTTGCACTATTACCTTTCTTCCCACCTACCCTCTCCTTCAAATTTCTGTTTATTATATGATTTTTCAGAAAAAAAAAAACTGATAAAACAATATCCCGTCCTCAAATTAGTGCTTATTTCAAACTTATTGCAGAGATGTAGGAAGAAAAACAAAAAGCCCAGACTGTATCAGATCTGGAACTTGTACAGAAAAAAAAATAGGTGAAGCAAGACCAGAGACAACATATAGTCTTTGTTGGAATACTCTGCTCTTCTGAAATTTTATTAATGTCCAGTGCTAGAATTTTTCTTCCTAGATAAGGGTTTAGCTCATGATTATGTGGGGAGTGTCATCAAGTTTAAGATTAGTTTTTCAATTCAGTGTGCATTCGTTTCTAGAACCTTCATCTTGAATGTGATCAGCCCTCCATTGCATGTTTCTTATAGAAGCTGCTTAAATAAGAAAAAGATATGGAGTCTCTTTTAGTTTGTATCTCTGTAAATTTAGAGGTATTCATGAGAATTTGTAAGATTTCGAGAATTCACCATTATGACCTCTGTGGAGTCCAGAGTAGCATTAGGAGCCTCACAATGATGAATTATGAGTCTCAAAGATCTTTTGTTTCTGTCCTTAACCATCCAACTTTTGAGACTTATGAAGCTCTGTCATTTGCTTATTTGATTGTTGCTTGTGGAGGTTTTTCCTCTTTTATGTTGATTTTGTGAGATATTAAGAGGGGGATTTTTGTGATACACCTTTGTTCTACTGAAGATGAATGGAATGGAATACTAGAAATGCAAGGCAATAATTTTTTAAAGAAATATTCTCCACATAAGGAAAAGTTAATCACTAAAATAAACAATGTCCTCAGCCTCACTTTTGCAACAGATGCAGAGGGATTTTTCATAAGTTGCTTTCATGAAAAAAATCTTCAATGACCCCTCATTTGATATAGGCAGCTGAATATTAAAGTTTTCTCAGAATACAGTGGATCTAACAGGTACAGAAACAAATATGGCAAGATAAATTGCTTTCTAAGTAAGCTAAGATAAATTACTGAGATAAATTTAATAAATTGGTACAGTAAATAGCTAAGATAAACTGCTTTTTTAACATGATAGAAAAAACACTCAGTATCTAATGTGGCACATAGTTCAGTTTAATATGTATACATACATCACCTTGAGGTATCTTTCTTAAAATGCAGCTTCTGATTCAGTAGATCTTGGATGGAACTTCAAATTGTGTATTTCTAATTCCATAACACCACTGGTGTCAGTTCTCAGATCATACTTTTAGTAACAAGATTCTAGAAAACTATAGACAAAGAGCTCCTCTACTTGACTGAATCCTTGAGACTAGAAACACTGCCTTATTTATCTTTGCATTGCTGTTCTCTAAGGAAGTACCTGAATAAAAGTTTGCCCTGAAATATTTTCTTGTTAAATGAATTAATGAATCAGATGCATGACAGCTACGGCCCTGGAAAACTGGAATTCTATACTGGTGGGTGAGGAAGAATTCTTTTGTTTTGAAAAACAAGTGACTGAATGATAGGATTTCTATTTTGTCTTAAAATCTAAAAGCCTTACTAAAACTTTTGCTCACATGAAATCTGCCATACATAACATTAGCTACTTTGGCCAACAAAATATTACCTCCCAAATGCTTGAATAGATTCTTAACTGCTCTCAAGATAACAAATGTTATTCAAGTGAAACAAATCTATACATTAAGTGTTACCGGTTATCCATCCTGGAAATAGAAAAACTTTAGTAATATTACTGTGGTAAAACTGATTTTTGTTTGTTTGTTTTGAGATGGAGTCTTGCTTTGTCACCCAGGCTAGAGTACAGTGGCACATTCTCAGCTCACTACAACCTTTGCCTCCCTTGTTCAAGCGATTCTCTTGCCTCAGCCTCCCAAGTAGCTGGGATTACAGGCACCTGCCACCGTGCCTGGCTAATTTTTGTATTTTTAGTAGAGACAGGGTTTCACCATCTTGGCCTGGCTAGCCTCCACCTCCTGACCTTGTGATCCACCCACCTCGGCCTCCCAAAGTGCTGGGATTACAGGCGTGAGCCACCGCGCCCGGCCAAAAACTGATTTTAAACTGTGTGAATTCTTTTTTTTTTTTTTTTTTTGAGACGGAGTCTTGCTCTGTCGCCGGGGCTGGAGTGCAGTGGCCGGATCTCAGCTCACTGCAAGCTCCGCCTCCCGGGTTCACGCCATTCTCCTGCCTCAGCCTCCCGAGTAGCTGGGACTACAGACGCCCGCCACCTCGCCCGGCTAGTTTTTTGTATTTTTTAGTAGAGACGGGGTTTCACAGTGTTCGCCAGGATGGTCTCGATCTCCTGACCTCGGGATCCGCCCGTCTCGGCCTCCCAAAGTGCTGGGATTACAGGCTTGAGCCACCGTGCCCGGCCAAACTGTGTGAATTCTTTGTGGGCCTACCCAACTATCTGTGAAATTTACCCTTGAGTAATTGAACAGATTGTCTTCTTAGACTAGTAGTTTTCAGTTGCTGGCTACATTTTAGAATTACCTGGGAAGCTTTTAAATATCCCAGTGCCTAAGCTATACCAAAGAGGTGAGACTCAAGTATTTTTTAATTTCCGCAGTTAATTCCGTTGTGCACTCAAGGTTGAGAACCATTACTTGACTATTGGCTCTTTGAAATCTGAGTCAGTGTTCCTCTTATTTTTAACTTTTAACACTTAATACATGGTAGATACTTCATAAATTTTTACTTAGTCAACAGATGAATTATCTTATAAGGAAGTATTATCTGAGGCAAAACAGGAGCATTCTTCAGTATAAAGGGACCATTTTTACTATCTTTATTAGCATCTTAAAATTTGAAAGTTTGAATACCCTCTTAATATTAATACTGAAAGTTGGTATTTGATATAAACATTTTGGTGTTTAGATATTTTGTTGATGCAACTTGGATTTCATATCACTTTTTATCAAGATCTGATATAAATGGATTGCGATCAGAGGTGAGAAAACTGTGGCACAGGCATTTCACTTCCATAATGGAAGTACTTAGGAATGTTACAAAGAGATCTAAGGTGTTCTAGGGTACATCAGTTGGAAAACAAAGACGGTTAATCTACACATTGCTGAGTTGTGGTATCAACCGTGGTTTTGTTTTTTGTTTATTGTTTTCCTGAGAGAGAGTCTCACTCTGTCACTCAGGCTGGAGTTCAGTGACGCGATCTCAGCTTACTGCAACCTCTGCCTCCCAGATTCAAGTGATTCTCTTGCCTCAATCTCCTGAGTAGCTGGAAGTACAGGCGTGCTCCACCATGCCTGGCCAATTTTTGTGTTTTTAGTAGAGACGGGTTTTCGCCATGTTGGCCAGGCTGATCTCGAACTCCTGACCTTACGTGATCCAGCCGCCTCGGCCTCCCAAAGTGCTGGGATTACAGGCATGAGTCACTGCTCCCAGCTGTTTTTTTTTTTTTTTTTTTTTTTTTTAATATACCGGAAAGAATAGAGAGCTATTTACAAGAGTGAGTATTTAAGCTTTTCTACTTTTTAAAATGAAGCACAGACAATTGAAGTTTTAACTTTGGTTTATGAAACCACTTTATAAGCACCTTTATTACAATAATCATTGATTTTTGAGGGGCTTTCTCAGAACAAAATTATAACTATATCAGGGATCAAAATTCTTTAGATGGGCTCTCAGTTATCTACAATTTATGTTTTTAAAAAATAGTTTGTTGCCATTCATTAATCATTGCACAGAAAAGTTTCCTTTATTTGGAGCTCTGAGCTCTGCATTTCTATGATACCAGAATAAAACACAAATCTGCAAAGAAAGGGAAAAAAATCATTTTTTAGGTCTTGGATTTATTCTAAATAATCATCCTACATTTAGTGTCACTGATGAATTTGAGAACTGAGGGCACTGTATTGTACATCTCAGTATCAGCCTGCTATTTGTATTTCACACGAGTTATTGGCAATTAAATGATGAATTATATTTTTAAATTTTGACTCTGAATTGTAAAAACGTGATGAAACAATATAATACCAATGCAAGTATATGATTATAATTTAATGAGCACTTAATTGCCCTTTTTAGCAAATGGCTAAAATGTAGGATGGGTTGATAGAATTAGCAAGAATAGGAGAAGTCAGCAGATAGAGATCCTAGTTCACTTTGTTACAAACTAGGTGTGTAACTTTGTAAATTATTTAAGCACATTGTACTTCAGTTGCTCATTAGAAAATAAAGAGGCACATCTGCTAAAGAGCCTGCCAGCTCCAGAATTTTATGACATGTAATTCTAATCTCTATAACTGTCATAGTAGTGTCTTTTGAATGGCTAAAAAGAACTTCAGATGCCATTAATTATAAGCTCTTTATTTATGGTTTTTCTTATGTTTTATTTACTTTCAAGAATGTGATACTTGCATCCTCATTTTCTATAATTAATAAAATAAGTACTCAAAATTTCAGTGCCTTTTGATCAAGAGTGAAACTGTTCCATGAATTGTGCTTAAAAATTTTCTTACTGACTGTTGAAAAGAATCTGTGTTTCCTCACTGAATATAAAGTGTCCGAGGACTGGGATGTTTTGAGCAAGCGGGCAAGTTCTTCTGCACATGACTATACTATTGTTTTCTTTCAGGAAACCCTGATAGATTGGTGTGATGAAAAGGAACTTAATTTGATATTAACAACTGGAGGAACAGGGTTTGCACCACGAGATGTCACTCCAGAGGTGAGATGTACATGCCTTTTCATGTTCAAGGATTAAACTAATCATGTTTTTTTTAATCCTTTTTACTATATTTATATTATTTTTATAACTTTGCTAGGCATAACAAATAACTTGTAGTTCTAATAATGTGAAAATTTTGCTGTGGATGAATTGTGAAAAATGTTTCTTGACTTTTTTTCTTTGGGCTTAAACTAGAAATGATACAATATGAGGAAGATTAAAGTGATCCAGAGGTAATCTGTCATTTGCTTGATGTCAGCCTAATTTTAGGCACATTTTCAAAGGAAGTGATAGCAGAATTCTGATGGTTAGCATGGCATCTGGTCTGATGTGCTTTGTCAATATAATTCTTTTCTTTAGGTACCCTTGTCATTTGTCTAAAATTACACTAAGATGACTGCAATAGAATATACTGATTTTACAATACTTTTGTTGAAAAGGGATATATTTTCCACAGTTCTAAATGTGAACAGCATTTAAATGCAGAATTTAATGAGCCCAAAAGTAGAATTAATATCTAGGCTTAAGAACACAAGAATCATCTTCAACTTGTTTATATATGGAAATAAAAATTAGGGAAAGAATGAAGATAAGCACTATTAACTAATATGGGAGGGGGGTGTATTTTTTCTTTAAGGAAACCATAAACCACAGTTGTCACCTCAGAGCCATGCATAAAATTACATTACCACTTGTGACAGTTTCCTTTACGTCCTCAAACCCCCAACCAAATGTGTTTCTTGGATCAATTTCAACTTAATATTTACTATGTCTTTCTATTTCAAATCAGTACACTATTGTATCTATTACCTTATTAACATACCACAAAATACTTTTGCTCTGTGTCTATTAAATAATTACTGGCCTTCTTATAATAGTACAGTGGTTTTCAAACTTTAGCCTGCATCAAAATCAACTAGAGGACTTATTAAAACACAAATTGCTTGACCCCCCACCCCTAGAGTTTCTGATTCAGTAAAGCTGCAATGGGTCTTGAGAATCTGTATTTCTAACAAGGCCCCAGGTGATGTAGATGTTGTTGTTGTTGGACCATAGACCATACTTTCAGACTTTGAGAACTGCTGCTCTACTATATGAAAATGCAATTTTAAGAAGTATTTTTTTTCTATTCCTCTATATAAAAACCATGGTACATAAACTTTTGATATTATTATAATTAGGGTTTTAAATAAAATAGTTTTGGCTTTCAAAACAATCAAAATCAAGTTGTATTGAGAGGTTAACTTCAACTGCATAAATGAAGTCATCCTTACACAATTTATTTAGCTTCTGGCTTCTATAGTTAATGGTTCTTTGGCCAAGTTTTACATTTCTTTTATGCTATGACTAACTGAAAAAGTACAATTGGGAAGGAAGCCATCTCCTGCAGAGGTGTGCTTATGTTTTGTTTCTTTGTAAGAACATTGACTACTTACGTTAAGATATGGATTTTTGGAGTTTGGGTGCTGTCTTAAGTGTTTTAGTAAATCACTTTGGATTTACATATGCCTATTTTTTGTGTGATGGTTTGATATTTTCATATTTTTTCATAACAGAAAAATAGAAAAAATTTCACCAGAAAATTCATTCATAACCAAATAACAGTATTATTTTTAATTCCTTGGATAATTCATTGTGGGGAAATAATTTACATCACAAAATGTTTTGTATCCTATGGGGCTTCCAGTTAATACAAAATGCTAGGCTGAAAATTCAAACCTTTGAATTCTGGCTCTGCTACTTATCAACAAGGTGACCATAGATGGAGTGTTTTTACTCACACTTCTGATGCCATGTGGGTTTTTTTTACTTGAACCAGCCAATTCTTCAACTTCAATAGATATCAGATGTCCTTCTTTTTATTTCAATTATGTTCTGACACTACCTACCAGGAATTAGTACTAGACTCCGCAGATTTAAGGGCTCAGTCCACAAGATTGCCTTCACGTCACATGCCAGTGGCAAGTACCAGATCCCCAGGCTACTCAAAATTCTGTCCTACTTGACTACAAAGTCAGCTGGTTCCCATAACCCCCCATTTTCAGATTCACTAATTTGCTAGAATAGGTCCAAAAACTCCTGGAAACACTTTACTTATGCTTACCAGTTTACTATAAAGGATACAATTTACGAATAGCCAAATGCAAGAGATGCACAGGGCAATGTATAGGGGCAAGGAGGTTCCACCCCCTCTCAGTATTTAGCACCCCTCCAGCACCTTGATGAGTTCATCACTCTGGAAGCTCTCTGAATCCCATTGTTCAAGTGATTTTATGGAGCTCAATCTCTAACCCCATCCTCAGTGGGTGGAACTGAAAATTCCAATGCTCTAACAACTTAGACTGTCCAATGACCAGACCAGCCCCATCCTGAGGCTATCTAGGCAGGCACCCTAAGTAATCTCATTAGCATAAACTCAGGTGTGATCTGAAGAGGTTTGGTCCTGGCACAGGGGCTCACGCCTGTAATCCCAGCACTTTGAGAGGCCCAGGCGGGTGGATCAGTTCAGGCCAGGAGTTCAAGACAAGCCTGGCCAACAAAGTGGAGACCACGTCTTTACTAAAAACACAAAGAATTAGCCGGGTGTGGTGGCACATGCCTGTAATCCCAGCTACTCCGGTAGCTGAGGCATGAGAATCACTTGAACCTGAGAGTAGAGGTTGTGGCGAGCAGAGGTCACACTATTGCACTCCAGCCTGGGTGACAGAGGGAGATCCTGTCTCAAAAAAGGGAGGGGGGGCGGGAGGGGGGTGCAGAGGGTTTGTTAGGAATAACAAAAGGCGCTCTCTACTCCTATCACTCAGGAAATTCCCAAGGGTTTTATGAGTTCTATAATAAGTCAGGAATCAAGAACAAAGACCAAATGTATTTTTCTCCTATACCTCTATTGAGACTAGTCATTTAACCACTCTTTGCCTTAGTTTTTTATAAAGCAAGGGAAATAAAAGCACCTATTTATCAAGGTGGCTGTGACTGTTCAGTGAGAACTATTCCTGGTATTTTATGTAAGAGTTAATTTATAAGAGTTAAATTTTTTTATTCGTTGCTATGTAACTTATGTAACTACCAAATGGACACATTTGATAGTTTTTCTTTTTTGTATGTAATACCAAATAGGCAACTATAGCCTTTTACTTGATTTAAGGTATGTCCATGAAATCTTTAGAATCTTATTAACTTATGTCTTAATTTTGATAGGGTAAGCTTCATATTTGATCTCTTCCATCTCTATATTATATAAATCACAAATCTTGAATTTCTGCTGTTCTAGTATCTGGGTTTTCTCTCTTTTCTTTTTTGGTACTACTAGTTGACAAGTGTCGGTTTCCATGGTATTGTATATTTCATTATTCAGAAATTGAGCAGTATTTTATTCTTAAAGTTTTTCAGTTATTTGAAAACTATTGAGGTGCTCTTATATTCATATATACCTATAGCAGCTACATAGATAAAATTATATTAGGGGTTTCTTAAATGGATTTAAAATATACATAAATATGTCGTCTCTAATATCTATTTTTGAAAAGAACCAATTTACCTGATTGTGAATAACTTGATCTTTAATAGGTTCACTTCGTATTTTATATGTATATATAAATACATATGAATATGGCAAAAGTTTGTAGCACTCATAAGCTATTAAATAATACCAATAAAATAAATAATAAATAAGCAAACATAAAATCAATATAGGCCTACTAAAAAGTAATTCTACTAATTTCCCTTTTACTTTACACCCTAGAGTAGTTGCAGTTCTTATAATATCTAACATACAATATTGACGTATCAGATAGGAATTTAGAAGTATAATTCTGTACCTGAATTATATAGTAGTTTGTCTGTTTTGATAGTTGTATCTAAAAAGAAGAAGCTGTTTCTAGACACATTTACCTATATTATATACATCAGGATTGCAAATATTTTTTAATGAGGTCAGAAGTTATTGGTAGAAAGCACAAATACTAATTTGATAAAAGTAAAACAATGTAAAACTTCTCCCTTAAAATCCTAATGTTTTATAGTCGATAATTGTCAGTAATTAGCTTAATCTGTAAAGCACAAAGGAAAATTGTTTGTGGGATGTGTGTGTTGTAAGAAAAAAAAATGAAGGATGAAAATGATGAATACGATGAATGAAAAAAGAAATCCAAAGATTTTGTCAATGGGTATGAACTCTAGACAAAATGAAAAATTTAATCAACAGATTTCCCTCTAGGTCTATTAAAAATGAGAGTAGAATATCAAGTATACTAAAATTTATCTTCTTTATTATATATTTTATAGGAATAGGGCTATCAGAATTGATTTTCCTAAATTATGAATTTGTTAATATTTTTAGGCCCTGCGTCATAGAATATGGTTCATCTGATACTTGCATGCCTTCTAGCCTTCTGCCTGCCTCTAAATATGAGATGCTATCAAAACTTACATATAAAAATCATGACAGTTCTCACTCATCAACTTTTTAGAATTGTGTTTTGATAATAAAAAATGGTTTTTAATAATAGATTGCTTGCTTTTTTTCTTTTCTTTTTTTTTTTTCTGAGACAGAGTCTCACTCTGTCACCCAGGCTGGAGTGCAGTGGCATGATCTCAGCTCACTGCAACCTCCACCTTCCAGGTTCAAGCAATTCTCGTGTCTCCGCCTCCTGAGTAGCTGGAATTACAGACATGCACCACCAAGCCCAGCTAATTTTTATATTTTTAGTAGAGACAGGGTTTCACCACATTGGCCAGGATGGTCTCAAACTGCTGACCTCAAGTGGTCTGCCCACTTGAGCCTCCCCAATTGCTGAGATTACAGGCATGAACCACCGTGCCTGGCCAGATTGCATTTTTTTCTGATCTGATAAAGGTTGGATAATTCATTGTGACTAGTGAAATATTAGTAATTATAAAGTTCCACAGATCGTAAAACTCATTTCTATACAAAGTATTATCCCTTTATGTCCCATTATTACTTCAAAGCAATGTATGTCCAAAAAAGGTATTATTACATAAAGGATCTTTTATCATTCTTAAAAAATAAAAGTTTAGTTATAGACATATAAGCAAGGTGAAGTGAGGGCCCTTTAGACATAAATGCATAAATTCTAGAAGAGCTAAAAGATTAAGAAATATTAACAGAAGAATATCTCTATACTTATTTTAAAAGTGTTTGATAATATAGTAAATTAGAAAATGTTAAACTGTTAAATATTTAAAAGGCACAAAATAACTTTCAGTACTTTTAGAGCACTAAGCTGTATTGAATTAAGAGTTGTATGCTAATATATGATTTTGATCATAGGTAAAAGAGTTAAATAAAAGCCTAGCATACATGAAAGTCTCGTCCACTTGCTCATTCGTGAAGCTTTTGTTTTTAATCCTCAATATGTGTTCAGTGCCATGCTTGGTACTGAAGTTAATAAATGGGTGAGACTTTCACAGGAGTAAGCAATGTGGCCCACAAGCCAAATCCAGCCTGTCACCTGCTTTTTTGCATGTCCAGGAAGCTAAGAATAGATTTTACATTTTTCAATGGGTGAAAAAATCAAAAGGAGAGTAATATTTGTGAGGTGAAAAATTATTTGGAATTTGAATTTTAGGGTCTATAAATGAAGATTTATTGGAACAAAGCTATACTTATTTATGTATTGTCTATGGCTAAAATAGCAGAGTTGAGAAGTTGTAAACAAGATCATATAGCCTGTAAAGCCTGACATATTTATCATCTGATGCTTTGCAGAAAAGCCTGTCCACCCCTGGCCTGTTGGATGACAATAAGTCATCTTTACTCACATTTTTTAATTTTCTGACTTTTACCTTTGGTTCTTTAGTAATCCGAATAATGTTAGGTTTCCTTCCTTATATTTTTAATTTTAGGTGGAGCAAAGAAAAAATGCTTTTCTGCCATATTGAAGTGTATTGCCCCATTGTCTCAACAGACAATATAGTATAACAAAAATAAAATATCCCTTATTCTAAGTAATATATAGAATTCTGTACTTTAAAAATTAATAAAATGAATTTGTTATACATTAAGTAAAATCTCACTCTTAAAAATAATTTTAAACTGACAAAAAATAGTTTTAAACTGACATTCTTAGAAATGCCTCATAAAAAAGTATGCTGATATAATTGATGATTATGAAATAATCAAACAAAAGAAGAAATAGCAAAAATACCAGGAAACTATAAATTTGACATAAGGAATATTTATTTAAAAGGGTTCTTATAACTGTTTCATTATGGAAGTGAAGAGGCATCAGACAAAGTGACCAATGCTGAAAGAGGGAAAATACTACAAAATGGTACCAAATAAACCTGACCTAGGAAAAGACTCTGAATTTTAGAAGGCATATTCTGTTTATAGACTACTTTTAGGTTTCTTTGGGGCAGATAAATAACTAAGCTTTTCTACAAATTTTTTTCACTTAGGTTATTAGATTTTTTTCATGAAAATGTCAGTTTTCTAATACAAATTAAAGAAAGTTATAAAAATTGTTTTATAATCAATTTGTTGAAACGTATGTGTGTCATAATTTTGAGTGTTTGCTTACTATAAGACAGGTATTATTTTATGCAGTCATTAGTCATTTTTCTTATATTGTAATGCTTCAAAAATAAGAACACTGTATAAGCACTGGGAAGAAGAAAAAATTGAGCTAAGTTACTAACAACATGTTAATGATTTTCAGTTTGTTACTCCTGTGAAAGATAGTGAGATTTTACATTTAATAACTCACCTAAAAGTTAATATTGGCCATTTTAACAGTCAGAAAACACTCTCCTACAGAAGCATAGCGAAAAACACCATATTTAATCATTTGTTTTTGATAGAAAATTTGATTTTGTTTTGAGTAAAATAAAATATCTGTTATACATGGTAAGGCTAAAATTAATCATATTGAACTAGGATTTTGACTATCTTAAAATTGTTCTGTGCCGCTTACAAAGCAGAATACTAGAAACCCTTATACTTGAAGTATTTAAAACTGAATTTATTTAAATGTTCCATTCCTCTATGGTCAGCTTTGATGGTTATATTTGATCCCATTTTAAGGAGCTCATCCTAATTTTATGAAATAGGTCCCATGTCATATCTTCGTATAAACATGTTGGCATGCAATATGGTATAGTGGAAAAGGCTTACACTACAGAGTCAGATTCCTAAATTTAAATATTAGTGCTACTACTTACTAACTATGAAACTTAAGGCAAGTTGACCTGTTCAAATCTGTTTTCTCATCTGCTAAATTAGCTGATGCCTACCTACCTCTCAAAATTGTTGATTCTAATAATAAACAGTCAATAATAAAAACTAACACATATAGCAATTACTATGTGCAAGGAACTCTTTTAAGCATATGTTAACTCATTTAGTCTTCAAAGCAACCATACAAGGCCGGGTGTGGTGGCTCATGCCTATAATCCCAGCCCTTTGGGAGGCCGAGGCAGTGGATCACTTGAGGTCAGGATTTTGAGACCAGCCTGGCCAACATGGTGAAACTCGTGTCTACTAAAATACAAAAAAATTAGCCAGGCATGTTGTTGCGTGCCTGTGGTCCCAGCTACACAGGAGGCCGAATCACGAGAATTACTTGAACCCAGGAGGTGGAAGTTGCAGTGAGCAAAGATGGGGCTACCTGGGTGACAGAGTGATACCCTGTCTTAAAAAATAAATAAATAATAAAATATGTATAAGGCAGGTACTATTTATTGTTAGCTCTGCCTTAAAGATGCAGAAACTGTGACACAGATTGATTCATTGACTTGCCCAAGATTTTTCAAGTAGTAAATGGCAATAAATGCGTGTAAAAGGATCTAACATCTTTGTAGATGCTCAGTATTCGTTCTTTTTCTTCCTCATTTAATTAACAGTACTACCTATTATCTCTAGTTAGATATGGTGGCCCCAAATACTTTTGCTACTAACCATTGTGTTTCTGAGAGCTATTGTTAACTACAAACCTAACTGGTAGATATGTCTTAAAAATAAGGACTTGTCTTGAAACAGCCAGATATGTGAAAAAATAGCTTTTTAATAATAGCCCACTGTATATCTGGGGTTTGTAATTATTTTTATATTGTCCACTGAAAGCAGAAATTTTTTTTCAGATCATAGTCACACTTAGTACCTTCCTGTTTGGTAAGAACAGCATTCATTGTCTTTGTTCAATGTAACAAATATTTATGAAGCACCTTGGACTTTATCCAACTTAAAGCTGAAGTACATATACTCCTAAAATAGTCACATGACAATTCAAGACAGTATAAACCTGGTACCAGAAATATTCAGCCAATTCAGGCAAAAAGATTTATTCAAAGAGAAAGATTAAAAGCGAGTTTGAGTAATCAGTGAAATTTTTATAAAATTTAAGCTAAACTTGAGTGGGATTCAGGTTTTGAAAGAGGAAGACATTATATTAGGAGTAAAGAAGAAGGAAAATATTGAGCAAGGCACAGAGAAATATAAACATAAAATCTTTCTGGCTAAAACAGAGAATTCACTTTACATAGGAGGATGGATACACTAGACCTACATTATTTTATTTCTTTCAGACTGGCTAGGGAGGGACCAAATATAGAAATGAGAGATTTACTGTATTAGTCTGTTCTCACATCACTAATAAAGACATACCCAAGACTGGATAATTTGTAAAAGAAAGGCTTAATTGACTCACAATTCAGCAGGGTATGGTAGGCCTTAGGAAGCTTACAGTCATGGTGGAAGTTGAAGCAAACACGTCCTTCTTCACATGGCGGCAGCAAGTAGAAGTGCAGAGCCACAGTGGGAAAGGCCCCTTATAAAACCATCAGATCTCAAGAGAACTCACTATCATGAGAACCATGAAAAAAGTATGAGGGTAATTGCCCCATGATTAAATTATTAATACCTCCCGCTGAGTCCCTCTCATACATAGGGATTATGGGAATTACAATTCAAGACCAGATTTGGGTGGGGACACAGCCAAACCATATCACTGTCCTTATTCAAAGATTCCTTGGAAACCAGAACTCATAAGTCTACTATCAGTATAGACAGTAAAATCATGCTTTCAGGACTTTCTTAGACTCTTTTTTGAATCAGCATTTATTCAAATGCATATGAATACATTCCTCAGTAGGACTAACTTTATTCTTTTTGGAGTTTGTTTTTATGCCCTGGTTAAAAAAAAAAAAAAAGTTTTGACTTAATCTGCGAACATAGTAACTATCTATCTATTTATTTATTTATTGAATTTAAATTACTGAAAGGCACCAAATTCCAATTTTGTTGATTTGCTGTTTGGAAACCTTTTCAATCAATATTTCCCTTAGAATCAAGAATCAAGACAATCAAGGAATATGTTATCATAGATTTTGTCAGTGCTATATCTCTAGTTAGCTTAGCATTTGTATAAAATTACAAACTTTATAATAGTAGAGAAATCATAGTATCTCAGAATTTGAAGAGAACAAAGACCATCATGTTCAAAGCCCTAGCATGCCCTTTTCATCATTCCAGCCTGAACATTTCAATCATCACTTCTTCTATCGAAGAGTTCATTGTTTAGACAACTGTAGTTGTTTGAAAGTCTAAATATATCAAACTGAAATCTGTCACCTTATAATTTCTACCCACTTGTCCTAATTCTGCTCTTGGCTATGCTCAAAAGAAGGTTAATTCCTCCTTTACATGACATTTCTGGTATTTGAAAAGAAATGTTACATTTCTCCTTAAGTCTACTTACTTTTGGATTATTTTTGCATTTAATTTTTCCACCAGGCACAGACTTACCCAAAACATACATTCTCTATTTTTTATGCATGAAAAAAGAAAAGCTCCATAGTAAAATGGTACCAGTATAAAAATTATAGGTACAAAATTAGACCATCTAGATAAATAATTAGAGCAATAATTGACTTTGCATTTAAGACTTAAGTTGAAAGGGTCCTATTCCACATAGTAGCACTAAAGAGGGAAGAGTACATTGTTCCTTGAGGTCAGAATTTTTGCAATTTTGAGAATAAGGCAAAAACAAAAATTTCCTATGTGAAGAACCCACAAATAAAAATTATATATTCAGTTGCCTTTAAATATATGTCCTAATTGTATACCTACTCTATCTCAGAGTATGCACTCAGCTTTTATGGGACCCTATGGATAAGAGAGATCATATGTTAAATAAACATATAAGCAAGTGTACATGCAAGTGATGGTAAGTTCTGTTTCTAATTACCGTTCTAACTAGAAAAATATTGTTGCCCATATAACCTTTTATGGAGTAGCATAACAGACTGGTTAATTCTGCTCTGTAATGGGCATTAAAATAATAAAAATAATATGGTGGTTAAGAGCACAGACTATTTGGGTTTGAATCTTAGATCCACCTGTTATTAGTGTGCAACCCCATATAATTTACTTAACTTTAAAAACCTGTTTTCTTATGTGTAAGATGAAGATAGTAAGAGTACTTGCCTCATAGAGTAGTTATATTATGTAAATAATAGAAGCAAGGCACTAAAAACAATATTTCCTTGCGACATAAATCTTTGCTATTGTTATCTACAATATATTTAGAAAGAGCTTTAGCTTTAAAAATAAGTAAATTATGGTTGAATAAATACTGTAAGAATTATTCTCTGTAAGAAAAAATCAAACAGGGTAGGACCTAAAGTACACAATAGTATAGTTGTGGAAAAGGGAAAAGAAATACCAAAGAGGACTTGTTAAATCCTTATTTTAGCTTGAATTTATCGGTGATAATATCTTGAAATCACCTTTCTAGTTCACCCTTCCAAATCTACTCTTGTGAAATAAAAAGAGGCTAGCATACCAGAATACCTTGGTTTTGCAAAATATGTGCTAAGAAATTAACAATTAAAATATAAATAAATATTTTGCAGATATATTAGTAAAATGCTAAAAGTATATTTATCTAGAGACATAGTCTACGGATGGAAGATTTCAGGATATTCCTTTCTTTACTGCTCTCTGGAATCAGGAATATGGATTTCTATCTCTGTATATTAGGTGCCCATCTATGAAATGGACTTACTGTTGCTTTTGAATACTTTATATCTGTCAAGTGCTATGAACTTCTCAGAATAATATCACTGAATTAGAAGGGAAGAATATTCGTAACTTTGTTGTTACTGCCTGCCATAAAAGGCATCTGATAGGGACTCAGAAAGTAGATTCAGGCAACAAAGTAAACAATTTGAATTATTCTAATAATATTACCAGTATTGGAACTTGGAACTGCCACTAAAATATGAAGGACAAATGTCCACTGGAGGTAGTAACCATTTTAGATAATTATTAATGGAACACAGATGAGAAATAGCAGAAAGGATCCAAGTTCCTTCAAAAGATGCTGAAAAGAAAGAAGCAGTAAACCTCTCTTGTGTGTACAGTTTGAACATGATGGTTGTCAGTGTCACTGAATGAGCAAGACCAAAAGCCAAAGGCAACAGTGTGGAAGAAGCAGTCCATCATGCTGGAAGGACTAATTGATATACAAAGAAATAAAGTATACCTCTCTGTGAAGAATGAAGATAACATTATAGCCATGAGTGCCACTGGGATGATTTAAGTATCTTCCCCCTCAGCTTCTTCACTCCTTTCTATAAGTTGTATTGCAGCAAATAACATAATGTCCTTGCGTGGAATAATCCTCAGGCTAAACATTTATGGAAAGAAAAGCTAGGTCAGTTTTGATTAGGAGGTGCTTCTGAATGCAGTTTCACAAAATTTTTTAAATACTCTTTTTTACAAAATGGAGGTATTTAAACCAGAGAGAATATAATTGTTAGTTTTGACTATTGTATAACTATAATGGAGTCTTATTATAATGTGTCAATTGTCTGCTATGATTCAAGATTACATTGTATAGGCAAACCCATTATAATGAATAGGTCACTTTAATAACCCCATTGATGAGATTCAAAAGAAATTCATATCATGCTAATTTCCAACTATTGTTAGGGTATGTATTTAGAAGTATTGTGTGATACTTTGATATAAGTTCCCTTTATGGGCCCTATTTACTTCCTCTTTCATTCTCTCCCATTTTGCCATTTTCAAGACTTACTGGTATTGTACTTTGTCCTTCAAGATGGGGCTGCTCTCTGGGGCAGATAGATGAATGAATATCACCCTCTTTAATAAATAATATTTAGAGGAATGAGTGGCTATTTGTATATAATATTGAAAGCAGGCCAGGTGCGATGGCTCATACCTGTAATCCCAGCACCTTGGGAGGTCGAGGTGGGCAGATCACCTGAGGTCAGGAGTTTGAGACCAGCCTGGCCAACATGGTGAAACCCCATCTTCACTAAAAATAGAAAAATTAGCCAGGCATGATTATATGCCCCTGTAATCCCGTCTACTCAGGAGGCTGAGGGAGGGGAATCATTTGTACCCAGGAGATGGAGATTGCAGTGAGCCAAGATCGCACCACTGTACTCCAGCCTGGGTAACAGAGCAAGACACCATCTCAAAAATAAAATAAAAAATAAAATTAATAATAATCATAATATTGAAAGCAAATCCTAGTATAAGTATACATTCCCCCAAACATTTACCATGGGCAATAGTCGCAACAATATTAACAGTAAATTCTAGTGTATCATTGCTCAAAGTTTAGTTATTACTCTTTGCCTTCTAAATATAAAATACTATAGGACAGGGGTCAGCAAACTTATTTAAAAGGGCCAGATGGTAAATTTTTTAGATTTTGTAGGCACATGGTCTCTGTCAAAATTACCCAACTCTTCCAGACCTGTAGAACAAAGGCAGCCACAGATGATATAAATAAATGAGCCTGGCTGTGCTCTAATAAAACTTTATTATGGGCACTGAATTTGGATTTCATATATTTCCATGTGTCATGAAATACTGTTCTTCTTTTGATTATCTCTTGAATCATTAAAAATACAAAGATCACTTGTAGATTGCAGGCCATACAAAAAAAAAAAAAAAAAAAAAAAACAGGAAATGGGCAGGATTTGGCCCTGAGGCTATAGTTTACCAACCCTGTTTTAGAACATTCCTGTTCTATAGTGCACTAGCATCTGCTCTGTTAATCTAAAAGCTCATAGTATGTGAGCTTTCAGAAGAATACTCTGAAAATTTGAGACTGAGAGAGGAAGCCCCATAAGAAGTTAATGCTTCATGGACTCAAATATGTACTTAAAGCCTACAAGATACAGGTATAGATATAGATATAGATATATACATGCCAGGCACTGTTTCAGATGTTGAGTTAGAGCAATGAGCTAATAAGTCAAAAGTTCTTACCTTTATGGAATTTACATTTTAGTGAGAGAAGACAAAGTATTAAAAAACAAGTAAACTATAGTACTGGAGATGGTAAGTGCTATGTGTAAAAATTAACCAGGGAGGGAGGATAGTAGCCCAGGCAGGAAAGAGGGTTATAATTTTAAATAGGGTCATCCATTAAGGAGGGCCTCATTGATAAGATGACATTTGAACAAAGACCTAAAGGAGGAGAAAGAGGAAGCCATGGATCATCTGGAACCTGAATGCCACCCTTAGTGTAATAGAGTAGAGGCAAGGCATGAACTGACATATTTTAATGTAGAAACAAGTTAGGAGACTATTAAAATAATCCAGGTGGAAAATGACAGTGGCTTAGACCAATGATAGAGATGGAGGTAGTGAGAAGTAGATTATTGATATATTTTGAAGGGAGAGGTAAACAGATGGAATAAGATAAAGAGAGAAGTCAGGTATAAGACCTGACTTGGGAATTAGAAGGATGTAGTTTCCATTTAATGAAATGGAGAAGACTATGGGAAAAGTAGGTTTGAGGGGGAAGATCAAGAATTTTACTTTGGTTATGGAAACGTGAACTTCCTTTAGGTATTCAAGTGGAGATATTGAATTGCAATTAGATATTAGGTATATGAGGCTGAACACAGTGGCTCACACCAGTAATCCTAGCACTTTGGGAGGTTTAGGTGGGTGGATCACATGAGGTAAGGAGTTCAAGACCAGCCTAGACAACCAGGTGAAACCCTGTCTCTACTAAAAAAAAAGAAAAGAAAAGAAAAAAGCCAGACGTGGTGGTGCACGCCTGTAATCCCAGCTACTCAGGAGGCTGAGGCAGGAGAATTGCTTGAACCCAGGAGGCAGAGGTTTGCAGTGAGCTGAGATTGCACCACTGCACTCCAGCCTGGGCGACAGAGTGAGACTTCTTCCCCCTGCCCCCCAAAAAAGTAGATATTAGGTATATGTATCTAGACTTCAGTAGGAAAATCTGGGCTAGAAATATTATTTTTGGAGTCATCAACATATAAATGGAATTAAAATCCATGACAATTGATGAGATCACAAAGATATTTACTGGTATTACTATTTGTTGATTGACATTACTGCCCCTGATTCTTTCTCATCCACTTTCAAAGAGGTAGGTAGTTTCTAGTAATCTGTCCCCTCTGCTCATTCACAAAGAGTGGAAGGGATCCCACTGAATTAGAAACCCGATCTACACAGGAAGTACCATTAGTTGACCATCTTCCCATTTTGCCATGGTGTAAACATAAGAGTGAATTTTTCCAAGTACCTCCTTGCTGGAAACTGTTTGCACTGGAGGTAAGTGTGAAAGGGGAGGTTGTGGGGAATGATGGGGTGAGGGCTTCCTAAACCTTTCCCATAACTCAGAAATGGTTTCATTCTGAGGAAGGGAGAAGGTTCAGGCTGGTTCTTACTTCCCTGAACCAGTTCATACAGCCCTAAATTTGACCTGCTTTCCTCAAACTGGGAGTCAGAAATCCCTTTTCTCTTCTGTTTTTCTGCTGCAGAAATTCCCAACATTCCCATTTTGTGGGCTCCAGAAAGGGGTAAGCGAAGACTTCAATCCCAGCCAATCATTTTCAGATTAATAATTTTTAGTGTTTTGGTTTCTTTTATCATAAAAAATGCTTGGACCCATTTTTCACATCTGTTTAATTTCTTTGTGGATTGCTATGTATCTGTGTTCTAGGGTCATTCTGTATCCCTGGGCAATAGAGTTCAGATCCATCTGCTATTTCCATTTGTGTGCTGTTCTCTTGTGGATTCTCATTTGCAGTTTATTGATTACTGTATCCTAGATGGAAGACACCCAATTCAGGGGACTGCCTCACTCTCAATCTCATCTTTTCCTGAATGGTGTTTTATTCCTCTGCTGAAAGCTTGTTATTACCCTATACAACTGCTTCTGATGATCTGTCATTGTTTCTCTACCATTCTGTCTTCCTGCTTGATTGCCTTTGGTTTTTGTCTCTCCTTTTTGCCTCACTTCACTCATCTGCTGAATGATTTGCATTCTTCACTCACTGGTATTTTGTCCATCAGCAAATGGCCTGGTACTGCCGTATCCATCTGCCATTTTAGCATTTTAGACTGCCCAGCATTATCTGTCTGCTGCCCTACAATTCCCCTATACTATGGCCTAACAAGTGCTACGCCATCTGCCTGCCTGATCTTGCCCTGCCCAATCTATACCTGTAACACTGTAAGTAGGTGAGATTGTTTAGCATTTCTGCTATCATCTACACTTGCCTTGTGCCACTGAGTTAGACTGCTGACTGAGTTTGCTCGACTGTTGCCTCCTCTTCCTATTTGCTGCCTGTGGCTGCCCCATTAATTTATTTGAGACATTGCAATCATCTCCTATGTACTTGCAACTTGCTGATTGGCCTGTGTTGCCTCCTTTATAGTTTGCTGCATTTAAAAAATCACTGGCATTGCTCCTCTGTTGTCTTCTAACCCTGATCATACTTTATTTCCAATAAAAGTTTTACTTACATATTGTCCAAACATCTTAGAAATAGGAAAATGCTTTGCTATTTAACAGCCCAGTCCAGTTTGCTCCTAAACTGACTTTTTAAACTCACTACCACCTGTCTTTTCTGCTTTTTTGTACAACTCCACATTCTTCTCTTTACATAAGAATATATATTTTTAAAAATCATCATCTTTGCTTAAGTTTTCTTTTCACATCATATATTATGTACATTTATTTCTCATGTATGGGATCTTTCAATGATTTTCCATATCCTAAAATTATTTCTTAATTTATTTTTCCTAAATTTTCCAGGGTTTTATAAGGACAAGTTACTCCTATTAATTTTATTCTTTTTAATAAGACCAGAAGATTTTTTTGCAACTTTAAAAGTATCATCTCTAAAAATAATAAATTTAATTATCTTATAATTCTTTGTAGTTCAGATTAAAGTAGCTTTCTGCTCTGCCCTATTTTTTCCTTTGAGAATATCATTTCTCAGCTTCCTCATAGTTTACGTAATACCAGTTCTTTAGAGATCCTGTAGATGTATTTATCTTCCTTCCTTTTAAACTCTTTTCTTGTATGTTGGGTAAACCTTTGAAATTGATATTTTCTCATTATTGTATTTGCAAAGTACTTGGCATCTAAAAATAACTTGCAACATAACATTATCTGCACTGTAAACCTTATAGTCTTAATAGCTTTTATCTAAATGAAAGCTCAAATACAAGAACCAAAGAATAATTTTGGTGAAATTTGCAAGCATCTAAGGAGAAGATATAAAGTGGAGTGTGTATGTGTGCCTGCACATGTATATATAGAAATTTGAAGTGTTTTATGTGTGTATCTACAACATCATTGTGCTCGAAGTGTGGAAAATGCTGAGTATCCATATTACATTTTATTTTTACAAAAAATCTAAAGAGGTGATAGATTTAGGGATATGGAAAAAGTATGGATGGGTTTTTATTTTCTTTTAATAATATAGATAAAATTTGTCAGTGTGAAGAAAAGGATGCTCTAGGAAAGTTAAGAAAATCATTTCAGTAGTTTTTTAAAATTTTGGTAAAATATAAACGTAAAATTTACCATTTTAACCAATTTTAAGTGTACAATTCAGTGATATTAGCACATTCACAGTTTTGTGCAACCATCACCACTGTTTCTAGAACTTTTTTTTATCATTCCACATAGAAACTCTGTACCCATTAAACAAAAATTCCCCATTCCTCTCTCCCCCAACCTCTGGTAAATTCTATTCTATTTTCTGTCTTTATAAATTTGCCTATTCTAGATACCTCATATAAGTGGAATCATACAAGTTTTGTCTTTCAGTGTCGAGCTTATGTATTAGAATTTCATCCTTTTTTAACTCTGATTAATATTCCATTGTATGTATATACCACAACTTGCTTATCAGTTCACCTGTTGGTGGACACTGGGTTGTTTTCAGCTTTTAACTTTTATAAATAATGCTCCTACAAACATTGGTGTGCAAGTATCTGTTTTTCTTTTGGTTATATAACTAGAAATGAATTCAATAGCATTTAATACTTTTGTCCACGAAGAAATTAAATTAATAGCAAAGAGAGCAGGGAGAAACTACATAATTAATATAAAAGATTAATAAATCCAAGATATTATATTAGGAACAGAAGAAATTATAAACTTTTAGAAAGGCTACAGAAGGCCAAATGATAAAATTTAGAAGACTGTATTCTATGAATAAAAGGGAGAATGAAGTTAAAATAACACAGATCTTGGATGATTGTAAGATAACAAAAATGATTCTGAAGAAAGTTAAATTTAAAAAAAAAAACAACTTAAGGACAGTATGATGGCACATCTTTGAAATGGAATAATGTGGGCTTTTATAGAGGAGAGAGGTAGGCATTTGAAAGGCAGAATTTAAATGAAGATGACTAAGATGAGGGAACCAGGTCATGTTTAGAGGAACCAGAAATGGGAACAGGAATTCATTTCAATCCAGAGATCCTTCATCCTGTATACTCAGCCTTCTACCACTCATAGACATTTTTCTAAAAAGATTCCTGGGCTCAAACCCGAGATTCCAATTCAGTAGGTTTGGAATTTGGTTTAGGTAATGTGCAAATACATGCCTGTGTGTGTGTGTGTGTGTGTGTGTGTGTATGCATATGTATCTCTGTGTGTGTTTTAATCCACTGATGAAACACAATGTGAGTTAAACTGTACTCTGTACCATAGCGTCCTAGACCTTATAAGAATTAAATAAGTTAAAGAGAATTGGCCCTTGTCTTCAAGCAGTTTAAAACTGCAGTAGTTAAAATAATGATGGACTTAGGAAAGAAGGCTTTCAATCTGTTAGGTGATAAGTTCTCATTTGTTAATTCAACAATTTTAGGGTGGTGATTTTTATACACTCTATCAACTGAGGTTCCTCATCTAAACTATCAAACACAGAATATTGTTTGACTATCTTCTCAGTTATCCTAAGGGTGGCACACCAGCTAGTACCATTCTATATGTGTGAAAGAGAAGTTAATTCACTAGATACAAAAATTCTCTCAGAACCTTTTAAGAAAGGTTGGGTAATCTGTAGTCTGCTAGGAATATGTGACACAAAGACGTAAAATCTTGCTCTTAAGGGGCTCACATTCCAGGAGAGGGGAAAAGACATTTAACAAAAAATGCATTTCTAATATCAACCGCACAATTTTGTTCTTTTCATCTAATGGTCTGAGGGAAATGTTCAAAGTCAGAGTGGCTGTATATAAGGAAATCCTTTCACCTCTTCTAAGCATTATTGATTCAGGAAGAAGAATGTAATAAGAATGATAAATTCTGTATTACAACTTTTCACAGCTGAAGGATGCTGGCAGTAACTTAAATGTCAATAGGAATCTCTTTAATTTTAAAGCCTAAAGCATTCAGTGGCAGGTTAGTGATTTCATTGGTAGCTATTAATAAACAACAGTAACTAAAACCAGGTTTATTAGTTTCATAGTAAAGAGTAGAAAATGGCTATAGGTAAGTAGATAACTAATGTCCAATAGGCTGTTCTTGAATGTAATTGAAAGCACAGTGAGAGATTTTTGCCCCCGAAGTACAACTCTTATACCAATAATGAAAATGTTCAGGAATTTAATTAATTCTCACTATCAATTAAAACTCACTAAAATTCCTGGTGTCAGAAGGTTCAGTCATATTCATTAGTTTTTCTTTTGGATTTGATTATTTCTGAACTATAAATTTATTTGTCCTCCCTATACTGATGTATGTATTTAAACTTGAGAGCAGTTAGCTTTCATTCCTATTACTGAGTACTTCACACTGATTCCTTTACGATAAACTTTACTAACACATTTTTCCTTCTTCCTTCCAATTTCTTACCAAACTTTATTTTAACAGCACAGCTATGGGAAGGTCAAGGTTGTCATGTCAACAGAAAAGCACTACAATAGAAATTACGACCAGATTAGCTTGTTTTCTTAGCAATAATGAACAATTTTAAAAGGTTTTGCTTTGCCTGCATTCATTCTGAAAAACATTTCAAAGCAGAAAAAGCAGATTATGCAGATATTTTAATAATGTGGAATAAAGGAAAATATGAGTAACATAATTTTATTAAACTCATTTTATTAATAATAAATATACTTTTTCTTGTCTTATGATCTCTGAACTCCTATTTTATTTTGAGGAAACTGAATTTAAAATGGAGTGCTATAATGTGTTTCCTTTGTGTGAAAGTTAATCTGAGAAGACAATACGTCTATCTCATTCTTACTAGGCTTCAAGTCCTTTATATCTAATAACAAGAAAATTATCTGAATTAGGCAACTACTGTCTAACAAATCATCTATTTTTTCTTTTACTTTTTTATTTTCTCCACTGAATGACAGCAGAATGTATTCAAGACCTTGCAAAGGATATGGTTGAAGATGTAGCTTCCTTATATAAACATTTTGTGAAGGTGTCCATAAAATGAAGTGAAACTTTTGTGAAGTTTCACTTTTTTGATTTTGAATATGGATAATATGGATAATAACTAAGGCACTAATAATCAGTCTCCTAGTTTCTTAATTTCTTTTCCCCCCATTTGCCCTCCTACCATCAAATACTTCAATGTTGCTGCAGAAACTAACTCCTGGCACAAGAAGTCAGGTAGGTGAGAAAGAGATCACTGGGGGAAAGTAAATTGCCCCAGAAAGACAGACTTTTTGGTACAAAGATCCTTTATTCACATGTAACAGTCTTTAATTTTATGAACATCAAAATCAATACCTGAAAAGTTCACTAGTTAGATATTTGGAAGTTTTTAAAATACAAGCCACCACCAGATTTTTTGTATTTGACTTAGAATGCTTTTTAGATTTCTTATAATATTTAGTAATTATGAAGAAATTTAGTGTTTTTTACTTATATCAGCAACATAAAAACTGCTCAAATTTGATTCCTTACATGTTCAGGAATCAATTTTTCTTTGGTTTATTCATAGCCATAGTAGTACATGTATATTTACTTTGCAATCAAAGGCAGTAATTGCCTTACAGAGATCTTAAGCAGAGGTCCTCAAAGAAAATACTATATCTCTTATAAGTTAAATTATTTCTCATCCAATGCTTTCTTATCAAAATTAAGATAGACTCTGTGAGAGGGATAAAATATGAAGTCTGTTTAGATATCCCGCTTCTCATGAAGGTTAGTAACTACATGGTAAGGCTAAAGACCATCTGTAAAAAGCTTCTCTTTTACCAACAAGAAAACTGGTTTTCAAATTTCCATACTTTCCAGTTAGTGTTAAAGTATTAGGAGCACACCATTTTGCATATTATATGTGTTCAACCATAGCATAAAATGACCTTTTTATTGTGAAATGGGTATTCAAACCATATTTTAATAGAAAAATATATGGTCATTTAGGAAAAGGAAAAGATGACGTTCATCTTTTTAATAATAGAGTTTTAAAATAACTCCTTTTTTACTGAACATGGAAATAATACGTGTTTTTTGCAAAAAAAAAAAAAAGAATTTGGGGAAAATATAGCAAAGTAAAATGAAGCTAATAAAAACACTAATAATCTGAATCCACAATTATTACCTAAGACTAATTCATTAATTTGTCCAACTGGGAGCACATCATATATACTGGTTTATATCTTGGTTTTCTTAGTAATATCATCCCAATTATTATAATAATTACTAAAATGTATAGTACACTTACTGTATGCCATGTATTTTTATAAGTACTTTGTATATTATATCTACAATATTTATTTGTATATTTAATCTACACAACAAGCCTACAGAATAGGTAGGTACCACTTATTGATAAGAAAATTACATTTAGAAAGATTAAATGATTGAATAAATTGACCTAGATGTAGCAAAAGATGATAGAACTAGAATTTGAACTAGGTAGTCTTTACTCCAGATCCCTTGGTCTTAGCCACTCTCCTTTTCAGATAATGTAAGCTTTTTCTTCATTTAATAACTGTTCTACAAAAAATTGGGATTTGTCAATCACTGAAAAATATTAAAAACCTATGAGTAATTTAATTTCCCTATCATTAAACATTTAGGTTATTTCCTATTTTCTATCACATTCTCCTTTGTATAAATTATTATGTATACTTCTGATGATCACTTTAGAAATATTTCCATAAAATAGAATAACTCACTCAAAATTGTGAAGTCTCGTATTACATATCACTAAATTACCCTCTTAGAATATGTACAAATTTATATATTTGTACTATCAGTTTATGAGATTGTATTTCCATTAATCATTATTAATCTTATGAATCTGGTAGGTGAAAAATTGTATTTTTATTGGCATGCTGTAGAATATTAATTTTTAATCTTACCAATCTGGTAGATGAAAAATTGTATTTTTATTGGCATTTATAGAATAGTTAGATTAAACGCTGTTCTTGAATTTATTCAGTTTTGTTTCTCCTTTTATAAACTGCCTGGGTTTTTTGTTTTGTTTTGTTTTTGGCTCAGTAGCTGTTCTTAAATACTGATTCTAACCACAAAGAGGAGTGTAAAGAATTGGTTGTCAAGAAATAATTTTGGTAAGGTCAAATTTATGTTTTGGCTGTATCATTTTGACACATAAACCATTCATTTTCTCATTTCTCAAATTCCAGTGACATACTAGTACTCAATTATTTTATCACTCATGCTCTTAACAACACAGATCAAGCCAAAAACTATATCCTGAATCAAAGGCATGAAGTTAATAAAATACAAACACGTTTCTTTCTAATAAGTTAGTTTTTCCCTTTGTGAGATTTTTTTCATAGCTGATGCATGATAGTTTATGTTCTAGCTATCCTTTTCTTATGTAATGTTCACTGTTAAACAATTTACAGATAGAAACTTACTGAACTTCAGTAATTTAGAACTAAGGGTCTATTCATAGATATAAGCCCTGGAAAATAATGTATAATTAGGACATTTAATACACTGAGCTACTATTAGCAGTCATTTTAAAAAATACCAAATATAAACTTTTACACAATTATTTTGCTTGGCAAACTCATTTTTCTATATAGGAATTCCAAAGGAGACCTTATTCTAGCGTGCAATTAATATGAATTATTTCTGATTATCTAGATATTGAAACCATTTTATAAACTTCTCTGACATGTAGAGCTCAACTTCCTCTTAAGTGTTCAAGACAAACTATTTTTTTTTTAGTTGCCTATAATATGCAAACCATTTCAGAACCCAGAGATTTTTGGTAAGTGAATTAACATGTGGTTTGTATTTGTACATGGAAACTGTATGTATAAATGGTTTTCAACCAGGGTAAATTTTGGTTCCCCAGGGGACATTTGCAATGCCTGGTGACATTTTTGGTTGTTACAGTTGGAGGTTACCTAGTGATATCGGGTGGGTAGAGCCCAGGGATACTGCTAAACATCCTGTAGTGCATGGGACAGTCCCTACAACAAAGAATTATCTGTCCCAAAATGTTAATGCAGAGATTGGAAAAACCCTCATGACATAGTATCATTGAGTACGCACTAACTGCCAGGTTGTGCTGGAGGCTGCGGGTACATGGGTAGAAAATTATGATCTTACCGGTTAGGAAAGTTACATTTCATTGTGAAACAGAAAGATCTAGATTTTTTAAATGATAATTTAAATGATAATGAGATTTTAAAAATGTTATTATATTAACATATAATAATGTTATATAATTGTTATGTTAATATAATAACATATTGTTATAAGAATATATAATTATTGTGCTGTGGTAATTTTATGTGTGATAAGTATATGACATATTTAGGAACAAAAATTCTACCTGAGGGACTTACTTAGTTTTGGGAAACTTTCAAAGAAGTGGCAAGTGATATTGGCATTGTTTTTGCTGTTGTTGTTGTTATTCCTTACCTTTTATTTAATTTACAAAAAAAAAAAAAAAACCAGGCGCGGTGGCTCAAGCCTGTAATCCCAGCACTTTGGGAGGCCGAGACGGGCGGATCATGAGGTCAGGAGATCGAGACCATCCTGGCTAACGCGGTGAAACCCCATATCTACTAAAAAATACAAAAAACTAGCGGGGCGAGGTGGCAGGCACCTGTAGTCCCAGCTACTCGGGAGGCTGAGGCAGGAGAATGGCTTAAACCTGGGAGGCGGAGCTTGCAGTGAGCTGAGATCCGGCCACTGCACTCCAGCCCAGGCGACAGAGCGAGACTCCGTCTCAAAAAAAAAAAAAAACCACAAATAGTATAGTTACAGCATAATGGATTTTCAAAAGCTGAACATATCCATATAACCATCCAGATCAATAAACCAGAATATTATCAGTGTCCCAGCAAACGGTCCTTGTTCCCCTTTATAGTCACAGCTCAATCCTCAAGTGTAACTACAATTTTGACTTTTAGCACTATAGATTACTTCTTTTTTTTTTTTTTTTTTGAGGCAGAGTCTCACTCTGTCGCCGGGGCTGGAGTGCAGTGGCCGGATCTCAGCTCACTGCAAGTTCCGCCTCCCGGGTTTACGCCATTCTCCTGCCTCAGCCTCCCAAGTAGCTGGGACTACAGGCGCCCGCCACCTCGCCGGCTAGTTTTTGTATTTTTAGTAGAGACGGGGTTTCACCGTGTTAGCCAGGATGGTCTCGATCTCCTGACCTCGTGATCCGCCCGTCTCGGCCTCCCAAAGTGCTGGGATTTCAGGCTAGAGCCACCGCGCCGGGCCAGATTACTTTTTTTTTTTCAAAGACAGGATCTCCCTCTGTCACCCAGGCTGAAGTTAGAATTACTTTTGTGTTTTACCGAACTTTGTATAAGTGGAATCATATAATATGTAATCTTTTGTGTCTAGATTCTTTTGTTTAGTGTCATTTATGTAAAATTGATTCATAATATTTCATGTTGTTCATTCTCATAACTATATTGTATAATACAGTTATATTTATTAACTCATTCTACTGTAAAGGCACAATGGCTGAAACCATAAGTTGACCAATAGGTCAGTTTGGCTGCAGTAATTTAGAACTAAATTACCTAATTAAACTAATTTAATTTAGAACTAAATTAAACTAATTTAGTTCTAAATTACCAATAGGTAGTTTTGAGGGAGTGACAAGAGACAGCTGGGGAAAATAGGTAGGGTCAGATGATGGAAGATACCTTTGTCATATTAAAGGCATTTGGATTTTTTTTCTAGTAGGAAATGAGATTTTTCAAAAGATATTAATCAAGAGTAAAATATAATGAGACTTGCATTTTAGAAAGATCATTTTGACAGCAAAATAGAATGGCTTGAGTGGAAGCAAGCTTAGCTATAATATCAATCAGGAAGTCATTGGAATAGTTCAGATAAAAGATGCTGAGAACCTAAATGTAGACAGTGCAGGTGAGGATAGAAAGGGACATACGATTTTCTCTGGATAGAATTAATAGCACTTTTGGAATAACTGAGAATAAGGGTTGCAAAGACTAGTTTTCTGAGCCAACCTTCAAAGCCTGTGGGTGTTACTAAAATGCAAAATGTGTGCAATAAAGAAAAATAATAGAATTTAATGTTAGAATTTCAAGTTTAATTCAAAATAATTTTCAAATGCATCTTTAGTGTTTGAACTTACAGAAAAACATCTATCATTTGCTGAGAATACGTAAACTAATAAAAATCTTTACAGAGAATCTGAAGGAAACTTGATAATGGTCTAGACTAAAGATTAATAATACTGGCCACTTGTTTGTTTTCATTTCAATTTTTAAAGTATGGCTTTCTTTTTTGTTGTTTCAGGATTTCACTCTTGGCACATTTTGGCACTATTAAGGTAGTTTTCAGTTAAGGAGGGGAAAAAATTGTGTGTGTGTGTGCGCGCGCACGCATGCATGTTCGCCTGCGCACACATTGACACACTAAATGCAGAAGTTGAGAGAAGAAAGGAAAAGGGGAGTTAAAATATTACATATGGATGAAAAGGAAGAAAAATTTTTAAGTAGAATGAACTTAGTTCCCTGTTATTATTTCTGGGTGAGGAAATTGCTCTCTCTTTTTATTTTGTTTGTGCATGCATCCTAAGGAGAATAAAGGCAGTAAGTCAGAAAGTTCCCCCATAGTCACTAGGTGATAGCTTCATTTCAAAGATGTATCGTTTTCTGTCTGAGACAGTAGTCAAGCTAGTTGTCTCTTTATGACCTACAGAATGACAGCAATTAGCTTCTGATAAAAAGAATAGTGCCTATCAATGTTTTCAAAGATGAAGAATTCTGACATAAAAAAAATTAGTGAACTCTCATTAGATAGTAATTATACCTATTGTCTATTCACTAAATCAAATATATAATGCTTTTTAAAATTATGATCAATTCTGAAAGACTTTTAGATGAATTTGTATCTTATTATAACATCTATATTCATCAAAAGCTCTAATACACATAAATGAGAGTAATTTATTCATTGTATAATCAGTGCTTTTTGCATTAATTGGAGAAAGGCTTCTAATTGCTCTGATATACCTCAGGGTCTGTCCTCCACAAATGAAGAACCACAGGCACTTGATTTTTTTTTGTTTGTTTCTGTTGCATTTGGGGAGCAACTGTATTAGGTCCAAATTTCAAAAAATTCTAAATTTTATGCTTTTAATTAATGAATTTATTGTAGATTTTTAAAAATTAAGTAAAGGGTAATCTTTATGCTAATTTACTTTGAAAATGTCAGATTTTGAAAACAACAGACCAATGTAACACCGAGTAAAGCACATCTGCATTTTTAATTTTTAGGAAGAAATATGGATTCCTTTTCTTGTAGCATTTATTACTTAAAAAAAAATAAAAGTATGCCTGTTAATCTTCAACACAGATTCAAAGATGAGAATACTATGTATTGGTCTGTTATGCTGCTAAAAAGAGACATAACTGAGACTAGGTAACTTATAAAGGAAAGATGTTTAACACACAGTTCCACATGACTGGGGAGACCTCACAATCGTGGCTGAAGGCGAATGAGGAGCCACGTCATACGTGGCAGCAGGCAAGAGAGCTTGTGCAGGGGAACTCCAATTTATAAAACCCATCAGATCTCGTGAGACTTATTCAATACCACAAGAACCAATGAGGGAAGCACCCCCATGATTCAGTTATCTCCACCTGGTCCCGCCCAGGGCATCAAAAATTTAAAGAATCAAGGAGCTACCTTGCTTTGTATTTGCTTCTACTTTTTTTCATCAGTTTTATCAAAAACAGATTTTGGCACTATATTTTTACCTCCGTAATTTGAGTTTTTACTCAAGGATCCTTGAGAGTATTAAAAGCATGGCAATTAGCTAGAAGCAAGAGTTCTTTTACGATTTTGCCATTAGTTTATCTGTCATGTTCCTTATCATATCATTTTATCACCAAATGAAGTCCTAAAATCAACAACTGAGAAACTTCTAAAAGTACTTTGATATCATCTTGTATTCAATCAAGAAAATATCGACACTTTACTAGTTTTAAGTGAGAAAGAATTAAAATGTATTAGTTGCAGCAAAGATTGAGTCCCTTAATCCAAATATTTGTTAAAATCAAAGAACAATATAACCTGTCTAATCATTGCAAATCATTCTTATCTAAATGTTGCCATCACAGGAATAGCCAGATATTATTAGTGTAATCTTCAGTCTCAATACACTTCAGTCATGAGTCCAGTAACTTGAACCTTATTTCAAGTTCACATCCCTTTTTTCCCAAATAATGGAAAAATGGGAAGAATAGTACCCTTTCTTTTCTGTCTAAGCTATTAACTGCATATGCCTGAATGGAAGATGACAGCAACTATAATATGAGACACCTATTTTCCCAGTGAGAAGATCCATAAATGGGAGGATTATCCATCTTAAATGTACATACTTTTAGCAATTTAGATAAAATAGTGAAACACTTAGGTTCACTAATTTAAAACACAAATATAAATTTAAAGTCACATTGAAAATAGTATATTATTTAGGACAACTGATTCTTTTTCATGGCAAGTTTTTGAAAGATTTTATGCAAAGTCTCAACATACGCCATTAACATCAATGTCCTTATTACCATTGCCAGAGTCTAAGTAATTTAAAAGTTTTCCATGCCATATCATCCTTTGTTTAACAGCTTTATTGAGACATAATTTGCATATCATACAATTCATTCATTGAAAGTATGTAATTCAATGGTTTTTGGTATATTACATTTATTTTTTAATTTTGGCAAAATATATATAGCACAAAACTTGCTATTTTAGCTTTGTGTGTGTGTGTGTGTGTGTGTGTGTGTGTGTGAGACATAGTCTCACTTTGTTGCCCAGACTGGAGCACAGTGGCAGGTTCTCAGCTCACTGCAACCTCCACCCCCCAGATTCACCCTCCTGCCTCAGCCTCCTGAGTAGCTGGGATTACAAGTGCATGCCACCATGCCCAGCTAATTTTTGTATTATAATAGAGATGGGGTTTCACCATGTTAGCCAAGCTGGCCTCAAACTCCTGACCTTAGGTGATCCGCCCGCCTCAGCCTCCCAAAGTGCTGAGATTACAGGCTTGAGCCACTGTGCCTGGCCCTACTTTAGCCATTTTTAAGTGTACAGTTTATTGGTATTAATTATATTCACAATGTTGTACAATTATCACCACTACCTATTTTTAAAACTTTTTCATCACCCCAGAAACTCTGTAACCTTTAAGCAATAACTCCCCATTTCTTCCTTCCCATAATCCCTGGTAACCTTTAATCTACTTTCTATCTTTACAAATTTTCCTATTATAAATATTTCATGTAAGTACAACCACACAATAATTCTCCTTTTGTGCATGGCTTTTTAAATTTTGCCTAATGTCTTCTTAGTTCATGCATGTTGTAGTATATATTAGGACTTTATTCCTTTTTATGCCTGAATAATATTCCATTGTATGTAATACCACAATTCATTTATCCATTCATCTTTTGATGGACACCTGGGTTGTTTTCATCTTTTGGCTATGGGGAGAGTGTTGTTGTGAACATTGGCAACCAAGTATATTTTCAAGTTCTTGCTTTCATTTCCATTGGTTAAGAACTTGGGAATGGAAGTGTGGGATCATATGGTAATTCTGTGTTTCACATCTTAAGAAATTAAACTGTTTAAGAGTTTTATAGTTTTAGTTCTTATACTATAGATAAAGAACTATAGTTCTTTATACTGTAGATCTATTTTGAGTTAATTTTTGTATGTGGTATGAGGTACAAGTTCATTCTTACTGCTTAATGATGAATATGTGGAATTTAAAATTTTTCTATTTAAAGATATTACTGGAAATGTTATTCCAAGCCTCAAGTACCCATTTGCCTAACATTAGTACACTTACCATTTTCTTTTATCCTGTAAAGATATCCTAACATTCACAATATAACCACATACAATATTGCTTTTTATTAATTATTTCTGACAGGCATCTTTTATGTCCAGACAACACTAGTATTGATGAGGAGATCTGTTAGGCTTGTGGGCCTTCATCAAACAGTACTTTTTGACTAAAAAAAGTGAACTCAGTATAATATGCAAGGCCTTATAAGAATTCAAATATAAGGTAACTAACTTTTCTTTGCTGATGAGTAACTTTGGTTTAAAAAAATAACTTGCCTTATGGAAGTTAAGATACGGGAACATGGGTTTGATTTTGTGCTATTCATGTATATTGGAGGTGATCTCAACTCTGTGCTAATTCAAGCAATTTATATTTCCAGCTAAAAATAGACTTTAGAATTTGTAGAAAATGCATATGCCAGTGTTGCATCCTGAAATTATTGTTTGTCTCCAAATTAAAGTGAAAAGTAATTCAGTAGAGAAACACCTTGATTCCCCATATCTGTCAGTTGATAAAGTAGCCATTGCAGAATTCTATAAAAGAGAGAAGGAAGAGTGAGATAGTAGAAAGAAGAGTAGGGTTTATGGGTTCAATTAAAACTTTAAAGAACAGATATTTCCTGTCTTTTTTCCTCATTATTTAAATTGTATCTAAACGCAGGATGAAGAAAACATCTGAACTCAATCTATAAAGATAACAGAACCTTCATACCAAAGTGAAATAAAAATAAGGAGACTATAGACCTAATCATATGTGAAAATATATGTAGAAATATTAATATGCACAAACTTGATACAGCATCAAGTTTTTTCTAAATGTACACTTCTTCCTAGGCGAAATTGATTTTAAGAATTCAAGAACAGTAAATTTTAGACATCCTTTAATTTCATTTTTATCATTATTAGGTAAATCACAAAAGATTATATGGTCATCTTGATGTAGGTCAAAAAGATGTAAAATTCAGTGTATTTTTTTCCTGTTAAGGTTACATAGTAAACTAGAATTAAAGAAAAATTTTAAACGTGATAAAATGTGTTTATCACAAAAGCCAACAAATACAATAAAGCTGAAACACTGGAGAAATTCTTACTAAAGTCAGAAAAAAGAGAAAGATAGTCACAGTCACCATTATTTGTTTGAGAAATCATGTTTGAGAAAGTCCAACCAGCACAAACAGTTTGGGCAGTCAGTAATATGTGTCAAAAAGTTGAATGTAATGATACAGTTAGATACAGAGAGATTATATGACGGAAATACGAGAAAAGATATGAAGAATGAAATGAGAAGGTCCAAAGTACATTATATCAGAGCCCCAAAAGGAGGAAATAGAAAGAATAGAGAAAAGGCAATGATCAAAGAGATAATAACTATAAAGTTTACAGAACTAATGAAAAAAACACAAATCCAGAAATCCTAACAGTACAGTGTATCTCAAGAAGGAGAAATAAATCTATTTCTGAACACATGGGAATGAAATGTCAGAACTAAAGTAGGGGAACTATTGAAAGTAACCAGAGAGAAACAGCAGATCACTTACATAGAAATGACAGCAGACTTTTCAACAACATTGGAATAAAACAGACAATAGAATATATAAAGCATTGAAGAAAATAATGAGAATTGTATATTAAGCAAAATATCTTTCAAGAATAGAGATAAAGAGGGAGTAAAGCAAGTTGGCCAAATAAAAGGCTCCCCCAGTTATACCCTAAATAGGAACACAACTATCCACAGAAGAAAAGCATCTTTATCAAAACCAAAAAACAGATGAGCAGTTATAGTACCTGGTTTTAACTTCATGTTGCTGAAAGAGACACTGAAAGGGATAGGAAACACAGTCTAGAATTACTAGCGCCACCCCTCCCCAATCATACCACGGCAGCAACTGGCTGTGTGGCATGGAGAGAGAATCTGTGCATTTGGGAGAGGAAGAGCACAGTGATTGTGAGACATAGCATTGAACACAGTGCTGCCCTGTCGCAGCAGAAAGCAACACCAGGCTTAATTCAACTGAATGCTGCCCATAGAGGGACCATTTGGACCAGCCCTACACAGAGGGGAACCACTCATCCCTGCAATTGAATTGAACATGAGTTTTGGCTTGGCTGAAGTCCTTTGCAGCCCAAAATAAATTTGAAAGGCAGTCTGGGCCACAAGAACTACAATTCTTGGGCAAGTCCTAGTGCTGATGTGGGCTCAGATCCAGTGGGAGATGGGGGCACATGACCTACTGAGACACCAGCCAGGGCAGCTAAAGGAGTGCTTGCACCATCCCTTCCCCAGCCCCATGCCACATAGCTCACAGCTCCAAAAGAGATCCCATGCTTCTGCTTGAGGAGAGGGAACAGTGAAAGGGACTTTGTCTTGCATTTGGAAACCAGCTCAGCCACAGAAGGATAGGACACCAAGCAGAGTCCTGAGGCCCCCTTTCCAGGCCTTAGCTCCTGGACAACATTTCTAAACACACCCTGGGCCAGAAGGGAACCTGTTGCCTTGAAGGGAAGGACTCAGTCCTGGCAAGATGCATCAACTTTTGACTGAAGAGACCTTGAACCCTCCAAGGTCCAGCAGTGATATCCATATAGTATACCATGTGCCTTAGGTGAGCCTCTGAGACATGCTGGCTTCAGGTGAGGTCCAGCACATTCCTAGCTGTGATAGCTACAATGAGAGACTCTTTCTGCTTGAGAAAAGCAGCGAAAAAGTAAAGGAGACTTTGTCTTGCACCTTAGGGGAGTAAAGCACCAAGTGGGCTCTTGGGGACCTGATTCTAGGCCTTGAACCTTGGAGAGCATTTCTGAACCCGCCCTGGGCCACAGGGTAGTCCACTGTCCTGAAGAGTGAGTCCCATGCCTGGCAGCATTCACCACAGACTGACTGCAGAGCCCTTGGGCCTAAAGGGAACATCAGTGGTAGCCTGACAATACTCCCCTTGGGTCTGTTGTGGTGGTGGCCATAAGGTGAGGCTCCTCTGCCTGTGGAAAATAGAAGAAAGAGTGGGAAGGACTGTGTCTCATGATTTGAGTGCCAACTCGGCTTCAGTAAAATAGAACACGAGGTAAATTTCTAAGGTTTTTTTTAGTTCCAGTCCCTCGCTCCCAGATAGCATCTCTGGACCTACCCTGGGCCGTGATAACTCAACACCCTAAAGGGAAGGACAAAAGAGCCTGTCTGATTTCACACCTGTTGATCATACAGCCCTAATGCCTTAATTGAACATAGACAGCAGCCAGATAGTGGTTATAGTGGGCCTTGAGTAAGACCTAGTGCTGTGCTGGCTTCAGGTCTAATCCAGCACTGTCCTATTGGTGATGGCCACTGGGGTGTTTGTATCAACCCACCATCCCCAGCTCCAGAAGCACAGCACAGAGAGAAACTCCATTTGTTTGGGACAAAAAAAGAGAAGAGAACAAGAGTCTCTGTCTGATAATACAGAGAATTTTTCTGGACCATAACCAAGACCACCAAAGTGGTATCTCTGCAAATCTACAAGAACTATAGCATTACTGGGCTTGGGGCCCAAGTCCCTTCAAATACCTGGAAAGCCTTTCTGAGAGAGACAGGCACCAACAAGCTCAGATTGCAAAGGCTAATAAATACCTAACTCTTCAGTGCCAGAAACACTGACAAACATCTACAAGTATCAAGATCACCCAGGAAAACATGACCTCATGCAACAAACTAAATAAGCCACTAGGGAATAAGCCTGAAGAAACAGAGATATGTGATCTTTTAGACAGAGAATTCATAATAGATATTTTGAGGAAACTCAAAGAAATTCAAGATAACACAGAGAAAGAATTCAGAATTCTGTCAGATAAACTTAGCAAAGAGATTGAAATAATATTTTAAAAGAAACAAGCAGAAATTCTAGACATGGAAAATGCAACTGACACACCCAAGAATGCATCAGTCTCTTAATAGCAGAATCGGTCAGTCAGAAGAAAGAATTAGTGAGCTTTAAGAAAGACTAATTGAAAATACACAGTTAGAGGAGACAAGAAAATAAAAAAGGATGAGGTACGCCTACAAGATCTAGAAAATAGCCTCAAAAGGGTAAACCTGAGTTATTGGCCTTAAAGAGGAGGTAAAGAAAGAGATAGGAGTAGAAACTTTATTCAAAGGGATAATATGAGAGAACTTCCCAAACCTCAAGAAAAGTATCAACACTGTGCAAGAAGGTTATAGATAACACTAAGCAGAGTTAACTCGAAGACTACCTCAAGGCATGTAAATAAACTCCCAAAAGTCAAGGATAAAGAAAGAATCCTAATAGCACCAAGAGAAAAGAAGCAAATGACATACAACGGAGCTCTACTACATCTGGCAAAAGAGGTTTCAGTGGAAAACTTACAGGCCAGAAGAGAGTGGCATGACATATTTAAAGTGCTGAAGGAAAAAAACTTTTGCTCTAGAATAGTATATCTGGTGAAAATATCCTTCAGGCATGAAGGAGAAATAAAGACTCTCAGACAAACAGAAGCTAAGAGATTTCATCAATACCAGACCTATCCTTCAAGAAATACTAAAGGGAGTTCTTCAGTCTTAAAGAAAAGGATGCTAATGAGCAATAAAAAAAAAAAGCATCTGACGGTGCAAAACTCAGTGGTAGTAGTAAGCACCCAGAAAAACACAGAATATTTTAAGACTGCAATTGTGGTATGTAAACTACTCTTATCTCAAGCAGGAAGACTAAACAATAAACCAATCAAAGATAATAAATGCAACAACTATTCAAGACATAATAAGACGTAAAGAGACACAACAAAAAGTTAAAAAGCAGAGGGACACAATTAAAGTGTAGCGTTTTTATGAGTTTTCTTTTTGCTTATTTGTTTCTATATGCAATCGATGTTGTCATCAGTTTAAAATAATGTGTTATAAGATAGTATTTGCAAGCCTTGTGGTAACTTCCAATCAAAAAAACCTACAATAGCTACAAAAAATACATAAAGCAAGAAATTAAAACATACCACCAGAGAAAATCACTTCCACAAAAAGGAATACAGGAAGGAAGAAAAGAAGAAAGAGAAGACCTCAAAACAACCAGAAAACAAGAAACAAAATGGCAGGTGTAAGCCCTTACTTAATAATAACATTGAATTATAAATGGACTAAACTCTCAAAAGATAGAGTGGCTGAATGAATGAAAAAAACAAGACTCAATGATCTGTTGCCTGTGAGAAACACAGTTCACCTGTAAAGACAAACATAGACTGAAAACAAAGAGATGGAAAGAGATATTCCATTCCAGTGGAAACCAAAAAAGAGCAGGAGTAGCTATACTTAGACAAAATAGTTTTCTAAACAATAACTGTAAGAAGAGACAAAGTCATTATATAATGATAAAAGGGTGAATTCATCAATGGACCCAATGCTGGAGCGTACAGATATATAAAGAAAATATTATCAGTGCTAAAGAGAGAGAGAGATTCCAATACAATAATAGCTGGAGACTTCAACACCCTACTTTCAGCATTAGGCAGATCATGCAGACAGAAAATCAACAAGGAAACATCAGACTAATCTGCTCTATAGAACAAATGGACCTAATAGATATTTACAGAACATTTTATCCAATGGTGGCAGAATACACATTATTCTCCTCAGAACAGAGATAATTCTAAAGGATAGACCATATGTTGGGTCACAAAACAGGCCTCAAAACATTCAAAAAACTGAAATGATATCAAGAATCTTTTCTGACCACAATGGATTAAAACTGGAAATCAATAATGAGGAATGTTGGAAACTATACAAACACATGGAAATTAAACAAGATGCTCCTGAATGATCAATGAGTCAATGAAGGAATTAAGAAGGAAACTAAAAATTTTCTTGAAACAAATTACAATGGAAACACAACATACCAAAACATATGGGACACAGCAAAAGCAGTATTGAGGGAATTTTATAGCTATAAGTGCCTATATCAAAAAAGATGAAGAAATTCAAATAAATAACCTAATGATGCATCTCAGAGAACTAGAAAAGTAAGAGCAAACAAAACCCAAAAAAGTAGTAGAGGAGAAGAAAGAATAAAGATCAGAACAGAGATAAATGAATTTGAAACGAAGAAAATACAAAAAGAACAACAAACTGGAAAGCTTGTTTTTTGGATAGTTAAGCAAGACTGACAAACCTTTAACCAGAATAACTCAGAAAAAAGGAGAGAAGATACAAATAAACAAAATCAAAAATGAAAAAGGAGTCATTACAATTGATACTGCATAAAGTCAAAGAATCATTAGTGGCTACTATGAGCAACTATATATCAAAAAGTTAGAAAATCTGTAAGAAATGGACAAGTTTCTAGACACAACCTATCAAGGCTTAACCATGAAGAAATCCAAAACCTGAATAGAGCAATAACAGGTATCAAGATTAAAGCTGTAAAAAAGGTATCCCACTGAGATCCAATTCCCTGCTGAATTCTACAAAACATTTAAGAAAGACCTAATTCCAATCTTACTCAAACTATTCCAAAATATCAAGGAGGAGGGAATACTTCCAAACTCATTATATGAGACCAGTGTTACCCTGATACCAAAACCAGGCCAAGACATGGAAAAAAAAAGAGAGAGAGAGAGAGAGGGAGGGAGGGAGGGAGGGAGAGAGAGAGAGAGAAAAGAAAAGAAAATTACAGGCCAATATCTCTGATGAATATTGAATATTGATGCAAAAATCCTCAACAAAATACTAGCAAACCAAATTCAACAATATGTTAAGATCATTCTCATAACCAAAAAGGATTTATGGCAAGCATGCAAGGCTGGTTCAACCTACATGATACATCATACCAACAGAATGAAGGACAAAAACTATATGGTCATTTTACTTGATGCTGAAAAATCATTTGCTAAAATTCAGACTCGCTGCATGATAAAAATCCTCAAAAAAACTAGATATAGAAGGAACATCCCTCAATATAATAAAAGCTATATGCAACAGACCCACATCTAGTATCATAGTGAAAGGTGAAAAACTGAAAGCATTTCCTCTAAGATCTGCAACATGACAAAGATGCCTACTGTCACCACGATTATTCAACATACTACTGGAAGTTCCAGCTAGAGCAGTCAGACAAGACAAAGATATAAAGGACATCCACATTGGAAAGGAAGAAGTCAAATTATCCTTGTTTTCACATGATATGATATTACATCTGGAAAAAAACTAAAGACTCCACCAAACAACTATTAGAACTGAGAAGCAAATTCAGTGAAGTGGCAGGATACAAAATCAACATACAAAAATCAGTAGCATTTCTATATGCCAACAGTGAACAATCTGAAAAAGAAAAAAACAAGTAGTCCAATTTACAATAGCCAGAGAGAAAATTAAATACCTAGGAATTAACTTAAGTAAAAGATCTCTGTAATGAAAACTGTAAAACTGATGAAAGAAATTGCAGAGGACACCAAAAACTGGAAAGTTATTCCATGTCCATGGGTTGGAAAAATCAATATTGTTAAAATGTTCATACTACCCAAAGCAATCTATAGATTCAATGCAATCCCTATCAAAACACCAATGATATTCTTCACAGAAATAGAAAAAATAATCATAAAATTTATCTGGAACCACGAAAGACCCAGAATAACCAAAGCTATCCTAAGCAAAAATAACAAAACTGGAGGAATCATATTACCTGACTTCAAAGTATATTATAGAGCTATAGTAGCTAATACAGCATGGTACTGACATAAAAACAGACACATAAACCAATGGAACAGAAGAGAGAATCTAGAAATAAATCTGTACACCTACAGTGAACTTGTTTTTGACAAAGATGTCAACAACATGCACCCAGGAAAAGACAGTCTCTTCAATGAATGGTGCTGGGAAAACTGAGTATGTATATGCAGAAGAATGAAACTAGACCCCTATCTCTTGCCATACAAATCACAATGGATTAAAAACTTAAATCTAAGACCTCAAAACTGTGAAACCGTTACATGAAAACATTGAGGAAACTCTCCCGGACATTGGTCTATGCAAAAAATTCTTGAGTAATATCTCATAAGCACAAGTAAACAAAGCAAAAATGGAAAAATGGGATTACAAATTTAAAAGCTTCTGCACAGCAAAGGAACAATCAACAAAGTGAAGAGAGAACCCACAGAATAGGAGAAAATATTTGCAAACTAGCCACCTGATGAGGGATTAATAACCAGAATATATAAGAGACTCAAACAACTCTATACGAAAAAGATCTAATAATCCAATTAAAAATGGGCAAAAGGTCTGCATAGATGTTTCTCAAAAGAAGATGTACAAATGGCAAACAGGACTATGAAAAGATACTCAGCATCATTGATTATCAGAGAACTGCAAATCAAAACCACAATGAGATATGATTTCACCCCATTTAAATGGCTTTTATCCAAAAGACAGGGCATAACAAATATTGGTGAGGATTCGAGAAAAGGGAACCCTCGTACACTGTTGGTAGGAATGTTAAGTTAGTACAACCACCATGGAGAACAGTTTGGAGGTTTCTCAGAAAACTAAAAATGGAGCTACCATATGTTCCAGCAATTACCCTGCTGGGTATGTACCCAAAAGAATGAAAATCAGGGCCGGGTGTGGTGGCTCACGCCCGTCATCCCAGCACTTTGGGAAGCCAAGACGGGCAGATCACCTGAGTTCAGGAATTCGAGACCATCCTGATCAACATGGTGAAACCCTGTCTCTACTAAGAATATAAAAATTAACCAGGCATGGTGGCACATGCTTGGAATCCCAGCCACTCGGGAGGCTGAGACAGGAGAATCGCTGGAACCCAGGAGGTAGAGATTGCAGTGAGCCGAGATTGTGCCACTGCACTCCATTCTGGGCAACAGAGTGAGACTCTGTCTCAAAAAAACAAAAAAAAGTGGAAATCATATTTCCAAGGAATATCTGCACGCTCATGTTTCTGGCATCCCTGTTCTCAATAGCCAAGATGTAAAATCAACCGAAGTGTCCATCAGCAGATGAATGAATAAAGAAAATGTCATACATCTACACAATGGAGTTCTATTTGGCCATAAAAAAGAATGAGAACCTGTTATTTCCAACATAGATGAAACTGGAGGTCATTATGTTTGTGAAGCCACGCACAGAAAGACAAACTTTACATTTTCTTACTCATTTGTGTGAGCTAAAAATGAAAACAACTGAGCTAATGGAGATACATAGTAGAAAGATGATTTCCAGCTGAGGATGGTAGTGAAGAAGCAAGGGGACTAAATATAAAAAGTAGTTAGAAAAAAATGAAAAAACCTGGAGTTAGATAGCACAACAGGGTGACTGTAGTCAATAATAATTTAATTGTGTATTTTAAATAAAAAATATAATTGGCTTGCTTGTAACACAAAGGATAAATGCTTGAGGGGATGGATACTCCATATACCATGAAGTGATTATTATGCACTGCATGCCTTTCTTTATCAGAGTGTCTCATGTACCCCCCAAATGTATGTACCTACTGCATACCCAGGAAAATTGAAACTTTTTCTAAATTTTCAAGCTAAATTATTCAAGAAGATTACAAAAAGTCTGATAGTCTCTGGGCAATTTGTGTTAATACAAAAAAATAAAAACCAGGAAAGAAAACCCTGAGAGATCAGGACATAACATACTCTTCATAGGGATATGAAGCATTTCTTTGTTTTCTGTGCTTTCTTAGAAACAAACCTGATTAGGTATAGAAGAAGCCTATATATGTCCTTCTTATTACAGTGTTGAGTAAAATGTCAGTTTCCATCTGTCCCACTTATTGTTCCTCCTTTGGATACCCTCTTCTCTTGTATACTTAATTTTTATTATGTGAAAAGAAATGGAAGAGAGGATCTGAGTTTAGGCTATTCATAATCATCTCAATATAAAATAGTATTGCCTGCTTACAAAATCTTTCAAGTTTATTTTGTAAGCCTAAATTTTTAAATATTTTTTGTTGATTAATTCTTAAGTTTGGTTTGGCTCTTTTATAACCTGAGACACTCTTAAGTGTATAACTTTGAAAGCATAACATTGGGTTAAAATGAACATCAAGGTAACATCAAAGGAGGAAATGCTATAAATGTGCAGTCTCAGTAGTGTTTTTACATATGTGTGTGTGTTAGTGGGGGTATTTATTTCCACCGATTCTGACCAGGTAATTAAATGTGGTTGGTGCCAGTAGATACAACCAGTTTCTTCTACCCCACTCCCACCAGCTGCCCTAATAAAGTCACTTTTCAGTTGCCTGTTGTCCAAACCTGAAAAACAATCCCAATCCTAGGGTGTATAGTATTATTAACTATAGTCACCATGTTGTGTATTAGATTTCCTGAACTTTTTCCCCCCATATCTACATATCAACTTTTGAAGAACGGGAATGAGTAACTTTTTTTTTTAACGTAGGTTGAAAGACATATGTAGCCAACATTCTACCATTAATGAATACATACATATTCCATATATAAAAATGCCGACAATCCATAGGAATATCAATATTCTCTCATCTTTTCCTGGAATGAGATACAAAGTAGTACTGTTTATATAAGTGGAATATGAAGATAAGTATTCCCATGAAAATCTCTTATAAAAAGTGATTTGTTCACATGCGTTCCCAAGTTTTATGGTTTGATAATTTATCAAATTAAGGTTTAGATAAAAATTATTGGAAAATAACGTGTAAAGAGAAAAGTTGTGATGCTAAGGAGTGTTCACTGCTATGTACTTGAGTTGGTTCTTGAACAAGGGTTGGGATCTGAATGTTAGCAAATACAGTGAGATTTTTCATAGTTAAAGTGAGAAAAACTTGAAAATCTTTCAAAGACATATTAATCTCAGTAAGCCCAACAACCACTTTTTACCCCAGCGTTGAAATAAATTCTTTGGTTGAATTAGGTAAATTGGTTGGCATGCTTTATAAAGAGAAATAATTACCTTTAAACATTAGAACCTTACCTGGCACAGCAATTCATTAACCATTGGAACTGAATTAAACTGAAAACTACCAACTCAGACACCATTTCATGCTCACTGCAAAGTATATGTTCATTGAATGGAATGGAAAACAAAATACCTGCAGTATGTAAATTTTTACTCTTTTCTTCCTGTGTGCTTCCTACCATGGTACTGTCTCCTTTGACCTTTCATCACAACCAGATCTTATTTAAATATTGTACAATTTGAACGGAAAAAAAAATAGGTCTTATTCTCTTCACATGAAAAGTTATCTGCTTCTTCCAGGAATTGAAGAAGATGTAAACATTTAAGAAGATTAAAACCCCAAGAAAAGATGTTCATTAGCAATAAGATAATATCTCCCAAGTAAAAGTGAGATGCCTTTTACAATTACCTTGATTTCCAGATTGCATCTTCTCTGTCTTTGTAGCAGTAGTCTTTGACCATTTGGTCATATTATTATAAGTTGATGTGGTTATGATTGGTTGAAAATTGTTTGTAACTAAAATAAAAATAAAATCTGTAAATGAATGATTTTAATTAATTAGACTAAATTCGAGACTGCTCTTACAATAATGTGACTCTTCCATTCTGCTCTGTTTCTTGAATGAGAAAAAAGTAGATTTATAACAAGTATTCCTTGAACATCTTTGGGAGTTTGTCATGGATGTAACTTTTATCTACTACATGATGTCCCAAGAAAAATATTTTAAGGATACCTACTCTGTACCATAGAATACTTATAGGAGCAGCCTCAGAATTGTTAGTTTATTATAACCCTTTTTAAAAATGTAAAATGAAATTAATGTGTTTGTCCTTTAATAAGCAAAAGTCAGGAAAATGTAACTGGCTGGCATTAAACTGGCTATTTTTACCTAATTTATCTCCTCACTAAATTCTGTTCTCATAGGAGCAGTGTCAGAATTGTTAGTTTATTATAACTCTTTTTAAAAATGTAAACTGAAATTAATGTGTCCTTTAATAAGCAGAAGTCAGGAAAATGTAAGTGGCTGGCATTAAACTGCCTATTTTTACCTAATTTATCTCCTCACTAAATCTATATTCTGTTCTGATGAAGGATTGTCACATTTACATCAATCTACAAAGTTGAACATAAAGTGATTATAAAGATAAGACCAAATGGTACATATTGTCATTAATCTACATCATTCCTTCCATCAGCAGTAAGTTTTTCAGAGTGTGGTCTTCTGACCGGCATCAGAAACGTCACCTGAAAACTTGTTAGAAATGTAAATTTTGAGGCACCTAGAAATTCTGAATCAGAATCTCTGGAAGTGGGGCCCAGCAATCTGTATTTTAACAAGGCCTCTAGAAGATTCTGATGCACACTAAAGTTTGAGAAACCCTGCTCTAACTACATCTCACCTTGATAACTTAACAAAGTTATTAACAGTAGTCATTAGCTGGTATTTCAAAGATAGTCTTTGTTATTTAAGATTATTTAATCAGCAGAGGGCACTGCAGTAATTGTGAGGAGGAAATTTTAGGAAATCTACCTACTCAGGTTACAAGCACGTGAGTACTAGTGCATAAATTTGTCTGCTCTGTTAGTAAAATATTGTCTATAAAAATAAGTGAAAGCACTATACTAAGTGATTTTTCACAGAGTCACTATGCACGTAAAGTATTTCTTCACATTTAGATTTATCTATTATATATTCTTTACGGTTTTTTTTAAAACAGAGTCTCGCTCTGTTGCCCAGACTGGAGTGCAATGGCACAATTTCGGCTCACTGCAGCCTCTGCCTCCTGGGTTCAAGCATTTCTCCTACCTCAGGCTCTCGAGTAGCTAGAACTGCAGGCGCGTGCCACCACGGCTGGCTAATTTTTGTATTTTTTAGTAGAGATGACGTTTCACCATGTTGGCCAGGCTGGTCTCAAACTCCTGACCTCAAGTGATCCACCCACCTTGGCTGCCCAAGGTGTTGGAATTACAGGCATGAGCCACCATGCCGAACCATATGTTCTGTACATTTTTAAACATCATTGTTTGTTAGCAATGTCTTTTTTAAGGTCATTTTTCCTATGAAGTTAAAATATGAACAATTTCATCAACAAGGTACCTGAATTACTGAATCATTGTTTTTGACACTGTTTTTACAACTTAGCAGTCTTTTAAGCATCTTTCTGACTTTAATGTTATCCTCAAAGTAGCAAGAAAAAAAAAGATCACAATTATGTGATTTTTCACAGAAGGTTGCAACTTTCATATTGGAGAAATATTTAGACGTCAAAGATAAATATTTTGTTTAAAAAGAATAACTAAATCCAATTAAACTTTTATATTTTAGACCTACTAGTTCAGAAATACTGATACCTGAAGTAAGACTATAAATTTCTACCATCTTTCAAGGAATAAAAGAATTTGGTAACCAAGTTAATAATGTATAAGAGGGAAAGAGAACTTTAAGCTAGTTAAGGAAAAAATGGTTTCAGGCTTTTAATGGCATCTTTTTTGCCATTGATAATGAACAGTCTGTTGATAATGAATACTTGTGTTATCTATTCATTAACAGATACAGATAACCTTTATTTGTCTATATTGTACTAGCATATGTGATTGAAAGTGATAAAGCTACATTCTTCAAACCATTCTTCTGTTCAGATTTTCTAATAAACAGGTATCTTTCTCTTGTTATATTTGTAATTAAGTTTTATTCTCTTATTCTTTGTTTTCTAGTTGCATCTCCCCATTTATGGTTTACAGGTCTTTGTACTCAGCTCTTGCTCTCTTGTCTATCTTCCAGTCCCCATCTCATTCAGCTGCCTGCTCCCTAGTTTAGATCCCTAATTTCAGTATTCTACTTCCTACCTGGCATTTGCCAATGCTCTTGCATCTGGGTTCTTGCTCTCCATTCTCTTTTTCCTGGTCTTTGGTCCTCTACTACTGTTTGCAGGTAGTTTCTGGATTTTTGTATTATTTCTATTCTCTAACTGATATGTGCAGAACTGCAAGGATGTAAGAAGAATTGGAAAGTAGAAGCATAGGAAGAACTAACATGTATTGAATACCTACTCTATGCTAAGTGATTTATCATTTAGTTGTCAGAGCCCTCATATAAGATGTAGGTATGTTTTATTATTGCCTCCATTATATTCATAAGTACTCTGGAAATAGGTTAAATATTTTCTTCTAATTCACATAGCAACTACGTAGTAAAGCCAAGTTTCACATATAGATTGGTTCATTTATTCCTTCACTTCTTTATTCAACAAATATTTGTTGAGCACATACTATATGTTGGGCTCTTAACTAGATGCTGAAATAGATCCAGCTCCTATTGTTATTGACCTTAACTGTGTAGTGTCGTTGTCTGACGTCATAGTTGATGATCTTTTACTACACCAAACAGCTTAAGAAGAAGAGAAAATGAAAATAGAAGGGTTCTAATGTTTTATGTAAAATGTTTGATACAAATGTGAGCAAGAGTGTATTTGTATATTATTTAGGAGTATAATATTAGGAGTATAATATCAGTTTGTATATTATTGTATACAAACTGATCTATTGAAAAGATCAGTTTGTATCTAGTAGAGTCTGACATCCATCCACCTACCCCAACCAACTCACCACTATCAGCATCAATGCCTTTCATGCCTGTATCACCATGATATATTTTTTCTTTTATGTTCTAAAACATATAAGGTTTGTGTCTGTCTATATGCCCAAATTCTTTAGAAGATCTTCAGAAAGAATTAACTCTCCTGCCTGAATCATATTTAGAGAAAGATGAAGAACTTTGTAAAGAATACAGTCAGCCCTGCAGAACCCCTAAATACTGTATTTTCGATCCTCAGTTGATTGAATCCACAGATGTTGAACCAGCAATATGGAGTACCTACACTGATCCATCCATCTATATATTTTTATACTCTGAAAAATATTATGGCTTACCCAAATACTAAATACAACAGAATTTTTAAAAATATAAATGTGAAGAGTAGGACAGAGAAAAATCAGATGAAACTAAAGTTGTGTTCAGTAAGCCTACTGAAAGGTGTCCACAAATTTGTCTCTGTTCTCAAGGATAACTTGATTCACAAGCATTGTAATTTAAAAACAAACTGGTAACATAAAGAGTACCCATTCCTAGTTATGATACTTGAGAGGAAATTTCTGCTGTAGGTTCTCCTAAAGACCAGAATGTAATGTGATGAACAATTCAGATGCTTCCTAATGTAAATAAAAGTTTGAGCCATTTTATTGATTCTGATATCATACCACAAAAGCAAAGCCCAATAAAACAATTCTATAAAAAGTGAAATAAGGCATTCAGAGTAGATCACTCTCCAGTGGTCTGGCGAAATCCGGTGGTATGTTTTAGAGGATTTAGAAAAATTAATGAACCGCATCTCTTTTAGGCAATTCTCACGTATCATTTGTCAATTGAGTTTTTCATGTGCTGGGTGACAGTGAGCTTACACACTTTCTGAGGTTTGTTTTATTCACTACTATAACAGCATTACCTCAGATACTACCTAGTACATAGTAGATGCTTAATAAATTTTTTTTTTTTTTTTTTTTTTTTTTTTGAGACGGAGTCTCGCTCTGCCGCCCAGGCTGGAGTGCAGTGGCCGGTCTCAGCTCACTGCAAGCTCCGCCTCCTGGGTTCACGCCATTCTCCTGCCTCAGCCTCCCAAGCAGCTGGGACTACAGGCGCCCGCCATGTCGCCCGGCTAGTTTTTTGTATTTTTTAGTAGAGACGGGGTTTCACCATGTTAGCCAGGATGGTCTCGATCTCCTGACCTCGTGATCCGCCCGTCTCGGCCTCCCAAAGTGCTGGGATTACAGGCTTGAGCCACCGCGCCCGGCCAATATTTATTATTTAAATGGATAAATGTTGTGCTTTGAAGTATCAATTTTAAGTGAAATACTCCCTCTCAGCTATCTGTTGATATTTCCCTTCATGTCCCTAAATAAAGTGTGCTACTATACTTTGGAATATATCTTCTTTATGTGAAGCCCCGAATTTCATTAAATGTCAACCATTGCTTATATAACTTTTTCAAGCAAGTAATGAAATAAATATTAATGCTATCCAAGAAGTTTCTTTAATATTGTTATCAAGAAAATCCCCTTGCTTGATGTTGAGGGCTCTAATTTTAACATCCCTGAGAAGTTGTAAACCTCCATAAAGCAATTTATAACATAGAACTAGTGTTTCATCTTGGTAAGTGTCAAAATCATAACAGATAGATTGGATTTAGAAAATAAGTAATAAAGATTGGATAATGACATGGATGAAGCTGGAAGCCATCGTTCTCAGCAAACTAACACAGGAACAGAAAATCAAATATTGCATGTTCTCACTCGTAAGTGGGAGTTGAACAATAAGAACACATGGACACAGGGAGGAAAACAACACACACTGAGGCCTGTCGTGCAGTGAGGCGGAAGGGGAGGGAGAGTATTAGGACAAATTCCTAATGCATGCAGAGCTTCAAACCTAGATGATGGGTTGACAGGTGCAGCAAACCACCATTGCACATACTATGTAACAAATCTGCACATTCTGCACATGTATACCAGAGCTTAAAGTAAAATTAAGAAAAAATTTAAATGTGTACAAAAAGACTGGATAATGCTAGAAAAATCCTTATATTTTTGTTAGTTTTTCTTTAAAATGTCTCCCATTGTTAAATATCACATTATGCTAGAATTCACTGTACCAGTATATTGCATCAATTATGGTAATCCTGTATTCTATATAATTGGAAGGGATTAACTAATTTATATGCATTCTAAACTTTATTTATAACATCAATTAGCATCTAATACATGCCTGATGCATTTTAACTGCTTTTGCCCAGAGCTACAATCTTATTGAAGAATATCATTCTACTTTCAAAGGAATATTGAAATATAAACCTTTCCCTGTATACCTTCATAATTTACTTTTTGTTTGCCTTTCTACTTATTTACTGTAATACTTCGTTTTCCAAACTTTATTTTTGTATTGCTTTCAAATACTGTAACTTGCTTAATTTTTGGAAACAGAGAACTGAAAATGGATTAAGTCATATATTTCACTCCCAACTTTTAGCCTAAAATGTATCTTTACCATTATACAATAAAATATATACCTATTTTGATTGACCCTTCAAAAATGAAATTTTCCTGTCTTTAGGAAAATTTAGGAAACTTTAGGAAATTTTCCTGTCAGTAGGAAAATGAAATTTTCCTTTCTGAAGCATATTCCAGATTTAATTATACTTATCTTAAGAATGCCCTATCCTCCAGGCACGGTGGCTCATGCCTGTAATCCCAGTACTTTGGGAAGATGAGGTGGGTGGATCACCTGAAGTCAGGAGTTTGAGACCAGCTTGGCCAACATGGTGAAATCCCATCTCTACTAAAAGTACAAAATTAGCCTGGCATGGTGGTGCATGCCTGTAATCCCAGCTACTCGGGAGGCTGAGGTAGGAGAATCACTTGAACCCAGGAGGCAGAGTTTGCAGTAAGCCAAGATCGTGTCACTGCAGTCCAGGCAAAAAGAGCAAAACTTTGCCTCAAAAAAAAAAAAAAAAAAAAGAATGCCCTATCCTAAAACTCCTAGTATATAGGCAAACCCCTTCACTTTGTTACATTTTTATTTAAAAAAGATAGTTGGACAAGATGGCCAGATAGGAACAGCTCTGGTCTGCAACGCCCAGCAAGATCAATGCAGAAGGCAGGTGATTTCTGCATTTCCAACTAGGTATCCGGCTCATACCGTTAGGGCTGGTTAGACAGTGGGTGCAGCCCATGGAGGACGAGCTGAAGCAGGGTGGGGCGTTGCCTCACACAGGAAGTACTAGGGATCAGGGAACTCCCTCCCCTTGCCAAGGGAAGCCATGAGGAACTGTGCATTCCGGCCCAGATACTATGCTTTTCCCAGTCTTCACAAATCACAGACCAGGAGATTCCCTCGGGTGCCTATACCACCAGAACCCTGGGTTTCAAGCACAAAACTGGGTGGCCGTTTGGGCAGACACCAAGCTAGCTGCAAGAGTGTTTTTTCATACCCCAGTGGCGCCTGGAATGCCAGTGAGACAAATTGTTAACTCCTCTGGAAAGGGGGCTGAAGCCAGGGAGCCAAGTGGTCTAACACAGCAGATTCCACCCCCACAGAACCCAGCAAGCTAAGATTCACTGGTTTGAAATTCTCACTGCCAGTACAGCAGTCTGAAGTCGAACTGGGACACTCCAGCTTGGTGCAGGGACGGGCGTCTACCATTACTGAGGTTTGAGTGGGCAGTTTTCCCCTCACAGTGTAAACAAAGCCACTGGAAATTCGGACTGGACAGAGCCCACCACAGCATAGCAAAGCTGCTGTAGCCAGACTGCCTCTCTAGATTCCTCCTCTCTGGGCAGGACATCTCTGAAAGACAAAGAGCCCCAGGCAGGAGCTTATAGATAAAACTCCCATCTCCCTGGGACAAGGCACCTGCGGGAAGGGGCGAATGTGGGTGCAGCTTCAACAGACTTAAACTTAGTTCCTTCCTGCCAGCTCCTAAGAGAGCAGCAGATCTCCCAGCACAGGCTCGAGCTCTGCTAAGGGACAGATTGCCTCCCCAAGTGGGTCCCTGACCCCCATGCCTCCTGACTAGGAGACACCTCCCAGCAGGGGTTGACAGACATGTCATACAGGAGAGCTCTGGCTGGCATCTGGCGGGTGCCACTCTGGGATGAAGCTTCTAGAGGAAGAAATGGCAGCAATTTTTGCTATTCTGCAGCCTTTGCTGGTGATACCCACGCAAACAGGGTCTAGAGTGAACCTCCAGCAAACTCCAGCAGACCTGCAGCAGAGGGGCCTGTTAGAAGGAAAACTTAATGAACAGAAAGGAATAGCATCAACATCATGAACAAAAAGGACATACACACAAAAACCCCATCTGAAGGTCACCAACATCAAAGACCAAAGGTAGATAAATCCATGAAGATGACAAAAAACCAGCACAAGAAGGCTGAAAATTCCAAAAACCAGAACACGCCTTCTCTTCCAAAGGATCACAACTCCTTGCCAGCAAGGGAACAAAACTGGAGGGAGAATGAGTTTGACAAATTGACAGAAGTAGACTTCAGAAGGTGGGTAATAAAAAACTCCTCCGAGCTAAAGAAGCATGTTCTAACCCAATGAAAGGAAGCTAAGAACCTTGAAAAAAAGGTTAGAGTAATTGGTAACTACAATAACCAGTTTAGAGGAGAACATAAATGACCTGATGTAGCTGAGAAACACAACACGAAAACTTCATGAAGCATACACAAGTATCAATAGCCAAATCGATCAAGCTGAAGAAAGAATTTCAGAGATTGAAGATCAGCTTAATGAAATAAAGCGTGAAGACAAGATGAGAGAAAAAACATGAAAAGGAATAAACAAAGCCTCCAAGAAGTTTGGGACTGTGTGAAAAGACCAAACCTACTTTTGATTGGTGTACTTGAAAGTGACAGGGAGAATGGAACCAAGTTGGAAAACACTCTTCAGGATATTATCAAAGAGAACTTCCCCAACCTAGCAAGACAGGCCATCGTTCAAATTCAGGAAATACAAAGAACACCACAAAGATACTCTTTGAGGAGAGCAACCCCAAGACACATAATCATCAGATTCACCAAGGTTGAAATGAAGGAAAATATGGTAAGGGCAGCCAGAGAGAAAGGTTGGGTTACCCACAAAGGGAAGCCCATCAAACTAACAGTGGATCTCTTGGCAGAAACCCTACAAGCCAAAAGAGAGTGGGGGCCAATGTTCAGCATTCTTAAGGAAAAGAATTTTCAACTGAGAATTTCATATCTGGCCAAACTAAGCTTCATAAGCAAAGGAGAAATAAAATCCTTTACAGACAAGCAAATGTTGAGACAGTTTGTCACCACCAGGCCTGCCTTACAAGAGCTCCTGAAGGAAGCACTAAATATGGGAAGGAACAACTGGTACCAGCCACTGCAAAAACATACCAAATTGTAAAGACTATGAAACTATGAAGAAACTGCGTCAACTAAGGGACAGAATAACCAGCTAGCATCATAATGACAGGATCAAATTTACACATAACAATGTTAACCTTAAATGTAAATGGGCTAAATGCCCCCAATTGAAAGACAGACTGGCAAATTGGATAAAGAGTCAAGACCCATGGGTGTGCTGTATTCAGGAGACCAATCTCACATGCAAAGACACACATAGGCTCAAAATAAAGGGATGGAGGAATATTTAGCAAGCAAATGGAAAGCAAAAAAAAGCATGGGTTGCAATCCTAGTCTCTGATAAAACAGACTATAAACTAACAAAGATCAGAAAAGACGAAGAAGGGCATTACATAATGGTAAAGGGATCAACGCAACAAGAAGAGCTAACCTAAATATATATGCACCTAATACAGGAGCACCCAGATTCATAAATCAAGTTCTTAGAGACCTACAAAGAGACTTAGACTCCCACACAATAATAGTGGGAGACTTTAACACCCCACTGTCAATATTAGACAGATCATTGAGACAGAAAATTAACAAGGATATTTAGGACTTAAACTCAGCTCTGGACCAAGCAGACCTAATAGACATCTACAGAACTCTCCACCCAAATCAACAGAATATACATTCTTCTCAGCACCACGTTGCACTTATTCTAAAATTGACAACATAGTTGGAAGTAAAACATTCTTAAGCAAATGCAAAAGAACTGAAATCAAAACAGTCTCTCAGACCACAGTGCAATCAAATTAGAACTCAAGATTAAGAAACTCACTCAAAACCGCACAATTACATGGAAACTGAAAAACCTGCTCCTGAATGACTACTGGGTAGATAACAAAATGAAAACAGAAATAAAGATGTTCTTTGAAACCAATGAGAACAAAGACACAACATACCAGAATCTCTGGGACACCGCTAAAGCACTGTTTAGAGGAATATTTATAGTACTAAATGCCCACAGGGGAAGGCGGGAAAGATCTAAAAACAACACCCTAATATCACAATTAAAAGAACTAGAGAAGCAAGAGCATACAAATTCAAAAGGTAGCAGAAGACAAGAAATATCTAAAATCAGAGTAGAAATGAAGGAGATGGAGACACAAAAAACCTTCAAAAAATCAATGAATCCAGGAGCTGGTTTTTTGAAAAATTATCAAAAGAGATAGAACACGAGACAGAATAACAAAGAAGAAAAGAGAAAAGAATTGAATAGACACAATATAAAATGATGAACAGGATATCACACTGATCACACCAAAATATAAACTACCATCAGTGAATACTATAAATACCTCTATGCAAATAAACTAGAAAATCTAGAAGAAATTGATAAATTCCTGGACACATACACCCTCCCAAGACTAAACCAGGAAGAAATAAATCCCTGAATAGACCAAAAATAAGTTCTGAAATTGAGGCAGTAATTAATAGGGTACCCACCAAAAAAGCCCAGAACCAGACAGATTCACAGCTGAATTCTACCAGAAGTACAAAGAGAAGCTGATGCCATTCCTTCTGAAACTATTCCAAACAATAGAAAAAGAGGGAATCCTCCTTAACTTATTCTGTGAGGCCAGCATCATCCTGATATCAAAACCTGACAGAGACACAACAAAAAAAGAAAATTTCAGGCCAATATCCCCAATGAACATTGATGCATAAATCCTCAATAAAATACTGGCAAACCGAATCCAGCAGCACATCAAAAAGCTTATCCACCACAATCAAGTTGGCTTCATCCCTGAGATGCAAAGCTGGTTTACATATGCAAATCAGTACATGTAATCCATCACATAAACTGAACCAATGACAAAAACCACATAATTATCTCCACAGATATAGGAAAGTCCTCGATAAAATTCAACAGCCCTTCATGCTAAAACTCTCAATAAACTAGGTATTGATGGAATGTATCTCAAAATAATAAGAGCCATTTATGACAAGCCCACAGCCAATATCATACTGAATGGGCAAAAGCTGGAAGTATTCTCTTTGAAAACTGGCACTAGACAAGGATGCCCTCTCTCACCACTCCTATTCAACATAGTATTGGAAGTTCTGGCCAGGGCAGTCAGGCAAGTGAAAGAAATAAAGGGCAATCAAATAAGAAGAGAGGACGTCAAATTGTCTCTGTTTGCAGATGACATGATTGTATATTTAGAAAACCCCATTGTCTCAGCCCAAAATCTCCTTAAGCTGATAAGAAATTTCACCAGTCTCAGGCTACAAAATCAGTGCACAAAAATCACAAGAAATCTTATACACCAATAACAGAGCAACAGAGAGCCAAATCATGAGTGAACTCCCATTCACAATTACTACAAAGAGAGTAAAATACCTAGGAAGACAACTAACAAGGGATGTGAAGGACCTCTTCAAGGAGAAGTACAAACGACTGCTCAAGGAAATAAGAAAGGACACAAACAAATGGAAAAACATTCCATGCTCATGGATAGGAAGAATCAATATTGTGAAAATGTCCATACTGCCCAAAGGAATTTATAGATTCAATGCTATCCCCATCAAGTTACCACTGATTTTCTTCCCAGAATTAGAAAAAACTACTTTACTATGGAACCAAAAAGAGCTCGTATACCCAAGACAATCCGAAGCAAAAAGAACAAAGCTGGAGGCATCACGCTACCTGACTTCAAACTATACTACAAGACTACAGTAACCAACACAGCATGGTACTAGTACCAAGACTACAAGACTACAGTAACCAAAACAGCATGGTACTTGTACCAAAACAGATACATAGACCAAGGAACAGAACAGAGGCCTCAGAAATAACGCCACACATTTACAACCATTTTATCTTTGATAAACCTGATAAAAACAAGCAATGGGGAAAGAATTTTCTATTTAATAAATGGTGTTGGGAATACTGGCTAGCCACATGCAGAAAACTGAAACTGGATCCCTTCCTTACACATTATACAAAATTTAACTCAAGATGGATTAAAGACTTACATATAAGACCTAAAACCATAAAAACCCTAGAAGAAAACATAGGCAATATCATTCAAGACATAGGCATGGGCAAAAATTTCATGACTAGAACACAAAAAACAATCACAACAAAAGCCAAAATTGACAAACGGGATCTAATTAAACTAAAGAGCTTCTGCACAGCAAAAGAAACCATCATCAGAGTCAACAGACAACCTACAGAATGGGAGAAAAATTTTGCAATCTGTCTATCTGACAAAGGGCTAATATCCAGAATCTACAAAGAACTTAAACAAATTTACAAGAAAAAAACAACACCATCAAAAAGTGGGCAAAGGATATGAACAGACACTTCTCAAAACAAAGATATTTGTGCAGCCAACAAACGTATATAAAAAAGCTAATGGTCACTGGTCGTTAGAAAAATGCAAGTCAAAAACCACAATGAGATACCATCTCATGCCAGTTCGAATGACGATCATTAAAATGTCAGGGAACAATAGATGCTGGATAGGATGTGGAAAAATAGGAATGCTTTTATACTGTTTTTATACTTTTATGGAAACTTTTGTGGAAGATAGTGTGGCAATTTCTCAATGATCTAGAACCAGAAATACCACTTGAACCATTACTGGGTATGTACCCAAAAGATTATATGTCATTCTACTCTAAAGACACATGCACACGTATGTTTATTGCAGCAATATTCACAATAGTGAAGACTTGGAACCAACCCAAATGCCCATCATTATAGACTAAAGAAAATTTGGCACATATATGCCATGGAATGCTATGCAGTCATAAAAAAGGATGAGTTTATGTCTTTCGCGGGGACATAGATGAAGCTGGAAACCATGATTCTCAGCAAACGAACACAGGAACAGAAAGCAAAACACCACGTGTTCTCACTCATAAGTGGGATTTGAATAATGAGAACACATGGACACACGGAGGGGAACATCACACATCAGGGGGTGGAGGGTTAAGGGAGAGATGGCATTAGGAGAAATACCTAATACAGACGAATTGATGGGTGCAGCAAACCACCATGCCACGTGTATACCTAGGTTAACAAACCTGCACATTCTGCACATGTACCCCAGAGCTTAAAGTATAATTTTTTTTAAAAAGTGGAGAAACCTGAAAAAAAAAAAAAAAGACAGTTAATTTATATTAAAGATTTGGAAGATGTAAATGTAGAATTTTTCCTCTAGCCAGTACATGGGGAAGGTTGACATGATGACTTCTTGAGATCTTTTTAATCATATTATAAAAGCATAGAGCTAGGAGAGATATGGATTATCTCAGGTTTTCAGGGACTAAGTATTTCAAGAGTAATAGACAAAGGAAAATACCCAGATTACTTACCCAGTGAAAAACCTACTAATTTGTTATAGCCATCTGAAGCTTCATTTTTAGAATTTAAGTTATTAGTGAGATGAGATTTCTATCAAATACTTCTGAGCTATAAGCAATATGAAAAGACTGCTAATATAAAAATCTTCTTTATTTTCTTGATCCTCAGCTTTTATTCAGTGGTCCTTGCGAATTGAGTCTGGATGCCTCAGAAAGATAAATGTTTCAGAAACTAAAAGTATGGTTATTGAAAGCCTGGTTTATACTCATTTTTAAGTGGGTTTTACTAGTCTGACTTCATTCTTTTTTGGCTTATTTCACTCAGTCTGCTATTTAATCTTTAATTACAGGCCACAAAAGAAGTAATAGAACGGGAAGCACCAGGGATGGCCCTGGCAATGCTGATGGGATCACTTAATGTTACACCTCTGGGCATGCTCTCTAGGTAAGAAAGTCACCAACATGTTGCAGAGAAAGTTAATTCCATACCACTAATCAATACACTATATTGATAAACCTAAGAAACTTTAGTCTTAACACTTAAGTTTGCCCCTTTTTTTTTCCAGGGTTAAGAGCTTTAGTATTCTGTAGCCACAATTTTCCCACTTCACTTCTTTTTGTTGTTGTTGTTGTTTTGTTTTTTGGTTTTGTTTTGTTTTTTTTCTGCCTGTTAAGTTAAACTTTCAGAGACTGTTATATTACTACTGGTAGAAGTTATCAATTCCTAACCCAGAGAATCCAGTTTATTACTATGTAAAGTTACTGTTTTCTGTGATTGTTTATAATCATCAGTTGATATCCATTAATTGTAGGTAAATACTAATTTAATAAAACTAAACTGCCAAGTTTATTAAAGTAACTTGTTTTCACAAGTTAGGAGCTTATATTCCAATTTATTAAATAGGAATGTTGATGTGTTGTTGTGAAAAAAAAGCTCAATTCATATTGTTAATCTTTTAACACTTGGCAACTGGGTATATTTAAATTATTATATTACATTAATGATATACTATTATTATATTAAATTAGTCTACCTAAAACTATGCCTTTGTTGACACAGATGTTGATATCCATCCTCAATTTAATGGTAATTATTTGCCACTATTTTAGCAACTCTTAGGTTTAAATCCCCTAAATGAGGACAATTACATCACTTAAGTTAGAAGTGTCAACTTAGAATCTGTTGATTTAATGAGCATTAATTAATAGTTGATCTCAGAGCAACCTAAAAATATATAGCAACTGTATAGTTTCAGGGTTTCATAATTGATAGCCATTTATGTATCCTGTGTGCAGTATGAATATAAAATTAAATGTGTCCATTGACTAGTATGGAATATGAGTTGTAATGTTCTTTCTGTTACATCGACAGTTTATATCCCATCAGTGGCAGCCACTTGAAGCACAGATACAGGAGATTATGAATGGGTCATTAGTTACTATATTCTCTTTGCTGTCACGTGTACTATAACATTTAATTTTAGTAAAAGCAAATAAAGAATTAAGGTACCATGATAGAGACTAAAGCTAAAGTTTGTGCTGGCCTTTAAGGAACACCAGTTGATTCTTTCATAGTGTTCCTTTTTTAACCATTACTTATATTACCTACACCAATGAGTTCAGGGGATCCTGTTTTTCCTGTGGAATTAAGTGGTTTTCAAACATAAAAGAACTCTTTCTTTATACAAGCAATAACATCAAGAAAGAATTAAACTTCATTCTCTTGCTAATTCTTTTGTAATAAAATTTTAATTCGGTAAACATAGTAATATGCTTATTTGCCAAGTCCCATATTAAGCATTAGGGATTCTAAGATTAGAAAGAAAAATAAGAAATGGTCTTCCCCTTAAGGATCCCACTGTTTAAATGGAGAAATTATTCTTTGCAACTGTTAAGATAATTCTTCAAATTAAATATAGCTTTCTTGATCCAGTATAGAAATACCACTTTTTGTTATATTGAAAGGTTTTTCTGATTAATTTTTTTTCTCCCTTTTGTATCCTCATAATTACCAAGCACTGGACTGCTGAGTGAGTGGAAAATTAATTAGCAGGAGCTGATTCTAATTACTTTGGAATAAGTTGTTCATCTTTATCCTGAAAGCTTTGAAAATTAATACATATAAACAGCATGGGCGCACCTTCTGACTTTTCTGTCTGTGCATTGCTGATTTAACTGAGAATATATTTACAAACTTTGAAACAGACATAGTAGTTTACATTAGTTATAGAAAAGAGGATATTTCCCTGAATGTTCATTTTTTGTGCTTCTCAAAGCCATTTTTAAAATCATTATTTTTATAATAGCCATGATTAGATTGGTGCTTCCTTTCTACAGCCTTTCTATTCTGTATGCACTTTTGGCTTTGTACATGTTTCTGCTATGGAACATGTCATAGTATATTGTAATTAATTATTTGCTTGTCTGTATCACCTAGTTAGTAGAAACTTCTTAAAGACAGGAGCTTTATCTTATTCTTTTTTACCTAAAACAAATTCTGACACATAGTAAGTACTGGGAAAATGTTTATTGTTGTGGTTACTATGGATAAATCAGTGTTTTACCATAGTTCTATAGCATGTTTTTTTCAGGTAAATTAACGCATCAAGTTGGTGCCTTACTTTCCTATTTTTATGTCTAGAGAGCAGCATTAAATAAAAATAAATGTTTAAATCATTGCATATGTTTGAAATGGTTTCCTACTATTTGGACATCTTAATATCCTCCAAATTTTTTATATAAGTAAGTTGGGAGATATTACGAAGTAATGGTTAAGAGCATCATCTCTGAAGACAGATTGCTTGTGTTCTACTATGTTAATGCCTTTTTTGTTTTCGTTTTCTCATCTATATAATAAGGATGTTAATAGTACCATATTTCTCGGATAAAGTGAATTAATCTATGTAAAGCACTTAGAAAACTGACTCATAGTAACTGTTAAGTGATGATCATGGTTGTTGTTGTTTGAGTTTTTGTTTTTAGAGTAGGTCTGTTGGTGAAACCTTTTCTTAGCTTTTCTTCATTAGGAAATGTCTTTATCTCCATATTACTCCTGAAGGATATTTTCACTAGATACAGAAATCTGGGTTGAATGTTCTTTTATTTCAGCATTTAAAAAAAAATAAAATAAAATATTATTCCACTATCTTTTGCTCCATGGTTCCTGAAAAGAAATGAGCAATCAATTCAAATTGCTATTTCCTTATGTGTAATGGCAAAATTCTCTGGCTGCTTGGAAAATATTTTTTCTTCAGCTTTAGTTTCAGCAATTTGATTATGATGTATCTGGGTGTAGTTTTCTTTTAGATTATCCTTCTGGGTCCAGTGAACTTTATGATTCTGTAAATTTATGTCTTTTACCAAATTTGGGATATTTACTTTTTTTTTTCTTTTTTTTTTGCTGCTTCTATAACATGAATTTTAGAATTTTTGGTAATGTCTCACAAATCCCTGAGACTCTGTTAATTTTTAAAATCTTTTTTTTTTTTTTTTTTTTTTTTTTTTGAGACGGAGTCTCGCTTTGTTGCCCAGGCTGGAGTGCAGTGGCCAGATCTCAGCTCACTGCAAGCTCCACCTCCCGGGTTTACGCCATTCTCCTGCCTCAGCCTCCCGAGTAGCTGGGACTACAGGCGCCCGCCACCTCGCCTGGCTAGTTTTTTTGTATTTTTTAGTAGAGACGGGGTTTCACCGTGTTCGCCAGGATGGTCTCGATCTCCTGACCTCGTGATCCGCCCGTCTCGGCCTCCCAAAGTGCTGGGATTACAGGCTTGAGCCACCGCGCCCGGCCTAAAATCTTTTTTACTCTGTATTAATTTTAGGTTATTTCTATGATCTATCTTCAAATTCGCTGACTTTTGCCCTCTTTCATCTTCATTCTGCCTTTGAACATATCTAGTGGCTTTCATTTCAGATATATTTTCAGTTCTAAATTCTCCATTTGGTTTTTTTGTTAATGGTTTCCAATTTCTCTGCTAAGAACTTGTATTTTTACATTTATTTCAAAATTATTGCCCTTTATGTCATGGAGAATAGTTATAATAACTGCTTAAAACTATTCTTCTGACAATTTCAATATCTGGCTTACCTTGGAGTTGACATTGGTTGATATCTTTTCCAATGAGAACTGGTCAAATTTTCCTTGTTCTATGTTGAGAAATTTTGGATTGTATCCTGGACATTCTGAACACTACATTGTAAGTAAATTATTTAACTCCTGTTAAAATCCTCTGGGGAATTTTAATTAGTTAGTTTTAGCAATTTATCTGATTGGATTCAGATTGTAAATTCTGTCTCACTTTCTGTGGGTAGTGGCTCAGCCTTTGCTATACTGTTAGTGTCTGCCCAGTACATGAACCATTTACGAGTTAGTTTGAGACTTGGGCAGCAGTATATACTATGTTTATGTTTTAAAAGCTTTTCTTGTACTTCTTTTATACTGTCCCAAGTATTCACAGCTCAGGGGTGACCCTGGAACTTGGGTCAGTTCACATACAAAATTAGAGAATCCACCTTCTTTAGCTCTCTTCTTTCCAAGAATTCCCCCCCACCCACTCTCCAGCTTCCAGGGGACCCCATTTCCAGTTACTCTGACCAGAAGAGGTTTCTTATAGAGTATTAACTCCCTTTGCAATTATATAGTTGTACACAACTGACCTTTGGGACAAAGAACAAAAGAAAAGAAAAAAAGAGAGAAAGAGATTCCTCTTACCTCAGTTCTTTAGACAATATCGGCTCTTTTTTTTTTTTGTTTCCATTAACCAAAGAGGTAGGTAGGTCTTCTCTCTGGGCTTCGGGTGCTAACACTGTCATCATTATAGTATTGCAGCTCCACAATTAGGCCTAGCCCCATTAAGAGCTGTTATTCAAGCTCTGACTTCAGTCCCAAATGTGCCTGCTATTATTTTACATTCAGTGTCATCAGGTAATCACTGTGTACTCTGTAAACAATCAGTAGGAGAGAGAAGCTATGGTTACTTTCTCCATCTTGGCTGACACCAAAGAACAAGTGTTGTAACTTTAATATCAGATCTCTGACTTCATATTTACTAGCATTTACTAGTAGTGTTACCTTGTTACTTTACAAGGTTTAGCACATCTTGTTCCAGTAGTTAAGTACCCACAAAATAGTAGCATTTAATCTCCCTAAATTTATAATTTATTCCCTACTTGTTTTTTTTTAAAAGATCAAATACTCTTTTTTCCCCCTAAATTTCATTAAAAATAACAGATCAACCACTGTGGTTACACACTGAAGAATGATTTGTCATGAATTTCATTCTCAGTTTTGTCATTAATTTGATTTATGATCTCTACTTAGTTTTATAGGGATAATACATAGCTCATAGAAATGTTATGAGGTCCTTTAAAGATTTACTCACACGTGTGTGTGTGTGTAAAATAAGAAATATCTAATTCATAGAAAGAGAAATTGATTACCAGTTTTCCATTTTAGTATAAAGAGATTTACCATTGTAATCTTCAATGACTCATCTTTCAATTCTGTAACTGTAATAAACACATGCACAGATTTTAGGGAGGAGATAACATTTTCCATTTGCTGCCAAAAATGGTTCTATAACTAATATTGGTTAAAAGAAAAATTTCAGGAAATAAAAACACAGCACTTATTTTTTATAGACATGAATCAAATTATTCTTAGTATTATTTAGATAATATGAAAGTAACATGGGTCATTTAAAGTAACAGTACAATCATCTTGAAGAGTTTCTATTTTTTTAACCCACACCAAATATACTTAGCTTATAAAAGTCTATAGGGGAGCAGAAGATGGCAGAGTAGTATATATCAGGAATCTGTTTCTCCATCTGGACAACCATTGAACTGGCAGGATCTCTCTGATATAACTATTTTGGAACTTTATAATCTATTCAAAGGCTTACAGCTTACTGGAAAAGGCTTGACTAGTAGATTGTGGTTAATCTGGGTCAGTTTTAACCTAGTGTGCTACTACCCAACCATTTTCCAGTGCTCCAGCTAGCACGTACTAGAGTTCATAGGACAGCTTGTGGAAGACAGAATGGGCAATTAAGGACCTTATCCTCCAAATATTGGGGATCCAGCTTCTGTTTGTGGATTACTGCTTTGGGTTGTAGAAGTGCAGAGGCAAAGACAGGATGCCATTGTTGCAACCCACACTGGCTGAAGTATCTTCAAGGGATTTATAAGGACAGGACCTACATTTTCCCCTACATTTTTCTTCTTCTCTTTTGGGACCCAGAAATTATAGGATTTAAACATTCAAAAGCAGCTACATATATAGGGGAATTTGGAAAGTCACTATGCATGCCCAGAGGAAAAGGCAGGCTGAGAAAAAGAGAAAGGCCTTAAGTTTATACCTCAGGCTTCTCTCTTACACAGAACACCTTATAACAATTAAAAAAAAAAAAAGCAAACCGTAGGGAAGGGAGATAAACTGCTTTCCAGAATACTGTATTACAAGATTGAAATATTCAGAGTTCAAAAAAAATTGACAAAGCAAAGAAAAAGTATGATCGATTCAAATGAAAACATAAATTGACAAAAATCCATGAGGAAGATGAAATGGTGAACTTACTAGACAAAGGCTTTAAAACAACTGTCTTAAAGATTCTCACAGAACGAAAGGAAGATATTGACAATGCCAAGATAATGATGTGTGAGCAAAAGTAAATATCAATAAATGTATTTAAACATAAAAAATAGTCAATCAGGGCCGGGCGCGGTGGCTCAAGCCTGTAATCCCAGCACTTTGGGAGGCCGAGGCGGGCGGATCACAAGGTCAGGAGATCGAGACCATCCTGGCTAACACGGTGAAACCCCGTCTCTACTAAAAAATACAAAAAACTAGCCGGGTGAGGTGGCGGGCGCCTGTAGTCCCAGCTACTCGGGAGGCTGAGGCAGGAGAATGGCGTGAACCCAGGAGGCGGAGCTTGCAGTGAGCTGAGATCTGGCCAGTGCACTCCAGCTTGGGTGACAGAGCGAGACTCCGTCTCAAAAAAAAAAAAAAAAAAAAAAAAAATAGTCAATCAGGCAGCTAAAATGACTTCTCAGTTTAATATCATCTTTTAAGGCGATGATGGCACCATCTATAATGAGGCTTCTCTCCACTGTATGCAGGAGGAAGTGGCCACTATTAACAGCCCTCCCTTTTGTAGCGTTAGACAGCAACAGGCCACCCTGAGATTATTTACAGAGGACAGCTATAAAAACACTTATATATATATTCAGTCCAGGCTAGAAAATACTTTTTCCCCATGAGTGTGAAGATTCATATGGTATGCTAGTAAATCTCTCTGCACGTGTTCTTCATGACAATGTACTCAGGAGTTCTAAGTCATGATGAGCATCCTGCAACAGAGACAAAATAAAGAAGATAAAAAAGAATAATGAAGAAATGAGTTGACAAGTACAATTGCTGACAAAAAATCATTAGAGGGATTCAAAAGCAGTTTTCAGCAGGCAGAAAAAAGAATCAGCAAACTTAAAGACATAACACTTGAAATTAACAAATCTGAGGAACAGAAACAAAAAAGATGGAAGAAAACTGAACAGAGCCTAATAGACCTATGGAACACCATTAAGCAGACCAGCATACACATGGGAATTCAAGATGGATGAGTGAGGGAGAAAGGGGCTTAACAGAACAGACTCATGAACACTAATAAGCGTGGGAAACTGTCAGATAGGCAGACCTAAACTATAATTGACAAATTGCTAGAGGTTCAGTGCAGACTACTATGAGAGTTAAAAACTTCGGGGCCTGGGGCGGAGCAAGATGGCCAAATAGGAACAGCTCCAGTCTCCAACTCTCAGCGCGAGCGACACAGAAGGCCGGTGATTTCTGCATTTTCAACTGAGGTACTGGGGTCATCTCACTAGGGAGTGCCGAACAATCAGTGCTGGTCAGCCGCTGCAGCCCGACCAGCGAGAGCTGAAGCAGGGCGAGGCATCGCCTCACCTGGGAAGCGCAAGGGGGAAGGGAATCCCTTTTCCAAGCCAGGGGAACTGAGACACACAACACCTGGAAAATCGGGTAACTCCGACCCCAATACTGTGCTTTAAGCAAATGGGCACACCAGGAGATTATACCCACCCCTGGCTGGGAGGGTCCCACGGCCACTGAGCCTCCCTCATTACTGGCACAGCAGTCTGCGATCTAACCACAAGGCAGCAGCGAGGCTGGGGGAGGGGCGCCCGCCATTGCTGAGGCTTAAGTAGGTAAACAAAGCTGCTGGGAAGCTCGAACTGGGTGGATCTCACAGCAGCTCAGGGAAACCCGCCTGTCTCTGTAGACTCCACCTCTGGGGACAGGGCACAGCTAAACAACAACAACAAAAAAAGCAGCACAAACCTGCCCAGACACAAACAACTCTGTCTGACAGGTTTGAAGAGAGCAGTGGATCTCCCAACACGGAGATTGAAATCTGAGAACGGACAGACTGCCTGCTCAAGTGGGTCCCTGACCCCTGAGTAGCCTACCTGGGAGACATCCTCCACTAGGGGCAGTCTGACACCCCACACCTCACAGGGTGGAGTACACCCCTGAGTGGAAGCTTCCAAAGGAAGAATCAGACAGGTACACTCGCTGTTCAGCAATATTCTATCTTCTGCAACCTCTGCTGCTGATACCCAGGCAAACAGGGTCAGGAGTGGACCTCAAGCAATCTCCAGCAGACCTATAGCTGAGGGTCCTGACTGTCAGAAGGAAAACTATCAAACAGGAAGGACACCTATACCAAAACCCCATCAGTACGTCACCATCATCAAAGACCAGAGGCAGATAAAACCACAAAGATGGGGAAAAAGCAGGGCAGAAAAACTGGAAATTCAAAAAATAAGAGCGCATCTCCCCCTGCAAAGGAGCGCAGCCCATCGCCAGCAACAGATCGAAGCTGGTCAGAGAATGACTTTGACGAGATGAGAGAAGAAGGCTTCAGTCCATCAAACTTCGCAGAGCTAAAGGAGGAATTACATACCCAGCGCAAAGAAACTAAAAATCTTGAAAAAAGAATGGAAGAATTGACAACTAGATTAATTAATGCAGAGAAGGTCATAAACGAAATGACAGAGATGAAAACCATGACATGAGAAATACGTGACAAATCCACAAGCTTCATTAACTGACTCAATCAACTGGAAGAAAGAGTATCAGCGATTGAGGATCAAATGAATGAAATGAAGCGAGAAGAGAAACCAAAAGAAAAAAGAAGAAAAAGAAATGAACAAAGCCTGCAAGAAGTATGGGATTATGTAAAAAGACCAAATCTACGTCTGATTGGGGTGCCTGAAAGTGAGGGGGAAAATGGAAGCAAGTTGGAAAACACTCTTCAGGATATCATCCAGGAGAACTTCCCCAACCTAGTAGGGCAGGCCAACATTCAAATTCAGGAAATACAGAGAACTCCACAAAGATACTCCTCCAGAAGAGCAACTCCAAGACACATAATTGCCAGATTCACCAAAGTTGAAATGAAGGAAAAAATCTTAAGGGCAGCCAGAGAGAAAGGTCGGGTTACCCACAAAGGGAAGCCAATCAGCATAACAGCAGACCTCTCGGCAGAAACTCTACAAGCCAGAAGAGAGTGGGGGCCAATATTCAACGTTCTTAAAGAAAAGAATTTTCAACCCAGAATTTCATATCCAGCCAAACTAAGTTTCATCAGTGAAGGAGAAATAAAATCCTTTACAGATAAGCAAATGCTTAGAGATTTTGTCACCACCAGGCCTACCTTACAAGAGACCCTGAAGGAAGCCCTAAACATGGAAAGGAACAACTGGTACCAGCCATTGCAAAAACATGCCAAAATGTAAAGACCATCGAGGCTAGGAAGAAACTGCATCAACTAATGAGCAAAATAACCAGTTAATATCATAATGGCAGGATCAAGTTCACACATAACAATATTAACCTTAAATGTAAATGGACTAAATGCTCCAATTAAAAGACACAGACTGGCAAACTGGATAAAGAGTCAAGACCCATCAGTCTGCTGTATTCAGGAGACCCATCTCACATGCAGAGACATACATAGGCTCAAAATAAAGGGATGGAGGAAGATCTACCAAGCAAATGGAGAACAAAAAAAAGCAGGGGTTGCAATCGTAGTCTCTGATAAAACAGACTTTAAACCATCAAAGATCAAAAGAGACAAAGAAGGCCATTACATAATGGTAAAGGGATCAATTCAACAGGAAGAGCTAACTCTCCTAAATATATATGCACCCAATACAGAAGCACCCAGATTCATAAAGCAAGTCCTTAGAGACTTACAAAGAGACTTAGACTCCCATACAATAATAATGGGAGACTTCAACACTCCACTGTCAATATTAGACAGATCAACGAGACAGAAAGTAAACAAGGATATCCAGGAATTGAACTCATCTCTGCACCAAGCGGACCTAATAGACATCTATAGAACTCTCCACCCCAAATCAACAGAATATATTCTTCTCAGCACCACATCACACTTATTCCAAAATTGACCACATAACTGGAAGTAAAGCACTCCTCAGCAAATGTACAAGAACAGAAATTATAACAAACTGTCTCTCAGACCACAGTGCAATCAAACTAGAACTCAGGACTAAGAAACTCAACCAAAACCGCTCAACTACATGGAAACTGAACAACCTGCTCCTGAATGACTACTGGGTACATAACGAAATGAAAGCAGAAATAAAGATGTTCTTTGAAACCAATGAGAGCAAAGATACAACATACCACAATCTCTGGGACACATTTAAAGCAGTGTGTAGAGGGAAATTTATAGCACTAAATGCCCACAAGAGAAAGCTGGAAAGATCTAAAATGGACACTCTAACATCACAATTAAAAGAACTGGAGAAGCAAGAGCAAACACATTGCAAAGCTAGCAGAAGGCAAGAAATAACTAAGATCAGCAGAACTGAAGGAGATAGAGACACAAAAAACCCTCCAAAAAATCAATGAATCCGGGAATTGGTTTTTTGAAAACATCAACAAAATTGACAGACTGCTAGCAAGATTAATAAAGAAGAAAAGAGAGAAGAATCAAATAGACGCAATAAAAAATGATAAAGGTGATATCACCACCGACCCCACAGAAATACAAACTACCATCAGAGAATACTATAAACACTTCAATGCAAATAAACTAGAAAATCTAGAAGAAATGGATAATTTTCTGTACACTTACACTCTTCCAAGACTAAAGCAGGAAGAAGTTGAATCCCTAAATAGACCAATGGCAGGCTCTGAAATTGAGGCAATAATTAATAGCCTACCAACCAAAAAAAGTCCAGGACCAGATGGATTCACAGCTGAATTCTACCAGAGGTACAAGGAGGAGCTGGTACCATTCCTTCTGAAATGATTCCAATCAATAGAAAAAGAGGGAATCCTCCCTAACTCATTTTATGAGGCCAACATCATCCTGATACCAAAGCCTGGCAGAGACACAACAAAAAAAGAAAATTTTAGACCAATATCCCTGATGAACATCGATGCAAAAATCCTCAATAAAATACTGGCAAACCGGATTCAGCAGCACATCAAAAAGCTTATCCACCATGATCAAGTGGGCTTCATCCCTGGGACGCAAGGCTGGTTCAACATTCACAAATCGATAAACGTAATCCAGCATATAAACAGAACCAAAGACAAGAACCACATGATTATCTCAATAGATGCAGAAAAGGCTTTTGACAAAATTCAACAGCCCTTTATGCTAAAAACGCTCAATAAATTCGGTATTGATGGAACGTACCTCAAAATAATAAGAGCTATTTATGACAAACCCACAGCCAATATCATACTGAACGGGCAAAAACTGGAAAAATCCCCTTTGAAAACTGGCACAAGACAGGGATGCCCTCTCTCACCACTCCTATTCAACATAGTGTTGGAAGTTCTGGCTAGGGCAATCAGGCAAGAGAAAGAAATCAAGGTATTCAGGTAAGAAAAGAAGTCAAATTGTCCCTGTTTGCGGATGACATGCTTGTATATTTAGAAAACCCCATCATCTCAGCCCAAAATCTCCTTAAGCTGATAAGCAACTTCAGCAAAGTCTCAGGATACAAAATCAATGTGCAAAAATCACAAGCATTCTTATACACCAGTAATAGACAGAGAGCCAAATCATGAATGATCTCCCATTCACAATAGCTTCAAAGACAATAAAATACCTAGGAATCCAACTTACAAGGGATGTAAAGGACCTGTTCAAGGAGAACTACAAACCATTGCTCAGTGAAATAAAAGAGGACACAAACAAATGGAAGAACATACCATGCTCATGGATAGGAATAATCAATACTGTGAAAATGGCCATACTGCCCAAGGTAATTTATAGATTGAATGCCATCCCCATCAAGCTACCAATGACTTTCTTCACAGAATTGGAAAAAAACCACTTTCAGGTTCATATGGAAGAAAAAAAGAGCTCACATTGCCAAGACAATCCTAATTCAAAATAACAAAACTGGAGGCATCACGCTACCTGACTTCAAACTATACTACAAGGCTACAGTAACCAAAACTGCATGGTACTGGTACCAAAACAGAGGTATAGACCAGTGGAACAGAACAGAACCCTCAGAAAAAATACCACAATATCTACAGCCATCTGATCTTTGATAAACTTGACAAAAACAAGAAATGGGGAAAGGATTCCCTATTTAATAAATGGTACTCGGAAAATTGGCTAGCCATAAGTAGAATGCTGACACTGGATCCCTTCCTTACTCCTTATACGAAAATTAATTCAAGATGGATTAGAGTCTTAAATGTTAGACCTAAAATCATAAAAACCCTAGTAGAAAACCTAGGTAATGCCATTCAGGACATAGGCATGAGCAAGGACTTCATGTCTAAAACACCAAAAGCAACGGCAACAAAAGCCAAAATTGACAAATTGGACCTAATTAAACTAAAGAGCTTCTGCACAGCAAAAGAAACTACCATCAGAGTGAACAGGCAACCTACAGAATGAGAGAAAAATTTTGCAATCTACTCATCTGACAAAGGGCTGATATCCAGAACCTACAAAGAACTCAAACAAATTTACAAGAAAAAAACAAACAGCCCCATCAAAAAGTGCTCAAAGGATATGAACAGACATTTCTCAAAAGAAGACATTCATACAGCCAACAGACACATGAAAAAATGCTCATCATCACTGGCCATCAGAGAAATGCAAATCAAAACCACAATGAGATACCATCTCACACCAGTTAGAATGGCAATCATTAAGAAGTCAGGAAACAACAGGTGCTGGAGAGGATGTGGAGAAATCAGAACACTTTTACACTGTTGGTGGGATTGTAAACTAGTTCAACCATTGTAGAAAACAGTATGGCAATTCCTCAAGGATCTAAAACTAGAAATACCATATGACCCAGCCATCCCATTACTGGGTATATACCCAAAGGATTATAAATCATGCTGCTATAAAGACACATGCACACGTATGTTTATTGCGGCACTATTCACAATAGCAAAGACTTGGAATCAACCCAAGTGTCCATCAGTGACAGACTGGATTAAGAAAACGTGGCACATATACACCATGGAATACTATGCAGCCATAAAAAAGGATGAGTTCGTGTCCTTTTTAGGGACATGGATGCAGCTGGAAACCATCATTCTCAGCAAACTATCGCAAAAACAGAAAACCAAACACCGCATGTTCTCACTCATAGGTGGGAATTGAACAACGAGATCACTTGGGCAAAGGAAGGGGAACATCACACATCAGGGCCTATTGTGGGCAGGGGGAAGGGATGGCTTTGGGAATTATACCTGATGTAAATGACAAGTTGATGGGTGCTGACGAGTTGATGGGTGCAGCACACCAACATGGCACATGTATACTTATGTAACAAACCTGTACGTTGTGCATATGTATCCTAGAACTTAAAGTATAATAAAAAAAAAAAAAGCAGGGAGTATAGAGTGAGAAAATATAAAATATATTCAAATTGGAGTTTAGAAGGAATTAATACAGAATGAGGAAAAAGAAATGTTTGAAGATAGAATGACCAAAAAAAATCTCTCAATTCTCCAAAGACATCAATCTTCAGATTCATGAATCCAAACAAATCCCTAGGAAGATAAATAAAAAGAAATGTATACCTAGTCACATGATACAGTAGTAACAGTATAAAATAGAGAAAAATAGTCTTACAAACTACCAGAAAATAAATTATATGATTATGTTAAGTATACTTCAATAAACTTTGAAGACAAAGATGATTCCTTATATCTTGATGTTATAATTTTGATATTTTTCCTAGTTTATAAGAAATAGATTTTATATTATTATTTACATGTGTTCTTTGCTTAATAACAAGACTAACCTTTTAAATGTTTTTGGCTGTTTCTGCTTTTTTCTTTTGTAAGTTGAATATTCATATCTTTATGAATATTTAAATTGGCATGCTTATTGATTTTAAGATTTTAAACTTGTGGTGTTATAATTAGTTATATGCCTTTTATTTTATTTACAGTATTTGACAAATGTAAATTTTACAATTTTATGAAGATAAATCTTAAAATATTGGAGGGAGAGAAATCACAGAATACCTAGTTAAACAACAATTTGACTGATTAGTAAACTCTCAGTAAAAATACTTGAAACAGAAGACACTGAAATAATACTTTCAATGTGCTGAAAGAAAATAACATTTAATCAAGAATTTTACACTCAGCAAAGTTACCATTCAAGAATGGGGGAGGATGAAATGTCATTTTCCTACAAACAAACATGGGAACATTTTATCACTAAAAGAACCTCACGTAAGGAATTTTAAAGATATACTCTGGCAGAAGAAAAATTATCTCAGATGGAGGTTTGAGAATACAAGAGGAAAAAGCAAAGATAATGGTAAACATCTGAACAAATCTTTTTAAGAAAATTGACTATTGTCCTGGTCCATTCTGCTGCTATAACAAAATACATTAGACTGGTAATTTATAAACAACAGAAATTTATTGCTTACAGTTCTGGAGGCTGGGAAGTTCACAGTCAAGGTGCCTACAGATTCAGTGTCTGGTGAATGCTTGCTTTCTGCTTCAAAGATGGCCCTTTCTTGCTGCATCTTCATGTGGTAGTAGGAGCAAACTAGCTCCTGAAGGCCTCTTTTATAAGGGCACTAATACCATTCATGAGGACAGAGTTAATCACTTCCCAAAGGGCTCAACACTTTATACTGTTGCACTGGGGATTAGATATCAGCATATGAATTTGTGGTAAACAAAAACATTTAGACAATGGTAACTATATAAAACAATAAAAATAATGTCTCAATTATGGGGGAAAAAAAATATGCTAGAATTCCTGAAAACAACAGCATGTAATTTGAGATATTGTGATTATAGTTAAGTATTATAACGGACCAGGCACTGTGGCTCACCCCTGTAATCCCAGCACTTTGGGAGGCTAAGTTGGGCTGATCACTTGAGTCCAGAAGTTCGAGACAAGCCTGAGCAATATGGCAAAACTTTCTCTCTACAAAAAGATGCAAAAGTTAGACCAGCATGGTGGCACGTGCCTGTAGCTACTCAGGAAACTGAAGTGAAAGAATCACCTGAGCCTAGGAGGTCACAGCTGCAGTGAGCCATGATTGTGCCACTGCACTCGCCTGGGGGATAGCATGAGACCCTCTCTAAAAAAAAAAATTCTAAAAGTCCTGTTTTCTACGAAGATATTAAATATTGATTATAGTTTTTTAAAATTAAGTGTGCATATTAAACTTATAGGGTAATCACTAAAAGGATGGACAGAGTATACAACTTCTAGAAATAGAGGGAAGAAATTAATGAGGAAAATACTTAAAGTAAGGCAAGAAAGGGAGAAAATAAGAAACAACAACAAAAAAAGACAAGTAGAAGGCATATATATATTGGTTTAAAAAAGTTATACTACAAGTTCCCAGAACATCTTCCACTTAAAATTTTCCCATAGAACACTCCTTAGTTTCTCATATTCAAACTTGATAAACATATATACCTTCATGTTTATCTCAAAAACAGCTTCAGCTGATACATATAAAATTTTTATATTTATATCTGAAAAATTCAATACATTTTCAGAAAATTTTATTAAACTTTTAAGATTGTAATTTAATTGTAGGTTGCCATGTAGTTATAAGAAATGAAACAGAGAAGTCCTATGTACCCTTTACCAGTTTTTTCCAGTGGTAACATCTTACAAAATTATAGTACAAAATTGCAATCAGATGTTGACATTGATACTATCATGACACAACAATTTGTTCATTCTTTGATTTGTTCATGGGTACTTAGGTTGACTCCATATTTTGCCTGTTGTGAATAGTGCTGCACTAAATGTGGGAGTGCAGATGTGTTTTTTATATATTGATTTCCCTTCTTTTAGATATATACCCAGTAGTGCAATAGCTGGATCATATGGTAATTCTATTTCTAGTTTTATGAGGAAATTTTATACTGCTCTCCATAGTGGCTGTACTATTGCTTATTTATTGTCATTGCCTTTTATTGCCACACCACCTCTCTGTGACCCAGCCCCTTTCCTAAACTCTGGCAACCACTAATTTATTTTCTATTTCGATATTTTGCCATTTCAAGAATGAGTATAATTAGAACCATACAATATGTAGCCTTTTGGGATTGGTTTTTTCCATTAAGCATAATTTCCTGGAGATTAAACTAAATTGTTACATGGATCAATAATTCATTACATTTTATTGTTGAGTAGTATTCCATACTATATATGCACTACAGTTTGTTCAACCATTTTCTGTTGGGTTGTTTACAGTTTGTAATTATGATGAGCATTACACCAAAGGATGCGGTATCTAGGTTCTATGGCAGTTGCAGGTTTTCTGTTTAAATAAACTGTCAAATTATTATCCAGAGCAACTGTATCATTTTACAATCACACCAACAATATATGAGTGTGTCTCCACACCTTGCCAGTATTTGGAGTTGTCACTATTTTTATTTTAGCCATTTTGATAGTTTTGTAAATAGTTTTAATTTGTATTTCCCTAATGACTAATAATTTTGAGCATCTGTTCAGGTCTTTTGCCTGTTGTCTGACTGTGTTTTTTAGATTTTTTTATCACTGATTTTTGAGTTTTTATGTGTTCTAGAAAACTTGTCCTTCATCAGATATGTTGATTGCAATTGTTTTCTCCTCGTCAATACATTGTCTTTTTTCCTCTTCACAGTGTCATTCACAGAGCAAAACTGCTTAATTTCCATGAAGTCCAATTTATCGTCTTTTTCTTTTAGCAGTTGTGTTTTTTTTTTTTGATGTAAAGGCTAAGCACCCTTCACCTAGGCAAAGGTGCAAAGACTTTCTCCTGTGTTTTTTTTCTAAAACTTTTATAGTTTTACATTTTGCCTTTAAATCCATTTGATTAGATTTTTTTTAAGGTGTGAGTTTAGGTTGAGGTGTTTTTTTTGTTTGTTTGGTTGGTTGGTTTTTGCATATGAATGACCTCTTGCTCCAGTGCTACTTAAAAAAAAAAAAAAAAAAGCTACCTTTCCTCCGTTGAGTGGTTTTTGCACCTTTTTTGAAAATTAATCTGGTCTATTTGTTTAGTTCTATTTCTGGTTTCTCTGTTCTGTTCTATATGTCTGTCCCTCCGTCAGTACCACATAATCTTTATTATTGTAGCTAAACAATAAGTCTTGAAATTGCATACACAGATTCCTCCCACTTCAGTTGTCGTTTTCAAAATTTTTAGCTATTTTGGTCCCTTTTGTTTTCCATGTAAATTTTAGAATAAGTTTGTCTATATCTACAAAAAATTGCTTGGATTTTTATAGGAATTACATTAAATCTGGATGTAAATGTGGGTAGAATTGACATTTTTCCATGTTGAGCCTCCATGAACACATTATATCTCTTCCTTTAGATTGCCTTTGATTTCTTTTATTGCAGTTTTCAGTATATAAACTCTGAATGTTTTGTTAGATTTACACTTAAGTATTTATTGTGTTTTCAGTTATTGTAAATGGTATTTCATTATTAATTTAGGTGTCCACCTCATGTTCATTGCTAATATATATAGAAATACAATTAATTCTTGGATGTTGATTTTACATTCTACAACCTTGCTTAATTACTAGTACTATTAATTCTAGGAAGGCTTTTTCTATTTTTTGCTTTTTGTTTGTTTGTTGGTTTTGTTTTATTCTTTGGGATTTTCTGTATAGACAATCACATAATCTGCAAATAGGGGTAGTTTTACTTCTTTCTTTGTGATTTATATGCCTTTTATTCTTTTTCTGCCTGTTGCCCTAGCTAAAACTTCCAGTGCTATTTTGAATAGCTATGATGAAAATGGATATCCTTGCTTTTTTCCTGATCTTGGGGAGAAAGCACTCAGTGTTTCACTATTAAGTATGTTAGTTGTACATTTTTTATAAAAGCTCTTTTCAAACTAAAGAAGTCCATTCTCTAATTTCTACCTTTTTTGAGAGTTTTTATCATGGATCAGTGTTTACTTTTGTCCAATAAATTTTCTATGTTAATTGATATGATTGCATGATCTACTTTTTCTTCTTAGATTGTTAATATGATGGATATGTCGATTTATTTTCAAATATTGCACCAGTCTTGAATTCTTGGAGTAAACCCACTTGGTCCTAGTATATAGTTCTTTTTACTTATTCCTAACTTCGATTTGCTAATATTTTGGTAAGGATTTTTATATCTATATTCATAAGAGATACTGGTCTATATTTTTCTTTTTTATACTATCTTCACCTGATTTTGATATCAAGTTAATACTGGCTTCATAAAATGAGTTATGATATTCCCTCCACTTTTACTCTCTGAAAGAGTTTATGTAAAATATATATTAATTTTTCTTTGAATATTTCAGAGAATTTACTAGTGGAACCATGTGTCCTAGAGCTTTATTTTTCTAGAGTTTTTTTTTTTTTTTTTTACTATAAATTGAATTTTCTTAAAAGTTACAGGGCTATTTTATGTATGTTTAATGTGGTATTTTATGCTTTTTGAGAAATTTGTCCATCTCATCTGAGTTGTCTAATTTATATAGAGAGAGTTGCTCGTAGTATTCTCTTACTGTTATTTTCTTGTCTTGAGAGTCTGTAGTAATATGTCTGGTTCATTCCTGATATTGGTAATTTCCATCTTTTTCCAGTCTTGCTTAAGATATTTCCATTTTATTTAGCTTTTCAAAGAACGAGCTTTTTGTTTCATTGAATTTCTCTATTTTTCTGTTTGAAATTTCACTGTTATCTGCTCTTTGTTATTTCATTCCTTCTGCTTGTTTGGGGTTCATTTTGCTCTTTATCTAGTTCTTGAGTTGGGAGCTTGTTATTGATTTGAGACTTCTAATGTCAACTTTAGGAGCACTGATTTAGGTGCATTCCATGAATTTGATATGTTGTATTTGCACTTTTATTCATCTTAATGTATCTTTTTATTTTTTGAGATTTCTTTCTTTCTTTTTTTTTTTAAATCTATCTAACACTAGGTCTTATTTCTTTTATCAAACTTCATATGTGCCCATTAATCAACTTCTTATCTTTCCCTCCTCCCCACTACCCTTCCTGGCCCCTGGTAACAACCAATCTACTACCTATCCTCATGAGATTCACTTTTTTAGTCCCCACACTATGAGGGAAAACGTGCGACATTCTTCCTTCTGTGCTTGCCTTATTTCATTTAACATGACTTTTTGTTCCATTCATGTTCCTGCAAATGATAGGATTTCATTTTTTAATCACTGAATAATGTTCCATTGTATATGGATACTGCATTTTCTTTATCCATTTGAATGTTCACTGGTCCTTAGGTTGAATCCATATTTTGGCCATTATGAATAGTGCTGCAGTAAATGTGGGAGTGCAGATGTCTTTTCAATATATTGATTTCCTTCCTTTTGGATATATATCCAGCAGTGCAATTGCTGGATCATATGGTAATTCTATTTCTAGTTTTATGAGGAAATTCCATACTGCTCTCCATAGTGGCTCTACTAATTTACATTTCCACCAACAACGTACAAACGTTTCCTGCTTTCCAAATCCTTGCCAGCATGTGTTACTGCCTGTCTTTTTGATAAAAAGCCATTTTAACTGGAGTAAAATGATATCTAATTGTAGTTTTGGTTTGCATCTATCTGATGATTAGTGGTGTTGGCCACTTGAATGTCTTTTTTTGAGAAATGTCTATTCATATATTTTACTCATTTTTAATAGCATTATTTGTTGCTTTGTTGTTGTTTTTTTTCTGTCAAGCTATCTGAGCTCCTTAGATATTCTGGTTATTAATCCTTTGTCAGATAGGTAGTTTGAATATATTTTCTTCCATTCTGTGGGTTGTCTCTTTGCTTTCCTGATTGTGTCCTTTGCTGTGCAGAAGCTTTTTAGTTTTATATAACCCCATTTGTCTATTTTTGCTTTTGTTGCTTGTGGTTTTGAAGTCTTAGACAAAAATCTTTGCCTGGACAGATGTCCTGGAGCATTTCCTCAGTGTTTTCTTTTAGTAGTTTCATGTTTCAGGTCTTGGATTTATTTTGTCTTTATTTTGATTTGATTTTTGTGTATGGTAAAAGATAGGGGTCTAATTTCATTCCTGTGCAAGTGGATATCCAGTTTTCCCCGCATCATTAATTGAAGAGACAGGCCTTTCCCCATTTTGTGTTTTTGGTACCTTTGTGCTAATATGTCCCTCCCTAATAAGGGTGTGGAACTTTCAGGCATAACAAGAAAGGCATGTGAAAAAAACAATGTCTCCCAATTACAACTGAGGAAGTTGGAGAAATACCTGGTTACAGTCTGTGTCAGGATTCCTTGGATGATAACGGACCTTGAGGACAGCTGTCCGGGACAGGAGATTAACACTGAGAAGGCCACACCAGTGTCCAGGAGGAAGTCAATTTCCTGGCCCTCAATGGTTGTACATACCTGGTACTCAGTGAGGGTGATGACATGAGCTGGCGCTTGCCCCAGACACTCTCAGTCCTGTTGTTGGGTCATCTGGCTTGAGGCTTCTGGCCCAGAGAACCTTTTCCCTCTGGGGCAGTACGACTTCCAGTGATTGCCTTGGCATAGTGGACATGGGCAAGGGGGCGGCTTGTTTCTCATTGGACAATCTTTTAAAGTGTCCTTGCAAACCACACTGATAACAAGCCCTACTGGGTGATTGGCCTGCTCCATTTTCTGTCCTTTCTGAACCACTAAGATTTGTTTGTCTGAGGGTCATGACTAAGGCTGCAGCCTTTCTCTGATCTCACTTTTCCTTTTCAACCTATTCCTCTTGGTCCCTATTATAGAACACTGAGGTTGCCAGGTTTAATAATGCCTCCAGATTTTGTTCAGGGCCCAGGGCTTATTTTTGGAGCTTTCTCCTGATATCTGCAGCTGATTGGGTAATAAACTTATCTTTTAGGATCAATTGACCTTTAAGGGATTCGGGTGACAGGGGAGTATATTTTATTAAGGCCTTCTGTAGCCGCTAGAGGAAGGCGAAAGGATTTTCTTCCTTTCCCTGCGTTATGGTGGACATCATTGAATAATTCATGAACTTTTTCCTAATTCTCCTTAGTCCTTCTAGAACACAGGTCAGCAGATGTTTGTGGCTCCAGTCCCCATGGTCTGAGTCAAAGTCCCAGTGGGGATCCATACTGGGGACGGCTTGCTGACCAGTAGGGAATTTGGCCCTTTCCAGGTATCTCCAAACTCTCAGGCTGCAGCTAAAGCCGCATTCATTTCATTAAAGGCCAGGATTTGATTTAACAATAGCGTGGCATCTCTCCAAGTGAGATTGAAGGTTTGCCCTAGACCCTGTAGGACATCTATATACCTATCAGGATCATCTGAAAACTTTCCCACATTTACCTTGATCTACTTTGAATCAGAGAGGGAAACGCAAACATGTACCCGGGTTGGGCCAAATTCCCTTCCCTCTACAACTTGGAGGGACATAACCAATAGCCGGGTGGGGGGGGTTTTGTGGTCCTTTGGAGATTTCTTTGCTTGTTTCCTTCTGGGTGGGGGAGATTAGAAGATGCTTATCATTAATAGGAAGGGGAGCTGTAGGGAGTCTAGGATATGGAGATAAGCTGAGAAGTCCTCCTGTGGGATGTAAATTGCAAGCTTTGCGTAGTTGTGGATTCTCCTTCATTGAAAAGAAAGCTTGGACATAAGGTATTTCACACCATTTGCCTTCCCTCTTACAGAAAAGGTCAAGCTGCAGGATACTACTGTAATTTATACTTCCCTCAGGTAGCCATTTTCCCCATCCGAGAGAGAATATTAGGGCCAGGCCATAGTCCAGAAAAAAATAAGCCACTTCTTTTTCAGAGTTTGCATGTCAAATTGGTCCCAGTGGCTTAGGATGTATTTCAAGCATGAGCCTGTTGATGCCTGAGTGTTTTTTGTGTCAAAGAAAAAACCGCCCACGGTTTCAGTTTGTTTGCGCCCCCCCCCCCCCCGCCCTGCCCGCCCAAGAACCCACAATGGTCCCTGGACCCTGTTGATCAGAATAGTTGTGCTCACCAGCGCAACAGCAGATCCCCCTCTTGCCCAAGAACCCGCAATGGTCCCTGGACCCTGCTAACTGGAATAGTTGCACTCACCAAAGCAGCAGCAGAAACACTCATTTTCCTCCTAGACCAAAAAGAGGACTAAGGAAGGTCAGATTTAGTGGCCCTTACTGACACATTCTTGAAAACCTGCACCCGTGCCTTTCCTCTTAGACCACAAAGAGGACCAAGAAAAATCAGATTTAGTGGCCCTTACTGATGCATTCTCGAAAACCTGTTAGAGTCCTAAGCATTCTCCTGTTCGTACTGGGACCTTACCCTTGTCCTATAATGATGATATGCCCCAAAAATGGAGTGGAGGGCCATACCCTGAGGGAGAAAGGGATTTCCAGGGTTGGAAGAGTGATGCCTTTTGTCCTCACTTCTCATCATATGGATAGGAAGGATATCATTTCTGAGGCTCCCCATATCCTAGCTTCGGGAATAGCCTTTGTTAGGCCTGCTAATCTGAGGAGGGATCCTAAAATTCCAGATAGTCCCCCCCATGACGAGGCTTTGAGCAAAAATTATATCTTTCTGATTGGTGAGACTGACTGCCTAAAGAAAGAAACAGAGTCCCAAAATTTATACTAGAAATCATTCTTATAGGAGAAACTAGAAAAGCACCAGAAACAGGGAGTGGTTTTTAGAAGAGGGACTAGCCTTGGAGAAGAGAGGTGGGAGGAAGTTTGTACGATCCAGTAGGCAAGGGTCAGGATAGATAGGATAGATGGGCGAGTCTTGCTTCGGTGGCATGACTTTGAGAGTTCACTCATAGCTGTAGGGTCAACCAACTTTTTGTCGGGACCCCAGAGCTGAATGGCTTTCCTCTCCGTTGATCTTCAGCCCAGCCCGGAAGTCCAGGAAAAGCGGAAGCTGGTTCCAGGCAAACCAACACTCTCAACTCCGAAGAGTCGGGGGTTGTTAGTCCTTTCCCAGAAAGCCTGACACCCGTGTCTTTAGTCTGGCGGCCTTACTGGTCGCTTTTATCTGGCCGACAGGTGCCCAGTATTTAGCGCCTGAATTCTAAGGAAAAATAGGACAGAATAGCAAGCAAAAGGGGTCCAATGCTACTCACTGCTTGGCGATAGTCCCTTTATGGTCGCCAAGATGTGTCCAGAGTTGGTTCCTTCAGGTGGGTTCGTGGTCTCGCTGACTTCAAGAATGAAGCCACGGATCTTTGCAGTGAGTGTTATAGCTCTTAAAGGTGGCACAGACCCAAAGAGTGAGCAGCAGCAAGATTTGTTGTGAAGAGCAAAAGAACAAATCTTCCACAGTGTGGAAGGGGACCCAAGCGAGTTGCTGCTGCTGGCCGGAGGTGACCAGCTTTTAGTCCCTTATTTGTCACTCCCATCTCCTGCTGATTGTCCATTTTACAGAGCGCTGATTGGTCCGTTTTACAGAGCACTGATTGGTCCATTTTACAGAATGCTGATTGGTCCATTTTACAATCCTCTTGTAAGACTGAAAAATTCTCCAAGTCCCCAGTCAACCCAGGAAGTCCAGCTGGCTTCACCTTTCAATTAGAGAGCACCACACCACATTATAGTATTAGAGTATTCTGGGTTTGTCTGTCCATGTACTTAATTTGGATGTGGGTTTTATACCTTCCTTTTTTTTTTTTTTTTTTTTTTTTTTTTTTTGCTTGTAAATGTTGTTCATTCAGATTGAAGAACTCTGTTGAGCATTTCAAGATGGGTCTGGTTGTGATCAGTTCTCTTAGCTTATGTTCATCTGGGAAACATTTTATCTCTCTTTTATATTTGAAAGATAACTTTGCTGAATACAGTATTCTTGCATGGTCATTTTGTTGTTGTTTTGTTTTGAGCACTTTGAAAACATTGTTTTACTCCCTCCTGGTCTATATGATTTCCGTGGAGAAGTCTGTTGCCAAACAAGTCGGAGCTCCTTTATATGTTGCTTGCTTCTTTTCTCCTACTGCTTTTAGGATTCTCTCTTTATTCATGACCTTTGATTGATTATTATATGCCTAGGAGTAGTCTTATGTGGGTCCTATCCGTTTGGTGTTCTCTGACCTTCCTATACCTGGATATTTATATCCTTCTCAAGATTTGGAAAGTTTTATTATTATTTCTTTGAATAAGCTTTCTACCCCTTGCTCTTCCTCAACTCCCTCTTGAACATCCATAAAATAATTTCTAGATTTGTTGTTTTGAGGTAATTTTCTGTATCTTACAGGTGATCTTCATTGCTCTTTATGATTTTTGCTTTTTTCTTCTCTGTGTCTTTTCAGATAGCCTATCTTTGAGCTCACTGACTCTTTTCTCTGCTTGATCCATTCTACTGTTGAGAGCTTCTAATGAACTTTTCAGTTGAGCAAATATATATCTCAGTTCCAAGGTTAATGTTTGGTTTTTAATTATTTCAATCTGTTCCTTAAATTTCTGTGATAAATTTTTGAATTGCTTTTCTGTGTTATCTTGGAGATCACTGAGTTTTCTTAAAACTACTATTTTGAGTTCTTGGTTAGGGAGCTCACATATTGCTGTTTCATTAGAGCCAGTTACTGTTTCATTGCTTTGTCCACTTGGGAAGATCATAGTTTCCTGTTTACTATTGTTTCTTTTGGATATATGTACATGTCTTTGCACTGGAGGATTAGTTATATTTACTCCAGTGTTCTGTCTGGCTTGTTTTGCTTTTTTTGTGTTTGTTTTTTATCATCTTAACTTTTAGATTCAGGGGTACATGTACAGGTTTGTTACATGGGTATATCACATAATGCTGAGGTTTGTGGTACAAATGATCCCATCACCCAGGTAATGAGCATAGTACACAAAAGGTTGTTTTTCAGCCCTTGACCCCCTCCCTCTCTCTTGTACCTTGGTAGTCTGCAGTGTCTATTGTTCCCATCTTTATGTCCATGTGTACCAAATGTTTAGCTCCCACTTATAAGTGAGAACATGCAGTATGTGGTTTTCTGTCCCTGCACTAATTTGCTTATGATAATGGCCTCCAGGTACATCCATGTTGCTGCAGAGGACGTGATTTAATTCTTGTTTATGGCTGTATAGTATTCCACAGTGTGTATGTATCATATTTTCTTTATTCAATTCAGGATATATTTGATTCGAGGCTTTTTTTTTTTTTTTTTTTTTACCACTTCCCTATTTTCAGTCCTAGGTGACACATTATCTCCAGGTTCACCTAAGCTCTAGTAAATGATTAGAATGTTACCCTTCTTGGATAAGGAAGGTGAAATATGGTATATCCTTCCAGTGAAGGAAAGCTGGGCCAGTGTTTCATGCCCAGGGAGCCTGTGGGATGCACCTTCTACAGAATGGTGCTGCTGAACAGCCATCACAATTTAGCATCTCCTTTGGCTGAGTTTATGAGCAGTTTCCAGGGTCAGAGACTATAATCCCACCTCCTCCCTTTGTCTCTGCCTATCCTCAGATACATTTGTTTCTTCAGACACTTGTGATGCTTCCCATGGGTTAAGGGACAGGTCTCCTGCCAGAGAATGCAAAATGATGGGAAGCTGGCTGTTCACCTTGATCTCACTTTTCCAATGTTAAAACAGTAAGTTGGAGGAAAATTTTCTTCCTGTTTGGTGCAAGGCAGGATGGGGAGGAGGAACATCATGGATGTGGAAGTCTGATAGTCTTACTATCTGTTCGGAGTTTTTTTACTTCTTTCTGGCCCCAGGACCACATCTCATCCTCATATTTGAGTTCTGGGATATTTCTAGTGATAATCTCTGTGCTGTTCGTTTGCTTTTGGTTTCCTGTTGAGAGGAGTGAAACCAGCCTGCTTGTACATTGCCATTTTGAAACCAGAAGTCTCTGGTTTCTTGAGATTTCCTCCTTGATCCATAGATTTTTCAGAAGTTTATGATTTAGTTTCCAAGTGTATGGGAATTTTCCTATTATCTTTCTGTTATTGATTTCAACTTTGATTCCATTGTGGTCAGAGAAGATACTCTGTAATTTCAGTTATTTTAAATTTGTTTAGGTTTATTTTTATGGTCACAGATATATATTGTGACCATATATTGGTAAACAAAATGTGTATTATTCTGTCAGGTGGAGTGTTCTATCAATTCAATCCTGTTGATTTGTGTTGCTGAGTTCTTCTATATGCTTGCTGGTTTTCTGTCTAGTCATTCTATCATATACCATAAAAGTGACTCATATCCAACATATACAGAGAACTTCCAGATATTTACCCAATTTATGTGAAAACTTACATTCACACAAAAATCTACATGCAAATGTTTATAACAGCCTTATTCATAATTGCCAAAAGTTGGAATCAACCAAGATTTACTTCAATAGGTAAATGGATAAGCAAATTGTGCTGCATCCATACAATGGACTCTTATTCAGTAATAAAATGAAAATGAGCCATCAAGCCACTAAAAAAGACATCCTTACATGCATATTGCTAAATAAAACAAGCCAGTGTGAAAAGAATACATATTATGTGTTTCTAACTTTATGATATTGTAGTAAAAGTAAAATTATAAGAACAGTAAAATGATCAGTGGTTGCCCAGAGTTTTTGAAAAGAAAGATATAGGTGAATGGATAAAGCCCAACAGATTTTTTAGGGCAGTAACACTATTTGATATGATAGCAGTAACACTATTTGGTATGAAGTAGAAATACGGAAACACGACATCATACATTTGTCAAAACTCATAGAACTTTATCACAAAGAAGGCTTAATATATGTAAATTGCATTTGATGGATCCCAGAAAGCAATGAGGACTCTGCCAAGATAATTTATGTGCATTACAAAATAAATGAAACAACCTCATGGAAGGGGGTGGAGGGGAAAGGTACTGACCTAAATAACTCTGGATATGAGTGGAGTCTGTAAGACTAAAGGTAAAAGCAACTGCACATAAGCACTTTAGTTGATAAAGTTGTATCCCATGGAGGTATGGGCTAACAATTCTAATTTTAATATATATGTATACTAGAATTGAATAGTTAATAAATGGATGGCAGGTAGTGAGAGACAAGTTTCTCACTGTTGAAGTGGGAAATTACATATGTACAAGCAAGGGGAAGAGGCTAGAATGATCCAGGTGATCCTAGGTAATGTATTAGAGTTAGAGACATCAGTATGAATTCATATCTAGCTTTAACATAGATACAAATGGTTACGTACAGAAATATGTGTAATATATATGTACACAGGTTAGTTTACACACATATTCCTTTGCTCTGTCAGCAGAGAGGGTCCAAAAGAAATGATATACCAGTATGAAATGACATAATTAATGCTGAAATCTTAGTTTGTATTACCTTTTGGCAATAAAAGGAGCCTGGATTCCTTGGAGAAATGGCTGATTCTGAGACCAAGGCAGGAAATATACAAGATGAGCCTGTAAATCCAGAGTAAGGAAGAGCTCAAGAAAACAAACTACAACAAAAACACACATTGGCGGGTATATATTAAAGGGGCATAGGAGTCAGTTGACATCTCCCAGTGACCAAAGACGTAAAAACGTGAGCAACAAAATAAGCAGTATTTTATTATAATCCAAAGTATAACATAAATATCCATGAGTCCATGCTTATACAAATAACTTTTTGCATAAATTAATTCATGAGGGAGAAGAGACAAATGTCCTGTGCATAAGATTTCCAAATAATTTATATAGATGCTCCACCCTCAAGGAAGGGGCACATGACTCCTTACTGCTTAGGCATGGGCGACACACAGTGACTTCCTTCCAAAGAGTACAGAATTGGGGGCAGTTGGGGAAAAGTAACTTTGCTGTGGGGGGCACCTGACAAATACCTCAACTAAGAGATCAAAAACAATATCAACATTCATTAGTTAGATTGATAGCATATACTGGTGATATGATATAATAAAAATGACTCTATACCTCTATAGTCTTCTTCCAAAAATCCCATAACCCTAGTCTTATCTTCAGAAAATATCAGACAGACACCATAAGTGGACATTCTGCAAAAAAAAAAAAAAAATGACCAGCGCTTACCAAAGCTATCAAGGTCATCAAAAACAAGGAAAGCCTGAGCATCTATCACTGCCAAGAAAAGCATAAGGAGACATGACAGCTAAATGTAACTTGGTAATCTGAATGAGATCCTGAAACAGAAAGAGGGTGTTAAGTACAAAGTAAGAAGCATGAATAAACTGTGAGCTTTAGTTAATAATAATATGTCAATATTGGCTCACTAATTGCCACAAAGGTTCCATAATAATACAAGATGTTAAATGTAGGGGAAACATGGTACAGAGAATATGGGAACTCCCTATACTATCTTCTGCATTTTTCTGTAAATCCAAAATTGTTCTTAAAAATGAAGTCTATTTAATCAAATAATAATGAGATATTCTATACAACTACCAAGGAACAAATGATTTCAATATTATTTAAATTGTTCCTGAGAGCAGTAAAACGTAAACATTTCTCAATTCATGAGTCTGGGATAATCTTATTACAAAACTAGAAAATGGTAGTAGAAAAAAGGGAAGATGTAGGTTAATATTCATTATGAACATGGATGTGAAAACTTCAAAAATAAGATACTAACATATCAAATCTATAAGTATATTTTTAAAAGATACATCAGGATAAACATGGATTTATTTCAAGGACACAAAGATGGTTAACTGATCAACATGAATCACCACATTAACAGATTAAGGGAGAAAAGTCATATGACCTCAATTGATGCAGAAAAAGCATTTGTTAAAATTCCACACCTGTTTATGAATAATGACTCTTAGCAAGCAATAATTAGAAGGGAACTTCCTTAATTTGACAAAGCAAATATAGTTAATAATTAGATATTGTTAGTATTCTCTTTAAAGTTAGGAATAAGACAGAGTCCAAGTGTATTTCTGTCTAATATTGTACAAAGTTAAAGAAATAAATGATACAAGCATTGAAAAGGACAAGTAATCTCCCTTGATTACTACATGGAAATTATTTAAAAATCAGTAGTCTTTTAGAAGTAATGGAAGAGTTCATCAGCTTTGTTGGATAGAAGATCAGGATACATCAGTTGCTGTCCTATAAATCCAAGGCGTATTTTTTAAAGGGACCAAATTTCATGTTTACTGTTTATTTCATGATGTAGAGATTGTAACTGTAGCATAGTTTCTGAGCATTCCTCATTTCATCAAAATGGATGTAATAAATGTCCAAATGGTGAAGATACTGTATTAGGTGCTATACAATAGGTTCTATACAGAATCGACCCTCTAGATGTTTATAATTTTGGGGCACCCTACACTAGCAGATGGAAATACGCTAACTGCGGAACAGAAATAATAAGCCAATACATATATGAACAGTAAAGTGTTTAGATTTAAGTTTAAAATTACAAAGAAAGAGACAACTTTATCTCAACCTTTTTATTATGAAAACTTTAAAACATATGCCAAATTGAAAGAATTTTACAGTGAATACTTTAAGATTCTACTGTTAACATTTTATTGTAGTTGCTTTATCACTTATCTGTCATCTATTTGGCCAAAAGAAGTTAAAAAAGAAAAACACTGCCAACATCTAGCATTGTCAGGAGAAGCAGCAACAGTGTGTTGATGGGAATGTAAATTGGTACAAACACTATGGAAAATTACTTTTATACAGTAAAACTGCACATCTGCTTATTCCTGTGACTCATAAAATCTGCTTCTAGCTATATACCCTAGAACATTAGCTTTCAAATGTTTTTGACCATAAGCCACAGTAAGAAATGTACTTAACATTGTAATTCAATACCCACACATGTATGTGTATATATATATGTATATGTCTCTATGTATGTGGGTATGTATATATGCATATATTTGTACATAAACAATATGCACACACATACACAAAAGGCACAAACTTTTCTGTGTCAGTATTTATCCTAACTACCAGGAAAGCATTCTGATATTTTCTGTTCTGTTCTTTTTTAAAAAATGTGGCAACTGAAGTCAGTTTTTACTGCCCTATTAATTGGTCGTGACCTACAATTTGAAGAACACTGTACTAGAGAAAGCTTTGCACATATGTAATATTGTACAACATTGAAAATGAACTATAGCTATGCATATCAGCCTGGAGGAATCTCACAAACACAATGTTGAGTGAGAAAACCAAGTTGTATAAGAATATACACAGTGTGATTTCATTTGTATATAAATTTCAAAAGCATGCTAAAATGAAAATCTACTTAAACATATGTGGAAAAGTTTTTTTTTTTTTAAGTAAATGACTTATATAAGCACCACATGGATGAACCTTGAAAACATTATGTTAAGTAAAAGAAGCAAGTCACAAAAGGCGACATATTATATGTTTCCCTTTATATGAAATGTCTAGAAAAGGCAAATCTGTATGGACAGAAAACAGCTTAGTGAATGCCTAGGGCTGGGAGTTGCAAGAAAATGTGGAGTGACTGCTAATGGGTATGGGATTTTTTTTTTGGAGGGTGATGAAAATGTTATAAAATGGATTGCTGGGATGATTGTACAACTCTGAGAGTATACTTTTAAAACTATTTAACTGTATCTTTTAAATGGATAAATTGTATGGTATTTGAATTTTATATTGATAGAGCTGTTTTGCAAAAAAAAGTAAGAGAATGTTTGAAAATTCAGGATGATAGTTATTTGGAGAAGAAGGGACTTGAGATCAGGGCAAGGCACACAGTACTCTTTGAAGGTATCAGTGATAGTGTATTTCTTCACCTAGGTAGTAGGCACATCAGTGGGATTTTTATTGTTATTGTCTGTTTTATACACGTCATACTACCTTGTTGTATATTTAATATTTAACAGAAATTTTAAGAGAAGCACTATTTTTCATATTCTTCTATTCTCATGCCTATTGTGATCAAGTTTAACATAGAATATTGAACTTCTAGTGTAAATCTAAATTAGGACCAGTTTTCATCCAAATATGTCCTGTTTTTAAAACTTACTCTTTTTGTATTAAAATTTCCAAAAAAAAATAGAATAAAAAGGTAACTATCCCATTATATAGTCTGTGGGTCAGGATACACTTAGCTATAACCTGTACGCTTTTCTTCATCACCTTTGCAACCACCCTAATTCACCTGTTACATTTTTTGACATTATCTTAACTGTATTCCTTGCTTCTTGTCTTGCACCTCTCCAAACAATTTTCTACTTTGCAGCCAGAAATATCTGTTGCAAGTACACATATTAGTATGTTATTTCTCTGCTCAAAATTTTTTAGCAAAATCTCTCTCTCCACTGTAGAAAAAGTCTATGGATAAAGACTGAATTCCTTAAGATTACTTTCCAGGGCCTGTATAATTTGTCACTGCTGCTTTTTGCATCAGCTTCCACACACACTCGTTGTTGTTACCACACATATCAGGTTCTATTGTTAGATTCTAAGTACTTTGTACATGCCGTTTTCTCTGCCTTGAATGTTCTTCCTTCCCTCTTTACCTCTGTAACACCTACCAGTTATTCAGACAGAAGCTTAGATTTTTCCTTCCTTACAGAAGCCTTCTCTTAACTACTCCTGTCCTCCCTTACCTAAGACTAAAATGCCCTTCCTATTGTTCCTGAAGGACTTTTGCTTCATATACATTTACATTTATTTAAAATATGTTTTATATTTTATATACATAAACAAAAACAAGGCGCTATGTAACATGCTGAATCAGATACATGAGAGAAAATAAACGAAGAATCAGTCAACTTGTATTTAGTGTTTGTTATTATCAGACTTTCTTTTCTTTATATCTTCTGTCATCCCTTTTCAGTTCATCTTAGACTATTATTCCTGAAATAGTGCTTTGTAATGTTAGTAATAGAATCCATTAATCATCCCCAATGCCTTAAGAATACATTCTAGCTCTTTACAGTGAATTCATGACTTCTACTGTCTAATTCTAATGTACTTTTTAAGGAAAGATGGACCAAGTATTTATTTAATGCCTATTATGTACTAGAGTATACTGTACATTGTATTTCAAAGATTATGTTAATCCTTTTAACAACTCAGATTCTGGAAACTAAGGATTAAAGAATTTTAGTGATGAAGACAGGATTACACTAATAGTAAATAGTAGTACCAAAATTCAAGCACAGTTTATCACAGCAGTTCTCAAACTTTTCCATGGATTAGAGTCAACTAGAGAACTTGTTAAAATACAGATTACTGGACCCCACCCTCACAGTTTTTTATCCAATATATCAGCAACGGAGAGGAGGGGGTAGGGGTAGTATGGGAAATTTTGCCTTTCCAACAAATTCCTGTATGATTTATATGTTTCTGGTCCAGAGACCACAAATTGAAAAATACTAATCTATCAGACAGCAACATCTTTCCGCTAGTCCTTCTTACCTCACATTACTCCTCTATAAGTAAGCAAATGGATGCTTGCTGATGAGAGACAATACACTCAAAATGCACTTGGTACTTTTTTTAACTCTGTGCTTTTGCATTATTGTTTCCCTCCTCCTAAACTGCCCTTCTTTTTGGTTTTTGTTTTGTTTTGTTTTTTTGAGACGAAGTCACACTCTTGTCACCCAGGCTGCAGTTCAATGGCATAATCTTGGCTCATTGCAACCTCCACCTCCCAGATTCAAGCAATTCTCCTGCCTCAGCTTCCAGAGTAGCTAGAATTACAGGCACCAGCTACCACACCCAGCTAATTTTTTGTATTTTCAGAAGAGACAGGGTTTCACCATATTGTCCAGGCTGGTCTCAAACTCCTGACCTTGTGATCCTCCTGCCTCGGCCTCCCAAAGTGCTGGGATTACAGGTGTGAGCCACCACACTGGCCTACTTTTTTTTTTTAACCCATGGTACTTTATACCAATTTGTATTACTACTTACTATCTTGTGTTGTAGTTGTTTATATGCTTTAATGTTCTACATTTTACAATTATAAACTTCTTAAGCATTTGGGTTGCATGTATTCCATAATACTTAGTACAGATCTTTAGCTATTTGATGAATATTGGAATATGCTAAAACTTTGGAGCTTATAGGTTTTAAATTATTGAATGATATAATGTTTGTGAAAATACTTTATTAATCCTAAAGCATTATATAGAAGAGAAGTACTTTCTCCTTGCAGTGACTCTGGACATTCTGTAGGTGAAAAAGTATATCTCTAAATTAATTTTTAAACACTTCAAAGAGCTCAGGGAAATGAGAAAGAATAAATAAATCTCTGATCTCATGTTTTGCCAAAATAAAAGGCAAAAAAAATGGATGGGAAGTAACAAATGTAATCTCCTGGCTATATAGCAAAACCTTTAATTATATCACATATGCATACATAAACACACAGAAACATAGTGGTTTGGATGTAACTTTTGGTTATATTAGCACTGCTACTAGCATGTCAACCTAGAGCAAGTGAAGGATTATTGGAGACATAAAAAGCCTGGATTTGATTACCAAAAATTGGAATAAAAAGAATGAACTAAGTTTTCACTTGCCCCTAGCCTTCTAATGGAGGGAGTTACAACTTTCTTGGAAAATAAAATCCAACACATTTCATAATATGTGATAAAATTGTCACAGTGATGTCAGTAAGGATGAGTTCATGGACATTAGTAAACACAGGATGGGATGAACTTACTGTATAAAATTACAAAGATCCCAGAGCCATGTATTAATCAAATTCTTTGTACCCCAAATTATTTTTCCATATTTTGTAGGTAACTATATTTGTCTTTCCTTCATAGAAATGCTGGGAGAATAATATGCAGTAATTGTTATGATAATATTTCTAGTTTTTAGAAGGAAAGGTGCTACAAACTTCTGGATGTAGCTAATACTGTATTCTACAAGGGATTATTGTGCTCTTAGTTAAAATTCTAGATTTATTCAATAAATTGCTAGTTTTGCTTACATGAAAATAGAGAACTTAATATTGATGACATTCCAATCATATTACTGGTGATATAATCAATTAGCTATCATATTGACAAAAAAGTACAATGTAGCATTTTAGTTTGGAAAGAAAAACAAAATTCCCAAGTAAACAGGAACATATTAAGAACTATATAATTACCCAGTGCCATTTTGTCACTAAAGTACTTTATCCAATTCTGACTGCCAGAACTAAAACAGATTTTGAAGAAATATCATTAAGATTAAAGGTCAGAAAATAGCCTTAAAGTTTTTAATGAAACAATGAATAGTTTTTCTAGTAAGAAGAAGGCCAGCAGTAAACAGTTTTGTATATATGGCAAGTTGTAAATAAATGGCAATCTTCTCTTTCAGATCATAAATAGGACAAGAAGAAAAAGTAACAAAATATAGGACAGACAGTTTTAGGTTATTTCGGAGAAGAAGAGTGGTTAAAGAAAAACTCAAGATGCTTGGGGAAGAGTATTCTTACATTACTTTAAAAATACTGTAACATTTTAAAAATAGCATAATCTCTTTGTTTTCAAATTATGAAAATGAGATAATGTTACCAGATCAAAGTAACACAGCCAGTCAATGACAGCATAATTCCAGCTCTCATATGAAATCTAGGCCTTTGATCCTTGACTCCAGTCTTCCACTGCTTTTCCATTTTTTATGTTTCTTAACCAGTTAGTTTAAATGTGGCCTGGAAATTGACAATTATCTCTGAAAGACCTTTCTAACTTAAAATGCCTGCGATTATCAATGGGTCTATTAATGAATGAGCTCTCCAACCTCTTCCCTTCTGCCATTCACTTGTGAAAAACCTTGTTTTACTTTAAAACTTATAGACTTCCTGAGAAGCAAGAGCTCGAATCTAAATCTTAAGTGCTTTTTGTGTTAGACTTTTGAACATAAATAGCACTAAGCATTTTTAATGCACTATCTCAAACTCTTAAACAATTGTATAAAATATGAAGAAGCTGAAGTTAGACAAAATAGGCAATTAGACTTGGTCAGATTACTTAAAAGTAGGTAAATTATTCTGATTCCACATTCAGTACAGTTTTTCCAATTTGCCATACTGACCATAATGTAAAAACTTCAACCAGAATGCCTAATTTGTATAGCAAGCAGTGAATGTCTTAAGATAACAATTTTATTCCTAAAACAGTTGTTCATATGTAAAGTAAAATGATTGTTCTTTGTTGTTAATGTATTTAAACTGGGCATTCATTGCAATTTAGTATTCATCTACTTTCTCTTTTGTTTCAGGCCTGTATGTGGAATCAGAGGGAAAACGCTCATAATTAACCTGCCAGGTAGCAAGAAAGGATCTCAGGTAAATCACCTGGACATGTTAATGTTTTAGTGTAAGAGATTTTGACCAGCTGTGAAAGTTAGCCAGCCAAAAAGTTGGAGCACTCCACAAGACTGCCCTCACTTCTGATACCAGTTGCAGGATTTCCAAAGTCACTCTTGGGTTCAGTAATTCCATGGAAAGACATAGAACTCACTAAAAACTGTTACACTTACAGTTATGGTTTATTATGGGGAAAGGATACAGATTAAAATCAGCCAAGAGAAGAAGTGCATAAGACAATGTCCAGGAATACTACCAAACACAGAGCTTCCCTTGTCCACTCCCTGTAGAGTCATGAATGCTTTACTTTCCTGGCATTCGTGTATGATAATATACTTTTAATATTGCCAATCAGAGAAGCTCACCTGAGTTTTTGATGTCCAGAGGTTTTTGTTGTTGTTGTTGTTGTTGTTTGGGTTTGTTGTTGTTGTTGTTGTTGTTGTTGCAGTTAATCATATTTTGCCCATGTGAATGACCTTTAGTCTTTAGCGCTTCCCAGAGATTGGATTGATAGCATTAGTCTCCAGTATGTTCCAGAACTGACACCGTGTGGCCCAAAGTCCCCATCATAAGTCATACTGTTAGATTGTATGATGACCAAAGCCATCAGGTAAACAAAGACACTGCTGTCACACATGACATTCTGAGGACCTAGAGATCTCCTCCAACTAGTTAAGGGCAACTACTTTTACCCTCAGACTCTCTTAGGGTACTGTTAATTCTTCACTCTACAAGCTACCCCCTGGCCTTTGGCCAAGGCTTTTTTTATTGTACAGCAACACAGTCATGTTTGTCTGGGTATCTATATTTACTATGGCATTTATGTGACAGACACAGCAGTAGTATCAGTGTGAATATGCCTAAGATTTGGCTGAGGCAGTGTAGGGTATGGATAGATTTAGAGAAATAGCTAATCCATCCACTAAAGCCATTACATACATTTTCATAATTTTGTATAAATTTAATAATTTCTCACCTTAATCTACTACCAAAAATACTATTGATATGTTTGTACAGAACTGTATATCATAGAAATTAGCTGATGGTTACCTAAGTGCAGTTCTTCCTCAGGCCAGTCATTTTCTATTGACATTATATCCTGAGGAGGCTTAAATTGAATTTCCCAATACACTTAGCCATAACCTAAAAAATAAAAGTCAAAAGATACTGGCACATTCTTAGAGTCCTTCTCAGACATTAACAGACCAGAATGTCTCCCAGAATGATGCTAATCAGGTTTGCAGGCTTGTTGGATTCCAAAAATAGGAGTAGTCTCAGCAACATATGACCACTCTTTCAAGCATCTGTTACAGTTGAGCTAAGAAACAATATCATCTCTTGTTCTGAACCTCGTTGGAAATACCAATGCAGTATTATTTCCCTTGCTGCATAACCTATCCATTCATTCCTTTACCCTCAGCTACCATTCCTCCTTCTCTCTATTTATGCCCAAACTTTTCCACCTTTTAAAGAGTTGTAAGGTTTGGCCACTGTGCTAATTCAGATTGCCATTGGTGATACTAGTTTAGCAAGTTCCTCCTGCACAGTCTATTCCCATTCATATAGAGTAGGATTGTATCCTTTACTTTCATTTTAGCTAGCACAGATAACAATAACCAAGAGATTGTGTGTTTAGCTTCTTTCTTTATATTTTTCATCTCCTTATGCATCCAATGAGACAACTTTTTGGGAATTATCTCCATTAACTAATCACAGTACAGAAGCAATTTCATACTGTGGTTGACACTGTCTTCACTTAGTGATCAAAGGTTCGTCATCCCACACCCTCTCTTCACTTCCTAAGCCATTTATTTCAGTGAGTTAGGGTCTTCCTAGAAAATCTTATTTTTGACACCAACTGTAAGGAGTTTTAGCCAACTGCAAAAAATAGCAACCTACAAATGTCAAGTACTCTACAAAATTGCCCTCACTTCTAACCCTAATTGCAAATTCAGGAGATCCTAAAATGACCTTCAGGTTTAGTAATTTACTAGCATTCGTGGAACTCACTGAAGGCTGTTATACTCATGATTGTTCACGCAAGGAAAGAATACGGATTAAAGTCAGCCAAGGGAGGAAGTGCATAGGGCAGAGTCTAACAGAAGTAACAAATGAGGAACTTCTGTTGTTCTCTCTTTGGAGAAATGGACATATCACCCTTCTGGCATCAGTTTGTGATACCACACATGGAGTAATGCCAGCTGGGGATGCTTACCTGAGTCTTTGGTATCCAGAGCTTTTACTGGGACTCAAACACTTACTGCCAGTGTGGCTGACCTGGAATCTTTAATCCTAAAGTAGAGAGAAGCACTTGGGGGTCTTCCATGTAGAAAGTAGGGTCAGAAGGCTGAGCGCAGTGGCTCATGCCTGTAATCCCAGCACTTTGGGAGGCCGAGGCGGGCGGATCACGAGGTCAGGAGATCGAGACCACCCTGGCTAACACGGTGAAACCCCGTCTCTACTAAAAATACAAAAAATTAGCCGGGCATGGTGGTGGGCGCATGTAGTCCCAACTACTCGGGCAAGCCGAGATCATGCCACTGCACTCCAGCCTGGGCGACAGAGCGAGACTCCATCCCCTGCCCCCTACCCCGCAAAAAAAAAAAGAAAGTAGGGTCAGAAGGCCAAGAAAGGGAATATGAATATATATCCAATTCACTTAAGAACTTTTATGCAGGGGCAAAAACTTATGTCAAAGTAGTCACAAGATTGTTTAATAGACAGATGAATGAAACTCCATGTTTACTGCTGAACACCAAAGCTTTGTGTGAAATCTTGAATTAATGGGGAAAGAGGAAGGGTATCCTATACCTGTCTATTCTTTTCCTGATCCCTTCCCCTCATTCCTGAACTGCAGTCTAACATTGTTAGACTGTCTCTGGTGCCCAAAGTCCATAGGCAACAAAGACATTCCTATTAGGCATGAAATTCCAAGGACCTAGAGGTCACTCCCAGAAGCTGAGTGTAAAGACCAGACCTCTCCTCGGTCAAGGTTAAATTCTTTACTATACAATCTTTAACGAGTAAACTGATTGAGCCATACAAAGATAGGCCAAAAGATTAGGCATCTTTCCCGATATTATGTGACCCTCCAAAAATTTTTAAGATTTTTTTTTTTACATCTTAGATTTTAAGCTGTTACTTCAAATGTGAAAGAGAAAGACCTCCACCTATTCTGCAAATATATCTGGCCTTATGTTCTGGTTTTTAGGTTCTCACCTATTCTCTTTTGGTGATATATTATAGATAATAGTGAGCACCTCAGCAGCAGATTATATTAACTTTATGTAGTACTCTTTACAAGCTTATTTTATATTTTGCATGCTGTACGATGTTACCTAGCTACACTTTATGATGGTAGTTAGAACTTTAGCTCTCTGGACAAAATAATCTGGTTCTCACATGGGTTGTTAGTTCTACTGCCCTGCTCTAACTAAAAATATGATTTCCTGCCTTTTTTTAAACAACTTCAGTACCAATAAATCTTTATTTATTCATTGTATTTTCCCCAGAAAAGGAGAAGGGATAGGAAAAGAGTCAGCATGTGTGTTTAAAAAAAAAAATGATTAGAAGATGGGAAAAGAAGTAGACAGTATACAACATCAACCTTCAAATAAACATTCCCCAGTGGTGGGGTCACTGAAGCCCAAAGGGGCTCAGTCTCCTGCAGTTCAAGAATGAGGGGTCGGGATTAGGAAAAATGACAGACAGGTACAGGCTACCCTCCCTCCCCATAAATTCAAGATTTCGCACAAAGATTTGGTATCTAGCAGTAAACATAGAGTTTCATTTGTCTGTCTCCTATTAAACAACCTTGTGGCCACTTTGATGTAAGTTTCTTGCACCTGTGTAAAAGTTCCTGAATGCCTTGGATATCAACATTCATATTCCTTTACTTAGCCTCCTGAGCCCACTTTCTGCATTGAAGGCTCCAGTTGCTTCTCTCTACTTTTGGATTAAAGATTAAGTAGATTTGGCCAGGCGTTGGGGCTCACGTCTGTAATCCCAGCACTTTGGGAGGCCGAGACGGGCCAATCACAAGGTCAGAAGTTCAAGACCAGCCTGGCCAAGATGTTGAAACCCCATCTCTATTCAAAATACAAAAAATTTAGCCGGGCGTGGTGGTGGGCACCTGAAATCCCAGCTACTCAGGGTGCTGAGGCAGAGAATTGCTTGAACCTGGGAGATGGAGGTTGCAGTGAGCCGAGATGGCGCCATTGCACTCCAGCCTGGGCGACAGAGTGAGACTCCGTCTCAAAAAAAAAAAGATTAAGTAGATTTGACCCATCCAAAATACAACATTGTCTTCAGTGTTTGGCATGAATCACATCAAGAAATGGTCTTGACTCAGGAGGTTGGGAACAAGGAATGGAGGGCTCCTAGTTTCCTCAGGATTTTTGCATAAATCATTTAAGAGTTGTAGAAATAACCCAAGAAGTAAATGTGTATGTGTGTGAGTATGTAGGTTTTCTCTTGGGGAGGAAGGGATGGAAAAGAGGGTAGTATACAAGTTTTTAGAATATATTTATTTATTTATTTTTAGAGACAGAGTCTCACTGTGTCACCCTGGCTGAAATGCAGTTATACAATCATAGCTCACTGCAGTCTCAAACTCTTGGGCTTCTTTCCTACCTTTTCTGTCTTTCTCATAATGCATCTTTAAACTACCAAGTTGTATATTGAAATTTTACTTTTTAAAAAATGCAGTGCATGCTTTTCTCTTTTTTTAAGAGAATCTGAATCTGACCATCCATGCCTGTCCTCAATCTTTTTTTTATTATTTTTCCATAAGTTATTGGGGTACAGGTAGTATTTGGTTACATAAGTAAGTTCCTTAGTGGTGATTTGTGAGATCCTGGTGCACCCATCACCCGAGAAGTGTACATTGCACCGTATTTGTTGTCTTATCCCTCGCCCCCCACACTCTTTCCCATAAGTCCCCAAAGTTCATTGTGTCATTCCTATGCCTTTGCATCCTCATAGCTTAGCTCCTACATGTCAGTGAAAACATATGATGTTTGGTTTTCCATTTCTGAGTTACTTCACTTAGAATAATAGTCTGTAATCTCATCCAGGTCATTGCAAATGCTGTTAATTCATTCCTTTTTATGACTGAGTAGTATACTATGATGTATCATAGTTTATCCACTCATTGATTGATGGGCATTTGATCACGATTTTGCGATTGTGAATTACGCTGCTATAAACGTGTGTGCAAGTGTGTTTTTTGAATAATGACTTCTTTTCCTCTGGGTAGATACCCAGTAGTGGGATTGCTGGATCAAATGGTAGTTCTACTTTTAGTTCTTTGAGGAATCTCTGCAGTTTTCCATAGCTGTTTCACTAGTTTACATTCCCACCAACAGTGTAGAAGTGTTCCCTGTTTACCACATCCATGCCAACATCTACTGTTTTTTGATTATTTGATTATGGCCATTCTTGCAGGAGTAAGGTGGTATTGCATTGCAGTTTTGATTTGCATTTCCCTGATCATTAGTGATGTTGAACATTTTTTCATATGTTTGTTGGCCATTTGTATATCTTCTTTTGAGAATTGTCTGTTCATGTCATTAGCCCACTTTTTGATGGGACTGTTTGTTTGTTTTTTCTTGCTGATTTGTTTGAGTTCGTTGTAGATTCTGGAATTTAGTCCTTTGTCAGATGTGTAGATTGTGAAGATTACAAAACACTGCTGAAAGAAATCATAGACGACACAAACAAATGTAAACAGATGCCATGCTCATGGATTAGCAAGATCAAGATTGTGAAAATGACCGTACTGCCAAATGCAATTTTCAAATTCAATGCACTTCCCATCAAAATACCACCATCATCCTTCACAGAGTTAGGAAAAACAATTCTAAAATTCATGTGGCACCAAGAAAGAGCCCACATAGCCAAAGCAAGACTAAGCAAAAAGAACAAATCTGGAGGCATCACGTTACCTGATTTCAAACTACACTATAAGGCCACAGTCACCAAAACAGCATGGTACTGGTGTAAAAATAGGCACATAGATGAGTGGAACAGAATAGAGAACCCAGAAGCAAAATCAAAAACTTACAGCCAACTGATCTTCAACAAAGCAAACAAAAACATAAAGTAGGGAAAGGACACCCTTTTCAACAAGTGGTGCTGGGATAATTGGCTGGCCCTATGTAGGAGAATGAACTTGATCCTCAACTCTCACCTTATGCAAAAATCAACTCAAGATGGATTAAGGACTTAAACCTAAGACCTGAAACTATAAGAACTGTAGAAGATAACATTGGAAAAACACTTCTAGACATTGGCTTAAACAAGGGTTCATGCCGGGCGCGGTGGCTCAAGCCTGTAATCCCAGCACTTTGGGAGGCCGAGACGGGCGGATCACGAGGTCAGGAGATCGAGACCATCCTGGCTAACACGGTGAAACCCCGTCTCTACTAAAAATACAAAAACTAGCCGGGCGAGGTGGCGGGCGTCTGTAGTCCCAGCTACTCGGGAGGCTGAGGCGGGAGAATGGCGCAAACCCGGGAGGCAGAGCTTGCAGTGAGCTGAGATCCGGCCACTGCACTCCAGTCCGGGCAACAGAGCGAGACTCCGCCTCAAAAAAAAAAAAAAAAAAAAAAAACAAGGGTTCATGATCAAAAACCCAAAAGCAATCGCAATAAAAACAAAGATAAATAGCTAGGACCTAATTAAACTAAGGAGCTTTTGCATGGCAAAAGGAACAGTCAGCAGAGTGTATGTTTCTGTAGCACTGTAGTTCCTTAGCTTATAGAGAATACTGTAATATATGTTATGCTTACTTCATGGCATATTGCTAAGACAATGTTTTACATATGATTCATTCTTGAGATTGATGGAGGGAAATGCAGATCCAAAATCACAAAACAATTTGATTGCCACCATCTTATATAATTACAAAAGTGCTTCATCTTAATTTTTTTTCTTTCTCTTGCATACAGGAATGCTTTCAATTCATACTGCCAGCTCTACCTCATGCCATTGACCTTTTACGTGATGCTATTGTAAAAGTAAAGGAGGTGCATGATGAACTTGAAGATTTGCCTTCCCCACCACCCCCTCTTTCCCCTCCTCCTACTACCAGCCCCCATAAACAGACAGAAGACAAAGGGGTTCAATGTGAGGAAGAGGAAGAAGAGAAGAAAGACAGTGGTGTTGCTTCAACAGAAGATAGTTCCTCATCACATATAACTGCAGCAGCCATTGCTGCCAAGGTAAGCCTGATGAGAGATACTCAAGAGGCCTAAAGGACCCACAGGTAAATGTACTGGTTTCATCTGTTTTCCATCACATCCCTCCCTACATTTAATACTTCTTCAGACAACCCTAAAAAAAATAACTGGGATGTCCATGACACTTCACTACTATGTTTCCTTCTTGATAGAGATTCCTTGAAGGCACTGAAGTTTATTCTGAGTTCTGAGGCATTACTGATGAGCTGTTGCCTATTGAAGTAATAGCTACAATGATATACAATGTGACATTTTAGAACTCTTTGGAGATGTCGTTTTTGTGGACATATTAAATATATAATTATATATTCAAAATATCAAAATTTCACATATTCTTGAAGGAACAGCAAACTGAAGGTAAAAGACCTTAGATGATTCAAGAAATGAGTTGGGAAAGATTAATAAAGATTTTTAAAGGGACAAAGCTTTTCAGCAATTGTTGAATTTTTCTTAACTAATAACTTATTCAAATATTGCTTGACACAAATGACCCTAGTGGCAAAGATAGGAAATGGATATATTTGCATGTTTAATTTAATAAAGTAATAAATATTATTAGGACAATACCAAAGTATTACAAATTCTCTTTGGGCAACTCCATGGGTAAATATACTACCTTGAGTTACTTGAGTAAATTTAACTGTCTTAAAGTTATAGAACATAGTTTATTCTTCATACCTACTAAAATCCAGCTAGTATGCCTTAATATCTTCAGAAAGTAACATATCAATTCTGGAGATTATGATTTTTCATTAAGAGCATAAAGATTGAAAATTTAATTGCTATATGAAGTAATTCTCAGAGTTTTATGGATTATCCAGTTATTTTGGCTATGAGCATAGTGAGGTATTTTTTTAACAACATATAGATTAGAATCATCGAGAAATCCTTTTGAAGTATCCATTCAGTGACCCAGTAATTAAGGCTAGTAAGTATTTAAGTTTTGTGTGTTTTTTTAATGAAACTAATTGGTGAAATAGGTGCATTTTTAAATCATTATATATTCTTTTTCCTTTACTCTGAATTAAAAGAGTAAGAAGTGCCATAAGTTTCAATCTTAGGAGAGAAGCTTATGGCATTTAAAATCTAAGCTGATTCTGTCATTCTACATTTGGAAAATGTTAGCATTTCATTTTTCCATTTGTTTTTACCTTTTTTCCTTTTTAGTCATTTTGTTTGTATAGTTTCATGTTTTCCTGTCACTATATTCATAGTTGTTATGTGTTGTGCATTAGAAGCATCCATTCTACACCAGTCCTGCTGTTGTCATGGCACACGGTGAACAGCCCATCCCTGGTCTCATCAATTATTCCCATCATTCAACAGATGAACGGGTAAGACAAGAGGCTTTTGCATTAATGATTTTCCAAATATGTATTCTACTTCCTCTCCTTGGAGATAGGCTGTAACATATGGAAGATGTGTTGTTTTATTCTGATGGATTTTCAGCATTGCTTTCTTGTGAAAGTGTAAGTGCCATTGAGTATATCCATCAAGGAATTTAATAGAGTTTCTCCTGTGACTAAAGTATTCTGCTATCATTAAGATTCTATCATTTGTGACAATGCACTTTTCTCAAATGACTTGCAAGAAATTCATTGCTCAGAAGTTATTTTTGTCTTACCAATTTCATCAGATAGCTTTAAATAAATTGCCTGGCTTAAAATTGCCTCTTAAGAGAATCACTTTGAGTCTTACAATCTACACAGATTGGTCAAGCAAATAGTTGATTTGTATTAACCTTCCTATTTTTTCTCATGATTTTGCATCTCTTTTTTTTTCTTCATTCACTGAGCTCTCATTACAACCATTTGCAGAGTTGAATTTTGATATAAATTCTGTGATTCCTCATCATAAGTAAACTTTTTAGGTGCATATTTGTTTATTCAGTCACTGGCTCAATGATAACTTGCAAAAAATGCCAGGTTGTAAAAGATTAAACTGATACATAAAAATCATCAAACACTGATAATTTAGACATTGGATGTAAAAAAAAAAAAACTGATCTAAGTCCCTAATATGGATATAAAATGAGAGGGACAGAGAAGAAAAAGAAATAATAAAGGCTTTTAAATACTTAGGAAGCAAAACACCCAAAATTTGGAGAGAAAAAAACCAACAACTTAGCATCCATAGTCTCTTAGAAAATACTACCAAATGAAGACATTTTAAAAATTTTAATTTTGTGGGGTACATAGTAGTGAATATATTTATGGGGCATGTGAGACATTTTGATACAGGCATACAATGCATAATAATCACATCAGGGTAAATGGGTATCCATCACTTCAAGCATTCATCATTTCTTTCTGTTACAAACATTCCAATTGTATTCCCTAATTTATTCTAAAATGTACAACAAATTATTGCTGATTGTAATCACCCTGTTGTGATATCAGAACTTATCCATTGTATCTAACTATATTTTGAGGTACCCATTAATCATCCCCATTTCCCACTCCCCCTCCCCACCCTCTCCACCCTCTGGTAACCATCATTCTACCATCTTTATCTCCGTGAGTTCAATTGTTTTAGTTTTTAGCTCCCTCAAATAAGTGAGAACATGCAAAGTTTGTCTTTCTGTGCCTGGCTTATTTCATTTAACAGTGTCCTACAGTTCCATCCATGTTGTTGCAAATGACAGGATCTCATTCTTTTTTATAGCTAATCAGTACTCCATTGTATGTATGTACCACATTTTGTTTATTCATCTGGTGATGGACACTCAGGTTGATAACGCTGCAGTACACATAGAAGTGCAGATATCTCTTCAATATACCGATTTCCTTTCTTTTGGATATATACCTACTAGAGGCATTGCTGGATCATATGTAGTTCTGTCTTTAGTTTTTTGAAGAACCTCCATACTAGTCTGCTTAGTGGCTGTACCAATTTACATTCCCACCAATAGCGTACAAGTGTTCCCCTTTCTCCACATCCTCACCAGCATTCATTATTGCCTGTCTTTTGGATAAAAGCCATATTAACTGGGAAGAGATTATATCTCATTATAGTTTTGATTTGCATTTATCTGATGATCAATAATAATGAGCACCTTTTCATATACTTTTTTACCATTTGTATGTCTTCCTTCGAGAAACATCTATTCAGATCTTTTACCCATTTTTAAATTGGATTGTTGTATGTTTTCCCCTATAGAGTTGTTTATACAGTCTGGTTACTAATTCCTTCTCAGATGCGTAGTTTGCAAATATTTTCTCCCATTCCTTGCGTTCTTTTCACTTTCTTGATTGTTTCCTTTGCTATGCAGAAACTTTTTAACTTGATATGATCCCATTTGTTTATTTTTTCATTGGTTGCCTGTGTTTATGGGGTATTACTGAAGAAACCTTTGCCTAGTCCAATGTCCTGGTGAGTTTCCCAATGTTTTCTTTTAGTAGTTTCATAGTTTCAAGTCATAGATTTAAGTATGTAAGTCTTTAATCCATTTTGATTTGATTCTTATATATGGCAAGAGATAGGTGTCTAGTTTTAATCATCTGCATAAGGATATCCAGTTTTCCCAGCACTGTTTATTGAAGAGACTGTCCTTTCCCCAGTGTATGTTCTTGACCCCTTTGTCAAAAGGAGCTCACTGTCCATATATGGATTTGTTTCTAGGTTCTCTATTCTATTCCATTGGTCTATGTGTCTGTTTTTAGTTCCATGATGTATTAGCTACTATAGCTCTGTAGTATAATTTTAAGTCAGGTAGCATGGTTCCTCTAGTTTTGTTTTTATTTTTGTTCAGGATAGCTTTGGTTATTCTGGGTCTTTTGTGGTTCTGTATAAATGTTATGATTATTTTTTCTGTTTCTATGAAGGTATTTTGATAGGGATTGCATTGAGTTCATAGATTGCTTTGGGAAATATGGTCATTTTAACAATATTGATTCTTCCAATCCATGAACAAGGAATGTCTTTCCTTTTTGTGTGTCCACTTCAATTTCTTGCAAAAATGTTTTATACTTCATCATAGAAATCTTTTACTTCTTTGGTTAAATTTATTCCTATGTGTTTTCTTTGTAGCTATTATAAATGGGATTACCTTCTTAATTTCTTTTTCATATTGTTCACTGTTGGCATATAGAAATGCTACTAATTGGCCAGGCGTGGTGCATCACGCATGTAATCCCAGCACTTTGGGAGGCCTAGGAGGTTGGATCACCTAAGGTCAAGAGTTCGAGACCAGCCCAACCAACAAGATGAAACCCCATCTCTACTAAAAATATAAAAATTAGCCTGGTGTGGTGGCAGACCCCTATAGTCCCATCTACTCAGGAGGCTGAGACAGGACAATTGCTTGAACCTGGGAGGCGGAGGTTGCAGTGAGCTAAGATCTTGCCACTGCACTTCAGCCTGAGTGGTGGAGCAAGACTCCATCTAAAAAATAAAAAAAGATATGCTACTAATTTTTGTATGTTGATTTTATATCCTGCCACTTTACTGAATTTGCTTATCAATTCTAATGGTTTTTTGTTGGAGTCTTTAGGTTTTTCCAAATATTGTATCATCTGCAAGGGAGGATAATTTGATCTCTTCCTTTCCAATTTGGGTGCTTTTTATATCTTTCTCTTGTCTGACTGCTCTAGCTAGCACTTCCAATGCTATGTTGAATAACAGTGGTAAAAGTGAGCATCTTTGTCATGTTCCAGATCTTAGAGAAAAGGCTTTCAGTTTTTCCGCATTCAGTATGATACTAGATGTGGGTCTGTTGCATATAGCTTTTATCATGTTGAGGAATGTTCCTTCCATACCCAGTTTTTTTAGGGTTTTTATCATGAAGCAATTGAATTTCATCAAATGCTTTTTCAGCATCAAGTGAAATGATCATATGGCTTTTGTCATTCATTCTGCAGATATGATGTATCACATTGATTGATTTGCATATGTTGAACCATCCTGCCATCCCTGGGATGAATCCCACTTGGTCATGATGTATGATGTTTTTAATATGTTGCTGAATTTGGTGTACTAGCATTTTGTTGAGGATTTTTACATCAATGTTAATCAGATATTGGCCTATAGTTTTCTTTTTTTGATGTGTCTTTGTCTGATTTTAGTAGCAGGGTAATACCGACCTTGTAGAATCAGTATAGAAGTATTCCTTCCTTCTCTGTTTTTCAGAATAGTTTGAGTAGGATTGGTATCGGTTCTTCTTTAAACATTTTGTAGACTTCAGCAGTGAAACTATTGGTTCTTTTCTTTGCTGGGAGACTTATTATGGCTTCAATCTCATTACTTATTGCTGTATTCAGGTTTTGGATTTCTTCATGGTTCAATCTTGGTAGGTTGTATGCATCTAGGAATTTATCCATTACTTCTAGGTTTTCCAACTTATTGGCATATAGTTGCTCATAGTAGTCTGTAATGATTCTTTGAATTTTTGTGGTATAATTGTGATGCCTCCTTTTTCATCTCTGATTTCATTTATTTGGGTATTCTCTCTTTTCTTTGTCTGGCTAAAGGTTTGGCAATTTTGTTTATCTTTCTTTAAAAAAAAAACTTCATTTTGTTGATCTTTCGTACTGTTTTTTGTTTGTTTTAATTTCATTTATTGCTACTCTGATCTTTATTTCTTTTCTTGTACTAATTTTAGGCTTGATTTTCTCTAGCTTTTCTAGTTCTTTATCATGTGTCATTAGGTTGTTTATTTGTAGTTTTTCTACTTTTTTGATGTAGGTGCTTATTAGTATAAACTTTCCACTTAGTACTGTTTTGCCTATCCCATAGGTTTTGGTGTTTTGTCTTTCCATATTCATTTGCTTCAAGAAATTTTTAATTTGCTTCTTAATGTCTTCAGTAACCCACTGGTCATTCAAGAGCATATTGTTTATTTTCCATATGTTTATATCATTTCCAAAGTTTTTTTTTTATTGATTTCTGGTTTTATTCTGTTGTGGGTTAGATAAGATATATATTATTTCAGTTTTTTGAAATTGTAAAGACTTGTTTTGTGGCCTAACATATCGTCTGTCCTTGAGAATAATTCATGTTCTGAGGAGAAGAATGCGTATTCTACAGCCTTTGGATGAAATATTCTATAAGTATCTATTAGATTTATTTGATCTGTAATAGAGATTAAGTCCAGTGTTTCTTTTTTTCTTTTTTTTTTTTTTTTTTTAAAGACAGAGTCTTGCTTTGTTGCCCAAGCTAGAGTGCAGTAGGGCATTCTTGGCTCACTGCAACCTCTACCTCCAAGGTTCAAGCGATTCTCCTGCCTCAGCCTCCCGAGTAGCTGGGATTACAGGCACACACCACCATGCCCAGCTAATTTTTGTATATTTAGTAGAGACGGGGTTTCACCATGTTGGCCAGGCTAGTCTCAAACTTCTGGACCTCAAGCAATCCACCTGTCTCGGCCTCCCAAAGTGCTGGAATTATAGGCCTGAGCCACCACACCCAGCCTCAATGTTTCTTTATTAATTTTCTGTCTGGAGAATCTGTTCAATGTTTAAAGTGGGGTGTTGAAATCTCCAGCTATTGGTATATTAGGGTCTGTCTCTCTCTTTAGTTCTAATATTTGTTTTATATGTCTGGATGCTCTAGTGTTGGTTGCATATATGTTTACAATTGTCATATGCTCTTGCTGAATTGATCCCTTTGTCATTATAAAATGACCTTCCTTGTCCCTTTTTATAGTGTTTGTCTTAAAATCTATTTTTTCTGATATACGTATAGCTACTGCTACTCTTTTTGGGTTTCCACTTGCATGGAGTATCTTTTTCCATCCCTTTATTTAGTCTGTGTGTATTTTTATAAGTGAAGTGTATTTCTTGTAAACAACAGATTGTTAGGTCTTGTTTTCCAATCCATTCAGCCATTCTGTGTCTTTTGATTGGAAAGTTAAGTTCATTTACATTCAGTGTTATTATTGGTAAGTAGGGACTTACTACTGCCATTTTATTATTTGTTTTGTTTTGTTTTTTTCTGGTTCTTTGTGCTCTTCTCTTTCTTCCTTCCTTCCTGTCTTTGTTTTTGTGAAAGTGATTTTCTCTGGTGGGATGTTTTAATTTCTTGCTTTTTATTTTTTGTGGAACTATTGTCGATTTTTTGGCTTGAGGTTACCATGAGCCTTGCAAATACTATCTTATAACCCATTATTTTAAACCAATGACAACTTAACTCTGATTGCTAGGAGTTAAGAGCAAAGAGACAACTGATAAAAACTCTACACTTTAAATTCATCCCCCCACTTTTAAACTTTTTATTTTTTCTATCTATATTTTATAATACTGTGTCTCAAAAAGTTGTAGGTTTTTTGTTGTTGTTGTTGAGACAGGATCTCACTGTATTGCCCAGGCTGGAGAGTGATGGTATAATCACGGCTAAGTGCAGCCTCGGCCTCTTGGGCTAAATCAATCCTCACATCCCAGTCTCCCAAGTAGCTGGGACTACAGGCACACAACACCATGACCAACTAATTTTTGTATTTTTTGTAAAGACAGGGTTTCACTATTTTGCCCAGGCTTGTCTCAAACTGCTGGGCTCAAGCAATCCACCCACCTTGCCCTGTCTAGGTGCTAGATCACAGTCATGAGCCACCATGCCTGTAGTTACTATTTTTTAGATCATCTCTTAGTCATCCTACTCAAGATATGAAATGAGTAATTTATACATCACACTTAACAGTGTTATAATATTCTGTATTTGGTCTGTGTATTTACTGTTACCAGAGAGTTTGGGACCTTCAGATGATTTCTTATTTCTCTTTAATATTCTTTTCTTTCAGATTGAAGAACTCCCTTTAGCATTTCATGTAAAATAGGTCTGCTGTTGATGAAACCCCTCAGCTTTTGTTTATCTGGGAAAGTCTTTATTTCTCCTTCATGTTTGAAGGATATTTTCACGGGATATAATTTTGTAGGATAAAAGGTTTTTTCCTTCAGCAGTTTAAAATTTACCATGCCACTCTCTCCTAGCCTGTAAGGTTTCCACTGAGAAATCTGCTGCCAGACATATTGGAGCTCCTTTATATGTTATCTGTTATTTTTCTCTTGATGCTTTTAGGATCCTTTCTTTATCCTTGGTCTTTGGGAGCTTGATTATTAAATGTCTTGAGGTGGTCTTCTTTGGGTTAAATCTGCTTAGTGTTCTATAGCCTTCGTGTACTTGAATATTGATGTCTTTCTCTGTGTTTTGAAAGATCTTTGTTAATATCTCTTTGAATAACCTTTTTACCCTGATATCTCTCTCTCTCTCTCTCTCTCTCTCTCTCTCTCTCTCACCTCTCTCTCTCTCTCTCTCTACCTTTTCTTTAAGACCAATAACTCTTATTGCCCTTTGAGGCTATTTTCTAGATCCTATAGGCGTGCTTCATTATTTTTTATTCTTTTTTCTTTTGACTATTCTGACTGTATTTTCAAATAACCTATCTTCAAGCTTACTAATTTTTTTCTGCTTAATCAGTTATGCTGTTGAAAGACTCTGGTGTATTCTTCAGTTTGTCAGTTCAATTTTCAGCTCCAGAATTTCTGCTTGATTATTTTTAATTATTTCAGTCTTTTTGTTAAATTTATCTGATATGATTCAGAATTCATTCTCTGTTATCTTTCATTTTGTTGAGCTTCCTCAAAACAGCTATTTCTAATCTCTGTCTAAAAGGTCACATATCTCTGTCACTACAGACTTGGTCACTGGTGCCTTACTTATTTAGTTCATTTAGCAAAGCCATGCTTTTGTGGATGGTTTTCATGCTAGTGGCTATTCATCAATATCTGAATATTTATTCTAATCTTTGAAGTCTGGGCTTATTTGTACCCATTCTTCTTGGGAAGGCTTTCCAGATACTCAAAGGGAATTAAATGCTGTGATCTAAATCTGGTCACTGAGGCCATATGTGCATTAGGGGGCACCCCAAGCCTAGTAATGTTGTGACTCTTGCAGAGGTGCTCTGACTCTTATAGAGGTACTGCCGTGGTGGTCTTAAATAATATCCAGGAGAATTCCCTAGATTACCAGGCAGAGTCTTATTCTTTTCCCTTATTTTCCCCCAAACAAGCTGAGTCTCCCTCTTCGCACTGAACTGCCTGGAGTTGGGGAAGGGTTAATGTAAGCAGATTTGTGACCACGACCACTGGTACTGTGTTGGGTCACTCCTAAAACCAGTACAGTACTTGCCCAAGGCCTGTGGCAGCTATTTTCTGGCTGTTGCTGCTGTTTACTGAAAGACCAAGGGATCTTTAGTCAGCAGGTAAGGAATCCTGCCGAGACCAGGTCTTTTTTTTTTTTTCAGTGTAGCAGGTCCCCTTCTGGCCCAAGGTGGGTTTAGAAATGCTGTCCAAGAGCTAGAGCCTGGGATGGGAGGCTTTAGGAGTCTTCTTGGTGTTTATAGTACCAGGTTGCAAGACAAAGTCCTCTTTACTTTTCCTTCTCTTTTCCTCAAGCAGAAGAAGTCTCTCCCTATGGCCATTATCACTCTAGGCTCATGGCAGCTACTGCTTGGCTGCCACTGATGTTTATTCAAGGCCCAAGGGCTTTTTAGTCAGCACTGGTTAGTCCTGCCAGGCCTGGATCTCTCCCTTCAGGACAATGAATGCCTTTCTGGCACAAGGCAAGTCTAGACATGCCTCCAGGAGCTAAGGTTAATATTAGTACATCAAAAATTATTTGAGTGACCCATTTTTCAGTTCTCCCAAGGATTGTACATAACTAATACCATTCTAGATGCATAGGAGATACGTTATTAATTATTAGGGCTTAATTCTTTGGAGGAACTAGTTGAGAATGATTGTAAAACTGTTCTAACTGGATGTTCTCATATAGCATCAGTGAAGACTTTCCCACTGATTAACTATTAGCTGGTATTTAACAGTCCTTTGTAAATAGTAATTGGTTTTTTGACAGATGTTCAGTTTTGTAAGTAGGCTCACATGTTTATGTTTCCTGTGACAAATGACAATTAGCAATATATCAAAGAGTATAATGTTGTTCTTCAGACTGTGCATGTATCTATACAGTAGAATGAAAAGGAAGAAATAGGTAACAGAAAGTCATGAAAAGAAAGGCCTTGTTGCTTCTAAAGAAGTTATGTTAACTTTGAATACTTCTCTAACACTAACTTTATTAATGAGTCCCACTGGTTCTGAATGACCTGGTGTGTTGTCAGTGTGTCAGAAGACCTCTATGTAATAACAGTCATTTGGAATATCTGTATATATTATTTGGCTTACTTTTGCAAGTTTTACCTATGTAAAATTAATATCAAAAGGGAGCACCTTATTACCTATTAAAAAGAAAAATTAGTTTCCCTCAGCTGGTCACAATCTGAGGCATGTGAAGCAATGTGGGATAATGTTAAAATCTTGTAACTTAAAGACAGAAAACCGGGATATAAGCCCTTACCTTACCACTTAATAATTTGGACAAGTTACTTAAAATTTAAGCTTCAGTTCTCAGCTATAAAATGGAAATAATAATTATCCTGTATCTCACAACAGAGTATTATTTTTAGTACAGCAGATGACATATATGAGGAAATTTTTATAAACTTTATAAATTACGAATTAAATATATATATATATATATATATTTTTTTTTTTTTTTTTGAGACGGAGTCTCGCTCTGTCGCCCAGGCTGGAGTGCATTGGCCGGATCTCAGCTCACTGCAAGCTCCGCCTCCCGGGTTCTCGCCATTCTCCTGCCTCAGCCTCCCGAGTAGCTGGGACTACAGGCGCCCACCACCTCGCCCGGCTAGTTTTTTGTATTGTTAGTAGAGACGGGGTTTCACCGTGTTAGCCAGGATGGTCTCGATCTCCTGACCTCGTGATCCGCCCATCTCGGCCTCACAAAGTGCTGGGATTACAGGCTTGAGCCACCGCGCCCGGCCACGAATTAAATATTTGTAGAATTCTTCCAAGGTACCAAACAGTATGCTCAGTGCTCAGAATACGCATACGAACAGGTTGTTCCCCCATAAAAAGTTCACAGTCTAGGGCTTGGGTGCAGTGGCTCATGCCTGTAATACCAGCACTTTGGGAGGCTGAGGTGGGCAGATGTCTTGAACCCAGGAGTTTGAGACCAGCCCGGGCAACATGACAAAACCCCATCTCTACTGAAAAATACAAAAATTAGCCAGATGTTGTGGCACATGCCTGTAGTCCCAGCTACTTGGGAGGCTGAGGTGGAAGAATCACTTAAGTCCAGGAGGTCGAGGTTGCAGTGAGCGGTGATTGTACTACTGCACTTCAGCCTAGGTGACAGATCGAGACTCTGTCTCAAAAAAAAAATAAAAGAGTTCACAGCCTAACTGAAGAGTTGCTTTTTTAAAATTACGTCTTTACCTTCCTAACTCAGTTATCTACTTCTAGTAATCAAAAAGTGAAACCTGGTCAAGGTACTGACTGTTCAGTAATTACTAATGAGCTCATTGCTACTTATTGCAAAATTAATCAGCATGCTATTTCAGGAGATGGAGACTTGAGAAATGCCTCTTGTAATTGACATTTGTTCGTTGTCTCTCCAGCAGTCATTTTCCATTCCCTCTTCCTAGCACTATACCACATTTCCCAGTCATGTAGTTTGAGTGGAATTGACTAAACCTCCAAGGTAGGTTGGCTTAATACTGTATAATCAGCATATCCATTTCACCTAGCCGCAGTCATTAGTTCAAGGATCATGTAATTCAAAGCAGTCAGAGCCAGTGGATTTCATCTCTTAGATTTTCATTGAACTACTAGGGGACACAGATTCTCTGTTTCCTGCTGAACATGAATGAGGAAATATACAACCCCAAGAATTATATCTTGGGACCGTGAATGGAATGCCTCCCATGATGGAACTGGCAATAAGAAACAATCCTGAGAACTGGAAGTTTAAAAGAGATACTGGGTCCCAGTAATGTTTTGTGAACCACTCATTCAAGCCTTTCTTGAACTATACAGACTGCTTCACTTTTTGGTTACATGAGCCAATAAACTAATAGAGATTACTGTTGTCTATAACTAAAAAGCATCTTAACTATTATAATATACCTCAATATGTACTGTATCATCAAAGAAATAAGACATCTTCCTAATAAAGACTAAAATGTATCAAATAGGAATCCTGAAGTTTCATATTTGGGTAAAAAACCTGATTCAAGAGGATAGAGGGTTGGAAAATGTGACTTAAAGTTGGAAGAGAATGAAAATAAATCCTGCTCTTCTGTATTTATAAAATAAATGAAGATATTTTCAGAAAGACTGTATCCAAATCTGAAGGTGACAACTTATGCTTTGCAGCCTCAAGGCAACTGATAGGTTCAAAACTCAAAGTAATAATATTAACAATAGGCAAAGAATTTAAGACAAAGAGGGAAGATACCCTTGGAGGTTTGTAATAGGGAATCTCATGTCACTGACAGAAATTAAATCTTCTAGAGAAAACCAAAACAATAATGATGCTCCCTAAGCTGTATTGTATGAAAGAATTTCTACTGATTGCCCTGGGAAGAAGAAGAGTTGGTGATTTCCTCTTGGTAAATGATATGGAAAAAACAATATTTTTATCCATATCACATATGTATATATATATATATATATATGTATGTGTGTGTGAATATATATGTGTATATGTATATATATGTATACGTGTGTTTTATATATATAAAACAAACATGCTATATGTTATGTTTATTAAACATATACATATACATGTGTATACCACCGCATGGTGGCAGGCACCTGTAATCCCAGCTACTTGGGAAGCTGAGGCAGGAGAATCGCATAATGTGTATATGTATACATGTGTATACATGTGTTTATGTATACATATACATGTATATTAAAACTGTATATATACAGTTTTATTGTTTCTTTTTATCCATGAGGATTTTGATATATTAAAATAATTATTAATTGAATAGCAATCATTCTTCTAAGCATTTTATATATATCAACTCTTTACATAAATCCGTATTTTGCTTGTAAGAAATCTGAAGCTCATAGTAGTTAAGAACGTGGAACTACTTAGTGGCTGAACTGGTATTCAAGTCTAGGCAGTCTGATTCTAAGATGGGAATTCTTGACTACTCTGCTATAGCACCTTTCACAAAAGAAAAAGTAAAAGAAGACGTTTTGGGAGGTGACAAACAAATTACAAACTCTCCTCAAAAATGAGAATTGGGGTCCAGGTGTGGTGGCTCACGCCTGTAATCCCAGCACTTCGGAAGGCTGAGGGGTTGGATCACCTGAGGTCAGGAGTTTTAGACCAGCCTAGCCAACATAGTGAAATCTCGTCTCTACTAAAAGTACCAAAATTAACCGGGCGTGGTGGTGGGCACCTGTAATCCCAGATACTCGGGAGGCTGAGGCAGGAGAATCACTTAAACCCCGGAGGCAGAGGTTATCGTGAGCAGAGATTGTACCATTGCACTCTAGCCTGGGTGACGAGAAACTCCATCTCAAAAAAAAGAGGAAGGGAAGGCAGGGAAGGCAGGGAAGGGAGGGAGGGAGGGAGGGAGGGAAGGAAGGAAGGAAGGAAGGAAGGAAGGAAGGAAGGAAGGAAGGAAGGAAGGAAGGAATGGGATTTTCGTACCATGGTTTGAAATACTTAAGTGATAAGGTGCACTGCCCAATCTAAGAATTGTAAACAATAGAATGTGTTTACTCTGGAAGTTTACTGATTGAAGCAAAAGAGCCTTAAGCTATAAGCATCTGTGGAGTAAGAAAGATAAATTAATGTAATGAAATTCTTTGGAGAAAACAGTGTGATACATGTTAAAAGATAGTTTTATAAAGGTTGGGTTATAACATTTAGAAATATAAAATAAATATGTGCCAAAGATTTTATTCAACTTTTTAATTAATGAGAGAACTAATAAGCTGTTATAACAATTCAAACAAGAATGGAAGGGACACAGACATATGTCAACAGTCATGAAGGCTGGAATGAATTTATAAATAGAAAAGTTGTGTGAGATATACAGGTCAATGATTAGTTGCTCTTGATCAGGACTAAACTTATTTGCATTTCTATGGGCAGGAATCATTACTTACATTATTATTAGTTTTCTTCAACTTGCAAAGTTGTAAAATCGTGTAAAACAATGAAAAGTGCAGATAACTCAGAAGGATATACAAGTCAGGGCATTCTAGTAATCTTCGTAATCTTGAAGATAATTTTTTTTTCAAGACAGGATCTTGCTGTCACTTATGTTGGAGTGCAATGGCACAATCACAGCTTACTGCAGCCTCTACCTACCAGGCTCAAGCAATTATGCTGGTTCAGCTGCCCAAGTAGCTGGGAACTACAGGCACACAGCACCATGCCCACCTAATTTTTGTATTTTTTGTAAAGACAGGGTTTCATCATGTTGCCCAGGCTAGTCTCAAACTCCTGGGTTCAAGCAAGTCTGCCCTCGTCCACCTCCCAAAGTGTTAGCATTCCAGGCATGAGCCAGAGTCTGGCCTCAAAGATAATTTTTATTTACCACAAAAAATGTCTTTGATCTCATTAGGTTTGGAATGATTCATTACATAACTGGAGCAATTTTTTTTTTTTTTTTGAGACTGAGTCTCACTCTGTCGCCAGGCTGGAGTGCAGTGGCACGATCTCAGCTCACTGCAACCTCCGCCTCCTGGATTCAAGCGATTCCCCTGCCTCAGCCTCCAAGTAGTGGGATTACAGGTGTGTGCCACCACACCCAGCTAATTTTTGTATTTTTAGTACAGACAGGGTTTCACCATGTTGGCCAGGATGGTCTCTATCTCTTGACCTCGTGATCCGGCTGCTTTGGCCTCCCGAAGTGCTGGATTACAGGCGTGAGCCACCACGCCCGGCCGCAACATTATTAATTAACCAGATATCCTCCTTAAGTTTGTTTTACGAAGACCACAAAATTATTTTTTGTCTGGAAATTTTCTTAGGGAATCTCAGATTCTATTAGATTGTTTCAAAAGTAATTGCAGGTTTTGCCATTACTTAATACTTTTAAAGGTCTCTATTTTTGCCAACCCAAGATTACTAAGCGATGCCCAAGAAACTTCACCATCATCATCATTTTGGTAAGTTCCTCCTTCTCCAGGTCACCAAAATTGTATTCCGACATATAAGTTATCTTACCACATAAAAGGCTGAAACCTTCTGCTTTAGGTACTAGGTTAGTTTTTCTGGGAGGGCTTTGTAAGCATTGGCTTCAGGAGTACAGCCGATATTTTTTTCTTCAAAGTGGTAGTGATATTTTATTAGATGAACATCATTTTCAAATATACCTCCAGGTAAGGCCTTGGTTGCACAATCAGTTTGTACGATTATATCCTGTTTAAAAGGAATACATTCTTATTTGGAATACAAATAACTATACTGTCAAGAAAATTTAGGAAATTACTAAGAGTTTCTGAATTCTGAGGAAGTCAGAATCAAATATTATTTTGAAATGTTTCATATTAGTTTAAGAAATGAGAGTCTACTAAATTGTGTGGGTTACATATAGCTTAAAAAGAAAGAAAAAGAGCTTCCTCATATATTCAGAAAACAGAACATTTAAAAAAAACCAATGTCAATAATATTCCAAACAAATAGGAAAAGAAATTTCCTTCTGTATTCCTTTTTCCATTCTGTGTTGATTCAGTCCTATGATAACTAATTATTGTTCAAATAAGCTTTGACTTAGCAGTCTGCTTTCATGAAACTTTCTGTTTCTGGCCTGAAAGACTTTTAGAAATTCTAATTCAGTCCAATGTTTAGGTCTAAAAGTTGTCTAAGCAGAAGTCTACTCATGAGTCTATTCTTTCAAGTATTAGTACTTTGAAATATTGGGTACAATTCTTTCCATGAGGCTTTTGAAACTATCTCTGTTGAATACACAAACTCTGGCCTGTAGCTTAATAAGCATCATCTTCAGGTAAGCATCAAAATTTGTTCATAGGTGACAGACTATGTTAATTGTAACCAATAATATCAAAATGCAAGAGGTTAAAATTCTCTCCACTGGGGAATAACTATTTCTAAAGAGTTTTGATCAGTATCCCCTTAAAGTAAAAACATTATAGACAAAATTCTTGCAAATATGGTCAAATGATTTTTGACCAGGGTACCAAGGCCATTCAGTGGGGAAGACAGTCTTTTCAAAAAATGGTCCTGGGAAAACTGGATATTCACTTGCAAAAGAATTAACTTGGACTTGTATCTAACACCATATACAAAAATTAATTCAAAATGGATCAGAGACCTAAAGCTAAGACCCACAATACAACTCTTGGAAGAAAACATGAGTCAAAACTTTATGACATTGGACTTGGCAATGATTTTCTTGGACATGACACCAAAGGCACTGGCAACAACAGCAAAAAGTACGCAAATTAGACTGCATGGAAATTTAAAATCTTTGCACATCCAAAGATTCTATGAACAGAGAAAAAGGCAGCCCACAGAATGGGAGAAAATATTTGCAAATTATATACCTGGTAAGGGATTAATATCCAGAATATATAGAGAACTCCTAAAACTCAACAGAAAACCAACCTGATTCAAAAATGAGCAAGGGTATTATTGTAGAAAAAACAAACAGGTTCTTGTCACAAGACCAGAATAATTTAGGCACGTGGACACATTGTAGGGTGAGTAGGGCAGGATTTATTGGGTGAAAAGGAAAAAGGGAAATGGAAACACTTGGCAAAGCCAGAGAGTGTCCTGCTAGCAGGTTTCCTGCCCCACAGATTTAATTGCAGGCCACCCCACAGGCAAGTTGAAGACCCCAGGCTCCTCCCCTCCACAAATGGTGCGAGCTTCCCATCTTCCCGTAGCTCCACCCCATCCTCCCAGTGCGCAGGCCAATCAGAGATTCTCCAGGGATCCCCCACCTTATCTGCCTCCTGCATCTGTCATTCGCCCACTGAAGACGTACATTTAACTGCCGTTAAAATAAGGATAGGGATGAAGACCAGTCTGAAGTGCGCCCTGCTGGTAAGGGGCAATGTTTTGGTAAACAGCAGTCAGATCTCCCTCAGAGGCATATCTAAGGGTCCCCAGTAAAAGGGACCATCGGCCAAGCCTCCAGTTGCATGACTGTTTGGAGGTTGATGGCCTGAAGGTGACAAGAGACAAACCAGGTTATTGGAAAACTTGTATCAAAATGAAACAAGGAGCAGGTGAGGAGAGCTCAAAAATCTCGTGTCCTTTGACCAGTCTGTACAGGGAGAGAGGGACCAAAAGCTTGACTGGTAAGAAAAACTTTTACCCTTTTGCTACCATGTCAGGCTGCTGGGTTCCTGTCCCCTGAGCTCAATCCTAAGCCAATCAGTTTAAGGTTTGGGAAATTAACTCTTCTCAGTTTGGAAGATGTATCCAGTGGGAGTGTCCCATAGTATGGAGACACAGTTACCTATCTGCGAAGAGAGGACAGAGGAGGAAAAAGGAAAAGAAAAAAAAAAGGTGTTTTGTTTTGTTTTTTCAGAGGAGTCCCAGTGGTTCAGGATGCAAGTGAAAGGGATACAGACTGAAGATGAATGACTACTCATCTAGAAAGAGGGGAGCAGGTGTCCCTAGTTCCTTTTTCTTCCTAGCATATACCCAGGGTGTGTGAGGGAGGGAAAGCGAGGTGTTCCTCTTTCTTTCCACCATCCTTGTATCCCAGTGACTGCAACAGGGTGTCACCCATAGGTTTTAAACTGGCTTTCACCCATGTTAACAGGGGGGCCTCAAGGGTGGGAGTATCTGCTGTTAACTACGTACACACTATCTCCCCTGCTGTCAGTAGCCTTGAATTCCCTAGACCTCATTTATGTGACAGATACTAGCATGACCTTTATCCATGAAACAAGAAGCTTGGCTTAACCAGCAGAAATCAGTCATGCTTACCTGCATTGTGCCTTTTAACTTCCATTACCGTCGACCTCTGGATCCCTCGGATCTAGTGTTCTTTCCAAGGGCTTTGACCCATAGCTTGGAGTTGAGTTTGAGACAAAAATGTGTCTCAGGGTGGGGAGGGGTTGCATGGACTCCTTATCATAAGCTGAAAGCTAAGGTGAAGCTGTGGAATTCAGTCCTCCAACAAGGGAGAGAAAAGGATGTCTCATGACACGCCCAAATAACTGGTGACTATATTTATGCTTGCTAGGATTTGGGTGCATGGTGCTTGGCATTGGTTAGCTCCCTTGGTCTTACTTTCCCAAAAAGGAAACCTCCAGGTGATGGGCATCCTATTTATTCCCATCACCTGGCAGGATTTGCAGCCTAGTTGCTCAGAACTAGAATATCGATCCAGATTTCTATATTACCCATCCCTTTGTTCCTTCTGAGCTACAGCTGGAGAATGCTGGAACACGCAGGATTAGTCTAAAATGTATGTTAAAACTTAAAAACAACTAGGAGTTTAGAATGCAGTGACAAATGTATAAATTGTGAAACATAATTTCTCTCTCTCCAGTTCATATTTTTGTTAAAAAAAAAAAAAATCATGATAGGACTGAGTTATTTGCAAAATAGTCTTATATATGGCCTGATTATTTGTGTAAAGTATAGCAAGAATAACTATTTCTTAATAGGCCTTTTAGACTGGCTTTGATGGAACTCTGTTCCACAAGGAATCTCAGATATGACCTTTTAAAGCAAAGCCCATGGGTTTGTATCCTCAAATACCTGTGAGTTAAGGTGATCCTCTCCTCTTAAGGTCCGAGGATAAACTTGGGGTCAGGAACCCTGTACAGAGACTGGGTAGACAAGGGTATGAGGCCAGTTTTCTCACTTGGCTTTTATCAGCTCTGCAAGTCAAGCTTGATTCCTGAAAGGGAAACACACCCTTCTAGTCAAAGCCTTGGTAAAACAACTAGTTTATCCAATTGCAAAAGAAAATGGACTTTTAGTGCACTGATCCAAACAACTGTATTGCCATAAGTTAGGAATACTCACAGATACTTTCTAAATTCTAGAGGAACAAGGCAGAGAGAAACAAACATTCTCCAAATTTTGTTCACAGTATTCCTTACTTGACTAAGAACTGTAAATAGTTCAAAATCAGTTTCCATGAATCTGAAAAATAAAACAAGGATCAGCAATATTCCAAAAAACTCAAAAAGATTGCTTCAGTTTTCTACATTTAGTCCATTTAGTTAATTCTTTGTGTTGTTGTTTGTTCTGAGACAGTTTTGCTCTTGTCACCCATGCTGGAGTGCAATGACATGATCTCAACTCACTGCAACCTCCACCTCCCAAGTTCAAGCGATTGTCCTGCCTCAGCCTCCCAAGTACCTGAGATTACAGGCGCCTGCCACCACACCCGGCTAATTTTTGTATTTTTAGTAGAGACAGCGTTTCACCAGGTTGGTCAGGCTGGTCTCAAACTCCTTACCTCAGGTGATCCACACGCCCCAGCCTCCCAAAGTGCTGGGATTACAGGCATGAGCCACTGCACCTGGCCCCATTTACTTAACTCTTGTGTTGCTTAATATTCATGAATATTTTATTTCTTTATGAGTCCTGTACATTTTTCCTTTGTTCCAATGTCACAATCTCCAAAGTTATTAGAAACCTGCATTTGAGAGCACCTGTTAAAGTCCTATAGGTGATTATAAACCATCTTTTGAAAGGGATCAAAACAAGACAAAAATTTTCTGAATAACAAAATGTCCAGGGTAGTTACAGTTAGAATCACCATTGACAAAGGAGTTTGGTTATCCCTGTGGTTTATAATAACTTGACATAACAACCTTAATTATGATTGATAGCATATACTTTAGACATTAGAATTTTGGAAATTTCATACAATTTTGGGGCATATATTAGTATTATTCCCCAAAATATAACCTTAAAGAAGATGAAACACCATTTGGCAATCCCATGTAACTAAATATGCCAAATAATCCTGCTTACTTCTTTTCTGGATGCCCCAGGGGACCTCCGTAGCGTTCAAAAAGCCAGGTATCAGGAAAAACAATTTTGAAACTGAAGTTTGATTTTGGGAAGCCTATTGAATATATCAGAGGATTAAAACAACTGTATGAAATAAAATTCCAGATTACCATGAATTATTTATTTTGCCAAAATGATGACTCAGATACTTTAAAAAAGCAAAACCCTATTATGACCCTTTATAAATTTTGCAAAAGAGCAGATTAGTGCCTTCAGTGTATCTTGTTGTGCTTTTATTTCAATGATCAATTCACTGAAAAACCATATAATGCCTTTTTGAATTAAGTCAATATGTTTACACATGGAATTTTTTTCAAGATTGATTTTTACAGTCCTTCTACCACTTGTTTGAACTTTGAGCTTTAGTTTATCTAATTCAAAACAACCCTTTAACCCTAGACAAGAATTTACATTTTTATGCCTTTTTATAATCTTTTACTAAAAACGCATTTTATTAGTTTTACATACCTCACATGTAAATTTATTTCCAGTAGTTTGAGTTATATGTTATAATGGTAAATTCATTGCAATTTTTTACTTTAATGTAAAACCTGGTAAGTTGTTTTCATTATGTGCTAGGTGCTGCCAAGGTTTAACGCCTTCCAGCATAATTAAAGATGTGGTTACTTCTACATGTCCCCAGCCTTACCAATTATGGAGCAGACAAGTCAAATAGTTATTAAAACCCAAAAAGCAGTTATAAACTTAAAACATTTAGCAAACCTAGCACCTGACCTGCATAATTTAGTCTGCCTGTTTATATTTTGATAACATTTGCTTTTTACCAATATTCTTTAAGGGTTGTTTTTATTTCTCAAAGATTAAAGTCACATGAACTGAAAGGTACCATACCTTTTATCCTCCCTTTAAAAAAATTTTTGATCCAAGCACTTACCTTCCTTGAGGCCAATTAATTAGAGCTCTTTTTACACGCATCCCACATACAACACATTTATAACTACACAGACAGGCAAAACAAAACCCAGTCACCGTAAGATCTTTTGCTTACCAATCTCCTAATTGAATTATTGGATATAGCCCTTTAAGAGATAGGGCTAGGAAAACATGCAGCTTCTAAAGCCTAATAAACAGGCATAGATGGGGCAAAAACAGATTCTGAGAGAGATCTATCCACTTTTAATTCCTAGAGTTCCTTGAAGAAAATAGAGGTCTCTCCCGCTCATGCGTGCATTAAGGGTAGCAAGACAAATGGAGAAAAATAATTCGGTCAACTGAGAAAAAAACCTTTTTCCAGCAAAACAAGATCCAAGAAAAGAAAAACATAAAGACCTTTTAAATATACCTATAATTTGAATACCCACTTTTAATTAAGCTGAGCACTCTTTAAGAAGGTACTTTTTAACTCCCTTACTACCTGACTTTAGTCATGCAAAGTGGCCAATATTTCTGGCTTTCAAACTTTACTAAAGGCTCAGAGAAAGGAAAATCCAAGGCAGTTCATGGAGGGGAAGAGAATCAATAAATAGCAAAGATCACAGAGATGTTAAACTGGAAAGGACTCATTGAACCCCAGGCCACCGTTGTAAAATGGTAGATGCTAGAACAAAACATTGCCACATGGTTACAGGCTTTGCTCCCAAGGACATAAAGCAAGATGGAGGCCTGCAACAAAGTTTGCTACTGACCATAGGAAAGTCATGCAAATCACATCAGATTGGTTACAGCTTAAGACCAAACTAACAAATCCTTTTTCACAATTAAAACTCTACAGAGAATATAAACAGTGATCCCCGTTATTCCTGGTCCAGCAAAATGTCTTCCAAAAGGAAAAAAAAAAAAAAACCCTAACTTAAAAATGAACTCCTGACTCAGTGGAGAAAAGGGAAAGACAGCTTAACTGCAGAGCTGTGTTAAATGCTAATAGGGTGGAGAAAAGAAAAAGATGCCTGGGGAAGAACTTCTTATTCTTATGCAAATAGGTTCTTCCACCAGTGAGAAAAACTTAATTGTTTTCCTACAGAGTGGAAACCCTTTTCCTGGGGAGGGGAAGGCTCTATGAATGCAAGGCAGAGTACATTGGCCAGCCTGCCATTGGGCACCCTTGGGCATGCTTCCCAGCCCTGGCAGGGAGAGGAGTGGAGGAGCTGCCATTCTCTGATCCATCTTGCACATGCCTGCAGCTGTTGGGATGGGGTGGTGCACAGTTTCCTCTACCCTCTGAAGAGGTCTGAGGAGAAAGAGAGAAGCGAAAGGAAAAAAGATTTTTAGATCTGCTTGGTACTTATCTTTTCTCAAGCCCCATGTTGGGCACCAAAAATGTTGTAGAAATAAAAAACGGGTTCTTGTTACACAACCAGGATAATTTAGTTGCATGGACGCATTATAGGATGAGTAGAACAGGGTTTATTGTGTGAAAAAAAAAGCGGGGGAGAAACAGGAACCCTCAGCAAAGTGAGAGAGTCCTGCTAGCAGGTTTCCTGCCTCACAGATTGAATTGCAGGCCACCACACATGCGACTTCCAAGCTTTCCATGGCTCCACCCCATCCTTCCAGTGCACAGGGGGTTGGAGATTCTCCAGGGATCCTCCACCTTATCTACCTCCTGCATCTATCAGTATGAGGATGCAAAGGCATAAGAATTTGGGGCCTCCGGGGGAAAGTATCAGAGGGGGTTGAGTGATAAAAGACTACACACCGTGTACGGTGTACACTGCTCAGGTGATGGGTGCACCAGAATCTCAGAAATCACTACCAAATAACGTATTCATGTAATCAAACACCACCTGTTTCCCCCAAAAATCCTATTGAAATTAAAAATAAATAAATAAAAACAAAAGTGAGCAAAATACTCAGACATTTCTCAAGGAAGATTTGCAAATGGCAAATCTTGAATACCACAATTTTAAAAAGGAAAAAGAAAGCAATGTAAACAGGGAGAGCATTAACAGTTCTCCAGGGACTTTACACAAAGCATACAATTTTTAATATGTTTACATTAATAAAATTTTCCCTATGGAAATATAACCTAGGGAAGACTGGGCTTCTTTTTTGATATCACCACTCTTTATCTGTGCTTAAAGAGCAAACTTTTGTGATTTCTAGTGGCTTTCTGGGAAATGTCAAAGATAGTTTTATTTCTTTTTCTTTTTTTCTGGGCCTGTGGACTTTGTAGATAAGTACAAAACAGTTTTACATTCCCTGAAATTTTTTTTAATTTATTGTATGTTTGGGATCAAATTTTGAGTTATCAGAGGAAACTTAGACATGTGATTTAAATAGGACCATGGATACTTGAGAAACAATTTTTGATTGTCTAATCAAAATGATAATGAAATTTTTTTTTAAAAGCATGAAAGGTAATACAGTTGTTAAGAAGTGTGGAACTTTTGTTCTTTGGGGTTTTTTCCTTAAATACCAAATACATAATAAAGTTAACATATAGGAGAGAAAATTATTCTGGTAAGACACAGAATCTCTGCTATCTAGGCAGATGATGTAGATCATAGGTAAAGGCATTAATCACCAAAGCAGCCAAGAAAGCCATCAAAATTAAGTTAACTTTGTTGATATGTTAACGCATTTGTTTTTTTCTTTTTTTGACACAGAGTCTCACTCTTTTTGCCCAGTCTGTAGTGCGGTACACAATCTCGGCTCAATGCAACCTCCACCTCTGGGGTTCAAGCGATTCTCCTGCCTCAGCCTCCTGAGTAGCTGGGATTACAAGCACGCACTAACACACCTGGCAAATTTTTGTGTTATTAGTAGAGACGGGGTTTCATCATGTTGGCCAGGATGGTCTCAAACTTCTGACGTCAAGTGATCTGCTCAACTCGGCCTCCCCAAGTGCTGGGATTACAGGCATGAGCCACCATGCCTGGCCTCTTAACACATGTTATAACTGGTATGGTTAGGCTTTGTGTCTCCACCCAAATCTCATCTTGAATTGTAATCTCCATAATTCCCATAATCACCACTCGTCAAGGGAGACTCCAGGTGGAGATAATTGAACTCACAGGGGCAGTTTCCCCCATGCTGTTTCGTGATAGTGAGTGAACTTTCACGAGATCTGATGATTTTATAACGGGCTCTTCCCTCTTCGCTTGGCATTTCACCTTCCTACCACCACCTTGTGAAAAAGGTCCCTTACTACCCTTTTGCCTTCTGCCATGATTCTGTGTTTTCTGAGGCCTCCCCAGCCATGCTGAACTGTGAGTCAATCAAACGTCTTTTCTTAATAAATTACCCAGTCTGGGGTATTTCTTTATAGCCTTGTGAAAATGGACTAATTCAGTAACTTATCTTCAGAATCTAGTATTGTAAGTCAATAGAAATAAACTTCACTTTCCAAGTTTTATTCCTCACAATGTTCTTTCAAATATTCTGGAACAAACTGACACATAATTTTAGGACTGCAGTTTTTTCTCAAGCAGTCCATGAGATGAAACTATCTTTATGATAATATTATGACGTAATGTATGTTTTACATTGACTCACCAAATATTTTTTTTCTGGCACTAATATGTATATACCATTCTGCTAGATGCTGTGTGTTTTTAAGTGATTAGATATGACCTAGGCCCTGCCTTTAAGGAAGTCACAATGTAATATAAGAGAAAATATATTCTTTTTTTTTTTTTTTTTGAGACAGAGTCTTACACTATCGCCCAGGCTAGAGTGCAATGGCGTGACCTTGGCTCACGGCAACCTCTGCCTCCTGGGTTCAAGCAATTCTCCTGCCTCAGCCTCCCAAGTAACTGGGATTACAGGTACCTGCCACCACACCCAGCAATTTTTTGTATTTTTAGTAGAGACAGGGTTTCACTATGTTGACCAGGCTGGTCTCGAACTCCTGACCTCATGATCTGACCGCCTCAGCCTCCCAGAATGCTGGGATTACAGACGTGAGCTACTGTGCCTGGCTGAGAAAATACATTCTCAAATGAACCAGTTTTATAAGTATATTATGACTGTTAGTATTTTCATAGATTAAAAAACTAGTCTGCTACTCTGAATGCCATTTTAGGAAATTCTGTGAGACTTACTGGTGACTCTTCTAGATTCACTTGGCATTATAAATTCCCAAGGACAACTTGGTCTAATCAGCTATCATCTTTCATCTTTCACCTTAATTATTTCAGTGACTGGTCTCATCAGTTCCACCCTGGCTCCCTTCAATTCAGTCTTCAACTCACAGCCTTAGTCAACTTTTTAAAATAAAGTAAATCATGTCACTTCTCTACTTGAACCCTTCAATGGATTCTCATCACATTTATCGTTACCAAAACTCCTTGAAATGTTCTGCTAAATTCTGTATAATCTGACTCCTCCCTGCTTTCTAGGTTCTTCTCTTACTATTTCTCTCTTGTGCTTTATTGATTACTAAGCTCCATATAACTTTTTCTTTCTTCAGGGAATATGCTGTCCCCACTACTTAAAATGTTCTTAAACCCACTTTTTGCCTGGCTAACTCCTACGCATTCTTTCTGTTCTGGTTTATCTCTTTCTCACAGAAGGAATTCTCTAATCCACACTGCCCACCTAAATTATGCCTGCAACTATTCTCTATCATTGCACCTTGTTATTTTTCTTTATAGCACTTATAGTTACAATTATATACTTGTTCATGTGTTTACTTAATTTATCTGTAGAACTGTAGGTGGGAAGATCCAGGAGGATACAAGTCACATCTCTTTTATTTATATGGTCTATCCAGCACCCAGCACAAGTTGGCACATAGTGTAGACTGTATAAATTTTGGTAAATATATCCCATGAAAAGATACGATGCATCATTCATCTTGATGGAATTGATGTCTGTTAACTAAGTTATTAAGACTGAGATTTTAAAGAGAGATATATTTTGCCATGCCTATGATGTATAAGAATCATTCCATGTAAACAGTGGCTTACACGTGTAATCTCAGCCACCTGGATGGCTGAGGTGGGGGGATTGCTTGAGGCCAAGAGTTCAAGACCAGCCTGGGCAACATAGTGAAACCCCTGTCTCTACAAAAAGTAAATTTAGCTGAGTGTGGTGGTGTGCACCTGTTGTCCTAGCTATTTGGGAGGCTGAGGTGGGAGAATTCTGTGAGCCCAGGAGTTTGAGACTGCAGTGAGCTGTGAGCACACCACTGCACTCCAACCTGGATGACAGAGCAAGGCTCATCTCTCAGAAAGGAAAAAAGAAACTTTCATGAAATAGACAAGTAGTCACCATATTCTGTTCCTATAGTAAGTAAATATATTAAGTGACTATAGTAATGATAATAGAGAATCATTTTTGAATGCTAACCATAAAACAAACATTCTTCTATGCATTCTATAAGCGCCATAAGAAATTAATCCTGGAATGCAGGTTTCAGCAAGATTATACCTTTTTATTTTCCCAAAAGGCAATTACACGGGAAACCAAATAATAATAAGGATGGATTACTACCATTGAGAGCAACAAAAATTCTGAAATTTTTAAAGCAATGAGAGAATAATTTTAGTAAGTGTAAATTTTCCTTGTAAAAAAACAAGCTTATATGAATATTTAAATTTTTAAGTTTATAAAAAAGATCTCTTTATAGTCATACTTCGTATGTTTGCCATCTAAGAGGTTTTTCATTGTAAATATGAATCATGAATTTTTGTAGATTTTTGTATTATGAATTTTTATCTAAATTTAGGTATTCACATTTTTTGTTAAATTTCATTTTGTTGGATTCAGCCCGTCAGTCTACTAAGAGGTCTTTTTAAAATTTATATCAGCTATCTAGTATATTACTTGTCTTTTGTAGCTTCTGTCACCAGCAAATATGTTAAGCATGCTTTCATTCAAGTCACTGATAAAACTGTTTTTTAGGCTAGGCCATTTCACATACTACCAGAAGCCCTGCTGGTTGTAATTGCTTAACTAACTAACATATTTCTATTTCAGCGCATCAAAACCTACAGACCTTTCTCTATTGACAAGGTATTTATGAGCTATTTTTCAAATACCTACATGAACTCAAGATACATTGGATTGACAAGTTTTGGGAGGTTGTTTGTTTAGATAGGGTCGCACTCTATTGCTCAGGCAGGAGTGCAACGGCACACTCACTGTATCCTCCACCTCCTGGGCTCGAGCAATCCTCCCACCTCAGCGTCCCAAGTAGCTGGGACCACAGGGACAGTTTTTTCTTTAATAAAACTTTGTAACATTTAATTATAACCTCTGAAAGATTAGTATTAGAAGCTCTGAGAAGACACATGATTGTATATTTTCTGAAATAACCCATTTAGGTATTCACATGTAATCAATCTGTTTTGTTTTTGTTTTTCTTTCTAAGACAGAGTTTTTCTCTGGCTCAGGCTGGAGTGAAGCGGCACAATCTCAGCTCATGCGACCTTCACCTCCTGGGTTCAAGCGATTCTCTTGCCTCAGCCTCCCGAGTAGCTGGGATTACAGTCATGTGCAACCACACCCAGCTAATTTTTGTATTTTTAGTAGAGATAGGACTTCACCATGTTAGCCAGGCTGGTCTCGAACTGGCTGATCTCAAACTCCTGACCTCATGATCCACCTGCCTTGGCCTCCCAAAAGTACTGGGATTACAGGTGTGAGTCACCACGCCCAGCCTGTAATCAATCATTATTGTTAGTTCAGGTGCTGTATCACACACCGGGATGTCAAATAGGATTTATAGAAAATGCAGCCTACCTTAATGATCTCTAAAAAGAGAAGTTGGAAGGAAAGGGTACACATTTTGGAGCTGACCACCAAGCTGCTCAAGGGATCCAAAAACCTCCATCATAGAGACTGACAAGTTGTAGCTGTTGAAGCTGTACTTCTTTGTACATGGTTGCTTTGGGAAACTCACTCTGATTATTGTAAATTTGCTCACTAGCTACCCAACATTTAATTCAAATAACAGAGAATTTCTATTGTACAGCCTTGCGACTTTAAGTTTAAACTTTTCTTTAAAACTTTAAGTGGCAAAAATAATTATTAGAAGAGAAAATACGTGCTCATTTATGAATTTTCTTGGCATCAAATATAAATTTGTATGTTTACTTTATTGGCATTCATACTGCCATTTCAAAGGACTACAACATTCAAAAGGGGAAAAGATATTTTGACTATGTATTCTGATTTTTATAATATAACTCTCCATTTCTTCTTTTAAAAGTGTCTGCCCAACCAGTGAAATTAGCTTTAAGACAGAAAAAAACAAAACAAAACAAAACAAAAAAATATAGATAAAGAATCAGCACAGTTCCTAGGAAAATTATTTGTTCCCATTACAGTTTTCCTTAATGAGGAAAATTCTATTGCTTAATAATTCACAGTCAAAATAACATTGCATATCTAAAGAAAGTTTGAGATCATCTGGGACAAATTGTTTCCTCCATGCTATGAGTTGCATAAGATAGTAGAAATACAGATTACTTCTCTAAAAGTAGGAATGTTATTTCTTTTGTGAGTGATTTGGCATTTTTCCTTCTCATTTGTTCTGATTTAACTCACTACAAATTCTACTTACTCTAGGTAGATCCTCACTACTCCATGGCAAGCCTTTGGTTCATCTCTCTTATTGACAACCTTATATACATTGCCAAATTGCAATTTTCAGACCTTTGCCCTTGACTCAGTTTCCCCTATATTCTCCTCTTCTTGTTATACTAAAATAAAGGTCATCAGGGCTAAATTATTTGTTCTTTCTATTTAAAACAATTTTCCTGAATTAATACTTTGCTCCATTCCTTCTATCTCAAAAACTGCTTGTAATTCTCAGTTAGTGGCTGCTTCTACTTCCTTATTATTAGATATCATCTATGTACGAGACCCTATTCATTCCTTATTTCTCCCTAGTTGTTGAGTATGTTGGCCACTTATTTTCTGAAACAGTCCCCCACTATGGTTTTCATTACTGAAATGTTTTAATCAGGCAAGTAACACATGAGCACACACTCAGTAAAAAAAGAAAACGAAACATAGATAAGATTAATACCCTTTTTGAACCACCCTCTCATTCATTTTTATTTACCCTCACACTCCCCCCCAAAGTAAACATTTTTATCATTTTGAAGGGTATCCTTCAAAAGTTTTCTGTACTTTTCTGTACAAACATAGGAAATAAAATCCGAAGGTTTTTGTTTGTTTTTTGTTTGTTTGTTTTGAGATGGAGTTTTACTCTTGTTGCTAGAGTGCAATGGCACAGTCTCGGCTAACTGAAACCTCCCCCTCCCGGGATCACAGGTGCCCGCCACCACGCCCAGCTAATTTTTTGTATTTTTAGTAGAAACGGGATTTCATCATGTTGGTCAGGCTGGTCTCGAATTCCTGACCTCAGGTGATCCACCCACCTTGGCCTCCCAAAGTACAGTTTTTGACTGGTGTACATGTGTTTAATTAAGAAAGGGACAAAGGGCCAGGCACAGTGGCTCACACCTGGAAACCCAGCACTTTGGGGGCAAAGGCAGGTGGATTACAAGGTCAGGACATCCAGACCATCCTGGCCAACATGGGGAAACCCTGTCTCTACTAAAATACAAAAATTAGCCAGGCATGATGGCTCATGCCTATAGTCCCAGCTACTCAGGAGGCTGAAGCAGGGGAATCGCTTGAACCTGGGAGGCGTAAGTTGCAGTAAGCGAAGATCACGCCACTGCACTCGAGCCTGGTAACAGAGCAAAACTCCGTCTCAAAAAAAAAAAAAAAAGGAAGGGGTAAAGAAACTTGCAAGCTACTTCTAAAATTTATATAGATAGAACTGCACAGGGCAAAAAAAAAACAACAACAAAGACAGTATTGAACAAGAATAAGAGCAAAGTGGAAAGACCTGCTCTACCAAATATCAAGATTTAGTATAATGATATGGTTAAAGTAACTTCTTAATCGTGCCAGAATTAATATTTAGACCAATGGAACAGAATTTAAAGCCCAAAACACATCGACACACATATGGTCACTTAGTGTACGATAATTTATAGTGCGGAATTATAGAGAAGTTATTTTTTCAATAAATGATGCTGGGACAACAGGCTATTTATATGAAAATAAATGAAATTGGTCCCCCTATCTCACAGTATACAAAAATCAACTCCAGGTGTATTAGAGACCCAAACAGGGAAGAGGAAACTATAAAGCTTTTATAGATTTTTATAGAACAATGTTTTTATTATGCTTGATTAAGAAATAATTTCTTTTTTAATTGAATTGAAGTAAAATTCACATAACATAAAATTCACCATTCTAATTTTAAAGTGTGTGATTCAGTGACTTTTACTATATTCACAGTGTTGCACAACTATTACTTTTATCCAATTCCAGGACATTTTATCACTACCCCCCCAAAAAAAACACCTTGCTCATTAAGCAGTCTGTTCTCCATTCCCTCTGCCCCCAGCCCCTGACAACCATTAATTGGCTGTCTCTGTAGGTTTACTTATTTTGGACATAACATATAAATGTAATCATACAATATGTAACTCTTTATGTCTAGTTTCTATCACTGAATAAACAATGTTTTCAAGGTTATCCAGGTGGTAGCATGTATCAGTACTCCTTTTTGTGGCTGTACAATATTCCATTGTAAGATATACCACATTTAGTTTATCCATTTATTAGCTGATGGTCATTTGGGTTGTGTGTACTTTGTGATTATTAAAATAACAGTGTTAGGCACTTTCATGTATGTTTTTATTTGAACACTTGTTTTCAGTTCTCTTGAATATACACCTAGGAGTGGAATTCGTTGTCATGATAATTCTATGTTAACTTTAAAGGAGGTGCCAAACTATTATCCATAGAGCTGCATCATTTTATATACCCAACAGCAATGTATGAGGGTTACAGTTTCTGTATATCCCTGCCAGCATTTGCTTTTTTCTTTCTTTTTTTTTTTTTTTTTTTGAGATGGAATCTCTCACTGTCGCCCTGGCTGGTGTGCAGTGGCCCAATCTTGGCTCACTGCAACCTCAGTTTCCCAGGTTCAAGTAATTCTCCTGCCTCAGCCTCTCAAGTAGCTAGGATTACAGGTGCCCGGCACCACGCCTGACTAATTTTGTATTTGTAGCAGAGAAGGAGTTTCACTATGTTGACCAGGCCGGTCTCGAACTCCTGTGACCTCGTAATCTTCCAGCCTCGGCCCCCCAAAGTGCTGGGATTACAGGTGTGAGCCACTGTACCGGACCTTCTTTTTTTCTTAATTCTTATCATCTGAATGGGTGTGAAATGGCATCTCATTGTGGTTTTGATTTGCATTTCCCTAATAACTAAGGATGCTGAACATCTTTTCATATACTTGTTGATGATTTGTGTAGCTTCTTTGGAAAAATGTTTATTCACGCCTTTTGCCCATTTTCAAGCAGGTTGTTGGTCTTTTCATTATTGAGTTGTAAGAGTTCTTTATATATGTGCTGGATACTGGACTCTATCAGAGATAGGATTTGCAAATATTTCCTTCCTTTCTGTATTTTGTCTTTTCACTGTCTTGATAATGTTCTTTGCACAAAAGTTTTTAAGTTTGATGAAGTCCAGTTAATCTAATTTTTCTGTTGTTGCTTGTACTTTTGGTGTCATATCTAAAAATCCATCACCAAAGTCATGAAGATTTACCTTTATGTTTTCTTCTTAGAATTTTGTAGTTGAGCTCTTATAATACAATTAGGTATTTAATCCATTTTGACTTAATTTTTGTGTATGGTGTAAGGCAAGGCTTCAACTTCGTTCTTTTGCATATGGATATGCAGTTGTTCTAGCATAATTTATTGAAAGACTGTTCTTCCCAATTAATTGCCTTGGCACTCTTGTCTCAAATCAATTAAGTATGAAGTTAAGAGTGCTTATTTCTGGACCCTCAATTCTATTCCATTAACCTATGTTTGCCTTATCCCAGTACCATGCTGTTTTGATTACATAGCTTTTAAGTAAGTTTAAAAAGCAGGAATTAGCCTGGCACGGTGGCACACACCTGTAATCCCAGCATTTTGGGAGGGCTGAGGTAGGCAGATCACTTGAGGTCAGGCGTTTGAGACCACTCTGGCCAAAATGGTGAAACCCCGTGTCTACTAAAAATACAAAAAAAAATTAGCTGGGAATGGTGGCGGGTGCCTGTAATCTCAGCTACTTGGGAGGCTGAGACAGGAGAATTGCTTGAACCCAGGAGGCGGAGGTTGCAATGAGCCAAGACGGTGCCATTGCACACAAGCCTGGGCAACAAGAGCAAAACTTCGTCTTAAAAATAAAAAAAGAAAAGAAAGAAAGAAAGCAGGAATTATGAATCCTCCAACTTTCTTTGTCTTTTTCAAGATTGTTTTAGCTATTAGGTTCCCTTGAGATATTCCATATGAATTTCAGGATAGGTTTTTCTATTTCTACAAAACACACCAGCGGGATTTGACAGTGATTGCATTGAATCTGTAGACAGCTTTGGGCAGTATTGCCATCTTAACAATATTAAGTATTGCATTCCATTAACACATATGTCTTTCCATTTATTTGCCTTTAATTTCTTTCAGCAATGTTTTGTAATTTTTGATATACAGGTTTTATAATTTTTTGGTTAAATTTACTCTGCATATTTTATTCTCTTTGATGCTATTGTAAATGGAATTGTTTTCTTAATTTTATTTTTGAATGTTTCAGTATTGGTATATAAAAATACAACTGATTTTTGTGTGTTCTTCATGTATTCTACAACTTTGCTAAATTTGATTATTAGCTCTACTTGTTCTTTTTATGGATGTTTTAGGAATATATGTGTGTGTGTGTGTATATATATGTATGTGTGTGTGTGTATATATATAAATATATATAAAACCATGTCATCTGTGACTATAGTTCTACTTCCTTTCCAATTTGAAGGCTTTTATTTCTGTTTCTTGCCTAATTTCCCTGGCTAGAACTTTGAGTACAATGTTAAGTAGAATTGGCCTGAGCAGACATCCTTTTTCCTGAACTTAGGGGAAGTTTTCAGTCTCATTATTAAGGAAGATGTTGGCTGTGGGTTTTGTATAGATGCCTCTATCAAATTCAGGAAGTTGCCTTATATTCCTAGTTTTCTGAGTGTTTTATCCTGAAAGGGTATTGCATCAAATGCTTGTTCTACATTAACAGAGATGATCATTTGTGAAGTTTTTTTCCCCTTCATTCTGTTAACATGATGTATTCCATTGACTTATTATCTTATGTTGAGCCATTCTTACATTTTTATAATAAATCTCACTTGATCTTGATGTATAATCATTTTAGTATACTATTTGTTTTTGTTTCCTAGTATGTTGTTAAGGATACTTGCATCTGTATTCATAAAGGATATTAGCCTGTAGTTTTTTTGTTCTTATGATGTCATTGTCTTTAGTGTCAGGGTAATACTGGCCACTTAAAATAAGCCAGGAAATGTTCCCTCCTCATATTTTGTACAAGAGTTGGTACATCAGTTTTGTTAATTCTTCTTTAAACATTTAATAGAATTCATTAATGAGGCCATCTGGTCCTGGGCTTTTCCTTGTTGAAAGTATTTTTATGTACTGATTCAACCTTTTTAGTATTTCTATTCAGATTTTCTATTTCTTCTTGAGTTGGTTTTGGTAGTGTCTGTGTTTCTAAATATTTGTCTGTTTTATCTCGGTCATGCAATTTGTTGGCATACAGTTGTTCCTAGTATTTAATGATTATGAAATAATCATCTGGTAGTCATTTCACTTTGGTAAGTTCAATTGCAATGTTCCTACTTTCATTCTTGATTTTAGTAATTTGAATCTTTTCCTCTTTTTGTCAGCCTACTTAAAGATTTGTTAATTTTGCTGATACTTTTAAAGGACCAACTGTGGTTTTGTTGATTCTTTCAATGTTTTTGTGTTCTCTATTTCATTTCTCTCCACTATAATTCTTATTATTTTCTCTTGTTTTCTTTGGGTTTAGTTTACACTTTATTTTATAGTTTCATAGGGTGGAAGATTAGTGTATTGATATGAAATCTTTCTTTTTAAAAGTAGATGTGTACAGCTACAAGTTTCCCTCTGAACACTGTTTCTCTGCATCCCTTGAATTTTCATATGTTATGTTTTCATTTTTGTCGCAAATTATTCTCTTATTTCCCTTGTGATTTCCTCTTTGACTCACTGGTTATTTTAAAATGTGTTTAATTTCTACATACTTGTAAATTTCCCAAATTTTTCTTTCTTTCTTCTTTCTTTTTTTTTTTTTTTTTTTTTTTTTTTTTTTAATGGAGTCTTGCTCTGTCTCCTAGGCTGGAGTGCAGTGGCGCAATCTCGGCTCACTGAAACCTCCACCTCCTGGGTTCAAGCGATTCTCCTACCTCAGCCTCACAGGTAGCTGGGATTACAGGCATGTGTCACCACACCCAGCTAATTTTTGTATTTTTAGTAGAGGTGGGGTTTTGCCATGTTGGCCAGGCTGGTCTCGAACTGCTGACCTCAGGTGATCCACCCACCTAGGCCTCCCAAATTGTTGGGATTACAGGCATGAGCCACCGCACCTGGTCCCAAATTTCTTTCTGTTATTGATTTTTAATTTCCTTCCATTATGGTCAGAAAAAATACAGTGTAAGGTTTCAATCTTTTTAAATTTTGTGAGACCTATTTTGTGGCCTAATGTATATGGTATATCCTCATGTTCACTTGAAAAAAATATGTATTCTGCTGGTATCAGACAGTGTTCCTATATGGCTGTTAGGTCTAGTTGGTTTATAGTGTTGTTCAGGTCTTCTATTGAAGGGGTCCCCAAGCCACAGGCCAAGGACCGATACCAGTCCATGACCTGTTAGGAACTGATCTGCACAGTGGGAGGTGAGCACAGTGGGCAAGCAAGCATTACTGCTGAGCTCTACCTCCTCTCAGATCAGCGACAACATTAGATTCTCATAGGAGTGTGAATGCAAGGGATCTAGGAACTAATCCCTGATGATCTGAGGTGAAACAGTTTTATCCAAACCATCCCCACCGACCCCGTCTGTGGAAAAATTGTCTTTCATGAAAACAGTACTTGGTGCCCAAAACATTGAGGACTGCTGTTCTCTTGTACTTGTTGATCTAACTAGTTATTCTAACTGTTATTAAAAGTGGAATATTGCAGTATCCAACTCTTATTTTTGAAGTTTTTCTCTCTTCATTATTATCAGTTTTTGCTTTATGTATTTTTTAAATAATTGTTATGTCTTCTTGATGAACTGACCTTTTTATCATTATGTAACGTCTTTTTTGTCTAACAGTTTTGGTTTTAAAGTTGATTTTGTCTGATACTACTGTAGCTTCTCTAGCTCTCTTTTGGCTACAGCTCCCATAGAATATCTTTTTCCATTCCTTCACCTTCAACTTATTTGTGTCTTTGGATCTAATTTGAATCTCTTATAGACAGCATAGACAATCATACTCCACTTAACAACAGAGATATGTTCTGAGAAATGTATTGTTCAGTGATTTTGTTTTTATGCAAATAGTGAATATAATTACACAAACCTAGATGGTATAACCTACTACATACCTAGGCCAAATGGTATAACCTGTTGTTCCTAGTCCTAGGCTGCAAAACTGTATAGCATGTTACTGTAATGAATACCATAAACAATGTAGCATAATGGTAAGTATTTGTGTTTTGAAACATATCTAAACATAGAAAAGGTACAGGAAAAATATAGTATTATAATATTATAGGACCACTGTTGTATATGTCATCTGTTGTCTATCAAATTATCATTATGCAATGCATGATTCTAGTTGGATTATAGTATTTTTTAATTCATTCTGCCAGTTTCCATCTTTGATTTGGATAGTTTATGTATATTTAATGCAATTACTATAAAGAAGGATTTCTTCCATTTTGCTATTTTTATATATATTATATCATTTTTGTTTTTTATCTTCTCTGTTACTTCCTTTTTTTCTGTATAGATATTTTCTGGTGTACCATTTTGACTCTCCTTGAGATATTAACTATTATTTAGTTATTGTGCTAGTGTTTTCCCAGGGAATTACAATTATCATCTTAGCTCATAACAATCTAGTTTGAATTAATACCAACTTAGTTTCAATATTATACAACAGCTTCATACCTTGTCCCCTACTTACGTTATTATCATAAATTATCAATTAATATATTGTATGCCCATCACATAGATCTATAGTTATTGCTTAATGTAGTTTTTCAAAATTATATGGGGCAGAAAAGAGGATTCACAAACAAAAATATACATAAGATACTGACCTTTGTGTTTACCTATGTAGAGTTCTGTACTTCTTCATGTCAATTACAATTACTGTCTAGTTTCTTTTTATTTCAGCCTGAAGGCCTCCCTTTAGAAATTTTTTGTAAGGCAGATTTATGAGCAATGAACTCACTCAGTTTTTGTTTATGTGGGAATATTATAATTTTTCTTTGTTTTTGAAATTTAGTTTTATCAGATATAGAATTCTTGGTTGACAGATTTTTTCATCTTTCAACATTTTGATCATATCATTCCACTGCTTTCTGACTGTCATGGTTTCTCTTGAGAAATCAGCTGTAAATCTTACTGAGGATCAGAATTCTCTCTTCGTCTTTGTCACTTTCAACAGTTTGATTATAATGTATCTTGGTGTCAGTCTTTTTTAGTTTATCCAGATTGGGATTGTTGAATTTCTTGTGTGCATTCTTGTCTTTCATCAAATTTGGAAAGTTTTAGGCATTGTTTCCTCAAATAATCTCTTTGCTTCTTTCTCCCTTTCCTTCTGGGACCATCATTAATCATATCTCAGTACGCTTGATGGTATTCCACAGGTTGCTTAAGCCATGTTGTTATTTTTCTTTATTTAATCCATGTTGTTATTTTCCTTTATTTTTTTTCTTTCTGATCCTCAGACTAGATCATGTTAATCACCTTATTTTCAGCTCAAATCTGCTGTTGAGTCCCACTAGTGAATTTTTCATTTCTGTTGTAATTTTCAGTGTTAAAATTTGTATTTGGTTTCTTTTTATGATATTCGTCTTTTTATTGAGATTCCCTGTTGGTGAGACATCATTCTTGTGCTTGCCTTTAGTTCTTTGTTTATAGTTTCCTTTAGCTCTTTGAGCTAAACTTTATTAAAATAATTAATTTAAAATCTTTGTCTAGTCAGCTCAGTGTCTGAACTTTCTCAGAGACAGTTTCTGTTTCTTTCTTTTTTCTTTTCTTTTTTTCTCCTTTGTACAGGTTACACTTTCTTATCTCTTTGCATACTTCATAATTTTTTGTTGAAAACTTGACATTTAAATATTATAAATAGCAACTCTGGAAATTAGATTCTCCCCTCTCCCTGGGGCTTTTTGTTGCTGCTTGTTCAGCAGTAGTAGTTATTTGTTTGTTTAGTTTGTTTTTTGAAATACTTTTTTCTAGCTTTTGTTTCTTTGTTGTGCATAACCTCTGAAGTTTCTATTGTTTGCTTAGTGGTCAGCTTGCTATTTGACAGGTATTTCCTTAAATGCCTGGAACCAAAATATGAATAATAATAATAAAAACAAAACAAAAAAATCAGAGAAAATCCCCCAGTTTTTGCAGATGAGCTCTTTGTATATATTAGGTCACACTTCAACACTCAGCCACGCAATTTACAACTTTTCATTAGCTTTCACTTCCTGCTTGTATAGAGCCTCAAGTTTATGCGCAAGTGAGAGAATAGAACCTTCTCAGGTCTTTTCTGAGGATGTGTCCAGCCCGGGACATAAACCTGACCTTTTAGAGTCCAAAGGATACGTGGGAGCTTTTCAGAGTCCTTATGCCTTAAAGTACCTCATTCCATAGCCCTCACTCCCAGGTTTTTCACTTTATCTATTTTTTGTCCTGTTTTTCCATGCCCAGATGACAGTGGCTAATACATTTGCCTTTAAATATTTGAACAGACACTCCCCAAGGAATAGCTGCCTCAACCCTGGGAGTATTCTGAGTTAAGTGAAATAAAGGCAAGCCCTTTGAGTGTGTCCTTCAATAAGCCATAAGATATTTCAAAACAAAAAAACCACAGTTCTTTCAGAATAAGGTTTGTTTTCCCTCTGGTACTACAGACCTGTATTGGAAATGTGGACTGTTGTCTTCAGGGCCATCTTTTTTGTCTATTTTTCTTGATTAACCTTTCACCTGGTTGTAAACATTTTATTCATTTTCAGAGTTCTGCTAAAGTTCATTCTGGCTGTTTTTGCCAATTTATTTTCTGCTTTAGTAGAGTGATGGAATTTTGGATTTCTCTATTCTGCTATTTTCACTGATGTCACTCAGGAAGGATTCCTTTTAAGACACAAAAACCACTAAACATAAAGAAAAATATTGATATATTTAGCAACATTAAAATTAAAAGATTTCATTCATCAATAGACATGATAAAGTAAGGTAAAAGACAAGCTACAGAGTAGGAATAGATATTCACACTATATACAACTGATAAAAGACTAGTTATCCAGAATAAATACTAAAATCTAACAATTTAGTAAGAAAGGAACAACCAAATAAGGGGAAAAAATGGGCAAAGATTTGAATGGGGACTTCACAAGAGAGAAAACCTGAATGACTGATAAATGTATGAAAAGGTGCTCACTCTCACTAAGAATCAGAGAAAGGGAAGATAAAACCATAATGCAATATTGTTACACTCCCACCAAATTTTTTAAAATGAATAATACCAACAATGCTGGGTAGAAGAACTGAGTCGTAGAATAAGAGAAACTGTTCTTTGTGGACAGATGTATGGATTGGCTTAACCAACTTACAAATTTCTTAAAGCAGGTATTCATACCCTATAACCAACCATTCTATCCCTGAATGTGCATGTGTATATACATATCTCCCAGAAATTTACTCACATGGGTATCATAACACCCATGGGTTCATAGTGGCATTTTTCGTAATGTCCTCAAAATGAAAACAATACAATTGTCTATCAACAGAGTAATCTATGTTCACTGACTCCTTCTCCTTACCTCCAGTTTTTTTCTTGACCCCTTGTAATCAGGTTCTATCTTCATCAAATAATGAAATTTTCTCTCAGATAACTAATTACTACCATCGTGTTCTTCATTGTCTAATTCTTGCCCGTTTTTCTAGTATCTGTCTTGACATATTCTTCTTATATGTTCTTGATCTTTAGGATCTTATTTATTTCTGTAACTTCAACAACTGTATATCTGCAATAATTTCTAAGTCAGTATCTCCAGCATAGGCAGTTTTTTTTTTTAACATTGGGGTGAAGATTTGTTCCAGACTATGTAATGAAATTGTAAATTTATGTTTACTGATATTAACTGGATCCACAATGGTAATTGAAAATTTTGCTTTGTCCTTCATTTTCATTCATCAGTGCATTTTTTGAGAATTTTACTGCTCTCCTAAAGTTATCTTTACCACTTTTACTTCCCCTTATTCTCATCAATAAGGCCTCTCCTGCAAGTACCAAAAAAAATAGTAGTAATAAATGTCTGTCTCTTTTACCCACAATTTACTTTGCTTTATCATGCCTACTCAATTCCTCAATTTGTATCTATTCTTTTTAACTTTACTGGTAATTTCTTTAATAACTGGATGTAATGGCTTCTTTTCAGCTCTCTCTCTCTATTCCTATTTTCTCCCATATTTGTTTTTTTTTTTAATCTTGCAACTTTCTTCTTTTTTTCATTCCCTTGATACTCACCCATCTCGACTTGCCTCTTTTTTCTCTAATAGTTTCTTATGATAGGAACACCAAATAATTTATCTTCCGAACTAGAATGCTTTTGAAAATGAATGCTGTTTAATAATTAAGCCAGCATAATAGGTATAAACCCAGATTGTTCAAGGAAAAATCAGATGTATGGTTACCCTATACATCCTTATCTTAGAGATCTTACCTTCCTGCAGTTTGTTTTCTTAACTCTTAATATGAATGTTACCTCAAATTTTCAACCATTGTCTTTTGTTCTTTCACATATTCTCTGCAGGTGATCTGACACATTTGAATGACTCAAATTACTACCTCCATTGATAATTCCCAAATTACATGTCCTTTTTCCTGACTTCCAGACCCATATACCTCATCAAATAGCTCCAGACTAGTAGCCCAAAAGTACCTAGCTACAAAATCTAAACTTATCTTCTCCCTCAAATATCCTGATTTTAAATTTACATTGAGGCATATATACACACAGAGATATGTAGTGTATATATGCAGTTATGTGTATAAGTCTGGAGATATGTATCACACACAGAGAGACATTATTTTTGCAGTTGCTTCATTAGATACTAGACATACAATAGTAGCAAAACACAGTTCCATCATGACAGTGCTTTGTAATTTGGGAGACAGACATTGATCAAAGTATGACACACATAAATGTTGTGATACTTTCTGTAAGTATGGTCATTGCTGTGAAGGAGAGGGATGTGATGTCATGTAAGGTATAATATGGATATTTTACCTTCTTTTAAATACATGGCCTTTTTAATTAGATAAGTGGCAACAAATAGCTCTTCAAAATTAGACTTTCTTTATTTTTTGGAAATATTTGTCACAATTCAGTGCTCAAATACGTTAGCAAATGGAGTCGTCTTGCTTCTCAAAATTCCTACTACTTATGGCTATATTGTTTATAAACCACATAAAATTTCAAACACTGAAATGGTAGCAGTATCTTTGGAATTAAGGATGTTGGTATAGAAACTAAATAAAGGAGATTCTATAGAAATAGCATTAGTTTTGTGAGACAGAAATTATGCATAATATTAGGAATACCTTTTAGTCACGAAGTCTGGCTGTTTCTCTCTTCTTTTCACATAGTAAGTGATATTTGTTGATTAAATGTTAATTGCTTGTTTTTTATCATATGTTTCAAGTCTTGTGCACAAAATCTGAAAGTCCTCATGTTCCCATTCTTAGAACACTTATGCCCATTACTGGTAGCCCAGAACATGAACTAAATTATGCAAATCCTAAAGTAATAAATTTATAATCAACATATATTAATAATGTTAAAAATAATCTACAGTAGGCCGGGTGCGGTGGCTCAAGCCTGTAATCCCAGCACTTTGGGAAGCCGAGACGGGTGGATCACGAGGTCAGGAGATCGAGACCATCCTGGCTAACACGGTGAAACCCCGTCTCTACTAAAAAATACAAAAAACTAGCCGGGCGAGGTGGTGGGCGCCTGTAGTCCCAGCTACTCGGGAGGCTGAGGCAGGAGAGTGGCATAAACCCGGGAGGCGGAGCTTGCAGTGAGCTGAGATCCGGCCACTGCACTCCAGCCTGGGCGACAGAGCGCCAGACTCCGTCTCAAAAAATAATAATAATAATAATAATCTACAGTATTAGTCTTTATGTTTGTATATTTTTAGAATAGTGACAATTACATCAGTCTTTACTATGATGATAGGTATAATAATAACAGTAATAATAACCAACACTGATTAAATATTTACCACTTGAAAGTGCTAAATAATTTACACACATTATTTTACTTAACCCCTGCAGGATTCCAGTGAGGCAGATTCTATTGTTATCCTCAATTTTCAGATAAAGGAAGTGGCAATTCAAAAGGTATATCCATCAGGCTCCTAGCAGAAGTCAGATAGCATGCTTAAATAGGTAACTGAGGAGAGTTCAATAAGAACCTATAGAATGTACAAAGGTTTGAAAAGAATTTAGGGAAAAGTACAAGACATCATGGAATGCCTGGGACTAGTAACAGTGGGAACCATTAATGCCCCTACCTAGTGGGGCAAAGGGAAGGAGTGCTATTAGAATCTAGAAAAAGAGCTGTAAGCAAGAAGGGCAGTCTGACACAAGCTGTGATCTTGAGTTGAGTGACACAGCCAACCTATGATGACCTGGTGGAGAGGGAGCTAGGAGAATAAATGCCAGACCTTACCCTATCCCAAGTCACAGTCTTCTGCCAGTACCTTCCACTGACTGAACTCAGCTGGAAGCCAGGGCAGAAAATAATTTGTTGATGGTGTCCATACAGGTCAGCTTAGAGCAGAGAGAGTGAAAATGGTTGGAGACTGATCTGAAAAGGAAATGGAAAATATCTAGGAATTAAATAGCTTGCTCAAGATTTCAAACTATTAAATGGCATAGCAAGTATATGAATGACAAATCCTTTATTCCTAACCACAATACTATACTGCCTCTCATATTAAAATATTTTAGGAAATGGTACTTGCCAGGGAAAATACTTTAAATCTGAAAGTTTCTATTCTATCTCAAGTTGTTGGATGCATTTATACCTAACAGTAAGTGACACCAAATATGTCAGAGCTGAGCAGCAAAGAATGCTAAAAAAAAAAAAAGTGGGGGGGATCTTGATTCTATATGCTATTGGCATTTTCAGAATATTAAACCATAGTTGTTCCCTTGTTCAGATTCCAGACTCCATCATTTCTCGTGGTGTTCAGGTGCTCCCACGAGACACAGCCTCCCTCAGCACTACTCCTTCAGAATCGCCTCGTGCTCAGGCTACATCTCGCCTCTCTACAGCTTCGTGCCCAACACCAAAAGTAAGTACAGTTGCTTCACACCTTACACTTACTCTTCCATAGTAATCTGGGAAAACTAACCAGTATTTCCTTCTGCTTGTCAAGGTTGGATTGCATGCAAGTTTACACTATGAAAAATGAAAAAGTGTGAGATAGTTCCCACCCATTGTGTCACAAATTGTCGTATTAGGCCAATAGTAGGACAATACAGATTTCATTCAAAATGTCTTACTCCTACATCATAGCTAAGGGTATTGCTTTCTGTAGCTCCTGTTTCTTTGTTGTAGATTTGTTATTTTTTAGTATACTTATCATTATAGATGTAAATTTATTTGTTTATGCTGAGGATGAATGTACTTTTGGCCAATAAACAGCAAGATTAACAAAATTGTGTCACCAAAGGGATTTCTTTAAACTTGTCCAGGCTGGGATAGCTCCCTGCTCTAGTATCATTCCAGATTTTTTCAAACATATTCATCTTGGAATGTTGCTGCCTAATATTTGCAAACAAATCTAAATTTATTAGAAAGAAAGTTTTAATGCCAACCTTTGGGAGAGGGAAGAAGTTTCTTAGTCTTTTTTTTTATGTAATCTGTCACTGAGTTGTATAGGGTGGGGAAAGGATGAGACACTTCTATGCTGCTCACATCTTTGTGTATATGATAAATTAACTAGCAGACATTATTACTGCTGTGACTACTTTCTCCTGGAATGCTCCTTTCCTGATTAAGTTAGTCATTTGTGCTTTCAAGTTCTCTATGTGATGGATGCAATATTGGTACCAAAGATTAACAGTAACATTCCTTATTATTTAATAAGACATGATGTTAGACACTAAATTTGTTCTAGGATTCTGACAGTTAATTTTTCAAATTATAGTTTTTTTCTCTGTCATCAAATTTAAGGACCGTATAGCTGTCTTCCTCAATTCCATCCTTTCTATCAGTTTTGTGAATGTTCTAATTTAATTTGACTAGAAGGGATCTCAGTTTCTGATGTGAATAGTGCAATTTGTTTTACATTACATGTTACAATCTTCTCAGCAATGTTTCCAGTGTTACCATTGTATATCATTATTTTTAGATATATGTCAAAAATAACTGATACTAATTTTATCATTTAAAAAACTGAGGTCCTAAATCTTCAATAAAGATTAAACTGTAAGAACACTGTAGACATTAAATGTATGCCAATGCCATTTGGGTGCTAGTAAGCTACATTTTCAAATGAATTCTTAAAACCTGAATTAGATGGAAAAAATCTCATCTATGTCTTTTATATTATTAAAACAAAGTAACTTACAGCTTGACTGCATTAAAATCCAGTTGTACCAGCTAAACTCACTTGTAAAGTCTGGAAAATATTTAAAACTAAAAGTTAAGTTCACTTTAAGATGTTTTGTTCACTGAATACTAAGACCTAAAAGCTGGGAATACAGAAGTGTTCAAGGTATAGTCTCTTTTTTCCTTAATAATATGCTGAAATCATAAATATTTTTTGAAAATATTTTATGCTAAATTTAATTATACATAGTTCTTGAGTATTTTTAAAACTTTGCAATTATATTTTAGTTACAAAGAGGATAGTAAATAAAATTTGAAAAATCACTTGGTACTTCCAAATTCACCAAAGTAAAATTCTGAAAAATAATAATATTAATATTCATTAAATTAATTTGCTTATTGCAGAACTTTAGGAGAGCAAGTGGCTTGTCTTGATATTTTTTCCTTAGTTAACACTTAGGTGTTCAAATTGACAGTGAATTCAAGAAAGCATTATATCTTTGTCTAGGAATAAGATTATATTTCTTTTGGATAATTTTTTTTTTTTTTTGAGACAGAGCCTCGTTCTGTTGCCGAGGCTGGAGTCCAGTGGCATGATCTCAGCTCACTGCAAGCTCCGCCTCCTGGGTTCACACCATTCTCTTGCCTCAGCCTCCTGAGTAGCTGGGACTACAGGCGCCCGCCACCACGTGGGGCTAATTTTTTTGTATTTTTAGTAGAGACAGGGTTTCACCATGTTAGCCAGGATGGTCTCAATCTCCTGACCTCCTGATCCGCCCACCTCGGCCTCTCTTAAGTACTGGGATTACAGGCGTGAGCCACCACGCCCGGCCTTCTTTTGGATAATTTTTATCAGCACTAGAATGTATACCTCAAAGATAAAATTATCACTTCGGTATAATTTTTAATATAAACTTTAAATGCTGAATTAGAATATTAATATAATAAAAGAAACTAATTTGAATATGATATTTTAAAAGGAATTAATCTATTCTAATTAGGCATCTGGGAATAATGTTTAAAAAATAAACTAAAGGACAGAAGGAAGTGAAATTTATCTTTCTAATAAGAAAAGTCTCATAAGTCATGAGACTGCTTAAGAGAATCTAAACTAGGTGCTCTTATAAGTGCTTTAATATCAGTGACAGATATACTACTTGTCTTCATGGAGTTTACAATTTAGTCGTATATTACAGGTTGAGTATCCCTAATCCAAATGCTTGGGACCAGATTTCAGATTTCAGATTTTTTCGGATTTTGGAATATTTGCAGATACTTAAACCGGTTGAACATCCCTAATCAGAAATCCAGAATACTCCAATGAGCGTTTCCTTTGTGCTCAAAAAATCTCAGATTTCATATTTTCAGACAGGGATGCCCAACATGTAAAATAAACAGGTAGATAATCACTTTAATAATTACAATTTCACATTAATTTAATAATTATAATTGAAATACAATACATGCTAAGAAGTAATGAAAATGTTATGGTGTTAGAAAATAATAGCAGGGGAACTTCATTTAGATAGGGTGAGTAGAGAAGACCTAACATTTCACCAGGGGCATGAAGAATGATTGAAAACCAAATATGAGTTTTTGTGCTGTGTGAAGGTTTTAGGAATTATATTGATCAATAATGACCACTTTAAAGGCAGGTGTCACCAATCAAGAACTCTTACACTAAAACTTTATTAGTATGTGAATAGTCTAATTCAGTGATGTCAACAGCCAATTTCAAATATCTATTCTTTTTTATTTAAATTAATGAATCTTTTTGCCTTTTCCCACTGAGTCAAATATCAAGACCATAGATTTTAGCACTGAGCTCTGTTCTAGGTGAATTCTTTATTTTAATTTTTTAGCATAAAAATTTGAGGCCGAGAAGTCCAAAAGCAGTTTTGGGGTTTCAAATCTGAGGTACCAGGTAGACGATACTGTTATTAACTATACTAAGGAATAAAAGATAAGTACCAAGTCTTGAGGGTAAAAGAAAAGAATGTAATGCATCTTGATTGGGAATGTGTTTAATCTGAGGCATATGTGAAACAATGATATCCAAAGAGTGATATCCAGCACAAAATTGGAAATACAATTTGAGTTTGAAATTCTTATTTTTACTGCATCTTGGTTATGATATTGATAGCTTAGTACATATTAGTGTTAGCCAAATCCTGTAGAAATCCTTTCTACATTTCAGATTAGGCATGCACAGAAATGTATGTGCAAACGTATTTTGTCTACATCAGAAATACAATATAGTTTTGAATGATCAGTACTAGAAAGAGCACTTGACTTGATAATAGAAAATCTGGATGGAAATGCTTTCTTCTCTACTCATAACCACACTAAATTTAGCAAGTTACTTAACTTTACTGAGTTTTGTGTCTGTTATTTGACTCACCATCCTTATCTCTACAACAGTGTTTATTAATCATTAAATAAGTTTTTGCCTGGTAGTGGAATAGCAACAGTGAGCAAGTAGACATTGTTCCAACTTCTACAAATAGATAGATCAGACAACTAAAAATTAAAGTATAATAAATGCTAGGATTGATTATCAAGAATACATAATATTATGGAAATAGCTATCAGAAGCACTTAACCAAGTCTTTGTGAAAATGCAAAGGGCTAAATAACCAAGTTATGATTCAAAACTAACAGTTCCAACGTCTCCCTCTGTAGCTGTTTATCACTGGGCCATTTGTAAGCTGAAACACTTCCTGTCCATCCGCATGTATTAATCTATTTATTTAGGTCAACAACTATAATAGTATGATATTATAATAAATATTTCAGTATAGTTATATTGCAATATAACATCCTAAATTATGCATTGATCGTTTCAGATTCTCTAGCTATAGTGAGAATAAAATCTATAAAAATATACCAGGTCTTGATTTCTTTTTGTTTTTTTGGTACCCTCATTACAACCTAATGAAGATAACTGTGTATTATCTTTTCTAAACAATACTTCATAGATTACATTTTCTCCAGCAAATTTGTTTGCTGAAATGATATTGTATATAGGGAAAAGTCATTTCTCTTTTATATCATATATTTTCTTTTAATGAAATCTGACTGAAATGAGGAATGATTTTCACTCCTCTTGCTTTATGACAGTGAAGTATCTTTCAAGAACAAAGTTGGGATATTTGACTTTCATTGTCCTAAGTAAAATAGTGCCTAAGTCAAATAGTATGTAAATTCTATTTAAAGAAGTATAGACAATATCTAGACTCAAGTTCTAAAATAAGGATAGTCTTCTAAAAACAATTCACTGAAAGAATAATTCTGTAATTGATAAATTCTCTTTTAAAGTAAGCATGATTCATAGCTTAGATGAGTGCCAATTTTCAGTTATGAAGGACAGCAGCATCTCTATTTAGAAATAAAATCAAGACCGGGTGCAGTGGCTCACACCTGTAATCCCAGCACTTTGGGAGGCTAAGGCCAGTGGATTGCTTGAGGACAGGAGTTCGAGACCTGCCTGGCCATCATGGCAAAACCCCATCTCTATTAAAAATACAAAAAATTAGCCAGGCGTGGTGACTCATGCCTGTAATCCCACCTTCTTGGGAGGCTGAGGTGCGAGAATTGCTTGAACCTGGGAGGCAGAGGTTGCAGTGAACTGAGATCAAGCCACTGCAGTCCAGCCTGGGCAACAGAACAAAAAACTCTGTCTCTAGGAAAAAAAAAAAAAAAAAAAAGAAAGAAAGAAAGAAAGAAAGAAAGAAATCAAGAAGCTTAAGGTAGAAAATAATGATTAGAGCAAAAAATAAAAATGTTTCAAACTTTCAATTTACCATTCCTTTTAGATTTTATTAAAATAGAGAATATTTTTAGAGACTAATTTTATTATCCTTTTATTCCCTAAACATCTGAGGTTTGATTTTGAGTAAGTAAATAGAGTTTATAGTCACATATTTTCCTGTACCTTAAAAATTAGCGAAGAATTTTGTTCTTAGACTAACCAGCAAGTTATGTGTTTTTTTTTTTTTTTTTTTTTTTGCTCTTAGGAAGAAAACATAAATACTATCAATATCTAATTGAACTAAAGATTATACAACAATTAAAATGTATATTTATTGAAATATCTTTATATGAGGGGTATATACCTTTAATCCACTAATGTCTAATACTATATTCAAACAAAATATGTAATTATTACTTCTTTGTAGGTTTCTCTTACTGTCCTTTGAGCGAAAGAATTTAGATTGCTCTGGTTAAGCTATATTCTTAACTCAAAGTTTTTAATGTGTGAGTCTGAAAGGCAGTGTGAGTTCCTTTACCTATAAAAATGACACTGTTGATTCTATATCAGCATATATTTTCTCTGGGATGTTTTCCTAGTAATGTTAGTTTTTACAAACTATTACATATTGTCACTATTTTCCTTTGTGAACACCAGGGTGATTATGTGATGTGGCTAGGTCATTGACTAAACCTGGGTTCCCAAGTCTCTGGAGAAGCTCATAAAATGGCCATACTTCCAGCCTAAATCATGTCACTAACTGGTGACAGCAAATTATTTTTCTCCTATTTTAAAGAGCCTAACCAAAATCAGTAAGACTATACTAGACATCAAGTTTCTTTGCTTTTGCTGAAATTGTATCAACATTGGTACAACAATATGTTCAGCTGTTAACGACATTATAGAAATAGATTCTACACATACCATCAACACACAACAAAAAGGTTGGAAACCAGTGAATTAGTGAGATCAAAAATACATTCTCTGAACAAAATATATGTTTTCTTTTGTGAACGTTTACCTCATCTGGGGGGTGTTGAGCAATGATATTCTCTGCATTATTGGTTAGATCCAGCAGTTCTCAAACATACTGGTCTCCGGACCCATTCATCCTTTTAACAATTATTAAGGACCCCAAATTACATCTGTTTATGTGGGTTATATCTAACAATGTTTGTTGTACTAGGAATTAAAACTGAAGGCTGGGCGTGGTGGCTGTAATCCCAGCACTTTGGGAGGCTGAGGTGGGTGGATCACCTGAGGTAGGGAGTTCAAGACCAGCCTGACCAAGGTGGAAAAACCCTGTCTCTACTAAAAATACAGAATTAACCGGGCGTGGTGGCACATGCCTGTAATCCCAGCTACTCGGGAGGCTGAGGCAGGAGAATCGCTTGAACCCGGGAGGCAGAGGTTGCAGTGAGCCGAGATCGCGCCATTAAGCTCCAGCCTGGGCAACGAGAGCGAAACTCCGTCTCAAAAAAAAAGACTGAGAAGTTTTTAAATATGTACTTATTTGTTTAAAATAAAAATAGTAAAGCCTTTACATGTTAACATAAACAACATATTATTTATGAAAAAATAAGTATATTTTCCAAACCAAAAAAAATCTTAAAATAACAGCATTGTTTTACATTTTTTCAAATATATGTTAATATCTCGCTTAATAGAAAATAACTGGATTCTCACATTTGTTTCTGTATTAAGTCTGTTGTAATACGTTGTTTTGGTTGAAGAATATGAATAAACAAATTGAACCTCATACAGATATAGTTAGAAAAGGAAGGACTTGCAGTGAGCCGAGATCGTGCCACTGCACTCCAGCCTGGGCGACAGAGCAAGACTCCATCTCAAAAAAAAAAAGAATTCACATTTTTTTATAGTTGCAGATATTCTTTGATACCATACCAAAAATTTACAATTGTTAGTTAAGTAAAGGTTAGTTGAAATGTTGAATCTAAAACCCTGGCTGGGACCATTCCATGCTCATACCTTAAAATCCATTGGTCTGTCTTGCACTTTGAATGGATCTTTTACCCAGGCATGATTTTGGAACAGATATATTGGTCATTTGGAAAGTATAAATTCTTCCAAAAGTTGACATATTTTGTTATATTATATCAAAAAATCACCTTCATTGATATAATGACCAAGCTCATCTAAAAAGTCTGGGATATATTGGAAGTTCTTAAGCTCATAGTGGCACATAGACATTTTCTAAGTTCTAATTTATGCTTTGAAGCTAGAAATTTGGTCGGGCATGGTGGCTCACACCTATAATTGTAGCACTTTGGGAGGCTGAGGCAGGCGGGTTATTTGAGGTCAGAAGTTTGAGACCAGCCTGGCCAACATGGTAAAACCCCGTCTATACTAAAAACACAAAAATTAGCCAGGTGTGGTGGTACATGCCTGTAGTCCCAGCTACTTGGGAGGCTGAGGCAGGAGAATCACTTGAACCCGAGAGGTGGAGGCTGCACTGAGCCGAGATTGCACCATTGCACTCCAGCCTGGGCAACAGAGCAAGTCTGTCTCAAAAAGAAAAAAGCTAGAAATAGTATCACTGGCAAAAAAAAGCAACAAATAGTTTTTTCTTGAATTGACAGACTTTGTTTATTTTTGAGAAAATGTATACCAAACATCTAAGTCTGAATAATAATAATTTATTAGTTATTTCATTCTTTCAAGTAAAAATGGTTTTCTTTGTTTAAAACTAGCTATTCAGCTTGCAACTCAACTGCATAAATAAGTGATTTTACTTCAGACAAGCACCATCCTTTGGTATGCAGAAGTATTTTATTCATACTTCCCATTTTGTCACATTCAAGGCCCAAGTTTTAATTAATTTAATTTTCCCATTTTGTCACATTCAAGGCCCAAGTTTTAATTAATTTTAATTAATTAAATTTAATTAATATTAAATAGTAAATTTAATATGTATTAATATTGTCATATAATATTGTAATTAATCATGTAAATGTAAATATTACATTGAGGATATAGTAAATATTAAATTTACTATGTCATTGAGGACAGTATATGAAACTAGTTTTTTAAAAAAGAAAAACAGAAGATGGCAATGAATAGAACAGTGATTGTTCCTACTACTTGGATCTACTCCTTGATTTATACTAGGATGTCAGTCCACCATTGATTTTGTACCCCATCAGTGCAAATGTCAATGCAGCAAAAAAGGCAAATAATGTCTTCGTGCTATTACTAAAATAATTCTGACTTTGTCAAGCCCTGAAAGGGTCTCCAGGACCCTCATGGGTTTGTGGATCAACTTAAAGAACCATTGATAAAATCAAATGAGCAAACTGGCCTATGTTTCTTGAAAATATTCTGGTCAAAATGATGGCTATTGCATCCTTTATATATATATATTTTCCATAAAAGCAGTATTACAATGGTATACTCAGTCCAAGAGATCTGATCCTTTATGTAAATGACTACCGGTACCATGGTTAAGCATTATAAATAGTTCACCCGTCCCCTGTCATCCAGATTAATCCTAGGGCAGGGAACACCTACACCTCTCTGATTCCAAATAAGAGACTTCATGAAACCTTTTGAAGGTTTGAGACCAGAAGTTATAATTCCCAGCTAACTCCATTCATTTTCAGTGTGGTATTACTTCTGCACTTGGATAACAACTAATTTTCCCCAGGATATTCTGTCTACTAATAGATAACATACAAAGCCCTCTTTTAAGAAATAGTCCGGGTACAGTGGCTCACACCTGTAATTCCAGCACTTTGGAAGGCCAAGGTGGGCGAATCAGCTGAGGTGAGGATTTCAAGACCAGCCTGGTCAACATGGTGAAACCCTGTCTCTACTAAAAATACAAAAAGTTAGCTGGGCATGGTGGCGGGCGCCTGTAATCCCAGCTACTCAGGAGGCTGAGGCAGGAGAATCGCTTGAACCTGAGAGGTAGAGGTTGCAGTGAGCAGAGATCACGCCACTGCACTCTAGCCTGGCGACAGAGCAAGACTCTGTCTCAAAAAAAAAAAAGAAAGAAAGAAGAAAAGAAATAACCTAGTTGTTGGCAGATAATTCTGTTGAGTATACAATTGGGGATAGCTCATTTTCAAAATCAGTTTAGAACATTTAAAAAAGTCAAATCGACATTGCTGGCCCACCACTGATATAATACACTGTATCAATACTCAGCTAATATTCTTTAGACCCTCCAGACTATTTTACTCACTTACATTAAATGCCTGACTCCTATGGACATTTGAGTAACTGATTTCTGCCCTAATTCACTGTTATCTAATTTCTCCTCCTTTATAACATGTTTGTTTGGGGATTTATTCTCATTTGTTAGCAAAGCAGAATTTTGAGACTTAAAATAAAAGATGATTCCCTTTAACCCTCTTCTAATGAGAAAGGCACCACCCAGTATGGGAAAGATTTAATATTTTGGTGAAACTAAAATTAAATAATAAAGCATTTTAACTATTTTTAGTCTATAACTTATTTTCAGTAGTTTTCTTATGATGTTCTGCTGGGTATATAGAATTTTACATTGATTTTTCTTTTTTCATTCATGCAAGTGTTCCCTTTGTTTTTCATTATCATTATCATTATAATGATAATTGAAACTAAATTTCCCCATCTCTTTCTAATTATTTAGTGGTCACAGAACTATGTTTACTACTGAAGCTAAATGTAACAACTATGAAATGTATAATTGCCACTCTGAAGTCTAAAGTTGCAAATGAAATTTGGTATCTGAGAAGATATGCAAACCAAAAGTTGCTAGCTGTAGAATTAACATTTTATAGCTAAGATAGACTGTAAGTGGTATAGTTTCAGTATAGTTTTTTTATTGTTTAAAAAAATGTACATACTCATTTGGAAAAACATTTTAAAACTCACATAAAAAAGTTCTTATAAAATACCCTTCATAAATAACCACTGTTAAAATTTTGCTATATATCATTCTCTTATGTTTTTCTATGCATTTAAATATCATATAACAAGAAGGCAGTGATTAAGGGCTCAGTTTCTGGAGTCTGACAGGCCTGTGATGAATCACTTACTAGATGTGTTGCTTTCAAAAAGTTACTTCACCTCTGTAACTTTAATTATCTCATCTGCAAGATGAAAAAGCATGATACTATTTGTTTCATAGGGTTGTCTTAAGAATTTAAGTTAAAAAATGTATATAAATCACTTAGCACAATGATTGACATATAAGTACTCATTTGACATTAGCTATTATTATTAAATTGTCTATAGCTTTTAACCTATCTTGTTTACTTAGTAATATGAGCATCTTTCTATGTCATGAACATCTTTTATGTTGTAAATTATCTTCTACAACATTATTTGGATTGTTTGATATTCTGACTGACAGATGTGACATAGTTTGTTCACCAACCCGTATTTTGGATATTTTTGTTGTTTCTTATTTTCTAGTTTTAAAAGCAACGCTGTAGATAATCTTTCAGAAGTTAAAGGTTTTGGAGTCATCTCTTAATCAAACCCAGTAACTTCTGTTATTTCTACTATTATTGAAAGGATATGCAGAACTTTTAGGTCTATGTTTTCTGTATTTTACATAGATAGCAGGAATTGATCATTTTTGTGTCTTCATGAATTTAATGATATATTGGAAGAAGCAGTTTTTAGCATTTGCATTTGACTGATTTACTGGTAGACATTTAAAAACTATAAACCCAAAGTCATTTGAAAAGCTAACAAGCTTGAGTGTGTAAAAGTATTACACTGTGAGGCACAACGTATTGAGTACCAGCCCTAGTCTGCCATATTACAACTTTATGAGGGCCAGGCACAGTGGCTCATGCCTATAATCCCAGTACTTTGGGAGACCAAGGAGGGAGGATCACTTAAGCCCAGAAGTTCAGGACTAGCCTGGGCAACATAGTGAGACCCTGTCTCTACAAAAAAAAAAAATTAATTAGCTGAGCATGGTGGTATGTGCCTATAGTGCCAGCTACTCAGGAGAATCACTTGAACCCAGGCAGTTAAGGCTGCAGTGAGCTGTGATGATGCCACTTCACTCCCAGCCTGGGTGACAAAACAAGGCTCTGTCTCAAAAAATAATAAATAAATAAAACTATGAGGACTAGTTGACCTCAGTTTCTGTTATTTGTAACATCAAGATACTAAACAAACTATAAAGTCTCTTGTAGGCTTATAATTCTGTTCTTTTGAAATAGTTCCAGTATCAACTAGAAAATATTCTTAAAGCCCTTCTCTCTCTGATATTTTATTAATCTCCAGTTAATGCAGAATAATTTACATTTACTTATTTTATATTTTGCATTCTGTTCTAGTACATAAAGTGAGATTATTAACTGAAATTTTTTTTTTTTTTTTTTTAGACGGAGTCTTGCTCTGCCGCCCAGGCTGGAGTGCAGTGGCCAGATCTTAGCTCACTGCAAGCTCCGCCTCCCGGGTTGACGCCATTCTCCTGCCTCAGCCTCCCGAGTAGCTGGGACTACAGGCGCCCGCCACCTCGCCCGGCTAGTTTTTTTTAATTTTTTTTAGTGGAGATGGGGTTTCACCGTGTTAGCCAGGATGGTCTCGATCTCCTGACCTCGTGATCCGCCCGTCTCGGCCTCCCAAAGTGCTGGGATTACAGGCTTGAGCCACCGCGCCCGGCCTGAAAATGTTCTAACTTCACTTAAGATCTTTTACATTTAGGTAAAGCTTGTCTCTGTTAAATGGAATACTGATTTCTCTTGAGATCCACTCTAGTTTTGTTCAAGTTATAGGAAGACAAGGAAGTGAACTGTTGAAATACAAGACACTGTGAAATTAAGAATACTAGCTTTCAGTATAAATAGCTTTGATCCATTTCAACTGTTTTTAATTGTTTGGGACATATTTTGTGTAAAACAGCCCAACAAATATAAGCGGTCCCATCATTATTTCAGCAACAGAATTTATTAGATACAGGCATGATTTCGATCTATTTAATATCCCATTTTGACTTTAATATAGAGTACATCCCATATTAAACTATCCTCTGGATCTTCATATCTTAAACTGATACGTATTCTAAAATTAGGTATTTTCTGACCCAAAATTTCAGGAGTATCTCCCTACTTATTCTACTTTTGTTAAAGAGAAAACACAGAGTAATTCAGAAATTCATTGAATATGTCAGTGAATATTTTTAATGCATATTATATGTCAAATACTGTATTAGCTATTGGGGATACAGCAATTAATAGACTTTTTAACCCTGTTCTTAAGGAACTTACAGTGGATTATGTGAAAATAAAATATTTATAAGAAATCTACCAGATACAGGGTTGACAACCTCAAAGAGCTCTTCTAATCCAGTAGGAAAGAAAAAAAAGGATGAGTAAAAGGTAAGCATAGTTATTTAATAAAATAAATACATGCAGCCCAGATATATGTGGGGGGGAGTACACTCTCATTAGAAATCTACTAAAAATTTAAAACAACACAAATTTTGCAATCAAATTGATACTTATTTTAAAACTATAATCATCCGTACTATAATGAGCAATGACATGAGTATTTCTATTAACACTAATAGGAATATAACCTTTCAAGCAATAAATTTGTATAACCTTTCATACACATGTGTTGTATACATGTGTTGTTTGCTTAAAAAGTATATACAGAAACGTATGTACTGTATAGCATACATATAGAGAGAGAGAGGCAGGATCTTAAAATGTTATGTGTTGGCCGGGCATGGCGGCTCATTCCTATAATCCCAGCATTTTGGGAGGCCAAGGCAGGTGGCTCACCTGAGGTCAGGAGTCTGAGACCAGCCCAACCAACCTGGTAAAACCCTGTCTCTACTAAAAATACAAAAATTAGCTGGACGTGGTGGCAGGTGCCTGTAATCCCAGCTACTTGGGAGACTGAGGCAGGAGAATCACTTCAACCTGGGAGGCGAAGGTTGCAGTGAGCCAAGATCATGCCATTGCACTCCAGCCTGGGTGACAGAGCAAGACTCTGTCTCAAAAAAAAAAAAAAAGTTACGTTTTAATCAATCATTTTGTCTCTAGAAATGTATCCAAAGTAAATTATTAAAGAGGCCATCTCAAACTATGTATAGGAATTTTTATCACAGCATTATGGAAAATAACTTGTATTAATAGTACATACATATAGAAGTTATACTATAACCTTAAAAATCATCTCATTAAGAATATTTAATGACATGAGAAAATGCTAAAACTACAATGTATAGTTTAAAAAATTAGTAAACAAAACTGTGTAGGAATAGAATTGCAAGTTATTTCACAATATACATTATTTTTTAAACCAGGAAAATACACATATCTGTTTGGATTTTGTTTGTGTATTTTTTTAGATAGGATCTGGTAATTACACAGATGTCCTTTGGCCTATTTTTCAGATTCGTAGCCAAACTTAATAAAGCCAACTGGAGTTATTTATACCTATATTTACAGGCATACCTTGGAGATATTGTAGGTTCAGATCCAGACCACTGCAATAAAAGAAAAATTGCAATAAAGTGAGTCACACAAATTTTTCGGTATCCCAGTACGTGTAAAAATTATGTTTATACTCTCCTGTAGTCTATTAAGCGTGAAAAGGATTATGTCTAAAAAAAAAACACTGTACAAACCTTAATTTAAAAATACATTAGTCCTAAACAGTTATTACAATCATCTGAGCCGTCAGCAGGTCGTAATCTTTTTGCTGGTAGAGGGTCTTGCCTCAATGCTGATGGCTGCTGACTGATCAGGGTAGTGGCTGCTGAAGGCTGGTGTGGCTGTAGCAATTTCTTAAAATCAGACAAGTTTGCCACATTGATTGACCCTTCCTTTCACAAAAGATTTTGCTGTAGAATGCAATGCTGTTTGAATGCATTTTTTTCTACAGTGGAACTTCCTTCAACATTGGAGTCAATCCTCTCAAACCCTGCTGCTGCTTAATCAAGTTTATTTATGCAATATTCTAAATCGTTTGTTGTAATTCCAACAGTGTTCATAGCATCTTTATCAGGAGTAGATTTCATCTCAGGGAACTCCTTTCTTTGCTCATTCATAAGAAGCAACTTACCATCTGTGGAAGTTTTATCATGAATATCACAATAATTCAGTCGCAACTTCAGGTTCCCTTTCTAATTCTAGTTCTTTTGCTATTCCTACCGCATCTGCAGTTCTTTCTCCTCCACCAAAGTCTTCAACTCCTAAACATCCATATGGTTGGAATCAACTTCTTCCAACTCCTATTAATATTGATATTCTGGGCTCCCATGAATCAAAAATGTTCTGAATAGCATCTAGAATGATGAATTATTTCTGGACAGTTTTCAATTTACTTTGCCCAGATCAATTATAGGAATTACTATATGGCAACTGTATAGCCTCATGAAATCTATTTTTTAAATAATAACTATAATAACAAATAATTAAATTTCAATTTGAATGTTGAAATTACTCCTTGATCTATAGGCTGCAGAGTGGATGTTGTATTAGCAAGCATGAAAACATTATGCCCTTGTATATCCCAATCAGAGCTCTTGGATGACTAGGTACAATAGCAGTGAATACTTACGTTTTGAAAGGAATCTTTTTGTCTAAGCACTGGATTTAACATATTTAGTAAACCATGCTGCAAAAAGATGTGCTGTCATCTAGGCTTTCTTGTTCCATTTGTAGAGCACAGGCAGGGTAGATTTTGCATAATTCTTAAAGGCCATAGGACTTCCAGAATGGTCAATAACCATCAGCTTCCACTTAAAGTCAGTAGCTGCATTATTCCCTACCAAGATAGTCAGCCAGTCCTTTGAAGCTTTAAAGCCAGGCGTTAACTTCACCTCTCTAGCAATGAAAGTCCTAGATGGCATCTGCTTCCATTATATAAGGCTGTTTTATCTACACTGAAAATCTGTTGTTTAGTGTAGCTGCCATCATCAAGGATTTTAGCTAGATTTTCTGGGTAACTCGCTGCAGCTTCTACATCAGCACTTGCTGCTTCACGTTGCTCTTATGTTATAGAGACATCCCCTTTCCTTAGACCTCATGAGCCAACCTCAGCTAGTTTTCAGCTTTTCTTCTGCAGTTTCCTGACCTCACTCAGCCGTCATAGAATTGAAGAAAGTTACAGCCTTGGTCTGGATTTGGCTTTGGCTTTAAGGACTGTTGTGGCTGGCTTATTCTTCTATCCAGACCACTCAGGCTTTCTCCATACTAGCAATAAGGCCGTTTCACTTTCTCCTCATTCATATGTTCACTGGCATACCACTTTAAATTTCCTTCCAGAACTTTTCCTTTGCATTTACAACTCAGCTGTTTGACACAAGTAGCCTAGCTTTCTGGCTGTGTCAGCATTCAGCATGCCTTCCTCACTATGCTTAGTCATTTCTAGCTTTTGATTTAAAGTGGGAGACGTGCAACTATTCCTTCTACTTGAACACTTAGAAGCCACTGTAGGTTTATTAATTGGCCTAATATCAATATTGTTCTGTCTAAGGGAACAGAGAGGCCAGCCACAGAAAGAAAGAAAGACAAGGAATGGTCAGTCTGTGTAGCAGTCAGGACACACACAGCATTTATCAGTTCAGTTCACTATCTTACGTGGGCACCATTTGTGGTACCTCAAAACAATTGCAAAAGTAGCATCAAAGATGACTGATCATAGACAACTATAACAGATATAATCATAGTAAAAAGTTTGAAATATTGTAAGAATTATCAAAATGTGACACAGAGACAGGAAGTGAGCACTTGCTGTTGGAAAATTGGTGAGGATCGACTTGCTTGACACAGGGTAGCCACAAACAAACCTTGAACTTGTAAAAAAAAAAAAGCAATTATCCATGAAGCACAGTAATACGAGGTATGCCTATATGCCACAGCATTTTTACATCCAGGCTAAGCCAGTCTCTTCTTAATCCTGCTGGATAGAAAATTATATCATATTTCAATGGAAGTTCAAAGATAAACTTTTTTTTTGGTCTCATTTACAAATAATAAAAAAAATTAAGAACATATAATGTGCTGCTTAAATATTATTTATTTTAACCCACATAATAACTCTTTTATTAAAGATGGGTTTTATAATTTCTTTTTAGACAGATAAGAAATTTGGAAAAAATAATTTCAGTTGAATTATTCTTTAGTTAGTGAACAGGAAATAATTTATATAAAGGTCAATTTTATATAGATTAGATTTATATAAAGGTCTAATTTAGTATAGATTATACTGTCTTGGAATCAAAACTATATAGAACTCTAAGATCAAAATTATAAATGTATAATAAAATATAAATAAATAAATGCAAATGTTAATATATCATTAGAAATCAGAACCTTTAAAAAAGATGATTTCCTGGCCGGGTACGGTGGCTCACGCCGGTGATCTCAGCACTTGGGGAGGCCGAGGCAGGAGTATCATCTAAGGTCAGGAGTTCGAGATCAGCTTGACCAACATGGAGAAACCTCGTCTCTACTAAAATCACAAAATTAGCTGGGCGTGTGGCACATGCCTGTGATCCCAGCTACTCAGGAGGCTGAGGCAGGAGAATCACTTGAACCCAGGAGGCAGAGGTTGCGATGAGCCGGGATCACGCCATTACATTCCAGCCTGGGCAACAAGAGTGAAACTCCATCTCAAAAAAAAAAAAAAAGATGATTTCCTAAGGATAAAAATACGGCAGAGGGATTTAGAGGATCTGTTACTTGCCACCATGATTCTAATTTTTGACTTCTCACTTCTTACTCTTTGCAACTTTCCTTGACCTTTTTTATCCTTTTATTAGTTTAGTTTTATAATTGTATTTCCTTTCCTCCAGAAACACATCAGTAATTATTTTTCCTTGACACATTTGTATGTTAATCCACTCTCTTTCATTGCTTTATTCCTTCCTTTGTACTTATCTTAATAAATCACAAATTAAACAAAATGTTCTATGATGAGGCACCAGCTTTATATATATATATATATATATAATATATATATATATATATATTTTTTTTTTTTTTTTTTTTTTTTTTTTTTTTGAGACAGAGTCTTTCTTTGTCGCCCAGGCTGGAGTGCAGTGGCTGGATCTCAGCTCACTGCAAGCTCCGCCTCCCGGATTTACGCCATTCTCCTGTCTCAGCCTCCCGAGTAGCTGGGACTACAGGCGCCCGCCATCTCGCCCGGCTAGTTTTTTGTGTTTTTTAGTAGAGACGGGGTTTCACCATGTAGGCCAGGATGGTCTCGATCTGCTGACCTCGTGATCCGCCCGTCTCGGCCTCCCAAAGTGCTGGGATTACAGGCTTGAGCCACCGCGCCCGGCCGCACCAGCTTTATTGAAAGGGCTGAATAATATAATATTATAGCGAGGTGAAATATTAACTTAATTACAAAACTACTTTGTTATTTATAGGAATTTAAATGTTGAGCTCTTAAGCAAAACTTTTTTAAAAAATCCCTTTCTCCAAATCATAGCTACCAAAAACAATCTATAGCTGCACCAATATATGCTGAGTGATACTGGTTAGAAAATAATTTCTAAGAAAAAAGTTATATTTCTTTTCTTTGATAATCATAATTTTTTTTAAAAGCCATGATATGGTATAATAAGGTTAAAAATATTAGTCTCAGAATAGTTCTTAAGGTAAACTAGATCTAAAAATAAAATGGCCAACTCCTTAGCACAAACAGAAATGTTGGTTTAATCTATGTAATTTTATTCTAAACTGATACAAAATATATTATGGAGACAAGGGGAGAATGTCTACATTCTTTATTCCATAGGTAAGAGACTAAATTTAATTAAACAACCTGAGAGTCAGAACATAATATCAGCTGTACTTTTCATATTATTTATTGATGCATTCAGAAGGCCACTGAACTTCTCCAGACCTTGTTTCCCTTATCAGTAAAGGAAACACACAAAATATATAACATTTTCTAAAACATTTTCACCAAACATTTTGTAACTAAAGAGAAATATGAATATATACACCCAGTGATATGTGAGTCTACCTTAATGCAAGTTATCATAAGCCTGAAATTTCTGTATTTTATTTTAAAAATTAATACCAAGTTGGTTTTTAAACTATGAAATATATATTTGGTTTAATTCAAATACTACATTTACAATTACCTATTTTAGGCAAGAGAAGTAAGGGTGGGGCTAGAGAGTTTTCTACCTTGTTAATGGTAGAAATCGTTTTATAGTGAGCTCAGTTTTGGAAAACTGAGCTAAATCAAAGGGAATCAACATGTGCACATCTTAGTTTAGGATCCAGGCAATTTCTTCTGTTGCATAATGTTACTAGAATCCAAATTCTTGGAAAAAAAGTAAATACAAATGTCAAAGTCATTTTACTACAGGCCAAATCCTGGTAATTAATCCCTGAGGATAGTTTCCCTAGTAATTAATCCCTGAGGAAAGATTCCCAGAATGTTGCAAAAGAGGTAATAACAGTGCAACATTTTCAGACTATTTCTAAGGAATACTTTGTTAAATATATTCTAGTTGAGAGACTGAATAGAAGATTGAAGTGTTTTGGATCCCATGGATAATATCTTTTAAAATCTTGATAAAATACTTGTCAAAAGATTTCCTCAAGATTAATGATGAAATTTTTCTTTTGCTACTAAATTTTAATTATCAACATATGTAAGTAAACTAATAATCTCAATTTACTCCATAATCCTCACAATTATTTACATTCAATTGTCAGACTTTGTTTATAATGCCATGATAGTACAATGTAAACATTTACAGTGTAACCTCTCTTAGCTACCAATAGTGTTTCGACTTTAGAAAAGCATAAATAAAAATAGCTAATGATGTGAGGCTCTTATTATCAAGAAGAGTAAAGTCATTAATCTTATCTGAATGCTAATCTTTTGTGATTTATTTTAAATTCTTATCTAAAATATAATAAGCATTTGGCCGGGTGCGGTGGCTCACGCCTGTAATCCTGGCACTTTGGGAGGCTGAGGCAGGCAGATCACCTAAGGTCAGGAGTTCAAGACCAGGCTGGCCAACATGGTGAAACCCCATCTCTACTAAAATTATAAAAATTAGCCAGGCGCAGTGGTGTGCGCCTGTAATCTCAGCTACTCAGGAGGCTGAGGCAGGAGAATTGCTTGAACCTGGAAGGCAGAGGTTGTGGTGAGCCGAGATCGTGCCACTGCACTCCAGCCTGGATGACAGAGCCAGACTCAGTCTCAAAAAAATAATAATAATAATCAAGCATTTGGATTAGCTGTGAATTTCTTTCATGTATGCTGCCCCACTATAACTGATGATTACTGGAGGACTAAAATAAATAAGGACATTACATTTTAAATCTACTGATTTCACTTTTCTTTATTTCTCAAATTCTAGTTTATATAGACATCCTTTTCAAATGCTTTCTGAAGTTTTTCAGTATTAGGTATTATTGTTACCTGTTTCAGAAGCTGCAAAAAAATCACGTGAAACTGGAATTGTAGCCATTTCTGCCTTTGAAAAACACCTTGGCTTTCTAAGGTTTTCCTCTTATGATGGTTTCAAAGACAGGCTTGTTTCTAGAAATTTGAAATCAAGCATTGATGAGCTGTTTGCTCCCAAAGTCTGTATTTAAATCAGTCTTTTAATCTATTTTTCAGTTTAGTGGTAACTGTCTTTTTTTCTTCTTATAATTCATTCTTTAAGTTTCTATACTTGCATTTGGAACTGAAATGGTACAGGAAAAATGTCTTCCATATATATAGTAATGTAAAATTTCTTCCACAGATGGAGACAGACATAGTTACATATACATATACGTTCTCTTATAAGCATCAATTTTTTTCCATCCCGTATATTTTCAGGCCTGCTGAGGGAATGCTACTTTAAACTAGAAATTAGGGACTGTTGATTTTGTTCCTAGATTTGTCATCAACTTCCAATGTAACCTTGAAAAAGATACCTAATGTTGCTGGGCTTAATGTAATTTTAAGCCTTCTAGAAATAAAAGACAATGTAGAAAATGGTGTTCACTTGTTACTGTGTAAGTTCAGAACATCTTCACATTTTCTGAAAATTTTCAGAAGCATCATGAGGCATCAGACTTCTATATTTTTATAGGAATCTACCAACTCTACCTTTATAATCTAGATATTGTGAATCTGCATTTAAGTTGGAAAACAGCTTTTGATATAAAGACATCAGAAATCAAAGAAAACAGCACAAGAGGATGAGCAGATATTATGAACTCACTCTGAATTCATTGCATAGGGAGCCCCTCTCTTATAGGTGCTGATGTTCTAATTAGTATCCATTTTTTCTAAATTTGACAATTCTGTTCCACTAAGAAGAGTTAGAATTGGTGATTATCTTTTGGCCATAACATTTAGTTAATGCTGAAGAATTGGTAAAACCTGTTTATATCAAGTAGAGCCAAAAGTTGATGCAACTCTTATATACCAATATGCTTTTATTCAAAATGAAAATTCAATTTTGATTATTCAGTGAAATTCAATATGATTATTCCTCAGCAATTTCCATATACTATCAGAAATCTTCTAAAAGGGTAAGACAATATATATCCTGCTTCCAGGAAATAAAGTTTTATAGGATGTTCAGGTTTCTATTATTTCTTGAAGACTCTAACTGGGAACTTTTGGCATCACACTGATATTTCTACTATCTACTAATAAAAGCAGGAACATCACTCCTAACTTGACCTATGCTGGTCTGAATTGAGACCTCATTCTGGAATCCATAGTGTAAAACCACTTAGTCTGAAGCTTCCTGTCCCCTTTGCTCTTCACTCTGCCCTTTTTTTTATTGCCTCCCTCTTTATCCAAAACATTAGTTCTCATTAGAGCTCTATTTTAAAAGTACCTCCTCTAATAAAACACTTTGTGTTGAGAAACTTCCCTTGCTCATTTAAGCAGTAATGTGAAATGAGTTATTTTAAAAAACAGTTTTACTTTTCATTTCCCCTGTCTTACCCAAGATAGCAAATTTTCCAAGTGGAAAATTCAAATAAAATAGCAGAAAGCTTTGAGGTAGTAAATATATCTAACATTGGTCTGGCATTAAAATTTTCTGGTTGGGCAGCACAATTGTTAAATTGGGAATCTCAGTGACAGCTGAACACCCTCAATGCTTGGGTCAGCAAGCAGAGGAGCTTCACTCTGTCACCTATCAAGAATGATGCTTGTCAGGACTGATCTTTCCACCTACAGAACATTAATGTTTCTAGTCATGCCATTTATGTTTTCTAATATTACAACGGAATAGACACTAAAACACTGAGAGAGAAAAGTACATAGGTATATTTGTAATTCTTTGTTTTTTGTAAGCCAAATGCAAATGTAACACTACTCCAGATACTGCTTCATCAGAAGTCCCCAAGATAACCAAAAGTAAGTGCCAATTTCCTCATCTCAGGGATAGTGCCATAATAAAGACTGAATTCTAGGGACCAGCCTATTTGCAGAGCATGTCATACAGCCTCTGGGTTAGTTAACTCCTTGGCCTCCTAAGAGCTACCACAGAGAGTCAATTGATGTTTTTGCATGTATTACTTACTAATGTATAGAAAAATTTTTAAGTTCACTTTTTCTTTATTCTGTCTTTTTTACCCATCTTCCCTCATTGTAGCAAATTAGACGGCCGGATGAAAGCAAAGGAGTTGCTAGTAGAGTTGGATCCCTCAAAGTAAATATGTTTCTAACATTTTTTGGCAAGATTTCGTCTGTAGCCTACACTTCTTCCTTTTTGGAGGGTGGTGGGAGGAAGGGGGCTTTTTCCATTTTTCACCATCCCATTTTTTTATTTTAATATTTTTATTGGCTGTTGGGTCATTTTTTTTTTTTTTGTTTCAGCTACACATAGAGCAACCAGCTGAAGGCAAGCTGCCAAATAACTAGCTTTGAATGGCACCACAAACAACAGAAAGGGCAACTGCCTCATTACAGGTGCCTATAATTTGGGGTTCTAGAATAAACCGTTCCTCTGATTGATGTCACTGTGTGTTAAGTTCCTGTTACACAGAGAACTAACATTTATTTTCAGAATATTATCTCCCCTTTTAACTTTTTTTTATAAAAAATAATTTAAATGTTACTTTGGTATCATCACCATTTATAGTTCATTTCAGAGAAAAGTTATTATGAATTAACAATATGTATTCAATACACATAATCTTAAGAATTAGAAAGAAATTTTATGTCATGTAGTATAATGGGCCCACATATAGCTGATAGTAGTTACGCCCTCTTAATCCCCTTTGTTTTATTTTTTTAAAGTCCAAAAAACCAATACAACAATCAACAGAACCAGATAGATACCTAAATGTTTGTCCATTTGTGTATATAATCTGTTAATATACAATTGAAAGATTTCTAATTTGATCATCTTGTCTGCTAGTTGCTAAATATTTATTTGCTCAATATGCCTTGGGCACTCAGTACTTAAACATTTAATCATAATGATGAAAGGTAAATAAGTTATCACTCTTAAGAAACACAGACTGATCACTTTTAATGCTGCCACCTTAAATGCAAGTTACAAAAATTGCTGAATTCTAAAAATATGCAGAAGAATTACCTCACAAAATTAATTATTTTCTTATATCTCAATCCCATTTGCCCTTACAGCAATAGTAACTGTTAAATTAATCAAGATTCTAGAAAATTCAGTGCACTGGGATGTCCTAAAATTTAATGACTATCTTGAGGCCTAATATTGAATCATTTCAAAATTTTGCACACCTCCAATTTATTTCCATTTAACAATTTATGAAAGACTAATTTCTGCACTCTTTCCTCTCCTTGCCTCTTCTGCCTTCTTAGCTTTACTTTTTTGTTATTGTTTATTTATTTGTGTGTGTGCATGCATATGAGTGCACATGGATGAAGGTGTATTTGTACGTTTGTGTCCTTTATTCCAGAAAAGCCATCCTCTCTGTTCTCTAACACTGCTTTATAGTGGATAGCTATTTTATTAGAATGTTATTTCACCAAGGATAAGCAGAGGGGATGGGAAGTGTTAACAGTATGCCTATTTCAAAAACTAGGCAATTTAAGATTATTCAATCAGAAAAATGAGTTTATGTATCCTGATGATATATCAGTAGCATTCCTCACTGTCTATCTGTGAGGTATCATATTTTACCTTTATCTTTAAAGGAAAATAAATCCATTACTGGTTTAAACTGTGGATTATGACTCATTCAGGTGAGAATGTACAGAACGACATGACTTTTTGAAAATTACTGAAGGTGAAATAAAGATAAAAATAGCATCCATAACTGCAGCACCATGTTCTGTAAACTGGATTGTATGTGCGAGTGCGTGTGCGTGCAGTTATCTCCAAGTTCAGCTTCTGGATGTATAAAACTTCAAGTTATATATGTGTGTTTATTGTTTTTAAGTGTATATACAATATGAGTATGTTTATACGCATATATATATTCAAGAACAAAAGATACATTTTATAATTAAATCAGTTTATATTAATATGGATGCAGTCTTAAATCAAAAAGTGTGTTTGGGAAAGAAAGTCAAATTTCATAATATTTAAATATCTTTATGTTTCTACAAGATAGAAAATGTCAAAGTGAATCTCCAGGGGATTTATAAAGATGGTTATAATATTTATTTTCTCCAATGCTTTGGGGAGAAAAGATGCTGTAATTAATCAAAATAAAATGTTGACTTCCTAGTCACGGGTTTGTTGAGCATGCAGTCTTACGTTGTAGAAAGACCTTTAATGTTTTTGAAATGTTTGCCAAAGGCAGTGAGAAATGTGTAATGCTATGATCTTATTTTTAAAAGGAAAACTGAAAAGAGAACAAGTTGCTTTTTCAATTCATTTTCTGATGTTTACATGTAGCTCCATCGAAAGCTGGAGGAGCTCAGAGATCACCTAGAAGGCAATGTGAAAGGATACTCTCTCAGAGTAAATGTACGATTTCACTTGGTGATTTTTTTTTTCCCTAAACTTCTGCTGACTGGTAACTCCAAATTTGATTGGTTTGTCCTCTCATCTCCATCTTTTTCCTTTCTGTCTCTTTTCCCCCTTTCTTTTCTAGCCGCGGCTTCATGCTCACATTTATGAAATAAAGATTAAATTAGCAGGGAAGAAGACCCTAAAGCCTCACTGCCTAACATTGCTGTTGACCGAATAATATTTTGGCCCCAGTGCAAAATAAAATCTTTCTTTTCAAAAATCACTATTTCTTATACAATTGTATAATTTTTTGAGGATCTTGCTGTGAAACTTCATTTGGAGATTTTTCCATTGGTCATGTCTTCTACCCCTTGTTAGTTATGTCAGCAGAGTAATAAATTATGAGCTGGATGTGAGGGGTATATCCTTGATGGTACAATTTCAATTTTCAAGGAAAATAATCAGTGTTAGAGTATCATAGATAATCTGGCAAGTAGACACATTTGTTCTGAGTTAATAGACTTAACTCAGACTCTTAGGAAAAATGTATGTCATTTTGTTTAAAAATAAGAAAATTAGCAGTAAGTACCTTCACCAGGAACATCTTCACATAGCATCTTACAAATACTGGAGCTAAAGACTAATATACCCAAGACAACTACTGAAAGAGGACAGTACCTTGTATCCACTCAATCCTGTACGTACGTCATATAGTCAGAATTCATGGTAATATTTTTTGTGACAGATTGTTCAGACTGTCAAGATTTTCAAGAAAAATCTCTAAATTGATGTATAGTAGAAATGTAGCAGAAGAAAAACTAAATTACTACTGTAATTTATGGCTGTATCCTTTCATTCCTGGGGTTTCTAAAAAACTTCCTGTGAATCCTGGCGTCTGATTTACTTCTCCCAAGGTTATTACCATTCATTTAATTCATACAGCTATAATAATTTTGTTGTATAAACTAGAATAAAAGTTAGGGATATGATAATTATCTTATTTCTTAGCTTGTTTTTAATTGTATACTACATATAGTCATGTATATCTCTACATTAAATTTCTGATTATTGAAATATAAAGTGATTTGTATTAATAAGTTATTAAATTCTAATAATTAAATAGAGAAGGAATTAATACACGTATCTCATATCTCTACTTCTCCCTTTGAGCTATTCTTTGTTTTCTGCACATATTCTTACGGAATTTTTAAAACTATCCATAATCACTCCCCAAAATCTATTTTATTGTTTTTAAAAAAAGATTAGTATGGATTTTATTATTAAATCAGTCTGAACATACCTAATTATTCTAGAAACCCATAAAAATATTTTAATATATGTATTTTAGACTTGTGCTCTTTCCTAACCAATCATGAGAAGTAATTTTTTTTTCAATGAAACTGAGACCAAAAAGTTGAGACTTGCTGATGTCTATATGGCAATGAGTTAGTAAGAGACCAACATCAAATTAAAAATTTGATGCCTTAAAAATTAGGTTATCTCATGCCATTCTTTCTTTTTTCAACACCTGTGCTACTATATAATGATTAATCTCAACATCTTCATCTTTTGTTTTATTTCACTGAGAAACACTTTGTTCTGATTACCTTGTTTCTAAAAATATTAAATATAAGGTATATTAATGTAAGGATCCTGTTAACTGTCTGATATAGAAAAAAAAACTATCAAAAGGCAAGTAGTATCCTCTCTAGAGAGTTCAGCTAAGGAAACATGCAAATCAATTGCTTAGCTGAATTTTCAGTTTCTCTCCTTACCCTTTAATTCCTGCTACCCAAGTATACCTTAAAATGCCTTGAATATTAAAAAGTGATGCTAAAAAGAAAGTTATTCTCAGAACCATAGACTATATTAGATAGGTTTTGTTTATAAAATGAAGTAAATTGGCATTTGGTAATGATTTTGTTTCATGAAAATTTATTGTAGGTGTACACACACAAGAATAAGTGTATTAGTCTATTTCTACATTGCCATAAAGATGCTACCTGAGACTGGGTAATTTATAAAGATAAAAGGTCCAAACCACAGTTCCACATGGTTTGAGAGGCCTCAGAAAACTTAACAATCATGGCGGAAGGGGAAGGGGAAAGCAAGGTATGTTGTATATGGCGGCAGGAGGGGAGAGAGCACAGGGAAAACTGCCACTTTTAAAACCATCACATATATTGAGAACGCCCTCGCTATTTACAAGAGCAGCATGGAGAAAACCACCCCCATGATCCTATTACCTTCCACCAGGTTCCTCCCTTGACATGTGGAAATTACAATTCGAGATGAGATTTGGGTGGAGACACAGAGTCAAACCATATCAACAAATATATGAAGTGTCTTTTACTTTATTGAAATGCTGATGAAGATTTCAATTAGATGATAGGGTCAGAACCATGTGCCTTATACAATTGTATAATTTTCTGAGGATCTTCTCATGAGACTTCATTTGGAGATTTTTTTATTGATCGTGTCTTCTACCATTTGTTAGTTATATCAGCATGATTACAAATTATGAGCTAGATGTGAGGGTTATAGCCTTGATTATTCAATTTCAATTTTCAAGGAAAATAATTACTATTAGAGTATCATCATAGGTAATCTGGCAACTTGTTCTGAGTTAACAGACTTAACTCAGACTCTTATATACATAACCTACAGTTACTTTTTACATAACAGGAGAGTTGAATAGATGAAACACAGATTATGTGGCCCATAAAGTCTATTATTTTATTTAATAGTTAAATAAAAATTAAAATTTAAAAAATTCAATTAAATATTTTATTTAATGGAGAATGTTAGATATCATTCAGAAGTGCAGGATGAAGATTTAGTTTGCTAATAGTTTAATTTGCTAATAAATAAAAATTAAAATATTTTAAAATTAAATATTTAATATAGAAGGTATGACATCATTCAGAAGTGTGAGATAAGGATTTAATTAAATCATTAATGCTTGAATTGGATGATGTAGACAATATGTTATTTTTTAGAAAAGGAAGAGCCTGGTACCATTATTCATTAAGGATAATGTAATCAACAGTATAAAATAGAATATTCTAAGATACAATGTTTTGAATAATATTATTTATTTCTCATATTAAAATGCATTATTTATTCAACATTGACTCATAGTATAAAACAGGATGTATTAGATTATTGATTTCTAACTTAAAATACATCATCTTTTTCTCTATGCCATTCAAAGCAGAAGTATTCTGAACTTTAAGTGGGTTTTTAGTAATTTTAGTAATAATAAAATCATCGTCTTGTACCTAAGCAGAATTTTTCTGCCTTAATGACTACAAAAATTACTACAAATCCTTAGATTGGTGATGTGCTGATAATAATGACTGAAGAATAAAACCACATAGAGGAAAAATTAATTTTCCATTTAATCAAATGGATGAATCTAATAAGAAGAATATTAAAAGTAATGCACAGGATTAAAGGCCAGTGAAGACAGTGTTGAGAATTGAAAAACACAGGATAAGGCAGGACATGGTGGCTCATGCCTGTAATCCCAGCACTTTGGGAAGCCTCACTGAGAAACACTTTGTTCTGATTACCTTGTTTCTAAAAATATTAAATATAAGTATATCAGTCTAAGGATCCTATTAACTGTCCAGTATAGCAAAAAAAATTTAAAAGGCAAGTAGTATCCTCCCTACTTGCAGGCTGATCACTTGAGTCCAAGGGAAAAAACCTCCTCTGTACTAAAAATATAAAAAATTAGTCAGGCATGGTGGCATATGCCTATAATCCCAGCTACTTAGGAGGCTGAGGCACAAGAATGATTTGAACCCAGGAAGTGGAGGTTGCAATGAGCCAAGATCGCTCTACTGCACTCCAGCCTGGGCAACAGAGTGAGACCCTGTCTCAAAAAAAAAAAAGAAGAGAGAGAGAAAATAAAAACATAGAATAAGATAATCCAAACGAATACTTTCTTTACAGAATATAAATCAAGGTAAATCTACAAAGAATTTGATTAGTTGAGGAGCAGTGGGGCCAAGGAGAGCGTAAATATTAAGATATTCAGGAAAAAAGTAGATAAATGTTCATGAAATAAAGATAGGTAGAAGAAAAGAAAGGAAAGGAATGAAAATGCTCATATGCTACAATGTTGTATTTTCATCTAAATACTCAGTTTATGTATTATTATATTAAATTTCTATTCAGCTACAAATATGTGTAGATAGGTTTTGGCTGACCAAGTGTGATTTTTTTAAGGGCTTTGATAAACAAAAAGAAATATGGTTCATGAAGACAGATTATTGGTATGTAAGTGAAACTAAGATAGAAAGGAATGAAATGGAAGGAATATGACAATTATCTATAAGTATGTAACTATACTAACACAAATTAAAGGATGGTATTTAAAGTGAAAAAAGTTAGTCAAGGGAGGAGTTATCACCCAAAATAAGACTACATTTTTATTAAGTGTTAAGAAAAATACCTGAATCAAGTCAGAAAGTATGTTTGGAATCATGATTTTTAAATGTTTAACAATTAATTTCCTGAATGCCAAAATGGCGTAGTACGAAATAGGGCTAATATAAATTATTTTTGATAAATAGATCTACCCATTGTCTTTAGGGGGGTTTTGCACTCTTATTTTTATCAAGTTAATGTGATAACTCAGAGATCAGCAAATCCTGTTTTTTTATAGGCCCACAAGCTAAGAATGAGTTCTGCATTTATAAATTGTGGGAAAACATCAAAAGAAGAACATTTTATGGCATGTGAAAATTATACGAGATTCAAATTTCAGTGTTTAAAAATAATGGTTTATTGAATTATAGCCATGCTCATTTGCACATAACCTATAGTTACTTACACAACAGCAGAGTTGAATAGTTGAAACACAGATTATATGTCTCATGCAGTCTAAAATATTTACTCTCTATTTAAACAGAAATGTTTGCTGAGTCCTGCTGTAACTGGTTAGTGTGTCAAAATAACGTCGACATAGGAAGCGTTATAATGGAGTTTGTGAAATTATCTTCATTTTAGAGCTTAAGAAAAGAAGCCTGCTCATTTTTCTGAGGATGGTTTCAGATTATTCTACAAGGAAGCATATGTTTGGAAGGACTGATCTCCTCAAATTGTCTACCTTTACATTTTTATTCTCTTCTTTTCTATTGTCTTCTCTAGCTACTCTCTCTCTTCACATAGATTTCCCCCTCTGCACACACACATACACACAAAGTCTTCAAATATGGAACTCTAATGTGGATAGAATATAGATTATAAATTGCTCTTTTATTGGAGGCTCCTTTCTGAGTTTTCAGAGTACAAAGATAAATCTCATTATTGCTGTCTTAAACGTTATATAAAATATGTTTTTAGAGTACTTTCATTTCACACATTGCAATTTTCTATTTATTACTTCATTACATCTTAAAGATATTTCCCCTGAAGAACATGATGAACTTTTGATTTTTGCTAAATGCCCTGTTTGGCCTCACCTAAAATCATATACCTTCTATGGGAAATTTTATACAACTGGAAAAGATACACTGATGTGATCAAGTCTCATACCTTAAAAATCTAAATGGTATTCGCATTGAATCAGCTGACTTTGAGTGGGGAAGAAAAGCTGGAACTTTAGTCCCTAGATAAGTAAGTATTTAATAGTACTTAGGTGAGCAAACACTTTGTAAACTCTACTTACTTTAAGCAAATTTGAGTGTCTTTTGGTTCTTTTATGTAGAACATTATTTGAGCCTTCCTTGTTTGACATTTTGGCATTTATTTATATTAATAATATTCATTGATTTACTATTTCATTTATAATAATTAGGTAACATCCTGAGTGTCTTGGTAGATGATGTATTATAAATATGACCAGACTACAATAATGATGAAGATAACAGTAATTCAATTGTAGGATTATGTCTTTGGACTAATTTTGAGTAATTTTGCTACTTTTCACTTTATTATTATTCTCTTAATGTAGTTAATTCAATTCTAAGGTTTCAATTATAAAAATAAGAAAAAACGGGCAGGCACAGTGGCTCACACCTGTAATTCCAGCACTTTGGGAGGCCAAGGCGGGTGGATCACCTGAGGTCAGGAGTTCAAGACCAGCCTGGCCAAGATGGTGAAACCCCGCCTCTACTAAAAATACAAAAATTAGCCAGGCATGATGGCAGGTGCCGGTATTCCCACTTACCCGGGAGGCTGAGGCGGGAGAATCGCTTGAACTTGGGAGGTGGAAGTTGCAGTTAGCAGAGATCACGCCATTGCACTCTAGCCTGGGCAACTGAGTGAAACACTGTCTCAAAAAAAAGAAAAAGAAAAATCTATCTTATCCTGTACTTTGAACAACAACAAAAAAAAATCTCATGATGTTAATAAAATCACCTGCAGTGGCCTAAGACATCATTTAGCATGAAAGTGACACGTTTCTGAGATGTTTAATGTGCACCATAGAATTGCCCTCCTCGGAACTGACTTTAGTTCAAAGATAAAGTACTAATAAAATATCTCAAGTAAGTTTTCCCAGCAGTAGAAAATAGAGAACTGAGTAAATTTTAACAATGACAAGACTTTCAAACTGTTTTGAAATATGAAGTATTTCAGTTTTATGGGCATAGATATAGACACAGAACACATACACAGCAAGATTTTCTTAGAACTAGCATTTTGCTAAAGAAATTCTGATATGTATATGGTTGAAAATGTGTAATTTCTGAATATGCATAGAATTTACCATATTTTCAAAAGTACCTCAAAGCGATAAGTGGCTATGATACTTTTTAGCACAAGTCTTTGTAATAGTAAGCTTTAAAAATTCTGAGCATTATTTCACCAGTTCAGTTTTTTAAGATAGAAGAAAAAGGGTCTGTATATTCATTTATTAAATGAACATATATTGAGCACCTACTACATTCTGCTGTGCTTGATGCTGGACATACAGTTAAAGAACAAATCTTAGATAATAAGTGCATTTCTGATTCTTCTACTGTCACCTTCTCCAGTACCTTCATTTCCCCATCCTACCTTTTGATACTTCCTGCAGTATTTGTAAATAGAGAATACATACTTAACAACTTCATCTTACATGGCATTGTGAGACAACCTAACAAGGAAAGAGTACACGGAATTGAACATGGCAGTGTGACAACGTAGAAAATAAGAACAGGGAAGAACATTATCAATTTAACATCATAAAGGTTAAACATGACTGTGAGTACAAAATAGGTATTTTTAAAAATCAGTGATGAAATAGCTGTTCAAAAAATTCTGTGAATCATTCTGATAAAGGTTAAGTCTGTTGAAGAGTTGTGTGTTTAAGGTTTTATATTTTTATAGCGTTGCTATTGCCATTATATTTTAGAAAGTGCCTCAAAGCAGTAAGTGGCAATGATACTTTTTTGCACAACTCTTTGTGATTGTAAGCTTTAAAATTCCTGAATGTTATTTCATAAGTTCAGTTTTCTACGAATAGAAGAAAAGGGATTTGTATTTTCATTCATTCAAATAAGCATTTATTGAGCACCTACTACATTCTGCTGTGCTTGACACTGGAAATACAATTAAAGAACAAATCTGATAGTAAGCGCATTTCTGATTCTTCTATTGTCATCTTTCTTCAGTGGAGAAAGAGAGGTTCAGTAATATCAAAAGTGGAATAGTCGAAACAGGAAATCAGAATCAGAATACTGGCTTTGGTGCCCTCTTTAATGAATACTGTGAACATGTATGGTAGAGTTATTCTATAAACAACCTCCCATGTAGTTCACTAGTGTTAAGCCAGTGAAGATCAGTGCAGTATCATAAGAAAAATTGTCCAGCGTTCTGCTTTCTCTTTTAAATGAGGATCTTCTCAAAAAGATCATACCAGATTCTGAGCAGAGGGCGTCATCTCCATCATGGATTTTTTTTAGCAAGGTATTTTTTTGTCACAAAGTTTTCTTTCAAATAACTTGAGTCTTGACATGTTTTCAAACTCAAGTGTCTGCTTATATAGCTGTTTTATTATCTGGCCAAGTGTGTTGGTGATGGAGCCATCTAAACCCTCTGTGACCCTTACTATGCTATCCTTTCCTCTTTAACAGTGTTTTCTTTTCCCCACTGCAAAACCAGGCTCGGCTTCCCTCGTGCTCATCTACCTATAGTGTATCTGAGGTATATTTTGCACGTGTTTTCTTACATGGTCAACAACATGCTCGCCCTCACCATTTTTCTCATTTTATTTTCCTTTTGCCTTAATTTATTTTGCCTTGCACTTTGCACTTGCCTGAAAGGGATGAGGATACCAAAGGGGGAAAATTCACCTGTTTTAGGGGGAAATTTCTGTATTTTTATGAATGATGCACTCTTGTCTGAATAACTTTTTTTGGCAGTCACTACATCATATTGAAATAGCTAAAGCCCAGATAGCCAACTTGATTGCTCTGACTACCTTAATTCCATAATGACTCTTTTGAATTAGGTAACTTATTATTACTCATATTGGCTAAAGGCGAGATTCCAGTTTGTATATCTATATATGTCTGTGTCTGATAGCTGAAGATTTGTATTCAATTACTGATTATTGTGTCTCATTAACCACAGACATAGGAAAACATCCAAAATTGTTTATTAAATAGAAAATAAATATGCATCTGTTTTATATAAAATAAAAGATTTATTCCTTTTTTTAAATCTCATCAGGTTGCTTTAATAATTTTTTGCTACTTATATTTTCCTAAGATTCTTGTAATCTGGAAGAGATTAACAGTAAAGAGATTCATGTTCTTTTAGTAAAATATTTTACATGAAATTTGTCCTATGTTCCTTGTCTTTTAGGAGGTTTAATTTTGTATTCGTATTGTGTTAAACTATAGAATAAATGGGTTTTCTTGTTTTCAAAAAGCAGATTTATTGAAATATTATTAATAGACTTTGAATATCCATTAAGTCTCCTTTCAAAGCAGGGGCACTGTTTGAGTAGCTAAGAAGAAAGAGTATATGTACCTCAAAATATGACAGGTAAATAAAAGAACTTCAGGCCAGGTGCAGTGGCTCACACCTGTAATCCCAGCACTTTGTGAGGCCGAGATGGGTGGATAGCTTGAGGTCAGGAGTTTGAGACCAGCCTGGCCAACATGGTGAAACCCTACCTCTACTAAAAATACAAAAAAATTAGCCAGGCGTGGTGACACACACCTGTAATCCCAGCTACTCGGGAGGCTAAGGCAGGAGAATCACTTGAACCCGGGAGGTGGAGGTTGCAGTGAGCGAAGATCATGCAATTGTACTGCAGCCTGGGTGATAGAGTGAGACTTCATCTGGAAAAAAAAAAAAAAAGGACTTTATGAATTTTAAGACCTTTGTTCTTTTCTTTACAATATAATTTCTACATGTATTTACTTTGTACAGGCCACTATAGCTACCATATTAAGACCAGTATTATCAGCTTAATTCTGATTACAAAAATATTATCTCAGAATGTCATCCCAAATAAAACCCTTGAAAGATAGGACTATTTAAAATACCAGGTAGTATATGCAGAACCAGAGGCAGAATACCATCTGCAGATCTCAAATTTTAAGAAAAAACTTTGAAAGAAATGGCATGACAAACCCATAGCCTCACAAAGTTGAATTTAGAATTCAACAATAGAATTGCAGCTATCTTCTTCAATTAACTTTGCAAGTTATAACTGTGAGATTTTTTTCTCTTAAAACTGATTTCCTGGGGAGTTAACTTCTTGAAACATATCACAAAGGAGAAGCAAACAAAAGCCAAATGAGCTATTTGTAGTACCAACAAAGACATTTGAAAGAGAAGGTTGGTATCATCTCATCACTACATTTTCTATAGGTCTTTTCTTAATTCCCAAAGATTATGAGTGCTAGTGTAAAAAATATATAACACATTTCTTTTTGCCACTTCATCCAGGCAATTCTCCATTTCCCATGAGAGTGTGTAAGAAGTCTACCATTGGCATCATCTCCAATCACAGCCTACAGCATCCATCAGGGTATTACTTTCTCTATGACAGCATGTGTGCAGGAGGGCTCTAACGTTGGAATGTGGAACTGGCTTCTTGGGGGGATTATGTATGCTGTGGCATTCGCACCATGGCACTCAGCTCTTAACTCTGGCTTCATCTAGGTTTGTTTTTTTCATTGTGACATATGGGCTTTCTTTATTTGTCATGAAGTATGTTTCTCTTTCTGTCATTTGTGGTAGGGTTTCTCTCTTTCACTCAATGCCACATCTCTGTAGTCTCCATAGGTGCTGTTTATGGTTAATTTATGATGCTATAAAGGCCAATAAAATGAAGAACTCCTTAAGGAATCTAATATTCATGATAATCTTCTTTCTAGAAATAATTATTTCTTTTTAGTCTTAAATTGGTAAATATTTCACAGAATTTTAGACTGTAAACCCTAATAATTAAAATTTCAAGGAATATTCTTCTTAGTTTTAGATTTTTCATTTGGAAACCTCTTGACAAGATCATTGGTACAAAGTACAGTATTTATTTTATAGCATCACTATGGAGGTAGCCAAACCTTCCATGGCTCTATCTCTTCTTTCCCTTACATTTACATCATCATCTTCATTTACCTTCACTATTGAAGAAATAAAGTCTTCAATCCCTAATGTAGCACGTTGGTTTACCAATTGCATATCACTATTTTCTGTGTCATTCATTAAATGAAAAAAATAAGCCTTGCTCAAAAATGAACCTATCCATGAGTTGTATAGGAACAAGATTTATAACCTCAGCTGGCTGATACTATTTAGCAAACGTTTCTCCATGTAGTTATGGTCCCTTTGTAAAAAAAAAAAAAAAAAAAATGTGTGTGTACATATATATATATATATATTATTTTACTTGTGATAAGCTTTGTTTTTGATATCTCATTTTCAATTAATCTTTGTAACAGCCTTATTTTGGGTAGATATTAATGTCATCCTCATTTTAAAGATGAGGAAATTGAGACACAAAGAGGCCGATCATAAAGCTAGCAAGTGAGTGATAGAAAATTGTCTTTTCTTAAATACCATGCTTTCTCCTGTTAAGAAGTTGTTAAAAGGCATTAGCTCTGTGACTAGCATGTAGTAGTCTTGTATTTTCACTTCATCCATTTACTTTGTTCAGGTTGTTTATATAGTTTGGGGTATATACTATGAGAAGATGCACCTATAAGACACAAAACTTTAATTCAAGGAAATGTTAGAAAGACATCTAACATTTATGGTAATATAATTTATTGTTATGTAATTTATTGTTATTTTTCTCTTATTTAGTCATTTGATAAATACTGAGCTACCTACTATGCCTTATTTAAATATAATCATAATCTGCCAGCTATTTCTTGGCCTTTGGAATTGGCTTTACATTTAGAATACATAAAATATTATTAATGGAGTGAGATAGTGTCTCATATTGTACAGTCTTTCATCCCTTCAAGCAAAATGGAAAAAAAAGAACTCATCTTTCACGTTTCTAACTGATTTTCAACTTTGTTCCAGCAGTGTTCTAGCAGAGCTCCTTTTTCAAATCCTTTGAAAAGACTGCTTCAGAATTCCCTTAGTATAAACCAAAGTCAGAATTAATACTTTCTTCTGATAGAAATTGAATTCCTTCTGCTTATTTGAGAAGCTGAAATATATACTAGATATGAATTTATTAATTTGTAACAGTATCTAAACCAAAGAAAATTAATAAACATCCAAGTTGTCATGCTTTTACTGGTCCAAATTGAACCCTTTAGAGCCTTATCTTTAATGTCTTAGATTTCCCAGTAGCAAGGTTGATTTAAATAATTTGACATTTAGAAGCTAAATAGTTTATTTCCTGTTGAGTAGACAGGGACTGAAAATTGTGTTTTTATTTAATGCTTAAGAACTTCCAGCTACCTAAAGGAAAGATGGTTTTAAAGTTGTAACATGCAAAATAGTTGTCCTTTGAACTCTTAGACACTCTTAGGATACCAATTCTGATCTAAACAAACTTGGACTGCCTAACAGTTTTGGAGCTTTTGCAAACAGAAGTTTCAGTTGAATTGCAGTGAGTAGGTCTACATATTCAAGAAAGGAAGGCAGAGAGAAAAAAAGGAAGGGAAGAAAGGTAAATGGACTTTAAACACCATACCATTTTCTACTTCAAAAGAAAAAATGGGAACATTTTTTAAACACCCCAGAACCACATACTGTTTACAAAGGAAGAAACAGTAGCCAAAAAGTAAAGATTCTATACTGTGAGATAACCACCTAAGATGTTCTACTATATAAAATCTCAATTAGAAAATCTTTAATAATGGTTTATTACTTATTTCAATATGTTTATCTACAATGTTCCACCCTTTTATTCACATGTATTATTTTTATGCCATTTGTATACTATAGTTAGAAAACTGGAGATAGCGTGAAGAAATCTTAGAATTGTGTCTTTTGAAAACACTACAGCTGCTGCTATTAAAATGTATTGATTCCTACCTCACTTTCAAATTTGTAGAAATGAACTAGAGTATATAAATTGTGTTGTTAAAAATAAAATTAGTATATATCTGTCTCTCTGACATACAAATTAGTAGCCAAGCCATAGAGATAATGGGAAAACACATGACTTTCTCTTTAACAGGGATATTTGATAAATCCATCTAATTAAAGCATTCTTTAAAAAGAATTGAGAAGAATTCTGTCTACTTGGGCATATGTTTTTAAATTTCCATAATAAAAATATTTTCAAAACACACTATTGTAGTTGGCACTAGCGAATTTCTGCTTATCCTTGTATATTGCCTCGTATAATTATCATTTACAATATAAAAGAGGCCATCAGTGAAAACAGGGCAAGAAAAATTTAAAGTTTAAGATGAGGGAATATTAATGGATGTGTAACAAGTTTAGAAAGTTCTTGAGCTGCCTTAAAACTAATATATAAACTATATGTATCTTTGAGAGAGAAAGGAAATATGTATATCCTCTCCTTCATGAAAGTAGGAATGAAGAGAGTCCATAAAGTACTTAAGTGAAGTCCAGCTTTATATATATACAGATTAGCTTACCATCATGATGTTCTAAATTTTCTTTCCTATGTTCTAGAGAATTTACAAATGAAATAGATTAATTAGAGATATAGCTAGAGCCCAAATGATGGCACATTATATGTTATAATGTCATATTATAATGTGATAGCATGAAAATGACATAGCTCACCTGCATTTATACTTACAGTTCCAGCTGCTGTTTGAATGTCTTTTTGTGATCTCAAACTCAATATGTCCAGCTCTGCTTTCTTAATACTTCTGTCAATGGTAATGTTCTTAAAGTGTCCCTGCGTAGAAATCTTCTAGTTGTCTTTTACTCGTTCTTGTTTTTCATCTTTGACATTTAGTGTGTCATTAAATGTTGTCATTTTTGTTATTTCAGCTTTTGAATTGTCTCCTAATCCTTACTTCTGATACATAAATGAGCTTTGTAGCCACATCTACTTTAAAATCCTGGATTTGGCCAAAAAAAAAAAATGAAAGTGGCAGCTTTCCATACATTACAGAGGTTTAAGAAATGTGAAGCAGCTCATGGTCATATATTGCTGTGGTTCATCTCCATGGATTTACACAGATTTGGTTTACCACCAATCCTAGTGTAATTTTTAAAGACTCAGATAAGTATCTTTTAGACCAGCAACAAGGTAAATTTTCTTTTGCTCCTTTGGGTTTTACTCCCAAACAAGGCTATACAAGGTGAAATGTATAGCCTTGAATTCAGCAAGTAGAATTATCAATTTTCCCCAGTCACCATTTTTCTCTTTCAAAGCATTTCCTTCTCAACCAGTGTTCTTCAGCTAAGCTATAGAACACAGGAAGTAATATGTGTAGCTGTTTTCTTAAGATCCTGTAAAGAGTTTGCCATTCTATATTCAAAAAACAGAAGTTTATTCATTACACACAATGAATATAAATGCATTAAGGCTTAATTCTCTCCCAGAATTGAGAAAGATATAGTAATCCTGTCTTTTAAGTAGCTCAGTACTTTCTGAAGTCATTTGTTAATTAAAGACCCACTTGAAATTTAATGTTTGGAAATTCTTCATGTTGCCTTTTCTTTTCTTTCTTTTCTCTTTTTTTTTTTTTTTTTTTTTTTTGGATACCTAGAGTCCTAAATAGCCTGTGCTTACCATATGGTTTTAGGGCTTGAGATCATGAGACATACTTTTTTTTAAATAACCTCTTTATTTTTCTGAAAGAATCAGGTTTAATCAGCTTCTCACCATATTCTAAAAATGTTCATGCTTGGCAGTTATTAATATTTTGTTGGCTTTCTTGTACTGTTGAAGTAGACTTACTGAAGATCAATTTAACATACTGTTGAAAGTCTGGGGCTAGATTTGAATCCTAACCCTGGATTTGAAACCCAACCCTGTCCCTTATTAACTTTGTGACCTTAAGCAAGTTAACTTCTCTACACCTCATATTCCGTAAAATAGGAATGATACCACCTTTTGGGGTATCTTAAGGATTTAACAGCTTAATAGTACTTGGTGCAGTGCCTGATATGTGTAAGTACTCAATAAATATTGACTATATTATTATCAATATTTATCGTTATATTAAAGGTAAAGTTATTTTTTGTTTCAACTAACTCTTTCAGATATATTATCTGCTATATTTGTCACAGAGTAGAATATGTTTTACATCTAGTGATTAGCCACAGCCTGATTGAAACAAGTATTAGCTCCACTATCAACTTAACCTGACATCAGCACTTGTACCATTCCTGCCTTATTTCTGTTTCCTAGTCATTGTAAAGCATATAGAATATGAAATACGTGAACATTTAATGTCTTTCTTTTCGTTCTGCCAGGTGACTATCTTCTCCAGTTTTTCAATTGTCTTTTTCTCCAAAATAACTTTCCCATTTAGTGTCTGGATTAGTTATGCACATAAACACACCCCGAAGATGACTAGTAGGAATAGTGGTTTTTTATTATCAGTATTATATTGTCCTTCTATTCTATTATATGTCATATGCTACAAGCAATCACCAGTTTGTAAGTCGTCAAAGCACTTCCTCACAAAAAGTAACTTTATAAGTAGTGACTAGATTTCTAGACTAGTGTTCATATAACTCTTAATTAGCTGGTATACTATTAGTAACTGAATTGAGATTTAAATTGACATATATGGATTAATGTAGGAATCTGTCTACTAATTATAACATTATTTCTTAGGAAAATGAACTCTAACTTCTAACAGAATCCAGCCTACTTCAAGGCATTTTACCTGACCAATTCTGAGTGGCAATGGGATCTACATCCTGTTTTCTTCCTTTGACAGCTCAATCTTCCTTACAGTACTCATTATAGTGGAAGGTAAAGGGAAGAGGAAACTATAGAAATTGGGACAAGGACTTCCCCACAGCATCATCAGTCAATGTTTGTTGAAGGAGTATATGAATTGAATGTTTATATTAAAGATTTATGCCAGTATCATTAAATTTCAGTAAATTTTCTAAAGTGTGATATTATTAGTCCTAGACTACTTCTTGCTGCCTCTTCCTAGTAAATGATGATTTTTCTGAATGATTCTTTAATCATTTATTAAGTGCTACTTATTAAATACCCCCTGTATCCTTCATATCTTATAAACAAGATATAGATCTTTGAGTCAGCAGAGCAAAGTTAAACAGATATATGACTGACTGTGAGTTAAAAGAAGTAATGATTTCTACTGCCAGGTCTGTGTCTGATTTAATCAGACGTGGTGAGCTATAATTGCATTTCTCTTTGCCACAGTTTACCCATCTCTAAAATTTGAATAAACTATACCTCTATGTTCCTCGGAAGGGATATTCTGATGAAATTTCAGAAACTGGAAGGGAGTCATGACAAAGCTAATTCATAATGAATGTAAAAACAGAATTTTTCAGGTACAATATGAAAGGGATTATATCTTGTTATCCTGTGTGCATTTTATTTTTTACATGAAAATTCAGTCAGAGAGCCAAATATGTATAGAAAACATACTCTGAGCTTAAAAGACCATAATGGTTGGAATGTGCTGTGTGAATGTAAAACTTGTAATTGATCTTGTTTTGTTATTTTTTCCTTGGTTGTTTATACTTTCAGTTTTGCTGAAACTACCAGTAGGTCATAATAAGTCAGCAAGCATTTATTTAACATCTATACATGCTACAGAGTAGATATTGCCATATTATGCCTATAGAGAATGTTGCAGAAATTAAATATGGGGCCTTAATGATTTTACAAATTGAAATATTGTCCATTTTTTAAAAATCATAATCTATGAATTCAGGCTATGTTGTTCTAAAATATGACTAGAGGAAATGTCTTTGGCTTTGAAAACTAAACGTCTTTACTAATTGGTTCAAAAAAGTCTGTAGGAAAATCAACATTCTTGAGTCCTGTGTTCACAGAATAGTCATGAGGGAGTTATTTTAAATTTCACCAAATTATTGTTAAGTCACAAAGAAAGAATTTGGTAAAGGCAGATTTTCCTAGAATAGACTTGAGTTTTTGGAGTCTTATTACATAACTTTAAAATGCCATAGTATCTATTTCTTTAGGCCACATTTTTATCTATCAGAGATGGTGTCAGGTTGGTAGTAAGGCTTATTTAATTAATTTGCTAAGTTCAGACATCTTGGAAAGGAGAGATAAAGGCAAGGCATGACATTACTCTTTATAAACATGACTTACTGGAAGAGAATGCAAATTTTCATCCTTTAAATCCTTTAATCAGCTTTATTGAGTTATCTGATATATTTGGGTGATATAGGAGACTGAAAGAAAGAGGAGCTCAGGATGCATTATAGGACAGAATGATTAGCATATGCACAGCAAAAGTAGTTTGTGAAAGGGAATTTGGTCTTTTTTTTTTTTTTCATTCACTAAGTTGAATTTAAGGGCATATTTTGAGTCTTATGGAATCCATTTTAAACATCGTGATAGCATTTCCCTTGCACTTTTAGCCACTTAATCATATGAATAAGTGCTTGCTACCCTTTACAGTTGCAGCTGTCATTCTCCAAAGTAGATTCATCCACAATATTTACAGTCTTAACTCCTAAATCTATTATATTTATTTAAGATTTTTTAATAGTATTCTTTCACCTTCAGGCAGCACCTCCCTGTGAAAGGATTTACATTTTCATTCTCATTTTTAACAAGAATTATACAGCTAAGATTTATAGAGAACTTGAGCGCTTTTTCTACAATGTATTCCATAATCAGAAATAGGCTAAATTAGAAATAGAAATGGAGAATATATGGTGATATCCTTTCCATTAGCTTTGAAAAATTCAACTTGTCTAGTCACATGTATATGATGTCAGAGTGTTTTATAAGTATGCCTGATTTATCATACTGACTTGCTTCTTTTTAACTTAAATATCTTGGGAACACAGACTCGTGTTTCATTTTTCGATGACTTATTTTATGTCCATGAATAAATGTCAATGCATTGGTTGATAAGTTGAAGTCACCTATACCCTTTGAATATATGTGCTTGCATCACTTTCAAATCTACCTTTTAAAGTGAATTTGACTTAATTTCCATGTGACTTTTATTACTAGAGAAAGCAAATAATTATGAAACACAGTAAGGGTTATTCTCTAAAATAATTTTATTTTACAACAAAACAGTTGGATATGGATTTTACCTAGAAAGACTAATATTATATATATAATATGTGTATTATATTTCTCCCTTGGAATTGACAAGGGAGAAAAAGTAGGTATATTGGTACTCAAGTGTTTTGTATTTTAAGAGGAAAAGAAGAGTAAAAAAGAGGCAGTGGAAAAAAGAGAAGGGAAGGAAGGAGAAAATAAAAAAGGAAGAAAGAAAACTACCGTAGTTTTTCATTTCTTTTTTGACATCAGTATTTAAACAATAGGTCACTTGTTCTAACTTTCCCATTTTACATAGTTGCAGAGCATAAGCAGCAACTTACAGAACAAAGGTGAATTCAGAAAGACTTTAAACATATTTTTGGATTAATGTTTCATGAAACCGTGAATGGAATTCAGATTCATGTGGTCTTTTTGTAGCCATAGTTTTCAATTATATTAGCAATTTTCCTTGTCCTATTTCTGTCTGCCTCAGGATACGAAAAAAAGGATCTATTTTCGAAATTTTGTTCATACCATTCTGCACCTAGTATTGCCTGGAGTCATGAAAACCCAGCTTGCTGCTATTTTTTCTCTTTGTCAACTTGCTGCTATACCAGCACACAGCAATTAAATCTAATTCTGTTTGGGCTACCATGCTTAAATGTTCTTGTTGAGAAGCGTGGCATGAACTAATGCATGACTCTGAAAAGGCTGCTGTGTCCGTCTGCACTGAAGAAAAAATTCCATAGCAATCTAGCCCCTTTGGATTTAATATTGAAGCTTTAGATTAATGGTGAACTTCTGTGTAATGCTTGACAAAGAAGGGAAGTCCCTAGAAATGAAAGGGTGAACTGAGGTAAAAATGGTCTTCAGTCAGATGCTGCTAAATTAATCACTAGTAATCATCAATTGTGGAGGTTAGGAGTCCCTTCAAAGAATGCACTTGGGTGGAAGAGTAGGAAAGAGAAAAAAGGTTGCCATTGAGACCTGAAAGAGATTATATGAGGAAATGTTGAGTCAGTCTTCATGTGTGTGCTGTCTCAAATATTTGGCTCAGAGTCTGAAATATTTTGGGTCAAATTAAGACTGATTTTAATTGTCTTACTATACAATTTCACAGCCTAATCATCCAGCATAAAATATATCAAAAATGACTTAACTCCCTCGTATCCATGACAATTCCAAACTGTTTTTAATAAACTTTATAATTGCCTCCAAAATTTTATGTTTATTAGGAACACTGGTTTGATGTTTAAATAATCAGCATCCTTCATTAATTCCATTAAGCATTCATCTTACTTTAATGTATACAATTTTTACTTGGTAGAAAATAAACCAGATGTTATTTTTCCAAGTGGAAACAAATCTTTTTTTCCTTTTACATTACAGTTTCACCTTGAAAATATAGGAAGTAAATAAATGATCCCAAAATTTGGCATTTATTTTTCTAAATCATGTTTCTGGGCTATGAGTTACTAAGTTTTGCTTAATTTATTAATGTAAATACACTAATTGAACCAGACAACTGTCAGTTCCTCCAACCTTTGATATGTGGGCTGATGAAATATAAATAAACAAAAAATGTTGTGTGACCAGCAGCTCTGGATCATCTAAATGACATCCTTTAGTTCATTTCCCTTTCCACATACCAAGTTTATCTATAACTTCACCAATGTATTAGTTTTAGAGCCATGCAGCACAATTCAAGAGTTCAAAGGGAAAATCAAAATGTTATTCATTCAACTTCAACTGCTACCATATGGCAAAGGTCTCTGTCATTAGCCATTCTTACTATTACAGATCAGTGACAGTAGCATTTCTAAAGCGCTCTTGTGCATGTTAAGTAACACTCTTTCAGTCAACCTATGTCATGCACTGCTTTCACTTGCAATTACCTAACTTTCGGACATAACTGATCTCTATTTCTGATCTGAAATGTTCCCCAGCTAGAGTTATCTACCTGGCTTTTGCTTTATAGAGTCGTATGTCCTGGTAGCTGCAAATTAATGATGAATGGAAAAGAGGGAGGGGTGATGGAAGAGAGAGAAGGGAGGGATGGAGAAAATAAAAAAGGGAGGAGGGAAACTAGACATCATTTTTCATTCCTTTTTTACTTCAGCATTTAAAGGATAGGTCACTTGTTCTAACTTTCCCATTTTAAGTAGTTGCAGAGCATAAGCAGCAGTTTATAGAACAAAGGTGAGGTAGTAAAGGCAGTCATACTATGTATGTGCTAGAGGGAGTCATACTATGTCATTTGCTTTAAAAGCTGTGTCTGAAATCACTTTGGCTTCCTTTTAAACATCCCACCTGCAAGGAGGAAATATTTGCAACTGCTCTTAAGATTAGTCTACCAGGCATGGTGGCTCATGTAATACCAGCACTTTGGGAGGCCGAGGTGGGTGGATCACGAGGTCAGGAGTTGAAGACCAGCCTGACCAACATGGTGAAACCCCACCTCTACTAAAAATATACACAAAAAAATTAGCTGGGTGTGGTGGTGCATGCCTGTAATCCCAGCTACTCAGGAGGCTGAGGCAAGAGAATTGCTTGAACGCGGGAGGCGGAGGTTGCAGTGAGCCAGGATCACTCCACTGCACTCCAGCCTGGGCAAAAGAGTGAGACACCGTCTTAAAAAAAAAGAAGATTAGTCATGATGTGGGTCAAAATACCTGTCTTTTCTCTTACACATCTTTATTTATTTATTTATTTATTTATTTAAGACAGGATTTCTTTCTGTCACCCAGCCTGGAGTACAGTGACGCAGTCTTGGCTCACTGCAACCTCCGCCTTCTGGGTTCAAGCGATCCTCCCACCTCAGCTTCCCAGGTAGCTGGGACTACAAGTGCATGCCCCTATGCCCAGCTAATTTTTGTGTTTTTAGTAGAGACAGGGTTTTTGGGCTTAAGCAATCCTCTCACCTCAGCCTCCCAAAGTGCTGGGATTACAGGTGTTAGCTACTGCACCCAGCCCTTTTTAAATTTTATAAGCTATGCCTTTTGATTACTGCCTATTAACTTAAAAGACAATTCCAGATCAGGGGTTATGTTTGTGCTTTTACAGTCTGCTTTATGTTTTGAAGGTTGAAGTAAAAAATATGAAGAGAAAAAAATGTGAAGAGAAGAATAATCTAAGAATCCCTGTCCCATTACTTATTACCTCATTTACATTAATGCACTTTCTCACTGCAGTTTCTTACACTTTATTTTTTCTTGTGCTTCTTTTTTCTTTCCTTGTGTGTTTGTCTTTTTTGTTAGAAATCACCTGTCTCTTCATTTCTAGCTATTTCTTTTCCTTTCCTTTTTCAATGAATAATAACCCATTTTAGCCACTGAGAAAGAGTATGAACCTTAATAATTGTTATTAATTACTGTGTTTCAGTGTGCTTCAAAGGAACAAAATGGGCGTGGCATAGCTGCTTTTATGTTCTGGTACACTGAGCCTAAATTCTAGGGAAGTAGCTCACAGGAATATAGGAAAGGTAACCTGGGTGAAACTAACATAAATAAATTAGATACAATATTTCTAACTGTAAAAATTCTATGCATCCTATAATGACCCTGTCAAAAGACTATTTATAAACAGAATATGCCTTTTTCAGCTTGAGTTAAAACATAACGTTAATGGGTCTAGGGTTACAGACTTGTGAATCTAGTTAGCTTCACAGCTGTTCTATGATAGACTGTAAACTGATCCCAAATGTCTTATTGTAGATGTGTATGCATGGGGAAGGACTGAGGAACAATGCATTGATGGCTCAAAATAAATCTATAAACAATTGAATAAAACTGGTTTGAACAAATAGCAAAATGGTCTGTCTATATTATACTAAAAGGTTTGAATTCTACAATTTTTTAATCAAATGGCATTTTCAATTAGAGTTTCAGGGGGGTTTTGTTTGTTTCATTTTTGTTTTTGTTTTTTTAGACGCCCAGGTTGGAGTGCAGTGGTATGATCTCAGCTCACTGCAACCTCCACCTCCCAGGTTCAAGCAGTTCTCCTGCCTCAGCCTCCCAAGTAGCTGAGATTATAGGCGCACACAACTGCGCCTTGCTGATTTTTGTATTTTTGATAGAGATGGGGTTTCACCATGTTGGCCAGCCTGGTCTCGAACTCCTGACCTCGGGTGACTTGCCTGCCTCGGCCTCCCAAAGTGCTGGGATTACAGGCATGAGCCACCACACCCAGCCGTGTTTTTCTTTTAGATAACTTTTGTATTGTTTTTCATACATTCAGTAAAGAATATAGATAAGCAAAGATAAAATTAAAATTACCCTTGAGCTCCTCCCATGTTAACTGCTATTAACTTTTATCAGAAAGAAATAATAGGAATGGTGAATTGAAGAAGAGAGAAGAGAAGAGAAAGTAGGGAGTTCTACAGATAATATAGAGTAAGTTAAGAATAGGCCGGGCGCGCTGGCTCACTACTGTAATCCCAGCACTTTGGGAGGCCGAGGCGGGCAGATTACGAGGTCAGGAGATAGAGACCATCCTGGCTAAGACGGTGAAACCCAATCTCTACTAAAAAAAAATACAAAAAATTAGCCGGGCGTGGTGGCTGGCTCCTGTAGTCCCAGCTACGCGGGAGGGTGAGGCAGAAGAATGGCGTGAACCCGGGAGGTGGAGCTTGCAGCGAGCCGAGAAGGCGCCACCGCACTCCAGCCTGGGCAACAGAGCAAGACTGCCTCAAAAAAGAAAGAAAGGCCAGCGCGGTGGCTCAAGCCTGTAATCCCAGCACTTTGGGAGGCCGAGACGGGTGGATCACGAGGTCACGAGATCCAGACCATCCTGGCTAACACGGTGAAACCCTGTCTCTACAAAAATATACAAAAAACTAGCCGGGCGAGGTGGCGGGCGCCTGTGGTTCCAGCTACTCGGGAGGCTGAGGCTGGAGAATGGTGGGAACCCGGGAGGCGGAGCTTGCAGTGAGCTGAGATCCGGCCACTGCACTCCAGCCTGGGCGACAGAGCAAGACTCCGTCTCAACAAAAAAAAAAAAAGAGAGAGAGAGAGAAAGAGAGAATAAAGAAACATATGTAAAACAAAGAAATACCATATAAAAATTTCCTACATGGAAAAGTTTTTTAAATTTTTCCAAGTAGGAATTTTTTAAAACATGTGGAATGTAAGAGTTGGAAAGCTCTGATGGATGAGTTTCTGCAGAGTTTGATACAATTATATTGCCCATGTGATAACTGAGCAATGCAAGGCACAACAAAGCCACCTGAAGCAACCCCAGGAAGGAAGCAAATTCGTCAATGGTGAAACTGTCTAGGACGGTGGTTAGAATTTAATAGCATTCTCAGTTCAATAAATACTTATGAAGGAAAAAAATAATGAAAAATATATATGGGTTGAAAACATTGGCATTGTTTGTTCTTAGGATAAAGAGTGAAAACGGGTATTTAGATGATGTCAAATTCTAAATTTGAGAAATCCAAGCTAAAGCATTTTGGGGTATTGAAAGCCTAATGTAAATGTCCTTTGGAAAATTAGTTGGTTTTTTTTTTATAGTTCCCATTATTTAATGAAATGTTTCAAATATTGTATATAGTAAACAACAGATAATATAACAAACACCCATCTGGTAACCATTTAGATTTAGCGAATTTTAATGTTTTACTATGATGTATTCAGATCTTTTGATATATTTTTAGGACACTGAACAACTGTGACAAAGTTCAAATTTCCTTTGCATAGAATTCTCATATAAGAACAAAATAGATAGAATATTAAGGGCCTGGCACAGTGGCTTATGCCTGTAATCGCAACACTTTGGTGGGCCAAGGCAGAAGGATCACTTGAGCCCAAGAGTTTGAGACCAGCCTGGACAACATAGGGAGACCCCTCCTCTACAAAAAAAAAAAAAAAAAAATTATCTTGGGGTGATGTCACACGCCTGTGGTACCAAGCTACTTGGGAGGCTGAGGTGGGAGGATCACTTGAGTCCAGGCGGTTGAGGCTGCAGTGAGCTATGATGGCACCACTGCACCATAGCCTGGACAATAGAGTGAAACCCTGTCTCAGAAAAAAAAAAAAAGGGGGGGGGAAATTAGGATTGCATTCTTTCCACATATGTGGCATATGTTGGCCTGGCATTTGAATAATGCTGTATTTCCCAGGATCCTTTGTACTCCTATTTCTCTCTTTCTGCTTATATTTATTTTTAAGTAACCTACTGGTTTGTAGTATAACTTTAATGATTTTCAGTACGTGCTGCAAAGATAGAATACATGGACCCACTAAATAAGTGTGTATGTGTGTGTAGTGTATATAAATACACAGATTATATAATATATATTTGATCATTTCTGTTTGTTGTGCTCAGATTACAATAAAATAAACTGGTCAGAAACAGGCAAGATGTCTCAGAACTACTCTGGCTAATCCTAACTAAACCGCTGTGTACATCTATACTAGAAATATATAGGAAATCAAAAGGAACCAAACTGGAATGCAAATGAAACAAAAATCACTAACACTGAACGAAAGCACCTCCTGGCATTATCAATAACATTGTTCTGTCCCAAATGAAACTTCATGTGCTTTGGACATGGAGGTTAATGATTGCTTAAAAAAAAAAAACTTTATAGTTAAGTTTTCTCTAGTTTGATGGTTATTATATTCCATGTGATGCATCTTTCCATAAATTTTGAGAATGCCTCAACACTTATAGATACAAATCTAACTGTGAAGAGAATGCTAACAAGTGTAGTAGCTATCGTGGATCAATAACATAATGATATCATAGCTTTAATGCATAAGTTTATTTATGCTAAAACGTCAATAAACAACAAAAATTGTATTCTGTCTTTTAAGAGGTGCCTTCATTGACTTTTATGAAATAGCAGATTTTTTTCCCAAAAGGCACTTTTGTATCCCACGTTGCTGGAACCCTAAGTCTGAACACCTGTGTGTCTTTTTATTACTCATCTTTGGCCCTTCTGACCAATTACAACAGTCTTCTTTGATATGGAAGAGGTTACAAATAGTTCCAGGCTAGGAGGGATTGAGGAGAGTAATTTCAGTCTGTATCATAGTCATTATAGCCATTATTATTGTCACTTTCATTATTATCAGAATAACATATATTTGTCCTTTATACAATGTTGGGTATAGTAACAAATGCTCTACATGCATTAGCTTATTTTAGTCTCACAATAATCCTATGAGGTGGAAACTCAACAAAACATTTGAGCTTTTGCACACCTCTAGCTGTTTCCTCAGCCTGGAAAGTTCTTCCCCATGATCTTCATCTGGCTGTCTCAAATCTTAACTAAAATGATACTTACTTGGAGAAGTCTTCCTTGCTTACTCTGTCTAAAATAGCTATACCTTATCACTACTTATTTTTTTATTCCATTACTATATTTTATTTTCTTTATAGCAGTAACTGCTTTCTGAAACTATCTTATTTATGTACTTATTAGTTTAGGTGCTTATCATCTGTCTACTACTATTAGAATGTAAATTCCAAGATAGCAAGGTCTTTGTCAATTTTGTTCATGTTTTACCTCCAGCACCTAGACAAGAGCCTGGCATTGGCTCTGGGCAACTGAGCTTAGCTCAACACATATTCTTTATTATTATTGTTGTTGTTCATTTCTTTTTTCCACATATTTGTTCAATAAATGAATAGTATTATCTTGATTTTTGTAGATGTGTAAACTAAGACTTGAAATAATTTAGTCAAGGTTATTTAGCTAGCCTAACTTCCTATGTTTTGTCTGTGGAAAAGAGGATTCGCTACATACACAAGTCTCTAGCTTTAGCCGATCTAATTAGTGCATGTCTCTGGACCTGCAGGTGTAGGGCTTATGTTAAGAAAAAACTTTATATACATCTGAAATAATCCTACCTATATTGCTCATCCTGAAAATGAGTTATATATTATTAAACTGTATTTGTTAACTATTACTTGGTTAGATCATGAGAAGCTTGATAAGCAATATAATGCATGCCATACATAGCTGTAATACTAGGCATCAGAATGCCTAGTTCTTATCTATTTCTTGAAGAAACTTTTCTACACACTTTCTAAGCTGTTGCCACTTTACTAATGCAGTATAGACATATATTTGTACATCTTTCGTGTGCCTTATGCATGCTAGTTAAGCATTTAGAAAAATAAAGTCACAACTTTTTCAATCAATACTAAAATATGATTTAGAAAGGAAAACAATACAGCCACACTGAAATGAGTAAAACATTAGGGTTTTTTTTAATGAACAAATAGGTGATAGGACACAGCATTTAAGAATGAAAACTAAGAATATTAAATCTAATTAAAAATTCAGCATTTCAAACTTCATGCTTAATGAAAACAAATGTAACTTTCTTCCAGAAGTGCCAGAAAGTGCGTAATAATTACACATGCTCAATAATTCAAGTTTTTATATTATTGACTGTATCTATTCCTTGGCCTCTATTTTTTATCATTAATATTTTCTGAAAACTTCCTGTTCACATACTTACCTGAATTAATCTTACTTGATCTTACTTTTGAGAACTGTCAAAATCACACAAGTGCAAAACAAAAAAAAATCAACATTTCTTATTACAGGTCTAGTATATCATCCAAACAAAAGGATGATAGTAGGAACAACGATCTAGTAATAGCTAACAATATATACTGTTAACTCTGAGCTAAACACTCTCTATGCAAGCACTTTACATATATCTCTAAGCAAGGACTTTACATGTATTCTTATTTTCTTTACAAATATTCTATGAGATAGATGTTATTATTATCTTCATTTTATATGTGAGGTTATGACTTATACAGTGTTATACAGCTAATAATGATAGAGCCAAAATTCAAATCTAGACAGTTTGTTTCCAGAATGCTACTCCCCAAAGTTTCTTTTGTGATACCATTCTCCGTCACTCCTACGTTCAAATCCCTATTCTCAGTGGTTCTCATCGCTAAGAGAAATAGTCAAGAGCAAAGAGGCCATGAAAATGCAAGGTGTGATTAGGAATGCAATGATTGTGATTGTTAGCTTAGAAAGGTAGAGTGATTGATAGTGTACAAATATTTAAGTTTGGACGTCAAGAGAACCAAGTTCTATTACTACTTTGCTGTATGACCTAAAACCAGCAATAATTCCGGCCTTCTAACCTTTAGAATGAAGAGTAATTACTCTGTAAAATATTCAGTTATTCATCTTAAGATTGGGAAATAATGAATAATCTGAAATTCCTCTTAGCCAAAAATACTTCATTTAGCTTTGTAATACATTATATAATTTGGGTAGTAATTTTTCTTCATATTTATGATCAACATTAAAATTTTCAGAACAAGCACCAAACCAAAATTATTGTTGGTACCAAGAGGAGACCAGCCTGGGATTTGCAAAGTTTCCAGAGGTCACTGAGCATGGTTCAACTTGGAATTAAAGCTTTATATAGGATATACATTAAGAACATTTAACATTGATGATTAAATTCATATTTTCTTGAGTCATGGTGATAACCAGTTCTAAAGAATAGAAAGTGTGTTCTACATATTTTAATATTTTCTTTAAGAACAAATAAGGAACTCACCAAGTTACCTATAAAGAAGTGTAAACAAGCTTTGATTTTCAGTGGTAATTATAATTAACATCACCAGCTATATAACCTGACACACTTCCAACTTAAGAATGGATCAATACTGGAAAGGAAGTATTTTTCACATTAACCTGGAACTTAGGAAAGTTCAGTGGAATTTAACAATGAAAATTTATATAACAGTGGGAAAACATTTAAGAATGTTCCCCTGGAAAAGATTTATAAAATTGTTTTGCTTATAAATATTGTCTGTTTGCCGGCATACTCTTATGTTATATGTAGATTTTTAAAAATAGCAGGCTGGACCCTGTGGCTCAAGCCTGTAATCCCAGCACTTTGGGAGGCTGAGGCAGGCAGATCATGAGGTCAGGAGTTCAAGACCAGCCTAGCTAACATGGTGATACACCATCTCTACTGAAAATACAAAAATTAGCCGGGTGTGGTGGTGCACGCCTGTAGTCCCAGCTACTCGGGAGGCTGAGGTAGGAGAGTTGCTTGAACCCAGGAAGTGGAGGTTGCAGTGAGCCAAGATCATGCCACTCCACTCGAGCCTGGGTGACAGAGCAAGACTCCATCTCTGGGAAAAAAATAAAAATAAAAAATAACATTGCTACTCTCTATCAGTGAGCAATAAATGACTGAAAATTCAAAGAATAAATGGTTATGGTTACATACACACGTGTGTCTGTTTTTATGTGTGTATGTGTGCGTGTATGGAAGTTTACCTTTGATTAGAGGTTTTTAAATGTGATTACTGTTAAATGATTAGTTCATCTGAACTAATGGGAAAGGCGCAGCTGAAGCAGAATTTTTTTTAACCCTGAGGATTTAATAACTTTTTTAAGCAACAGTGTTCCTTTTTTGTTTCTTGTTTTGGTCTATTAAATGGGCATTTGTTTAATTCAGTGACCAATTTTATATAATTTTCTTAAAAAAAAGGATACCTTTTATATATGATTTGATAAAAGACAGCAAATAGAGGTGGGAAAGATTTCATATAGCTATAATATTCTGCAGATAAAAGGAGGGTTGGAAATTATCTGGCTCAGAGGCTTTTAACCTTTTTTCTGCCATGGATCCATGTGGTAGTTGGTCAAAGGCTACAGATACTTTTTTCATAAAAATGTTTTTAAGTGTATAAAATAAAATATATAACATTAGAAAACGAATTCAAATCATGGTCAAAATAACTCTTAAAACAAACTGTGATATAATAATAAATGCCTGTTTTTAAATGTATTAACAAACTAGGAGCAGGTCTAATGACTACTATAATTTGAAATCATGATAAACGTAAAAAGATATTTACAACCATTGAAGTAAGAGGTTCTGTTAATATTACTGTGATTTGTTGCCTGTGCTCATAATGAAAGAAGATAATAAATATTAATTAGATTTTTAAATATAAAGATTGTAATTTCATTTCTCTGTCCCAGTGAATGGACCTTTTACCCACAAGATTCTCTCAAGGGACCCATTGACCTGAGTTAAAACCCCTGGAAACATCCATATTTTGCAGATCAGAAAACTAAGACCCATAGAGAGGAGACAACTTTACTAAAATCATACAACACAGAATTAGATTAATCCTAGCAGAGCTAATCTCATACCTTTACTCAGACTTTTTCTGTAGCTTTAGTCTGGAAGTTGGCAATTCGTCTATTATTTGTCACTGATTCCTAGCATGATTTGTAGCAAATTCTTTTTTCTTATCGTGCCTCAGATTCTACCTATATAAAATATATGTGACTTGAAATATTCATAAAGACAGTAACAGCTTCAATTTCTATTTTATTTTTACTTACAGTAGTTTTCACTTTCACTTACACTATCCTACTTAATTTTCCCCGTATTATGGATAAGGAAATTAAAGCTCTAAATGTTAAATGTCACATCCAAGGTTACACAGCTAGGAAGAGGAAAATCCAGTACTGGAAATCATACCATGGGACTCCAAAGGACATCCTCTTTATCATGCTGCCTTTCGTGCCATAAATAAGCCAGAACTCTTTGAGTTCTTCAGTTGAATATGTGCTGCGATATTATAAATCTAATTAAACACATAAGAGCTATTATTAAACTCAAGTGAGCCAAATACTTGTATCCTAATTTATTCCAATAAAGTGATGCATGAATGGAACCATGGAAGAAAACTTTTCTAGAACAATTATCCACTTGTGTTTAAGAATAAGAGAAAGAAATAGAATATAAGAGTCTAAGATTGTAGAGTTATTGGCTTAATGTTATTTAAATCAAACTTTTGCTTCTGTTTCAGGGTAGGCTAAAGAGGCAAGTAATCTGAGTAAATGGGTCCCTTTTTCTCCCTCCTCTTAATCTTATGAGTAGATGATACTCAAAGAAGTTCATTATTTCAGAGACTCATTACTCTTAAATAAATTTAATATGGTAGAAAAACTAAAGTCAGAATAAGCCATGATGCATCAAAAATTTCTATAATCTCTGTCATTATAGTGACCAGACCATGTAAGATATTAAACATCCTGCTCTCTTAGGAAATAAGAAATCTTCTTAACCTAACCTGAAACCCTTGGTATAGAAAACTTTTACTGGACTCCAAATGTCACTATGTTATTAACCTTAAATAATATTAATTTCTAAATTCTTGAGATCATTCTGTAGGATACCTGGATATCTCTTAACTATAATCCACATACTTCTCATATTATCTGTCAATACTATCAGGCCCAAATAAGTAAAAATTCTTTGTAAGCTGATAAAACAGGTACAGGAATGGCTGTGATCATACTTACACTATTAAAAATAAATTTTAGTCTGCTAAGATTGAAAAGAAAAATAATTACTACAAAATAAACATTCAGATTTAGCAAATGTTTCCTCTGTACAAAGCCGTGTATTTAATGTAGTGGGAAATAGAAAGAAGATAAAGTCATGATCCTTTTCATCTAAGAACCTACAGTCTACTTGGGGACTCATATCAGTAATTGGAATATGAGTAACTATTAACCCATATTCTATATTATAAACTTCTATAAGTCCTATATTAGAAGTTCATATAAGATGCCTTGAGAATCTAGGCAAATCTCAACCTAGATTGTAGTGTTGGTTGCACAGCCATATAACTTTATTAAAAGTCATCAAACTTTTAATACTTTTATACTTAATATGAATGAGTTTTATGGTAGGTAAATTATATCTCAACACTGCTAAAAGAGTTTAGAGAAAGAAGAAATTATTTCTGATTGAGGAACTTGGGAATTTTTTCTTAATGGCTGGTGTAATCTAAGCTGGATCTTAAAGGACAAGTAGTATCTGCATCAGAAAATAAGCAACAGTGTATTCCAGAGAAAGGCAACAGCTTGTCTCAAATCTAAAAGCTAAAGAATACAAGGTAGTTTCTAGAGGAGCTGGTTGAGACTTTGCTCCATGCCGTAGATTATATGACTTGCATGCCTACCGTGCATATGGACATATGGCTATGACATTTCCAAAATTTTCTGGCCTATCCCTACTGAGAAACATATAACTGTACATAGAATTTTCTCCCTCTCTTTGGGTTAGAAACAAGAGCTTGCCTACATTATAATGAGGAGGGTGTGTAATCACAGATTTATTTTATAGCTGTCAGTGGCACCACTGATCATAACAACTACTGATATTTATTTTCATTTTTATAGCTTAAAATCACTGATAAATGCATTATCTCCTTTGAGCCACAGTCTTTATTTTTCATGTGAGGAAACTGAGATTATGGGAGGGCCCAGAGCCTAAAATACCAAAGCCACATTAAAGGGAAAGTCAAGATATTCTGGCCTGCTAAGAATAAAAGGAGGGAGAGAAAATGAGTACGTGATCATTGAACAGTTTAGACATCTGGTAACTAAATTGGGATGTACACATAAATCAAAGTTCATCTCACACAAAAAGAATAAAATGGATAATAATATGAAAGCAAAATTGAATTTTTTTCTGAAGAGCTGAAATAACCCTATTATTGACAGGAATAGCCCTTGTTAAATACCTTGTATTGATAATAGAGAAGAGTGCTTAGGAAACAGTTTCTAAATAGCTTTTTTGTTGTTTGCTTTTTTAACAATGTAAAAAGATTAAAATTTAAATTGTGTCTTTCCAAAACAGAGGACTTCTCAGATTATGTAAGTAAGCAGCTAAACAGAAACTTAATTTCTAATTTAAAATGTGGTTAGTGGCCAGTAAAGTCATGTTTAAAATGGAAAGGTAGTTTTCCTAATGTCCGTCAAAGAAGATGACTTATTTTGTTCTTCACTTTGACCCCATCTGACCAAGTGCTCAGAATTTTTCAATATGAGCCATACTGTATACCATTTACAAGAAAAAGGAATACAAATTAGCCTGGTGAGCAGCAAAATAGGCAATCTTTTTGAAATCTGATTTGTGTTAACCTGCAATCAAATGTAATTTCCATTTTAATACTTATACATTCTTATATTGTTACGAACCTATTCTTAACACGGGTTTTATTTTCTTTGTTTCTCTCCTCCCTCACTTCTGTGAAATGCAGAAGGGAAAGGATATTTGTTATTCACACATTTGTACCCCTACTAACTAGTGTTACAGTACATCTGGCTTCCACTGGAGAGCCCCTGACATCGCAGGGAACGGTGATCAAAATTCCACACACTAGCTTCAAGCTGGGGGCTCGTAGCTACCGCAGCATTGAAAGGGAATCTTTTCCTGGCTTCTTTAAAATAAGCATGGTGATGGGATGGTCTAAGGGAAGAACACCTCTCAAATCATATGACCACTGCTATGCTTTCGTGTGTCCTGCTTTCTTCATAACAGCTTGGCACTACATTCTTTCCCCTGTATCTTAGTGGGCCTGTGTGTGTACAAGTTGGGTGGAGGGTGGGGAGGTAAATGGATGGTTATATATTATGCATGCATCTTTCACTGTTAAAGCAATGTGCCTTCCCTTATATGTCACAAATTATGGTCACAGATTAAATCTTCTGTGTCCTGAGAGATTGGGCCATCTCTCTCTTTTTGGCGTGAGATTCATGTGTTTGGGTGTGTTTTGATGTTTACACCCTCAATTGTTCTTCATGTTGCATTTAACGTAAGTTGAAATGTTCTCCCATAAGAGTTAGCTTTTCATGTTGGGCTGAAAAAGTCTTCATTTCTGTGTAGCAATTCATGTTATTATAACCTATGGCTTTCAATTGTACCTCCCATAATGAAGAGCTGACTTTAAACACTGTGCTATTCTTGTTATGACCTAAGCATAAGGTAAGTGATTTCTCTAACTGTATCTAAAGATTCTTGTTGTTTGTTAAAATTTCCTCAGCTTTTTTTAAGGCATTTTCACTTTTGTTCCTTACATTTATTATGTGCTCTCCCTTCTGTTTTTCTGTTTCATATTTTAAGATTTCCTAATGAATGATGTGATCTTCAGCAAAAATTATATTACACATGTAAACACATGTTGAAATGAGTTATTTGATGTCTCAAACAATCTTGATTAGTAAATGAATACCGTATGTTTTCATTCAGTCCCTCATGTTTTTCATTTTCTCCATTGATTTTAATATAATATGCTGTTTCTACATGTTATTTTAGTTTTGATTCCAGTTGAAAGGGGAATTGTCAATACTGTAAAGTCAGATGTTAACTAAAGTAAAATAACATGATCCAATAGAATAAAGTAGAAGGTAATCAGATGCCTTACCTTTTATTTCTAATCCCTGACAAATTTAATGTTAGGCCAAGATCTGTTTTATTTTGCTTTCCAGGCTTTCCTTTTTTTCCCATTGAATAAAGCCAGAGTAACATGAAGAAAAAAACAAGAAGCCATAAAACTTGAGACAGATCTGTGTTACCTTCTTTATAGTCCATATGTATAAGAACAATAGTTGTTTCTCAAGTTTATCGTTTCAAGTGTATGCCATTACATTGTGAGTTAAGTAAAATTTTCATTTTTGAAATTGTATAAAATTAAGTACATATTATAAAGAGGACTAGTTTCATGGTGCAAGAGAAAAAGTTATTTGCTCCATGCATAAGTAATAAACAACATTTTTAAATTTTTGTTTTCTTCAGTGGTGTATAGGTTGATTGACTGATTGATTTATACACACACACATACTCAAGATCACTAAAGAAATTCTTATTATCATTGATATTAAAGTGATTCTCCCCAAATCTGGTTCAAATAGCCAATGTAATATAAATGGGAAAGTATTTATTATACTGATGTTGGCAATTTATGAACCTTGATAAACGCTCAGAGTCAGGGAATTGAATTGTTTTCGTCATCCAAATTTTTCCACCAAAGCTGTTTGAAATATATAGTTCTAAACTGAGGTGCCACAAAGCAACACTTGGGTTTCTTTATTCAATTCATGTTATGAATGATTTTTGTTATTAATTTTTTAAGTTACCTAGGGAATGGGAGAGGGTATTTTGTTGTTGTTTTGGTTTGGTTTGGGTTTTTTTGGTAAAACCAACTAGTTCTTCACCATTTTCATTATATACATTAGAAAATGTATATAAGAGGCATTATATAAATCTGTTGGAACATTTTATGAGACAATTTGAACTACTCATCTGAACTGCTCTGTTCATTGTAAATCTCTTGTTTCTATCCATACACTAGCTCCACTCTAGATTGGAAGGGCTTAAAGATGAACTCTGGAGGAATAGAGGCTACGACTTAAGAGTAACTATTACTTGATCAAAGGAGCCACTTTCCATTCGCAAACATTGCTTTGCGCTATGGATTTGGGCTCCTTCTGTTTCTACATCTTGTTGAAGACTTTCTTGACTTCCATTTGACTTCTTTGAACTCTGTTTTTGTCTTTTAACATTTCCCCCTTTCTTTTCCTTCTCTCTACCAGATTTTTCTCTCACTCTTCTAGCTTTCTCTTGTGTTCTTTGAGTCACTTTTTAAAATGTAGTTTCTCTCTTTATTAAGCTTGTCTATTGTCTGTTAGTGTGTGTTTCTTTTCTTCTTTAAGGCTGTAGTGGTATAGTTACACTTACGTTCATTCCATAGTATAGCAATTTGCTTATTTATTTTGCAGTAAGTTCATTTGTCATTCTTACCCTCTTGGTATGAATTTTTAATGAGTAATAGCAGAACATTCTGCGTTTACATATTGTCTCCTTCTGTAAATCCATACTTTATTTTCCATTGTCTATATTTACACCCTCAAACCACTCTTACTTTTCTTTTCCTCATTCTTGCGTCTTCTTCCCTGTGTTATTTTCTTTAAGCAGTCATTGACTTCTTTCCCATTTGGTCCAGAATTGTTCTTAAATAAGACCTCTGCGTAAAAGAATATAAGAATATTATCTTCAGATTAGCTTTTTCCTTCTAGTATGTTTAAAACTAGTTGAACAATCTGGGCCAAAAGAGAACAAGTAACATTTGGAATATTTTTTCCTTTTTTTTTTTTTTTTTTTGGTGTGTCTGTGTGTGTGTGTGTGTGTGTGTGTGTGTGTGTGTATTTTTTTTCTTGTATGTATGTTTGTGACTTTTTTTTTTTTTTTAACATTAACACTTGTTTTTTTCAGGGAAGGACAACCATAACCCACCCTAAGTTGCAACATTCCTTTCATAAGTTGTTTCATTATGATAGTAGATTGTGTTGAACTATAGAAATTACTTTGTTGTGTATATATCCATCTGGGGCAAGCTGCTGTGGAATGGGAAGCAGAGGTGTGGAGCTTAAATACAGTTTCCTTTGAAATTAACATGTTAATGACATGTACCATGCTCCTTGAATATAAGTTTTGTCACATTTAAAAGAATGTTTCAGGCCGGGTGCGGTGGTTCACGCCTGTAATCCCAGCACTTTGGGAGGCCGAGGCGGGTGGATCACCTGAGGTCGGGAGTTCAAGACCAGCCTGACCAACATGGAGAAACCCCGTTTCTACTAAAAATACAGAAACAAAATTAGCCAGACATGGTGGTGCATGCCTGTAATCCCAGCTACTCCAGAGGCTGAGGCAGGAGAATCACTTGAACCCAGGAGGTGGAGATTACGGTGAGCTGAGATCGCACCATTGCACTCCAGCCTGGGCAAAAAGAGCGAAACTCCGTCTCAAAAAAAAAAGAAAAGACAAGAATGTTTCACATTGACCTAAACATTGGAGTAAAAGCATAAGGGTTTCTGATTGATAAATTATATATCACCTAAGAACTGGTAAATAAATTTTGTTCAATTTCATTGATTTTCAACAGAAGCATATTTCATAATATTACAACTATGATAAATTATGATAATCAATAATTAACAAAGGTTATCAGAAACAAATGTAAATGTTATATAAGGATTTCTCTATTTTCTTCCCATTAATATGTATACATACTAAAAAATTACTGTAATGGAATACTTAGTTACAACTTTATTACTTGAATTTTATTATTATTCTAGTCAAGAGATATACTAAATGCCTTAATATTAAGGGCCAATATTTACAACTAAATATACAGTAACAAATTTCCATATACCGATTTTAAATACAAATGAATAAAAAATCACCTTTGGTTTATCTCTGTGTAATTTGCAATATTATACCCCAAATTTTTTTCTAGAAGTCAGTTCTTTCTTTAAAATAAGGAAAAGATAAATAAAAAAGATGAAACAAGTATAAAATTTTTACTAACATGTTATGACATCTGAAATACTAATATGTAAAGCCTTTGCTCCTAGACCTCAGGAGCTTGCCCTTTAAATATGTATATCTGCCTATTCATGCTATACGCCCTAAATTACTGAGTTTATGCTCTTTCTACAGGTCCAGTCCAGGTGCAGCAGCAAGGAGAACATTCTCAGAGCCAGTAAGTATTTTACCATTTCTGGTGGGCTGCTGAACTAGAGCTTATAAAGCTAAAAATGATATTTTGGTGAAAAAAAGAAGAAAAGCAATGGGGAACATTTATGTGACTAATATGAATATTAGGGCTTTTACCTTCTAAAAATATTACCAGTATCAATATATTAATAAATATTTCCTTAATCTAATTGTTTTTGCAAGCTGACACCAGAACTTTGATACACTCCTAGGAGGGTAGGAATGAGCTCCTCTGTGATGCTGAATCTCTTTAATTGTTTCACTGCCAAAAGTTATTTGAAAACAAAGTTAACAAAAGTTAACTGAAAATAATAATAATAATAATAATGTAAATTCCTGAAGAGAAGCTAATTCTAAAAAAAGAATATGTGGCTCCCAAAAGAGTAGATCATAATCACTTTGTGAATATGAATTCCTGACATATCATAACTTCACAGGCTGCATGTTTTAGAACATAGAACCCTAAACCAAGAGTAAAGAATCCTCTATCCTCTATTTTATTATTGGTTTGATCACTAATAGCATTAACTCAGAAGTCATTTAACTTTGTATATCATTCATTTTTCTATCTTATAAAAAGGAACTATAATAGGTTTTCCTTATCTGTATCCTTGAAATGATGTCATTGAAAATTGTGTCTTAAAAGATTTAGGATCCTAAGAAAAAAGTGCTGTATAAATTCTAATTGTTTTATTATTGTTCTTTATAACTTAATAGCTTAATTACATCACCCCATCTTCTTCCTGATCTTTATCAAGAGAAGTACAGGGGAGTCATACTGAAATAGGTCTACTGATACTCATGCCACTGGGAGTTTTAGCAAATTGAATGATTTCTATTTCTAGCAGGATATCACATTATTTTTGTGTTATACTCCTGGTTATGGTTTATTACACTGAAAGGATACAGATTAACATCAGCAAAGGCAAAAAGATACATAGGGCAGAGTCCAGGAGAAACCAGGTGCAAGCTTCCCAGTTGCCCTCTCCCAGTGGAGCCATATGGACATTGCTTATTTCTCCCAGCAACAATGTATGACAGAATGCATCAAATATTGCCAAGCAAGGAAGCTCACTGAGCCTTAATGTTCAGGGTTTTTATTGGGGTTGGGTCACATGGCCATGGAGTGCTCATGTGACTGATCTTTATTTCACAGTAAAAAAAATAGAGACCTTCACAAAGGTAAAAATTCTTGGGGTTTTTTTGTGTAAATTTTTCCATTTTTGTTTTGTAAATCTGTTATCTTAGCTCCAAACCCTTGGGCAAGCACAATTATTGCTCTCCCAAGATCATTATATTGGCCAGGCACAGTGGCTCACACCTCAAAGAAATAAATTCCTCTGAGTCCCTTTGAACCTCCAATTTAGGGCATGGAGAGTGTTTCCAGTTGTTGCAGTGAGATAAGTCTCACATTAGATAGAACTTTGATTTATTTTCTTTGAGCTCTCCAGTTGCCAACTGTATTTTGTCTCCTAGGAGTAAGGAATCCTTTTTAGGACACCTTTGATAATCTAAATTTGGAAATGCATTTATTCTTGGTGAAAATCTGTCTTATTACCAATAATACTACTATTTATCTCTGTCTATCCTTGTCATTTTCTGTTATATCTCTGTAAGGGGTAAGTTCATAAGGAAAAACATAGACATAGGCCTCAGTAAGTATTTTGCAAGCTGGCCCTGAAAACCAAGTTTCAGATTTCTTGTAAGACTGGTGTCCTTTAGATAAACTTTGCCCTGGGTCATTGATCAACCTATGAGAACCTTCCTTGTTCTCTTTCTGTTTTGTTAGTGAGAGTCTTGCTATGGAAGAATTATAATAAGCACCCTAAGGAATTTTTGCTATGAACAAAATTGTTTATTTAAAAGGAGCCTGAGAATAAAAAGGAAACAAAATTGCAAACAATTAATGAGCTAGAGTTTTGTATTGGTTTGAAGAAATATCCCAAATAAAATCAGATTGCAAAAGTACTTCCATAAAAAATTCCTTAGCCAAGGCAAAATAAAATGTAATAAACTTAATGCCTCTTTTACATCCCTGAAAACCAAATCTTGGCCCTAATTAAGAAGATACCTGGGTCTCACTGGCTATTGCAGACAATGAGTTCCCAGCTTTTCTGAAATTGCCGTGTCATTATATGACTTAACCAAGTCCTTAGAAACTGAACCTCTTTCGTGGGCACCAAATGTGAACAAGCTCTTACAACCCCTTGCCTTGTTATATCCATCAATCCTAAATGATTGTATCATGATCTTTATCCATTCTTAATGAAGCACCTATATTAAAAGATCTACTTTGGACCAAACTTCAAAATCTTATAAATATCCTGACTTTCCTTTCTGTGACTCTGACTCTAAGACTAAGTCTTTGTTGAAGTGGCATTTTTCCTTTCTAGAGTCAAACTCCCTATGTTAAAATCTTGATTTCTCTACTTATTAGCTGTGTGAACTTGAACAAGTGCTTAGTATCTCTATGCCTCACTTTCCTGATCTGTAAAATGTGGTAATAACTTGTTCACAAAGGGCAGAAATGGTAAAGAATAAAATAAATAACTTTTAAAATGTGGTAATAAGATGATCTACCTTATAGATTGTTACAAGGATTAATTAGTATATTTTTGCTAGGTACATAATCACTCAGTAAATGTTAACTGATATTATTGTTACTATTACTACTGATGCTACCAATTACCATTATTTTCTTGATAATGATGGTAATAACAAGGTTACTTTTTATTGAATGTTACTGTGTATCAAATACTTGTCTACATGTTTCATCCTACTTAATCCTCACATACAACAACAAATCCTGTGAGTAAAATTCTATTAATTTCTACATTAAATAAATAAGGAAATTAAAGATTCCAGAGTTAAATAGGTTGCTTGTGTAAGTAAATGGTATATGAGTTGAAGCCAGTATTTCAGACCTTGATTTTATAGCCCACATTTTTTTTTTTTTTTTTTTTGAGACGGAGTCTTGCTCTGTTGCCCAGGCTGGAGTGCAATGGCCGGATCTCAGCTCACTGCAAGCTCCGCCTCCCAGGTTCACGCCATTCTCCTGCCTCAGCCTCCCGAGCAGCTGGGACTACAGGCGCCCGCCACCATGCCCGGCTAATTTTTTTGCATTTTTTAGTAGAGACGGGGTTTCACCGTGTTAGCCAGGATGGTCTCGATCTCCTGACCTCATGATCCGCCCGTCTCGGCCTCCCAAAGTGCTGGGATTACAGGCTTGAGCCACCGCGCCCAGCCTATAGCCCACATTTTTAATGAACATGCTGTGTTACTTACTTAATTTCAATAAGGCCTTCAAAACCCAATTCAATGTTATGCAAAATAAGCAATAGATAAGAATAGAAATTGATATCTGGTATATCCATGGGTACTTATAAACAAATATCTGATTATCGGTGCCAAAATCATTTTATTACCACATATGCTATAAAGATGATATGATACTAGTTATTGTCTTATGTCATCTTTCCACCTGTAATTCATTTCCTTCTGTCAACCACTTTATTTTTAATAAAGCAAAATTTTGTTATTTTTATGAATAACTGGTTTTATGCAAGAAATCAAGTAAACTAAAAAATGTTACAGTGAGGAATGCCATATGTGAACTTATATTTCAGCACTTCAGTACAGTGTTTTAATTGCTTTCTTTCTCCCCCACCCCAAGACAGAGTCTTGCTCTGTCACCCAGGCTGGAATGCAGAGGCATGAGCTCAGTTCACTGCAACCTCCACCTCCCAGGTTCAAGTGATTCTTCTGCCTCAGCCTCCCGAGTAGCTGGGACTACAGGCGTGTGCCACCATGCCCAGCTAATTTTTGTATTTTTAATACAGACAGGGTTTCACTATGTTGCCCAGACTGGTCTTGAACTCCTGACCTCGTGATCAGCCTGCCTCAGCCTCCCAAAGTGCTAAGATTACAGGCGTGAGCCACTGTGCCCAGCCTTAATTGTTTTCTTAAGGTACTTTGTTCAGCCTGTGTTTTATAGGACAAGTGGTACATTTTCCTGGGATTGACTTTTATAGATTTTTTTAGTCTATTTTAATGGAATTTAGAATTTTTATTGATATATATTTGTACCTATTTATGGAGTACATATGATATCTTGATACATGCATAGAATTTGTAATGATCAATTCAGGGTATTTGGGATATCCATCACCTCTTGAGCATTTACCATTTCTTCCTGTTGGGAACATTTCAAATCCTATATTCTAGTTATTTTGAAATATACAATACATTGATGTTAGCTATAGTCACCCTACTGTACTATAAAACATTAGAACTTATTCATTCTATATAACTATATGTTTGTACCTTTTAGCCAACTTCTCTTTATCCCCCACCCCATCCTTCCCAGCCTCTGATAATATCACTCCACTCATTGCCTCAATGAGGTCAACTTTTTTTTTTTTTTTTTTTTTTTTTTTTTTTTTGAGGCGGAGTCTCGCTCTGTCGCCCGGACTGGAGTGCAGTGGCCGGATCTCAGCTCACTGCAAGCTCCGCCTCCCGGGTTTACGCCATTCTCCTGCCTCAGCCTCCCGAGTAGCTGGGACTACAGGCGCCCGCCACCTCGCCCGGCTAGTTTTTGTATTTTTTAGTAGAGACGGGGTTTCACCATGTTAGCCAGGATGGTCTTGATCTCCTGACCTCGTGATCCGCCCATCTCGGCCTCCCAAAGTGCTGGGATTACAGGCTTGAGCCACCGCGCCCGGCCAATGAGGTCAACTTTTGTAGCTCCCACAGTTTAATGAAAGGTTACAGTATCTGTCATTCTGTGCCTATCTTACCTTCACTTAACATGCCTTCCAGTTCCATCTGTGTTGCTGCAAATGACAGAATTTCTACTATTTTAAATAGTAGTCCATTGTGTATATATACCACATTTTCTTTATCCAGTTATTTATTGATGGACACAGTTTAATTCTATATCTTGGCTATGGTGGACAGTGCTTCAGTAAACATGGGGGTACAGGAATCTCTTTGAGATGCTGATTTCCTTTCCTTTGGATATATACCCAATTGTAGAATTGCTGAGTTATATAGTAGTTCTAGTTGTACTTTTTTGAGGGAGTCCATAGTATTTTTTATAATGTCTTACTAATTTACATTCCCACCAACAGTGTGTAAGAGTTCCCTATTCTCCACATCCTCACCAGTATTCGTTACTTTTTGTTTTTTGTTTTTTGGTTTTTATAGTTAGCCATTCTAACTGGAGCTGGATTATATTTCATTATAGTTTTGATTTGCATTTCTCTGATGATTAGTGATGTTGGGCATTTTTTCATATATCTATTGGCCATAGGTATGTCCTCTTTTGAGAGATGTCTATTCAGCTAATTTGATTCCTTTTTAATGGAATTATTTGGGTTTTTTCTGCTGAGTTGTTTGAATTCCTTGTATGTTGTGGATATTAGTCCCTTGTCAGATGAACAGTTTGCAAGTATTTTCTCCCATGTTGCAGGTTAACTCTACTCTGTTGATTGTTTCTTTTGCTGTGTGGAAGCTTTTTAATTTGATATAGTCTCATTTGTCTGTTTTTGTTTTGTTGTCTGTACTTTTGAAGTCTTAGCCAAAAAATATTTGCCTATACCAATGTCCCAAAGTGTGTTTCTTCTGTGTTTTCTTCTAGCAGTTTTATAGTTTTTGTTCTTATGTTTAAGTCTTTAATCCATTTTCAGGTGATTTTTGTATATAATAAAAGACAGGCATCTAGTTTCATTTTTCTGCATATGGCTATCCAGTTTTCCCAGCACCGTTTACTGAGGAAGATACCTTTTCTCTGGTGCATGTTCCTGATGCCTTTGTCAAAAGTTAGTTGGTTCCCTATTCTGTTTCATTGATCTATATGTCTGGCTTTATACAAATACCATGCTTTTTTGTGTACTACAGCTTTGTAGCTGCTATTGTTATGGTTACTACTAGTACTACTAGTATTACTATTATTAGTATACTATTGTTACTTCTGGTATTATCATTGTTCTTTGTTTTTGAGACGGAGTTTTGCTCTTGTTGTCCAGGCTGGGGTGCAATCACACGATCTTGGCTCACTGCAACCTCCACTTCCCGGATTCAAGTGATTCTCCTGCCTCAGCCTCCCAAGTAGCTGGGATTACAGGCATGTGCCACCACACCCTGCTAATTTTATATTTTTAGTAGAGATGGGATTTCACCATGTTGGCCAGGCTGGTCTTGAACTCCTGACCTCAGGTGATCCACCCGCCTCAGCCTCCCAAAATGCTGGGATTACAGACATGAGCCACTGCACCCAGCCTTATCATTATTCTTTAGAGTAAAGACATTGTCTTAAAATATCTACTCTTTTAATGAAGATACATTAACAGGTTGGAGTAAGAAATTATGCTTTAAAATACACTAGTCTTACATAAATTTATCAGATAATTTGACTGCCACCTCTGAGAGCAGAGTTTTAAGCAAATGGGTGCATTTAGGACTACGATTAGGGTATAAGAGAAAGGGAAAGCCTAAAAAGAAGGCAGGTAAAGCTTGGGTACCTTTATAAATCCCTCCCTCCTTAATGAAGTAATTATCTTTCTTGGCACTTCTGTCCTCTAGTGTTGCTTTTAAACTATCTGTTTACATTTTCTCCAGCTTCTTTGGTAGCTTTCGTGTTTTTTTTTTTGTTTTTTTTTGTGTTTTTTTGCCCAGTCATTAAATATCAGTATTATTCAGACTTCTCCCATAGATCTTCCATTCACACTCTATATTATGCATGAACAAAGCCATCTATTAACAAGGCTTTCAAATAAACCAAATCTGTAACTCCAATCCATATCTTCTTCCTAAACTTCAGATTTTTTTTCCAATTGTCTGTTGTAGATCTTTTCTTGAATATTACACAATTATCTCATACTCCACATGACTAAAACTAAATTTATAATCTTAATCTATTCTCCTTCCATATTTCAAGGACTAACATCACTAGCCACTGATTTGTCCAAAGCAGAAATCTTTAGTGTTTTTTATTCCTCATCCTACAAGCATTTTTATCATTCTAAAATACAAATCTAAACCTGTCATACTCCTTTAATAACTTTAACCCTTTAATGGCTCCTTGTTGTTCTTGCTTAAAGGCCCAACTCCTTAAAATTGCTTACCAATGGCTTCTGCTTATCTCTAGGTTTACCTGGAATGCAGTGCACCAGCCATATGGACATTTCAATTTGCAGATAGTTCCCTCTTTCCCAAAATGTTGATTTCTCATTTCTTCCGAAACCTGGACTCCTACCTATCCTACAGTTCTTTCAGGAAGCCTTCTGTCACCTCCCAAATCTGAGCAAAGTGCCCCTCCCAAGTTCTTTTCTAGTATACTATAGTTTCCCTACTTTATTGCAAGCCTATTTACAGTGTAGTGCTTTTCTGTCTTCTCCACTGTCCCCTCTACTCTACCCTAAGCATCTTGCAAGACCTCGTCTATCTTGTTCCCTGATACTATTACCAGAATCTATCACCATGACTCTCTCAATAAAAGTTGATTGGATGACTGCATAAATAAATGAGAGAAAGACCTTGAGCAGACAGAGCAAGCAAAAGACAGCAGAATATGCTAAATAAGAAACCCGTATGGGAACAGAGAAGGAAAACAATGAACATTAGCAAAAACTCTAATGTTAATTTATTGAAAATACTGGGGTTTTTTTTGTTTGTTTGTTTTTTTAACTGCTCCTTCTCTTCAAATTATCTCATGTATTCACTCTGGCCCCTATCCCTTCATTCATTCTCACTACTGCCACCCAGGTTCTGGACTTATTACTACCTCTTGCCTGGAGTATAAATCAAACTTTTCAGTCTTATACCCCTTAATTTGTCATAGATGGATAGGTCTTCTGGTTAATTTTCTTGCATCTTACTATTAAGAAACATTAATTTTTATGTTTTTTATTATTCCCAGGAAAGAGGATTTTGAAATAATCCTTGGAGAAGTACGTTAATTTCTTGTGCCTCCTATTTTTAGAAAAAAAAATTCTTATCTCTTGCTACAACCTAATCCCTTGTCATCTTGATTGGCATTCACGGGATCTGATAATAGCTGCTTACCATCATTTAGATTATCTTTCTTTTTATAACTAAGGATAATTAGCAATTGACTTCCATAATATTAATTGAGGTACTGTTTATAAGCACTATCTCAACTTTTTTATCTAATCTAAGTAAACCAACTTTATTCAGTTTTCTTTACTATATCCTCATGTAGTTTATTTACTCGGTTCTCAAAATTTAAAAAGAAAAAATTTTTTAGGGATTGGATCTATGTTGCCCAGACTGGATTTGAACTCCTGGGCTCAAACAATCCTCCTGCCTCAATCTCCTGAGTAGCCATCATGCCTGGCTCTCAAATATAATTTTTTTACTTGTGAAACCTAAATTCCCAAAGTAGTATTCGCTATTCAGTTTAAATTTTGTCTTATTTCTCTCATTTTTCTCGGTTATCACCTTTTTATTTTATATGAAAAGTTGCATCATTCATTACTTTGAGTTAGGCTTTTTACCTTCCTCATTGTCAGCATTGTAGCTGGTACTGCTAAGAAACATTAAGTTAATAGATAGGACACCCCAACCATCATATCCTCACAGAGACACCAACTTAACATCAATATATGGTCATAATAGCTTCATGAGAACTCCAGAAAACAGGTAGTTGCAATACCCCCAAGCTGGCACAAAGTCAGGAATAGCCACAGTGAATTGGGTAAGAACTGTTTTACTTTACCTGTGATAGTCCCTCCTCCAAGTCAGCATAGCTTAGCATAATCAAGAGAAAACACCCTACTCATGGCTTCTTTCGGTGGGGGAAGAGTGAAACATACATGCAATATTCTAGCTTTTCAGAAAGCTGCCCAAAGAACTGCTTTCTGTCTCACTGCATTGACGGAACTACCACAGTTTGAATGCCTGAGGGCTGCTGAAAGCCAGGGAGAGTGGAGGCAGCTTGCTGTAGTACCACAGGGCCTACAGTGCCAACACAGGTACCAGCACCAATCAGTGCAATCTGGAGAAAGTGCCCAATTCTTGAGTTTTCACCCAGGAGGGAGATTGGAGTGGATCATGCATTAGGTGTTCTGAATTTTTGGAGGACTACCAAGGGAATGGTTTCTCTCTTGCCTCACTGGGGTGGTAACAGAGAGCTGGCATACTTTGGATGTCTGCGCACCACTGAGAATAAGGAGCAGTGATGGCTGGCTACAGCAGCACCACGGAGCCTACAATGCTGCAGACAAACACTATTGAGAGCAAGAGATTGCAAGCTCCTGACAGAGAAACCTGCAAACCTCTCTAATTGGGAAATTACATACACAGACCCAGAGAAGTCACACTCCCCCGCTTTCAAAAAGCGGGAGGTTTCAGAGGCCCCCTCAGAATTTCTAGCCAGGTTGATTGGTGAGAATGTCCCCTATATGAGGCCCGTCTGTAAAGACTGGGAGACATGGTTGTTTTTCAAATGACTAAAACTCAGCAAAATATCAAAAGATCAAAGTAATTATCTAGAAACCAACTTGAAAGAAACAGAGATTTATGATTACCTGGCAAATAATTCAAAATGATTACCTTTAAAAAGGTCACTGATCTAAAAGAGAACACAAATGGACAACTAAACAAAATCAGGAAACCAATGAATGTACAAAATGAAGATTTCAACAAAAAGAAACTATTAAAAAAGAACCAAAGAGAGATTCTAGAGCCAAAGGATACAATAACGGAATTGAAAAATTCACTAGAGGGGTTCAACAATTACTGGAGCAATCAGAAGACAAAAACAGCAAAATTGGAAGACAGGTCATTTGAAATTATTGTCAGAGGAGCAAAGAGAAAAAAACAGAACAGAAAAGTAAAGTAAAGAAAGCCAAAGAGGCCAGGAGTGGTGGTTCACACCTGTAATCCCAGCACTTTGGGAGGCCAAGGTGGGCGGATCACTTGAGTCCAGGGGTTCAAGACTAGCCTGGCCATCATGGTGAAACCCTATCTCTACTAAAAATACAAAAATTAGCCAGGCCTGGTGGTGCACACCTGTAATCCCAGCTACTCAGGAGGCTGAGCCAAAAGAATTGCTTGAACCCAGGAGGTGGAAGTTTCAGTGAGCCAAGATCACACCACTGCACTCCATCGTGGGCAACAGAGGGAGACCCCAACTCAAAAAAAAAAAAAAAAGAGAATGCCAAAGAGATTTATAGAATGCCATTATGTGGACCAGTGTATACATTATGAGAGTTCCAGGAGAAAAGGAACACAGAACTTATTTGAAGAAATAATGGTCAAAAACTTCCCAAATTTGATGAAAGAAATGTACATCCAGACACTTGAAGTTCAAAGGATATAACTAAGGTGAATCTAAAGATACCCACACTAAGACATGTTATAATCAAACTGTCAAAAATCAAGGGCAAAGAGAAAATCTGAAAGGAGCAAGAGAAAAGTGACTCATCATGTACAATGAAGTTCCCATAAGAATGTCATTGGATAAATTTTACCGGTCAGAAGGGAGCAGTATGTTATATTCATAGTGCTAAAGGAACAAAATCTGCCAGTGAGGAATACTGCACCCAGCAAAACTGTCCTTTCAAAAATGAGAAAATAAAGACTTTCTCAGGCAAACAAAACCTAAGGGAGTTCATCACAACTACACCTGGCTTACAAGAAATGCTAAGGAGAGTCCTGCAAGTTGACATGAAAGGACCCTAGACAGCAACATGAAAGTTTATGAAAAATACAAAGCTCACTGGTAAAGGAAAAAATATATATATATGAATTCATAATACTATATTACTATAATGGTTATCCAAAGTAGAATTACATGTAAAGCACATGTAATTCTGGATAGAATTTAATAGACAGAAACCTAAAGTATAACTAAAAATGACTGTTAATGGATAAATTATATCTAAAGATGTAATTTGTGATGTCAAAAACACAGTGGGGATAGGAATGTAAAAGAGTAGACTTTCATGTATGATTGATAGATTGTTCTAACTATGTTTCCTGTAAGTCTCATGGTAATTACAAAGAAAATACTTATAGAAGATACAGAAAAGAAAATGAGAAAGTAATGAAAGCATATTAATAATGCAAAGGAAGACAGCAAGAGAGAAAAAGAGGGACTAAATAGCTACAAGACAGACAGAAAACATGTGCCAATAATAAGGCCTTTAAATGTAATTGGATTAAACTCCCCATTAAAAAGACAAAGTGAATGAATGGATTAAAGAAACAGCATGCAATTATATTATGCCTACAAGAGACTCATCCTTGATGTAAAGACACATATAGGCTGAAAATGAAAGGACAGAAAAAGATATTACTTCATGCAAATTATAACCAAAAGAAAGCAGGGGTGGCCCATACTTATATTAGACAAAGGTTAAACACTGTCACAAGAGACAAAGAAGAATATTACAATGATAGAACAGAAATATATGACAATTATAAATTAAAATCCAGCTAACATTACAGCACCCAAATATAAGAAGTAAACATTGACAGGATTGGAGGGAGAACAGACAATAACACAATAATGGTAGGAGATTTCAATATTCTACTTTGGATAATGGATAGAACAACCAGAAGGATTAATAAGGAAACAGAGAATTTGAATGCTGTCGACCAATTAGATCTAACAGAATATTCCACCCAACATACATGGAGTGTTCTGTAGGATAGACCACATATTAGGCTAAAAAACAAGTCTTAACAAAGTTAAGAAGATTGAAATCTGTGAGATATCTTTTACAGTCTTAGTGGACTGAAACTAGACATCAATAGCAGTAGGAAAACTGGAAAATACACAAATATTTGAAAATTGAATGAGACACTCTTGAACAACCAGTAGATCAAAGAAAAAAATCATGGGAGAAATTAGAAATATCTTGAGGCAAAAACATAACACACCAAAACTTATGAATTGCAGTGAAAGCAATGCTAAGAGAGAAGTTTATATTAGTGGCATGTACTTTAATGAGGAGGAAAGACCTCAAATCAGCAACCTAACTTTTTACCTCAAGGAATGAAAAAAAGAATAAACTAAATCCAAAGGTAGCAGAAAGAAGGAAATAATAAAGATCAGAGCAGAAATAAACAAAATAGAGAATAAAAATACTAGGAAAAAAAAATGAAAGTAAGAGTTGGGTTTTCTAAAATGCCAACAAAATTGACAAACTCTTAGCTAGACAAAAAAAAGAGAAGACTCAAAATAACTAAAATCAAAAATAAAATAAAAGAGGAGACATTGCAACTGATGCTTCGGAAATACAGATGGTAAGAGACTACTCTATACAATTATATGCCGACAAATTGAATCACCTAGAAGAAGTGGATAAATTCCTAGAAACACAACCTTGGTGTTCAGTCACAGTCTTGGTGACTGAATTATGGAGAAATAGAAAATCTAAACATATCTATAATCATTAAGGATATTGAATCAGTAATCAAAATCCTCCCAATAAAGAAAACTTCCTAATAAAGTAAAACCCGTGACCAGATGGCTTCACTAGAGAATTCTACCAAGCATTTAAAGAATTGGTACCAGTTCTTCTCAAAATCTTCCAAAACCTTGAAGAAGAAGGAATGCTTCCAAAATAATTTTATTAGGTAACATTACCCTGATACAAATAGAAAAAGATACAACCATAAAAAAGATAGCTGATAAAAAAATTGATGCAAAAATCCTCAACAAAATACTAGCAAACCAGATTGGATTATATACTTCAACCATGTGGGATTTATCCCTGGAATGCAAGGATCGTTCAATGCATGAAAATCAATAAATGTAATATACCACATTAACAGAACATGGAATGAAAATCACATGATCATCTCAAATGATGCAGAAAATGCATTTTAGAAAATTCAGCAACCTTTCATGATATAACAATCAGCAAACTAGAAATGGAAGGAAATTACCTCAATATAATAAAGGTCATTTCTGAAAATCTCATAACTAACATACTAAATGGTAAAAAACTGGAAACTTTTTTTTTTTAAGATCAAGTAAAAAGCAAAGATGCTCATTTTTGCCACTTCTCTTCAGTATAATCCTGGAAGTTCTAACCAAAGCAGTTATGCAATAAAAAGAAAGAAAATGCATCCCAAATGGAAAGAAAGAAGTAAGATTCTGTTTCCAGATGACATGATCTTATGTAGAAAACTCTGAAGATTCCACTCATATACATACATACACACACACACACACACACACACACACAAAGAGAGAGAGAAACACTAACTGTTAAAGCTAATACAAGAAGCCAGTAAAATTGCAAAGTACGAAGTCAACAATAAAAAATCAGTTGAATTTTATACACTAACAGTGAACAATTAGCAATCTGAAAAAGAAATTAAGAAAATCCCATTTACAATAGCATCAGAAAGAATAAAATACTTAGGAATAAACTTAACTAAGAAAATGAAAGACTTCTGCAGTGAAAACCACAAATCTTTGCTGAATAAAGTTAAAGTCACAGTAAATGGAAAGATATCTGGATTCATGGATGGAAAGACACAATATTGTTAAGATATCCATACTACCCAAAGGAATCTACAAATTCAATGCAATCCCTATCAAAATCCCACTGACATTTTTTATAGAAATAGAAAGTACCACCCTAAAATTCATATGGAATTTCAGAGGTCTTGGAACAACCAAAACAATCTTGAAAAAGAAGAACAAAGCTGGAAGTCTTACATCTCTTGATTTCAAAACATATTATAAAGTTACAGTAATCAAAAAGTTTGGTACTGGCATAAAGACAGACATATAAGCTAATGTAACAGAATATAGAGCCCAGAAATACATGTTCATGTATATGGTCAAATGATCTTTGAAGATGGTGCCAAGACCATTCAATGGGGAAAGGACAGTCTCTTCAATAAATGTTGTTGGGAAAACAGCTGTTCTCTTTACAAAAGAACGAAGATAACCCTTATCTTATACCATGCACAAAAACTACCTCAAAATGGATTAAATATCTAATAGTTAAGTCTTATAAGTCTGAAACTATGAAACTCACAGAAGGAAATATGCAGAAAATCTTTATGACATTGGAATGGGAAATGATCTCTTGGATATGATACCAAAAAGTACAGACAACTTATACAAATGTAAACAAATGAGACTACCTCACATTTAAATATTTTGTGCATCAAAGGTCACGATCCACAGAATGAAATGGCAACAACAGAATGGGAAAAAATAATTGCAAATCATATATCTGATAAGGGGTTAATATCCAGAATATATAAAGAATCCCTACAACTCAGCAACAAAAAAATCAAATATTCCAATTTAAAAATGGGGAAAGGACTTGCATAGACATTTCTCAAAGAAGATACACAAATGGCCAATACACATATGAAAAGCTGCTCGATATCACTAATCATCAGGGAAATACAAATTAAAATCACAATGAGATACCACCTAACACCCATTAGGATGACTACAAAAAAAAAAAGAAAAGAAAATAACAAGTATTGGTGATAATAGGGAGCTATTGAAACACTTGTGCCCTATTGGTAGGTTTGTGAAATGTTGCAACTGCTACAGAAAATAGTATGGCATTTCTTCAAAAAATTAAAAAATAGAACTTTCATATGATCTGTCAATGCCACTTCTGGGTATATATCAAAAAGAATTGAAAATAGAATCTCAAAAAGATACTTACACACCTGTGTTCATTATAGCATTATCTACAATAGCAAAGATATGAAAGTAATCTAAATGTTCATTAACAGATGAGTGGATAGGCAAAATATGGCCTATTTATACGATGGAATGTTATTGAGCCTTCAAAAAAAATAAGGAAATCCTGTCATATGCTACAACATGGATGAACCTTCAGGACATAATGCTAAGTGAAATAAGCCAATCACCAAAACAAAACTAATACTTCATGGTTCTACTTATATGAGACATCTAAAGTAATTGAACTCATAGAAAGTAGAATGGTGGTTGCCAGGGGCTGGGAGGAGAGGGAAATAGGAAATTGTCCAATGGATACAGAGCTTCATTCACACAAAATGAGAAACCTCTCATTGTTGTACAGCGATCTGTTGTACAACAATAGGCACATATTGTTAATTCTGTTAAACTTTTTAACATAATATAAATACTTAAAAATTGTTTAACAGGGTTACAAAATGTATATAGATTAAGCATCTGGAAAATGTATTAAAAAGTTAAGTTAATCATTGATCATAGAATTATCCTGGAATGCTGTAATCCCAGCACTTTGGGAGGCCGAGACGGGCGGATCACGAGGTCAGGAGATCGAGACCATCCTGGCTAACACGGTGAAACCCCGTCTCTACTAAAAATACAAAAACGAGCTGGGCGAGGTGGCGGGCGCCTGTAGTCCCAGCTACTCGGGAGGCTGAGGCAGGAGAATGGCGTAAACCCGGGAGGCGGAGCTTGCAGTGAGCTGAGATCTGGCCACTGCACTCCAGTCCGGGCGACAGAGCAAGACTCCGCCTCAAAAAAAAAAAAAAAAAAAAAAGAATTATCCTGGAATGGACATATATTGTCCTTCAGTGTCTCTTTTTTATGATATGTATATGTTACCATTCTATGTGTAACAAATGAATTACTGATTCTCATTATTAGATTCACCACCTACATACCAATGGCTTTCTATTTTAAGCCTGACTTCTCTTCCAAGCTCTAGACTCTCCTTGCTGTTGCCTACTGGAATCACCCTTTGATGTCCTGCTGGCATCTCACATTTCTTTCATCAGAAACCAGATTTAGAATCCTTTCCTCCAAATTATTCCTGTATTTTTCTTTTATACAGTTACACTCCCACTTACTCTAATAACTAAATTTGAAGTCTCCTCATGATATTTACCATCTCCTTCTCAAAACATAGTCAGTCATAGAACCCTCTGCTGCAGCTCTTCTAAATATCCTTTTTCCCATTCCTGTTGTAATAGTTCAGGCCTTCTTCATCATTCTCCTTTAGGATTGCAGTAGCATAATAATTGCTCTTCCTATCTTCAGTGTCTTGCTCCCTGACAGTCTTCCATCAGTCAAGTATTACATTATAAAGTACATACTCCTTTTCTACTGAAAATCTTGAATGGTTCTCCATTTTCCATGGTACTAAGCCTCCAAAATTTGTACTGAACTGAATTGACCAGACTTATACCTTATATTTCATCCTCTTCACCTCCAACCTCCAGCCTCATTGGGCAATTTTGCATTCTCTAAAAGTACTTTCAGATCTCTGTAATTTTGTTCATATTTTCTCCAGTTTCATATGTTCTTCCCCTTTTTCTCATTGTTTAAAGCCCCTCTTAATTGTCTCCCCCTCTGTAAAGCCTTGCAGTTTGTCCCATCAGAATTAGTTGTTCCTTTTTCTTTGTTATCTTGCAGAGTATTTTGTTTGTACTTTAAAACATAAGCATACACATAGTCTGTTATTTTTTTCCTTAAAACACAGCCTGATTTATGTGTTCCTTGAAAGACTGTGTAAGATAGGAATCTCATCTTGTTTATTTCAACGTACTCCCAGGCCAGGTGCAGTGGCTCATGCCTGTAATCCCAGCACTTTGGGAGGCCGAGACGGGCGGATCACGAGGTCAGGAGATCGAGACCATCCTGGCTAACACGGTGAAACCCCGTCTCTACTAAAAATACAAAAACGAGCTGGGCGAGGTGGCGGGCGCCTGTAGTCCCAGCTACTCGGGAGGCTGAGGCAGGAGAATGGCGTAAACCCGGGAGGCGGAGCTTGCAGTGAGCTGAGATCTGGCCACTGCACTCCAGTCCGGGCGACAGAGCAAGACTCCGCCTCAAAAAAAAAAAAAAAAAAAAAGAATTATCCTGGAATGGACATATATTGTCCTTCAGTGTCTCTTTTTTATGATATGTATATGTTACCATTCTATGTGTAACAAATGAATTACTGATTCTCATTATTAGATTCACCACCTACATACCAATGGCTTTCTATTTTAAGCCTGACTTCTCTTCCAAGCTCTAGACTCTCCTTGCTGTTGCCTACTGGAATCACCCTTTGATGTCCTGCTGGCATCTCACATTTCTTTCATCAGAAACCAGATTTAGAATCCTTTCCTCCAAATTATTCCTGTATTTTTCTTTTATACAGTTACACTCCCACTTACTCTAATAACTAAATTTGAAGTCTCCTCATGATATTTACCATCTCCTTCTCAAAACATAGTCAGTCATAGAACCCTCTGCTGCAGCTCTTCTAAATATCCTTTTTCCCATTCCTGTTGTAATAGTTCAGGCCTTCTTCATCATTCTCCTTTAGGATTGCAGTAGCATAATAATTGCTCTTCCTATCTTCAGTGTCTTGCTCCCTGACAGTCTTCCATCAGTCAAGTATTACATTATAAAGTACATACTCCTTTTCTACTGAAAATCTTGAATGGTTCTCCATTTTCCATGGTACTAAGCCTCCAAAATTTGTACTGAACTGAATTGACCAGACTTATACCTTATATTTCATCCTCTTCACCTCCAACCTCCAGCCTCATTGGGCAATTTTGCATTCTCTAAAAGTACTTTCAGATCTCTGTAATTTTGTTCATATTTTCTCCAGTTTCATATGTTCTTCCCCTTTTTCTCATTGTTTAAAGCCCCTCTTAATTGTCTCCCCCTCTGTAAAGCCTTGCAGTTTGTCCCATCAGAATTAGTTGTTCCTTTTTCTTTGTTATCTTGCAGAGTATTTTGTTTGTACTTTAAAACATAAGCATACACATAGTCTGTTATTTTTTTCCTTAAAACACAGCCTGATTTATGTGTTCCTTGAAAGACTGTGTAAGATAGGAATCTCATCTTGTTTATTTCAACGTACTCCCAGGCCAGGTGCAGTGGCTCATGCCTGTAATCCCAGCACTTTGGGAGGCCAAGGAAGGAGGATCACTTGAGCCCAGGAGTTCAAGACCAGTCTGGGCAATATAGTGAGATCTTATCTACCAAAAATTTAAAAATTAGTTGGATGTAGTGGCACATGCTGTAGTCTCAGCTACTCAGGAGGCTGTGGTGGGAAGATTCCTTGAGCCCGGGAGGTGGAGGTTACAGTGAGCTGAGATCAATCCACTGCACTCCAGCCTGGGCAACAGAGCAAGACCCTGTCTCAAAACAAAACAAAACCTCACTCACTGTGCTTAATAAAGTGCCCTATATTGACTAGAATAAAGTTTGAAGTTGTAAGTAGTGTTTGCTTATCTATACAACCCTTCTGCTTTGTCAGTCTGTATAATCTAGACTGTACTGTGTACATAACATCTTTGGACCTTAATGTTAAGGCCTTTTTTTCTTCGTCAAAGAGGTGATAATCTAGTTAAGAAAACAGACATGTATATAAATAAGTATAATTACAGTGAAATATGTGGTTAATATAATATGCAATTAAAATCCTAAAAATTGAGTATTTTGTAGTACCTCAGTGCAAAAATAGTCATACATACATTGTTTCAGAAAGGAGAGACTATTAATGAAAGTGATTTTTGAAATTTTGAAATAATTTCAAACTTCAGAAATGTTACAAGAATAGTATAGAGAATTCCTGTATATCTTTTATCCAGACTCCCCCAAATGTTAACATTTTGTCACATTTCCTTTATCATTTCTCTATATATATTAATCTACATATTATCCTAAACTACTTGTGAGTAAATTGCAGACATGATGCCTCTTTAACCCTAAATAATTTAATGTGTATTTCCTTCCAAAAAAATCTGGTAGGGTGGCGAATAAAAAAGACTTTCTCTTACATAACCACAGTACAATTATGAAAATTAGGAAATGAACATTGCCACAATACTATTTTGTAATCTTATTCAAGTTACGTTTTGACAGTTTTTCTAATAATGTTCTTTATAACAAAGGAGACAACATTCTTTTCTTCTGATCTAGGATTCAATCCAGAATCATGCATTACATTTAGTTATCCTGTCTCTTTAGACTCTTTTAATATGGAACAAGTCTTCAAGTTTGTCTTTGTATTTCATTGCCTTTATATTTTTGAAGCATACAAGTCAGTTATTTTGTACAATGTCTCTCAAATTTATATTTTTCTCAGGTTTCCTAATGGTGTAATTCTGATTATACATTTGATCAGGAAATCTCAAATGTGATGTTTTATCTTTCTCAGTGCATCTCATCAGGGGGCTCATGATGTCAGTTTATCCCATTACTGGTGATACTAACTTTGATCACTTGGCTAAAAGGGTGTCTGCCAGATTTCTCCACTGTAGTTAATGAATACAGTTAATAAATATCTTGTAGGGATATAGTTTGAGACCAAACAAATATATTTTGTTTTTCTTGAGGCTTTTACCTTCTAGTCTTAGCATTAACTGACGATTTTTCCCTAAACCAATTATGACTAGAAGGTTGCCAAGTGGCGATTTTCTAATTCCCATATTTCTTCATGTAACAGTTGACCTCCTGTTATAAGGAAGAATTTATTCTCAGACCAGCATATTTTCAAAATGAGAAAGGCATCATAGCTCTACTTTGGGCCTTATTGGTATTTGCCCAAAATACAAACACTTTCTTTTTTTTTTTTTTTTATTATACTTTAAGTTCTGGGGTACGTGTGTAGAAGCTGCAGTTTTGTTACATAGGTATACACGTGCCATGGTTGTTTGTTGCACCCATCGACCCGTCACCTACATTAAGTATTTCTCCTAACGTTATCCCTCCACTAGCCCCCCACCCAGCAACAGGCCCCAGTGTGTGATGTTCCTGTCCCTGTGTCCATGTGTTCTGGTTGTTCAACTCCTACTCATGAGTGAGAACATGTGCTGTTTAGTTTTCAGATATTGTGATACTTTGCTGAGAATGATGGTCTCCAGCTTCATCCGTGTCCCTGCAAAGGACATGAAGTCATCCTTTTTTATGGCTGTATAGTATTCCATGGTGTCTATGCACCACATTTTCTTAATCCAGTCTATCATTGATGGGTTGGTTCCAAGTCTTTGCTAGTGTGAATAGCACCACAATAAACATACGTGTGCATGTATCTTTATCATAGAATGATTTACAATCTTTGGGTATATGCCCAGAAATGGGATTGCTGGGTCAAATGGTATTTCTAGTTCTAGATCTTTGATGAATCGCCACACTGTCATCCACAATGGTTGAACTAATTTACACTCCCACCAGCAGTGTGAATATGTTCCTATTTTTCCACAACCTCTCCAGCATCTGCTGTTTTCTGACTTTATAATGATCTCCATTCTAACTCACATGAGATAGTATCTCATTGTGGTTTTGATTTGCATTTCTCTAATGACCAGTGATGATGAACCTATTTTCATATGTCTGTTGGCTGCATAAATGTCTTCTTTTGAGAAATGTCTGTTCATATACTTTGCCCATTTTTTGATAGGATTATTTGTTTTTTTTGTTTTGAATTTGTTTAACTTCTTTATAGATTCTGGATATTACCCCTTTGTCAGATGGATAGATTACAAAAATTTTCTCCCATTCTGTAAGTTGCCTGTTCACTCTGATGATAATTTCTTTTGCTGTGTAGAAGCTCTTTAGTTTAATTGGATCCCATTCGTCAATTTTGGCTTTTGTTGCCACTTATTTTACTGTTTTAGATATGAAGTCTTTGGCCATGCCTATGTCCTGAATGGAATTGCCCAGGTTTTCTTGTAGGGTTTTTATGGTCCTAGGTCTTATGTTTAAGTCTTTGATCCATCTTCAGTTGATTTTATATAAGGTGTAAGGAAGGGGTCCAGTTTCAGTTTTTTGCATAGGGCTAGCCAGTTTTCCCAACAGTGTTTATTAAATAGGGAATATTTTCCCCATTGCTTTTGTGTGTCAGGTTTGTCAAAGATCAGATGGTTGTAGATGTGTGGTGTTATTTCTCAGCCCTTCGTTCTGTCCCATTGGTCTATATGTCTGTTTTGGACCAGTACCATGCTGTTTTGGTTACTGTAGACTTGTAATATAGTTTGACGTCAGGTAGCATGATGCCTCCAGCTTTGTTCTTCTTGCCCAGAATTGTGTTGGCTATATGAGCTCTTTTTTGGTTCCATATGAAGTTTAAATTATTTTTTTCCAATTCTGTGAAGAAAGTCAGTGATAGCTTGATGGGGATAGCATTTAATCTGTAAATTACTTTGGGCAGTATGGCCATTTTCACGATATTGGTTCTTCCTATCCATGAGCATGGAATGTTTTTTCCATTTTTTGTGTCCTCTTTTATTTGCTTGAGCAGTGGTTTGTAGTTCTCCTTGAAGAGGTCCTTCACATCCCTTGTAAGTCATATTCCTAGGTATTTTATTCTCTTTGTAGCAATTGTGAATGGGAGTTCTCTCATGATTTGACTCTCTGTTTGTCTGTTGTCAGGGTATAGAATGCTTATGATTTTTCCACATTGATTTTGTATCCTGAGACTTTGCTGAAGTTGCTTATCAGCTTAAGTATATTTTGGGCTGAGATGATGGGGTTTTCTAAATATACAATCATGTCATCTGCAAACAGAGACAATTTGATTTCTCTCTTATTATTTGAATACCCTTTATTGCTTTCTCTTGCCTGATTGCCCTGGCCAGAACTTCCAATATTATGTTGAATAGGAGTGGTGAGAGAGGGCATCCTCTTATGCTGGTTTTCAAAGGGAATGCTTCCAGTTTTTGCCCATTCAGTATGATATTGGCTGTGGGTTTGTCATAAATAGCTCTTATTATTTTGAGATGCATTCCATCAATACCTAGTTTATTGAGAGTTTTTAGCAGGAGGGGGTGTTGAACTTTGTCGAAGGCCTTTTCTTCATCGATTGAGATAATCATGTGTTTCTTGTCATTGGTTTGGTTTATGTGATGGATTACATATATTGATTTGCATATGTTGAACCAGCCTTTCATCTCAGGGATGAAGCCGACTTCATCATGGTGGATAAGCTTTTTGATATGCTGCTGGATTTGATTTGCCAGTATTTTATTGAGGATTTTTGCATAGATGTTCATCAGGGATATTGGCTTGAAATTTTACTTTTTTGTTGTGTCTCTGCCAGGTTTTGGTATCAGGATGATGCTGGCCTCATAAAATGAGTTAAGGAGGATTCCCTCTTTTTCTGTTGTTTAGAATAGTTTCAGAAGGAATGGTACCGTACAGCTACTCTTTGTATCTCTGGTAGAATTCGGCTATTAATCCATCTGGTCCTGGACTTTTTTTGGGTGGTAGGCTATTAATTACTGCCTCAATTTCAGAGTTTATTATTGTTTTAATCAGGGATTCAACTTCTTCCTGGCTTAGCTTGGGAGGGTTTATGTGTCCAGGAATTTATTCATTTCTTCTAGATTTTCTCGTTTATTTGCACAGAGGTGTTTATAGTATTCTCTGATGGTAGTTTATGTTTCTGTGAGATTAGTGGTGATATCCCCTATATCATTTCTTTTTGCATCTATTTGATTCTTCTCTCTTTTCTTCTTTATTAGTCTGGCTAGAGGTCTGTCTATTTTATTGATTTTTTTTTTTTTTTCCCCAAAAAACAGCTCATGGATTCACTGATTTTTTTTGAAGGGTTTTTTGTGTCTCTATCTCCTCCAGTTCTGCTATTAGTTATTTCTTGCCTTCTGCTAGCTTTTGAATTTGTTTGCTCTTGCTTCTCTAGTTCTTTTAATTTTGATGTTAGGGTGTCAATTTTAGATCTTTCCTGCTTTCTCTTGTAGGCATTTAGTGCTATAAATTTCTCTCTAAACACTGCTTAAAATGTGTCCCAGGGATTCTGGTACATTGTGTCTTCATTCTCATTGGTTTCAGAGAATATCTTTATTTCTGCCTTCATTTCGTTATTGACCTTGTAGTCATTCAGGAGCAGGTTGTTCAGTCTCCATGTAGTTGTGTGGTTTTGAGTGAGTTTCTCAACTCTGAGTTCTAATTTGATTGCACTGTGGTCTGAGAGACTGTTTGTTATAATTTCCGTTCTTTTGCATTTGCTGAGGAGTGTTTTACTTCCAATTATGTGGTCAGTTTTAGAATAAGTGCAATGAGTTGCTGAGAAGAATGTATATTCTGTTGATTAGGGGTGGAGAGTTCCGTAGATTTCTGTAGGTCTGCTTGGTCCAGAGCTGAATTCAAGTCCTGAATATTCTTGTTAATTTTCTGTCTTGTTGATCTGTCTAATATTGACAATGATGTGTTAAAGTCTCCCACTATTACTGTGTGGGAGTCTAAGTCTCTTTGTAGGTCTCTAAGAACACGCTTTATGAATCTGGGTGCTCCTGTATTGGGTGCATATATATTTAGGATAGTTAGCTCTTCTTGCTGCATTGATCCCTTTACCATTATGTAATGGCCTTCTTTGTCTCTTTTGATCTTTGTTGGTTTAAAGACTGTTTTATCAGAGATGAAGACCAACTCCTTGCAGCTCCTTCTTTTTTTTTTTTTTCTTTCCATTTGCTTGTTAGATCTTCCTCCATCCCTTTATTTTGAGCCTATGTATGTCTTTGCACATAAGATGGGTCTCCTGAATACAACACACTGATGGATCTTGACTCTTTATCCAATTTGCCAGTCTGTGTCTTTTAATTGGGGTATTTAACCCATTTACATTTAAGGTCCATATTGTTATATGTGAATTTGATCTTGTCATTATGATGCTAGCTGGTTATTTTGCCCATTAGTTGATGAAGTTTCTTCATAGTGTCGATGTTCTATACAATTTGGTATGTTTTTGCAATGGCTGATACTGGTTGTTCCTTTCCATGTTTAGTGCTTCCTTCAGGACCTCTTGTAAGGCAGATCTGGTGGTGACAAAATCCCGCAGCATTTGCTTGTCTGTAAATGATTTTATTTCCCCTTTTCTTATGAAGCTTAGTTTGGCTGGATATGAAATTCTGGGTTGAAAATTATTTTCTTTGAGAATGTCAAATATTGGCCCCCACTCTCTTCTGGCTTGTAGAGAGATCCGCTGTTAGTCTGATGGGCTTCCCTTTGTGGGTAACCCGACCTTTCTCTCTGGCTGCCCTTAACATTTTTTCCTTTATTTCAACCTTGGTGAATCTGACGATTATGTATCTTGGGGTTGCTCTTCTCGAGGAGTATCTTTGTTGTATTCTCTGTATTTACTGAATTTGAATGTTGGCCTGTCTTGCTAGGTTGGGGAAGTTCTTCCGGATAATATCCTGAAGGGTGTTTTCCAACTTGGTTCCATTCTCCCATCACTTCCAGATACACAAATCAAACAGATTTTGTCTTTTCACATAGTCCCGTATTTCTTGGAGGTTTTGTTCATTCCTTTTTATTCTTTTTACTCTAATCTTGTCTTCTATCTTTATTTTATTAAGTTGATCTTCAATCACTGCTATGCTTTCTTCCGCTTGATTGATTTGGTTTTTGATACCTGTGTATTCTTCACAAAGTTCTTGTGCTGTGTTTTGTAGCTCCGTCCAGTCATTTATGTTCTTTACATTGGTTATTCTAGTTAGCAATTCGACTATCCTTTTTTCAAGGTTCTTAACTTCCATTCATTGGGTTGGAACATGCTCCTTTAACTCAGAGGAGTTTGTTATTACCCACCTTCTGAAGCCTACTTCTGTCAGTTCATCAAACTCATTCTCCGTCTAGTTTTGTTCCCTTGCTGACGAAGGAGTCGTGATCCTTTGGAGAAAGAGAGACGTTTTGGTTTTTGGGATTTTCAGCCTTTTTGCGCTGGTTTTTCCCCATCTTTGTGGATTTCTCTACCTTTGGTCTTTGATGTTGGTGACCTTCGGATGGGGTCTTTGAGTGGACGTGCTAATCCTTTCTGTTTGTTTCTTTTCCTTCTAACAGTCAGGCCCCACTGCTGCCAGTCTGCTGGAGTTTGCCGAAGGTCCACTCCCAACCCTATTTGCCTGGGTATTACCAGTGGAGGCTGCAAAGCAGCAAAGATTGCTGCCTGCTCTTTCCTCTGGAAGCTTTGACCCAGAGGGGCACCTGCCAGATGCCAGCCAGAGGTCTCCTGTATGAAGTGTCTGTCGGCCCTCATTGGGAAATGTCTCCCAGTCAGTATACATTGGGGTCAGAGATCAACTTGAGGAGGCAGTCTGACCCTTAGCCGAGCTCGAATGCTGTGCTGGTAGGTCCACTGCTCTCTTCAGAGCCATCAGGCAGGGATGTTTAAGTCTGCTATAAGCCCCTGACTGGGGCTGCTGCCTTTTTTACAGAGACGCCCTGTCCAGAGAGGAGAAATCTGGCAGTCTGGCCACAGCTGCCTTGCTGATCTGCAGTGGGCTCTGCCCCATTCAGACTTCCCAGCGGCTTTGTTTACACTGTGACCGTAAAACTACCTACTCAAGCCTCAGCAATGGCATACATCCCTCCCCCACCAAGCTCGAACCTCCCAGGTGGATCTCAGATTGCTGCTGTGCTGGCAGCGAGAATTTCAAGCCAGTGGATCTCAGTTTCCTGGGCCCTGTGGGGGTGAGACCCGCAGAGCCAGGCCACTTGCTTCCCTTGCTTCAGCACCCCTTTCTACAGGAGTGAACAGTTCTGTCTTGCTGGAGTTCCAGGTGCAACTAAGGTATGGGAAAAAAAGAGCTCCTGCAGCTAGTTCAGTGTCTGCCCCCTTGGCTGCCCAGTTTTGTGCTTGAAACCCAGGGCTCTGGTGGGGTAGGCACAGGAGGGGCTCTCCTGGTTTGCAGGTTGCAAAGACCATGGGACAAGCACAGTATCTGTGCCGGAGATCCTCAGGCTCAGACTCTCACAGCTTCCCTTGGGTAGGGGAGAAAATTACCCGACCCCTTGTGCTTCCCGGGTGAGGCGATGCCCTGCACTGCTTCAGCTCGCCCTCCGTGGGCTGCACCCACTGTCAAACCAGTCCCAATGAGATGAACCGGGTACCTCAATTGGAAATGCAGAAATCACTCGCCTTCTGTGTCAATTTCACTGGGAACTGCAGACCAGTGCTGTTCCTCTTCGGCCATCATGAATCCTCCCCCAATAGAAACACTTTCTAAAAAATGGTAATTTGGCCGGAGGCAGTGGCTCATGCCTGTAATCCTAGCACTTTGGGAGGCCAAGGCGGGTGGATAACCTGAGGTCGGGAGTTGAAAACCAGCCTGGCCAACATTGTGAAACCCTGTCTCTACTAAAAATACAAAAATTAGCCAGGCATGGTGGCACATACTTGTAATCCCAGCTACTTAGGAGGCTGAGACAGGAGAATTGCTTGAACCTGGGAGGTGGAGGTTGCAGTGAGCCAAGATCGCACCACTGCACTTGAGCCTGGGTGACAGAGACAAGACTCCGTCTCAAAAAAAAAAAAGAAAAAAAAAAAACAACAGTAATAATAATTTGCTTACTTAATATTTCCAGAAACGATGCCTTGGCCCGTGTTTGTTTTGTTTTGTTTGTAATTTTTCTTTTTCTTATTTCTTTTCAGGTGCAGTAGCAATCCCCAATTTTCAGGAAGACGTGTGTTTTCCCCAAGACGTGTTATCTGCTGTTTTCTCCTGTTGTTAACCAGTGCTTTTGTGACTCTCTCAACGTGTCGTGAGAGCCGGTTGATGTGTACTATACTTCATAACATCTTATTTTCTAGAAATCCCTAAGCGGATGCTCCTGCTGCTCCTGCTGCTGCTGCTCTTGTTGCTGTTTTTGTTGCTGTTGTTGTTTTCAAAGCATACCCCGGCCACCGTTTAGGGGATCAAAAGCATTATAAAATATGTCTAATTATTTCTTCAGCACGCCCTTCCTCCTCCTCTCTCTGTCTCTCTGTGTCTGTCTCTCTCTCTCTCTCTCTCTCTCTGTCTTTCTCTTGTCTCTGTCTCTCTGTCAGTGTGTCTCTCTCTCTGTGTGTCTCTCCCTCTGTCTTTTTCTCTGCCTGTCTCTCTCTCTCTCCCTCTCTTTCTTTTTAAAATAAACTCAGGTAGATCTAATCCATTTCCAAGGCCTTAATTCTTAACTTTAGAAACCCCAGATTTCACTCCATACAGAATCCTGTATAGAACTGGTGAGTTGATTTCTGGACTTGGATGCTCAATAGATATTACATATTAATAAAGACCCAACCCTAAAATCTGGGTTTGCTTCTCCCTTGACTTGCCTGTGACCCAGACTTACTGTCTCAATAAATCGTACCACTGTTCACCTAGGATTCTGGGAGGGTTTTCCCAATCTGTATTTCCCCATGTCCTAAAGGACCCATGACCAAGCCCTGTCCGTTCTGTCTCAAATATGTATCTTTAAACACCTCTCAATTTCCACAACTACCCACAGCCCCTTGTGGAACAACTGGCTCTTTGAAAAACATCCCAGAAGTTGTTTCAGCTTTTCGCTATGAGGCCTAAGCCTGAGGCCTAAGCCCCACTCTGTCTGTCTCTCTCTCTCCATCTCCTTCTCTCTCTGTCTCTCTTTGTCTCTGTCTCTGTCTTTCTGTCTCTGTCTCTCTCTGTCTCTGTTTCTGTGTCTCTCTCTGTGTGTCTGTCTCTCTCTGTCTTTGTCTCTCCCTCTCTGTGTGTCTCTCTCTCTGTCTCTCCCTCTATCTCAGTGTCTCTGTCTCTGTCCATCTCTCTCTGTCTCTCTGTCTCTCTGTCTCTCTATCTCTCTCTCTGTGCATCTGTGTGTCTGTGTGTGTGTGTGTGTGTGTGTGTCTGTGTCTGTGTCTGTGTCTCTCTCTCCCTTCCTCTCTTTCTTTTTAAAATAAGCTCAGGTAGATCTAATTCATTTTCAAGGCCTGAATTCTTAACTTTAGAAACCCCAGATTTGAAATACATATGGAGTCCTGTACAGAACTGGCAAGTTGGTTTCTGGACTTGGATACCTCATAGATATTACATATTAATAGAGACCCAACCCTGAAATCTGAGTTTCCTTCTCCCTTGACTCGGCTGTGACCGAGACTTACTGTCTCGATTTTTTTTTTTTAAAGGAAGAATTTATTTAAATCATTTTTATATTTGGTATATATTCATAAATTCTTATTTTATTTTATTAAATACATTAAAAATCTGCTACTATTATGATTTATTTTGATGATAAATTTATATCAGATTAGCCAAAGGGAGCTCCTCAGCCTTGTTCCAAAATCTTTTGATGTGTTCCTGTCATTATTTGAGCACTTTTTTACTGAAAAAAGTTGTGAAGGAAGAGTTGTAATTTCCCAGGACAATAAAAGGATGAGGGAAAAAGTATTCTAGGCAGAAAGAGTATCATATGCTATAGCAGAAAACTATGAAATAGTATAGTGTATTCTGATATCTACAATATTATCAAGTTTCTGAGTAATGGAATAATGAGGAGATGGGGCTAAAAATAAAGCAAAGAAGGGTTTTATATACTATTCTAAGGAACTGAAATTTTATCCTGTGAGTGATAATCAACTATTGATATAAATTATAAAGCTAACATTTTGTGACAGCAATGCCTATTTTATCATCTTTATGTACAGAAATCCCAAGAGAACTTCCATGTTTTTTATTCAGCCCTAGTAAATAATACTTCTTTCAGCTATGCCTTTTTGGTTTTGTCAGAAATGCTGTGAGGCTCATTGTCTTGAATAAGCAAGTAGAAAAAGGTATAAAACTATTAGATTGAAGACAATATGAAAATTATTTTCAGATGTACAAAGTGCCATGTAGTCCTGAGTCTACAAACTCTACCATTGCCAGTGTTTCCCTAGAGCTTTGGAATCACTTTCTCCTAATTGGAGAGATTTATATGAAAGTCTAAATGCTTGGTATATCTGAACCACACATTCTTTGAATTACCAAGGGACCTAACTATTTAAGTTGACCATATTACTGTCATCTATCTTTGCTCTTTAAGTTTCCTAGGAAAGCTATTCATTATCTTAGGTGGTTTGCTCTTCAGAAAGATCCAGGAAATAGAAATACAAGGAATTCATGCTGCAAATGCTATGTGAAATAGAGGCAGTAATATTAATAGGAACAGAACAAGTCTCCTGATATTTGCAGTATATCCAAAGAATGAATAATGATTTCCACTTTAGGTAGTTTAGGGAGCTTTTCTACTGCTTGTTTTGAAAAATGAAGTTTCTTGAGGTTCTCAATTTAATCAAGAAGAACTGCATGAATATTAGAACATTTTGTTTCTGCTATGTTCTCTCCTATGATCAAAGGCATCTTTTCCTCATTTACTTTTTTTTCTGTTTTTTTGAGACAGAGTTTCACTCTGTTGCCCAGGCTGGAGTGCAGTGGTGCAATCTCAGCTCACTGCAACCTCTGCATCCCGGATCCAAGGAATTCTCGTGCCTCGGCCTTTCGAGTAGCTGGGACTACAGGCTCCTGACACCATGCATGGCCAATTTTTTGTATTTTAATACAATAGTGATGCAGTTTCACCATGTTGCCCAGAGTGGTCTCGAACGCCTGAGTTCATGCAGTCCACCTGTCTCAGCCTCCCAGTGTTAGGATTACAGGCATGAGCCATTGCACCCAGCCCATTTACTTTTCGTTTTAAAAATGGATTTTCAGGGAAGGCCGGGCATGGTAGCTCACGCCTGTAATCCTAACACTTTGGGAGGCCGGGGGTTTGAGACCAGCCTGAGCAACATAGGGAAACCCGATCTGTGCAAAAACATCAAAAAATTAGCCAGGTATGGTGGTATGCACCTGTGGTCCCAGCTACTCGATAGGGTGAGACAGGAGGATCATTTGAGCCAGCAGGTCAAAGTTGCAGTGAGCCATGATCACGCAACTGCACTCCAGTCTGAGCAACAAAGCCAGACTCTGTCTCAAAACCAAGATGAAACATTGTATATTAAGAACTGACTGGTTTAAGAGGATGCATTTTAACTGAGAAAAAATAATTTCATTGGTATAAATAGCTCCATTTCAAGATGGCCACGCCACAAAAAAAGGTTACTGCTATATAACAAAGATCCATATTGTTACTCTGCTCAGTAGAAAGGAATGCATCTGTACTTTGTGTGACCCTTTGGAGGCTTTCTGCATCATAGATAGTGTCATTAGTATTTAACCGTGTCTTTGATGATGACAATCCTGAGTGAACCCCTATTCATTTTGTGCTGAGTTCTTATATAGTCTTTTCAGTGATTATAACTGCATCATGGAAGATAGGAAATCTCAGTAACATTTTTATTACTTTCCCTGCAAAAATTCTGAACTAAAACGTAGTCAACCTCATCTCTGGACTAAACTAGAAAATATAAGAGACAAGTTAAGTTGTACTTATGGAACTGTAGGCTCATTAGAGGGAACTGTAGGTTCATTAGAGAAACCTGTAGCATCAATTTGTGCCCACTTTAGAATAGCTTTAATCCTACAAATCTACTTAAGAAAAGTAGGCCGGGCGCGGTGGCTCAAGCCTGTAATCCCAGCACTTTGGGAGGCCGAGACGGGCGGATCACGAGGTCAGGAGATCAAGACCACCCTGGCTAACACGGTGAAACCCCGTCTCTACTAAAAAAAAATACAGAAAACTAGCCGGGCGAGGTGGCGGGCGCCTGTAGTCCCAGCTACTCGGGAGGCTGAGGCAGGAGAATGGCGTAAACCGGGAGGCGGAGCTTGCAGTGAGCTGAGATCCGGCCACTGCACTCCAGCCTGGGCGACAGAGTGAAACTCCGTCTCAACAAAAAAAAAAAAAAAAAAAGAAAAGTAAACCCATTGCAGAGGAATGCTGTCAGTTTAGATGTTATAATAATTCAGTCTGTCACTCTTAGCCACGTAGCTCAGTTCAGACAGCTATAGTAGGGAAAATGTCTAGACTCCCTCCCCTACCTCTGCCCCAACTCTCAAATAAAAATCCTATATCCTAAAGTACCTTGTAGTTTATTTTTATCAAACAAGCTAGTCTACCTGCAAATTAACAGTAACAGTGATATCACCAGGTAATTTTACTATTGTAAATTAAAGTGAGTATTCCCTCGAATGCTATGATCTTCTCGGTGGGACATGTATTTTCACATGCATTGTAACACATAAGAGTTTAATAAAGCTAATGTCCTTGCAGATTCTTTGTGACCATTAGTAATCATTTGTAAGGTAGCTATCAGAATATATTTGTGGCCATGAAATAGTTTTGCTGTATAGGAAACTATTTTTTCTATTCAAAAATAAAATCTTTTTTTTTCATTATAACCTTCTTACCTTTTTAAAAATGTTTCATTCCTTCCTTTCCTATTTCTGTCTAAATGGATTTTATGGGCTACTGGCTGCTAGGTGATAACTCACAGGGTCCTTCAAGAGGAAAAGGTGCATATTTTTTTCTCAATTTTTTTTTCTCTTCTATCAAACTTCTGTTCTACAGTCACAATCAACAAGAGAAACAACATTTTTTGGTCCTTTTTCCTACTGATTAAGTTTTCTTTCTTTTTGTTTTTTTGAGACGGAGTCTCCCTCTGTCACTCAGGCTGGAGTACAGTGGCACCATCTTGGCTCATTGCAAGCTCCACCTCCTGGGTTCACACCATTCTCCTGCCTCAGCCTCCCGAGTAGCTGGGACCTACAGGCGCCCGCCACCACACCTGGCTAATTTTTTTGTATTTTTAGTAGAGACGGGGTTTCACTGTGTTAGCCAGGATGTTTTCTAATGGTCCAAGACAGTAAGAAGTGCTTTGGGTTTGTAATTTACAAAATAAGACAAGTCCGTGACAACTTTTTTTTTTTTTTTTTAGACAGAGTCTTGCTCTGTTGCCAGGCTGGAGTGCAGTGGCATGATCTCAGCTCACTGCAACCTCCACCTCCTGGGTTCAAGCGATTCTCCTGCCTCAGCCTCCCGAGTAGCTGGGACTACAGGCATGCGCCACCATGCCCAGCTAATTTTTGTATTTTTGGTAGAAGCAGGGTTTTACCATGTTGGCCAGGATGGTCTCGATCTCTTGACCTCATGATCCACCCTCCGCAGCCTCCCAAAGTGCTGGGATTACAGGTGTGAGCCACCACACCCGGCTGAAGTAGGCTTTTTATTGGTAGAGTAGCTAGGTACTGTATAATTTGGGGTGAGTCTTGAGTGGGAAAAGCCTCATGGCACATAAAATGGTGCTCGATTAATATTTGTGGGAAACACATGCACGCACGCACAAACATGCATGCACACACAACCCTACCTGCTGATGTGCCAGAGAATTACAACACTCCTCCTTTGAGACATTCCTTTTAGTTAATTTGTTATATCTCCAAAGGCCCCTGTGTTAACTTGCAAGTAGTTTAACTAAGGACCAGTATTAATCCAATAGCACCAAAGTATGTTAATTTCTTCAATTAAGTTATTCCACAATGCATACATATCTCAAAACATCATGGTATACACCATGCATATATAAAATTGCTGCCAATTAAAAATAAACTTTAAATAAAATGTTTATACTATAGGTCTATAAAAAAAGTACAAATTATTTTTCCAGTGAGGTAATCACTTTGTGACAAAGACTTTATAAATATTCAGTGGCTTAGAGAAGTAAAACAACAGCAGAAAGCACTGCTTTACTTTTTGCTTCCCAACTTTGGACTGTGTTTAAAAGATTTGCCATTCAGCCGGGCGCGGTGGCTCAAGCCTGTAATCCCAGCACTTTGGGAGGCCGAGGCAGGCGGATCACAAGGTCAGGAGATCGAGACCATCCTGGCTAACACGGTGAAACCCCGTCTCTACTAAAAAATACAAAAACTAGCCGGGCGAGGTGGCGGGCGCCTGTAGTCCCAGCTACTCGGGAGGCTGAGGCAGGAGAATGGTGTGAACCCGGGAGGTGGAGCTTGCAGTGAGCTGAGATCTGGCCAGTGCACTCCAGCTTGGGTGACAGAGGGAGACTCCGTCTCAAAAAAAAAAAAAAAAGATTTGCCATTCATTAAATACTCCAAGTATTTACTGAATATCTACTATAAGTGTAAGGAAGGCACTGTTCTAAAAGTGGCAGAGAATACAAAGATTAATAAGACGTAGGCTCTGCCTTCAATGAGTTTACCATCTACTAGCAGAGGTAAGGCAAATATTTAAATATCTATAGCATAAGATGGAGAGTGATAGATACCAAAAGACAAGTATAAACAAGGTAGAACATTACTTTAGAGATAGAAGAGATTATTGCCATCTACTAGCAGAGGTAAGCAAATATTTAAATATCTATAGCATAAGATAGAGAGTGATAGATACCAGAAGACAAATATAAACAAGGTATAACATTACTTTAGAGATGGAAGAGATTATTCCTGCCAGTAGATAACCATGCTGCAATTTCCAAACAAGAAGAAAAAAAAAAGAAAACAAGAAGGGGCCAAGATGGCCAACTAAAAACAGCTACGGTTGGAGGCTCCCACATAGAAGAATGAAAACAGCGAGTAAATCCTACACTAGCAACTGAGGTATCCAGGTTCTCTCACTGGGACTGACTAGGCAGTTGGTGCAACCAATGGTGAGTGAGGAAAAGTAGAGTGGAGTGACAGCCAACCCAGGATCCACACAGGGGAAGGGGAACTGCCACTCCCAGCCAAGGGAGGTAGTGAGTGTGCTACCCTGCCTGGGGAACCATGCTTTTTCCATGGATCTGTGCAACCCACAGATCAGGAGATCCCCTCATAAGCCCACACCACCCGGGCCTTGGTTCCCAAGCACAGAACTATGCAGATTCTTGGCAGCTGCTCAACGGGAGACTGCCTCAGACTACCAAGTTCCTAGGGGAAGGGGCGGCTGCCATCACTGCAGCTGCCTGCTGCCAAAGATGACTGAGCTCCCAGTGGGAGGAGCAGCTGCCATCACTGCAACTGCCTGCTGCCTAAGACAACTGAGTCCCTGCAGGAAGAGATGGCTGCCATCACTGCAGCTCCAGTCTGCCATTTTAGACAGGAAAATAAATGGCCTGATGGAGCTGAGAAACACAACACAAGAACTTCATAATACAACTATCAGTATCAATAGCTGGATAGACCAAGGAAAGGAAAGAATTTCAGAGCTTGAAGACTATCTTGCTGAAATAAGACAGGCAGACAAGATTAGAGAATAAAGAATGAAAAGGAATGAACAAAACCTCTAAGAACTATGGGATTATGTAAAAAGACCAAACCTACAACTGATTGGGGTACCTGAAAGATGGAAGAATGGAACAAAGTTGGAAAACATGCATCAGGATATCATCCAGAACTTCTCCAACCCAGCAAGATAGGCCAACATTCAAATTCAGGAAATCCAGAGAACCACATTAAGATACTCCATGAGAAGAAAGATCATCCCAAGACACGTAATCATCAGATTCTCCAAAGCAAATGAAAGAAAAGTATTAAAGCCAGAGATGAAATTAAATTAAAAATTAAATTAAATTAAATTAAAAAATTAAAGTCAGAAATGAAAGAAAAGAAAAGCCAGAGAAAAAGGCCAGGTCACCTATAAAGGGAAGCCCATCAGACTAACAGTGGACCTCTCAGCAGAAACCCTACAAGCCAGAAGAGATTGGGGGCCAGGATTCAGTATTCTTAAAGAAAAGAATTTCCAACTCAAAATTTCATAACCAGCCAAACTAAACTTCTTAAAGTGAAAGAGAAATAAAATCCTTTTCAGAAAAGCAAATGCTGAGAGAATTCGTCACCACCAGGCCTGCCTTGCAAGAGCTCCTGAGAGAAGCACTAAATATGGAAAGAAAAAACCAATACCAGCCACTACACACATTAAAGTACACAGACCAATGACATTTCGAAGCAACTACATCAGCCAGTCTGCAAAATAACCAGCTAGCATCATGATGACAGGATCAAATTCATACATATATTAACCTTAAATGTAAATGAGCTAAATGCCCCCAATTGAAAGACACAGAATGGCAAGCTGGATAAAGAGTCAAGACCCATCAGTGTGCTGTATTCAAGAGACCCATCTCATGTGCAAAGACACACATAGGCTCAAAATAAAGGGATGGAGGAAAATTTACCAGGCAAATAGAAAGCAGAGAAAACCAGAGGTTTTCTCTAACAATCCTAGTGTTTGTTTTTCTAACAATCCTAGTGTTAAAGTCTTACAAAACAGACATTAAACCAAAAAGAAAGATCAAAAAAGACAAGGGCATTACATAATGGTAAAGGACTCAATTCAACAAGAAGTGCTAACTATCCTAAATATACAGGAGGATGCAGATTCATAAAACAAGTTCTTAAGAGACCTACAAAGAGACTTAGACTCCCATACAATAATAGTGGGAGGGTTTAGCACTGCACTGTCGATATTAGATCACTGAGACGGAAAATTAACAAAGATATTCAGGACCCAAACTCAACTCTGGATCAAGTGGACCTGACAGATACCTACAGAACTCTCCACCCAAAAACAACAGAATATATATTCTTCTTTGTGCCACATGGCATTTACTCCTAAAAAGATTGCATGATTGGAAGTAAAACACTCCTAGCAAATGCCAAACAACTGAAATCATAAGAAACAGTTTCTCAGAGCACAGTGCAATAAAATTAGAACTGAAGGTTAAGAAACTCACTCAAAACCACACAACTACATGGAAATTAAACAACTTGCCCCTGAATGACTCCTGGGTAAATAACAAAACCAAGGCAGAAATCAAGAAGTTCTTTGAAACCAATGAGAATAAAGAGACATCGTGCCAGAATCTCTGGGACACAGCCAAAGCAGTGTTAAAGAGGGAAAGTTATAGCACTAAATGCCCACATCAGAAAGTTAAAAGATCTCAAATTGACATCCTAATATCAAAACTAAAAGAACTAGAGAATCAAGAGCAAAAAAAAGGCCAAAGCTAGCAGAAGACAAGAACTAACCAAGATCAGAGCAGAACTGAAAGAGATAGAAATGAGAAAAACCTTTTAAAAAAATCAGTGAATCTAGGAGCTGTTTTTATGAAAAAAATAATAATAAAGTAGACCACTAGCTAGATTAATAAAGAAGGAAAGAGGGGAGAATCAAATAGACACAATAAAAAATTATAAAGGGGATATCACCACTGACCCCACAGAAATATGAACAACCATCAGAGAATATCTATGCAAATCAACTAGAAAATCTAGAAGAAATGGATAAATTCCTGGATGCACATACCCTCCCAAGACTGAACCAGGAAGAAGTTGAATCTCTGAATAGACAATAACAAGTTCTGAAATTGAGGCAATAATTAATAGCCTACCAACCAAAAAAAGCCCAGGACCAGATGGATTCACAGCCGAATTCTACCAGAGGTACAAAGAGGAGCTGGTACCATTTCTTCTGAAACTATTCCAAACAACTGAAAAGGAGGGACTCCTCCCTGACTCATTTTATGAGGCCAGCATCATCCTGATGTCCAAACCTGGCAGAGATACAATGAAAAAAGAAAACTTAAAGCCAATGTCCCTGATGAACATCGATGCAAAAATCCTCAATAAAATACTGACAACCCGAATCCAGCAGCACATCAAAAAACTTATCCACCATGATCAAGACAGCTTCATCCCCAAGAGGCAAGACTGGTTCAACATATGCAAATCAATAAACGTGATTTATCACATAAACAAAACTAAAGACAAAAACCACATGATTATCTCAATAGATGCAGAAAAGGCCTTCGATAAAATTAAAATTCCCTTAATGTTAAAAACTTTCAATAAACTAGGTTTTGATGGAACATACCTCAAAATATAAGAGCCATTTATGACAAACCCACCGGCAATATCATACTGAATGGGAAAAAGCTCAAAGTATTCCCCTTGAAAATCAGCTCAAGACAAGGATGCCTTCTCTCACCACTCCTATTCAACGTAGAATTGGAAGTTTTGGCCAGGGCAATCAGGCAAGAGAAAGAAAGAAAGCGTATTCAGATAGGAAGAGAGGAAGTCAAGCTATCTCTGTTTGCAGATGATATACTGCTATATCTGAAAACCCCATCATCTCAGCCCGAAAGCTTCTTAAGCTGATAAGCACCTTCAGCAAAGTACAAAATCAATGTGCAAAAATCACAAGCATTTCTATACACCAGCAGTAGACAAGCAGAAAGCCAAATCATGAATGAATTCCCTTTTGCAATTGCTACAAAGAGAATAAAATACCTAGGAACACAGCTAACAAGGGAGGTGAAGGACCTCTTTAAGGAGAACTACAAACTGCTGCTCAAGGAAATCAGAAAGCACACAAACAAATGGAAAAACATTCCACACTCATGGATGGGAAGAATCAATATCATGAAAATGGCCATACTGCCCAGAGTAATTTATAGATTCAATGATATTCCCATTAAACTACCCTTGACATTCTTCACAGAATTAGAAAAAACTACTTTAAAGTTCATATGGAACCAAAAAAGAGCCTGTATAACGAAGACAATCCTAAGCAAAAAGAACAAAACTGAAGGCATCGTGTATCTGACTTCAAACTCAACTACAAGGCTATAGTAAACAAAATAGCATGGTATTAGTACAAAAACAAACACATAGTGAAACAGAATATAGAACTCAAAACTAAGACTGCACATCTACAGCCATGTGATCTTCAACAAACCTGACAAAAGCAATGGGGAAAGGATTTGCTTTTTAATAAATGGTGCTGGGAGAACTGGCTAGGTATATGCAGAAAATTGAAACTAGACCCTTTCCTTACACCTTGTACAAAAGTTCTCGAGATGGATTAAACATTTAAATGTAAAACCCAAAACTATGAAAACCCTAGAAGAAAATCTAGGCAATACCATTCAGGACATAGACACGGACAAAGATTTCATGACAAAAACATCAAAAGCAATTGCAACAAAAGCAAAAATTTTCAAATGGGATCTAATTAAAGAGCTTCTGTGCAGCAAAAGAAACTGTCATCAGAGTGAAGGGACAAACTACAGAATGGGAGGAAATTATTGCAGTCTATCCATCAGACAAAGGTGTAATATCCAGAAACTACAAGAAAAAAATAATCCCATTTAAAAGTGGGCAAAGAATATGAAGACACTTCTCAAAAGAAGATATACATGCAGCCAACAAACGTGGAAAAAAGCTCAACATCACTGATCATTAGAGAAAAGCAAATCAAAAACACAGTGAGATACCATCTCATGCCAGTCAGAATGGCAGTTATTAAAAAGTCAAGAAAGAACAGATGCTGGCAAGGTGTGGAGAAATGGGAACTCTTTTACACTGTTGGTAGTTCAATCATTGTGGAAGACAGTATGGTGATTCCTCAAAGACCTAGAACCAGAGATACCATTTGATCCAGCAATCCCATCACTGGGTATATACCCAAAGGAATATAAATCATTTCCTTATAAAGATACATGCATGTGTATGCTCATTGCAGCACTTATTCACAATAGCAAAGACGTGGAATCAACCCAAACACCTATCAATGATAGACTGGATAAAGAAAATGTGGTACCTATACACCATGCAATGCTATGCAGCCATAAAAAGGAATGAGATCAAAAAAAAAAAGGAATGAGATCATGTGCTTTGCAGGGACAGGGAGGGAGCTGGAAGCCATTATCCTCAGTAAACTAACACAGGAACAGAAAACCAAACACTGCATGTTCTCACTTAAAGTGGGAGTTGAATAATGAGGACACATGGGCACATGGCGGGGCAACAACACACACTGGGTCCTGTCAGGGGGTTGCAGGGAAGGAGAGCATCAGAAAGAATAGCTGGGCCTAATACCTAGGTGATGGGTTGATCTGTGCAGCAAACCACCATGGCACAAGTTTACCTGTGTAACAAACCTGCACATCCTGCACATGTATCCTGGAACATAAATAAAATAAAGTAAAAAAATAAAACTTACAGAACCATCAGGTGGTTTACTACTCTCTCTTTCTTCCTTCCTTCCTTTCTTGCTTCCTTCCTTCCTCTTTCTCTTTCTCTTTCTTGGTCTCTTTCTCTTTGTTTTTCTTTCCTTTCTGCTGGGCTGTTATATATTCTTCATGGCAGGATATATAGGGTATATTTTACTCTCAGTATCCCAAGTCCCTAACTGTTCCTGGTTCATAAAGTGCACTCAGTCAATATTTGTTGAATGGATATGTGTATCATCAGACTTGCTGTTTAATAAGAAAATGCCTATTACAAAGCATATTCAACAGATAAAACCTATATAACTAAGAAGTAGAATTTTCTTCCCAGAAACTAAACATATTTTTAAAAGACAACTTTTGTAAGATTATATCCAATTTGCACCATACAGTGCAGCCTATCACAAAAAAAAGATCTAATCTGAGACCTATAAAGCTGAATAAAAAGCAGAAGCAGCAATCTCTATCATTCTGCCTAGTTACACTGGTTGTGACAATGATTTTTTTATATTTGAATGAGTAGGTCAAGACCTCAATGAAAATGAGTTACAAATAAATTTATATTTCAGTTGTAAGTGATTGGTGAATCACATATAATCCTTTTTGAAGTGTTCACCCACAATTTGAATAGAAGATTCTATGTAGCACTAAATAATCTCTAAGGTTTTTCAAACTTTGAAAATTTTGCGATTTTGAATTAATATGAGAAGAAATCACATATTAATAGTATAAGCAACTTTGTATATATTTTTCTTAGGTGCCTATGACAATGTCATTAGTCTTAGAATGAAAACCCTTTGGGGTAGTGCCTTTAAGTCAATTCATTGAACATGTCTGGAACAGCCACTGGGATTGGAGTAGGAGTGCTAAATTTAATAAATTGCAATGACAAGAAACTCATAATCTTATGAAGGATACATATAATCATTATAAAGTGGTTTAAAGAGATGGGAGCTTATGTATTTCACATATCTAAGTCTGGAGCCACGCAGTCTAGGGTTTTTTGTTGTTGTTGTTGTTGTTGTTGTTTGAGATGGAGTCTCGCTCTGTCACCCAGGCTGGAGTGCAGTGCCGGATCTCAGCTCACTGCAAGCTCCGCCTCCCGAGTTTACGCCATTCTCCTGCCTCAGCCTCCCGAGTAGCTGGGACTACAGGCGCCCGCCACCTCGCCCAGCTAGTTTTTTTGTATTTTTTAGTAGAGACGGGGTTTCACCGCGTTAGCCAGAATGGTCTCGATCTCCTGACCTCGTGATCCGCCCGTCTCAGCCTCCCAAAGTGTTGGGATTACAAGCTTGAGCCACTGCGCCTGGCCCAGTCTAGGGTTTTTACAGCAGCTCTACATTGTAATGAGGGACTTGGATTCTTTTTTCTTTTCACCTTTCTATACTTACTGCATGGGCTTGCATCTTCGTAGTTCAGAAGTGGCTACAGCACCTTCCAGTCCCCAATGTCAGCCCAGCTCCCAGTTCCAGCCATGTTCCAGGTAGAAAAAACGGTAGATGGGCAAAAGCTTTCTCCTCTTAAAGCTTCATATCTTCATCTTTTTATTTGTTAAGAGGAAGCCTGCCCCGGGGACTTATTCCTACCCCTGATTGGCCAGAATTATATCATACGGCCACTCCTAGCTGCTTACGAAGGGGATTGTGGATAGCAGGTAGGAGAGCTAAGCAGCAGTATTTGCAGTTGCTACTTTTTGTTAACTCTTTGTCATGTAGGCTTATATGGCTCCAAGGAAAAGGTCAAGTTATTTATATATGAAGATATAATACTCCAAGAAGTTCCTTCTTGTCATTAAATTATGCATTTATTAATTCAACAAATACTATTTTTTGTTTGCTAATATATGCCAGATGCTGTTCTAAGTACTGCGGACAAAAACAGTAAACAAGACAAAGTTGCTGCTCTCATGGAACTTTATGTTCTGTTGAGAAGAGGAAGACTATAAACAAATATCAATATACATTTATATTTACATATTTTATATATTGGTTATGAATATCCATATTATGTATGTACATGGGTATATATATAGCTATGAAGAAAAGAAAAGTAGGGTAAGGGAAATAAAGAGTGATGGTGGGTATTCCATAGAGAGTGTTCAATAAATTTCTCTCTGATGAAGTGATATTTGAACAGAGACCTGAAAGAAGTGATGGATAGATGGGGAAATGAGAGACTATCTGGGGAAGAATGGTTCAAGCAGAGGAAACAGAAAGTAAAAAGACCCTGAGGAGAGATGAATTTGGCATGATCAAGTAAAAAAAAGGAATCAGTATGACTAGAGCACAGTAAACAAAGAGGGAATGTTAGGAGGACAATGGGAGCCATAATACTTTGAGCTTATAGGCCATAGCAGAGATTTTATTGTAAGGGACATGGAAAGTCATTAGAGAACTATGAGCAGAGATTAGCACAATCCAGTGATTCAAAGAATCACTAACTGCTGTGTGGAGAATAAATTGTAGTATGACAAGGATAGAAGCAGAGAGACCAGTTAGGATGCTCTTCAATTTCCCAGGAAATCAGTGATGGTCTCAACTATTATAGTAGTCATCGAAGTGGTGAGTAATTATCAGATTCCAGATATATTTTAAAGATAGTTTAAATATATAAGAATCAAGTACCTTGCAAGGTTCTGGCTTAATAACTGGAAGAATGGAGTTGCTATTTACTGAAATGGGAACTGCAAGAGAATAAGTCATTGTATGGGTGGAATAGGAGGATGGGGAATTAAGAGTTTGTTTTGGGACATTTTAGGTTTGAGTTGCTGGTTGCACATCCAAATGCATGTTGGACGATGTAAAAATGTAGAATTCAGGGTAGAGGTTGAGATTGGAGATATAAAATTAGTAGTTTTAATGTATGGATGATACGAATGCTTTGGGACTAAATATGGTTACCTGTGGAGTCGATAGCTAAATAATAATATTTCTTCATAACTTTTTTCAGAGGAGAGAAAATTTCCTATGATATCCTAAATAAATTGAAGTTTGGGGACTTCATTTTACTAACTAGTGCATTAAGTATTCAAAATTTTGTGTAGTAGTTGAGTACATGAACTCTGAAGCCAAAATTACCTAGTTTTGAATCTTAGCTCTTCTGTTACTAGCTCTGTGATTTAGGAAATGATACATAATTTCTCTAAGCTTCTCTTTCCTCACCTATAAATAAGGATAATTGTGGTGCCTCACCATAAAGTTGTTGGGAGGATTAATGAGTTAATTTAGTACACTGCCTTGACACATAGAAAGAGCTCAAAAAGGATTAGTCAATGTCATCATTGAATTTCGCTAAGTTTTGACACATGATGTAACACTGCTAACTTGATTTAATGTTCCCTATATTTTGCAGGCAGGAGAAACAGTTTCTCACCTGCTAATCTTCATTTGGGGACATTTGAAATTGGGAGTTGTGATATTATAAGTCATTGCCACTTTTTAATCAGTGTTACAGTATCATATTCTTAATTATCTTACTGTTCAGGTCACAGTGCTGTCGATATCACCAAGGTGGCCAGAAGACACCGTATGTCTCCTTTTCCTCTGACATCTATGGACAAAGCCTTTATCACAGTCCTGGAGATGACTCCGGTGCTTGGGACAGAAATCATCAATTACCGAGGTACTGTTATATTTGACCATTTCCCTTACTTTTCTTCATTTTTTACCAAATAAGATTCATGTAACATTAATGCACAGTTTTCCTGAAAAAGAAAGATTATTAACTATTATTACAATTATCATCATTCTTTTTTTTTTTTTCTTATTTCTACTCAATAAGAAAAAGGCTAAGGGTTCAGCCTTAACAGTATACAGAGTAAAATCCATGAAACTGCCTTTTCATTAAAAAAAAAAAAAAAAAAGGAAGAAAATCAGCTGTGTTTCTGCTGTCCATCAAAATACCAATACTGCAAACTAAAGAAAGGGCTGTCAGCACTGAATGAGGAAAGTAAACTCTGAGTCTATGTGATGTCTTTTCTGTCAGAAATGGGAGACAACTAATATGTCTTGTAATCATCTTTTTCTGTTTGGAAAACCTGTATTTAAATGTAAATACAATGTATTTACATACATTGTAAATAAATATTAAAAAATGTTAATATATCCATGGATAACTAAGACAATGGAAAGGTAGCATTCCCCAGTATTTTGTTTTTAATTAACAACTTCCATTTCTAAAAATTCAGCATAGGAGTTGTATTCAGGCATCCAGTTCCAGAAGACCAGACTCCTGAGGAGAACTTCCAGCCAATGAAGCTTGTGGTTTCTTCCCAACACCAAAAAGAGGAGTTGTGTTTAGTGCAATCTGAATAAAATATAGTTTCTTAATTTGTTATGCAGAAAGAACACAACAGAATTAATTTTATAAATAAAAAACTTTATAGAATCATAAAATATTCAAACTACAATGAACAGTAGGGAGCACAAACACCCTAATTTTTTTTTAAGTTGTCTAAGATTTTTTTTTTTTTTTTTTTTGTATTTTTTTAGTAGAGATGGGGTTTCACCGTGTTAGCCAGGATGGTCTCGATCTCCTGACCTCGTGATCCGCCCGTCTCGGCCTCCCAAAGTGCTGGGATTACAGGCTTGAGCCACCGCGCCCGGCCAACACCCTAATTTTTTTTGCAAGGAAACTCAAACTCAGAATAGCAGAAAAGGAATAGGATTAAGGTCTCAAGATTTACATTCTTCCTTTTACTACATAATTGTGCTCTCTTCTTCCACCATTAAATTATAAAAAATAATGCAGCTAACATAATGGTGCCAGATTTTAGCTCTTTTCTCTGTGTCCCTACTTAGACAAGAATCGTTATTATAGTTTGCCCTTATCCTACATCTTTGGTTCACATTCTTTTAGATATGCATATCATTAGGCTTAAACCATTTGTTTTTCTTTTACTCCCCAATAAAGGAAAGATTAGAAAACTGACTAGAGTAGGGATTAGTCAGGAATTAACTGTGTGATTTCAAAACAATTTTAATGGAATAGTTTTCTTTATTATCAAATGTGGAATGTTGAGATATTTATTGATATCAGTAGAAACCAAGACATTTTCAGAAAATGTGAATGTAAACTTAAGTTATAAAAAAATTAATACTACTTTACCTGTTATAAAAATAAATAAACCATCCCTGTTTTTTTTGTTTTTTTTTGTTTTTTTTTATAATTTCAGAGGAGTTTCCCTTAACATCAGTCCTTAGAAAAATCTCACCATGTATTCCAGGTCACATTTAAAGAGACATTCTGGTTTGTTTGTTTGTTTGTTTTAAAAAGGTTGGAAATTGCCATTTCATTTTTCCTCTAGAGAAAAATGCTGTCAGATGTATTCTCTTTTCCCTTCATGTGCTTCTTTCCCATTCATTTATTCGTCAAATCGGTTGTCACTTATACGTGAGCAGACTCTTCACAGATGGATAACTTTTTGTCAAGTGTTTCCACCTATGATGATGAAAAATAATAATGAGGTTTGCATTGAACCTTTGAGTTGGATCAAACTCATTTTTTTGTGTAAAAGGGTATTGTAATTAGACCCCCTAGGCACTTTGATTAGGTGTTTAGAAAACATTATATATAGAAACATAATTTACTTTATTCAACAAATATTTAATAAACATCAAGTAAATGTCAGATACTATGTTAAGTCCTGTATTTGCAAAGATAATAGAAATAAAACTCCTGCCCCGTGGATTTCATAGGCTAGTGCAGAAGAGATTGGTAAATTAATGTAGTACTTGTCTCCTCTAATTGGCTCCTTTACAGGCTTGCCTTCCTTTGTCAATTCCTTGAAAAGGTTTCTTTACAGTTTTTTTTCTTTGGCCCTTTTCACATCTTGTCCGTTGACTTCAGATGGCCTCATGCAGGCTAGTAGTTTCAGATACCATTTATAAGGTGAATTTTAAATCAATACCATTGCCCAGAGCTTGTCCAAGCTTCAAACTCATATTCTAAATGTATTACATATCTGCTGCTAGTAAATATAACATGACAAATACTAAATTTATTTTCTCTACTTCTACTTGTGTAGAAATACTTGTGTTTCTGCGTCCTCTTAAAACTGTCCCTTGTTCTACATTCCCTCTGTTATTGTTTTATTTTAGGTTTTTTTTTTTTTTTTTTTTTTTTTTTTCTGAAATGGAGTTTCATTCTTGTTGCCCAGAGTGGAGTGCAATGGCACAATCTCGTTTCATGGCAAACTCCACCTCCTGGGTTCAAGTGATTCTCCTGCCTCAGCCTCCTGAGTACCTGGGATTACAGGCGTGCACCACCATGCCCAGCTAATTTTGTATTTTTAGTAGAGACAGGGTTTCTCCATGTTGGTCAGGCTGGTCTCAAACTCCCGATCTCAGGTGATCCGCCCACCTCGGCCTCCCAGAATGCTGGGATTACAGGAGTGAGCCACTGCGCCTGGCCCAGTTTAGGTCTTTATTATTAACTTTCTAGACAATTGTAACAGACTCCCCTCCCCCAAATTAAGTTTGTCCCAATCCATTCTCCAATTTGATGCCAAAGTAATCTGTTCAAATTTGCTAATTTGTTATTCACACTCCCTACACGCAGCTCTTCAGCTGTTTTTCTATAACCTCAAGATAAAATTCAAACTCCTTGACATGTCATGAAAGGCCTTTTATAACCTGATTTCTTCTAATTTTTTTTTTTGTTTCTTCTCTTACCTCCTTATCAAGAGACCTTGCTTCTCCCTAAACCTGACGTGATAATTCTTACTTCTTATTCTCTCTTACGTCTAAGCCTTTATTTATATATCTTTTTTTTTTTAAGAGACTAGGTCTTACTATGTTTCCCAGGCTGGCCTTGAACTCTTGGCCTCAAGCAATCCTCTCGCCTCAGCCTCCCAAAGTACTAGTATTACAGGCATAAGCCACCAAGCCTGGCCCCTTTGCTTATATAGTTTTCTCTTGGAAAAACTTTATCTTACTTCTCTACATATTAACTACTGTGTAACTACCACATATCTTTTTTTTTTTTTTTTATACTTTACATTCTAGGGTACATGTGCACAACGTGCAGGTTTGTTGCATATGTATACATGTGCCATATTGGTGTGCTGCACCCATTAACTCGTCATTTACATTAGGTATATCTCCTAATGCTATCCCTCCTCCCTCCCCCTTCCCCACAATAGGCCCTGGTGTGTGATGCTCCCCTTCCTGTGTCCAAGTGATCTCTTGGTTCAATTCCCACCTATGAGTGAGAACATGCGGTGTTTGGTTTTCTGTTCTTGCGAGAGTTTGCTGAGAATGATGGCTTCCAGCTGCATCCGTGTCCCTACAAAGGACACGAACTCATCCTTTTTTATGGCTGCATAGTATTCCATGGTATGTATGTGCCACATTTTCTTAATCCAGTCTGTCACTGATAGACATTTGGGTTGACTCCAAGTCTTTGCTATTGTGAATAGTGCTGCAGTAAACATATGTGTGCATGTGTCTTTATAGCAGCATGTTTTATAATCCTTTGGGTATATACCCAGTAACAGGATGGCTAGATCAAATGGTATTTCTAGTTCTAGATCCTTGAGGAATCGCCACATTGTTTTCCGCAATGGCTGAACTAGTTGGTGTGAGATGGTATCTCATTGTGGTTTTGATTTGCATTTCTCTGATGGCGAGTGATGATGGGCCCATTTTCATGTGTCTGTTGGCTGTATGAATGTCTTCTTTTGAGAAGTGTCTGTTTATATCCTGTGCCCACTTTTTGATGGGGTTTTTTTTTTTTTTCTTGTAGATTTGTTTGAGTTCTTTGTAGGTTCTGGATATTAGCCCTTTGTCAGATGAGTAGATTGCAAAAATTTTCTCCCATTCTGTAGGTTGCCTGTTCACTCTGATGGTAGTTTCTTTTGCTGTGCAGAAGCTCTTTAGTTTAATTAGATCCCATTTGTCAATTTTGGCTTTTGTTGCCATTGCTTTTGGTGTTTTAGACATGAAGTCCTTGCCCAACATGCCTATGTCCTGAGTGGTATTACCTAGGTTTTCTTCTAGGGTTTTTATGGTTTTAGGTCTAACGTTTAAGTCTGTAATCCATCTTGAATTAATTTTCGCATAAGGAGTAAGAAAAGGATCCAGTTTCAGCTTTCTACTTATGGCTAGCCAATTTTCCCAGCACCATTTATCAAATAGGGAATCTTTTCCCCATTTCTTGTTTTTGTCAGGTTTGTCAAAGATTAGATGGCTGTAGATGTGTGGTATTATTTCGGAGGGCTCTGTTCTGTTCCATTGGTCTATATCTCTGTTTTGGCACCAGTACCATGCTGTTTTGGTTACTGTATCCTTGTAGTATAGTTTGAAGTCAGGTAGCGTGATGCCTCCAGCTTTGTTCTTTTGGCTTAGGATTATCTTGGCAATGCGGGCTCTTTTTTGGTTCCATATGAACTTTAAAGCAGTTTTTTCCAATTCTGTGAAGAAAGTCATTGGTAGCTTGATGGGGATGGCATTGAACCTATAAATAACCTTGGGCAGTATGCCATTTTCACGATATTGATTCTTCCTATCCATGAACATGGTGTGTACTTCCATTTGTGTCCTCTTTTATTTCACTGAGCAGTGGTTTGTAGTTCTCCTTGAAGAGGTCCTTTACATCCCTTGTAAGTTGGATTCCTAGGTATTTTATTCTGTTTGAAGCTATTGTGAATGGGAGTTCATTCCTGATTCGGCTCTCTGTCTGTTACTGGTGTATAAGAATGCTTGTGATTTTTGCACATTAATTTTGTATCCTGAGACTTTGCTGAAGTTGCTTATCAGCTTAAGGAGATTTTGGGCTGAGACAATGGGGTTTTCTAAATATACAATCATGTCATCTGCAAACAGGGACAATTTGACTTCTTCTTTTCCTAACGGAATACCCTTGATTTCTTTCTGTTGCCTGATTGCCCTAGCCAGAACTTCCAACACTATGTTGAATAGGAGTGGTGAGAGAGGGCATCCCTGTCTTGTGCCAGTTTTCAAAGGGAATGCTTCCAGTTTTTGCCCATTCAGTATGATATTGGCTGTGGGTTTGTCATAAATAGCTCTTATTATTTTGAAGTACGTTCCATCAATACCGAATTTATTGAGCGTTTTTAGCATGAAGGGCTGTTGAATTTTGTCAGAGGCCTTTTCTGCATCTATTGAGATAATCATGTGGTTTTTGTCATTGGATCTGTTTATATGCTGGATTACATTTAATGATTTGCGTATGTTGAACCAGCCTTGCATCCCAGGGATGAAGCCCATTGGATCGTGCTGGATAAACTTTTTGATGTGCTGCTGGATTCAGTTTGCCAGTATTTTATTGAGGATTTTTGCATCGATGTTCATCAGGGATATTGGTCTAAAATTCTCTTTTTTTGTTGTGTCTCTGCCAGGCTTTGGTATCAGGATGATGTTGGCCTCATAAAATGAGTTAGGGAGGTTTCCCTCTTTTTCTATTGATTGGAATAGTTTCAGAAGGAATGGTACCAGCTCCTCCTTGTACCTCTGGTAGAATTCTGTTGTGAATCCCTCTGGTTCTGGACTTTTTTTGGTTGGTAGGCTATTAATTATTGCCTCCATTTCAGAGCCTGTTATTGGTCTATTCAGGGATTCAACTTCTTCCTGGTTTAGTCTTGGGAGAGTGTAAGTGTCCAGAAAATTATCCATTTCTTCTAGGTTTTCTAGTTTATTTGTGTAGAGGTGTTTATAGTATTCTCTGATGGTAGTTTGTATTTCTGTGGGGTCGGTGGTGATATCTCCTTTATCATTTTTTATTGTGTCTATTTGATTCTTCTCTCTTTTCTTCATTAGTCTTGTTAGCAGTCTATCAATTTTGTTGATCTTTTTAAAAAACGAGCTCCTGGATTCATTGATTTTTTTTTTGGAGGGTTTTTTGTGTCTGTATCTCCTTTAGTTCTGCTCTGATCTCAGTTATTTCTTGCCTTCTGCTAGCTTTTGAATGTGTTTGCTCTGGCTTCTCTAGTTCTTTTAATGGTGATGTTGGGGTGTCAATTTTAGATCTTTCCTGCTTTCTCTTGTGGGCATTTAGTGCTATAAATTTCCCTCTACACACTGCTTTAAATGTGTCCCAGAGATTCTGATATGTTGTATCTTTGTTCTCATTGGTTTCAAAGAACATCTTTATTTTTGCCTTCATTTCATTATTTACCTAGTAGTCATTCAGGAGCAGGTTGTTCAGTTTCCATGTAGTTGAGTGGTTTTGATTGAGTTTCTTAGTCCTGAGTTCTAATTTGATTGCACTGTGGTCTGAGAGACAGCTTGTTATAATTTCTGTTCTTTTATATTTGCTGAGGAGTGCTTTACTTCGAACTATGTGGTCAGTTTTGGAATAAGTGCACTGTGGTGCTGTGACGAATGTATATTCTGTTGATTTGGGGTGGAGAGTTATGTAGATGTCTATTAGATCTGCATGGTGCAGAGCTGAATTCAATTCCTGGATATCCTTGTTAACTTTCTGTCTCATTGATCTGTCTAATGTTGACAGTGGGGTGTTAAAGTCTCCCATTATTATTGTGTGAGAGTCTAAGTCTCTTTGTAAGTCTCTAAGGACTTGCTTTATGAATCTGGGTGCTCCTGTATTGGGGGCATATATATTTAAGATAGTTAGCTTTTCTTGTTTAATTGATCCCTTTACCATTATGTAATGGCCTTCTTTGTCTCTTTTGATCTTTGATAGTTTAAAATCTGTTTTATCAGAGACTAGGATTGCAACCCCTGCTTTTTTTGTTGTTTTCCGTTTGCTTGTTAGATCTTCCTCCACCTCTTTATTTTGAGCTTATGTGTGTCTCTGCATGTGTGATGGGTCTCCTGAATACAGCAAACTGATGGGTCTTGACTCTTTATCCAGTTTGCCAGTCTGTGTCTTTTAATTGGACCATTTAGTCCCTTTACATTTAATTTTATTATTGTTATATGTGAACTTGATCCTGTCATTATTATATTAGCTGGTTATTTTGCTCGTTAGTTGATGCAGTTTCTTCCTAGCATCGATGGACTTTACATTTTGGCATGTTTTTGCAATGATTGGTACCAGTTGTTCCTTTCCATGTTTAGTGCTTCCTTCAGGATCTCTTGTAGGGCAGGCCTGGTGGTGACAAAATCTCTAAGCATTTGCTTATCTGTAAAGGATTTTATTTCTCCTTCACTTGTGAAACTTAGTTTCACTGGATATGAAATTCTGGGTTGAAAATTCTTTCCTTTAAGAATGTTGAATATTGGCCCCCACTCTCTTCTGGCTTGTAGAGTTTGTGCCAAGAGAGCTACCGTTAGTCTGATTGGCTTCCCTTTGTGGGTAACCCGACCTTTCTCTCTGGCTGCCCTTAACATTTTTTCCTTCGTTTCAACTTTGGTGAATCTGACAGTTCTGTGTCTTGGAGTTGCTCTTCTCGAGAAGTATCTTTGTGGCATCTCTGTATTTCCTGAATTTGAATGTTGGCCTGCCTTACTAGGTTGGGGAAGTTCTCCTGGATATCCTCCAGAGTGTTTTCCAACTTGGTTCCATTTTCCCCGTCACTTTCAGGCACACCAATCAGACGTAGATGTGGTCTTTTCACATAATCCCATACTTCTTGGAGGCTTTGTTCATTTCTTGTTATTGTTTTTTCTCTACACTTGTCTTCTGGCTTCATTTCATTCATTTGTACTTCAGTCACTAATACTCTTTCTTCCAGTTGATCGAGTCAGTTACTGAAGCTTGTGCATTTGTCATGTATTTCTCGTGTCATGGTTTTCATCTCTGTCAGTTCTTTTAAGGTCTTCTCTGCATTTATTATTCTAGTTATCCATTCATTCTTTCTTTTTTCAAGGTTTTTAGTTTCTTTGCACTGGTTACATAGTTCCTCCTTTAGCTCTGAGAAGTTTGATCGACTGAAGGCCTGTCTGTGCCTGGAATTTTTTTGGTTGATAGGCTATTATTGCCTCAATTTCAGAGCCTGCTATTGATCTATTCAGGGATTCACCTTCTTCCTGCTTTAGTCTTGGGAGGGTGTATGTGTCCAGGAATGTATCCATTTCTTCTAGGTTTTTTAGTTTATTTGCACAGAGGTGTTTATAGTGTTCTCTGATGGTAGTTTGTATTTCTGTGGGATTGGTGGTGATATCCACTTTATCATTTTTTATCGCATCTATTTGATTCTTGTCTCTTTTCCTCTTTATTATTGATTCTTCTCTCTTTTCTTCTTTTTTGCTAGCGGTCGAATTTTGTTGATCCTTTCAAAAAAACCAGCTCCTGGATTCATTGATTTTTTTTGAAGGGTTTTTCATGTCTCTATCTCCTTCAGTTCTCCTCTCATCTTAGTTATTTCTTGCCTTCTGCTCACTTTTGAATTTGTTTGCTCTTGGTTCTGTAGATATCTATTAGTTCTGCTTGGTCCAGAGCTGAGTTCGAGTCCTGGATATCCTTGTTAACCTTCTGTCTTGAGTGGGGTGTTAACATCTCCCATTATTATTGTGTGGGAGTCTAAGTCTCTTTGTAGGTTTCTAAGGGCTTGCTTTATCAGTCTGGGTGCTCTTATATTGGGTGCATATAGGATAGTTAGCTCTTCTTGCTGCATGGATCCTTTACCATTATGTAATGGCCTTCTTTGTCTCTTTTGATCTTTGTTGGTTTAAAGTCTGTTTTATCAGAGATTAGGATTGCAACCCCTGCTTTTTTTTTTTTTTTCTTTGCTTTCCATTTGCTTGTTAGATCTTCCTCCATCCTTTTATTTTGAACCTATGTGTGTCTCTGCACATGAGATGGGTCTCTTGAATATAGCACACTGATAGGTCTTGACTCTTTATCCAACTTGCCAGTCTGTGTCTTTTAATTGGACCATTTAGTCCATTTACATTTAAGGTTAATATTGTTATGTGTGGATTTGATCCTGTCATTATGATGTTACCTGGTTATTTTGCCCATTAATTGATGCAGTTTCTTCATAGCATTGATGGTCTTTACAATTTGGCGTGTTTTTGCAGTGGCTGGTACCAGTCGTTTCTTTCCATGTTTAGTGCTTCCTTCAGGAACTCTTGTAACACAGGCCTGGTGGTGACAAAATCTCTAAGCATTTGCTTGTCTGTAAAGGATTTTATTTCTGCTTCACTTATGAAGCTTAGTTTGGCTGGATATGAAATTCTGGGTTGAAAATTATTTTCTTTTTTTTTTGAGACAGAGTCTCGCTGTGTCACCCAGGCTGGAGTGCAGTGGCTGGATCTCGGCTCACTGCAAGCTCCGCCTCCTGGGTTTGCGCCATTCTCCTGCCTCAGCCTCCCGAGTAGCTGGGACTACAGGCGCCCGCCACCTCGCCCAGCTAGTTTTTTGTATTTTTTAGTAGAGACGGGGTTTCACTGTGTTAGCCAGGATGGTCTCGATCTCCTGACCTCATGATCCGCCCGTCTTGGCCTCCCAAAGTGCTGGGATTACAGGCTTGAGCCACCGTGCCCGGCCCCTGAAGCCTACTTCTGTCAACTCATCAAAGGCATTCTCCATCCAGCTTTGTTCTATTGCTGGTGAGGAGCTGCGATACTTTGGAGGAGAAGAGGCGCTCTGGTTTTTAGAATTTTCAGCTTTTCTGCTCTGGTTTCTCACCATCTTTGTGGTTTTATCTACCTTTGGTCTTTGACGTTGCTGACCTACAGATGGGGTTTTGGTGTGGCTGTCCTTTTTGTTGATGTTGATGCTGTTCTTTTCTGTTTGTTAGTTTTCCTTCCAGCAGTCAGGTCTCTCAGCTGCAGATCTGTTGGAGTTTACTGGAGGTCCACTCCAGACCCTGTTTCCCTGGGTATCACCAGCAGAGGATGCAGAACAGCAAATGTTGCAGAACAGCAAATATTGCTGCCTGATCCTTTCTCTGGAAGCTTCATCCCAGAGGGGCACCTGCCTGTATGAGGTGTCTGTTGGCCCCTACTAGGACGTGTCTTTCAGTTAGGCTACACAGTGTTCAGGGACCCACTTGATGAGGCAGTCTGTCTGTTCTCAGAGCTCAAACGCCATGCTGGGAGAACCACTGCTCTCTCAGAGCTGTCAGACAGGGACGTTTAAGTCTGCGGAAGTTTATCCTGCCTTTTGTTCAGCTATGCCCTGCCCACAGAGGTGGAGTCTATAGAGGCAGTAGGCCTTGCTGAGCTGTGTTGAGCTCCACCCAGTTCAAGCTTCCTGGCCACTTTGTTTACCTACTCAAGCCTCAGCAATGGTGGACGCCCCTCCCCCGACAAGGCTGCAGCCTGACAGGTCGATCTCAGACTGCTGCTGTAGCAGTGAGCAAGGCTCCGTGGGTTTGGGACCTGCCAAGCCAGACACGGGAGAGAATATCCTGGTCTGCCAGTTGCTAAGACCATGGGCAAAGCAAAGTATTTGGGCGGAAATGTCCCATTTTTCGAGGTACAGTCTGTCACGGCTTCCCTTGGCTAGGAAAGGGAAATCCCCCGACCCCTTGCACTTCCCGGGTGAGGCGACGCCCTGCCCTGCTTCAACTCACCCTCCATGCGCCACACCCACTGTCCAACCTGTCTCAATGAGATGAACCAAGTACCTCATTTGGAAATGTAGACATCACCCATCTTCTGCATCGATCATGCTGGGAGCTGCAGAACAGAGCTGTTCCTATTTGGCCATTTTGGAACAGAGTCACAGTAATATTCTTAAAGTTAGACAGATAGTTATGGTTACAACTAGAACCCAGAATCCCAGTCTGGTGTTCATTTCACTATAGCATACTGCATCTCAAATCAATATAAAAATTATTCTTGGCCGGGCGCGGTGGCTCAAGCCTGTAATCCCAGCACTTTGAGAGGCTGAGACAGGCGGATAACGAGGTCAGGAGATCGAGACCATCCTGGCTAACGCGGTGAAACCCCGTCTCTACTAAAAAATACAAAAAACTAGCCGGGCGAGGTGGCGGGCGCCTATGGTCCCAGCTACTCGGGAGGCTGAGGCAGGAGAATGGTGTAAACCCGGGAGGCGGAGCTTGCAGTGAGCTGAGATCCGGCCACTGCACCCCAGCCTGGGCGACAGAGCGAGACTCCGTCTCAAAAAAAAAAAAAAAAAAAAAAAATTATTCTTATACAGCAAGTGCCTAGATGTGTTTCCATGTATAAGGTGTTTTCTGTTTTTCTATTTTGACTACCAATGAATTTTCTATTGTCTCTGGTCTGTCTTTTAGCATATTACTATTTTCAGCTCCTATCTGAAAGCAGGGATTTTAAGCAACAAGTATTCCACTGGTAGACATTCCTGGCATAACCATGGATGATAACATTTGTAAGACTACCATTTATGATTCATTTTCTTTATTTGTAAAATGCATGACATGAATAAATTACAACTTCACACTTGGTACAGTACCAACTTCTGTAAGGCAGATTAAAATATTCTGGCACCATTCCCTGAAATTCCCGATCTTTTTCTATATACAGGGGAAAAAACTATGAGCTTGTTTTTAATAGAAAGGATTTTGCTGTCTTGGGAATTTTATTTTAGATTATAAGCTCTAAGCTTTTTTAAGATTACATGATTAAAGACTTCAGTGTCTCTGACCTAGGTTCTTTGTTTTTCTGCTTTAGCAGTTCTAGTCAAGGAACCTTTAAGTTTTGCTGTTGGAACTAAGTTTGGAGCAGTGAAGTATCTCTTTTAGAATACTGACCACAGCACAAAGGCCCATGTTCCCATCTCTGACTTCTAGCTAGGTAGCTGTTTGAGCATAGGTAGTTACCTTAAGCTGAGATTGGCTTCCCTTTAGAAGAAATTCTGAAGCTCTTGATTCTAAGTAGTAGGAAGTCCTCACCAGGGTCACTGGGGGTGCATTAACTGTTCCGGATGGTTGAGGGGCTGTCAGAGAATAAGGAAAAGGGATATAAGGTACACTCAGAAATAGTTTTCATCAGACACTCTTTGGCTCTATCTTTTACTTGCTCTACCTTTTACTAGCCAAGTGACCCCGGACAAGCTACTTAACCTTTCTGGGTCTTATCTCCCTCCTACGCAAAATGGAAATAATGTCTACCCAATATAGGGTTATTGTAGGATACTATTAAAGGAGATAATATTGTATAAATAATTTTATTTTCACTAACTTGCTCTATTTGGAATTTAGCAACTGCTTCCCTTTCCTCTACTCTCCTAACATGGGAATTCTAAGGTCATAACCCTGAGATAAACGCTTGTAAATTACAGAGTCAAAGCTAAAATTGGCTCAGCTCCATTTGTTGGCCTACGTTTGGATCCTGTATGCATTTTGATGTAATCAGATTTTAATTCCACCCAGGTCATTCACGATTATATCTCTGTCTCATTCGAAAATTTAATTAAGCAGCAGTTTTTATGTTATTTTTTTTTAAGTTTTGCTCTTCTCTGATTGAGCTGCACAAAATTGAAACAAAGAATTGAGATAGCTATTCAAATATTTCCAGTGAGAAAGCATATATTTTTATTATCCAAATTACTGCCTTCAGTTTCTACCTTCAGTCTAGTAAGGTCTTCACTTAGAATGATTCTACTTGCAAAGAGATGTTGGTCTGTGCTGGCATTTGCTGTCTATTTTTTAATTTTTTCCATGAATGTGGCCTCTTAAACTCATTCATATTTCCCTTCAGGTATTCATATCTCTTTAGACTCGTCATTCCATGAACTTCATTACACCACTAAAATATGCACATCTCATTATATCCTTCTACTTCTGCATCTTATTATATCATTACCTTTGTACTCCCTGCATTCTTCAAAATGTATATCTTATCCCTCAATGTATCTTTGTGACATATATGTGTGTATATATGTGTGTGTGTGTATATATATATATATATAAAATCACAACTTGTAACTAATCATGGTATCCTCATATTCAAAAATTATGTTACAGCCGGGCGCAGTGGCTCACGCCTGCGATCCCATCACTTTCGGAGGCCGAGGCAGGTGGGTCGTGAGGTCAGGAGTTCGAGGCCAGCCTGACCAATGTGATGAAACCCTATCTCTACTAAAAATACAAAAATTAGCCGGGCATGGTGATGCATGCCTGTAATCCCAGGTACTTGGGTGGCTGGGGCAGAAGAATTGCTTGAACCCGGGAGGTGGAGGTTGCAGTTAGCTGAGATCGTGCCATTGTACTCCAGCCTGGCAACAGTGAGATTCCATCTCAACAACAAAAAATATATATATATATACACACACACACATATATATACACATATATATATACATGTGTATCTACACATATATACATACATATATACATGTATATTTATATATATAATATATATATTTTTGGCTATATACATATGTATATATATAGCCACTCAGCATTCTGTATATGTGCTTTCAGGTGCTTTTTTCCCCAGTATTGTTGGTCCCACTTGTTTGCTTTTACCACAGTACTTATTAAGTCTTCTTGTTTAGGGGGGTTATTTTTATAGCTATGTAATTGAATAAAATTACTTATTCACACAGAAATCAGGCCTATACCATCAGAGAAATGCAAATCAAAACCACCGTGAGATACCATCTCACACCAGTTAGAATGGTGATCATTAAAAAGTCAGGAAACAACAGGTGCTGTAGAGGATGTGAAGGAATAGGAACACTTTTACACTGTTGGAACTGTAAACTAGTTCCACTATTGTAGAAGACAGTGTGGCAATTGCTCAAGGATCTAGAACTAGAAATACCTTTTGACCCAGCCATCCCATTACTGGGTATATACCCAAAGGATTATAAATCATGCTGCTATAAAGACACATGCACATGTATGTTTTTTGTGGCACTATTCACAATAGCAAAGACTTGGAACCAACCCAAATGTCCATCAATGATAGACTGGATTAAGAAAATGTGGCACATATACACCATGGAATACTATGCAGCCATAAAAATGGATGAGTTCATGTCCTTTGTAGGCACATGGATGAAGCTGGAAAACATCATTCTCAGCAAATTATCGCAAGGACTGAAAACCCAACACTGCATATTCTCACTCATAGGTGGGAAGTGAACAATGAGAACACTTGGACACAGGAAGGGGAACATCACACACCGGGGCCTGTTGTGGGGAAGGGGGAGTGGGGAGTGATAGCATTAGGAAATATACCTAATGTAAATGAGAGTTAACGGGTGCAGCAAACCAACATGGCACATGTATACATATGTACCAAACCTGCACGTTGAGCACATGTACCCTAGAACTTAAATTATAATAATAAAAAATAAAAAGAAAAAGAATCAGGCCTATAACCTTGGCCTAATTTCCCTATTTATATAGGCCTAATTTAGGCCTATAACCTTGACCTAATACTCCCAATCAGGTAGACTAATCTTCCTTTTTCACACTTCCTTCTATGCATACCATTCTATATGTTCCTATACATATTCTCTCTTTTAAAAAAATAAAGTATATTATAAAAAAAAAGTAAAGTAGGAAAATAAAACAGAAAATAGAAAAAAGCATATTACAAATGTATCTCTTCAAGCAACTTTAGTAGAAAATAATACTTAATCCAAAAAGTAAGGGGGGGTTAATTTTTCAATAGGATTTTTAAAGTTAATTTACACAGGTTTTATTGACTATGCTTGTGGTTAAAATAAGGTACAGTCTTTAGATATGATTCTTAGTATTTCCATTATTTATACGTACCTCATTATATTTTCACATTTTCTGTATACACGTCTTATTTGCTGTAGTTTATCTTGCAATTTTTAAATTCTATATTTATTTTGAAGTTCCTTAGTCTATAGAATTACATGAGGATTCAGAAGGTATGCAGTGGAAAAAAATGTTTTAGTTAAAATGGAAAAAAGATAGAAATTTTCTCAGAAGTAATAGCATAAAAATACCTTATTCCAGTAAAGAAGGGTCTCCAATATTTTTAGAAATTACAACTCATCCCTGTCTATTCCTAATGTTTTATTGGTGGAATTATGAAAATTAGTGAAAATGAAAAGAGAAAACCTTAGGTGACAGTAAAGGATTTGCCAGTACCAGCAGGGTTATTTTTTCTTTTTTTTTCTTTTTTTATTTTATTTTATTATTATTATACTTTAAGTTCTAGGGTACATGTGCATAACGTGCAGGTTTGTTACATATGTATACCTGTGCCATGTTGGTGTGCTGCACCCATCAACTCATCACCACCCATCAACTCATCATTTACATCAGGTATAACTCCCAATGCAATCCCTCCCCCCTCCCCCCTCCCCATGATAGGCCCCAGTGTGTGATGTTCCCCTTCCCGAGTCCAAGTGATCTCATTGTTCAGTTCCCACCTATGAGTGAGAACATGCGGTGTTTGGTTTTCTGTTCTTGTGATAGTTTGCTGAGAATGATGGTTTCCAGCTGCATCCATGTCCCTACAAAGGACACAAACTCATCCTTTTTTATGGCTGCATAGTATTCCATGGTGTATATGTGCCACATTTTCTTAATCCAGTCTGTCACTGATGGACATTTGGGTTGATTCCAAGTCTTTGCTATTGTGAATAGTGCCGCAACAAACATACGTGTGCATGTGTCTTTATAGCAGCATGATTTATGATCCTTTGGATATATACCCAGTAATGGGATGGCTGGGTCATATGGTACATCTAGTTCTAGATCCTTGAGGAATCGCCATACTGTTTTCCATAATGGTTGAACTAGTTTACAATCCCACCAACAGTGTAAAAGTGTTCCTATTTCTCCACATTCTCTCCATCACCTATTGTTTCCTGACTTTTTAATGATTACCATTCTAACTGGTGTGAGATGGTATCTCATTGTGGTTTTGATTTGCATTTCTCTGATGGCCAGTGATGATGAGCATTTTTTCATGTGTCTGTTGGCTGTATGAATGTCTTCTTTTGAGAAATGTCTGTTCATATCCTTTGCCCACTTTTTGAAGGGTTTGTTTTTTTTTCTTGTAAATTTGTTTGAGTTCTTTATAGGTTCTGGATATTAGCCCTTTGTCAGATGAGTAGATTGCAAAAATTTTCTCCCATTCTGTAGGTTGCCTGTTCACTCTGATGGTAGTTTCTTTTGCTGTGCAGAAGCTCTTTAGTTTAATTAGATCCCATTTGTCAATTTTGGCTTTTGTTGCCATTGCTTTTGGTGTTTTAGACATGAAGTCCTTGACCATGCCTATGTTCTGAATGGTACTACCTAGGTTTTCTTCTAGGGTTTTTATGGTATTAGGTCTAACATTTAAGTCTCTAATCCATCTTGAATTAATTTTTGTATAAGGAGTAAGGAAAGAATCTAGTTTCAGCTTTCTACTTATGGCTAGCCAATTTTCCCAGCACCATTTATTAAATAGGGAATCCTTTCCCCATTTCTTGTTTCTCTCAGGTTTGTCAAAGATCAGATGGCTGTAGATGTGTGGTATTATTTCGGAGGGCTCTGTTCTGTTCCATTGGTCTATATCTCTGTTTGGTACCAGTACCATGCTGTTTTGGTTACTGTAGCCTTGTAGTATAGTTTGAAGTCAGGTAGCGTGATGCCTCCAGCTTTGTTCTTTTGGCTTAGGATTGTCTTGGCAATGCGGGCTCTTTTTTGGTTCCATATGAACTTTAAAGCAGTTTTTTCCAATTCTGTGAAGAAAGTCATTGGTAGCTTGATGGGGATGGCATTGAATCTATAAATAACCTTGGGCAGTATGGCCATTTTCACGATATTGATTCTTCCTATCCATGAGCATGGTATGTTCTTCCATTTGTTTGTGTCCTCTTTGATTTCACTGAGCAGTGGTTTGTAGTTCTCCTTGAAGAGGTCCTTTACATCCCTTGTAAGTTGGATTCCTAGGTATTTTATTCTCTTTGAAGCAATTGTGAATGGAAGTTCATTCCTGATTTGGCTCTCTGTTTGTTAACTGGTGTATAAGAATGCTTGTGATTTTTGCACATTAATTTTGTATCCTGAGACTTTGCTGAAGTTGCTTATCAGCTTAAGGAGATTTTGGGCTGAGACAATGGGGTTTTCTAAATATACAATCATGTCATCTGCAAACAGGGACAATTTGACTTCTTCTTTTCCTAACGGAATACCCTTGATTTCTTTCTGTTGCCTGATTGCCCTAGCCAGAACTTCCAACACTATGTTGAATAGGAGTGGTGAGAGAGGGCATCCCTGTCTTGTGCCAGTTTTCAAAGGGAATGCTTCCAGTTTTTGCCCATTCAGTATGATATTGGCTGTGGGTTTGTCATAAATAGCTCTTATTATTTTGAAGTACGTTCCATCAATACCGAATTTATTGAGCGTTTTTAGCATGAAGGGCTGTTGAATTTTGTCAGAGCCTTTTCTGCATCTATTGAGATAATCATGTGGTTCTTGTCTTTGGTTGTTTATATGCTAGATTACGTTTATTGATTTGCGAATGTTGAACCAGCCTTCCATCCCAGGGATGAAGCCCACTTGATCATGGTGGATAAGCTTTTTGATGTGCTGCTGAATCCAGTTTGCCAGTATTTTACTGAGGATTTTTGCATCGATGTTCATCAGGGATATTGGTCTAAAATTCTCTTTTTTTGTTGTGTCTCTGCCAAGCTTTGGTATCAGGATGATGTTGGCCTCATAAAATGAGGTAGGGGGGATTCCCTCTTTTTCTATTGATTGGAATAGTTTCAGAAGGAATGGTACCAGCTCCTCCTTGTACCTCTGGTAGAATTCGGCTGTGAATCCATCTGGTCCTGGACTTTTTTTGGTTGGTAGGCTATTAATTATTGCCTCAATTTCAGAGCCTGCTATTGGTCTATTCAGGGATTCCATTTCTTCCTGGTTTAGTCTTGGAAGAGTGTAAGTGTCCAGAAAATTATCCATTTCTTCTAGATTTTCTAGTTTATTTGTGTAGAGGTGTTTATAGTATTCTCTGATGGTAGTTTGTATTTCTGTGGGGTCGGTGGTGATATCCCCTTTATCATTTTTTATTGCGTCTATTTGATTCTTCTCTCTTCTCTTCTTTATTAGTCTTGCTAGCGGTCTGTCAATTTTGTTGATCTTTTCAAAAAACCAACTCCTGGATTCATTGATTTTTTGGAGGTTTTTTTGTGTCTCTATCTCCTTCAGTTCTGCTCTGATCTTAGTTATTTCTTGCCTTCTGGTAGCTTTTGAATGTATTTGCTCTTGCTTCTCTAGTTCTTTTAATTGTGATGTTAGGATGTCAATTTTAGATCTCTCCTGCTTTCTCTTGTGGGCATTTAGTGCTATAAATTTCCCTCTACACACTGCTTTAAATGTGTCCCAGAGATTTCTGGTATGTTGTATCTTTGTTCTCATTGGTTTCAAAGAACATCTTTATTTCTGCCTTCATTTCTTTATGTACCCAGTAGTCATTCAGGAGCAGATTGTTCTGTTTCCATGTAGTTGAGCAGTTTTGATTGAGTTTCTTAGTCCTGAGTTCTAGTTTGATTGTACTGTGTTCTGAGAGACAGTTTATTATAATTTCTGTTCTTGTACATTTGCTGAGGAGTGCTTTACTTCCAATTATGTGGTCAATTTTCGAATAAGTGTGATGTGGTGCTGAGAAGAATGTATATCCTGTTGATTTGGGGTGGAGAGTTCTATAGATGTCTATTAGGTCTGCTTGCTGCAGAGATGAGTTCAATTCCTGGATATCCTTGTTAACTTTCTGTCTCGTTGATCTGTCTAATGTTGACAGTGGGGTGTTGAAGTCTCCCATTATTATTGTATGGGAGTCTAAGTTTATTTGTAAGTCTCTAAGGACTTGCTTTATGAATCTGGGTGCTCTTGTATTGTGTGCATATATATTTAGGATAGTTAGCTCTTTCTGTTGAATTGATCCCTTTACCATTATGTAATGGCCTTCTTTGTCTCTTTTGATCTTTGATGGTTTAATGTCTGTTTTATCAGAGACTAGGATTGCAACCCCTGCTTTTTTTTGTTCTCCATTTGCTTGGTAGATCTTTCTCCATCCCTTTATTTTGAGCCTGTGTATGTCTCTGCATGTGAGATGGGTCTCCTGAATACAGCAGACTGATGGGTCTTGACTCTTTATCCAGTTTGCCAGTCTGTGTCTTTTAATTGGAGCATTTAGTCCCTTTACATTTAAGGTTAATACTGTCATGTGTGAACTTGATCCTGCCATTATTATATTAACTGGTTATTTTGCTCATTAGTTGCTGCAGTTTCTTCCTAGCCTCGATGGTCTTTACATTTTGGCATGTTTTTGCAGTGGCTGGTACTGGTTGTTCCTTTCCATGGTTAGTGCTTCCTTCAGGGTCTCTTGTAAGGCAGGCCTGGTGGTGACAAAATCTCTAAGCATTTGCTTATCTGTAAAGGATTTTATTTCTCCTTCACTTATGAAACTTAGTTTGGCTGGATATGAAATTCTGGGTTGAAAATTCTTTTCTTTAAGAATGTTGAATATTGGCCCCCACTCTCTTCTGGCTTATAGAGTTTCTGCCGAGAGATCTGCTGTTAGTCTGATGGGCTTCCCTTTGTGGGTAACCCGACCTTTCTCTCTGGCTGCCCTTAAGATTTTTTCCTTCATTTCAACTTTGGTGAATCTGGCAATTATGTGTCTTGGAGTTGCTCTTCTCAAGGAGTATCTTTGTGGCATTCTCTGTATTTCCTGAATTTGAATGTTGGCCTGCCCTACTAGGTTGGGGAAGTTCTCCTGGATGATATCCTGAAGAGTGTTTTCCAACTTGGTTCCATTTTCCCCCTCACTTTCAGGCACCCCAATCAGACGTAGATTTGGTCTTTTTACATAATCCCATACTTCTTGCAGGCTTTGTTCATTTCTTTTTCTTCTTTTTTCTTTTGGTTTCTTCTCGCTTCATTTCATTCATTTGATCCTCAATCGCTGATACTCTTTCTTCCAGTTGATCGAGTCAGTTACTGAAGCTTGTGGATTTGTCATGTATTTCTCGTGTCATGGTTTTCATCTCTGTCATTTCGTTATGACCTTCTCTGCATTAATTATTCTAGCTATCAATTCTTCCACTCTTTTTTCAAGATTTTAGTTTCTTTGCGCTGGGTACGTAATTCTCCTTTAGCTCTGAGAAGTTTGATGGACTGAAGCCTTCTTCTCTCATCTCGTCAAAGTCATTCTCCGTCCAGCTTTGATCCGTTGCTGGCGATGAGCTGCGCTCCTTTGGAGGGGGAGATGCGCTCTTATTTTTTGAATTTCCAGCTTTTCTGCCCTGCTTTTTCCCCATCTTTGTGGTTTCATCTGCCTCTGGTCTTTGATGATGGTGATGTACTGATGGGGTTTTGGTGTAGGTGTCCTTCCTGTTTGATAGTTTTCCTTCTAACAGTCAAGACCCTCAGCTGTAGGGCTGTTGGAGATTGCTTGAGGTCCCCTCCAGACCCTGTTTGCTTGGGTATCAGCAGCAGAGGCTGCAGAAGATAGAATATTGCTGAACAGCGAGTGTACCTGTCTGATTCTTACTTTGTAAGCTTCCTCTCAGGGGTGTACTCCACCGTGTGAGGTGTGGGGTGTCAGTCTGCCCCTAGTGGGGGATGTCTCCCAGTTAGGCTACTCAGGGGTCAGGGACCCACTTGAGCAGGCAGTCTGTCTGTTCTCAGATCTCAACCTTCATGCTGGGAGAACCACTGCTCTCTTCAAAGCTGTCAGACAGAGTCATTTGCGTCTGCAGAGGTTTCTGCTGCTTTTGTTGTTGTTGTTGTTGTTTAGCTGTGCCCTGTTCCCAGAGGTGGAGTCTACCGAGACAGGCAGGCTTCCTTGAGCTGCTGTGAGCTCCATCCAGTTCGAGCTTCCCATCGGCTTTGTTTACCTACTTAAGCCTCAGCAATGGCGGGCGCCCCTCCCCCAGCCTCGCTGCTGCCTTTCAGTTAGATCACAGACTGCTGTGCTAGCAATGAGGGAGGCTCCGTGGACGTGGGACCCTCCTGGCCAGGTGTGGGATATAATCTCCTGGTGTGCCCGTTTACTAAAAGCGCAGTATTGGGATGGGAGTTACCCGATTTTCCAGGTGTTGTGTGTCTCAGTTCCCCTGGCTAGGAAAAGGGATTCCCTTCCCCCTTGTGCTTCCCAGGTGAGGCAATGCCTCGCCCTGCTTCAGCTCTCATTGGTCAGGCTGCAGCGGCTGACCAGCACCGATTGTCCAGCACTCCCTAGTGAGATGAACCCAAGTACCTCAGTTGAAAATGCAGAAATCACCCGTCTTCTGTGTCGCTCGCGCTGGGAGTTGGAGACTGGAGCTGTTCCTATTCGGCCATCTTGCTCCGCCCCCCGGGGTTATTTTTTCAAGTTTGAGTGATTCACTTTCCCATTAGAGCACCTAGTGCTGCAACAATTACCTTTTTGACTGTTTTCTCAAGTAAAGACTTTGCAACTCCTAGCAGGCCATTAGCTCATCCCGAGCTGCAGGGGGAAAGTATCAGGGAAACCCAGTTCTTCCTTTTATTTAATTGTGAAGCAAAAGCAGAAGAAGAAAATCAGAGACACAAAGATTCTAATCAACAATACTGTTTCTTATGTGTCTGAATGTGTATAAGAATGTAACTTATTTGCAATAATCTTTAATACTTTAACTCAGGTTTCCAAAAATGGAATTTATTGCCTAGTGTCTAAAATCTCGTTTTCAGTTTCTATAAACTCCTCTTCTGCAGAATCTCAGTCTCGTTGGTTAACTTCCTAAAAAAAAAAAAAAATACGAACCATTAATATCTTATCATTTGGATATAGCGGTGAATGATTTGGTAATACTGTTGCAACCCTGTGACTATAAAGCCTTACTAATTTCCTTCCTTTGATTTTAGCAATATGGAAATAAGCCACCAGTATTTCTTCCAAGTCAGTATCATAGTTGGCATATTGGTATGTATATCTTCTTACATCCCATCTAGGAGCTTTGTTTCATCATACATTTTATTTTATTTTTTATTTTATAAAATATTTCCTGCATATAAACTTTGTTTTTTTAATTAATGGCCACAGTAATATCCTAACACAGGACAAGTCATTGTTGGAAAACTTAGCAATTATTTTTACAATACTAAGATTCAGGGTTCCAAAAGAGAGGTACATGGTTCAAAATTATAGAAACTATAGCAATAATTTTTTTTTTCCTGTGGAGCCTGTGGCTAATAGGGCAGTGACTGAGAAATTACCATTAAAGAAGAATTTAAATTATTCAGACTACAGAGTGAACATTTTCTTTGTTTGTTTGCACAAAATCCTGACCAACAAATTCACCCATTGAACATAAGAGGAGCTACCCATTTATCAGTGATATCCTACTCGTTTGACCAGGATGTGGCAAGGTTTTCATCATTAAGTACTGAAAAGTGTAGGCATTTGCTCTCAATTGAAGCATTTTCTGTGACCTCAAGTACATTTTAGATATTATTTAAAATTATTTTTACTAAGAAAGTATCCCTTTCATGTTAATTAGATTAAATGCTTTTTATATTTATACAGTTATTTTAAAAGCTTAATGTTTTATACATAGAAATGAATATATGTAACACAGATGGAAGTTGTAGTGATAAAATAAACATGAAACACCAACCCAACTTAATAACTAATTCATTACCAATTCCATTGCATCTTTTTGTACCACTAAATCATGGCTTAATCATTTCTGGTAATCATAACATTTGTATTTATTCCAAACTCTGTAACCTTACATAAAGCTTATTTTATGACATAAGAACTGTAATGGTTTCCCTTACTCATCACATTGCCAGATAATGAGCATCCTTAGATGGGAAAAAGTGCACAACACTTTTCAAAGTGCACAACACTATAGCGCTTTGAGAAAGCTATGTATTTTATAAGCATAGGAATTTTATTATTCCATTAACACAACTTCTGGAGTAACTAGATCAATGAATGTACTGGTCTTCAACAAAGGAGATTCTAACTCCTAAATGATTCATTCTTTTTCACTCTACAGGTATATATATAAAGCCTGTAATACATAAGCAAGAATTGCAGTACACCAAAGTTTTGTCTGGTTGGTCTTTCAGATAAAGATGTGAGGAATAAATTATACTGGAATAGATTTGAGGGCATCCACTATGTTAAATGTTTATTTTAGTATCTCATAAATAGCCATGAAACTTTCTTTATGAATGTTATACATGCATACCTCACTTTATTGACTTTGCAGATATTCCTTTTTTTTTTTTTTAAACAAATTGAAGGTTTGTGGCAATCCTACATTGAGCAAGTCTCTTGGCACCATTTTCCAACAGCATGTGTTCCTTTATGTCTCTGTGTCACATTTTGGTAATTCTTACAATATTTCACGGTTTGTTATTTTTGTATCTCTTACGGTGATCTGTAGTCAGTGATCTTTGTTTTTACTACTGTCATCATTCGGGGGCACCACAAATTGCACCCATATAAGATGGCAGACTTTATCGATAAACCTGTGAATTCTGACTGTTCCGTCAATTGGCTGTTCCCCTTTTTCCCTCTCCTTGGGCCTCCCTATTCTCTGAGACACAACAATATTGAAAGTAGGCCATTTAATAACTCTACAATGGCTTCTAAGTATTCAGGTGAAAGGAAAAATTGCATGTCTCTCACTTTAAATCAAAAGCTGGAAGTGATTAAGCTTAGTGAGGAAGGCATATCAAAAGCCAAAAGAGCCAGAAACCTAGGCCACTGGTGCTACAGCCAAGTTGTGAATGCAAAGGAAAAGTTCTTTAAGGAAATTAAAAGTGCAGTAGACCAACATTCCCTTAAGCCAAAGCCTAATCCAGAGCAAGGCCCTAACTCACTTTAATTCTATGAAGGTTGAGAGGTGAAAAAGGTATAGAAGAAAAGTTTGAAGCCAGCAGAGATTGGCTTATGAGGTTTAAGGAAAGAATATATCTCCATAATATAAAAATGCAAGGTGAAGCAGCAAATGCTGATGTGGAAGCAACAGCAAGTTAGTCAGAAGATCTATCTAAGATCATTGATGAAGGTGACTATGCTAAGCAACAGGTTTTCAATGTAGATGAAACAGTCTTATATATTGGAAGAAGATACCTTCTAGGACTTTCATTGCTAGAGAGGAAAAATTAATTCCTATCTTGAAAGCTTTATAGGACAGGCTGATTCTCTTGATAGGGGCTAATGTAGCCGGTGACTTTAAGTTGAAGCCAATACGCATTGGCCATTCTAAAAATCCTAGTAGCTTTAAGAACTATGCTAAATCTTCCCTGCCTGTGCTCTATAAATGACAAAGCTTGGATGATAGCACATCTTTTTGCAGCATGGTTTACTGAATATGTTGAGTCTTTTCTTGAGGCCTATTATTCAGACAAAAAGATTTCTTTCAGAATATAACTATTATTGATATTGCACCTAGTCATCCGAGAACTGATGGGGATGTGCAAGATTAATGGTGTTTTCATGCCTGCTAATACAACATCCACCCTGTAGTCCATAGATCAAGGAGTAATTTCAACATTCAAGTGTTATTATTTAAGACATACATTTAATAAGGCTATACTTGCCGTAGATAGTGATTCCTATAATGGATCTGGGCAAAGTAAATTGAAAACTTTCTGGAAATGATTCACCATTCTAGATGTCATTAAGAGCATTTATGACTCACGGGAGGAGGTCAAAATATCAACATTGACAGGAGTTGAATAGAAGTTGATTCCAACTTTCATGGATGACTTTAAGTAGTTCAACGCTTCAGTGGAGGAGGTAACTACAGATGTCATCAAAATAGCAAGAGGACTAGAATTAGAGATGAAGCCTGAAGATGTGACTGACTTGCTGCAATCTCATTATGAAACTTGAACAGATAAGGAGTTACTTCCTATGGATGAGTAAAGAAGGGGGTTTCTTAAGATGGAATCTACTGATAAAAGTGCTGTGGACACTGTTGGAATGACAACCAAGGATTTAGAATATTACATAATCTTAGTTGGTAAAGTAGCAGCAGGATTTAAGAGGATTGACTCCAATTTGCAAGAAGTTCTACTGTGGATTAAATGCTCTCAAACAGCATTGTATGCTACAGAGATATTTTTCATGAAGGAAAGAGTCAATCAGTATAGCAAACTTCATTATTGTCTTATTTTGAGAAATTGCCACAGCCACCCCAGCCACAAGCAACCACCACCCAGATCAGTCAGCAGCCATCAACATGGAGGCAAGACTCTCCACCAGCAAAAACGTTACAACTCACTGAAGATGCAGATAATTGTTAGCATTTTTTAGCGATAAAGTGTTTTTTAAATTAAGGTATGTGCATTATTACTTCACATAATACTATTTCACACTTAATAAACTACAGAATAGTGTAAATATGCACTGGGTAACCAAAAAAATTGTGTGAATCACTGTACTGCAATACTGGGTTTATCAGGATGTAACCTCATTGTAAATCAAGAAACATCTGTATTATCTGTGTCAGAATAAATACCCAACCAAACAGATTAACTATTAACTTTTCCCCTTTAGAGAATATGTTTGAGCTCAATGCTTACAAATCATCCTTAACTTTAGACATAGTTCTGTGTCTTTATTTTTCTTGTGTGTATGTCCATTGTCAGCCATTTGAATTGGTAAAGATACCTTAGGTCAGTCATCTTGTTTTAAAAAGCAGTACTCCAGCTAGTGGAGAATTCATTAATCACTGTTACCGTATGGGAAACTGAATTTTATATGTATACTACTAACAACATAAAAAGACTACCCTTTCTGATCCAACCAGACTGCCACTGTTTTCTTGCAGCACAAGTAAGCATGGCACACAAAACAATGTATCAACCAGTCTTTTTCCACTCCTTCTTCTTGTCTACCGCCTGAGATCACTTAATTATATGGCCCAGGGTGCCCAGTGTTACATAGCCTTTCCTTTAAGATTTCTGACACTCTGGGCCGGACGCGGTGGCTCAAGCCTGTAATCCCAGCACTTTGGGAGGCCGAGATGGGCGGATCACGAGGTCAGGAGATCGAGACCATCCTGGCTAACCCGGTGAAACCCCGTCTCTACTAAAAAATACAAAAAACTAGCCGGGGGAGGTGGTGGGCGCCTGTAGTCCCAGCTACTCGGGAGGCTGAGGCAGGAGAATGGCGTAAACCCAGGAGGCGGAGCTTGCAGTGAGCTGAGATCCAGCCACTGCACTCCAGCCCGGGCGACAGAGCGAGACTCCGTCTCAAAAAAAAAAAAAAAAAGATTTCTGACACTCTGTAGAATCCAGAAATATGCATATGTGTTTATGGTCTTCAACTTCATCAAATTGAAGACATTATTTTACAGAATTTATGCAGTACAGTGTGTGGAAGAAAGTAGAACAGAATGAACATTATCTACTCAGACCATGAAAGCAGGACCATAGCTTCCTGGAACATAGCCTAACCTTCAGCAAAATGAAATGCTCACAGCAGTCTGTGAAAAGCTGCAAACTCCCAACATCAGATGTTCCTAAGCAAGCGTATTAGTTATATTAATCACCTATTGGGAAAGCCAACTTTTGCTTATCATAAACCGGGCTCTTCCTGGAATGGGGCAACTGGTAAAAGGAAATTTTGCTTATGTTTTTCTGAAATTACATTTTTCAGTAAGGCTCCCACTGCTTCAGCTGCTCACTGCTGTTTCTCTACCAAATGCTAAACTTAAAACATAATATCCAGGTGAGAAGTTACTGCTCCCTGGTTCCCATTTACGTTTGAAGGCTTAGGATACCTTTCTAAAATCACAAGCACAAGCTTTATCCAGCACTACTGCTTAGGTTCTACCTATGGGCAAAGGGAAGGGATGGCTTCACATCTATGTAAGTATTCATATGCAAGAGAGGCAGTCCCATGTGGTGAAGTAATTTGCAGCACTATTATGTTCTCTTTACATTCCGAATGCATCATCTGGTCTGACATTGAATGAAGTCTAATATTGACTGGTTGGAAAAGCTAGAAAATTGTTTAGTCCTAAACTTTAATGAGAGATGTGGATATAGCTGCTTGCAGAGAGGTATATCTGGCATTTATTCCTTCAAGATTCCTTTTCTATCTGCTGCCTACTGGGAGCCCTTACCATTTTCCACTTGATTGCCTATTTCTCTCCAGATTTTTTCCCTTCCCTTAAGCTCTCAGACCGAAGCTTGAGGTCATACATGCTTTTCTCTTTGAGGAGACTTAAATCTTTGCTGACAAGTTGACTTTATACCAACTCCAAAATCAGGACTAATCCACTAGGGATCTAATTTACCTTAAATATAGCAACCACTATATATAGCGTGAGTGCAAAATAAAAAGCTGGTTGGTTATATATATAGTATATTTTATATTAATAATATTAACAAAAGACCAGATGGTATATGTATGCTATAAATATGACTTTTCTAAATATCACATATAGAAATGAAATATTCTTCTTTAAAGCAACTCTTGTACTTGCCTTTAAAAAAAAAAACTTATCAAGATTTAATTCAAAGTATTCAGTGTTTTTAGTATATTCAGGCATCTGTAGCCATCACCACAATTTTAGAAGATACAATTCATATACTATACAATTCGAAGTATTCAGTGTTTTTAGTATACTCAGACGTGTAGCCATCACCACAATTTTAGAACATTTTCATTATTTCAAAAAGAATGCCTGTCCCTTTTAGCAATCATCCTCCTATCCCCTCATCTTCACATCCAGCCCTTAATAAACCACTAGTCTACTTTCTGTTTCTATAAATTTGCCTATCTGGGACATTTCATATAAGTAGGATCATATAATACATGTTCTTTTGTAACTGGCTTCTTGCACTTAGCTTTAATATTTTCAAGATTTATCCATGTTATAGCATGTATCAGTAATTCATTCCTTTTTTGTTGTGGTGGTAAAAACACAACACAAAATTTATCATCTTAACCATTTTGAAGTTCAGTAATGTTAAGTATATTCATATTTTTGTGAAACAGATCTTCAGAATTTTTTCAACTCACAAATTCAAAACTCTATATCCATTAAATAACTCTTCTCTTACATCTCTCTCTAGCATCTGATAACTATCATTCTACTTTTTTTCTGTTAATTTGACTATTTCATTGTTTATTCATTCACCTATTAATGAACATTTGAGTTGCTTCCACCTCTTGGCTATTGTGCATATGGTTTCTATGAACATGGGTGTGCAAATATCTCTTCAGGACCCTGCTTTTAATTCTTTTGAATACATACCCAGAAGTGGGGTTGCTGGATCATCTGATAGTTCTCTTTTTAAATTTTAAGGAACTTCCATGCTATTTTACAAATGGTTGCACCACTTTATAACCCCACCAGCAGTGCACAAGGGTTTCAGTTTCCCTTATTCATACCAAAACTTTTCTGGGTGTTTTGATGGTAGCTATCCTAATAAGTATAAGGTGATGTTCTCATTGTGATTTTGACTTTCATTTTTCTGACAATTATTGATGTTGAGCATCTTTTTATATTCTCATTGGCTATTTGTATAGCATCTTTGGGAAAATGTCTATTCAAGTCTTTTTTTCATTTTAAATTCATGTGATTTGTTTTTTGTTGTTGAGTTGTAAGAGCTCTTTATGTATTCTGGATATTAACTCGTACTAGATATATGATTTGCAATTATTTTCTCTCATTTCATAGGTTGCCTTTTTACTCTGTTGATTACATTCTTTGATGCACAAAATATTTCTGTTAAATGTAGTCCCATTTGTCTATTTTACTTTAGTTGCCTATGTTTTTGGTATCATATCCAAAAAAAAAAATCATTGTCACGTTGAATGTCATGAACTACTTCCTGTTTTCTTCTAGTTTTATAGTTTTAGGTCTTACATTTAGGTCTTTCATTCAGGTTGAGTTAATTTTCTTTGTTGTTGTTTATTTTCACTGTCTTATTATTAATTTCTATAGGTTATTAGGGAACAGGTAGTGTTTGTTTACATGGGTAAGTTCTTTAGTGGTGATTTGTGAGATTCTGGTGCACCCATCATCCAAACAGTATACACTGTACCCAATTTGTATTCTTGTATCCCTCACCTGCATCTGACCCTTTCCCCCAAGTCCCCAAAGTCCACTGTATCATTCTTATGCCTCTGCATCTTCATGGTTTAGCTCCCACTTATAAGTGAGAATGTACAATGTTGGTTTTTCTTTACTGAGGTAGTTCACTTGGAATAATGGTCTCCAGTTCCATCCAGGTTGCTGTGAATGCCATTATTTCATTCCTTTTATGGATAAATAGTATTCCATGGTATACATATACCACAATTTCTTTGTCCACTCATGGATTGCTGGGCATTTGGGCTGGTTCCATATTTTTGCAATCGCAAATTGTGCTGCTATAAACATGCATGTGCAAGTATCTTTTATGGATAATTACTTCTTTTCCTCTGGGTAGATACCCAGTAGTGGGATTGCTGGATCAAATGGTAGTTCTACTTTTAGTTCTTTACGGAATCTCCACACTGTTTTCCATAGTGGTTGTACAAGTTTACATTTCTACCAGCAGTGTAAAAGTGTCCCCTTTTCACCACATCCCTGTCAACATCTTTTTTTTTATTATTTTTTTTTCATTATGGCCATTCTTGCAAGAGTAAGGTGGTATCACATTGTGGTTTTGATTTGCATTTTCCTGATCATTGGCAATGTTGAGCTTTTTTTTATATGTTTTTTGGCCATTTGTATATCTTCTTTTGAGAATTATGTATTCGTGTCCTTAGCCCATTTTTTGACGGAATTGTTTTCTCATGCTAATTTGCTTAAGTTCCTTGTAGATTCTAGATATTAGTCCTTTGTCAGATGTGTAAATTCTGAAGATTTTCTCCCACTCTGTAGGTTGTCTGTTTACTTTACTGATTGTTTCTTTTGCTGTGCAGAAACTTTTTAGATTAATTAAGTACCACATATTTATCATTGTTTTTCTTGTGTTTGCTTTTGGATTCTTGGTCATGAAGTCTTTGCCTAAGCCAATGTCTAGAATGGTTTTTCTGATGTTATCTTCTAGAATTTTTATAGTTTCAACTCTTAGGCTTAAGTTCTTGATCCAGCTTGAGTTGATTTTCGTATAAGGTGAGAGAGGAGGATCCAGTTTCATTCTTCTACATGTGACTTGTCAATTATCCCAGCACCATTTATTGAATAGGATGTCCTTTCCCCACTTCATGTTTTTGTTTGCCTTGTCAAAGATCAGTTGGCTATAAGTATTGGGTTTATTTCTGGGTTCTCTATTCTCTTTCATTGGTCTGTGTGCCTATTTTTATACCAGTACCATGCTGTTTTAGTGACTATGGCCTTACAGTATAGTTTGAAGTCAGGTAGTGTAATGTCTCCAGATTTGTTCTTTTTGCTTAGTCTTGCTTTGGCTGTGTGGGCTTCTTTTTTGGTTTTATATGAATTTAAGGATTGTCTTTTCTAGTTCTGTTAAGAATGATAGTGGTATTTTGATGCAGATTACATTAAATCTGTACGTTGCTTTTGGCAGTGTGGTCATTTTCACAATATTGATTCTACCCATCCATGAGCATGGGATGTGTTTCCATTTGTTTGTGTCATCTATTATTTCTTTCAGCAGTGTTTTGTAGTTTTCCTTGTAGAGGTATATAGTGTAATTGTAAGACTCCAATTTTATTCTTTTGCATTTGGGTATCTGATTTTCCTAGCACCATTTGTTGAAGAGACTGTCCTTTCCCCATTGAGTGGTCTTGGCACTCTTATCAGACTATTTGACTATACACATGAGGGTTTATTTCTAAGTTCTCTATTCTGTTCCATTTATCTATATGTCTGTTTATGCCAGTACCATACCATTTTGATTACTGTGGCTTCATAATGTTTTGAAATCAGGAAATATGATTCCTCCAACTTTGTTCTTTTTCACAATTGTTTTGGCTATTTGGAGTCCCTTGAGATTCCAGATAAATTTTAGGATGAGCTTTTCTATTTTTATTAAAAATGTCCTTGGGATTTTGATAGTATTGCACTTAATTTGTAGATTGCTATGGGTAGTATGAACATTACCAACATGAACACAGGCTGTCTTTCCATTTACTTGTCTCTGTTATTTCTTTCAGCAATGTTTAGTAATTTTCAGTAATACATCATTTATTTTTATGGCTATGTAATGTTTCATTGTATAGATATACCACAGTTTGTTCATTCATCAGTTGATGGATATTTAGGTTTCCATCTTTTGGCTATTATGAAAAATGCTGTTAAAAATAATTATGCTCAAGTTTTTGTGTGGCATTTGTTTTCACTTCTTTTCAGTTTGCCCTTGGTTTTTAAGAAGAATTGAACTTAAATAAAGGTAAAGACTGCTCTGGAAGTCCAAGATAGAAAAAGACATTTTGAGTAAGACCTATATTTGCTGCTTTGAGTAGACACAAAGGAAATAAAAATTGCAGTTCTTTTCAAAAGCTTGAGGAACCACACACACCAACATGAGACCTCTTACATGTCAATTTTGCAAATAGTTGCTAACTGACTGATAGTATTTGGATCTATGCCACACCCCCTCCAAATCTCACATTGATATGTAGCTCCCAGTGCTGGAGGTGAGGCCTGGTGGGAGGTTACTGGAGCATGGGGGTGATTTCTCAAGGTTTAACACCATCCTCAATGTGTGCTGTCATCATGAGAGTGGGTTCTCTTGAGATCTGGTTGTTTAAAAGTGTGTGTCACCCGCCCCCTCTCTCTCTTGCTCCTTCTCTGGCCATGTGAGGTGCCACTCTCCCTTTGTCTTCTGCCATGATTGTAAGTTTCCTGAGGCTTCCCCAGAAGAAGCCACTACGCTTCCTATACAGCCTATAGAACTGTGAGCCAATTAAACCTCTTATCTTTATAAATTACCCAGTCTCAGTATTTCTTTATAGCAGTGCAAGAACAGACTAATACAATGATATATTACAAATTGAATATATAGTTGACAAAAAATATATACATGAGTAGTATTCAGAGTGGCAATGATCAAGGAGAACTTACTATCTTGAATGAAGTCTTGAAATAGATAATGGACATAGACTGGCAGCAAAAAGGTAAATAACAGTCTGGGCTTAGGGAAGCCTTGACCACATGCATGGAGGTGATCACGTATATACAGAAACATGACTTGGCTAGAGAGAGGGGTACAGCTTCAAGGAAATGAGATTAGAGGTTATCAAAATATCCTTCTCTATTTTATATCCTCTTTGATCGAAGCTGGTTGTATTTGATTGATATGACATTTTTCTCTACTTATCTGATATTTTCTCATAGTCATAATAATTAATGCACTCATTCATTGACTCAGTCATTCAAATAGTTACTGAGTGCCTTACATACCAAACACTGTGCTTGATACTAGGATTACAAAGATGAATGATATATACTGTGACAACAAAGAATTCAAAGCCTGATGCAGAAGTCAAGACAGTTTCAGAAACAGCCATAATACAATGTGAAAACCATGCAAAAATAGATGGTTACAAATCTTATGCAAATATTAAGAGTAAAGGTAGTCCCTCCAACCGATTCTCTCTTAAATCACCAAAGAAGTTCCTAAAAGACAAATCTCATTACCTTTCAAGAGACTTAAATTATGCTAGTGAATTAATTTGAAGTCATTAGTCTGCTTAAAAATCCCTCATTGGATTCCCATTTTTACAAAATTAGGTTTAAACTCCCTTGATCCTGTTTCATTTGTCTAAAATGCCCCCCGTCTCCTACGCTGGTTTTGAGTTACCCTTTAAAACTCAGCTCAGGTGTTTACCTCTTCTAGGAAGATTTTTTAGATGTTCCACAAGTTTTTGGTTAGGTGATTTTCTGTATGTCTCCCATATCACCCTGTACATTTTCCTGCTGCTGTCTATGTCATACTACCTTGTAATCATCTCTATTTCTCTATCTTTCTCTTTCTCTCATGCACTGTACTTGTGAATTCCTTGAGGACATCAACCAGGCCTTACGGGTATTTTTGTCTCCAGTGTCTAGCATATATTAGGTTCCCAGTGTTTGATGAATGGATGAATAAATCAGTCAGTGAACTTGTTGGCCTTGGTAAGAGACAGAAGACCAAAGAGGTAACATCTGAGCTGAACCTTGAAGAATGCATGATATTTACTAGGAGGAGAAAAAAGGAAAGAAAAAAAGCATTCCTGTCCAATGCAAGATGATCTGCAAAAGCACAGACTAGAAAAAGCCCAGAATGTTTAAGATGTGACAAATTGGCTTTAGCGGGGGGCGGAGCAAGATGGCCGAATAGGAACAGCTCCAGTCTCCAACTCCCAGCGCGAGCGACACAGAAGACCGGTGATTTCTGCATTTTCAACTGAGGTACTGGGGTCATCTCTCTAGGGAGTGCCGGACAATCGGTGCTGGTCAGCTGCTGCAGCCTGACCAGCGTGAGCTGAAGCAGGGCGAGGCATCGCCTCACCTGGAAGCGCAAGGGAGAAGGAAATCCCTTTTCCTAGCCAGGGGAACTGAGACACACAACACCTGGAAAATCGGGTAACTCCCACCCCAATACTGCGCTTTAAGGAAACAGGCACACCAGGAGAATATATCCCACACCTGGCCGGGAGGGTCCCACGCCCACGGAGCCTCCCTCACTGCTAACACAGCCGTCTGCGGCGATCTATCCGCAAGGCAGCAGCGAGGCTGGGGGATGGGCGCCCGCCATTGCTGAGGCTTAAGTAGGTAAACAAAGCCGCTGGGAAGCTCGAACTGGGTGGAGCTCACAGCAGCTCAAGGAAGCCTGCCTGTCTCTGTAGACTCTACCTCTGCGGACAGCGCACAGCTGCAGTCCATTAGGGGAAAGAGCGGGGCCGCTGCAGACCCGAACGACTCTGTCTGACAGCTTTGGGGAGAGCCGTGGATCTCCTAACGCAGAGGTTGAGATCTGAGAACGGACAGACTGCCTGCTCAGGTGGGTCCCTGACCCCTGAGTAGCCTAGCTGGGAGACATCCCCCACTAGGGGCAGTCTGATACCCCACACCTCACAGGGTGGCATCACCCCTGAGAGGAAACTTCCAAAGAAAGAATCAGACAGGTACACTCGCTGTTCAGCAATATTCTATCTTCGGCAACCTCTGCTGCTGATACCCAGGCAAACAGGGTCTGGAGTGGACCTCAAGCAATCTCTAACAGACCAACAGACACTCCTTCTGACTGTCAGACGGAAAACTATCAAACAGGAAGGACACCTATACCAAAACCCCATCAGTACGTCACCATCATCAAAGTCCAGAGACAGATAAAACCACAAAGATGGGGAAGAAGCAGGGCAGAAAAGCTGGAAATTCAAAAAATAAGAGCGCATCTCCCCCTGCAAAGGAGCGCAGCCCATCGCCAGCAACGGATCAAAGCTGGTCAGAGAATGACTTTCACGAGATGAGAGAGAAGGCTTCAGTCCATCAAACCTCTCAGAGCTAAAGGAGGAATTACGTACCCAGCGCAAAGAAACTAAAAATCTTGAAAAAAAAGTGGAAGAATTGACAGCTAGACTAATTAATGCAGAGAAGATCATAAACGAAATGACAGAGATGAAAACCATGACACGAGAAATACGTGACAAATGCACAAGCTTCGGTAACCGACTCGATCAACTGGAAGAAAGAGTATCAGCGATTGAGGATCAAATGAATGAAATGAAGCGAGAAGAGAAACCAAAAGAAAAAAGAAGAAAAAGAAATGAACAAAGCCTGCAAGAAGTATGGGATTATGTAAAAAGACCAAATCTACGTCTGATTGGGGTGCCTGAAAGTGAGGGGGAAAATGGAACCAAGTTGGAAAACACTCTTCAGGATATCATCCAGGAGAACTTCCCCAACCTAGTAGGGCAGGCCAACATTCAAATTCAGGAAATACAGAGAACGCCACGAAGATACTCCTCCAGAAGAGCAACTCCAAGACACATAATTGCCAGATTCACCAAAGTTGAAATGAAAGAAAAAATCTTAAGGGCAGCCAGAGAGAAAGGTCGGTTACCCACAAAGGGAAGCCCATCAGAATAACAGCAGACCTCTCGGCAGAAACTCTACAAGCCAGAAGAGAGTGGGGGCCAATATTCAACGTTCTTAAAGAAAAGAATTTTCAACCCAGAATTTCATATCCAGCCAAACTAAGCTTCATCAGTGAAGGAGAAATAAAATTCTTTACAGATAAGCAAATGCTTAGAGATTTTGTCACCACCAGGCCTGCCTTACAAGAGACCCTGAAGGAAGCCCTAAACATGGAAAGGAACAACCGGTACCAGCCATTGCAAAAACATGCCAAAATGTAAAGACCATCGAAGCTAGGAAGAAACTGCATCAACTAACGAGCAAAATAACCAGTTAATATCATAATGACAGGATCAAGTTCACACATAACAATATTAACCTTAAATGTCAATGGACTAAATGCTCCAATTAAAAGACACAGACTGGCAAACTGGATCAAGAGTCAAGACCCATCAGTCTGCTGTATTCAGGAGACCCATCTCACATGCAGAGACATACATAGGCTCAAAATAAAGGGATGGAGGAAGATCTACCAAGCAAATGGAGAACAAAAAAAAGCAGGGGTTGCAATCCTAGTCTCTGATAAAACAGACTTTAAACCATCAAAGATCAAAAGAGACAAAGAAGGCCATTACATAATGGTAAAGGGATCAATTCAACAGGAAGAGCTAACTCTCCTAAATATCTATGCACCCAATACAGGAGCACCCAGATTCATAAAGCAAGTCCTTAGAGACCTACAAAGAGACTTAGACTCCCATACAATAATAATGGGAGACTTCAACACTCCACTGTCAACATTAGACAGATCAACGAGACAGAAAGTTAACAAGGATATCCAGGAATTGAACTCATCTCTGCACCAAGCGGACCTAATAGACATCTATAGAACTCTCCACCCCAAATCAACAGAATATACATTCTTCTCAGCACCACATCGCACTTATTCCAAAATTGACCACATAATTGGAAGTAAAGCACTCCTCAGCAAATGTACAAGAACTGAAATTATAACAAACTGTCTCTCAGACCACAGTGCAATCAAACTAGAACTCAGGACTAAGAAACTCAATCAAAACCGCTCAACTACATGGAAACTGAACAACCTGCTCCTGAATGACTACTGGGTACATAACGAAATGAAAGCAGAAATAAAGATGTTCTTTGAAACCAATGAGAACAAAGATACAACATACCAGAATCTCTGGGACACATTTAAAGCAGTGTGTAGAGGGAAATTTATAGCACTAAATGCCCACAAGAGAAAGCAGGAGAGATCTAAAATTGACACTCTAACATCACAATTAAAAGAACTAGAGAGGCAAGAGCAAACACATTCAAAAGCTAGCAGAAGGCAAGAAATAACTAAGATCAGAGCAGAACTGAAGGAGATAGAGACACAAAAAACCCTCCAAAAAATCAATGAATCCAGGAGTTGGTTTTTTGAAAAGATCAACAAAATTGACAGACCGCTAGCTAGACTAATAAAGAAGAAAAGAGAGAAGAATCAAATAGACGCAATAAAAAATGATAAAGGGGATATCACCACCGACCCCACAGAAATACAAACAACCATCAGAGAATACTATAAATGCCTCTACGCAAATCAACTAGAAAATCTAGAAGAAATGGATAATTCCTGGACACTTACACTCTCCCAAGACTAAACCAGGAAGAAGTTGAATCCCTGAATAGACCAATAGCAGGCTCTGAAATTGAGGCAACAATTAATAGCCTACCCACCAAAAAAAGTCCAGGACCAGATGGATTCACAGCTGAATTCTACCAGAGGTACAAGGAGGAGCTGGTACCATTCCTTCTGAAACTATTTCAATCAATAGAAAAAGAGGGAATCCTCCCTAACTCTTTTTATGAGGCCAACATCATCCTGATACCAAAGCCTGGCAGAGACACAACAAAAAAAGAGAATTTTAGACCAATATCCCTGATGAACATCGATGCAAAGATCCTCAATAAAATACTGGCAAACCGGATTCAGCAGCACATCAAAAAGCTTATCCACCATGATCAAGTGGGCTTCATCCCTGGGATGCAAGGCTGGTTCAACATTCGCAAATCAATAAACGTAATCCAGCATATAACAGAACCAAAGACAAGAACCACATAATTATCTCAATAGATGCAGAAAAGGCTTTTGACAAAATTCAACAGCCCTTTATGCTAAAAACGCTCAATAAATTTGGTATTGATGGAACGTACCTCAAAATAATAAGAGCTATTTATGACAAACCCACAGCTAATATCATACTGAATGGGCAAAAACTGGAAAAATTCCCTTTGAAAACTGGCACAAGACAGGGATGCCCTCTCTCACCACTCCTATTCAACATAGTGTTGGAAGTTCTGGCTAGGGCAATCAGGCAAGAGAAAGAAATCAAGGGTATCCAGTTAGGAAAAGAAGAGGTCAAATTGTCCCTGTTTGCAGATGACATGATTGTATATTTAGAAAACCCCATCATCTCAGCCCAAAATCTCCTTAAGCTGATAAGCAACTTCAGCAAAGTCTCAGGATACAAAATTAATGTGCAAAAATCACAAGCATTCTTATACACCAGTAACAGAGAAGCAGAGAGCCAAATCAGGAATGAACTTCCATTCACAATTGCTTCAAAGAGAATAAAATACCTAGGAATCCAGCTTACAAGGGATGTAAAGGACCTCTTCAAGGAGAACTACAAACCACTGCTCAGTGAAATCAAAGAGGACACAAACAAATGGAAGAACATACCATGCTCATGGATAGGAAGAATCAATATCATGAAAATGGCCATACTGCCCAAGGTGATTTATAGATTCAATGCCATCCCCATCAAGCTACCAATGACTTTCTTCACAGAATTGGAAAAAACTGCTTTAAAGTTCATATGGAACCAAAAAAGAGCCCGCATTGCCAAGACAATCCTAAGTCAAAAGGACAAAGCTGGAGGCGTCACGCTACCTGACTTCAAACTATACTACAAGGCTACAGTAACCAAAACAGCATGGTACTGGTACCACAACAGAGATATAGACCAATGGAACAGAACAGAGTCCTCAGAAATAATACCACACATCTACAGCCATCTGATCTTTGACAAACCTGAGAGAAACAAGAAATGGGGAAAGGATTCCCTATTTAATAAATGGTGCTGGGAAAATTGGCTAGCCACAAGTAGAAAGCTGAAACTGGATCCTTTCCTTACCCCTTATACGAAAATTAATTCAAGATGGATTAGAGACTTAAATGTTAGACCTAATACCATAAAAACCCTAGAAGAAAATCTAGGTAGTACCATTCAGGACATAGGCATGGGCAAGGACTTCATGTCTAAAACACCAAAAGCAATGGCAGCAAAAGCAAAAATTGACACATGGGATCTAATTAAACTAAAGAGCTTTTGCACAGCTAAAGAAACTACCATCAGAGTGAACAGGCAACCTACAGAATGGGAAAAAATTTTTGCAACCTACTCATCTGACAAAGGGCTAATATCCAGAATCTACAAAGAACTCAAACAAATATACAAGAAAAAAACAAACAACCCCATCAAAAAGTGGGCAAAGGATATGAACAGACATTTCTCAAAAGAAGACATCCATACAGCCAACAGACACATGAAAAAATGCTCATCATCACTCGCCATCAGAGAAATGCAAATCAAAACCACAATGAGATACCATCTCACACCAGTTAGAATGGCAATCATTAAGAAGTCAGGAAACAACAGGTGTTGGAGAGGATGTGGAGAAATAGGAACACTTTTACACTGTTGGTGGGATTGTAAACTAGTTCAACCATTATGGAAAACAGTATGGCGATTCCTCAAGGATCTAGAACTAGATGTACCATATGACCCAGCCATCCCACTACTGGGTATATACCCAAAGGATTATAAATTACTCTACTACAAAGACACATGCACACGTATGTTTATTGCGGCACTATTCACAATAGCAAAGACTTGGAATCAACCCAAATGTCCATCTGTGACAGACTGGATTAAGAAAATGTGGCACATATACACCATGGAATACTATGCAGCCATCAAAAAGGATGAGTTTGCATCCTTCGTAGGGACATGGATGCAGCTGGAAACCATCATTCTTAGCAAACTATCACAAGAAGAGAAACCAAACACCGCATGTTCTCACTCATAGGTGGGAACTGAACAATGAGATCACTTGGACTGGGGAAGGGGAACATCACACACTGGGGCCTATCATGGGGAGGGGGGAGGAGGAGGGATTGCATTGGGGAGTTATACATGATATAAACGTCATGCACATGTACCCTAGAACTTAAAGTATAATAAAAAAAAAAAAAAAAAAAGAAAAAAAAAGATGTGACAAATCATACTTTGTATCAGAAACTGGACATTTGTTAGAAATAAAGGTCAATCACAGTATAAATATTTCCCACATTGTGCTAAGCGATTCTTAAACTAGCACTGCAGAATTATTATAATGGATATGTTTATTAATTTTTAACCTACTAAAGTTTGGGTGGGTTGCAGCATTTAAATAACTACATAATTCCTTGTCATACATACGTTTTTCTCATTTGAGCCTCCTCAGAAATTCAAGGGATATTTTTTAGGATTTGTATGTATGTTAGAATGGGGAGTAAATATTATTGCAAACTACCAGAACAAAGTTTTTAGATTCCAGAATCAAATGTTATCAAATTATGATTGAGTAGATTCTATACCATAGGAGCCTTCCAGAATGGAATTACACAATAAGATGTATGAACAACTCAGGCATTCAAGACAGAAATCAAGTGTGCTGATATTCTTTTATCCAAATTGTCAGTGATACCTTACTCAACTTTCTTCCACTTCCATGTATCTAAATCTTGCAAAAGCAGAGGATAATCATTATTCCTTTCCTCAGAGTATTAAAATAATTCATTCATGTGCATTTCAAGACACTGTGAGATCTATAATAAAGCTGTCAGTATCAGTTGTCTTTCAAACTTAGCATATTAAATATAAAGCCCCTGTCTTAGAATATCGGAAGAAAGAGAGCCATGCTGAGCCTGTTTCTTTGGGGCTACTGGCAAGAACTTAGGGTGGAAAAGTGACTATACTAACTGTTGATTCTTATGGCCAACAAATTTGTAGTTTTTTGTTGTTGGTGATGGTGTCTATAGTGATAACATATATGTAACATAAAACTTACTATTTTAACCATTTTTAAGCACATGGTTCAATAGCATTAAGTACATTCACATTGTTCTGTAACCATCACCACCAGCCATGTCTAAAACTTTTTGGTCTTCCCAAACTGAAACTCTATACCCATTAAACACTAACTCTCCTTTCCCTCCTCATCCCAGCACCTGCCACCACCATTCTACTTTCTATCTCTGTGATTTGACTACTCTATGTACCTCATGTAAGTGGAATCATAAAATATTTGTCTTTTTGTGGTCAGCTTATTTCACTTAGCAGAATGTCCTCAAGATTCATCCATGTTGTAACATAGTCAGAATTTCCTTCCTTTTTAAGGCTAAATAATATTTCTGTATGTATATACCATACTTTGCTTATCCATTCATCTGTCAATAGATACTTGAGTTGCTTCCACCATTGACTGTTGTGGATAATGTTGTGAATATGGGTATACAAATATGTGTTCAAGTCCCAGCTTTAATGTTTTGGATGTATACCTAGAAATGGAATTGCTGGTTTATATAGTAATTATGTTTAATTTTTTAACTTGCAACTTTTTAAATGTGAGGGACATAAAGGAAGAGCAGTGGGTAGGGGAACATGAGTTGTAGTAGTTATTACTATGGTGATAGTATGGATGAAAAGTTCTAAAATCTAGTTTTTCCATCTTACCTTAGCCACCTATGAAATATATTGCTGTAGGTAAGGACTTACTCTATTTAAACCTCTCTTATGGCCGGGTGCAGTGGCTCACGCCTGTAATCCCAGCACTTTGGGAGACCGAGGCGGGTGGATCACGAGGTCAGGAGATCGAGATCATCCTGGCTAACACGGTGAAACCCCGTCTCTACTAAAAATACAAAAAAAAATTAGCCGGGCCTGGTGGCAGGTGCCTGTAGCTCCCGCTACTTGGGAGGCTGAGGCAGGAGAATGGCGTGAACCCAGGAGGCGGAGCTTGCAGTGAGCCGAGATCGTGCCACTGCACTCCAGCCTGGGCGACAGAGCGAGACTCCGTCTCAAAAAAAAAACAAAAACAAAAAACACTCTCTTCCTTCATCTGTAAAATGAACCTAACAGTGCTCTACTAGATTTTCATGGGATTAAGGGAGATTATATATGTAATCATACAAGGTTAATAGACATTTACTATGTCAATGGGGCTAGCCACCAGAAAAACTCAGCCCTAGTGCTATCTCTGATTAATAACCACTATTAGTGCACTATTCAAAATTCCAGCAAAGTCATTCGTGTAGGTTCTGAGCTGGTGTAGAGCTTACATTTTGACCTACACCCCCCAGTGCCAGGACAAACTACTTCCAAATAAGGAAGCATCCCGTGAGGTTTATTGTGATCCTGGACAAGCACCACTGGGCCCGCTACTAGGGACTATATAGCTTCAGGTTCATTTGGGAGTTAATGTTATATATGTGAATACAAACTAGACCCTATGGTCCCACCACTTCCCGTGTCTTACATAGTATGGCCCAGACCTCCAGTATAGCTCCAGAATAGCTTCAACATCCTAGGAGTATCTGAAGCTAGAATCTGCTAAGTTCTTCCTTCCAATTCAAGTGCCAAAAGGGAAGAGTCAATATCACTATAGAATATAGTGATGATATTCAGAATAGAAATTTGAAAATCAGATGGTCAGAATATAAATTTAAAAATCTCTCTGCACTTACTTGTAAGTCCTAGGATCTGGAAATCAGAGACCCTAGGTGGCTAAGGTCAAAGATAAAAAATACAGACTCACTTATCCAGCTCTGGATCAATGAAATTTTATAAATTATACAAATACTTCATGTAAATCAAGTCCTGTATTACTTGTCTTGGTTTCTTTTCTTCCTTCCTCTTCCTCTTTTTTTAACCTTATTTATTTTTGCTTTCCTTTTTTGAAATTAGCAATAAAGACAGTTTCTGACTAGAGGATTTAAGGAATTGGTTATGACTCCTGAAACTTTTATTCTTGTTGGCACTAATTCGAATTTCTGAGCCAAAAGTGATTTTCATCGAGAGTAGTCTGAATACTTACTTCACACAAAAGGTTACTGGTGCTCTTCTTATAGGCACTAAATTATTTCAATTAATGAAGCCCAAATCAAAGGCTAAAACTCAAATGGAATGACTGGGACATTCCTTTTTTTAAAAAACTTCATCTTCTTAAGAAAAAAACAACTTTAGGATTAAAAAATGATGCATTCATTGTAGAAAATGTGGAAATTTTTGGAAAAGTAGAGCAAAGGGAATAAAAACCATAAATCTAACATTCTGAAGTAGTAAATGCTTTATATTGTCATGTATGGTTTTTCCTTCTTTTTCTATTGATATGTACACTTATATCTTAATACAGTTAAGACTATATGCTGCAATGGAAAACAGTATGGCGATTCCTCAAGGATCTAGAACTAGATGTACCATATGACCCAGCCATCCCACTACTGGGTATATACCCAAAGGATTATAAATTACTCTACTACAAAGACACATGCACACGTATGTTTATTGCGGCACTATTCACAATAGCAAAGACTTGGAATCAACCCAAATGTCCATCTGTGACAGACTGGATTAAGAAAATGTGGCACATATACACCATGGAATACTATGCAGCCATCAAAAAGGATGAGTTTGCATCCTTTGTAGGGACATGGATGCAGCTGGAAACCATCATTCTTAGCAAACTATCACAAGAAGAGAAAACCAAACACCGCATGTTCTCACTCATAGGTGGGAACTGAACAATGAGATCACTTGGACTCGGGAAGGGGAACATCACACACTGGGGCCTATCATGGGGAGGGGGGAGGAGGGAGGGATTGCATTGGGGAGTTATACATGATATAAAAGTCATGCACATGTACCCTAGAACTTAAAGTATAATAAAAAAAAAAAAAAAAAAAAAAAAAAGACTATATGCTGCAGATTTGACTTTGCATGTGGTAAAAATATATATCATAGGAATTTTCCTATGTCAATGAATATTCTTCATAATATTACTTTAGCCTCCATAATATTTTATCTTAAGAATATATCATTTCTTATTTAAATACCTATATTGTTGATAGTTTGGTTTCTTTCCATTTTTTCTATTGTAAGCAACTCTGAAATAAACATATACAGAAACATTTATCCATTTTTCCTAGGATAGATTTCTAGAAGTCAAACTACTAGGTCAATGGGTATGAAAATGTGTAAAGATGGCTTTCCTTTTAAAGAAAATCATATTTGGGTTTTTAAAGGATTACTGACACATCAACTGAACACATCTTTGATTACTGTATAGCACCTCATATTCAGATAATCTCTACAAACATTGCCATGAATTGACTGAAAATAATCTGTTATTTCAGGCACCAGAATGCATCTCTTCTTTCTGCCCCCTATTTCTTGGGACAGAAATCAGGAGGTATGACTGAACCCATTTACAAGCTGTGACAGACAAGCACACGTGCCCATCTTGTTTATGATTGCCTGCTTACCCGTTGCTCTCGATATTTACATTTTCCTTCTTTTCTCTTCCTTCAGATGGAATGGGGCGAGTCCTTGCTCAAGATGTATATGCAAAAGACAATTTACCGCCCTTCCCAGCATCAGTAAAAGATGGCTATGCTGTCCGAGGTGAATATTTTGGTTCTCTTAAACATAATCAGACTTACACTGTATTTTTTTTTTTTCAGATTGTTGGCTTAGCCCAAGCACCCAGTAGCTGTTAGGTTTGTTTCCCCATGATTGTCAAAATTCACAGATAACCATGTTAATCTGCACCTGTATATTTTCTGGCACAATCTTGATTAAAACTTTTCAGATAAAGAAAAGTTATATGAAAATTCTCTTTTTTAAATTTTTTATTTTTAATATTTGTGGATACATGGTAGGTATATATATTTATGGGGTACATGAGATGTTTAAATACAGGCATGCAATGCATAAAAATCACATCAGGGTAAATGTGGAATCTGTCACATCAAGTGTTTATCCTTTATGTTACTAAAATTCTTGCTTACAAATAAATATATAGCAATAAAATTAAAACACTGTACTTCAATTTATTCTTTCTGTTCCTACACATGCCAGACAGCATACATTCTTGGTGTGGAAGTTTTCCAAATGTTTTCTAGTTGAAAACATCTATATGGTCTAAGAAAAAAGAGCAGACTCCCAACACAAGGGTAAAGTTGAGGTGGTCTGTTACGCTTTCAACTCAAACATCAGTAAAGGGCTTCATAAAAAGCAGACATGAGGGAAACCTCTAATTCTGTAGAAGATGCCATATTTCAAAATTCTGGAGCCCCAACAGCTAACGCAAAGTTGCCTGAGATTGCATAAAGCTTAAAAGCAAATACTAAATAGCATTTTTCTGCCTAAATTCCAATCTAAGAACCCCAAATGTAAATTCTGAATTGCTTAGAAACTGTTGTTGATTTTTTTGGTTTTGTTTTTGTTTTTCCATATACAACATGATATTTTAAAATATGTAGTATACATTGTAGAATGGCTTAGCTGAGCTAATTAACACATGCATTACCTCACATCCTTATCATTTTTGTGGTGAGACTTAAAATCTGCTCTCTTAGTGATTTTCAAACTATGATACATTGTTATTATGTTATTGGTTATTAATACAAGCTTGATATCATTGAAGAAACATGTTAAAAAAATTTTTGAGTTTATCAGAGCTGTTAAGCATGCCAATCCCTTTTTAATGGGGTACATGAGATATGGAGTTATGGAGTCTCTTACTTGGTTTTGGTTTTGGTTTTTTTAGCTACATTTAGCCATGAAAATACAGGTTGGGCATCCCTAATTCAAAAATCTAGGATTTGAAGTACTCCAAAATCTGAAATTTTTTGCGTGTTGACATGGCACCACAAGTAGAAAATTTTATACCTGACCTCATGTGAAGGGTCACAGTAAAAACACACTCAAAACTTTGTTTAGAAAAATTATTTGAGGCCGGGCGCGGTGGCTCAAGCCTGTAATCCCAGCACTTTGGGAGGCCGAGACGGGCGGATCACGAGGTCAGGAGATCGAGACCATCCTGGCTAACATGGTGAAACCCCGTCTCTACTAAAAAATACAAAAAAACTAGCCGGGCGACATGGCAGGCGCCTGTAGTCCCAGCTGCTTGGGAGGCTGAGGCAGGAGAATGGCGTAAACCCAGGAGGCGGAGCTTGCAGTGAGCTGAGACCCGGCCACTGCACTCCAGCCTGGGCGGCAGAGCAAGACTCCGTCTCAAAAAAAAAAAAAAAAAAAAAAAAAAAAGAAAAATTATTTGAAACATTGTTTAAAATTACCTACCTTGTGGCTATGTGTATAGGATATATATGAAACATAAATTAATTTTGTGTTTAGACTTCGGTCCCATCCGCAAGATATCTCATTATGTATATGCAGATATTCCAAAATCTGAAAAATATCAAAATCCAAAATACTTCTGGTCCCAAGCATTTCATATAAAAGATGATCAACCTATAATTTCCTTTTTCTTGTAATTAAATACTTCATTAATCTCCTCTGTGTTCCATCATCTCTTAGTAGTTATCTTTTTATGTTGGAGATAACATAGCAAATGGTTAAGGCTACAAGCGTTGAGCAAAGCTCGAGTGATATGGGTTTTAGTACCAGTTCCATCTGTGTAATTTTGAGCAAATCACTTAAATTTTTTTAGTTTCAGTTTTCTCATCTCTAAAATTACAATAATTACAACAATACTTACCCCAGCAGGTTGTTGTAAGGATTAGATGAGGTTGTAGAAAACCTTAATAAACTACCTGACACACATTAAAAAAAAAAAAAAAAAGAGCACTTGATAATTGTATTTTAAAATGTTTAATGATAGTAACCATTATTATCACTATTATTATTTTAAACACATTTTCTTAAACTATCTCTGAAAAAGGGCTAACATTTGAATTGCTACTCTCATTTTCTGTGTAAATAAAATGGTAGAGAGATTGAGCTTATGTTTTTTCATTTCCACTAGTGTATTCTTTCTCAGGAAGATTATCTTGGATTCACTTCATTCAGCTTGATCTCACTATATCAGAATACTTCTGAAATTGGCAAAGCCAAAACATAAATACCAAATTCCCAATGGCTCCTATGTTTTTTTCTTTCAAATTGCTTCCTTCTACAGTGTTGATCAGAATAAATATTGTCCAGATAGAAAATTATTTTATCTTGTGATAGCTTCACTGGCTCTTCTAGTTTCTTTTTTTTCCCAACGTCATTGTTGGCTTGAAATAGTTTCTTATTGCCCATCTAAAAAGTAAATTCTGTTTTGATGTTACAATTTGTAGCCATACAAGATTACTATAAAATGACAAAGAATTCTTCCTTCCAGAGTAAAGCAAACAGCTAGAGCAGATGAAACACCAGAGACAAAGAAGTCTGTTTTTTATAAATAAAGTGGGAGAGAGTGAGAAAATAAATTATTTGAGGCAGAATTATTCCCAAACAGAATATTGTTCTGTGATTTTTACATGAGCTAGCAGCACCTCAATTTTTAAAAAAAAAAAAAAAAAAAAACAGTTGCTGTTAGCTTTTCTTGTTGCCAAGGGAGCAATTAGCCCCTATGAGCTTTTCAGACACTGTACAACTCATCAAAAAAATTTTATGTAAAATTACCGTTTAGTATCCTATTTATGCTTTTGTTTGGGAGGGGTTTTTACATTATTTCACCAAAAAAAATCTAAAATGGCATCCCACATTATAAAGAGTCAGAGAGATTATCTACCATGAAGCTGATTCACATTGTTTCTTTCTTGCAAAGAGTTGCTAGTTCTCCAAGATATGTAACATATAAGAGAGACATAAGTGATAACCATTCTGTAGATGGTTAAATCTCAAAGTAGGAATGGTTAGTGTGTCTGTGTGTACAATATGAACATCATAATTAAGGAAGCAAAAGTCTTCTGTAGAAAGTGGCATGGTCTTACAACTATGCTGAATTTTCCAGTTTCTACCTCCTCACTTTTGTCTGTAATTCAGGAAGATAAACTCTATGAATCCTAAAAGTTATTTTTATCATATTTAGTAATTAAGATGATTTTCATTTCTTTAAAGGTAAATATTCATTAGCCTCTTTTCTATTATAAATACCACCCCAGGCAGTGTTTTGGTAAAGAATATCCTTGAGGCCAATTGTTGTGGCTCTCTACGACCCTCCTTTGAGTACCTCCTTCTCTCTACCCCTGTCTTCCTTTACTCTGGTTCCTTTCTCCCTGCTCCCTTGATTCTCCCTATTTTCTTCTCCTCTGCCTTTACCTTAGGCCTTCCAGTAATAACCAGTGGCACTCGTGGGCATTGCTAACCCTCTAGGTGTAAAGATGTTGCTAACTTGCTCTGGATCACTAAGCATTAGCCAGTATCCTTCAGAAACATGTGGGATAAAACTCCAAACCAGTTGGAGGATCACTTGCTTTAAGGTATGTGAGTTCAAAAATCAAGACAGTAATAAAATGACTAAGGAAATAAGTAGAAACAGCTCAAAATAAAACATTAAGAAAAAATAGAATGTAAAGAAGGCAGGAATCAAGTGATGATAATATAAAATAATAGGAAGACCTGTAAACCTAAAACTGCATTCATGTGGGAATGAATTTGAAAGATAAAAGTAGATAAAATAAAAATGAAAGTGGCATATTTACAATTTGAATCAATACAGTATTTTTATTTTTCACATTTTTGGATTTTGTTTCTCCCTTCACACTGATGAAGCTAATTGTCCTCTTGATGCATTCACATCCTCCTATATAGATGTGGCTGCTTATTGTCTCACACTTTCTTTGTGGATATTAATAAGGGCAAAAATATCTCAGAACTCCAAGTTCAGCTTTCTTGAAAAAGTTCAATTTGAAAGGTTTATCCCTTTAGAACTTATTTTGGGATCATTTGGAAAAAAGGAATATTTTGAACAAATCAGGAATTATTTTCAGAGCCATGGGTAACATACCGTTCTGAAAAAGTATATTAAGAGAAAGCTTTGCCATTTGGGTAGAGAGAATTTTAAAAGTTTTATTTTTCTTGTTTACATTCTGATTGAAATTACTTATGGAAAATGCAAAAATAATCAAAAGAACATTTTAAAATTACCCATTAACTTACCCCCTGGCCATTATTAACATTTTGTGCATTTACCCCACATACAGTGGGTTAGAATACACCAAAATTCAATATAGACAATCCACAGCCATTGTGACTTAGAGCTAGTTCTTATTCTTTCAACAGTAATCGTATTTCAGGGCTTTTGTTGTATCCATTTGAATCCTCTTTGGCTACCACTGGTTCTGCAATTCATTTGACAGCCTATTTTTGCCCTTTACTATAGGACACTTTCAGTGAAAAAGAGGGCCTTATGATATGGGAGTAATACTCATGTGAACAGATAGATAATTTGGAATAATTTAGTTTAGTTAATTCCAAAAAGAAAATACTTAGGAAAATAATGCCTCCTTTCCAAATACTAACAATTAATAAGCATTTTCCCTGGAAGTTAATGGTAAAGAATACACAATGCCTTCTTACTCATGTATCCTGTGCCCACCTCCCTGCTTTCCATAAGAAAAGGTAGCCAGTTTAAAATTCCAAACAATTTACCTAATGTAATACTTGAGTGTAATTGCAGTAAGTATGAATCCTGTTATTCCAGATTTGTCACCTTCTCTTGTTACCTTTTCCTGCCAACCCCTCCTATAATCTTTAGTATCCATATAAAGACTATTACCCTGTGCCCTTCTTGCAGTCTCAGACAGTGTAGTTCTATAAGCAGAGTAGACAAATTACTATTCCTTCTGCCTTATTCCTCTATCAACTATTTTCTAGGACCTCTGAAAGTTATGCCATCTCTATGTGCTCTAATTTGTTCAGCCTTAAAGTGGAAATGATGAGACTCTTTAGTATTGAAAATAAATGAATAGCTATACAGTATTTCAAGAGACTTGAAAGATCACTATGGCTGGAAAAGGAAAATGAAGGATAATTCTATGGCAGATGATTCGAAGATTATTGTTTTCTATGTACACAATGAGTAGTTATCTAGTGGTATCAATTTCATATCAAATAATATAACCAGAAATCTTCAAACAAATGGGTAAACAGAACTAAAAGTGTTTTCTGGACATTAGAAAAAGAAGGAATAAGAGGGAATAGCTTCAGGGTCTTGCATTAAACATTGTTTACATAACGCATATGCCATTAGGGTTTATATTGCTTTTATCACTTCTTTCAAATTAAATTCTACAGTTGCAAAGCAGAAAAGAAAACACATTAGCAGATATGTCAGAATTACAAGGGAAACAATTCTAAGTCTGTTGAAGTCCTTCAAATCCATTCATCTTTTCTAATGATGTACTGTGGCTTACTTTCTTTTTTTCTTTCCAAGCTCTAGGTTCATGTGCTATCATACCTCCACTTCTGCCCTCTCCTACCTAAACTTGTAGAATTCATCTTGAAAAACTACAACTTTTTTTAACCTATTTCTTTCATAGATATTTTTAAATAAATATAGTCATGCACCACATTAACATTTGGGTCAAAAACAGACCCTTACATGATGGTGGTCCCATAAGATTACAATGGAGCTGAAAAATTCCTATTGCCTAGTGACATTGTAGCCATTGTAAGGTCACATAGTACAACACATTACCTTTCCTATAGTTAGATATGTTTAGATACACAGATACTTAGCACTGTGTTACAGTTGCCTATAGTATTCAGTATTGTAATATGCTGTACAAGTTTGTAGCCCAAGAGCAATACCACGTAGCCTATTTGTATAATAGACTATATCATCTAGGTTTGTGTTAGTACACTCTGTGATGATGTTCACACAACAAAATTGCCTAACAATGCATTTCTTAGAATATATCCCCATTGTTAAGTGACTCATGACTGTATCAGGAAGTTAGATAGATTGATAATTATTTTTCTGTCTTTATAAGACAAACCTTAGTGTTAATGTAAAATTTGGACTCCTGTAGTTCACTAATTTTTTATTCCTTAAATGTTCTCTTAGTCTGAATTTGTCTGTATTCAGTTAGATCTTATAGTGCTCTGCTCCTCAAAAAAGGTAATCCATGGACCACCAGCCTCAGCATCAGCTTGTTAGAATTTAGAATCTCAGGCCCTGTCCCAGCCCTACTAAATTAGAATCTGTATATTCACAAGATCTCCAGATGATTTGCATGCACATTAAATGTTGAGAAATAAGAGAAATAATCAAAATGACTCCTCTCTTGGTACCAAGAAACTTCTGTGTAGTTGGTTGACTGATTCTTCCTTAGCTAGCAATATAGAGACACATTTACCAACTGGAAAGGTTCAGGGTAAGGTGGAGAACTTAGTGCAAGTAAGCACATATTCTCTCCACAATTGGTATACTTTCCCCAATAACAAAGACCTTGCTCCTTAGAATCACTTCAGAGCGCTTTCACATGTGGACTTCCCTGAAACTCCATACTAGGCTTGCCCCAGATGACCTCCCAGATGACCTCCAGCTACTCATTATTCAGTTTATTTAGAGGATTATACAGAACATTGATATGAGCATTTTGAGTTTATGTGCATGTGTGGGGGAACAGGAGAAAAGAGAAATACTTCCCACCTAAAACTTTATGAGAATGCTAACTTCATTTCTTTAGTCTTTTAACAAATATTTATTATCAACAATGAGCTAGGCACTATGCTAGACAGAATAATGACATAATCTAAGTTATACAGAATTAATCAAAGCAGTCTCTTTTTTTTTTTGAGACAGGATCTCACTATGTTGCTCCAGCTGAAGTGCAGTGGTACAATCTCAGCTCACTAAAACCTCCACTCCCCACCTACCACCCAGTTCTCAAGCCATCTTTGTGCCTCAGCCTCCCAAGTAGCTAGGACTACAGGCACACACCACCACACCTGGCTAATTTTTGTATCTTTTGTAGAGATGAGGTTTTGCCATGTTGCCCAGGTTGGTCTCAAACTCCTGAGCTGAAGTGATTTGCCCAGCCAAAGCAATCTTTCTAAACATTCTTAAGATGCTGACTCAAATTTTGAAGGAAACAATATATATGGATCAGCAAAAAGTATATATAACAAATATAGAACTTTGTGTTAGAAAATATTACTTATTTGTTCATTTGTGCATGAATCTTCTAAGAACATTTTTTGGAACCACATTCATTCATCTACCAACCATTTTGAATACTTAACATATTGAACATTTATTTAACAACCATTGTACAGCAAGTGCCAGGGATTTGCAAATACTATAAATACATTTAGAAGCCATAATTGATTTCAGGCTACACTGGGGAAACAAAAGAGGATGCTGACAACTCTTGAGGGGAGAGGAGTCAGATATGACTTCATAGAGAAGATGACACTTGAGCTGAGTCTTAACAGCTAGAAAATCTTTAATCAGAAGGCAAGAATAAGAAAAGGATACTTTAAGTAGTGGAAGTAGCATATGTCATGGAGCCAAAATATGAATTGTCTTGGTACTCTCAGTATATCAACTGCTATAGTACTAGCAGTTGATAATAGCTAGAGTATAAGGTATAAGGAAGACATGAACCAAGGCCTCTGCACATATGTTTTCTTTGCATACAATGATGGAGCACTTCCACTTCATGTCTATCTTTTCCTCTCTCCCCCTCTCCTCCCTTCCCTCCCTATCTCCCTCCCTTTCTCTCTCCCCACCTACATACACACACACACACACACACACACACACACACACACCCCTACTTAGCTCTTACTCATTCTTCATATTCAAATCAGAAATCCTTTTATCATGCTTTTCATGACCCTCTAGTGTAGCTCAGGTACTTTAATTGTATACTGTCATAAAATCATGTTTCTTTGCTTTGGAGTAGTTTTCTTAATTTGTATGTATGTATTCATTAATGTGATTATTTGATTAATATCTGCCTCTCCTGATGCATCAGTGACTTTAAGAGTTTTATTTTAACCACTCCCATGGGAAGAAATACATTAAATATATTATACATCACAAGCCCATGATATACACACACATATATAACATATACAGTACATATAAATATATATACATACACATATATAAACAAAAATAAGTTTTATGAAACAAGAGTCATCCTTACCATGTGTGTTGAAATATATTTCTATCCTTTCCATTAAAAAATTCTTCACAAGTAGATTTTACAGCCTACCTCCATTTGTCATCCAGAGTTTGAAAAACCTTGTAACAGGTTGGCACTGCACTAAAATAGAAGCAGTGTCTAGGTTTACCCCCTACTCTCTCTCCAGCCCCTAATTTAACACTTGGGGCATAAAAGACACTCAGCAGATATTTACTGAATGAATAAAAGGAATAAAGAGCTTCAAAGATATTGTTTTAAAAGTGTGATTATCCCCATTTTTACCAACAAGAAAACTGAAGGTTAGAGAAGTTTAGTAATTTTGTTGAGAGTCCCTGAAGCTAACAATAAACAGAACCAGGATTCAGATTCAGGTTTTTTTACTCTAAAACAATGCTAATTTCCCCCTTGTGCAGGAAGTAAAAAAAGAGAAAACGGGTCAGGCACGGTGGCTCATGCCTATAACCCCAGCATTTTGGGAGGCCGAGGCAGGTGGATCACCTGAGGTCAGGAGTTTGACACCAGCCTGACCAATATGATGAAATCCCATCTCTACTAAAAAAAACAAAATAAAATAAAATACAAAAATTAGCCGGGCGTGGTGGCGTATGCCTGTAATCCCAGCTACTCGGGAGGCTGAGACAGGAGATTGGCTTGAACGCGGGAGGCAGAGGTTGCAGTGAGCCGAGATTGCGCCATTGCACCCCAGCCTGGGCAGCAAGAACGAAACTCCGTCTCAAAAAAAAAAAAGAGAGAGAGAAAATATCTAGGTTGCCATAGGAGGTAGCAAGCTGATAATTATCTAGTAGAGAAACAATTTTAAGTAAGTTTATTCACGTTTGAGATGCAGTTAGTGTGGAACTTTGAAAGATAATTGATGTTTTAATTTTCTACAGTAAGAAAATTATCATTTGCTCTGAAAGATGGCAAAAATAATTGGGGGAATAGATGAAACAAGATTGGTAAAATGTTGATAATTGTTGAAGCAATGACTTCTATGTCTGTTGTAAAAACTTTTTTTTTTTTGAGACGGAGTTTCACTCTTGTTGCCCAGGCTGGAGTGCAGTGGCACAATCTTCAGCTCACCACAACCTCCGCCTCACAGGTTCAAGCGATTCTTCTGCCTCAGCCTCCCGAGTAGCTGGTATTACAGGCATGTGCCACCACACCCAGCTAATTTTATATTTTTAGTAGAGACAGGGTTTCTCCACGTTGGTCAGGCTGGTCTCAAACTCCTGACCTCAGGTGATCTGCCTGCCCCAGCCTCCCAAAGTGCTGGGATTATAGGTGTGAGCCACCACACCCAGACTGTTGTAAAAACTTCTTAAACTTTAAAAAAAAAAAACCATGAAAATGGCTTAATAAAATAACATTACCATAAAACTGTTCTATGATAGTTTTTACAAATAAAAATGGAACAATATAACAGGATTGAAAAAAAAAACAGAAAAACAAGAGTTTATTAACTTGGATAATATCTATAAAGCATAAAATACAACATCTTGTGACAGAAGGGACCCAGTGTTAATTTTTGTCCCTCTTCATATCATGCTAACCAAAACCATTTATGCAAAAAAGGGATGACTTCATTATAAAGTGTTTTATATAAGCCTTTAGAAAAAATATCACTTTATAGCTACATAAATGAGCAATTAATCTAATGTCCTTTTAAAAAGAGAAAATATCATTATTTATCACTGTGATTATAAATGTTAAATATTCATATATAATGTATATATTTTTTGTAGATATGCCCCCAAAACTCTGCTGTTTGCAGATAACGTGAAGGTAATGGTCATGATTTTAAAACGTACTAGATAGACATTTTTGCCCAGTCATATTGGTCTGAAAGCCACATCATATGTCAAGAAAACTCTTTAAATCGCCAAGAATGTTCCTTCATCTAGCCATTGTTTTTTTTTTTTTTTTTTTTTTTTTTTTTTTTTAGTAGAAACGGGGTTTCACCGTGTTCGCCAGGATGGCCTCCATCTCCTGACCTCGTGATCCGCCCGTCTCGGCCTCCCAAAGTGCTGGGATTACAGGCTTGAGCCACCGCACCCGGCCTAGCCATTGTTATACTGTATATATTTTTTAATAAACTTTTTTCATCCCAATTCTGGAATTTCTTTTTTCAATTTAAAAATAAATAGCCAGTGGAAAATGTGATACAGTACTGCCTATGTATTCTAACTCATAAATAGAATTTTGATACATTATTTAAAAATACTGTGCTACAGTTATGAGACTGGATTTTAGTCCTAGCTCTACCATTAACCAGAAGTTGTTCAGAGTACTTTACCTTTTCTTTCTACCTGAATTCTTTCATTCTATAATTCATTTCCTTCAGCCGTCAGATGAAGAAAGGAATGTTCTTCCTATTTCACATCAGGAAGCCCAGACTGGGAGATAAATAAGAAAACAGTATGAAGTAGTTAAATTGTTATTGAAAAATGGAGACATACGGATATATATACACATATATATACACACACACATATATATGTGTATATATATTTATGAGTGTACACACACACGACACATACGTACACATGGATAAGGTGGTATTAGGAAGATCGGCTAGAATAACATTAGAAAAGCACAAGTGTGGAAATTACGAAGTGACAGGAAGACCATCTCCAGTGACACCGTGGCACAATTAGTCACCAGTGGTACAATTAGGACCACTTCTATCAGTGCATGTGAGTTGCGGATACCAAACATTAAACCAGGAGTAACAAAGTCATTGTCAAGTCTAGGAGATCAGAAAAATATTCCACTTCTCTAAGTCTTATCAAATAATTTGAGTCAAATTTTAGAATTCCAATTTTAGGTTCTTGTTCCATGCTATAGGTCCATACTGATGTTTGTTCTTGGCTCTGTTCCATCTCACAGCTGCTGATGGCCCAGGAGATCGTTTCATCATTGGGGAATCCCAAGCTGGTGAACAGGTGAGATTGGTAGGCCTGAAAGGCACTGAATATTTCAGCTTCATGGACTTTGGGTATCTAATTCTAAATTTCTCCTATCAGTGTAGTGGGAATTAGAGAGATTAGTCAGAAAGTTATCAAAGGGATGAAAGTATAGTTCCCAGGAGAACCAAAAGAATTATTTCTTAATTGAAAAGTCTACATCTGTTAATATATGGTATAGTATTATTAGTATGTCTCACAGACATGCATTACAAGCATTTTCCAGACCTGTGATTGGGTGATTCTTTTTTTCCTGAAAAAAAAAAAAAAAAAAGGTTCTGAATAGAACAATTTCTAGGTAGTCTTCTCAGACTTCTCCCCAACTTGTGTTACAAATAGGGAAACTTAGAAGAAGTAGATTATTTAAACTCTTTATCTAATTATTTAATTTTTCTCACTTGGGATCTAGCCAGGGAACAGGTATACATATATTTATATTAAGAAATGAAACAATAATGGGCCATAATGAAAATACAAGTCCATTTGACACTTGGAGCCCAGTAATTGGCCACTTAATTGAAAAATCAGTTAAAGTGGGAAGTTATTTTATACATTTAAAATAAATATAAATTTAAGTTAAACAAATATTTATTAGTCAATAACTTGATGAAGAGCCAAGGTCTTCCTTTTAAATAAGTATGCTGTTTTAATTTCTATCAGGTCTTTCTTACGTAAAGCACACAAAAGGCAATGTCTCTGATTTCCATTTTGATTTATTTAAAGTGGAAAAAACTGAGCAATACTTGCAATACATAGAAGAGCAGAATCCTTTTAGGGTTTTATTATATTTTACATTCTTTTAGTTTCCTCACTCACACCTAATTTTATAGCATTTCTTTTTAGCAGCATTTTTAATGGAGGTTTCCAAAAGGTTTTACTTAATTTTTATAGAAAAAAAATAACTCTTTCACACTCATATATTATTGGTTTATGTAATCTTACTTTCTTTCTTTCTTTCTCTCTTTCTTTCTTTTCTTTCCTTCTTTCTTTCCTTCCTGCTTTCCTTCCTTCTTTCCTTCCTTCTTTCCTTCCTTCTCTCCTTCCTTCTCTCTTTCTCTTTCTCTCTTCTATTTCTCTTCTCTTCTCTTCTCTTCTTTTCTTTTTTCTTTTCTTTTCTTTCTTTTTGAGGCATAGTCTTGCTCTGTCGCCCAGGCTGGAGTGCAGTGGCACGATCTTGGCTCATTGCAAGCTCCGCCTCCTGGGTTCACGCCATTCTCCCACCTCGGCCTCCCAAGTAGCTGGGACTACAGGTGCCCACCACCATGCAGGGCTATTTTTTTGTTTTTGTGTTTTTAGTAGAGTTGGGGTTTCACCATGTTAGCCAAGATGGTCTTGATTTCCTGACCTTGTGATCCACCTGCCTCAGCCTCCCAAAGTGCTGGGATTACAGGCGTGAGCCACCGCACCCAGCCATATTTATTTAAACAACATATTTCAGTTAAAACTATTGCCACACACTGGCACAAACAAGTTTGGGAACAAACTCAATTGATTCTTGGAGTGGCAGCTTACAGGTATACAAGAGAAGAGTTTAACAGCTTCAAACTTGAAGTGTGCTGGGGCCATTGTTTTGTTTAAGAGGAAATAGCATCTGTCAATCTGGTGAGTTGCGAAGGTTGATCGACAGAGCTCCTACCTTATTGAATGGAACTAGAAGAAAACCAAAGAACTTTTTTCCTTTCCCTTCTGCTCCCCTTTAAAGTTTCCTCTTCCTGAGATGGAATACTCAACTGCTACTACCACGCAATATATAAAAATAAAAGTGTCAGCAGGCGCGGTGGCTCACGCCTATAATCCCAGCACTTTGGGAGGCCAGGGCGGGCAGATCACCTGAGTTTGCGAGTTTAAGACCAGCCTGACCAACATGGAGAAAGCCTGTCTCTACTGAAAATACAAAATGAGCCAGACATGGTGGCACATAGCTGTAATCCCGGCTACTCTGGAGGCTGAGGCAGGAGAATCGCTTGAACCCGGGAGGCAGAGGTTGCGGTGAGCCGAAATCTCACCACTGCACTCCAGCCTGGGCAACAAGAGCAAAACTCCGTCTCAAAAAAATAAAAATAAAAATAAATAAAAATGGCAAGAAATAAATAAATAATAATTTTTGAAATAAAGGCAGCAGTTTGGCAAACACTATGTTCCATGCCTTTCTTCTTTGGCTTAGCATGGACTAACAGTAGAAATGAGTTGAGATATATAGGAGAAGGATGGTACCAATGGTGTTAACCCTAGCTTCCTCATTTTAGCATCCAAAAATTGAGGAGATTCACGTACAGCTCTCTGAAGCTAAGTTGGCACTATAGTGATATATATTCTTGTCCATGCTGCACCAAGCTGGATCATTACCATGACCATTTTTCTGACAAAAAGAACAGCTAGGTTTGATTCTTTTTTATAAATGACTTGTCTTATTTTGTTTGTTTGTTTGGGTTTTTTGGGGGGGAGGGAGATTGTTCTTGGTTTTTGGTTTCTGGGTTTTTTCTTGAGACAGAGTCTTGCTCTGTTGCCCAGCATGATCTCAGCTCACTGCAACCTTCACCCCAGTATGGACTCTGTGTGGGGGCTCCAACCTCACTGGGTTCTCTCTTCTGATCCATTGGTCAATGTGTCTGTTTTGCTGTCCAAACCTTGCTATTTCAGTTACTATAGCTTTGTAGTATATTTTGATTTCTGACAGTGTGAAGCCTCCAGTTTTCTTCTTTTTATTCAGGATAGCTTTGGCTATCTGGGATCTCTTGTGGTTTCATACAAATTGTAGGATTTTCTATTTCTGTGAAGAATGTCACCTGGTATTTATATAGGAATTGCAGTGAATCTGTAGATTGCTTTTTTGGTAGTATGGTCATTTTCACAATATTATTTCTTCCAACCCAACGACATGGGATGTTGTTTCTTTCTCTCTTTTTTTGTGGCTTCTTCAATCTTTTTCATCAGTATTTTTTTTTTTTTTTTTTTTTTTTTTTTTTTTTTTTTTTTTTTTTTTGAGGCGGAGTCTCGCTCTGTCGCCCGGACTGGAGTGCAGTGGCCAGATTTCAGCTCACTGCAAGCTCCGCCTCCCGGGTTTCCGGCATTCTCCTGCCTCAGCCTCCCGAGTAGCTGGGACTACAGGCGCCCGCCACCTCGCCCGGCTAGTTTTTTGTATTTTTAGTAGAGACGGGGTTTCACCGTGTTAGCCAGGATGGTCTCGATCTCCTGACCTCGTGATCCGCCCGTCTCGGCCTCCCAAAGTGCTGGGATTACAGGCTTGAGCCACCGCGCCCGGCCTTCATCAGTATTTTATAGTTTTCCTTATAGAGATTTTTTACCTCCTTGGCTAAATCTATTCCTAGATTTTTTTGTAGTTATTATACATGGGATTGCTCTCTCATTTTCTTTCTCTGCTAGTTTGTTCTTGGTGTATAGAAATGCTACTCATTTTTGTATGTTGATTTTGTATCCTGCAGCTGTACTATATTTATCAGTTTTAAGAGTTTTTGGTGGAGCTTTTAGGATTTTCTATATATAAGATCATGTTATCTGCAAACAGGTACAATCTGACTTCCTCTTTTTCCCTTTGGATACCCTTTATTTCTTTCTCTTGCCTAAAATGTTCTGTCTGGGACTTCCAGGACTGTGTTGAATAAAAGTGTTGAAAGTGGGCATCCTTGTCTTGGTGTAAATCTCAGAGGAAAAGCTTTCAAATCTTCCCCATTCAGTATGTTGTTGGCTGTGGGTTTGTCATCTAGGGCCTTAACTGTGTACACTCATTCTTTCTATACCTAAGTTGTTGAGAGTTTTAATCATGAAAGTTTGTTGAATTTTATCAAATGTTTTCCTAAGTCTGTTGAGATGATCATATGGTTTTTGTCCTTCATCCTGTTGGTGTGATGTATCACGTTTATTGACTGGCATATGTTGAGCCACCCTTGCATCCCCAGGGTAAATCCCACTTGATCATGGTAAATGATCTTTTTAATGTGCTACTGGATTCAGTTGCAAGTGTTTTATTAAGCATTTTTGCATCAAGGATATTGGCCTATCGTTTTCCTTTTTTGTGTTGTGTCCTTTTCTGGTTTGAGTATCAGAATAATGCTGACCTCATAGATTGAGTTTGGAAGAATTCCTTCCTCTTCAGTTTTCCAGAAGAGTTTGAGAAGAATTAGTATGAGTTCTTCTTTAAATGTTTGGTAGGATTAAGCAGTGAAGTCATCAGATCTTGGGCTTTTCTTCAATGGGAAACTTTATTACAGATTCAGTCTCATTACTCATGATTGATCTGTTCAGGTTTTCTATTTCTTCTTGGCTCAAGCTCGGTAGATTGTATGTACTGAGGAATTTACCCATTTCTACTAGGTTTTCTAATTTTTTGGCATGTAGTTCTTCCTAGTTGTCTCTAATGACCCTTTGTATTTCTGTAGTATCAGTTGTAATGCCTCCTTTTTCATTTCTGATTTTGTTTGTGTCTTTTTTTATTAGTCTACCTAATGCTTTGTCAATTTTGTTTATATTTTCATAAAGTCAACTTTAATTTCTTTATCTTTTGTGGTTTTTTAGTCTCAATTTCATTTGTTTCTCCGATCTTTATTATTTCTTTCCTTCTTCTGATTTTGGATCTGGTTTGTTCTTGCTTTTCTAATTCCTTGAGATATATTACTATGTTGTTTCATTGAAATCTTTCTACCATGTTGGTGTAGGTGTTTATTGCTATAAACTTCCCTCTTAATGCTGTTTTTGCTGTATCCCGTAGGTTTTTGTCTGCTGTGTTTCTATTTTTGTTTGTTTTGGGAAATCTATGTATCTCTTAATATATTTATTGATCCATTGGTTGCTCATGAGCATGTTGTGTAATTTCTACATGTTTGTGCAAGTTTGGATGTTCCTTTTGTGTTGATTTATACTTTCAGTCCATTGTGGTTGGAAAAAAATTTGATATAATTTTAGTTCCTTTAAACTTGTTGAGACTTGTTTTGTAGCCTAATATGGTCTATCTGGAGAATGTTCCATGTGCTAGTGAAAAAAAAATGTGTATTATACAGCTCTTGGATGAAATGTACTATAAATATCTGTTACGTCTATTTGGTCTAAAATGCAGTTTAAATCCAGCATTTCTATGTTGATTTTCTATCTGTATGACTTGTCCAATGCTGCGAGTAGGGTGTCAAACTCCCCAAATATTATTGTATTGGAATCTGTCTCTCCTTTTAGACAAATAATACCTGCTTTATAGTGGGTGATCGCATGTTCAATGCCTATATGTTTACAATTGTTGTATCCTTATGGTAAATTGATCCCTTTATAATTATAGAATGACTTCTCTTGTATTTCTTTTTACAGTTTCTGACTTAAAGTGTGTTTTATCTGGTATAAATGTAACTACTCTTACCTGATTTTGGTTTCCATTTGCATCCAATATCTTGACTGATTTCTTCACTTTCAGTCTATATGTATCTGTATAGATGAAGTGAGTCTCATGTAGGCAGCAAATAGTTGTGGTTTTTTTTTAATCCGTTCAGCTTGTCTGTATCTTTCAACTAGGGAATTTAATCTATGTACATTTAAGGTTATTACTGATAGATGAGGACTCCTGTCATTTTATTGTTTTCTGGGTTTGCTTACCCCTTGCTTCTTCCTTCTCTTATTGTTTATCATTGCAGTTGGGTTGTTTTCTATATTGATACTCTTTTATTCTTTTCTCTTTCTCCTTTGTTAATCTGCTGTACCAGTGAGTTTTATGCTTGTGTGTGTTTTTATGATAGTGATTATTGTCTTTTTGCTTCCAGATATATTACTCCCTTGAGAATTTATTGTAAGACCAGTGTAGTAGTAATGAATTCTCTCCATTTTTGCTTGTCTGGGAAAGACTTTATTTCTCCCTCATTTCCAAAGGATAGCTTTGCTGCATATAGTATTCAGAGTTAGAAATTTTTTTATTTCAGCACTTTGAAGATATTATCTCCTTTCTTCCTGGCCTGTAAGTTTTCTGCAGAGAAATCTACTGTTAGTCTAATGTGGATTTCATTATATATGACTTGATTTGGAGACCTTTGGACTTCCTGGACCTGGATATCCATACCTTTCCCCAGACTTGGGAAGTTTTCAGCGATTATTTTATTAAATAAGTTTCTTATGCCTTTTCCTTTCTTTTTTTCTGAAACTCCAATAATATGAATATTTGTTCTTGTATGACGTTCCATAAGTCTTACAAGCTTTCTTTACTCTTTTTCATTCTTCTCTTTCTCTCTCTCTCTCTCTCTCTCTCTCTCTCTCTCTCGCTGGGTATTTCAAATGACCTACCTTCAAGTTCAAAGATTCTTTCTTCTGCTTTGTTAAAACTGCTATTGAAGCACTCTATTGTAATTTTTTATTTCATTATTTGAATTATTCAGCTGCAGGATTTCTGTTTGGTTCTTTTTTATGATTTCTATATCTTCGTTGAATTTCTTGTTCTTATGAATTGTTTTGCTGATTTTGTTGAATTATAACTAGGTGTTTTTTTGGTATCTAATTGAGTTTCCTTAAGATCATTATTTTGCAATTTCTTTTCCAGGAGTTCACTGATTCCCTTTTCATTGGAGTCTGTTACTAGGGATGTATTCCTTTAGTGGTGTCATATTTCCTTGCTTTTTTGTGTTTCTCGTGGCCCCATGTTGATCTGTGTGCCTGGTGGAACTATTGCTTCTTTCGGACTTTCTAAGGTGGTTTTGTAGAGAAGCCTATAGTTGGCCTTTAGTGTGTTGGTTGCAAAGGGCATGGTGACTTTCTGGACAGGTGCAATGGTGTAGTCTCCATGCAGCTTTTTCAGTTGCATTCAATGTCAGCAATAACTGTGAGTACTTCAGTGGCCTAATCCATAGAAGTTTGTGTCAGTGATAGTAGTGTCATAGGCTGTTAATACCCTTGGTGTGGGTTTTTGGAGTCCTCCTCTTCTTGTTTTCCACGCAATAGGGAGAATCAGCTAAAGGGATCCCTCTTGGCATTAGGTCTGACATGCCCTCCAAGCAGCTACAGTAGCACTAGGCTCAAAAATGGTGCTTGGAGTGACTGTGGAGCCAGGATCCAAGGCTCAGGGTCTTGTGAATCCATGGTGGCACCTGGTTCTCGGGGTTCAGGTTCATTCTCTGTGGCAGAGTTGGGTGTAGGTTATCCAAAGAACCAAGATTTATGACTCTGAGGCACCCCCTAGCAGCTTGGACCCAGGTGCCCTGGTTGTACCTGTGATTTTATACCTAATGGGTAGGGTGTAGTACTGACCAAACTCCAAAGAAAAAGGTTTTGGCCAGGGGAGCAGGGTATGGCCGCAGCTCAGGAACCAGAGCCAGTAGGGCTCAGCAGCAGCTCAGGTCACAGTGGATAAGGTACTGTGTAGTAGTGACTCTAGACCCCTGGATGGCGGGGCTACACAGATCCTTGCCTCAGACTCTGAGGCCAGGTGCAGCAGCAGCAGATACCTTAGAATGGCAGAGCACAGCTATGGTTTGATCACCAGGGGGACAAGGATCAACACAGAAATGACTCAACTCCCCAGAGAGAGAGGTATCTCAGCAGCTCAGACTCTAAGGGGCTATTGTCTAGCTCCAGAGAAGCAGAGTACTAGAGTTATTTGACCTGTAGGTCAGGGTATCTTGGCTCAATCAGCACTGTTTCCCTAGGATATGAGCGACTACATCAGCTCAGCCTGGGATGCATAGGTGCTCAGCTTGGCAAAGTGTGTGCCACATACTTTCTAAGCCTTGCTGTAACAGAGCAATATGTCTGGAAAAAGGATGATTAAAGATTGGAAACTACCTCCAATGTCTGGATGGAGTTAAGGGAAACCAATAAAGGAATCTGCAGCACCCAGGAGCTAGCAACCGTGAGATTTCCTTACCACCTCTTAGTCTGAAGGAGCAAAGAAAGATGACGGTACCTGAACCTGGGAAGATTCATAGCTATGGGAGAGGATTGCCCAACAGCAGCTGTTGCCCTCAGTAGTAGAGATGCCCTAACTATCACCAAACTGCAACCCAGGAGGAAAAGAGCAAGGGGAATGAAAACTCTACTTTTCTGTCTCCCTCCTACCCTCTAATCTCTTACTGACCCCTCCCTTTGGCTGAGTCTCACCAGATGCCAAAGTGATGGGAACCTGTTTAAAATAGTCCATAGAGGTCAGCTTCTGGACCACAGCACAGAGTAGAGAATGATGATGTGATCTGGAGAGGCAAACAGAAAATGAAACAAATCTTTGTCTTTGTAAGGCTTATATTCTAGAATATATAATGTACTTAACATTGTACCTAGCATAGATTGTGGGTTCAATAAATATTAGTTATTGGTAGTATTGCTTGCAGTAATAATATTATGGAGAGAAGAATTTTAAGACTTTTCTAATAATTTCCTGTTTTACTTTGATTATACTTTCAGTAGTAGGGTATTTTTTTTTCTTAACCATTCCCTAAGGGGTGTGTGTGTATATGTGTGGTTTATGTTACTTTATCTTATTTTGGTTGTTAAAATAACAACAATGACAAAACATACACACACACATAACATTAAATATACCATCTTGACAGTTTTTAAGCTTATAGTTCAGTAGTGGTAAATATATTCACAATGTAGGGACTTAAGATTTTAAATAGAGTCATGAGTCACTTAACGAAGATATGTTCTGAGAAATATGTTGTTGGGCAATTTTCTTGTTCAACCATCATAGAGTGTACTTACACAAACCTGGGTGGTTTAGCCCACTACACACCTAGTCTACATGGTATAACCTGTTGCTCCTAGGCTACATACCTGCACAGCGTATTACTGTACTGAATACTGTATGCAATTATAATGGTAAGTATTTGTTTATCAAAACAAAAAGTACAGTAAAAAATATGGTAATCTTATGGGACCACCATCATATATGCAGTCCAACATTAACCAAACTATCCTTATGCAGCACATGACTATACTTATGAGGCAGACATCTTTAGAAAGTAATCTTTTGGCAGGGGGGGATTAATATTGTCTCAGAATTTTTTCTTAGGGACAATTTGAAGCATTCCTTTTCCAAACTTCAGTCTAAATAATTGCCCCTGACAAGTGACTTTCAGATCATTTGTCTATCTGATCAAATCTATCAGATGAATCTTACAGAAAAATGCTTTTCCCCATGTTGTAAGAAGTTAGCAGGGAAGGTTCTATCTCTTATACCATCAATATGAGAGCACAGACAATGAAAATCTTGTTTTTCATTTTCAAAAGTAATGTTTAACCTAGGTCATTACAGACACTGGAATCATTTTTAAAGATTTGGTTATATTTGCTTAACTTCTATTATTAATTGATAGGTGAGAATATGTTTTAGAATATTTTCAAAGGCAGTACTTTAAATATTTCTGGCTTGCCTTTATTTAACCATAAAGTTTAGTTAATAAAGTACTACATTTCTCAAACATCAGAACTTCAGTAATTTACGAAGGTGATTTTTTGTAATTGTTATTCATAATGTATGTCCTAGCAATTTTTTTACTTGCAGACTCTCAAATCACTTTACATATATTAGGAAAATGTACATTATTTGAGAGGCAAAAGTGGCAAATGTAAATGGCAGTTCTTCAAAAGTAAAGCAGAGCACCAAGAAAGACACCTAATAGTTATTACCTTAAAGTACATATAAAATCAGCTTAAATGAACCTAAAGCCTCTTTAGTGTGAGTGCACCTGTTTGTGGGTAACTTTTATTACATAGCCCAAAATGAATAAGACTGTAAGACTTTTTTAATTTTTTTAATATTAAAAAAATTAACATCCTCTGCAGACTTTTCCTTTGCAGCAGCAAAGTACATCAACTGTCTTTTTCATGTTTATTTCCAGCCAACTCAGACAGTAATGCCAGGACAAGTCATGCGGGTTACAACAGGTGCTCCAATACCCTGCGGTGCTGATGCAGTAGTACAAGTGGAAGATACTGAACTTATCAGGGAATCAGATGATGTACGTCATCACCAACTCTTACTGCGCTGTTGTTCCTATGGCAGTATTATGTCACAACCATTTTCTGCAATGTTTGTGAGATTAACCCAGTTTTTTGGGTTGTTTTGTTTTGTTTTTGCTTATGGTGGTATCTTATATTGTCGTATATGAGTCTCCAGTAAATAAGAAATTTCCTTAAGCTTGAAAATCTGTTGTTATAGGAGGGGTTTCTGTGATCATTTCTGTTATAGCAGAATTTGAACCATATTTGACCCAAGCAGTTTCACATGCAAACAAGGAAAGAAAGTACCTCAAGAAAGAAAAGCAGAGATATTAATCGTTGAGATACCTTCCAGAGCAGAGATATTAATGGTTGACATACCTTCCAACTGAAAAATTTGCCACTCAGACTAGCTTCTGATAAAATGTCAAGGAGTTCATGAAATCAGAATTCACTAGAGAAGCATTTAACAAAGACCACTTGGGCAAGTTATTGAATATTACACTAAGCCAAGCACTTGAACCAAATGACCCTTTCACCTCTGGTTTTCTGTAAGTCCGGAAAAAGTTGTGCCATCAAATGACAACCTGCAAGTATTAAGTGTATGTCAGTTCTCCCTCCATTGCCTCAAGTAAAAGATGTTGGAATCTAAGCAAGCCTTTATCTCACTGAAAATAGTGGCAGGTTATTGAAACCAGAGTATAAGCCAGTAATAAAAGTAGAATAGATTCAACTGAGATTTTAATAATCAGCTATGTTTCTTGTTTTGTGAAGAAAGTAAAGATATATTGTAAAGCTGAGGTTGAAAATAAACATATTCTCCCAAGCTGAGTAGGTAGTAAAATTGGCCATGCCAAGAGACAGACACTTTCCTTGATCTGAAGATTTTCTTTCTAATCACCTTTCCATATGTAAGGTTTATAAAATTCAACTCTTGGCAAACAGGTCACGTGGCTTGCTGTTAAAACTGCCTAAGCAGATTTATTGGCATCAGGGAAGCCAGCAGAGCACTGAATTCCAGAACACATGCATCCACAGACTCTGCCGGATGACAAGACACAGTTCCAATGTCACAATATTAGTCACAGCCCATAAATGTAAAATTGATTATTGCAATTAATGTATAGAAATCTACCAGGCAAACTATAAGTCCTTTACTGAAATTTCTGTAAGTATTTGGTAACCTTGGCATGGTATTGATCCCATGATTCATGGGAAAAGAAGAAAGCTATTACCTCCATGCACATTCACTTTAGGGTAGCTATATATATATGTATATATATATAAAAATTTATACTGTATTATAAACAAGATTTAATATTTGAATTGGTACATTTTAATTTTTTTATTTATTGCCACCAAACCTAATTTTTCAGGAATCTGTGTTAGAAATTCAGTGTTTTCAAACGGTGTAGCAAATAATTGTCTTTTTCTCTATATTTGTATATATCCTGGGCCTATCTGATGGTAAAAGTATCAGAGTAGCTGAATTCTACTGCTCAGAAATTCTGTTTGAAATTACATGACCTGCTCTTATTATAGGGCACTGAAGAACTTGAAGTGCGAATTTTGGTGCAAGCTCGGCCAGGCCAAGATATCAGGTAACTTCGAAACACATAGAATATATAACCTACTTTTGTTTCTACATGATCATTTACTCAGGAAACCCTGGCTGCTATAAATCTGCAGCCATGTCAATTAGCCATTAATTTTCAGGGCTTTAACAAAAAGCAAAATGAATTTTATGAATTCTGTATCATATATCTGCCCTGCCTACTTTTTAATGAAGATAGTAAAGGCAAGTTAGTGAAAAGCAAGATGAGAAAGAGGTAAAGTCATGAGCCTACATATTCTACAGTTAATTCTACTCCTAGATAATCCAGAATTACCCAATCCCATTCCTAAATCTGGAATTTGGTATTAACTCAGATAATACCAGAATTGGGTATTTACACAGTTAACTGATACCATATGCTCTAGTGACTACCAATAATAATGGAATAATCTGCTCCTCCTTATATGCAAAGATGAAGCTATTTGCTATAATAAATAGTGCATATACCTTAAATTATTTTTCTTACAATGGAATATGTTTACCCTGATTCCATTAATACTAATTTGCTGAACATCCCTTTGTAACGAAGCTACACTTCTCCCATCCCTATGGCAGCACACCAAGGTGAATATACCTCGGTAGCCACAGATCAGGACCAACCTAAGTGGTCCAAATGGAAATTATCTCTATAACTGTAACCTCATTAGCATTAATCTCCTTGCCACAAAGCTAGCCGGCTGTGGACCTCTTATCATTAATGCCGCTAGATATTTTCATACGAATTCTTGCCTTATCAAAGAAAGTTTACAATTGGTATTTTTACTATAATGTAACACAAAACAATTTGTAAAGTAATTTTCTTCACAGGTACTCAGGAGAAAAAATTTTCAAATATGAAGTAACATATTTTTCTTTAGCAGTAATATATTCAAATCCTATTTCTGTTTTCTGTTGTGTGATTTAACTTTTAAAATTAAAAAAGCATAGGATTTTTAGAACCCCTTCATTTCATTATTTTCCTACTACTTTATTTCTTAACTTTTTTATCCTCTTGAATGTCCTTTTTTTGGACACTAAAGTTTCCCTCTGAGTTGAGAAAATGTTGTTCTTAATCACACTGCTTATGGTTCTGCTTTGACTTTCAGACCCATCGGCCATGACATTAAAAGAGGGGAATGTGTTTTGGCCAAAGGAACCCACATGGGCCCCTCAGAGATTGGTCTTCTGGCAACTGTAGGTGTCACAGAGGTTGAAGTTAATAAGTTTCCAGTGGTTGCAGTCATGTCAACAGGGAATGAGGTATTAAAAATAAAAATGGAGGGAGTGGGGAGCAGGCCTGTAAGATAAAGATATTTCTGACATCTTTTCTGTGTTGTAAATAGAATGTTGTAGATTATAGATCATACCAGTGTGTCTACATTCTTATAACAGGGAAACAATAAATTGGCCTAAGGATAGTTTCAAGTTCAGAATATGAGAACAAGGAAGAACTAGTAAAAATTATGTATTATGAAATGTTCTCTTCTATTAGAAGGAAATATTATAACCAATGGCGTTTCCACAAAGTCAGTACACATAAGCAAAGAATTTTAGCTGCTAGCTATAGACATTAAACGATGCAAACTCAGTACTTTTTCTGTTTAGACAATAAATTGTGCCCAGCCTGCTGCTGAAATGATGGGCCACTTCTGTGTGGAAAGTATCAATGAATCAGGACATCATGGCTAGTATTTCTTACGAAAAGTTCCATTTGATCTTTAATCACCAAGAGGGATTTGATAATCTGGGTTTTTTTTCTCTCTCTCCTTAAAGATAGCATCTCTAGTGGCATGATATTTAGAATGGGTCAAAACATCATTTCATTCCTGATTTAGAAAAGAGAATTTAGTTCATCTCTTTCTGATAACTATTAAAAAACTTCCCATTGCCTGTTTTGCTTAGGTTGTGCAAAACTTCAGTCAGAATCTCTAAGGTCAAATAGAGAATACTAAAATGTGAATCTGCTGGAAACTCAAAACCTTTTAAAAGAATCAGAAACTATTGAGATTTTTAAAAGTATTAATAATTCCTTTGACATTCCTATTAAAGAAAAGATTAACGGGATTTTTTTTTAATCTCTTTGTTCTGAAAATAAACTCATCATTATTTTTAATTTCTTGAAGTCTTGGAAATGAAAATTTTCAAAGGTCTTTTTATGACCTTATAGTCCTTTTGGTTAAAGCAAAAGAATAGACTGTTTTATTTTGTGAATGGATAGCTAAATCAACATTCCAGATGTACTTACTTCCCAGTATATATGCACTAGTCATTTCCAAAAACCATTGCTTGACAGAAAACAAACATTCTTTTCAATTTGATCTACACAGTAATGATTTTAATATCCTTAGGACCAAATAACACTATATATAGCATCAGAAATAAATTTTTGTTAAACTGGTTGACTCAATGAACTATTCTTTTTTATGATTTACTTAACATGCTTTGTGCATCAAGTAAGTTCACGGAGTTTGAGAAAGCTACACAGTAGCACACTCATGGACCAGGCATGATAGCTTATACCTGTAATCCCAGCATTTAGGGAGGCTGAAGCAGGGGGATCAGTTGAGGCTAGGAGTTCAAAACCAGCCTGGGCAACATAGTGGGACCCTGCCTCTACTAAAAAATTAAAAATAGCTATGCTTGGTAGCACATGCCTATAGTCCTAGCTACTGGGGAGGCTGAGATGGGAGGATCACTTGAGCCCAGGAATTCAAGGCTGCAGTGAGCTACGATAGCACCACTGCACTTTAGCCTGGGTGACAGAGTGAGACCCTATCACAAAATAAAGTAAAATAAGAATTAACACACTCATAAATAACTATTTAGTTAATAGGAAACTCTGTTTAAGCGATATTGCTTATATTTCTCTCTCATGCTTTTGTAGGTCTGGACTCAGCCTCTCAATTATCCAGAGTATATTGTTAGTGTTTTGTTTAAGCTACCTTTTACACTCAGTTAAAACTAATTACTGGAAGTAGGCTAAGGTAATGGGGTGAAAATAGAGATGGTATTATATCATGAAATCTAGGGAAGAATTTGTAGTCTTAGTTCCCTGCCCCCATAGAGCGTATTATTCTTGAAGAAGCTTTGACTAATTCTACATGACTCATTCCCCTACTTTAATAGGCCTGCTATACTAAACTATACCACAGTTTTCCAAGAGAATAATGCTTCTAAATTATATAATCTTGGGTTCCATATAGCTCAACATTCCTCCCTTTCTCTTATTCAAGTTAGTTTTTATTATGACTCTGTGATCATATAGTTTAGTTTTGTTCAGCAGATAATTGGGTACCTCTGTGCCAGGCACTTTACTGGAAATTGGTGATAAAAGAGATAAAGCATATTATCTCTCCTGAAGGCTTGAAATTCTCAGATACCCAGAAAACAATAGCAAAAAAAAATTACCTATTTTCAGAAAGGGCAAAAGAAATTGCACGTAATGTGGCAAGGCCATAATTTACCCAGTCACAGTACAAACTTCCTTAAGTATGGGTTTTAGTTTCCAAAACCAATACTGGGCATGGTTGCTCACGCCTGTAATCCCAGCATTTTGGGAGGCTGAGGCAGGAGGATCACTTGAGGTCAGGAGTTCGAGACCAGACTGACCAACATGGCAAAACCCTGTCTGTATTAAAAATACAAAAAAGGCCGGGCGCGGTGGCTCAAGCCTGTAATCCCAGCACTTTGGGAGGCCGAGATGGGCGGATCACGAGGTCAGGAGAACAAGACCATCCTGGCTAACACGGTGAAACCCCGTCTCTACTAAAAATACAAAAACTAGCCGGGCGAGGTGGCGGGCGCCTGTAGTCCCAGCTACTCGGGAGGCTGAGGCAGGAGAATGGCGTAAACCCGGGAGGCGGAGCTTGCAGTGAGCTGAGATCTGGCCACTGCACTCCAGTCCGGGTGACAGAGCGAGACTCCGCCTCAAAAAAAAAAAAAAAAAAAAAAAAAATACAAAAAAATTAGCTGGGTGTGATGGCACATGCCTGTAGTGACAACTACTTGGGAGGCTGAGGCAGGAGAATTGCTTGAACCCGGGAGGCGGAGGTTGCAGTGAGCTGAGATCACACCACTGCACTCTAGTCTAGGTGACAGAGAGAGACTCCATCTCAAAATAAATAAATAAATAAAAGATATATATGGTTTCACATATGTCCACTTCTTGAATTTCATGTGACATATTGGTAAGCAGGACAGTTGCCTTGACAACCCAAAGAATGTCATACAAGATGTCTATGTATACTCTTTAAAACCTACCCAGTATTTTGTTACTGTGTATGAGCTTGTTAAGGACCAGCAAATTATTTCAAAATTGGGGATATAGAGTTATCAACTATAGCTAACATGGAATAGCTGATTTCGATATTTGTTGATTTCAACAAACTGTGCGTATTAAAATTTAGATATGCAACCTGTGGTGGCTCATGCCTGTAATCCCAGCAATTTGGGAGGCTGAGATGGGTAGATCACTTGAGGCTAGGAGTTTGAGACCAGCCTGAGCAACATGGCAAAACCCTAACTCTACACAAAAATACAAAAATTAGCCAGGCATGATGCTATGCCCCTGTAGTCTCTGCTACTCAGGAGGCTGAGGCAAAGGTTACAGTGAGCAATGACCATTCCACTGCACTACACCTGGGAAACAGAGTGATACCTTGAAAAAAAAAAATTAAAAAAAAAAACAGAGAGAGGGAAGGAAGGGAGGGAAGGAGGGAGGGAGGAAGGAAGAAAGAAGGGAGGGAAGGAGGGGAGGGGAGGGAAGGGAAGGGAAGGGAGAGAAAAGAAAAGAAACAAGGAAAGGAAGGGAGGGGAGGGGAGGGCAGAGCAGAGCTGCTTAGGAGAAGGGTGCACCAAAATCTCACTATCACCGCTGAAGAAATTATTCATGTAACCAGATACCACCTATTCCCCAAAAACCTATTGAATTAAAAATTTTAAAAAGACAGAAAAAGAAAAATCATTCAGAATCCAAAAAAGAAAGAAATAAGGAAAAAGAGTCTTGCCATTTTGCCCAGGCTGGCCTTAAACTCCTAAGCTCAAGTGATCCTCCCACCTCAGCTTCCCAAGTAGCTGAGACTACAGGCTTATGCTACCATAGCCACTTCACAGGACAGTTTTTAAGCCAAAATTATTAAACCAATCAAATCTGTCCAGAGTCAGCTTAATGGAAATATTATATTAATTATTTTCTAATACAATTTGTAAAACTCTGTATTTCTAAACCAAATTCTTAAAGACTCCTTAAATTATGTTTAAAAGCTCTAAATGTTTCTCTTCCCTTCTTATCTTGCAACCTAGTAAGCCAGGCAATTAGCTTAACTATCAGTTAAACCTTTTTTTCCCCAGAGTTTTGTTAAAAGCTATTTGGAACAGGAACATGCTTCATGAGAGCTCATTGACTTTTCTCCCTCTTTTTCTGTTAGACCTATTTATCTGAACTATCTGGGTGTGTCCATAATAACCAGAATGGCGTTTTGATCGATTGATAAATTAAGTTTTCTAGAAGACAGAGAAAGAAAGTGAGATGATTACCACAAATATGTAAAGAATTACTGACCACTATAAAAGTCTAATCATCTTCTCTTTACAAACAGTGGGAGAGCCTTAAAAGCAAGCAAACCCATTTCAATACGTGAGAAAGAAAGGAAGTCATTACAACCAGTTCAAATAGTGTCTTAGGCCCTTGATGATTCCATCAAGACTATAGCATTAATTAAGTCTCTAAAAATACTTCATAGTGAATAATCGTAGTCATATCAAAAGTACTTCAAAATGACCACTGCAATTCCAAGTTGTCTTTGATGAAATTATGCTTTTTAGAAAGATAAATGTGTGAAAGAGAAAACAGAAGCCAGAGTTGTGCCTGGAGATAGTGCAAGTTTGTTATTAAATGAACCCATGAATTCATTAGCTACTGGTCATTCAGAAGGGAAAAACAGCACTTAAATATTGTATCTAAAGTCCTCAACAGTAAAGGTTGAACCCCTGACAGCTAACCCTAAAACCCAACAAGCTAGAATGGGTAGAGAGGAAATCTTTCCCAAAGCCAGTTTCTCATAGACAAAACAAAACTAAGAAAAGTTCTTATAGGCACACAACAGTGTGGCCAATTGACAGACAGGATGGCCAGTTTCAAATCTTTACTAAGAAAAACAAAAATTAATATAAATCCAATCATAACCAAACAATTCTGGAAACCTTATAACAAAATCAATATCAGCTATCTTTGGGAGTTCAACAAAAAAGAGGATCAGACCTCAAAACAAGGGCTGGAGTTAATCTAAGCATCATAGACAAGGAATCCCCCCAACAAAAAGGCAGAAGAGACCTCACTGAAATACAGTATAACCAATAATATAAGTGGTGGCAAGGGCTCCCGCCTAAGTCTTGGTAGGATTTTCATAATACCAAAATCCTAATACAAAGACCACCAGGGAAACTTGTTGATCATACAAAATGGTTATATTAAAGTTTCTGAGCAAAAGAAAACATCACCTTGACAATGCTGGGGAGGGAAAAATAATTTTTCCTCAACCCTTATGAGTTCTTACCTGGGACCTCTATAAAAGATAGATTAACAAGAAAAAAACAGAAGTTAGTTAACATGTATACCTCATGTATATATGGGAGATACCCAAGGGAAAATTAGTAACTCCTGAAGTGTTGGCTGAGAAGTCTGGCTTAAATAGCATCTTCAGCAAAGAACGATACATTCTTAGAGAAGTGATGAGACAAAATAAAAGGACCTTGAGTCTCTAGGGCCGGCAATTTGTGGGAAGGCAAATATATGGGAAACTAATAATAGATTAAAGGCTAGTTAATAAAGTTTGATCTATAAATTCCTCTGGCGCCATCTGCAGGCTGATAAGTGTCCAAAGATTTATCCCTCGAGCCGAGCGCGGTGGCTCACGCCTGTAATCCCAGCACTTTGGGAGGCCGAGGCGGGTGGATCACGAGTTCAGGAAGTCAAGACCATCTTGGCTAACACACGGTGAAACCCCGTCTCTGCTGAAAATACAAAAAAAGTAGCCGGGTGTGGTGGTGGGCGCCTGTAGTCTCCGCTACTCGGGAGGCTGAGGCAGGAGAGTGGCGTGAGCCCAGGAGGCGGAGCTTGCAGTGAGCGGAGATCCTGTCACTGCACTCCAGCCTGGGCTACAGAGCGAGACTCCGTCTCAAAAAAAAAAAAAAAATGTATCCCTCTGGGGGTTGGGGGAGTTACTTTTGTTAATTTATGTCCTACTTTTAGGCAAACAGCAGAAAGGCAGAGAGCGTTTCTTACATTTTTCTTCTCAAGTGTCTTCAGCTCAAAAATATTTGTTATGCTGGCATATTTTGGGGTGGTATATTCTGCTACCCCTCAACAGAGTCTCAGTAGTGTTTCACAACTGGGAAGTCATAAGATTTTTATGAGGGTATTTATAGGATTTTGAGGACTAGGGTTGGCCATGGGGTAGTTTTAAGGTAGAAGTTATTAAGCAAGGTCCGAACAAAGATTGGTCGGAATTTGTAAAATAGCTGAATTGATGGATCACAGTCTTATCTTCAGAGCATATGAATCCATGTGGAATTACTGTTAAAACAAGTTGTCCATGATCTTATCTTAAAGTATATGGATGTGAACAAGCTTGTGTTAAAAACAATTTAGTTCAAGTTACATGTCCTGGTTTGGTACAGTTTAGCTGTTATGCAAATAATGGTATAGTTTTGCAAGTTGATGTTTCTGTTTTATTTCTCAGAAGAAAATCGTTTGTAGGCAAGGCAGCCAAGTATAAAGCTTTCACAGAAATTCTGACATAATACACTGAATGCTTAGAAATGTTTTGGGAAGTAGTAAAAGAGTGAATGAAAATGTAGAGTCAAGGAAGAGATGGATTCAAATATTCTTAATGATTGAGGTTTTTGGGAAGAGTGGGCTACAAAGGGGAAAACAAAGTTAAATGTTTAGGCCAGGCGCGGTGGCTCACACCTGTAATCCCAGCACTTTGGGAGGCCGAAGCAGGCAGATCACCCGAGGTCAGGAGTTCAAGACCAGTCTGGCCAACATGGCAAACCCCCATCTCTACTAAAAATGCAAAAATTAGCCAGGCATGGTAGTGTGTGCATGTAGTCCCAGATACGCAGGAAGCTGTGGTAGGAGGATTGCTTGAACCCAGGGGGCGAACGTTGCAATGAGCTGAGATTGTACCACTGCACTCCAGCCTGTGCAACAGAATAAGACTCCATCTGAAAAAAAAAAATGTGGGAAGATAGTAGCACCATTGATAATGCCAAAACTGAGAAATTGAAATTGGTGACTTGATATGGAGATGATGGGTTATGTTTTGTTTTACCTTGTATTTTTTTTCTATTGAAACTATAATAAATTTCAGACATCATTCCCAAGATGACCAAGTATAACAGAAAATAAGATTCAGTTTTAAAAGGAAAAATTGTGAGTTTATTCTAGTATATTTAGCCTTATACTCTGACATTTAATTCTGTATTGTTGTCTTTGAAATTATTTAAAATGCACTGTAAATCCCACACCCTCATGTAACTAGCTATTTTTTCATTATGTCAGTTTTACAGACAAATAACTGGTTCTCCAGTGACCTCTAATTTTCCATTATTTCTGGAACTGTTTGCAGCAAAATAACAGAGAGGAACATAAATAGCAAAGAAAACACCCTGATAACAGAGGAATCTTATTTACTTGGTGGTCAGCATGCTGCTTTGAAAAAAAATGACATAATCACACAATTTTCTTTCTAAAGCAACTGGTTTGATTAACGGAGTTAAAGAGCTGCAAGTCTTGCCCCTTATAAAATTATAATCACTTTAATAACTGTATGTTAATTAAGATCAGAAAATTAATCTATGTTAGCATTGCAATAGCAATTTTCCAAGCACTGCCAGTGAGTATGAATGAAAGTGAGTTACAATATCACATGGCATCTGATTAAGTAAAATTAGTACAGTATTCAAAGGAAAGACTCCCTGGTGACACTGAATAAGATGGTCAGAGTTTTCCTCTAGCCTATTGTAAGGGGACAGTTGGTTGCAAAGCTACTACTGTTCCAATATAAAGTCAAAAATCTGGCCACATAGTATCACTAATGAGTCTGAAGGAAGATTGGGGCTTGCGGTTATTGTCTGGGAGAATTCATATATTAAGCTCTGGTGTTGGCCATATTAGTAGCTATAACATCTTAAATCTGCAGGCTTGCCTTTAATCTCCTAAAATAATAGTCCAGGTTTTCTCACTTCAAATAAGTACTTTTTTTACTTTATAATTTCTGAAATCAAAGCATATCTTAAAACTTGTACATAAATTGTTGTAAGAATGTATCTGTGTGTGTTAAGAACCCACTACTCTTAGGTATTTTATAATCTAATAGTCTGTGTTCACATTATAAACTGATTTCATCTGTACTAGCATCTAGGGGTAACAATATAAGAAAAATTGGGAGGAAAGTAGGTGATCTTTTGATGTCATATGTCATCAAGAAAGGAAAGAGAATCACATTTATTGTACATTTATCTGCAGAAACTGAATGTTCATTATCTCACTCCTAACAATTACCTTGCAAGGTAGTTATTATTATTATATTTTATAAATGAGGAAATTAAGACAAAGAATTTTGTCAACTTGAATTTGACCCCTATAGGAATCCAAAGCTCTTCCTACTATACAATCTGACTACCTCATTGGAACATCCTAAGATATAATAAGCTTCTTTAATTTTCTTCATAGACATAGTAGATATTAAATCTCTGAAGGTTAATTCAGTTCAGAATAATGGAATGGTGCATACATGTAGCTAAGTATTACTTAAGTTTGCTAGTATCAGAGACAAAACATGTCTTCTCTCCTTCACATAAGCTTAACTTCTTTGATACTGTTGACCCCACTTCAGAAAAGAGACCAAAAAGTTTGAAAGATAAACTATTATTCTGTTCAGACTTAAGGATATCGTGTCACACAATCTGTACCTCAAATATTCCCAATGAAAGATAAATTGGAAAATAATATTGGGAGAAAAAAAGGTAATTGTTTTATTTAGTTTGGCCAGTATCTCCAGAGCATTATTATCAAATTGGAGCCCAACCTGGTAAATGTCTGAGTGTTTTCTGACTTCCATAGGAACATTTTCTCATCCTCCTATACTTTCAATATTTATTTAAAGATCTTTTGGGCATTCACCTTCAAAATGCCAGATACCGTTGTAGGTGCTAGATATGTTAAACTCAGTTTAGTAGATTCTTTTTTTCATTAGAAATATACAACATTATCTTAATAGAATAATTTGTGGTGGTTTTTTGGCTTTGTAGCTGCTAAATCCTGAAGATGACCTCTTACCAGGGAAGATTCGAGATAGCAATCGTTCAACTCTTCTAGCAACAATTCAGGAACATGGTTACCCCACAATCAACTTGGGTATTGTAGGAGACAAGTAAGTATTTGATGTTATTCTGAAAAGTTTGTATTTGTACAAATGTGAGTTTTTGGAGTACTCAGTAGGTGGAGTTGCTCCTAAAGAGACAGTAATTTAATGTCGTAATTTTCACTTATCTCATTCTTCAGAAGCCAAAAAATTATAGAGGTATCTATGTCCTTTAGAGATAAAGATTTCTTAGAATGTCTCTGAAAACAAGAGAAATACTTTACTTTCCTGTAGGTGTGTTAGGTTTCAAAGGATATTTTTGTGATAGATTTGGTTTTATCCCAATGGAACCAACAGTGATGGCATTATTCTGATTCACATTTTTACGTCCTTCAAGAAAGACAAGAAAAACATAGGTAAGAAAAGAGAGATTGTCAAAATTAGCACTACCTAATTCTTTGAAGTTTAAGTACAATTTTTTTCTAGAACTTCTGTATTGATTTTTATATCTTTATGTAACCCATTTCTCCAGGCTTTACCTACCTGAAAGTACAAAGGGAAGCACATTGACTATAATTACTCAATTTTTAAGAGCCTATTACTCCCATCTACTGAATTAACTCAGCCCTCTGCTAAGTTTTCTAAGTATTTCTATGAATCTCCAGTTCTGTCTCATGTGTGATCAAAAGCAAGTCTACACTTTCTAAACATCCCAGCATCATGCAACACTGCTGCCTCGCTGTCTTTCAAAAGGCACTCTTTCCAGTTCACTAGAGCTACACCTGCTTTTAGTAATACTCAAATATCAACCCAATGGAGACAAGGCTCAGAGACAGATCTGAGTGATAAATACCCATGATGTATGTATCACGCATAATCCCCTTTCTCTTTTATCACTACCTCATCACTGAGTAGACCTCATTAAGCATGGATCCTTCTTCCCTTATGTTGAGTACCTTCCCAAAACTCAAAGGTGCTTTTGAAGAGGTTCTGACCTACCATTCACAAGGTAGGCTCTGACAAGGCATGCTATGAACTTTATCTTAGGCTCAAACTGGACACAGTCTAACCTAAGCTTGTCCAGGCCAGGCGCAGTGGTTCACGCCTGTAATCCCAGCACTTTGGAAGGCCAAGGTGGGTGGATCACTTGAGGCCAAGAGTTCGAGACCAGCCTAACATGGAGAAACCCCATCTCTACTAAAAAAATACAAAAATTGCCTGGGTGTGGTGGTGCACACCTGTAATCCCAGCTACTCGGGAAGCTGAGGCATGAGAATCATTTGAGCCTGGGGGGCGGAGGTTGAAGTGAGCTGAGATCACAACACTGCACCCCAGGCTGTGAAACAGAGCGAGACTCTGTCTCAAAAAATAAATAAACAAACAAACTAAGCTTCTCCAACCCTTGGCCCATGAACCACGTACAACCCAGGACAGCTTTGAATGTAGCCCAACACAAATTTGTAAACTTTCTTAAAACATTATGAGTTTCTTTTGAGATTTTTTTTTCTTAGCTCCTTAGCTATCATTAGTGTATTTTATATGTGGCCCAAGACAATTCTTCTTCTTCTGATGTGGCCCAGGGAAGCCAAAAGATTGAACACCCCTGGTGTAAACCTTGGACACAAGCACCTTGCCAGTAACCTGAAAGGTAGTAGCTTTTATGTGATCTAACCTTTTGAAGTTCTCTTCTTTCCTCCTGATTTTTTTTTCTTTTTTTTTTTTTTTTTGAGACGGAGTCTCGCTCTGTCGCCCAGGCTGGAGTGCAGTGGCCGGATCTCAGCTCACTGCAAGCTCTACCTCCCGGGTTTACGCCATTCTCCTGCCTCAGCCTCCCAAGTAGCTGGGACTACAGGCGCCTGCCACCTCGTCCAGCTAGTTTTTGTATTTTTTAGTAGAGACGGGGTTTCACCATGTTCGCCAGGATGGTCTCGATCTCCTGACCTCGTGATCCGCCCATCTCGGCCTTCCAAAGTGCTGGGATTACAGGCTTGAGCCACCGCGCCCGGCCCAATTTTTTTTTCTTTCTCTGAGAAGACTGGAGTAGAAGCTGGTGTGTTTTCAAATGTCATTCTTTTTAAAATCTTCACCATTTGTATTTACATGGATGTTTAGTTCTAAAGAAGTTTGGCTGGGAGTGGTGGTTAATGCCTATAATCCCAGCACTTAGAGAGGCTAAGGCAGGTGAATCACCTGAGATCAGGAGTTTGAGACCAGCCTGGCCAACATGGTGAAACCCCATCTCTACTAAAAATACAAAAATTAAGTGGGTATAGTGGTGCGCACCTGTAATCCCAGCTACTAGGAAGGCTAACACAGGAGAATCACTTAAACCCGGGAGGTGGAGGTTGCAGTGAGCTGAGATCGCACCATTGCACTCCAGCCTGGGCAACAAAGTGAGACTCCATTTCAAAAAAAAAAAAGAAAGAAAGAAAGAAAAGAAAAGAAGGAAGGGAAGGAAAGAAAGAGAAAGAAAGAAAGAAGAAGTTTATCATTAAGTAACCAGCCAAGTTAGAGCCCATGCAAATAAAGCCAGTGTACAGGTTACCTAGCATCACCCTGCCCAGGACCCCTCGTCCTAGGAAGGGAAAGTAAAGGCAGTGTACAGGAAGGAAAGGGGGGGGAAAGCCAGTTATTTGAATTTGGGCCTTAGCAGTAACCTGTCCTTTCAGGTACAGGTACCTAAAAACTATCCTATCCAGATACACCTTTTTCCAAGACCAAAACCAACTTCTGAGAAGAGAAGGAATAAATCCAAGAGTTTGAAAACACAAAGATAAGGCAAGCAGGCTTGAAACTTCATGGAACAAACACCAGATTCTTAGGGTTATTACCCTCCTACCAATGGCTCTGGCCCTACCTCTAAGTACATTAATGAGCTCTAAGAAATATTATAAGGGGAAAGGGAGCTTTTAAATTGTTTTTACCCTAATTTGTTCTGGACTGTAATTCTGTCCATTCTCCCTCTTACTGTTATACTTTTATACTTTTTTAAAAAGAGGTTACTTAATATACTATATATACTGCCATTATCTTGAAGTACTCTAAAGGCCGAAACATCATTGAAAGGTCAACATGTTGGTATGCTGATATTTTTCTGGGATCCACGCTGTTAATTTGTGGTGGTCATTTCCTAATAATGGTGACATTGTATTTAACTCCAAAATATACTTTGAAAACAGAATAAAGAACAACAAAACTATAAACAGGTTAAGGCAATTCAGTGAATGTACAAATCTCTAGTGTATACCCTTTTCTTGAATAGTAATACCTTATATCAAACTGAGAACAATTAAAAAAAAAAAAAAAAAAAACCTGTTGCAAATCTAGGCTTTCTTAGTCTTAGAGTGCTATATTGAAGGGGTCCAGAGTGAATGGTGTAGAATGCAGAGGTGGGATGTGGGAGGAAATAATTTATAATTGTTCTAATGGAAATCTGTGGTGGGAGTTTAGCAAAAAAAACAAGATATTTAATCTGCAGCCTATTGATATTCTGTGAAGCCTGCCCTCCTTCATTCTTCTTCTTCCTATTTAGCCATTTGCTAAGGAAAGCAAATATTGTTACACAGAAGCATCTGAGTAAAGCTCTCCAGGGAAACAAGCAGAGTCATGGGAGAAACTGTACCTTAGGTTTAAAGCAGGGAGAGAAATAGCTCAAGAATGTCAATAAGGGCCAGGTGCAGTGGCTCACGCTTATAATCCCAGCACTTTGGGAGCCCAAGGCAGGCGGATCACCTGAGATCAAGAGTTGGAGACCAGCCTGGCCAGCATGGTGAACACCCATCTCTACTAAAAATATAAAAATTATCTAGGCGTGGTGGTGCATGCCTAGAATCCCAGCTACTTGGGAGGCTGAGGCAGGGGAATTGCTTGAACCTGGGAGGCAGAGATTGCAGTGAGCCAAGATCGCGCCACTGCACTCCAGCCTGGGTGACAGAACGAGACTCTGTCTCCAAAAAAAAAAAAAAAGCCGGGCGCGGTGGCTCAAGCCTGTAATCCCAGCACTTTGGGAGGCCGAGACGGGCGGATCACGAGGTCAGGAGATCGAGACCATCCTGGCTAACATGGTGAAACCCCGTCTCTACTAAAAAATACAAAAAACTAGCCGGGCGACATGGCGGGCGCCTGTAGTCCCAGCTGCTTGGGAGGCTGAGGCAGGAGAATGGCGTAAGCCCAGGAGGCGGAGCGTGCAGTGAGCTGAGACCTGGCCACTGCACTCCAGCCTGGGCGGCAGAGCGAGACTCCGTCTCAAAAAAAAAAAAAAAAAAAAAAAAAAAAAGTCAATAAGCACAGAACCTTATTCAGCTCTGACAGATAAGGATAGAGAGTGACAGCTCTATTTGTGTCATTAAAAAAGGTTTGAGTCTGGTTTTTAAATTCTATATGATTCTATTTCTCAGCTCTTATTCTTATCCCCGTCATAATTTTGACAATCAATGTAAAATAGAAGGTAAGACTTTGTAACTCTTTGAAGTGAGTTGGACTAAATGGCCTTTGCTTACTATACCTTTTATTTAAAAAGAGGTTAATTTGCAGCTGGGCACGGTGGCTGACGCCTGTAATCCCAGCACTTTGGGAGGCCGAGGCAGGCGGATCACGAGGTCAGGAGATCGAAGCCATCCTGGCTAACACGGTGAAACCCCGTCTCTACTAAAAATGCAAAAAATTAGCTGGGCATGGTGGTGGGCGCTGGTAGTCCCAGCTACTCGGGAGGCTGAGGCAGGAGAATGGCGTGAACCCGGTGGTGGTGGGGGGCGGGGGTGGCGGAGCTTGCAGTGAGCCGAGCTCGCACCACCGCACTCCAGCCTGGGCGACAGAGCAAGACTCCGCCTCAAAAAAAAAAAAAAAGAAAAAAAAGAGGTTGATTTAATAGTACTATGAAGATTACTGGAGGGATGCTTCAAATACCTGAGAATTAACAACTATATTTGAAAATCGTTCATTTATAAATATTATGTATATATTAAAATACATTTCTTGTTTTCTCACACTGTTTGGCACACAGTACTGTTGGAGTTCCTACAGTCTTTTTCTTTAAAGAGACACATTTTGAAACCAAGAGATGTTAAGTAACTTGCCCAGCATTATACTACTAGTTAGTGACAGAGATAAAAATGGAATCTAAATTTCCTGAGATTGACAATCCATACTTCTCTACTATCATTATAAAGACAAGATATTATATACCTGTGTACTACTGTGGGCTGGATTGGTCAGAGTTTTATAAATCTCTAGTTTCAAGCTAGAACTTAAAGAATGAGTAGGATTTAGATAGGAAAAGAGAGAGTGTTAATCCAAGTAGGAAACAGAATGCACAAAAGTAGAGAAGTAGAAACAAATACGGTCTAGAGAATTAGAAATGAACAAGAGGTTCAGGTAGAAGGATAAGACAGGTAAATTGAGTAGAAATTTGAGCCAGATTTTGAAAGGCTTTGCAATTTAGGCAGAACTACCCAATTCAGTTAAATTTGAAGTTTGGGTATTTTTTTATTGGGGTTTTTGTTTTTGTTTTGTTTTGTTTTGTTTTTTGCAGAATAGACATAAAAAACTATTATTTTAAAAAGATCAGTTGACCTAGATTTATCATATAAGCTAATGATGGAGACTGGAAATAAGGAGAACAATACAGTTTGTTTACTCATTGTTTATTCAGTCACCAGGAAGTATTGATTGTGTACCGGTGAATCATCTGGAGATCTTATTGAAAATTTAATTATACTTTAACAAATCTGGGGTGGGCTGAGATTTTGCATCTCTAACAAGCTCGGAAATTATGCCAAACTGCAAGTCTGTGGATCACAGGAAGTATCAAGAATATAGTAAGATCAGTCATGCGTCTGCTATGAATTTTAAGCCAAAGGCTATTGAAGATACAAAATTGAAACAGATATTGATCTTGCTTTTGAAGAAGTACAAATTCCTAGCAGTAAAAATATTTTAGAAGGTTCCAGAACTTAAACTCAAATTTGGAACTATAACTAAGAAGAAAGAGATTAAATAAAGAGAAATAGTGAAGATTATTTAGAAGAGAGCAGTATCACAGTTGAATTATCTTTGTCTGGATTACAAAGCCTCAAAATGGTATGTGTAGGTAAACACAAAATGCCTGGAAAAGCAAGCTGTTAGGCCTCTTTACCACAATTTTATATTCCTGTGTAGCAACATATTATTTCATATCTTCATTCTCCGCTCAAAATCTATTATTTCTTGGCTTTTATAGCTCTTTTTACTATGCTCATTCCCCTAAACTTAGGTCTCCCTGTGGCTTACCCTTGGCTTTCTGTCCTTTTCATTCTGTATGCTAATGACTGACTACCAAATCTAATATCCCCAGCCCAAATATGAAACTAGTAAAGCCTAGATATTCTGAATTGGCACAAATTTATGTGAGTTTATATACTTTTAAACCCAACCCTATTTCTATTTTTTTTTTTTTTTTTTTTTTTTTTGAGATGGAGTCTCACTCTGCCGCCCAGGCTGGAGTACAGTGGCGCAATCTGGGCTCACTGCAACATCCACCTCCCGGGTTCAAGTGATTCTCCTGTCTCAGCCTCCTGAGTAGTTGAGACTACAGGCACCCACCACCGCGTCTGGCCCCTGTTTCTACTTTTTTCCCAAGATATATTTTATTTGAAAAAAGCAAGTTGCAGAATGAGTTTAATTTTATCTCACATTGAATAGCAACTGAACAAACATGTATTTATAAACATGGTATATGCATTGGAAGATATTTATATGTAGAAATACCCTATACACCCAACTGTTATTTCTAGTAGTAAGAGTTTACATATGGGGTAGAAGTTAGAGAATTAAAAGTGATGGTGAGGGCCAGGCACAGTGGCTTACGCCTCTAATCCCAGCACTTTGGGAGGCCAAGGCGGGCGGATCACAAGTTCAGGAGTTTGAGATTAGCCTGGCCAATATGGTGAAACCCCGTCTCTACTAAAAATACAAAAATTAGCCATGCATGGTGGTGGGCGCTTCTAATTTATTTTTAGAGACAGAGTTTCGCTGTTGTTGCCCAAGCTGGAGTGCAATGGCACGATCTCAGCTCACCGAAACTTGCACCTCGCGGGTTCAAGCAATTCCCCTGACTCAGCCTCCTGAGTAGCTGGGATTACAGGCATGCACCACCACACCCAGCTAATTTCGTATTTTTGGTAAAGACGGGGTTTCTCGGCCGGGCGCGGTGGCTCAAGCCTGTAATCCCAGCACTTTGGGAGGCCGAGACGGGCGGATCACGAGGTCAGAAGATCGAGACCATCCTGGCTAACATGGTGAAACCCCGTCTCTACTAAAAATACAAAAAACTAGCTGGGCGAGGTGGCGGGCGCCTGTAGTCCCAGCTACTCGGGAGGCTGAGGCAGGAGAATGGCGTAAACCCGGGAGGCGGAGCTTGCAGTGAGCTGAGATCCGGCCACTGCACTCCAGCCTGGGCCACAGAGCGAGACTCCGTCTCAAAAAAAAAAAAAAAAAAAAAAAGACGGGGTTTCTCCATGTTGGACAGGCTGGTCTCAAACTTCCGACCTCAGGTGATCCACCTGCCTCGGCCTCCCAAAGTACTGAGATTACAGGTGTGAGCCACCATGCCCAGCCACTTCTACTTTTTTTTTTAGTATTTCTGAAATACTTGAATATTTTTACCTTGAGGATGTAGTGCATTTCTTTTATAATAAAAGAAACTCCTAAAAATTCCACTTATGCATCATTAAAAATTTGGTGGACCAGTATTGACAAGTTTAATCAAACTTTACAAAACAGACAAAAGAGGCAAGCAGCTTATCTAAGTAATCTGAATCTAAGTAAGAGCTATTAATACTATTAAGTGTATAATGTCATAAACATAGTGATAAGTAGGCAAATTAAAACAGAAGCCAAAGTCTTGCTGCGTTTTAAGTAAAATCATATTTTGTAATACAACAAAAGTTTAAATCAAAACTTTTTAATCAAAACATACTTAAATGCAAAATCTTAATGTCTATATTGACTTCGAATTGTGTTACTCATACTATTTTGCAATTGCTCAAATAATAAGACTTGAAAATTTAGCCATAGTATATATTTGTAGAACGTGACAGATAACTAATATAATAGAAACCTTGGCCTACCTACATTTTGTTTTCTACAAGCATAAAAAGTATTTCATAGCTATGTTTTGTTTTCCAGAACCCATGGTGATAAACTGTTCATAGTAGATATTTTCCCCAATAGATGATAGGTTGGCAGCATCATTGAATAAAAAGAAAGAAGGAAGGAGGGAAGCAAGGAAGGGAGGGAGGGAATGAGGGAGGGAGGGAGGGAGTGTTGGCAGCATCATCGAATAAAAAGAAAGAAAGAAGGAAGGGAGGGAGAGAGGGAGGAAGTCTTTAATGTTACCCTTGACAAAATATCAACTTTACCTCATCTAGACTTCTACAAAATAATAATGTAATATATTGGCTTTGAATTTTCAACCTCTCATTATAAACTCTTTTTCCTCATTTTCATGTTTTTCCTTCTTCTCTTGATGTCACAGTGCCTTTCTATTCTTTGCATTCTTTTCACTCAATTGCATTCTTTATCTATTTATATATTTTCAACTTTGTAAATTTTAGATGCAGGGGCTAATGTGCAGGTTTGTTACATGGGTATATTGGGTGATGCTGAGGTTTTGAGAACCAATGATCACATCACCCAGGTAGTGAGCATAGTACCCAATAGTTAGGTTTTAGGCCCCTTATCCCTCTCCCTCCTTCCCTCTAGTAGTTCCCAGTGTCTATTGTTGCCATCATTATGTTCAAGAGTACCCAGTGTTTAGCTCCCACTTATAAGTAAGAACATGTGGTATTTGGTTTTCTGTTCCTGCATTAATTCACTCAGGATAATGGCCTCCAGCTGTATCCGTGTTGCTGCAAAGGACATGATTTCATTCTTTTCCATGGCTGTGTACTATTCCATGGTGTATATGCACCACATTTTCTTTATCCAGTCCACCACTGAAGAGCATTCTTTGTCTCTGGTGTTGTGAATAATGCTGCAGTGAACATAAGAGTGCATGTGTCTTTTTAGTAGGATGATTTGTTTTCTTCTGGATATATACCCAGTGATGAGATTGCAGGGTTGAATGGTAGTTCTCAGTTCTTTGAGAAATCTCCAAACCTCTTTCCACAGTGGCTGAACCAATCTACACTCCCACCAACAGTGTGTAAGTGTGCTCTTTTCTGTGCAGCCTCACCAAGATCTATTATTTATTTACTTTTTAATAATAGCCATTTGGACTGGTGTGAGCTGGTGTCATTGTGGTTTTGATTTTTATTTCTTTGTGATTAGGAATATGTTAAATGATCATATCCCTAATCATATGTTCATATGTTTGTTGGCTGTTTGTATGTCCTTTTGAGAAGTGTCTGTTCAGGTTTTTTGCCTATTTTTTACTGGATCTGCCTTAAATATGGGACAGCAGATGTCCTAGTTTTCTTTTCCCCAAGGCTGGTTCAATAACCTATTAGCCTCCTTTAGTCCTCCTAGACAGCGTGAGCTACTGTAGGGGAAGAGTTGAAGACAGAGAAATGTAGATAGGTAAACAAGTACTGAATGCTGTATGTGCTAGCCAAGCAGCTGTGGCCAGAACTTAGTTACTAAGATATTGGTCATTTGAGCACATATATTCTTCTCTGTTACTCCTTTTTTTTTTTTCTTTTTTTCTCAGTTTCCTGATAAATTTGCTTTGAGAAGTTGATATCTTGTATGGCTTAAACAGGGCGGCAAAAGGATTTGTGAGGATTGGGCCAGAGTTGTTTTCTTTCCCACCAGATAAGCTCCATGAATACTAGGATAAAGTGTATGTTGGTAAACACTATATCCACGGCACTTAGTAGGGATACATTAAATAGCCCTGCCATCTTTTCCTATACCATTCTCTCTTTCCATGAAACCTAGAAACTTTCAATTATACAGCAGTCCAAAAGAATCTAACAGGGCCCCTTCAAAGTAAGTCCAAAAGCCTTGGCCATAGGAGCAGGCCAGAAAGTATGGTACTGACAGTAGAGTTGCATTCCTAAGACACATCCCCCAAAAATGTACAGTGTAAAGCTTTGTGGCTGGGTGGTTCATTTTTTATTTCTGAAGAAAAGCATCTCAGGAGAAATTCCAAATAGATTTAGCAGGCTTTTAATTTAAAAAATTGAGGAGCAGCTCTCTCAGGCTTGAAAAGGTCTTACAAATTTACTTCTTGAATATAACAAGTGGTAATCATTATCCAAATAGGTAGAATCCACTTGGGGAAATTTTTTTAAATAAATTTCAGCATTAATTGAGTTTAATTCCTCAAACTGATTTTAACTATTGAATAAGTATTCAACTTTATGACAGCTCAGCAATATAGCTTCTGAACTGCCAACTTGGACTTTCTGGCCTTTCAAGGCCTAAGGAAGGGCTGGGAAATTCCCATCATTAAAAAGAGTTCCCCCTTCTGGAAAACTGCCATCACAGAAGCCTGCCCCACTCCAATCCTGGGCTTACTTGACTATATCATGGATTGCTGTTTTGTATAAGAACTGCCTCCTCTTGCTGCTGCAAATTTGTGAAGCTACCTCTTTATATTAAAGCAAGAAGCAGAAGAAGGACAGGTACTGAGATAGAAAACTGGGTTCTTATAAAACTGGCACATTTAGCAGAAATTATCAAGATAGACTTAACAGCACAGTGATTATTTGGGCAAAGCCCAGTGCCTTACAACTTCCAATTTGTGAACCAAACATATCCTAATTTTTCATTGCTTACCTAATGTTCTTAAAGTAGGAGTTTTCTAATCATCAATGATAATTTAGATCTGAATGTAATTGGTTCTTGTCATTTTTATAAACTGCTTTCCTTATGGCATGAATTTCCTTTTCTGCTTAAAATGCAAAGTTTTCATTTTTGAGTCAACATAATAGATTTATTTTCTTTTTTTTTTTTCTTTTACTCCTGGCAAGCTGGGATATATTTATTTTCTGATCATTTTTCAGCAGAGGTTTCTCATTTTCTGTTGGTTAACAAAGAACATTCTACCCTAACAAACGTGTTTAATGACGAGAGATTCTTTCCGATCTCAGTGACAGACTTTTTATGTAGCTGTTAGAGTTGCCCTCCTTTATCTTTAAGCATTGCTATTGCTATTGACATTTCTGTTTCTTGTATGAATAACCTCTAGGTATTACTGTAGCTTTAGGCATTGTTTTCCTACCCCAAACTCATAAAAAGTAATGTCTTCCAGAAAGCCCATCCTAATTATCTCAATCCAGTTCTGATCATTCTATCCCATTCACCCTTTTTATCATTTCTTTATATTACATATAAATATATGATATATATTTTTCATTTTAATTCATGTATTTGAATTCAACAGATGACATTAATGTCATTGCTTATTTCACTCATTTTTCTAACTTCTTTCACTGATGAGTTTTCTGCACTAGCTTATAAATTTAAAGGCAAGAACCATGCTTTCTTCTTTCTTTACATGACTCCATGGTCCCAGAACACCCAGTGAGACTGGAAAAGAATGAAATGATGGCTATATGTGTAGTATGTAGTTTGATTCCATACGTGAAGTAGACACCCAGAAAAGATTTGTAGTTAATGAATTTATCTTCAACCTCTGAAGAAACTATGATATGATTAATAGATGTCCTCAGCTATTTTTTGTTACCTTGGTATGATTAACTGCCAACATTCTTTAATCTATACATCCTAGAACTTTTTCTCTGTGTCATCTTCACTCATCTTAAAATCATGCAGCTTGCAGTTGGTGTAACAGATGAAACAGGAAACTAATTAGCAGCTGTTGTCCATCTGTGTGTTTATATTAAATATTTTTAAATAGAAATGTATTTGCATTCTGAATACTCTTTCTGAAATTCATAAATCCTGAACTTGGGTAAATGCTATAAAATTCTAAACCAAGACAGAGCCTTTACCATGTATCTTCATGATAAAGGAAAAATAATTTTATGTCAGAATCAGGATTATAGTAATTTGAGGCAGATATAAATTTTAAAAAGCAAAAAAGTCTTAACCTTTTTAAGTTGCTTTGGAATTGAGCTCCCAAAGCAATCAGATTGAAATCTGAAAAGATAAAGTGTTCAAAAGATGTCATACCCTCTGAATATGTTCTTTCTTCACAGAAACTGATGAGTACCTCCAGTTTTGAGAAAGCTACATTCATTCTCTGACAGATTTATTTTGAAACATGCTTCTCCTTTCTCTTTTTCTACCTTTCTATTAAGTATGTGGTTCTTTGACATGTGATCAAGTTAGAACTCTACAGAGAGTGCTATTAACATTGGTAGCCATCTTCCAAGTAGAAGATGAATGTCATGGCTTTAGGAAGAAAACACACTGTTATTCATTTCACTCAAGTCAAATAGGCAAATGTTTCTTATGTTCAAAAATGAAAGGGAGAAGAGTATTATCTACAAGACGAGTATCAAATTGCAACACTCAGGTCGGTGTTTCCCTCTATGCTTTCAGTTTATATGTGAAAAGAAAATAGTCATTGTGTTTATGTAACTTTCAATATTTCCATAGAATCATAATATCTTATTCTGATGTTAGCTAGTCCAAACTTTCACCCAGTGGAGGTGTTGAGGAAAATCTGCAACAACTTAGCCATTAGATTTTTGTTTGAATTCTTTTAGTGAGAAAGATCTCTACTGCCTCATGAGAGCACGTTCTATTGTTCGATGGCGGTTATGTTAAAATAAGGATGTTTTCCCATTACACTGAGCCAGTCTTTCTTCCTGTTTCTTTCATCTGTTAGCCCTAATTCTGCCCTCCAAGCAATGCCAAATAAGTTGGCTTCTTTTTTTACGTGATATTTGAATACACAATTGTTTCACCTTAATCCCTTCTCAAAGTACTATTTATGATTATATGTTTAGCAGTATCTTTTCTTTCATCCCCAGACAATATTATTAGCCTATGATATCATTATAATTGAGTAACTAAACAATATTTACTCCCAAAGCTACTGTAGATAGACTGACTTGAAATCAGGTTCAGCTCATTTACTGAGTGCCTACAAATTCCTATTTGGTGGGGCAATCAGGAAGCCTGGATGAAATGAGACCCTGTTTTGTGAGAGAGTTGTATACCGCTATGTCATGTTTACAAAGTTTCTTTTATCACAATTTGTTGCCTCTCTTTATCCTTTTAAGTTTTTTTAACATCAAATCCCGTTTTGACATTAATATTACTACTCCTGCTTTTTTGCTTATTTACATTTGCCTGGTGACTTTTTGCCCTAGCTGTTATTTTCTTTTCTTTCTTTTTCTTTTCTTTCTTTTTCTTTCTTTCTTTTTCCTTTTTTCTCTTTCCTTCTCTTTCTTTCTTCTTCTTTTCTTTCTCTTTCTTTTTTCCTCTTTATCTTTCCTTTCTCTTTCTTTTTTTTTTTTTTTTTTTTTTTTGACAGAGTCTTACTCTGTCACCCAGGCTGGACTGCAATGGTGTAATCTCAGCTCCCTGCAACCTCCACCTCCTGGATTCAAGTGATCCTCCTGCATCAGCGTCCTGAGTAACTAGGATTACAGGCACCTGCCACTATGCTCAGCTAATTTTTATATTTTTAGTAGAGACAGGGTTTCACCATGTTGGGCAGGCTGGTCTCGAACTCCTGACTTCAAGCGATCCACCTGCCTGAGCCTCCCAAAGTGCTGGAATTTCAGATGTGAGACACCACGCCCGGCTCTATTTTATATAAAAGAGTGTGTATGTTTGTGTGTTTCACTACTGTTTCCTCTCCTCCAACTTCCCCTGCCTTGAAGCCTATGTTCTGAATCATTTTTTCATTTGCAGTCATTTTTCCAGAACATTACTTGGTGATTTGTCATCTGAATCTTTGCATTTTAACAAGTGTCATTCTTCCATTTTGATTGGTGAATGACTGGATGTAGGATTTGAGGGTTGTATGCCTTGAAGAGGTATGTTGGTGTTAATTTACTATTTGCTAGTTTTGGGTATTGTAGGTAAGAAGTCCAAAGCCAGTATTACTTTTTCCTTTGTTAGTAACCCAATCTTCCTATTAAATATTTGGCAACTTGTAAGCTTTTCTGTTTACCTTTGAAATTCCAAAATTGTACCAGGACATATTTAGGTTTATGTTTTTGTTTTGCTTTTTTTTTTTTTTTTTTTTTTTTAATCAATCTTGCCTGGAACTTAGTGAACCTTTTCAATTTCCAAGTCAAACTCTTCTCAAATAAATGAAACTTTCCTCTTTTCCCCCCATCTCTTCTTTTATTTCCTTATGGAATTCCTATTGGTAATATGTCAGTCTCTTGCTCTGTCTTCTTATTTTCTGCATGATTTCTATCTTTTGTACTTTTGCACAGTCCTTGGAGATATTTCTACCACTTGATCTTCCAAGCAACTAACTGAATTTTTGACAAGGACTGTACTTACCTTCATCTACTAAATCTTAAAATTTGAAAATCACATATTTTGTTCCAGAACACAGTTTTAATGTCATAATTGAATCTGTATTAGTGTTTTACTTACTTATTATTGTTATTAAAATTATCTCTTGCCCCAGAAGTTTTATTTCTCGAGGGGATATCCTAAATATTATGCTCATTCTTCCACTTTCCAGCTGGTCGTTACTTATGTTGCTGGTATTTTCTTCTCCCTACTGAAAGTGCTATTCACCCTAAGGGTTCTGGAAGCTGCTACGGTACTTTGGGCCTGGTGAGAATGGAGTTACATTGGAAAAGAGGATCATGAGTGGCAAAAGGAAGAAAGGTGTCAATTCCTGAATTAACAAAGTACTAAATGGCAAGCTGCTAGTGTTCTATTAAAGTACAATAAATAAACAGTCCAAGCCTCTGTGCTTCCTGGACAATTTTGTTGTGAAGGCTGGACTTTCCCAGCCTTTAAAGGATAGGGCAGTCTTAATATGTTTTAAAGTAGAATCCAGACTTCTGGGTCAACATAAAAAAAAGTTATAGGTTTGCCCTTGATCTGGATCCCAACCAACCACAAATTCTTAGAATCAGTGAATGTTAAAGATGAAAAAGACATACTCCAAATGTCCTTATTTTATAGATAAGGAGAATAATACCCCCTTCCCCCAGAAAATGATACTAGTTTTTCAGGATCATCTAAGGAGTTAGCAGTAGAGCTAAAACAGGATTCTAGACTTTGTGACACTCAGGCCTTCAATTAATGGCTTTATCTTCTGTTGCCTAGTACATACATTCTTAGCATTAAAACAATTGTCTTGTAGAATGCTTTCATGTCATACTGGTACTGTAAGAGAACAATGGTTAGGTACTTAATAATTCAAATGAAAATGAATGGGAAGTGTTAGTAAATCAACATTCATGTTAGTATTAGAATTATTTTTGGCTAGGCGCAGTGGCTCATGCCTGTAATCCCAGCACTTTGGGAGGCCAGGAATTCAAGACTAGCCTGGCCAACATGGCGAAACTCTAGTAAAAATACAAAAATTTGCCAAGCATGGTGGCACACACTTGTAATCCCAGCTACTTGGGTGACTGAGGCACAGGAATCACTTAAAGCTGGGAGGCGGAGGTTGCAGTGAGCAGAGATAGCGCCATGCACTCCAGCCTGAGTGACAGAGCGAGACTCTGTCTTTTTGTTGTTGTTGTGGTGGTGGTGGTGGTGGTGGTGTTGTTGTTATTAGGAGTCCCATACTGTTGCCCAAGCTAGAGTGCAGTAGCACCATCTCTGCTCACTACAAGCTCCACCTCCCGGGTTCACGCCATTCTCCTGTCTCAGCCTCCCAAGTAGCTGGGACGACAGGTGCCCACCACCATGCCCAACTAATTTTTTGTATTTTTAGTAGAGACAGGGTTTTACTGTGTTAGCCAGGATGGTCCCAATCTCCTGACCTCGTGATCCACTTGCCTCGGCCTCCCAAAGTGCTAGGATTACAGGCGTGAGCCACTGCACCTGGCTGACTCTGTCTTAAAAAATAATAATAATAATAATTTTTTTTAGGCCAGGTGCAGTGGCTGTAATCCCAGCACTTTTGGAGACTGAGGCAGGCAGATCTCTTAAGCCCAGGAGTTCAAGACCAGCCTGGGCAACATGGTGAAACCCTGTCTACAAAATACACAAAAAATATTATCCAGGTGTGGTGGCGCACTCTTGTGGTCCCAGCTACTCAGGAGGCTGAGGTGGGAGGATCACTTGAGCCTGGTATGTGGAGGCTGCAGTGAGCCATGATCACACCACTGCACTCCAGCCTGGGTGATAGAGTGAGACCCTGTCTCAAAAAAAGAAAAAAAAAAAAAAAAAGATTTATCTTTAAAGGAATGGCTAAGCACCATCCAAATTAAGTTAAAACTGCAGTTGTTAATGAAGACAGATTTAAGTGATATCATGATATCCCTTCAAGGTATGCCATTCTTTGAGAAAAGGGAAACTACTGATATATACCTAGAAAACTTAATCTGCTTAATCCAATAGCCCCTCTAGTGGCAGTGGTGAGAATAAGCCAGATTTTAGAAGTACAAATTTTGTTTCTATCAGTATTTGGTATAAACAAATAAGATTTATATATTTAGATAAATGCTGATAAATAGCTTTTATCTGAAGGTGTTTTATGTGTAACAAAGTGTCTTTCATAATGCAAATATTACTATATTTAGAAGAAGAGTAGAAAAAACACAGGATGACTTTGAACCTAACACTGCCTATGTGAACCTCAGTGCCCTCTTTTGTCCTGCCTTCCTCACAGAGTTGTGAGATTAACACGTAGGTGTGAAAATGTATTATTTTTTAAAAACATTAGTATTGTCATTAATTTTATTTCTTGGATATTAATTGATATTAAATGTAGGAAGTTCTGTCTTAAAATATAAGGTCAGATTATAATGTTTTGTAGTTTTAGCCTCCTATCCTTGAGAAAATTAAGACATCCTGCTTGCTTTATGTAAGAAAACTGAGAAAATCATGAACTGTTTTCTCTCTATTATATTATTCATGATTATAACCCTTGTTACCTATTTCCTCTTATCACTCTTCAGAGTAATCTTTGAGTTTTAGAAAGCAAACTCAGTTTTTATTTGTTAAAAATAGAGTCTGGGGGAAGGAATATGAAGTAAATATTGGAAAATATTAGCATTTGTCAAATCTGAGCGATGGAGACATGGGTATTGGTTATACTATTACGTTGGAAATGTTTTATAATTTAAAATATAGCATGAATCACAAAAAAGAAAGCAAATTTATGATGTTAATAGGCCCTTAAGCTATGGTTAACCAAAATAAACATCTGAACATGGGATTCTGAATCATGTTCATTTCATTCCACAGAGCGATAGTAAAATGTTCACACATGCAGTTTTCTGCTGGTTACCCCAGACAAATCCATACCTCATGCCATAGCATCCTGTCCCTTTTCTGTTTGTTTGTTTTTTGTTTTTTAGGAGACTAGGTCTAGGGCCGGGCACGGTGGCTCACACCTGTAATCCCAGCACTTTGGGAGGCCAAGGTGGGCGAATCACTTGAGGTCAGGAGTTCAAGACTAGCCTGGCGAGCATGGTGAAACCCATCTCTACTAAAACTACAAAACATTAGCCAGGCATGGTGGCAGGCATCTGTAATCCCAGCTGCTTGAGAAGCTGAGACAGGAGAATTGCTTGAACTCAGGAGGCAGAGGTTGCAGTGAGCCAAGATCGTGCCACTCCACTCCAGCCTGGTCAACAAAGCAAGACTCCTCCATCTCAAAAAAAAAAAAAAAAAGAGAGAGAGAGAGAGAGACTAGGTCTCACTACATCACCCAGGCTAGAACGCAGTGGCTATTCACAGACATGATAATAGCTCACTGCAGTCTTGAACTGCAGGGCTCAAGCAGTCCTCTCACCTCAGCCTCCCAGGTAGCTGAGACTACAGGTGTGCCACTGCACTTAATCAGCATCCTCTCTTTCTGATGCTTTTGGACAAGAGTCCATTCTCATTAGACTCTTCCTTTTATGGTATATTACATGCCTTTAAAAAACTACACAATCACTTCTGATTGGGCAGGGAGTGGAACAAGCATTTAATAAGCCAGAGTTTGTAGTCCTGGCTCTGCCACTTAACCACTCTATCTACACTTTGCCTCTCTGAATATCACTTGCCTTTTCTTAAAATGAGCATAGTAATACCTATTCAGTCTAGCATACAGATTTGTTGAGAGATTATAGCATGCCACATAAATGAAGTTATAGATCCCCTGGCTGTTGTCACACATTGGTACCTGTCTCTCTAGTAAGGCAGGGTATCTGACCAAATCTCCAGACACCAGAAGCGTACAACAGAAAGGAGAGTAAGAGAGAGTGACAGAGGGGGATAGAGTATGGCAGGACCCAAATAACTGGCCCAGCAGTGATAATGGACAAGGTGACATTTACAACTTTGAGAGTCAATGATTTTGTGAATGTACTACCCACAGAGTACAAAGTATCATTGAGCATATTCTTTGAAACATGATAAATTTCAGTTAGGATTTGGAACAAAATCCCTTTTAGTTGATTTCTGCAAATTAGAAAATTTCATGTGGAGAGTTGATGTCTCTGAGGTTTTACAAAATAGGAAAAAAACATGTTTCCCAGATAATACAAAAATAATGAGTAAGGCTGGCACGGTGGCTCACACCTGTAATCCCAGCACTTTGGGAGGCCAAGGCAAGCCGATCACCTGAGGTCAGGAGTTCAAGACCAGCCTGGCCAATATGGTGAAACCCTGTCTCTACTAAAAATACAAAAATTAGCCAGGCATAGTGGCAGGCGCCTGTATTCCCAGCTCCTTGGGAGGCTGAGGCAGGAGAATTGCTTGAACCCAGGAGGCGGAGGTTGCAGTGAGCCGAGATCATGCCATCGTACTCCAGTCTGGGCGACAAGAGCAAGACTCCATCTCAAAAAATAAAAATAAAAAATAAGGTACGAAAAAGCATTGAAAAGTGCTTTTTTGTAATAATCAGCTAGGCTGTCCCAGAACTTTTATCCCCTACAAAGATTAATACCATGACAATGTACATCTCACTGCTGCTTTGTTTACAGTGCTTTACAATAATTCTATAGAATCCACATGTTGTAAGTTATATATTACAAGTTTTGTAAAATTAGCAAATATTTTTTTCTACTAACATAAAATTGTATTTGTTGATAGTATTCATTACCCAGTCAGTATGTTGAACCACATTCCATGTGATGCTGTGTTTGGGATGTTTTTTCCATTTATTCCATAGTAAATGAGAAACCATTGGCTTAGCATAGTGATAATATGATCCAGCAAGGCAAGGAGCCCAGAACTCTGGGCATCAGGAACCCATCACATGCATATTGTATAGTATTTCAATACAACAGAATAATTTGCTGTCTTTTTTCCTAAATCAAAATGAAAAGGACTGATGAGAAATGTGTTCAAAATACATAGGTCAAGAATACTTTAAGTACATGCATTATTCAAAATAATTCTGAGATGTTTGCCCAACTAGTTAAGTTTAAAATTTATGTCGGGGATTTTTTTTTTAAGTCTTTCATGTTTTTTTTTTTTTTTTGAGACGGAGTCTTGCTCTGCCGCCCAGGCTGGAGTGCAGTGGCCGGCTCTCAGCTCACTGCAAGCTCCGCCTCCCGGATTCACGCCATTCTCCTGTCTCAGCCTCCCGAGTAGCTGGGACTACAGGCGCCCGCCTCGTCGCCCGGCTAGTTTTTTGTATTTTTTAGTAGAGACGGGGTTTCGCCGTATTAGCCAGGATGGTCTCGATCTCCTGACCTCGTGATCCGCCCGTCTCGGCCTCCCAAAGTGCTGGGATTACAGGCTTGAGCCACCGCGCCCGGCCAAGTCTTTCATGTTTTACACATAGATTCTACCTTCAGTTAGTACCTGGGCACTTTTTTGGCTGCATATGCAATGACTGACCGATGACTTTAAAGGGTCTCTATATTGGTAGGCTGAACCTTATATGAGCCATTTTTCAAACTTTTACTTTTGGCCCTTCTCCTTGGGAGCTTGCTTCCCAGAGCCAGAGCTTGTGGACAGGCCAGTGCTAGAGGAAAAGGAGAATTTTACCCAGACCCTGTAAGAGAACCTCATAGTAAATGAAGCTATTCAGGTTGGAACCAGGCCTACCTTGCCATTTGGACCTTTCATGTTTAGTTCTGTAAATGTATTTAAGTCCCAGTCTATGATTTTCTCGTGTGTTACTCATGAGTATTTTCCAGAATAAAAATCCCAAGCATACTGTAGTTGAACTTTGCTAGTTTGTTAGGTATGTTTGTGTGACTAACTTGTTAGCATAGCAGCAGTAGAATGACAGATGACTTCCTTGAAAACCTAGTTTGTTCCAGGTACTATTCCAAGTGTTTTATATGTTTTAATAGGATATCTTTTAATCCTCGTAACAACCCTATTATGGTTACTTTACAGATGAAAAACTAAGGCAAAGAGAAGTTAAGCAACTTGTACATGGTTAAACATCTAGCAAGTAGTGGTGCTAGGATTTCCACTCAGGCAATCTGACTCCAGAGTTCACATTCTTAATCTCTGTGCTATGCCACCTCCTGACTAGCTTATCTCTTATATAGTCTGTGAAGGTTGTGTCTCTGGTAGATCTCAGGTTCTCCCTACCTCTGTTACACCTGGATAAAAATAGAAATTATATCCTAGTTACAAATCATGCTCTCTTGAGCCACTAACTTTCCTTCTTCCTCTCTCATCAAATTAAGGTAAGGGGGCATGAATAAACTTCACTATCATGAGATATTTGTGAGAACATATGCTGTCTCGTTGAGAAATAATTTGGTTTGAAGTTAACAAAAACCTGCTGAAGCCAGCTCAAGCAAAGGAGATATTTATGTAAGGATACAAGGTTGTCTCATAGAACCCAAGAGCAAGAATACAGCTGGGCCTCAAGGAGGACGAAAGGCAGGAAGCAGAAAATCAGAAGCCAGAGTCACTCCCTTTTTAGTTGTTCTCATTAGATGTCCATTGGGAAGAAAGGGAAAGGAAGAGTCAGGCGGTATAAATAGGTAAGAATTTTTCAGAAAACAAGGATATGGCTAGAGATATACTCCTCAAAAAGTATCTTTTCTGTACTGCATCAATTGAAGGGAAATGCCAATCACAGATCACATTGCCCTGTAGATTTGTATGGATTTAAAGTAGTAACTAAACAATCCCTTTCAACTACTCCCAATTATCCTGTCCCTCCATAAGTCTTGATTCTTGGCATTTTGTTTATTCTCACTTAATCAATCTCCAGTTAGGACTTTTCAACTGTTCTGATATCCAAAGATAAGACCCCTGTTTTCATCTCTTCTCCCCAGACCTTCGACCTGCACCATCAAAGAGGCTGTTGTACTTGCCTTTTCAAGTGACAGTCAGGAACCTGCCTCGCTTCCATTCCTAATATTCATCTGTATTCATACCCCATATAAGTAGTTCATCCCATCTCTGCTTTCCTTGTCCTTTTTCCCCTACCTTTTCTCTTCCCAACGTTATGAGTACCTACTGGCTTTTCCTATTTCTAGGGATCATCCCTCCTCCATATCCTATTAGATAAACTCTAAATTCATCAGCTTGAGGGTTCTTCAAAATCATGTCCCATCCTACCTATCCCAGTCATTCCCACTCAAGTCCTTCACTCTAAGCAGGCTATTTTCCACAGTGTCCTAGAAACAGCACAGGTTTAACCATTATTCCAAGCCTTTGCTAGTACAGATCCTCTTGCTTACGAAGCTCTTTCTCATTCCTTTCCTTTCCACTTCTCAGAATCCAACTCATTTCTCAGGGTCTCACTTAAGACATTCCCTCTAAAGAGTCCTGTGGGATCTTTCCAATACCTCGGGTAACCAATTGTCCTGGCTTGCCTTGGATTCCTAGGACATCTGACTTTAGTACTAAAACAGGAATATTCCTAGGCAAACCAGGATAGTTAGACATCCTCCAACATCTCATTGTCTCCTTTCATTATAGTGTCTTGTTAGAACAAAAAGCCCTGTGAAATCGCCAGTAGCCACTACTTCAGCATGTACAAGGTCCTTTCTCCATAATAAGACTTAATGCTCCTGTTAGGCAGAGACCCTTTTGATTCCCACTTCGTACAGAATATAGTGCTGTACTCATGTTAATGCCTATTAGTGAATAAGGCGGTATAGTTTTAAGTTGGCACTATATCTAAAATCTTTTCCTCGTGTGTTAATTTCTTTGTCTTTATTTTTTTCCAGCCCAGATGACTTACTCAATGCCTTGAATGAGGGTATCAGTCGTGCTGATGTCATCATCACATCAGGGGGTGTATCCATGGGGGAAAAGGTATGAAAGATAGGGCCTGTAAAAATGTATCTGCTGTAATGTTCTTGCATATGGTCGACTAACTGTGGTCTGGTAGGCATCTGATATTCATAACTAGGCTCCCACAAAGCTGAAAATCCATGGGGCTTCAGAAATTACTGGTCTCTCTAAAAGGGATACAATGTGGGTAGGTTAGGGAGCTTACCCTCAGAAGCAACCTGGAGAATCCCACAACTTGCAGAATGGTTTTGCTATTCCCCTGGAAACTTCTGACTTGTTTCTCACTCTATTATACTACATTAGGACATCCTTTATACATATTTACCACTAGGGTAAAGCTCTAAGATCATTCTTTCTACTCAAATTTAAACATGACTGCCCAGGAGCCAACCAATTCACCCACCATATATTCCAAATCTACCAAGAATGCTTAGTTCCCCTTCCCCACAAGGAAGAAAGGGAGGATTAGGCATTCCTTTGGCTCCTCTTTACAAAATAATAATAATAATAATAATAATAATGAAAATATGGCAAGGCACAGTGGCTCAAGCCTGTAATTCCAATACTTTGGGAGGCTGAGGTGGGTAGGTTGCTTGAGCCCAGGAGTTCAGGACCACCTGGGCAACATGGTGAAACCCCATCTCTACAAAAAAAATACAAAAATTAACTGGGCATGGTGGCACGCGCCTGCAGTTCCAGCTACTTGGGTGCTGAAGTGGGAGGATCACTTGAGCCTGGGTGGTCAGGGCTGCAGTGAGCCGAGATCACACCACTGCACTCCAGCCTGGGCAACACAGCGAGACCCTGTCTTAAAAAATAATAATAAATAAAATTTTATATATATATATATATATACACACACACACACACATATATATTATTTTATAGCACTAAGTTTATTTGTAGATGGTATATACTTGTTCCTGTAAAAACTACAATTTGAATATTTCAGTAACACTAAGTTTACATTTCTTAATGAAATGTGTTAGTTTACAATGACTATTGGGTCCACTGAATAATGTTAGAAAAGTAAAATATTCTTTACGAAATAACCAACCTTAATTTTTGGCTCAAAGATATTTCAGCATAAAATGTTTTGCCAGCTGGTAATCCTTTTCCATGTTTTCTCTCACATTAATGACTGAACTGGAAAATTACAAAAATACCGTCATAGCAATTTTTACTAAAATTCCTATTTCCTAAGAGTTTGATTTATTTTAAATTAGATCTTATATATATGATTGTTCTTGATCTCTGTCCTCTTGTAGCTATAAAACTGCCTAAATTTATAAACTGACTCTTTGGACAGTGAACTCTGTTGGCTCAGAGAACAAATGTCAGAACTTAGCAACCTGAACAGAAGAATGCCTGCCTTCCATTCACAAACTTTAGTATTAGAGCCTTTCAGAATAGCACTGCAGATGCTAAAAAGTTTGGAAGAAAAAAATCTGACATTACATCCAGGAGTGAAAGTGTTGAAGTGTGGGTAGGTGTTCTTATAGCAGACAAATTGCTGGATTAGTGTTCCCTCAAAGTCTCCCAGAGTCTTTAGCCCCAGGTAGAGCAAATTGCCGCAGAGCTCTCCTGACAAAGGCTAGGGGCTGAGATCTGCACTGTAGCACAGCTGAAAGAAATAATTTTCAGCATGTCCGTTTTCATTACCGTCAAACTGCCTGTGGTACTTTCAATATTACAAGAGCAAACCATGAAGTCAGGTCTATTTAAATGTTAAATTTGTTATTTCCAGGGCTTGTGTCTTGTATAATTTCTCTTAGTTTCTGATTAACCTAATTGTGCGATAATACCTATTTGGCAGAACTAACGTTTATCTTTTCTAGTACTTCTGGAGAAGTAACAAGCTTATAGCATATATAGGCTTGGCAACTGTGGCTCAGTTGTGGTAAGGACAGAACACTTCTCAACCTAACCTTCTTTGTTAGTGCTAACAAAGATGTCAGTTATGCCAGGGGTCTGCTCACCAGTAAACAAAGCCAATATAGTTAAGCATATTGGTTTTATTTATTTTACTCTCTGTGTAATAAGATACTTACACTAAACCTTTAATTTACTAGGAAAGAAATTTTAGGAACTGGGCATCCCCCAGTGTTCCTTAGGAGCTGCTAATTGTCCCTTCCTACCTCCTTGAGTGGGAATGAGATGATAGAGGAACCAGGAAGAAAGAGATAAAACATAAATGCAGCAAATTCCTGCCAGCCAACAAGTTGTAATTCCAAAAAGAATTTAGGGTACCTCCATAGCAGAAAGAAAATAATAAAAGATAGAACATCTGCTTCAGCCCAAGAGCTAAGCCTGAAAACCAGTTACTAAAAAGACAGGGAAATCAAGGAAAAATTCAGAAGCATTATGTAGCAGGCATGAATATTAAGTGCAAAACCTCAGGAATGCAAGAAAAGTATTTACTTCCATTTAAATTGTACTTTAAGTGCCTGTGTTACAGGACTGGTGGGAAATTTTATTAAGCCACAACTGGAGCTTACTATCTCCAAGAATTATGCCAAGGAACCTGAAGGTACTTAAGCAGCACCAAAGCATCAGGGAGACACACCTGGTCACTGGTCTGCACTGAATACATCTAGAGTATTCTTGTAGTACCATTGGGTCTCAAGTCTTTGCTCCTTTGGGCCATGCTAGGAGCACTAAGGTCAAGTAGAGGCTGGAAACCTCAGGGCAGCTAGCCTCCTTGGGTGTATTTCACAGCCATCCCTTCTAAAGTCTGACCACTTCCCCACCATACTGCCTGCTGAACAGTGAGGGGGGGACCCTGCTGCTTATTGGACTCATAGACCAGTACCTTCTTCCCAACCAAGGAGAAATGATTTTTCTGCAGTTACTTCCCTAAATATCTCTCCCCTCCTTCACCTCACCCTGCCCTACATACCTTTTTCAAAGAGTTTCAATTTTACAAAACACTGAAAGTTTGTTCAATAAACAGTATCTGCCTTTGCCATGAAAACTCAAGAATCATATGCATTACTATAAGTTTTCCTTGACCTACAGAATTATGAAATAACTCAAAGATAATGAAAGGTGGCAATAACCCAGAAGGATGCACTAAACTGGACACCAGTGACCTTTTTCGTTCGTTTCTGAGTCTCTTAATTTTTGCTAGTAGTGTCTCCACCACCGCCTATGGTCAAAGTAATCACAGAGATGATAACTGATCACAAAAAAGGCCGGTTTCACGAGATTTGCCCAATTATTTAGCAATAAAAGTGTTAATTAACCATGTAGGCTCCTTGATTTGTTTTGTAAGTCTAGAGCCATGCAGCCTTAGAATAGTTAAAAGTAATTGGCTGGGGACATTGGCTCATGCCTGTAATCCCAGCACTTTGGGAGCCCAAGGTGGGCAGATTGCTTGAGGCCAGGAGTTCAAGACCAGCCTGGCCAACATGGCAAAACCCCATCTCTACTAAAAATACAAAAATTAGCTGGGCATAGTAACACATGCCTGTAATCCCAGCTTCGTGGGAGGCTGAGGGACAAGAGCTGCTTGAACCTGGGAGGTGGAGGTTGCAGTGAGCCAAGATCGCACCACTGCACTCCAGCATGGGTGACAGAGAAAGACTCTATCTCAAAAAACCAAACCAAACAAACAAACAAAAAAACTAATCAACAATATTCCAAACAAACAAACAAAAAAAATTTCTGTTAATATTTCACTTAGTCCTACATCATTCTTGTCCTGCTAAATGTTGAGTTTGCAGTCTGCTTTCCTGAAGCCATCTGCTTCAGTACTATATAAAAGTTACCTAAGCTATATCACCTCAAAAGCCTGTACTCAAGAGGTTATTGTTTGATATCTCAATATCAATGTTAAAGTGCCTGTTACACTCCTTTTCCCTAATGTTCTGAATCTGTCTCTGTTTCGGGCATAAACTATTGACTATAGCTTGTAGCAGAGCCTTCAGGCAAGCATCAGAGTGAAACAGAAATTCTCTGTGGATGGCAAATACTTGAGAGCTATGCTTAATTTACTTCTATAACCAATAATATCAGAATAGAGGATAAGTAACATTCTCTTTTGAGGTACATATGTAAGTATTTCATAGTATGGTTTTTTTCTGTTTTGAGGTTTTTGTTTTGTTTTTTGAGACAGAGTCTCACTCTGTCACCCACGGGACAGTGCAGTAGTGCCATCATAGTTCACTGCAGCCTTTAATTCCTGGGCTCAAGCAGTCCTCTTGCCTCGGCCTCCCAAAATGCTGGGATGATAGGCGTGAACCACCACGCCAGCCTAGAAGTTTTTGATCAGTGTTTCCTCTGAGGGTAAAACAGCAAGGGCATTGTCAAATTACCAGGAACTTCCCGTAAAGCAAACAATTTCTGAAATATTTATATTAATAACAGTTTACCTATAAGAATCTAACCTAGGACAGACTGAGTATCTCTTCTCAGATATGGCAGCTCCTCTCATGAAACTTCAAACAAATCTAATTATTCCCAGCATTTCTTTGTATAAGATGAAAACAAATCTGGGATTTTCTAGAGGCCCTCTAGGAAATTTTTAAGATGAGTTTTGGTAAGAAAAGAACATTTTTTCCTAAATTTTTGTCTGATCTTTAAAAGGCAAAATCAAAAGAGTTATTAAAAACGGATGGGGCACTTGATGAAGACCTGAGAAACCATACTTGGTTACCTAATGTTTCAAAACAACAATAAAAGATTTGAAAATGAACATAGAAGGTAACATGATTGCAAATAACCTTGGCTCAGTTTATAAATGAGGAAACTTTGTTCTTCACTTTTTTATTTCTTTAAATAAAGATAAACAGAAAGCACAAAAAGGCAAATTACACAAAAAGAATAACCTTTCTTATCATAGGACAGGCATTAATCAGTACCAAAGAAATAAGCACATCAAAACTTAGCAAACTCACTAAAATTTTAATATGTTTCTCAGCTTCATTTCAAACACAATTACTAGAAACCAAGGCAAATACAATCTAATGAAAGTTTGTCCTTTATTACGCTCTTTTATATTCTGGAACAAACTGACACTTTAGAACAAAGAGTAGTCTTCAAACCCGTAAGGGTCCTTGAGACCTTTTAAGAAGACGTGCAAGGTCAACACTATTTTCATAATAATATTAAGACTGTATTTGCTTTTTTTTTTTTTTTTTTTTTTTTGAGACAGAGTCTCTCTCTGTCACCCAGGCTGGAGTGCAGTGGTGCGATCTCGGCTCACTGCAAACTCCGCCTCCCGGGTTCCCGCCATTCTCCTGCCTCAGCCTCCCGAGTAGCTGGGACTACAGGCGCCCACCACCACGCCCGGCTGATTTTTTGTTTTTGTATTTTTAGTAAAGACAGGGTTTTACCATGTTAGCCAGGATGGTCTCGATCTCCTGACCTTATGACCCGCCTACCTCGGCCTCCCAAAGTGCTGGGATTACAGGCGTGGGCCACCGCGCCCGCCCAGTTTGCGTGTTTTATTCCACCTCTCTCATTCTCTTTCCTTTTCTCATGAGTGTATGCTTGAGTTCTTCCAGCAGCTAAATTATGTGTGATAGATATCTCATCAGATTGAATGAACCAGATGTGAGAATCTGACTTCTGGTAACCCAGAGGTTAAAGAGATTTTCAAAATTATGAAACAATGCATTGAAAATAAGTTACTAGGTTGGGCGTGTGGCTCACGCCTGTAATCCCAGCACTTTGGGAGGCTGAGGCGGCCGGATCACCTGAAGTTAGGAGTTCAAGATCAGCCTGGCCAACATGGTGAAACCGCGTCTCTACTAAAAGTACAAAAATTAGCTGGGCGTGGTGGCAGGCGCCTCTAATCCCAACTACCCGGGAGGCTGAGGCAGGAGAACCACTTGAATCCAGGAGACAGGTTGTGGTGACCTGAGATCATGCCATTGCGCTCCAGCCTGGGCAACAAGAGCGAGCCTCTGTCTTAAAAAAAAACGAAAAGGGCCGGGCGCGGTGGCTCACGCCTGTAATCCAAGCACTATGGGAGGCCGAGGCGGGTGGATCACGAGGTCAGGAAATCGAGACCATCCTGGCTAACACAGTGAAACCCCGTCTCTACTAAAAATACAAAAAAATTAGCCAGGCGCGGTGGCAGTGCCTGTAGTCCCAGCTACTTGGGAGGCTGAGGCAGGAGAATGGCGTGAACCTGGGAGGCGGAGCTTGCAGTGAGCCGAGATCGCGTCACTGCACTCCAGCCTGGGCGAGAGAGAGCGAGACTCCATCTCAAAAAAAAAAAAACGAAAAGAAGTTACTTATGTTAACATGAAATGGCATTATTGTTGCTATTTTCAAATGAACCAATTTTTTTTTATTTCTTAGTTTTAATTTCTAATATAGTAAATATCCATAGCTGTAGCTCGCATAAACAAAAACTCTTAGGGATCCTTAATGAATTTTCATTTAAGAATATGTAAAGGGGTCTTGAGACCAAAAATTCTGAGAACTGAGCTTTAAGAAAAAAATATTATTTTTCCTTGAAAAACAAAAGAACACATATACTTCTCCGTCATTATTGCTTCTTATATAATTGCATCTACCCATATTGATTATGATGTTTAGGAAAATAATATCTATGTCATAGAGAAAACTAAGGAGCTTGGATAGTTGAGAAATAATATGTAACCATTTTAGCAGACTAGCAAAGCTCATAAACACAAAGAACACAACTTTCTACTGCCAGACACATCCCTTTTACACCTTAGCGTAGCAAAGATGAATCAACACATTCATTAACATGACCCAAAGATACAACCTCTCCAGCAAAGTATGTTCACCTTAAAAAGTACATAGTTATTAACTATATAGTTTTAATTTCTATATGGTTAATAACTATATTCTTTTTAAAAAGTTAATAACTTAAAATGATGCTTAATAATAAATGCTCTAATATCCTATCTTGGAAATTAGGTATCTGATGATGATTTATTATTAAATTTAATATCAGCTCAAGATTTTAAGTAAATAAAAATCTTAAATTATTTTGAAACTGACATACTATAAAACATAATAACTATTAACATTGTAAGGTTTTCAGAATAATTATTTGATTTTGTTGATCACAGTTTTATACTTTTTTATAATCTTAAATATTATAAAGGAAGAATGTGAGCTTATTTGATAAATAAGCCTATAGAAGTTTAGGAAAAACCCAAGTGAAATAAAATGTATACTTGTGTTATACTTAAGATTGATGTAAATAAGAGAAAGAACATGGCTGGGGTTTTTTTATTATTGTTATTTAAGTTTGGGGTTTGTTTATTTTTTCTTTGTTTATATGTATGTTTTGAGACAGGGTCTCAATATTTTGCTCAAGCTGGTCTCTAACTTCTGGGCTTAAGCGATAATCCTCCTGCCTCAGCCTCCCAAGTAGCTAGCATTATAGGTACACATCATCATACCTGGCTTTTGGGTTTTCTTAATAACTGGAATTATTGAGTTAGTCTCATTTGCTAAAGATTTATCCTAATTATATGAACTCACATTCTCAAAATTATAAGTAGAATATTTTCAGTGTAGCATATTTAAAATATTATAAGTTAAAATTATTTATTATCTAGGAATTTTAGAAATATTTTATATAAGCACTTATTGTCTCTCTAAGCTAATTAGAACAGGGCACCTTTGAGAGATAATATAATTTATGAATACCTTACAGAAATAGGAAGGAAGACACTTCATACTCACAAAATGAGATAAATGCTTTTCTGTATTACAGACACATGAACACACAGACAGATAAGAAACACAATAGCTTCAATTCTACTTACAAGTTCTACTTATAATTTGAGCTATAAGAGTGAACACAGAACCATAAAAATTCATCAGTCCAGTAATAAAGAACTATTTTCTTTCCTGGAGGGCACAAAAATCTTAATTGATTGGGTCTCAGAATTGACAATAAGAGAAATAAACAAGAAAGACTAATAAGTCAGATTCTCTGTCTTCTCTTACCCAAAAAAAAAAAACAGAGGTGTATCATCCTTTTACAGAGATCACCAAATGATTAGACCGTAAAACCAAATCCCTAATCATTCCTGCCACAAGGGGCAATACCTTATTGGCTGTGTGCAGAAACAAAAACAGAACTGAAATGAATATGGAGACCAAAATAGAGAAACCAAAAGTTACCAATGTTACAGTTTTATTGGTGCTTGGAATTCACTCCAGGGACCAAGGAAAGATGTACCCTTCATTTGTTTTTGGTTTTGTTTTTGGTTTTTTGAGACATTGTCTCGCGCTGTCTCCCAGGCTGGAGCACAGTGGCATGATTTTGGTTCACTGCAACCTCCGCCTCCCGGGTTCAAGCAATTCTTATGCCTCAGCCTCCCAAGTAACTGGGATTACAGGCGCACGCCATCACGCCTGGCTAATTTTTGTATTTTTAGTAGAGATGCTGTTTCACCATGTGGGCCAAACTGGTCTTGAACTCCTGACCTCAAGTGATCTGCCCGCCTCAGCCTCCCAGAGTGCTGGGATTTCAGACTTGAGCCACCACGCCTGGCCTGTACCCAGGTTTAAGCCACTCATAAAGTGTACTTCTCTGCCAATGAAGTTTAACTGGCTGTGTCCAATGAATCAATGGAGCATCTCAGTGGAGCCTCTGGAATTGTTAAAGTTTAACTTTTTATAGATAAAATCATTAATCTTGATTTTGTCTCCTTTCTTGGCTTACTCACCGTACCTCCTTTTTGTAAATAAATTCAGTTGTTTCATAAGTGTTCATAGTATGTACAACTTTTATATTCTACCTAGAAGTGATATTATTACCACTTCAGATATAGTATAAGAATCTTACAATGATGTACTTCATTTTTCCCCTCTCAACATCTGTGCTACACTTGCCATAAATGTCATATTTACATATATTATTGAACCTTCACTATATCATTATGATTTTTCTTTAAATGATCAATTGCTTTTAGCAAATGTTATATGATATTTTAAAATCTTACATGTTTGCCTATGTAAAAAAATTATGAATCTCATAAATATATAAAATGAACATGTTTCCAAGATTTTCTTTAACTCAACAACGAGCAAATAAGTAAGATGTTATGACCTATTCAAAGGAGAATTCAAAGAACACACCCATTTCAGCATTCTTGATTACCCAGATAATCAGGTCATCAAGAATGCTGAAATAATTTGCTAATAGATGCAAAACTGATCTATACCCACCACAGAATAATCAATTACATCTCCACTGGGCAGAATTCATTTACATTTCTTTGGGTAAAAATTATGTTCACTGACAGGGCACAGTGGCTCACACCTATAATCCCAGCACTTTGGTAGGCCGAGGTGGGTGGATCACGAGGTCAGGAGATCAAGACCAGCCTGGCCAACATGGGGAAACCCCATCTCTACTAAAAATACAAAAATTAGCTGGGTGTGGTGGTGTGTGCGTGTCATCCCAGCTACTCAAGAGGCTGAGGCAGGAGAATCAGGGAGTCAGAGGTTGCACTGAGCCTAGATTGTGCCACTGCACTCCAGCCCGGTGACAGAGCGAGACTCCGTGTCAAAAAAAAAAAAAAAAAAAGTGTTCACTGTCTTAGCTTAGGCTGCTATTTAGAAAATACCAAAGGCCAGGTGTAGTGGCTCATGCCTGTAATCCCAGTACTTTGAGAGACCAAGGTGGGCAGATCACTTAAGCTCAGGAGTTCTAGACCAGCCCAAGCAACATGGCAAAACCCCCTCTCTACAAAAACTATAAAAATTAGCCAGGCATAGTGATGCTTGCCTATAGTCCCAGCTAGTCAGGAATCTGAGGTGGGAGGTCAAGGCTGCAGTGAGCTGTGTTCACACCACTGCACTCCAGCCTAGGCAACAAAATGAGACCCTGTCTCAAAATAACAGAAAAATACCATAAAATGGGTGGCTTAAACATTTATTTATCATAGCTCTGAAGGTCGGGAAATCCAAGATCAGGGTGACAGCATGGATGGGTTCTGGTGAGGGCCCTCTTCCAGGCTGCAGATAGCTGACTTCTCCTTTTACCTTCACATGGCAGAAAGAAAGCTAGCAACTCTTTGGCCTCTTCTTATAATGGTATTAATTCTACTCATGAGAACTCCACCCTCATTACCTAATTACTTCCCAGAGCCCCCACCATCACATTGGGATTGGAGTTTCAACATCAAATTTGAGGGTGGGGAGAGACATATTCAGTCCATTGCATTTACTATCAGTTTTACTCCATTTCACTGCTGTAAAATAGCTGAAAAACACAACCAGAAAGTGTGTGTTGCACTGGACACCCAGTATTCTTTTCTGCCCATTTCAAAGTCTTGCACAATTTTTCTGATCACCAGTGTTTCTCCTTACCTCAGTTGAGGAAGAGACTTATTCCTTCATCCATTCATTTTTCTTCTTCTCATCTGACTCTGGGGTTCAGAATATCAGACAAAGATCCTTGCTGCTTCAATAGGTAAACAAAAATATAAACAAAAAAATGATTATTCTCAGCCTTTATCACTATGTCTGGTACAAGTTTTCTGTCTGTCACAGGAGCATGAAGCCCTCCTTCATGTTCAAAAAGAATGAAAAGGGCTATTTTTAAAAGCAATTTTTGCAAGAAAAATAAAATACTTTCATTCATTTAGCAAACATATAAGCATTAGCTTTCCAAACTCTGCATCATAACCTTCAAGGCCCTGCAACTCTGGCTTCTGCCTATCTCTTCAAACTCAGCTTATACCTCTCTCCTACTCATTCACTACCATCCATTGCCTTTTCAGTTCTGTGCACGCTTTGCCACTTTGGAAGCTTTCATTTGTATGTCCCTTTCTCTGGAATTCTCTTCCCTCCACAATTCACATGCTTGAATCCTTCTTATCCTTCAAGGCTTAGCTAATATATCACTACCTCTTCTAAAATGAACTTTCCTGTTCTCCACACCCTCATTATTTTCTATCCCAGCACCTGCTTATTTCCTTCATAGCATGTACCACAAATTGTAATTATTTTATTTGTTGGTTTACTTGTTCTTGGCTATTTCTCTCCATTAAAATATAACAGGATATCTTCATGTCAGGGACTATGTCTTTCTTCTTTACCATTAAATGCCTAGCACATATGGAATTCATAATACATAATAGGCACTCAGAAATGTCTGGTGCACTAACAAATGAATGAGTGAAAGGTGTATGCTATTCATTAAGGATTCGTGATATAGATATAGATATAAAAGACAAGGTTCCTGTTCTCAAGAACTTTATAGTTTAACAAAGGATATGTATCAGCTATCAAAGCAGTTGCTCTATAACCTAAGTGCATAATGTTAGAAGCATTTAGTGCTATAAGAGCATATAAGAAAGATCTGAAGATTTCTGCTTCTGTTATGATAGAATAGCATATTTGGACCAATCCTCCCACCAAGAACATCTATAAAAACTATATAAATTTTTTTAAAGAAAAGAAAAAGCAGATGTCTGAAGAGAATAACCAAGACAGCCAGGATTCCGGGCACTAAGATCCCAGAGAAAAGTGAACCACAGAGAAGTAAAACTGGAATTCTTCACCATATTTTTCTCAAAGCATTTAGTAATTCCTAAGCCAGGAGTGGGGTGGGATGAGAGCTCTAATAGTACAGGAGGCAAAGAAGCCAAGCATTAAAAAAAATAGCAAGGAAACTAATGAAATAAGCCGAGATGGGCGGATCACGAGGTCAGGAGATCGAGACCATCCTGGCTAACACGGTGAAACCCCGTCTCTACTAAAAATACAAAAAACTAGCCGGGCGAGGTGGCGGTCGCCTGTAGTCCCAGCTACTCGGGAGGCTGAGGCAGGAGAATGGCGTAAACCCAGGAGGCGGAGCTTGCAGTGAGCTGAGATCCGGCCACTGCACTCCAGCCTGGGCGACAGAGTGAGACTCCGTCTCAACAAAAAAAAAAAAAAAAAAAGAAATAAGCAGGATTTTAATCAGTCTTATGAGTTCAGGACCTGTTATAGAGAAGGAGCCCTGGTAAATATCTCATCTCAGGCTTTCAGTTTAAACCCTTGAAGGGCTATGTTTTAGGAATAAAGACAAACTGGAGATAAACTAGCCATCACAGGGACTGAAATCCAGCATCAAACTATCTCAATCCCTGATTAGATGAAGACAATTCAAGTTTTCCTTAACTGCCAGAAGACCTGAAATTCTTTTTGGAGGAATATATCATTGTCCAAAGCCTTTTCATCTTTTTCATACCTAGTATTTGGGCTTCCATTTGAAAAGTTACCAGACATGCCAGAGATAGAGCAAAATGACTAAAAATTAAGATAGGAAACAACTGATAAAGTAGACCTAAAAATGATGCTGATATTTATATTGTCTCACATGGACTTTAAATAACCATTATATGTTTAAGAAAACGTGATGACAAAATGGGAAATTTCACTAGAAAACTGGAATCTATTCATAAGAATCAAATAGAAATTTTAAAAAAGGGATAGAAAATTTAGAAATGAGCATAAAAGACACATGGGATATGGTGAAAGGTCAAACATATATGTAGATGAAGTCTAAGAAGGAGAGGGGAGACAGTGAGCAAAAACAATATTTAAAATATTGGCAGAGAGTTTTCCAAAATCAATAAAATACATCAAGCCAGAAATTCTAGGAGCTCTACTAATCTCGAGCCAGATAAATGAAAGAAACCATACCTAGGTAATCAGCAAAACTACTGAAAACCAAAGACAGAGAAAAGTTTACCAGAAGAACGCATTGCCTTCAACGGAGCAACAATAAAACTAACAAATGATTGAAATGGAAATGATGCAACCCAGAAAACAATAGACTGGAATTTGTAAAGTGCAGGAAAAAAATACTGCCAATAGGGAACTCTGTAGTCATCAAAAATTTATTTCAAAAATGAAGGTGGAATAAAGACAGTTTCAGCCAAACAGAAACGGTACGGACCTAGACTAAATAGAGTTTTTAAGGTAGAAGGATTATGGAAGCATGGAAATGCAGAAAGGACTAAAGAGGGTTAACATGTCAGCAAATGTAAATAAGTGTTGATCGTGTAAAATAATAATGCCTTGTGAGGCTTAAAATATAAATAAATACTATATAGTGAATATATAAATATCAAGTATATATTGTCAACATAGTATATGTAGAAAAGATACAACATAGTATATGTAGAAAATATATACAGTAAATAAAATACATATACTGAAAATATAAACATATACATGCACATATGTATATGCTTAAAATGCATGTAAAATATATACACACAATAGCATAAAAGGTAGAAAGGCATAAATTGAGTTGATATGTTTTAAGGTTCTTGTATTGTCTGGGAAGTGATTTTTAAAAACCCAATTATGGTCGGGCACGGTGGCTCAAGCCTGTAATCCCAGCACTTTGGGAGGCCGAGACGGGCGGATCACGAGGTCAGGAGATTGAGACCATCCTGGCTAACATGGTGAAACCCCGTCTCTACTAAAAAGTACCAAAAAAAAAAAAAAAATTAGCCGGGTGAGGTGGCGGTCGCCTGTAGTCCCAGCTACTCGGGAGGCGGAGGCAGGAGAATGGCGTGAACCCGGGAGGCGGAGCTTGCAGTGAGCTGAAATCCGGCCACAGCACTCCAGCCTGGGTAGCAGTGCGAGACTCCGTCTCAAAACAAAAAAATAAAAATAAAAACCCAATTATGAGTAGACTGTAATAAGTCAAGGATGCATATTATAATCTCTAAAACAACTACTAAAATAATAATATATGTAACTAACAAGCTAATAGAGGGGAAAGAAATTAAATAAAATATATTGTATGAGGCCGGGCGCGGTGGCTCAAGCCTGTAATCTCAGCACTTTGGGAGGCCAAGACGGGCGGATCACGAGGTCAGGAGATCGAGACCATCCTGGCTAACCTGGTGAAACCCCGTCTCTACTAAAAAATACAAAAAACTAGCCGGGCGAGGTGGCGGGCGCCTGTAGTCCCAGCTACTCGGGAGGCTGAGGCAGGAGAATGGCGTAAACCCAGGAGGCGGAGCTTGCAGTGAGCTGAGATTCGGCCACTGCATTCCAGCCCGGGAGACAGAGCGAGACTCCGTCTAAAAAAAAAAAAAATTGTATGAATCCTAAGGGATGTATAGAAGAAAAAAGGAAACAAAAGCAGAAGTGACAAATGGTACAGTGATAGTTTTATACCCAAATATAGCAGTAATCATACTACATGTAGGCCAGGTGTGGTGGCTCATGCCTGTAATCCCAGCACTTCAGGAGGCTGAGTTAGACTGATCATGTGAGGCCAGGAGTTTGAGACCAGCCTGACCAATGTGATGAAACCTCGTCTCTATACAAAAATTAGTTGGATGTGGTAGAATGTGCCTGTAGTCCCAGCTACTCAGGAGGCTGAGGCATGCAATCGTTTGAACCCAGGAGATGGAGGTTGCAGTGAACCGAGATGGCGCCACTGCACTCCAGCCTGGGTGACAGAGCAAGACTCTGTCTCAAAAAAAGAAAACAAAGAAAAGAAAAAAGAAAAGAAAAATTATACTAAATGTAAATAGACTGAATCCTTCAGTTAAAAATGGTCATTCTGGATTTTTTAAAAAATAGCTAATCATATGCTGCTTATAAGAGACACATCTGAAATATAAAGACACAGAAAACTGAAAGTAAAAGATTTGAAAAAGTTATAGTGTAGTTATATTGATAACAGAGAGAATTCTTTTTCTTTTCTTAAAATACATTTTTATGTAGAGCAAATAGAGAAAATTAAGGTAAAAAGGATTACTAGATATTAGGAGGGACATTTTATTATTTTAAATGAGTTAATTCATCAAGAATATGTAAGTAACATTTACAAATTTATTATATCTAATAATATAACCTCAAAATGAAAAATTTGTTAGTTAATTAATTAATAATCAATATTTCATCTAGTCCCCCAGTCTTTGGAGTTCAGAGGAAGCTGAAAAGATGACTGAGACTAAGATGAAGGTGGGATAGACAGTGGGGTAGAAAGAATATTCAAGGCAGAAAGAAGAACATTTTCAAAGACTGGAGGCAAGAGCTTGAAAAACCGGCCAGATGTGTTTGTTCATGTCTGTAATTCCAACACTTTGGGAGGCCAAGGCGGGTGGATCTCTTGAGGCCAGGAGTTCAACACCAGGCTAGCCAACATGGTGAAATGCTGTCTCTCCTAAAAATACAAAAATTAGCCAGGCATGGTGGCATGTACCTATAATCCCACGCAGCTACTTGGGAGGCTGAGGGACAAGAATTGCCTGAACCCGGGAGGCGAAGGTCGCAGTGAGCCGAGATCATGCCACTGCACTCCAGCCTGGGTGACAGAGTGAGACCCTGTCTCAAGAAGAAGAGAGAAAAAGAGAGAGAGAGTGGCGGCGGGGGGACGGGGCAGGGGAGAAGGAAGGAAGGAAGGAGTCTTGCTAGAATGTAGACACAGAGAAAGATTGATAAAGAGGAATGTGGCTGGGTGAGATGGATGAGAACAATGACTGGGGGACTAGAAAATATAGGAATCTTTGATATTTAAAAGATGATATGGCGGGGTACAGTGGTTCATGCCTATAATCCCAGCACTTTGGGAGGCCGAGACAGGTGGATCACCTGAGGTCAGGAGTTTGACACAGGCCTGGCCAACTTGGTGAAACCTAAAAATACAAAAATTAGTTGGGCTTGGTGGTGCATGCCTGTAATTCATTCTCCCCACAGGAGGAGAGTGGCACTATTGGCAAGGAGTGAGATGATGTTGGTTGAGGCTGTGGAGATAGAAGGGAACACATGTTTACAAATAAAAGTACCTCATAGCTTGTGAAATATTTAAAATGTAGGCAGGTTACTGGACTCACTTTTAGATTAGTAAACCAAAAAATTTAGTAATAGACCTAGCTAGGTTTGTATTATTTAAGAGAAATGTTAAGGACTGCAATTTTTTTTCTTTCTGTCTACAACACCAGCTGCAGAGCGGTGTTATATATAATTTCCAAAGATCAGATTTTGGAATCCGTGGGTTGGTCATAGCCACAGGTTAGTTTTGTTTTTAACACTAGAATATAAAGTTGGAGTAGTTAAACTCCGTTGACTTTCTGTTTTAGAGTTCCCTTCCTGTTTTTCATTTTAGTTGAGTCATTTAGATTTAACAAATGTAAATAATCTATGGGCATATGTTCAAGTCTGTGGGCATATCTTCAAGTCTCTCTTCAAGGAATATATATGGCTTTAAGATCATTAAGCAGAATGGTGTAGGATACATACATGTAGGTTGCTTGCCCAGGCACAACTGAAGACGTATTTGTTAACATCCTTCCTCAGACATAAAATTCTATCTTAGAAGAGAAACAATAACCCACCAGCTAGTGATGTTATACATTAATGTAGTTGTTTTGTTTTTATCTAACTTTTCCTACTAGAATGTACTTTCTATGAGGACAGGGACATTGTCTCTTTTGTTCAAGGCTGTATCCCTCTGCACATAGATTGGTACTCATCATACACCAAGTGTTAAGCGACTATTTATTGAATGAATAAATGGATAAATGAGGAATGAAGGAATATTGTGTTATGCAAATCAACTTCATTAAAATAAGAAAGATGTTTCTTTTCATTTCAATCTGATAAATTAAGTTAATGTTCATTTAAAGTGTTGAAAGTCTAATATTAAAATGTTTGAAAGTAAAGTGATTATTTTTAATGTTTGCAGGACTATCTCAAGCAGGTGCTGGACATTGATCTTCATGCTCAGATCCATTTTGGCAGGGTTTTTATGAAACCAGGGTATGAAAATAATCTTGTTATCTCATATATGGGGTTGGTTTGGCTTGCTTTAACTAACAAACTTTTAAATGCCTTATTTTTACATTTCCTATTATGAATTAACTATTCCAAAAAAAAAAAGAAATACAGTATTAGGATCCTTTGCACAAGTGCAGGTCCTAATGAAATAGGAATTCATCTTCCTTATGAGTCAATGAGTTTGGTATGAACAAAACACAGCAACTTTCCAAACTTTTTCTCCTTTTTAATTCTCATCCCTAGTTCCTTCTTCCTCTTTTTCTCTTTTTCCCCAAACTGCTTCTTTCTCTCTTTTTAAAAAGAATTAATATGAGAACTCTCAAATATACCCAAAAGTAGGGAAGGAACCCCCACCCCATGTACCCATCACCCAGCTTCAGTAACTATCAACAGTTTTCTGTAATTGTTTTGTCAATACCCCCACCCCACTCTGCCTTTTAGTGGGGAGAGAGGGCTGGATTATTTGAAATAATAATACTAACAACAGTATTCTCTTACCTAATCACAATGGTATTATCTCATCTAACAAAATAAATCATACTTTAATGTCATCTAATGCCCTGATCATATTCAAATTTCTCCCATATATCAAGAAAAAGAATGCCTTTTTATAATTGTTTTGTTTGATAAGGATTGCGTTAAGGTCCACTCAATGTATTTGTTTACATCTCTAATAAATGAGAACATTTTCTGCCCCCACCCTTTTTGTTGTTGTTGTGCCATTGACTTGCTAGAGAAAATGGATCATGTGTCCTGATGAATGGATTTGGCTGATTACTTCCTTAGGTTATGTTCCTCTGTCTCTGATGTATGCTATAGACTAAAAGATACAAAGGCTTGATTAAATTCAGGTTTAATTCTTTTTTTCCTTTGCAAGAATGTTTTGTTAAGTTGACTGTCACACTGCTTCCTTCTGGTCCCCAGGAGGAAAGAAAAATAACTAAGAAAAATAACCATGAATTTGCACATCTCTTAAAAATTAATAACACCTAAAGAAGGGCTGATGGAGGTCCTGAAGTCAGTTATAAATCCTCAAAGGTTGCCAAACGTTGGTGTTAGTGAAAGATATGGCCATATCTTTAAGAAATAGCCTATCTGTTTAGACCTTTGCTACTCTATGAACCTACGATTTCCTGTTCAAAGACCTCAACTGTATGGCTGAGAGTTCCAGCACATCTCCATGCTCTTAGGGACAACAGTAATGATTCTTTACTGTTAATGAACCCTAGGAGGGAAGCCGATAGGCTTCTCAGTTGTTATGAGTGAGCTATGGGTACCATCAACAAATTTCAAAAGCCTTTAAAGTATCAAGCTAGCCCTCCTAATAAGTGTCTCATGTCAGTTCTAGGATAGAGATCTGGCTTTACCTACACAATTTGGCCATTTTTAGTATAGAATTAAGATTATCCCTAAAGCTTTGTCCACAATTAGATAGAATTCTTGGCTTTATATTTCTGTAGTTGCCTGTTGAGCGTGCCCCAATATGGCTGCTGCTGATAGGGCCTTTTTATCATTGAAACTGTTGAATTGGGGCTGGGCATGGTGGCTCACACCTGTAATCCCCAGCACTTTGGGATGCTGAGGCGTGCGGATTGCTTTGAACTCAGGAGTTCCAGACCAGCCTTGGCAACATTGAGAAACCCAGTCTCTATAAAAAATACAAAAATTAGTCGGGCGTCAGTTGCTTGTACCTATAGTCCCATCTACACGGGAGGCTGAGGCTGGAGAATCACTTGAGCTGGGAAGCAGAGGTTGCAGTGAGCCAAGATCATGCCACTGCAGTCCAGCCTGTGTAACAGAGTGAGACCTTGTCTCAAAAAAAAAAGAAAGAAACTATTGGATTTGGATCATTTTGTCTTACGCAAATACTGTTATGCTATTGGGTATACTTCCTTTCTTTTTTTTTTGTTTTTTTCTGAGCCCATGGGCAGTACTAATCTGATTAGAATACAGAGAATATCCCAAAAGCATATCACTGTGCTTCTCAAAATCTCAAAAACTGAATTGGGCCGAGTGCAGTGGCTCACGCCTATGACCCTAGCATTTTGGGAGGCCGTGGGGGTGGCTCGCTTGAGCCCAGAAGTTGGAGACCAACCTGGGCAACATGGCAAAACCCTGTCTCTACAAAAAACACAAAAATTAGTCGGGTGTGGTGGCACATGCCTGTAGTCCCAGGTACTTGGGAGGCTAAGGTGAGAGGATCACTTGAGCCCAGGAGGCAGAGGTGGCAATGAGCCATGATAGTGCCACTGCACTCTGACCTGGGCAGCAGAGTAAGACCCTGCCTCAAAAAAAAAAAAAAAAAAAGATTTAATTAATTGATTGTTCCATTTGCAGAGGGAAAGAAGCAAACACTACTTGCCCTCACCTCTCTTGTCCCAGAGAAGAGTTGTTTGTATAATATCTATTGTTTAAAATATTCTCAGTGCCTGTGATAACTTTTGTACTCTTTTTTTAATCTGTTATTTACCACTCACTTCAACTTTAGCAGTTCATCAATTCCTAATGTTTAATTTCCTCCCTTAAAATCATAACACTCTGTGACCTCAACCATCGCGTAAATGCTCTTATAGTCTGATCTCAAGAGGAGAACTGAGTAATAGGTTTTGAGTTCCAAGGAAATGGCTTCCAGAGCTTAAAAAAAATTCACAGTTTAGCAGTAGGACATTTATGATAGCAATGCATAATAACAAAATATTTTTGTAATGGAATCCTTTTTTAATGAGTACCTTTATAGAAATTACATTACCTACCTGCAAGATGCAAAAGATTGCTTAAATTGGCCCTGTAATGTAAATGGGCTTTAAATACAGTGGAAGAAAGAAGGTGTTAATACATTCTCTCCTCATTCTTATTATCTGTGGGTTTGCTAAAATAAAGGAGTTTCGAAGTTTAAATGGGCTTCTTTTAGTTCACCAGAATTTTATGCTTTTCTAAAGGTAATAAGAACTTAAAGGTAATTGCTACTTAATATTAGAACAGAAGAAATGTAAAACATACAAATACAATTTGGCTTTGCTATTTCCACCTAACAGTGCTTTCAGAATGCAATTAAGCTCTTTCATTTTAAAGACAAAGATACTCAGAAAAGCATTCGGAGTATTAGCAACCAGATCTACCACTGTTTTTATTGGGTCATCTACAATGAGCATAGCTGTTATTAAGAACAAATCTTTGAAATTATTTGCATCACACAATAATCATTGCCAAATAACCTATCCATAAATCAGTATCAAAATCTAATCTCAGTTTTCTAAAACACAGCAAAGAATCAGAAAGTATGCAAAAGAAAAGCCTCAGAGTGGGCCGGGCGCAGTGGCTCATGCCTGTAATCCCAGTGCTTTGGGAGGCGGAGGCAGGCAGATCACGAGGTCAGGAGATCAAGACCATCCCGGCTAATACAGTGAAACCCCGTCTCTACTAAAAATACAAAAAACTAGCCGGGTGTGGTGGTGGGCGCCTGTAGTCCCAGCTACCCAGGAGGCTGGGCCAGGAGAATGGTGTGAACCCGGGAGGTAGAGCTTGCAGTGAGCCAGATCACACCACTGCATTCCAGCCTGGGCAACAGAGCAAGACTCCGTCTAAAAAAAAAAAGCCTCCCAAAATAGATGTCCAGAGATCATGTACTAACACTACATAACCATCCTGTGAGATCTTTATCCACATATAAGCTAAAGTTAGAAAAACCTTGGTTCAAATCTGTATTCCCCCACTTAGTAGCTGAGTGACTTGGACCACATTGCCTAATCTCTCTGAATCTCAGTTTCCATATAAAATGGGATAATAATTGTTACCTCATAAGCTTGTTGTAAGACTTAAATGAAATAATGAATGTGATGCATAGATGTTACTTAAAAAACAGATATTTTAGCCAGGCCCAGTGGCCCACACCTGTGGATCGCTTGAGCTCAGGAGTTCAAGACCAGCCTGGGCACATAGCGAGACCTCATCAGTATTAAAAATTTAAAAATTAGCTGGACGTGGTGGTGCATGCCTGTAGTCCTACCTACTTGGAAGACTGAGGCTGGAGGATTGCTTCAGCCCAGGATATGGAGACTGCAGTGAGCCATGATTGAGCCACTGCACTCCAGCATGGGTGACAGATCAAGACCTTGTCTCAAAAAATAAATAAATAAAAATGGTTATTTTTATTATTACTGTTATTATTTTCATTCTAACAATATAACTATTGCTATATTTCTCTGGTTCTCAAACCTAAAACCAGCTTAATGGTCAAGATGATAACAGTGTCACGTTACAAGGTGCCACAGGGAAAAAAAACAAAATTGGGAAGGAATAAAAAAACAAGAAACGGCCGGGCGCGGTGGCTCAAGCCTGTAATCCCAGCACTTTGGGAGGCCGAGACGGGCGGATCACGTGGTCAGGAGATCGAGACCATCCTGGCTAACACAGTGAAACCCCGTCTCTACTAAAAATACAAAAACTAGCCGGGCGAGGTGGCGGGCGCCTGTAGTCCCAGCTACTGGGGAGGCTGAGGCAGGAGAATGGCGTAAACCCGGGAGGCGGAGCTTGCAGTGAGCTGAGATCTGGCCACTGCACTCCAGTCCGGGCGACAGAGCGAGACTCCGCCTCAAAAAATAAAAATAAAAATAAAAAAAAAAAAACAAGAAACAAGAACTATAGAAACATAGCAATGTGGGGTTATGGTTGGGGTGAAAACAACCCATAGTTCTCTGGTGACCTAACATCACTGTATTACAGCAGAGTAGAACACATTAATAATGATGACTATAAATCATCAAAAAAAAATCAGTGTTACTGTATTATTGCCAAAGGTAATGAGTGAGGGATCTATTTTTAAAAGATCAACCTCCAAAAATAGTAAAAATAAAACAATTTGAGTGCTGAAAAGGGTAATATTTCATCAGAATTCTGCATTGCTTATTTAATATAATGAGATTTAATTAATATAATAAGATTTTTAGCTAAAATTCTATATAAAAGGTAATTAATAGGAAAAAAACACTATTCCCATATGCCACTCACTCCTTCCACCCAACCTCCCATGATAAGAGTTCATGTCAAAATCTTGAGGAAGTATAATTTGAGAATATTTTTAAATTACTAATAATTTTGGCCGGGCGCAGTGGCTCACACCTGTAATCCCAGCACTTTGGGAGGCCGAGGCGGTTGGATCACCTGAGGTCATGGGTTCAAGACCAGCCTGACCAACATGGAGAAACCTCGTCTCCATTAAAAATATAAAATTAGCTGGGCGAGGTGGTGGCACATGCCTATGATCCCAGCTGCTCAGGAGGCTGAGGCGGGAGAATCACTTGAACCCGGGAGGCGGAGGTTGCAGTGAGCCGAGATCGTGCCATTTCACTCCAGTGAAACTCTATCTCCAAAAAAAAATTACTATTAATTTTGTTCTAGTCATGATATTTTATTTTGATATTTCAAAAATAATGTCTTGATAATAGGGAAGTGTTTATGTCTATGCTAAGGATAGTTTTAAAAGGCTAATACAGAAGAAGCACGATTGAAAGAAAAAGGTTAAAAAATACTCATTTTGAACAATAGGCAACTATCTGATAGACATATTATCAGGTAGTCTTCTGGTCTTCTGCTTTGTTTTTTTTTTTTTTGAGATGGAGTCTTGCTCTGTTGCCCAGGCTGGCATGCAGTGGCCATCTCAGCTCTCTGCAACCTCTGCCTCCCAGGTTCAAGCGATTCTCCTGCCTCAGCCTCCCAAGTAGCTGGGATTACAGGTACACACCACTAGGCCTGGCTAATTTTTGTATTTTTAGTGGAGATGGGGTTTCACCATGTTGGCCAAACTCGTCTCAAACTCCTGACCTCAAGTGATCCACCCGCCTCAGCCTCCCAAAGTGTTGGGATTACAGGTGTGAGCCACCACGCCCGACCAGTCTTCTGCTTTTAGGAATGATTATTGTTAATTGCCAGCAAAAGTAGTATAAACATTATTAACTAGAGGGGTGTGAAAACTTGGAAACTCCAAGATTTGGAGTCCATTTCTATGGCACTGGCAAGAAACAAAAAAAAAAAGTAAGTAATTTTTTGTAAACCAGAAAGTGTGGTTACTTGAAAACAGGAAATACTGAAAACAAACTTATTTAAGTGTGTATGGAATACTTCAGAGTATAAAGATGTAAAGGCGAGTCAACAGAAAAGTGTTTTCTATATGATAAGTGTATGGATTACAAAAACACTGGAGTACTTAATGTATTCATCATATTGCTTAGCAATCACTAACAAGTGACTTTTTCTTCTAGCTTGCCAACAACATTTGCAACTTTGGATATTGATGGTGTAAGAAAAATAATCTTTGCACTACCTGGTAAGAATAAAAAATTGTTTCGTTTGCTTTTTCTGGAAAAATATCCAAAAATTTTTGGACTTCTCTTGTGACCAGTACCCTATTAGACCACCTAGTTTGAAATCTGAAAGACTTGGGCTCAAGTCTCAGCTTTTCTAAATGACCAATCACTTAACCTCTCTAGGAAGTTTCTTCACCTGTAAAAGAAGACTAATATCTACTTCATAGGGTTGGTGTAAAATCAGATTAGATAATATATATCAAAGCACATTCCAAATCCTGAGATGATAATCAAGTGTTAGCTGTCACTGGATCTTTCTGGGGCACCTGCTTTTTTGTTGTAGGAAACTGGTCGAAGTTAGCAGCCTAATACCTCTCATAACCAGAAGTATTGTGCTCTAGAGGCCAAAGTGCCTTGAGTCACCCATGCAAATACCAAATCAGAAAATACAAAGCTGCCTCTGGTCCCTACCAGATTTGGGCTGGTTGAGGGGAGGGGGAAGAGGAAAGGTCAGGCTACTACTGGTACTAGTGCTTCTCAGCCAAATCCCACTCATCATCAGTCTACAACTTCTCCATTCCCATGCTTGCCCCAATGTGAGCAGAAACTTACGTGTTCAGATTATAGAAAGAGCAAAGTGGATTCAGTTCACAAGGATTTTCAAATTCAAATTTTTAGTGATTTGGGGTTATATATTTAAAGTCATGATGAATCTTGATAAATTTTAAAACAGTCTAAAAGTTTTATGCATCTATTTGTTTTTTTTTTAACTTTAAAATTATCCTCTGATCATTCTGTTCAGTTCTCTATTTTTTGGCACAGACTTTTTTAGAAAATAACTTATTTCTTTGAGATTTACAAATCTCATGACTGTGGGATATTTATTTGTTTTTTATGTCAAGTAAATCTCAAAATGGAAATGTAAAGAAATGGAAGCAGGCAGAAAAATGTTAAACTTTAAAAACATTTTAAGCCCCTATCTATAAGCATTAAAGAGATTAGATTTCTATCATATAGAAAATTTTCAGAGAGAGGACATTTAAGTAAAATAGTCTTCAGAATGTATCTGTAACATGAAACTCCTTAGGACCTTTCATAATTCCTTGGATGTTCTGATAGCCATTGTATAAAGAAATGTGCTCCTTTTCCTAGCTTCATTTGGCCTGGAAGAGCCTCTTTTGTCTACAGAAGATATGACTTAACCTACAGACCATCAGTGATATTTAACAAAGAATGTTACTGTGGGAGCCTATTTCACCATTATGCCAAAGATGTTATAAAATTAAAACCTATTTTCAAATTCCTACTTTTAATTTGAAACCTTATCTGTTCAGCCTGAGTGAACCAACAGAGGGCAGTGGAAACTCACATGTTCAGATTGTAGAATGTGCAAAGTGGTTCCATTTACAAGGATTTTCTTGCCTCTCTTGATGTTTTTGTTGTTGTTGTTGTTTGTTTGTTTTTTGCGGGATTTTTTGAGACGAGGTCTGGCTCTGTCGCCCAGGCTAGAGTGCAGCAGCGTGATCTCAGCTCACTACAACCTCTGCCTCCTAGGCTCAAGCCATTCTCCCACCTCAGCCTCCCAGGTAGCTGGGACTATAGGTGCTTGCTATCACCCCTGGCTAATTTTTGTATTTTTTGTAGAGACGGGGTTTCGCCATGTCACCCAGGCTGGTCTCAACTTCTGAGCTCAAGCCATCCACCTGCCTCAGCCTCCCAACGTTTTGGGATTACAGGCATGAGCCACCATGCGCAGCTTTACAAGGATTTTCCATTTCAAAACTGTATCTCTGCTTTCTTGCAGGCCGTGCATTAAAGCCATCCCTAATCTTGACAAGTTTTAAATCAAAGTTTTGTGTATTTACTTGCTTTATTTGACATTTTTAACGTTGCTAGAGTGATGCTCACTGTTGTAAAAATCAGAAAATACAGATAAGCATAAAAAAGTGTTAACCATAATCCTCCAACACACACATATAGATAAACCACTATTACAAGTTTTTTATATCAGTCCTTCCAATCCTTTTTCATACATAGCAAGACCCCGCCTCTAAAATAATTGGAGCACTTCATTTTTTATACAGTAATGTTATAAAGTAGTAGTATTATAAGGATTTTATAATCCTTGATGAACAATGGCTTTTTTATTTGTTTGAGTTTTTGTTTTGCTTTTCCAGAAAAAATATTCTATCTGCTTATATTTTGAGGCAAGGGAAAGTAATTGAATCTTTTTAAGAGTCTGCTGTTCTGTGGACAAGTCATTTTTCCATTGAAATTATTAGTGTCACTTGTCACTTTTTGCACCTTAAAAAATTTATTCTTAAGCACTTTTGTAGGTAGAAGAGAATTGGAGGTATGATTATAGCTAATAATAGGCTAAACTGACTATTGCCTTTTGACTTGATGATGCAATAAGCAGTGTTTAGCCAGGCCAACGGAACCTAAAAATCTAGTAGCACATTCCCCACTCCAGGTGATACATTCATACTTACATAGAACTGTATAAAAGTATTAAAACAATTGGAATTTTAGAACCAGAAGAGATGTTGAGAATCGTGTAGTGCAAACCTTTCATTTCATAGATGAGTAAAGTCAGACTCAAAAAACTTTGAAACTTGCCAAGATCTCACAGCTTGGTTAGATAATAATGCCACACAAGAAATCAAATCTGTTATTTACAGCCCAGGTGGTTGTTTGCTTCTTCACAGCCCACCCTTCCTCCTTTGAAGTGTATGACACACCTAGATTTCTTCTTGGAGAGATATAGTGGAGTTCCTCAAATTCCTCTCATAACTTTAAAAGAATTTGGTATTTCTATTAGTCTGCTCAGGCTGCCATGACAGAATACCACAGACTGGGTAGCTTATTTTTTTGAGACAGGGTCTCGCTCTGTCGCCCAGGCTGGAGTGCAGTGGCGCGATCTCAGCTCACTGCAAGCTCCACCTCCCAGGTTCACGCCATTCTCCTGCCTCAGCCTCCCGAGTAGCTGGAACTATAGGTGCCCGCCACCACGCCCGGCTAATTTTTTGTATTTTTATTGGAAACGGGGTTTCACAGTGTTAGCCAGGATGGTCTCGGTCTCCTGACCTTGTGATCCAACCGCCGTGGCCTCCCAAAGTGCTGAGATTACAGGCATGAGCCACTGCGCCTGGCCCAGACTGGGTAGCTTAAACAACAGAAATGTATTTTATTACAGTTCTGGAGGCTGGAAGTCCAAAATCAAGGTGCCAGCAAGGTTGGCTTCTGGTGAGGCTTCTCTTCCTGGCTTGTAGACAGCAACCTTTTCACTGTGTCTTCACATGATCTTTCCTGTATGTGTATAGACTCCTGGTGTCTCTTCCTCTTTCTATAAGGACATCAGTCCTATTGGATTACAACCACACCTTTATGACCTCATTTACCTTAATTACCTCCTTAAAGGCCCTATCTCCAAATACAGTCAATCATATTGGAGTTATAGCTTTATCATATGAATTCAATCCATAACAGTATTCATCTTCAGGTCCTTAAGACACATCTTAAATCATTTGTTTGTTTGTTTGTTTGTTTGTTTTTTGTAATTAAAGGAATATCTAGGTAGTGAAGGTTATAAATAAGTTTCCTTATGTTTATATTTTCTCAGTTTGGGTACCAAGTTTGTAATACTATAGTAATTTTTAAATGCTTAAAAAATAGCAAATAGATATATAAAACTTGTAAATGGCTTTAAAACAAGATTAGTAATGAGTAATCTTGATAATAAGATTAGTAATGGCTTTCAACTGGCTCAGGAAAGCAGAAACAAATGGTGTTAAACAGCTTCTGGGCAGCAGAATTCTCCATTTTACTGAAAGATGCAAATGTTTATACCCCCTGTGGCATTTAGTTGACTATACCTCTGTTCTGGTTGGATTCAAGGTGATTCAGAAGAGGAAAAATCGTGCCTAGTCACTTCTGTCACATTCTGATACCCGAAGATATAGACAGACATAACTATTTGGCAAATTGTTACACAGTGTATTATTAATAACTCCTTGGTTGACTTTCAGGGAATCCTGTATCGGCTGTCGTCACCTGCAATCTCTTTGTTGTGCCTGCACTGAGGAAAATGCAGGGCATCTTGGATCCTCGGCCAACCATCATCAAAGCAAGGGTAATGCTTTCTAATGACCAGAAACCAAAATGGAAGCCTGGTAACAGCAATATGATTTCCTAACTGTCCAAAATAAACATCTAGAGTTTTCTATTTGTTTTGATGGAAAATGTGATTATATTCTCCCCTGTGTACTAGAAAGTGTAGGGAAAAGGATCCCTTTTATTCTCTTCCTTCATGACTTCTAAAGTGAATCATTTTCTCCAGATAGAAGTCCATATACGAGTCCAGAGAGCACGGCTTAAAAACTTGAGTGATGCTTAAGGACAACACGGTTAATAGGATATATCTGGCTCCACCCTAACACTAGACCTGTCTGGAACAAGGGAGAATTTTCTTTTCCCCACGCAAACTCACAGGGACAGCAATTAACCTGCTCACTTTTTCGGTGACTTCAACAATAAATTTTAAACAATTCAGAAGAAGACAAAGGACTGGAAAGAGATCCTGGTAATTCAGCAGGGAAAGGATAACCATATTGTTTGGAAGAGAACTGCTAAGGCTGAGAAATATGCCATGGTAAAAGTCACTTGGAAATTCGGTCTCCTTCTCCACCAACACTAACTTCAATGTGATTTACTACTACTCAACTAATTATGTTATACACTTTCTGTGTGACTGATGAATAATGTTCTTAGCAATATAAACTACAGTACCAAACCATTACTTTCCAAGAGTTCCAACGTAAATTCAAATATGGCAGAATGCCATGATTAGTGGACAGAAAGAACAAAAAACATAACAGATAAAATATTAGGCCAATCTCAATGGCTCCCGCCTGTAATCCCAGCACTTTGGGAGGCCAAAGCTGGTGGATCACCTGAAGTCAGGAATTTGAGACCAGCCTGGCCAACATGGTGAAACCCCGTCTCTACTAAAAGTAGAAAAAATTAGCTTGGCGTGGTAGTGGGTGCCTGTAATCCCGGCTATTCAGGAGGCTGAGGCAGGAGAATCGCTTGAACCCGGGAGGTGGAGGTTGCAGTGAGCCAAGATCGTGCCATAGCACTCCAGCCTGGAAAACGAGCAAAACTTCATCTCAAAATAAAAATAAAAACATAAAATGTTAAAAAAATATTACTCTGAGAATACATAGGATAAAAACATTAAGAAAATCTAGGCTTTCAATATTCTGAACATTGACTGTTTAAATGCTAAGAACTTTGTGGACTAGGATATGAAACAGTCTCCTTAAAATTTCATGAAAAATTTAACTAGATTTTTTTTCAATAATCGCAGTGGTAATCAAATTTGAAATTAAGTGGAAAAAGAAAGAAAAACCATCCATGAACAAAAAGTATTCTGATCAAGTCAGAAGTCAGAGTCATAAAGCTTAGATTTAGACAGTCAAACCAGTAATACTGAATTTACTATCTTCATATTTATTTAATTAAGGAAATAAAAATTCACATTATTAGAGAGAGAAAGAAGGCTTCCCTTTGACTTTGCAGATCTCTTATGAATCCTTTCATTTATTTCTTATTGTAACATCCACTATCTCTTCTTTAAAACAGACATTGTGGCAACCATCTGTTCTGACAACAAAGATGAGATGGTACTCTATAATCAGACTGATACTTGATATGTTGTTCCTAATGTTGCCCATTTCCTGTCAGCAAAGGATATTGAGAAGTGGTCAAAAAATCAGTCAACTGCCTTTCTCTCATAGCAGTGTCATTGGGACTGCCAGTATGGGTCATCAGTATGCTCGGCTATTTGTTTCTTTTGTTTCTTAGCTTTCCAGATCACCCCCACATCAGTACTGACACAACAGACACTTTAAAACATAAACATATACTTCCTTGAAACGTGGTCTTATCTCTCTTTTCAGACCATAAAAGATGCAGCTTACCCATACCACTTATTACTGTTCTTCAGAATAGATGCCACAGCCATTGCCTTTACCATTGCTTGCTGCTTTCAGGAAGTGGGAGTCAGTGTTAAAGGCTGCTGTTGGTAAATCATACTGTTGGACTCTGATGTGGCCATTCTATGTGTCAGTGCAGATTATGTCATCCTTGCTAGGCACAGTGGCACTCGCCTGTAATCCCTGCTACTCAGGAGGCTCAGGCAGGAGGATTGCATGAGGCCAAGTGTTTGAGACCAGCCTGGGCAACATAGCAACACCCTGCCTCTAAAACAAGTAACAAAAATAAAATGTAAAAAAATTAACGAAAATAAAATGTCATCCTTTTATATCAAAGCATTCAGAAGAGCATCGGTTTAGAACAAACATTTCCCTTATTTCCTTGGTCACTTAGGTTGGAGGTGAAAATCTTCTCATTTTCAGTACACAATAAGAAACACTTCCAAAGCATCTGGTAAAAAACAAAAAAAGGAAGGAGCACAATCCTAGCAATTCATCAAATAGGATTACTGACCCCGTGTTTCCATGCAAGGACATTCTATCATGTGTTTCCTTAATATCCCATTAAAGCACTCTATACCGCCCTTGTTATCAACTTTCTTTGCTAGAAACATACCTGGAGTAACTTCCATTAATATTAACAGGCAGTGATTAAGAGACAGGAAAGGGGGAAAGCATGTTCTAGAAGATAGCCAACTATAAGTCCCTCATGCCCATCCCCCTCACAAACACAGCCAGAACAATGAATAAATAACTGCATTTTAATGGAAAAAACTGAAGAAGAGCAACAGAGTGTATCAGTGGAGTAACAGAAACCCTGGTGAGCACAGAAACTCAGGATGGTCACATAGAGAACAGAAGGAAACACCAGGCCTCCACCATCACATCCGCCAGCTGGATCAGCTGGGAACCACGAAGAACTCCCTTGGCAAGGAGTTAAGCAGAGGATCCCAGCAACCCCCATCAACACTTTGGACACCTACAGACCTGACAGGGGGATACCCTGCGGTCCTCACAAGCATGAAGCCCAGCTGAAGGAACTTCCTGGAGTCCACAGAGCTATGTTCCCCCCAGTAAAGGAGCCAATGCTGTGCTCCAACCTATGTGGCCTATGCAACTACTGCACTTACACCATGTTGGAATTGGAACTGTGGCTAGAGTTTTCTTGCTCTGGGAGCAAGTAGTCACAGCACCCCTTCATTCCCAGTGCTACCCCAACACTGCGGCCTGACATCCACAGGCTGAGATGCAAGCAGCTGTTACAACTTTCCCAGTGGAGGCAAATAGAGGTGGAGCTACTCCACCTAGCACCCCTCACATCCCCCTCAGCCAGAGCTAAAGCCATATACTGCCTCCTAGGAAAACAGTATCTTGGCTGCTCAGAGCAATCATGCCTCCCTAAGTTCAGTCGTATACTAGCCTAAGTTGAAGCAGCACCCAGCATCCCAGGAAATGGTGCTTTTGCTGTCCAAAGTAATCATGCAGTCTAGTACCTAAGCTAAAGCAGCACCGTCTATCCCAGAGAAAAGGTGCCAGAGCCACCCAGTACAGTCATGTCCCCAAGGCCTGAGCTGAAGCAGCACATCACCCCCAGGAAACTGGTGCCCTGGCTGAACTGAGCAGCTGGGCATCTGGAACTATGCCAAGGTAGTACCCACAACCCAGGGAAACGGAGCAGTGGCTGAGCTGAGACACCTCATCCTACAGGTCAAACAACTTCCTACTCTCCTTTCCTGAAGCTAGACTAGCCCCCTAGTGTCTGAGCAGCTGAGAAACACCTCTTCCTAGCAAGTACAGTCATTGCTATGCTGTTTACTGCCCCCACCCCAGGGCCCAAATGACAGCTGTGCCCCACTAGTCTGGATTACTTACTGCTGCTGCACCTGGCTGCACAAAGTCTGGGATTCTACCAAGCCCCACCAGCACAGGGTCTAGGGTCACTACTACACACCGCCTTATCCCCTGGGACCTAGGTTACCACTAAGCCCTCTTGACTCAGGTTCCTAGATAGCAACGATAGCCTGCTCCCTAGGCCAAAACGTCCAGGGGCAACTGGGCCCTGCCCCCCAGGGACAGAATCATAGCTACAACTCAGCCACCTGAACCCAAACTGCTAAGGGGTACCCAAAGTCACAGACCCTGGCTCTGTGGACAACCTACACCCAAGCCTACCAGAGAAAGAAAGCAAGCACCCCCAGACCCAGGTGCCACAATAGGTTCACAAGACCCTGAACCTAGGACCCTGGCCCCACATCCACTCTAAGCACCGGTACCAGGAACCCAGTGCTCCAGTAGGCCTTCCTGTAGGCCATGTCAGATTTGACACAAAGAGGGATCTCCCTAGGCTATATCTTCCCATTGTGGAGAAAATAAGAATAAGGAAGATACTAAAAGCCCTTAACACTGAATATTAGCAACCTATGCCACCACCACCACCACTTCCACAAACTTCCATGGACTAGGTAACTGAGGCACCCACAGTTACTGCTCGCCGTGAATGCACCTGAAGATGCTGCATGGAAACTATACCACTATACCTATTGAAAAAGTCACCACACCCCAACTGGCACACTAAAACCCAACTGCAAATGAAAGTCTTTTTCTATGGAAACAAGAAAGACTGGAAGAAAGAATAGTTCCACCAGGTGCACAGATTAATGCAGGCTCACAAGAAACACAAAAAAGCAAGCAGATATGATAACACCAAAGGAACATAATGGGTCTCTAGTAACAGACCCAAATGAAAAGAAAATCAATGACCTGCTAGAAAATAAATGCAAAATAATTATCTGAAGGAAACTCAATAGATATAAGAAAAAATATAGAGAGACAAATCAACAGAATCAGGAAAACAATTTATGATATAAATGAGAAATTCAACAGAGATAGGAATCATAAAAAAAAATCCTGCAGCTGAAGAATTCAATACATGAAATAAAAAATACAATAGAGAGCTTCAACAACAGACTTTATCAAGCCAAAGACTTTCTGAACTTGAAGACAGGTCATTTGAAATTACTCACTCTAAAGGGGAAAAAAAGAAATAACAATGAAAAAGAATGAAGAAAGCCTATAAGACTTATGGGCCATCATTAAGTCAACAAATTTTTTTTTATTATACTTTAGGTTCTGGGGTACATGTGCACAACATGTGGGTTTGTTACATATGTATACATGTGCCATGTTGGTTTCCTGCACCCATCAACTTGTCATTTGCATTATGTACTTCTCCTAATGCTATTTCTCCCCCAGAACCCCACCGCCCCAACCCCCAACAGGCCCTAGTGTGTGATGTTCCCCTCCTTGTGTCAATGTGTTCTCATTGTTCAATTCCCACCTATGAGTGAGAACATGTGGTGTTTGGTTTTCTGTCCTTGTGATGGTTTGCTGAGAATGATGGTTTCCAGCTTCATCCATGTCCCTGCAAAGGACATGAACTCATCTTTTTTAAGGCTGCATAGTATTCCATGGTGTATATATGCCACATTTTCTTTATCCAGTCTATTATTGATGGATATTTGGGTTGGTTCCAAGTCTTTGCTATTGTGAATGATGCCGCAATAAATATACATGTGCATGTGTCTTTATAGTAAAATAATTTATGATCCTTTGGGTATATACCCAGTAATGGAATTGCTGGGTCAAATGGTATTTCTAGTTCTAGATCCTTGAAGAATCGCCACACGGTCTTCCACAATGGTTGAACTAATTTACACTCCCACCAACAGTGTAAAAGCGTTCCTATTTCTCCACATTCTCTCCAGCATCTGTCGTTTTCTGACTTTTTAATGATCGCCATTCTAACTGCCATGGGATGGTGTCTCATTGTGGTTTTGATTTACATTTCTCTAATGACCAGTGATGATGAGCATTTCTTCATATGTCTGTTGGCCGTAATAAATGTCTTCTTTTGAGAAGTGTCTGTTCATATCCTTTGCCCACTTTTTGATGGGGTTGTTTTTTTTCTTGTAAATTTGTTTGAATTCTTTGTAGATTCTGGATATTAACCTTTCATCAGAATGATAGATTGCAAAAATTTTCTCCCATTCTGTAGGTTGCCTGTTCACACTGCTGATAGTTTCTTTTGCTGTGCAGAAGCTCTTCAGTTTAATTAGATCCCATTTATCAATTTTGGCTTTTGTTGCCATTGCTTTTTGTGTTTTAGTCATGAAGTCTTTGTCCATGCCTATGTCCTGAATGGTATTGCCTAGGTTTTCTTCTAGGGTTTTTATGGTTTTAGGTCTGACATGTAAGTAATTAATCACTCTTGAGTTAATTTTTGTATAAGGTGTAAGGAAGGGATCCAGGCCGGGTGCGGTGGCTCAAGCCTGTAATCCCAGCACTTTGGGAGGCCGAGGCGGGCGGATCACAAGGTCAGGAGATCGAGACCATCCTGGCTAACACAGTGAAACCCCGTCTCTACTAAAAAGTACAAAAAACTAGCCGGGCGAAGTGGCGGGCGCCTGTAGTCCCAGCTACTCGGGAGGCTGAGGCAGGAGAATGGCGTGAACCCGGGAGGCGGAGCTTGCAGTGAGCAGAGATCTGGCCACTGCACTCCAGCTTGGGCGACAGAGCAAGACTCCGTCTCAAAAAAAGAAAAAAAAAAAGGAAGGGATCTAGTTTCAGCTTTCTACATATGGCTAGCCAGTTTTCCCAGCACCATTTAATAAACAGGGAATCCTTTCCCCATTGCTTGTTTTTGTCAGGTTTGTGAAAGATCAGATGGTTGTAGATGTGTGGTGTTATTTCTGAGGCCTCCGTTCTGTTCCATTGGTCTGTATGTCTGTTTTGGTACCAGTACCATGCTGTTTTGGTTACTGTAGCCTTGTAATATAGTTTGAAGTCAGGTAGTGTGATGCCTCCAGCTTTGTTCTTTTGGCTTAGGATCTTCTTGGCAATGTGGGCTCTTTTTTGGTTCCATATGAACTTTAAAACAGTTTTTTCCAATTCTGTGAAGAAAATCAGTGGTAGCTTTATGGGGATAGCATTGAGTCTATAAATTACTTTTTCATGATATTGATTCTTCCTATCCATGAGCATGGAATGTTCTTCCATTTGTTTGTGTCCTCTTTTATTTTGTTGAGCAGTGGTTTGTAGTTCTCCTTGCAGAGGTCCTTCACATCCTTTGTAAGTTGGATTCCTAGGTATTTTATTCTATTTGTATCAATTGTGAATGGGAGTTCATTCATGATTTGGCTCTCTGGTTGTGTGTTATTGGTGTATGGGAATGCTTGTGATTTTTGCACATTGATTTTGTATGCTGAGACTTTGCTGAAGTTGCTTCTCAGCTTAAGGAGATGTTGGGCTGAGACGATGGGGTTTTCTAAACATACTATCATGTCATCTGCAAACAGAGACAATTTGACTTCCTCTCTTCCTATTTGAATACCTTTATTGCTTTCTTTTGCCTGATTGCCCTGACCAAAACTTCCAATACTATGATGAATAGGAGAGGTGAGAGAGGGCATCCTTGTCTTGCACCAGTTTTCAAAGGGAATGCTTCCAGTTTTTGCCCATTCAGTATGATATTGGCTATGGGTTTATAATAAATAGCTCTTATTATTTTGAGATATGTTCCATCAATACCTAGTTTATTGAGATTTTTTAGCATGAAGGGCTGTTAAGTTCTGTCAAAGACCTTTTCTGTATCTGTTGAGATAATCAGGTGGCTTTTGTCGTTGGTTCTGTTTATGTGATGGATTATGTTCATTGATTTGCATGTGTTGAACCAGCCTTGCATCCCAAGGATGACGCTAACTTGATCATGATGGATAAGCTTTTCAATGTGCTGCTGGATTCGGTTTGCCAGTATTTTACTGAGGATTTTCGCATTGATGTTCATCCGGCATATTGGCCTAAAATTCTCTTTTTTTGTTGTGTCTCTGCCAGGCTTTGGTATCAGGATGATGCTCTCCTCATGAAATGAGTTAGGGAGGATTCCCTCTTTTTCTATTGCTTGGAATAGTTTCAAAAGGAATGGTACCAGCTCCTCTTTGTACTTCTGGTAGAATTTGGCTGTGAATCCATCTGGTCCTGGACCTTTTTTGGTTGGTAGGCTATTTATTATTGCCTCAATTTCAGAGCCTGTTACTTGTCTATTCAGAGATTCTACTTCTTCCTAGTTTAGTCTTGGGAGGGTGTATGTGTACAGGAATTTATCCATTTCTTCTAGATTTTATAGTGTATTTGCATAGAGGTATTTATAGTATTCTGTGATGGTGGTTGTATTTCTGTGGGATTAGTGGTGATATCCCCTTTATCCTTTTTTTTTTTTTGCGTCTATTTGACTCTTCTCTCTTTTCCTCTTTATTAGTCTTGCTAACAGTCTATCTATTTTGTTGATGTTTTCAAAAAACCAGCTCCTGGATTCATTGATTTTTTTGAAGGGTTTTTTTGTGTCTCTGTCTCCTTCAGTTCTGTTCTGATCTTAGTTATTTCTTGTCTTCTGCTAGCTTTTGAATTTGTTTCCTCTTGCTTCTCTAGTTCTTTTAACTGTGATGTCAGGGTGTCTATTTTACATCTTTCCTGCTTTCTCTTGTGGACATTTAGTGCTATAAATTTCCCTCTACACACTGCTTTAAACATGTTCCAGAGATTCGGGTTGTGTCTTTGTTCTCATTGGTTTCAAAGAACGTCTTTATTTCTGCCTTCATTTCATTATTTACCCAGTAGTCATTCAGGAGCAGGTTGTTCAGTTTCCATATAGTTGTGCGGTTTTGAGTGAGTTTCTTAATCCTGAGTTCTAATTTGATTGCACTGTGATCTGAAAGACAGTTTGTTGTGATTTCTGTTCTTTTACATTTGCTGAGGAGTGTTTTACTTCCAATTATGTGGTCAATTTTAGAATCAGTGCAATGTGGTGCTGAGAAGAATGTGTATTCTGTTGATTTGGGGTGGAGAGTTGTGTAGATATCTATTAGGTCCATTTGATCCAAAGCTGAATTCAAGTCCTGGATATCCTTGTTAATATTCTGTCTTGTTGATCTGTCTAATATTGACAGTGGGGTGTTGAAGTCTCCCATTATTATTGTGTGGGAGTCTAGGTCTCTTTGTAGGTCTCTAAGATCTTGCTTGATGAATCTGGGTGCTCCTGTATGGGTGCATATATATTTAGGATAGTTAGCTCTTCTTGTTGAATTGATCCCTTTACCATTAAGTAATGGCTGTCTTTGTCTCTTTTGATCTTTGTTGATTTAAAGTCAATTTTATCAGAGACTAGGATAAGATTGCGACCCCTGCTGTTTTTGCTTTCCATTTGCTTGGTAGATCTTCCTCCATCCCTTTATTTTGAGCCTATTTGTGTTTTTGCACGTGAGGTGGGTCTCCTGAATACAGCATACTGATGGGTCTTGACTCTTTATCCAATTTGCCAGTCTATGTCTTTTAACTGGGGCATTTAGCCCATTTATATTTAAGGTTAATATTGTTATGTGTGAATTTGATCCTGTCATTATGATGCTAGCTGGTTATTTTGCCCATTAGTTGATGCAGTTTCTTTATAGCATCGATGGTCTTTACAATTTGGCGTATTTTTGCAGTGACAGGTACCAGTTATTCCTTTCCATGTTCAGTGCTTCCTTTAGGAGCTCTTGTAAGGCAGGCCTGGTGGTGACAAATCTCCCAGCATTTGCTTGTCTGTAAAGGATTTTATTCTTCACTTAAGAAGCTTAGTTTGGCTGGATATGAAATTCTGGGTTGAAAATTCTTTTCTTTAAGAATGTTGAGTATTGGTCCCCACCCTCTTCTGGCTTGTAGGGTTTCTGCTGAGAGATCTGCTGTTATTTTGATGTGCTTCCCTTTGTGGGTAACCAGACCTTTCTCTCTGGCTGCCCTTAACATTTTTTCCTTTATTTCAACCTTGGTGAATCTTGGTGAACGATTATGTGCCTTGGGGTTACTCTTCTCGAGGATATTTCCTTGTAGTGTTCTCTGTACTTCCTGAATTTAAATCAACAAATATTTTTATCATCAGAGTCCAGAAGAAGAAGAGAAGGGAAAGAGGATAGGAAACTTATTTAATGAAATAATAGCTGAAAAACATCCCAAATGTGTTGAGAGATATAGACATCCAGATCCAGGAAGTTCAATGGTCTCCAAATATATTCAACCCAAAAGATCCTTCCCAATTTGTCAAAAGTTGAAGACAAAGAATTACATACATACAAGGAAGTCCATATTAGACTAACAGTAGATGTATCTGCAGAAATCTTACAGGCCAGAAGGGAAGGGAATGATATATTTAAAGTGCTGATAAAAAAAAATGCCAGCCAGAAATACTACATGCAGCAAAGCTATCCTTCAGGAACAAGGGAGAAATAAAGCCTTTCCCAGACAAACCAAAGCTGAACACCATCTTCTTAACCTTCTTTTCTCGTTTCACCAGCAACCCAACCCCTGGACTTCGTGTATTAAGAATATAAGGTGGCCAGGCATGGTGGCTAATGCCTATGAATCCAGTACTCTGGGAGGCCCAGATGGGAGGATTGCTTGAGCTCAGGAGTTCAAGACCAGCCTGATCAACATAGCAACATGCCATCTCTACAAAAAAAATAAAAATTAGTCAAGTGTGGTGGCACATGCATGTGGTCCCAGCTACTCAGGAGGCCAAGGCAGGAAGATCACTTGAGCCCAGGAGGTCAATGCTGCAGTGAGCCATAATTGTGCCACTGCACTCCAGCCTAGGTAACAGAGTGAGACCTTGTGTCAAAAGAAAAAATACATTTTAATTGAATGTTATTTAAAAAGAAAAAGAACATAAGGTGGTAGTGATAGCAACAACAGAATACCAAGGATAGTCTCCATGTCCACTATATTCTTTGCACAACCCCTACCATCTTGCAGTTTTGTCACATGATCAGGTGACCAAGTTTGTTTTCTTTTCTTCTTTATTCTGTAGTTATCATGTGATGTAAAACTCGATCCTCGTCCAGAATACCATCGGTGTATACTAACTTGGCATCACCAAGAACCACTACCTTGGGCACAGAGTACAGGTTAGTCATTCACATCTACAGATATGCCTAGGCACCTATCCTGTTAAAACACAAATTTATATATAATCTTCCTTGGTTATAACTGATTTTATAATTATTATACATTTTCCTTTTTGAAAAGTTAGATGAGTCAAATTATTCCTAAACAGTATAGCAAAAGTTAAAAAATAACTATTAGAAGTTTACTTATTTTATTGAGCCATATTTTCTAGATAAACATTTAGAATGTCCACATATCACTGACTAATATCCTGTAATAAATCTGGAATTACAGATTTGATATGTTTGTTCAACCAATAAGTTCTGAGTATAACTTTGTAGGAAAAGGAGGAGATTCTAGCTATACCATCTTGAAATGTGAGATGAAAGCCCAATTTATAATGTGGTTCTCTGTTGCCTCTACCATACCCTGCTTATTGGTAAATTTGAAGGGCAGAGAAATCAAAATTGATAATTCAGAGTTCTATAGTGACCTCCACTGGACTTTAAACTGTTATTTCCAACTTCCCTAGCCATATTTTGCCTAACTTTTGATGTGACTCCAGAAAAATTGTAGGACTAAGTGAAAACATCAGCTAACAGTGACCAAGTTTATGAGCTTTGCCATCAGAGAAAGCTGCATTCAAATTGGCCACTAACCTAGTTAGCAGGATCCTAGGCAAGTTACCTAAGAATTTTTTGAGTCTTGTGAGAATCAAATAAGGTGTTTAAGTAAAGTGCCTAGTACTTTGGCACTTAGTAAAGAAATGGTAGCTGCTACCATTATTGTCATTATTATTTTAATAGGTTTTTATGAAGCCACCCTTTTCAGACACGCATAACATTTCAGCCTGAATTGAGAAATTCTGTGGCGTTTTGCATAATGCTATAAAATCCTGGTTTTACTCTTTCAAGCAAGAATTTCTAATGTTTATTTTTAAAGTTTGAATGAGCTGGTGGTAGGATATAGTATCATGGCCACCTGAAAAAGGTACTGGAAAGTTTGATCATCCCTTCTCCTCTTGAAGACCTGCGTTTCTGTCTGTTTACATTTTGAAAAGGTCTACAAGGGCCCAAATGTGTATGCCATGATGCTTGTGCTGCTGTAATAAGAGTATTTCTTTCTAGGTAATCAAATGAGCAGCCGTCTGATGAGCATGCGCAGTGCCAATGGATTGTTGATGCTACCTCCAAAGACAGAACAGTATGTGGAGCTCCACAAAGGCGAGGTGGTGGATGTCATGGTCATTGGACGGCTATGATGGTCACCAGCAGGAGAAAGCTTTGATGCATGTCCACATATCATTGACTGTATCCTGTAATATGCAACGGCACAGCTAGTTTTCCCGATTTGGATAAAAGTTGATCTGTATAGTCAACATCTTGAACTATATTTCAAATGAATTTAAATATCTTTTAAAGAAAAAAACACCTAAAAATAAATCTTAACAGACAATTCTATTCTGATTATATCAAGGCAAATTTTTCCTTTCTTGCAAATTGCTTTGTGTGTTCAATGCTAGGTCTGATAGCGATAGCTTTTAGTAGACAGCTGTAGGTGCCTGCAGAACTTGTGTTTTTCTCATCTTTAAAATACAACTACTTATGCTCTTAAATCAAGGCTGTCTGCTTATTTATACTAGCGTAGGCAATACTTGGATTTCCCTTCTTAGTATGCTTCATAACTGCTTTACAGAGAGCTTTTGCTTGTTCTTTCTCATGTATCTCGTGTTTATGTGCACAGTGCCAAAAGAAGACTAACTGGGTGGAGGGAGGCTCTGCCTTGCCTCAAGAACCATCCCCTGCAGAGCATCCAGGGAGGTTTCTCTCCCCAATAGCCTCATGGCACAGTACTCTTGGGCAGTAACTGGACACCTTTTATTTGAACAAACAAACTGAAGAAAAAATGCTTCCTTAAGTGCTGACAGCCTTTTTAACCAATACATTTAAAATTGTACAGAACAAAACAATAAAATCAAAGACTGATCTTGTACAGATATTAGTGTTACCAGCATTCATGTGGAAATCAAGAGCAAAGACAAAATAATGTTAAACAACTCTGTACCATAACATTTTCTGTAATGATACTGAAACTTAATGAATAAAAAAAATTCCTTGATCATTATTTAAAAATGTAATGTGTTGGCCTCGTCATTAAAAAAGAGAAGAATGTCATGCCATTCTGATAGGGTTCTGCCTAATAAAAGGAATAGTTAAGATGGCCTACCAAGAAGATTTAAAATATGGTATATTGTAACTCTGTATCTTACTACAATGTTTGGGAAAAAATGTGATCATAGCATTATGATCTGTAGCATGTGAAAATACAGATGAGAAGTAGGAGAACCTGTAGTTGGTCTGGTCTTTCCAGTCATAGCTGGAGAATAGCAAGCAAATTTAGAGGAAGGGTATTAATGACTTGGAAAAAAAATTTCGTATTTTAGATGCCACAAAAGTCAATTTCAAACATCTACAGTTCTTGGAAATGGAGAAAAAAATAAGCAATGAACCAAAAAATTACAGATGAGCACCTTGAAATGTTTTAAGTGTGTTAGTAAGGAAATGGGAAAAAATATATGTGCTGACCATTGAAAACACAATAGGTAAAATATATTCTATCCGTAATGACTCCTTTAATAAAAACTTAGGGGCACTTTTCAAATGGTGGTAACAGAAAGATGTTAAATATACTGTAAAATGTGCTCAGGAAAGCAAACTACAAAAATTGGCCTACTAGTAAACAAAATGTCAAGGGATGGTAAGTAAAGGCCAAATAGTAAACAAATATTTGATACTGATATGTGATATTTTCATTTCATATTTACAGTTGAAGAAGATAAGGTTAGTTAATAGAGGTCAAATGAAAGAGTATGCAAAGAATCCTTTTATGTACATTCATTCAAGAAGTATTTGTTAAGCAGCTACTATGTTTTTAAGTACAAAGTACATCATGCTACTATTTACAAACATGAATAGGGCAGAGCACCTGACATTGTACTTCATTAGGGAGATAACAAAAATGCATGCAAATAACCACAATATTTAATATATTTGATAATATATAGTAGAGTGTATAGAATGTGATAAATGCCATAATACAGATTCTAAGGGCTGGAAGAATTCAGATGAGATTTCAAGGAGTAAGATGGCATGTTAGTGGGTCTTTTTTTTTTTTTTAGAGGCACAGTCTTGCTCTACTGCTCAGGCTGGAGTGCAGTAGCATGGTCATAGTGCACTACAGCCTCGAACTCCTGGCCTCAAGTGATCCTCCTGCATCAGACTCCCAAAGTGCTGGAATTACAGTTGTGAGCCACCATGCCCAGCTGATGTTATTGGGTCTTGAAGGATGGTAGAATTCTGAAGATGGTAGCACAGGAAAAAGGGTATCCAAAAACAGAGAATGACAGGTAATTAATGATAATTATTATAGAATAATTTCTATACCTGTAATATAGGAAGAACAACAATTATAGGGTTGTCGTGGAAATTAAACATATGAAATGTGCTGAGAGCAGTGCTTGTCATATATTAAGCTCCACAAAGGTAGAGATTTTTGTTTATTTTGTTCATTCCTGTTATCCCCAAATTCCTAGAAGAGTCTCTGGCATATGTGCATATATGCAAGCATCAGTAAATATTTTCTCAATAAAACACATTATGTAGAACTTACTGTAGGCCAGGCATTATCCTAAATACTTTCCATATGTTTAATTTTCACAACCCTATAAGCATTGGTTTTCCTGTATTACAGATGAGGATACTGAGGAACAGAGACTAAGAAACTTGGCTGGGCGCGGTGGCTCAAGCCTGTAATCCCAGCACTTTGGGAGGCCGAGACGGGCGGATCACAAGGTCAGAAGATCGAGACCATCCTGGCTAACACGGTGAAACCCCGTCTCTACTAAAAAATACAAAAAATTAGCCGGGCGAGGTGGTGGGCACCTGTAGTCCCAGCTACTCGGGAGGCTGAGGCAGGAGAATGCCGTAAACCCGGGAGGTGGAGCTTGCAGTGAGCTGAGATCCGGCCACTGCACTCCAGCCTGGGCGACAGAGTGAGACTCCGTCTCAAAAAAAAAAAAGAAACTTGTCCATGGTCACATAGATAGGAGAGAGAGCAAGGATTCAAATTTAGCAATCTGACTCTACAGTCTGTACTCTTTTTTTTTTTTTTTTTTTTTGAGATGGAGTCTTGTTCTTGTCACCCAGGCCGGAGTGCAGTGGCGCGATCTCAGCTCACTACAACCTCCACCTCCTGGGTTCAAGCGATTCTCCTGCCTCAGCCTCCCAAGCAGATAGGATTACAGACATGCACTGCCATGCCCAGCTAATTTTTCTATTTTTAGTAGAGACGGAGTTTCACCATGTTGGCCAGGCTGGTGTCAAACTCCTGACCTCAGGTGATCCGCTGGGATTACAGGCAAGAGCCACCGTGCCCCACCTATATTCTGTTTTTCTTTTGTTGTTTTGTTTTGTTTTGTTTTGTTTTTTGTTTTGAAATAGGGTTTCACTCTGTCGCCCAGCCTGGAGTGCAGTGGCATGATCTCAACTCACTGCAGGCTTGACCTCCATGGGCTCAAGTGATCCTTCCATCTCAGCCTCCTGAGTAGCTAGGACTACCCATCACACCTGGCTAATTTTTTCTGTATTTTGCAGAGACAGGCTGGTCTTGAACTCCTAGGCTCAAGTGATCGCCCATCTCAGCCTCCCACAGTGCTGGAGTTACAGGTATGAGTCACCACACTCAGCCTACAGTCTATCTTCTTAAACTCTTAAGTTACAGAAACAAAATAGGTATAAGATGTTTGTGAGACTGAAAAAGTACTGATTTAAGGCCCAAAAGTTATTAAAGTTATTTGGTATTAAAGTTCTTAAGTACCAAATTAAGAGTCTAGATTTATTCTAGAGAAAATAAAACCATTAGGGATTCTTGATCAGGGATGTATCATGATCAGAGATATCCTTTTAGGGAAAATGTTTTGGCAGGCTTCAGGCAGATAGACTAGAATGGAGAGAAATAAGTGAAAGGCACCAGTTAAGTTATAGCAATTGTGCAGGTGAGGGGGTAGAGGTGATGGTGATGGTGATGGGAAGGTCCGGACAGATGGATACATCTCTGGAGAGAAAAGAATGGAAAGAATTTTATGGCTGATTTCAAGTTTTGGAAAGGAAGTTAAAGAAGGGAGAGATGATTCAAAGTCTCCCCTCTTGGCTGAGAAAATGTTAAACGTTAACAAAAAGAAAGAAAAAATGAGTTTTATGGAGGAATTGAGTTTGGGCATATGTTTGAGATGCCAGGAGTGCTAAGATAGACATGTCCCATTGGCATTTGAAAGTACAGGTTGGGGTTCACAGAAGAGTTACTGACTGGATACAACCTTGGGAATCATTCACATAAGGTGGCATCTGAAATGCAAGGGTGGATGGAAACGATTATCAAGAAAAGCCTTGCCAAGAGAAGAGGACAGGCCTTGGGGTGTTGGAGGAAAAAGCCATGAATGGCATCAGGGGTAAAACAGTTTGTAGAAGAGACGAGAAGGAGTGCAGGGTCCCACAAACCAAGGAGGAGAGTCTCAAGAAGGATCAACTGTGAATGCAAAAGAAATACCAAGAAGAATGAAGGCCCAAAAAGCCTTATTGATTAGGCAATTATTTGTGAACTCTTAATAGTGCAATTTTAGTAGTGGGTTAAGAGCAAAAGTCAGATTACAATCTAGAAACTGTGAACATGAATTCTTCTGAATTTGTGTGTGAAAAAAGAAAGACAAAATAGTAGCATGAACTGGTAAGAAAGTGGAGGGAAGATTTGGGGTTTGTGGGTTTTGAAAAAGAAACAACAGTGGTGGGCATGTTAACAATGCAAGAGTAGTATCCTAAAAGGAGAAAGAAGAGGAAAGAAGGGCTGGATTTAAGGACCCTGGTGCCCCAATTCGGCTGGAAAATAAAAGGAACATTTTTTCCTTCTGAGTTAGAAAAAGGAGAAGATATGAACACACTTGAAGTGGAAACAGGGGAAATGTCATTTAATTGTTAAAGTTGAACAAAATATTTCTACTTGGCACCGTGGACATCAATTTTATCTAATCTATTTGCATTTATTTGACTAAAATTATATAAGAAGCATATTATAAGTCTTTTTTGTCTTAGTAGTTGATACTTACATAAAAGGCTATAGAAGATGTTTTCAGGTTTTGATTATAGCTGTGTAAAAGTTAAGCAGTTCCTTTTTAACCAGATTTTTTGGTTCTGTGTTTTGGTTGTTTCAAATCATACCAGAATGAAAAAAAGAACATAAGCCGGCAATGTTTATCAAGTAAATGCTTGGTGATGTTGCATGTTACAGCAGGTGGATTCTTTTGGATGGCTTTCATATTTAAAATTATTTGCTAATTAAAAAATGTTGTAGATCTAACCTGTTAGCAATTCTTGATCTTCATGAAACCCTAACAAGGTAAGTCATTATCTTTCCCAATTATAGAAAGTGGGGTAGGGGGTTATGTAAGTACAGAATTCAAAGTAAATAAACTGTATGTCTTGTTATTCCAATGAGGATGGGTCTATATTAAATAATGCATTGCATTCTGACGTGTTTATAAGAAGCATTATGCTTGACTCTCTGTGTTATGTTGCTACAGAATTCATCAAGAATTGGCCTAGAACCAAAAAGTTAAAGACTTGCTCAATCCTGTCCATTTTGTATGGTCAGCTACCAGTATTTCTCCTGCAGTCTTTTGAAATAATTCATTTTAATTAACAAGCATTTCTTAAGCTCCTACAGTATGCCAGGCTCCATGTTAGGCACTGAGAATACAATGATGAATGAGACAGTCTCAGATATCTAAGTGAAGAAGAGAGATTATGAGAAAGGAAAACAATTTAAATGCAGGTTAGGAAAAGTATATGAAGAACATTCAATGACATGTTAGACAGTGACTGGATGGAGGCCTCAATCACATTCAGTGGTTGTGTCAAGATCCAGCCATTTTAGAAGAAGTAGAAATCACACTAAGTGTTTCAACAGAGAGACTTCAATGCAGGAATATGCTAAATAGGTGTTGGAGGCCTAGAAAAAAAGCACAAAGGAAACACAGATATCAGAGACAACTAGAAGAAGCAACTCCCACAACTAGGGCTGGGGAGTTGGGAGGGATAGGTTAGGGGAATCACAGCCTGGAAGCTCAGAGGCCGGACCCATTGGAGCCAGGACTCAGCCCTCTAAGGAGAGGGCGCTGCCCAATTGCTGATTCTGAGAATGTCAAAAACAAAAACAAAACAACCAAAATGCAGGCTAGAACCAGTTGCTGTTGCCCAGGTGACACTGAGAGAAACAGCAGGTCAACTAGAGGGAACACAAGTCTCTTCTTCCCTCCTATTTTCTAGCCTCCTCTGGTCTAATGCAACCTATTATTGAACCTAACAGAAAGCCAGCTGGAGAGAGAAATGTAGTTTGCAGAGCTCCAGCAATTCAATGCAGAGTATGCTGTGGTGCATTTGCAGCTGAGAGATAGTCAATGACCAAGTGATTGAGAAACAGCTCTCTAAACAGGTGACATCTGAGCTGGGTTCTGAAAAACGAAAATAAGCCCATATGTGAAGAGCTGGGAGATGAGCTTTTCAGACAGGAAATGGCTCAAAGAATGTAACATCAGGAAAGAGACAGAAGTATGATGAGGGAGTGGTGTAAGTTGTCTGAAATATAGTTGGAAAGAACTGAAGCCAGGATGGAGCCAGATCATGCTCACAAATATATAGGCTCTTGAGTTTAATGCTAAATATATACACATACCTTATGATCCATGTCACATATTCTAAAAACATTAGGAAGGTACTGAACATTTAAAGGAGAAATAAATCATTTACTAAACAGTTTAATACGAGGCACCATGCTAACTAAGGGTTCCTGCAAACAAGCACCTCATTCTTTCTGCCTCCTACACCTGTTCCTCTGCCTGTAGTTTGTTTCCTAGTTGATGGCACCGTCATTCACCCAGCTTCCCAAAACTCTGAGTCACCTTTTCCCTCCCCACATCAGTGAGTCACCAAATTCTATGGACTCTACTAATAGTTCCCAAGTTAACCCCTTCCTTTCCATTGACACTGCCACTGCCACTACCATGGCTTCAGTATCTCCAGAATTGCCCTTCCCAAATCTATCCTCCACTCTGCTCTCAGAATAATCAATTCAGAACATAAATCTCTCCATGTAACACTATTTATTAGAACTACTGGAGCAGATGAAGTCTCAGCACCTAGTTATGGCTTTCAAAGCCCTCCACAATCTAGGCCCTTCTTCCATGAACTTCATTTTTTTTCTCCTCTTCAACTTTATGTAACACCAGACCATTTGTAGTTAGCCCTCAAACCCTGTCATTTCATGCCTCTGTGCCTTTGCTCAGGCTGACCAACCTTTCAGGATTTAGCTTGGATATTAGCTCCTCCGTGAAACTGTCCCTAAATCCCCCAATTGGACTAAGTGCCCTTCATCTGTGCTCCCAGAATCCCCTGTCACCCCTCCATCTTATCGCTACATAACACTGAAATATTCTGTTTACATGACCCCTTCTCCACTTGATGGTAAACTTCTTGAGTGCAGAGACTGTTCATCTTTGTGGTCCAGCATGGCATGATGCCCAGGAAATAGTAAGTACTCATTACTGAGCCTACTGAAAGAATGTACCTTGCATTGCACTCACCAGGGACTGAATGTGGCAGGAAACCTTCATATCCCAAGCTTAGGACATGCAGCTAAGAAGATCCCATGCAGTGTGAACAGGCAGGCCCATCTCCTGAGGGACAAAGAGGGCTAATTGCTCACAGACCTCAATTTGACAAAGTGCCACAAATTCAGACTTACAATCTCCAAATGAAGTTATACATACAGTTTTATATTTTATGCATCTTTAAAAGCATTTCTTTCTTTCAATAGAGATGGGGTCTCACTGTGTTGCCCAGGTTGGTCTCAAAATCCTGGGCTCAAGCAATCCTCCTGCCTTGACCTCCCAAAGTGCTGGGATTGCAGGCGTGAGTCACTGTGCCCGGCCTCAGCTCTGTTTCTAAGCAGTTTCCCTCTAAAAATGCTATATTCTTTTGATGCTTTTCTTCACAGAGGCTCAAAGTGCCTTAAATATGTTTAAGTCTCTGGAACTTAAGATACAGGGAAATTGAATAATAAATTATCAATTGAATGATCAATGATGTAAAATATGATATTTTTTCCGTGGTTATACTATTGCTAAATTGACTTTTCTCTCCAAGAAATCTTCTGAAAACTTCACACCACCACTCCACGGGAATGCTGACCACACTTCCTCTCAGGGGCAGACCTGCAGGGCTGCTCCTCCCCAGTGCCCTTCTTCTCTTACTGTGAGACTATGTCAGCACATTATGATTATGATGCAGCAGCAATATAACAATGCCCAGAGCAGCCTGGACTGCGCTTCTTTTACTAAGTGGTTATTTGCCTGCTGGGTAGACATAAACACCTGCTAAAGAAATGTGGAAAGAGTGGAAACGTGCTGTTTGGAGATTATTTTCCTAGTCGACATCCAGGAGATCTCCAGAGATCTATTTCAGCCCCACCTGTTGGTAAGTGACTGTCTCATTACTGCAACTTGGGTTTGAAACTGACGGAGAAGGAAATGAATAGTTCAATTAATTCTGGTAATTCGAGGGCAGAATGTCTATTTTTTTTTTCCATCTTCCTCTTCTTTTAGTTTTATTTCTTCTACCTCAACCAGAACAAGCAGAAAAGCTGAGAGACTGAACACCTGGTGACCGCTTTTCTTTTTCTTAGAAATAATTTCATTGAGAGTTTGAGTTTGAAATGAAAGCATGTTTTCTTGAGACAGTCTCGCTTTGCCACCCAGGCTGGAGTGCAATGGCACGATCTCGGCTCACCGCAACCTCCCAGGTTTAAGCGATTCTCCTATCTCAGCCTCCCAAGTAGCTGGGATTACAGGTGTGCCATCATGCCCAGCTAATTTTGTTTTTTGTTTTGTTTTGTTTTTTGAAGTAGAGACAGGGTTACAGGCACTGGCCATCATGCCCAGCTAATTTTTTTTTTTTTTTTTGTATTTTTGTAGAGGCGGGGTTTTACCATGTTGGCCAGGCTGGTCTTGAACTCCTGACCTCAGGTGATCTACCTGCCTCAACCTCCCAAAATGCCGGGATTATAGGCGTGAGCCACTGTGCCCAGCCTTTTTTTTTTTTTTTTTTTTTGAGACATAGCTTCACTCTGCTGCCTAGGCTGGAGTGTAGTGGTGTGATCTCGACTCACTGCAACCTCCACCTCCCGGGTTCAAGCCATACTCGTGCCTCAGCCTCCCAAGTAGCTGGGACTACAGGCACACACCACCATGCCTGGATAATTTTTGTGATATTAGTAGAGATGGGGTTTCGTCATGTTGGCCAGGCTGGTCTTGAACTCCTGACCTCAGGTGATCTACCTGCCTCAACCTCCCAAAATGCCGGGATTATAGGCGTGAGCCACTGTGCCCAGCCTTTTTTTTTTTTTTTTTTTTTTGAGACATAGCTTCACTCTGCTGCCTAGGCTGGAGTGTAGTGGTGTGATCTCGACTCACTGCAACCTCCACCTCCCGGGTTCAAGCCATACTCGTGCCTCAGCCTCCCAAGTAGCTGGGACTACAGGCACACACCACCATGCCTGGATAATTTTTGTGATATTAGTAGAGATGGGGTTTCGTCATGTTGGCCAGGCTGGTCTCGAACTCCTGAACTCAAGAGATCCGCCTGCCTTGGCCTCCCAAAGTTCTGGGATTACAGGCGTGAGCCACTGTGCCCGGCCTGTTTTTAAATTTTGATTTTTCAGACTGTTATCCCAATTTTTTCGTCCATAAGAAAAAATTCTCAAAGACTGAGAATTGAATAAATTTGGGGGGAAACAGCCCTTTTTAATTACTCAGATGTTTCAAGATTCAGAACACAAGGCTTTCTCTTCAAAGCTGAAAGGTTGGGCATGGGGATATCATTTTCAAGAGATAGGGGTCACAACAGCTAGCCTCCTGCAAAGGTGCAACCAGAACTGCAACCTAGAATTGTGCTGGACCTAGCCTAAAAATATGTTTATTAGTATAGTAAGAATGTTGGGAAAAATCACATAGGTAAATGCCACACTTCAAAGTGCTGGGAATAATTAACCTCAAAGCTCCAAGGACCACAGAGAACAACTTTAACGAGTGACAGGTAAATGCTGTCATTTAAGAGCTATCATGTAGCCAGGTGTGGTGACTCACACCTGTAATCCCAGCACTTGGGGAGGCTGAGGCAGGTGGATTACCTGAGGTCAGGAGTTTGAGACCAGCATGGTCAACATGGCAAAACTTTGTCTCTACTAAAAGTACAACAATTTGCCAGGCATGGTGGTAGGCACCTGTAATCCCAGCTACTCAGGAGGCTGGAGAATGAGAATCACTACCAGGAGGTAGAGGTTGCAGTGAGCCAAGATCGCACCACTGCCCTCCAGCCTGGGTGACAGAGCGAGACTCCATCTCAAAAAAAAAAAAAAGAGCCATCGTGTAATTACAGACAAATAACACAGTAAAAAGACCACATGAGAATCCAGGTAGTGGGTTTATGAGTGTTCACTATAGAAATCTTTCAACTTTGCCAGAGGTTTGAAACTTTTTATAATAAAATATTGGAGGGAAAATACCACATGGTAATGGTAAACAGGAAACATTTGTAGAGGACATTTTAGGGGCATGTACAGACATCTCTCTGAATTAGGCAGTCAGAAAAGCCAATCAAGACAGTGCAACACTGGCTCTTCAGATTCCCACTCTCTCCCCTTCCCAATGACCGTGAACACTCAAGCTGTCACACTTCCAAAAAGTTCCAGATGACTGCATTTATCCCCAGGAAAATAAAGGCACCCCACCTCTACCACAGGGTGAATGCATCCCATATTTATATCTAAGAATAGTAGTTCTCAGCCCAAATGGAGCCTTGATCATCCTTGAAACAGTATACACAGATAGGGAAGCCCTGACGACACCATGGAATGTCTGAAGAGCAGCTGAAGTGACTCCCTCTTGAAACACATACAGCACATTGCCTCTCTGTGCTTGGTTTTCCTATAGAACAACTAGCATTGGTTTCTGATCTATAATCTGATTTAATAAGGAATCTCTCTAACTTTTCTTTTGCTAAAAGTAGCCAACTACACTTTGTCAAATGAAAATTATACTGTAATTCTGCAGAAAAGTACAACCTAATGTAGCTATCTGCTGAATGAATCACCATTCAATTGGAACTTGAAAAACAGAGAAAGGATTGAGAGGGAGAAAAAGTACTGATTAAAAGAAGTAACAAAGACCATAAGGGATCAGCTAGTGATAGGACGAGCTCATCCATCTCAAATAAAACTCCATTCTTTGTGCCATCCTTGCTCTGCGGTGCAGCAAAAGCCCTTCCCTGCAACATGGCTCTGCATCCTGCCTGCTTAGTTAGATGAATAGGACATTGAATGGGCCCAGCAAAAGGCAAATATTATTGGAAAAATATAAGCTATGACTGTGAAAACTGATACACAATCCTGATAGAATAAATTATGACAAAACATTCCATGTGTCTGTGCCATGGAGCTAGCTCTGTGTTTCCATGATAGCCCATAACAACCCTGCTTTAATTCTGACTCATTCAACAGGCAGTTTTGTTTCTTTCTTTCTTTTTTTTCCCTAGCTAACACCTTGAATAATCAACATGTATTTTTGAGTCACCAAAGTTAATAATGATATCTTAGTAAGGTGATTGGATCAGAGGGTGGAGTCTGAACTGATTGTCAGGCTTGATTGCCTGTCTCTACTGTGCCCGCACACCAAGAAGGCAAAGCAGAGTGCAAGGAGCTTATCAGGAGAGAACCCAGAAACCATCTGTTTCTTTGTAAAAGAAAATCATTTCTTAAGCATCAGTTTAACCACTGGCCACAATTACTTTTGCAACTCTTTACAAGAGATTGTCATGTTCCAAATAGCTTGACACCATGATTGATAACTGCTGTTTTAAAAAAAAATAGTTAATGTTACGGGGATACATTAATATATATTACATATATTTTAACATATATTACTTACATATATGTGTATATATATATAAAGAAATTAAGTAGGCCAAGCACAGTGGCTCATGCCTATAATCCCAGCACTTTGGGAGGCCAAAGTGGGTGGATCACTTGAGCCCAGGAGTTTGAGACCAGCCTGAGCAACACAGGAAGACCCAATTTCTACAAAAAATTTTAAAAATTAACTGGACGGTTACATGTACCTGTAATACCAAATACCTCAGGAGGCTGAGGTGGGAGGATCACTTGTGCTAGGGAGGTTGAGGCTGCAGTGAGCCATGATCACATCACTGCACTCCAGCCTGTGTGACAGAGCAAGACCCTGTCTCAAAAAAACAAACAAACAAACCAAAAAAACTGAAACAAAACAAGCAAATGAAAAACAGAGAGAAAGAAATTAAGTGAAAAATCTATTTGTAAAACTGGAAAGACATATACCAAAACTTGAATACTATCTCCAGATATTCCGAGTGAACCTAAGGCCAGGCACAGTGACTCACACCTGTAATCCTAGCACTTTGGGAGGCCAAGGTGGGCAGACTGCTTGAGCTCAGGAGTTTGAGACCAGCCTGTGTAACATGGTGAAATCCCGTCTCTACAAAAAATACAAAAATTACCCAGGCAGGATGGCGCAGGCCTGTGGTCCCAACTACTCGGGAGGCTGAGGTGGGAGGATCACTTGAGCCCAGGAAGGCAAGGCTGCAGTGAGCCAAGATTACTCCACTGCACTCCAGCTTGGGTGACAGAGCAAGACCCTGTAGAAAAAAAAAAAAGAGTGAACCTAGTAAATAGTTAATTTACTTTACCATTGGTAAAATATATGATGACGAGGTATGTGTGTGCGTGTGTGTGTGTGTGTGTGTGTGTGTCGAGCCAAAATGATGACTTCACAGAACCATCTCTCTGTTTTAAGAGCCTAAACTATTTTTTCCCCCAAGACAGAGTCTTGCTCTGTCACACAGGCTAGAGTACAGTGGCATAATCTTGGCTCACCGCAACCTCCGCCTCCCAGGTTCAAGCAATTCTCCTGCCTCAGCCTCCCAAGTAGCTGGGATTATAGGCACATGCCACCACACCCAGTTAATTGTATTTTTAGTAGAGATGGGGTTTCACCACGTTGGTCAGGCTGGTCTCGATCTCCTGACCTGGTAATCCGCCCCCCTCAGCCTCAAAGTGCTAGGATTACAGGCGTGAGCCACCACGCCCAAGCCTGGACTAATTAACTAGGATAATTGGAGATGTTGGTGAGGTGAAGGGTGTAGTGTACAGATATCTCAAATCACAATTACAACAAAACCAGTCAAAATTTAGCACACACTTATCAGCTATACACATAATCCAAAAGTGTAAAAATAATTCCAGAACAAATATTTAGAACATCACAGCAAAGTTGATAAAAGAGCCTGTTAACACTTTCCACTCCTTAGCTAAACTCAACTTTGTTCAAAAAGGACAAAAGGGGTGAGACCCAGTCGTGGTTGCAAATATCCCTGAATTCCTTCCTTTCCTCTCACTTCCTCCTCCCTCTCTGTGTCCTGAATCCACAGCTACACCTATTCGCCTGGGAGATCATCCACTGTTTGCTCTCTGGAAGGGGAATTCTCAGATGCAAGGGATTCTGGAGATCTCATAAATGACAGCAGTGGAAAGGGCCTTTCCCTATCCCAGCAGCCATGTGGCATCTCCTGATTAGCAAGTGTCTGTCAACAGTAGACACACCCTCCAGTGTGCAGTTTTCATTTTCTCAGAGTACACTGTTTTTCCAAAATGTGCACTCTTTCACTTAACTCTGTATAAACAAGAGTTGACTGCTGCATCTCCTCAAATCTAAGATCCAGAAATTATAACATATATCATTATTTTATGTGCCACTAAGAAGGAAAACATGCTGCTAATTATAGAACTTAATGCTTTGTTTTTGGTTTTGTGTGTGTGTATGTGTGTCTGTGTGTTTTGAGACAGAGTCTTGCTCTGTCACCCAGGTTGGAGTGCAGTGGCACGATCCCAGCTCACTGCAATCTCCGCCTTCTGGGTTCAAGCAATTCTCCTGCCTCAGCCTCCCAAGTAGGCATATACTGAGAGACCTCCTAGAGAGGCCTTTAGGAGTAGCTAGGACTACAGGTGCATGCCACCACGCCTGGGTAATTTTTGTATTTTTTAGTAGAGATGGGGTTTTGCCATGTTGGCCAGGCTGTTCTCAAACTCCTGACCTCAGGTGATCCACCCACCTTGGCCTCCTAAATAATGCTTTCTTATGGGAATTTTCCCACACAATATCTAGCTCTTGCTCCTGTGCCATCATCCTCTGTGCATTTCTTAAAGGGCTCCACTCTAGTCTTTAGGACCTTCTTCTAAGCCTCTGACAAGTTTCATGCTGGAGCTTTCTTCTTTTCTTTTTTTCTTTTTTAATTTCTTTTCTTTTCCTTCCTTTCTTTCTTTTCTTTTTTTTTTTTTTTTTTTTTTTTTTTTTTTTTTTTTTTTTTTGGTGGAGTTTTGCTCTTGTCACCCAGACTGGAGCACAATGGCACAGTCTTGGCTCACTGCAACCTCCACCTCCCATGTTAAAGTGATTCTCCTGCCTCAGTCTCCTGAGTAGCTGGGATTACAGGCACCTGTCACCACACCAGGCTAATTTTTATATTTTCAGTAGAGACAGGGTTTCATGACATTGGCCAGGCTGGTTTTGAACTCCTGAACTAAAGTGATCTGCCTGCCTTGGCCTCTTAAAGTGCTGGGATTATAGGCGTGAGCCACCGCGCCTGGCCAGGAGCTTTCCTAATCTTACTAGAAGATGTCAACAAAAGGTTTTCAGGTAATCGTAAGGAGCACATTTTAAAGAGCAATTAAATGCAACCCAGGTAATACAATCTGTACTGCTTCCTTTGCCACATTATCAAATATCCTCATTGGTCATAAGAGCTCAGGATTCCACTGTTTGGCAGTTTCAAGCCAATTATGAGCTATGGATTCATGACTCTGGTTGCACTCACCAAAAGACCATGGTGAGGATCATCAACAACAGCTTAGCTCCGACATAAACAGCAGCCTTGGACTCTGCTTCACCTACCCAGTATACTTAGAAGAACTCTAACTCTTTCTAAGGCCTTGACCTCACACTTGAAATAACAGTAAGGTTAGAATTGAAATTAGTTTCTTTTGTATACAAATTAGTGCCTTTTTTTTTTTTTTTTTTTTTTGAGACAGGGTCTCGCTCTGTTGCCCAGGCTGGAGTGCAGTGACAAGATCATAGCTCATTGTAGCCTCAACCTCCCAGGCTCAGGTGATCCTCCCACCTCAACCTCCCAAGTAGCTGGAACTATAGGCATGCACCACCACACCCGGCTAATGTCTGTATTTTTTGTAGAGACAAGATCTTGCTATGTTGCCCAGGCTGTTCTCAAACTCCTAGGCTCGAGTGATTGGCCTGCCTTGACTTCCCAAAGTGCTGGGATTATAGGTGTGAGCCATTGTGCCTGGCCTGTATACATTTGATTTTCTTTTTGTTGTTTCTTTTACAAAAGATTTCATCATGAAAAGGAGGAAGCTCAAACTGAAGTGAGTTAAAAACTTCATCTCCTAGAGAAGATTGTGGCTCAGCCTGAGTTGAGGTGAGATTTGACAGTTCTTACAGATAAACCATGTGGGCTGCATGGCCACATCCTCTCCTGCCCTTTTCTCTCTTCCTTCCTTTCCCTCTTCCTTCCTCTTCTACTTACTTTACTTTCCAAGATTATTTTCTTCTTTCTGTCTCCTGGAGACTCGATGTACTGAAGATGCTGCCTATAGCAGTGGTCCCCTTGGAAGCAGGGACCAGTTTTGTGGAAGACAATTTTTCCACTGACTTAGAGTCTCATAAGGAGCATGCAACCAAGAGCTATGCCTCAGTTATGGGTGAATAGTCTGGAAAAAGTGTTCTCAGTTTAGTATAGCTTTGATACCCTACTTACAAAAAAGGGATTGGAGAACCCTGCATGATGAAGAGGGTACCATTACTTTGGAAGATAGAAAATAATGGTCTGTGGGGGAATATATTGAGAGACCTCCTAGAGAAGCCTTTCCTAATACCCTAATAAGTGTCTTAAAGCCCTATACCCCAGTCATTGTTTATTATATGTATCTATTTTCAAGTCCTGATAGTCCCTATCATCCAACATCTTGTTTGAGTTTCTTTTGGCTTGCTTACTACCTGTCTCCCCATAGAGTGTAAGCTGAATGAGGGCAGGGATCTTATTAGTCCTGTTTAGATGTATGTATTAATACAAGTGCTTGGTGCAATGCCAAGCATATCACAGATATTGATAAAATTTGCTGAATTAATAAATAAATGAAGCAATTTAATTATGATATTAAATTCTCTCTGTACCCATTAATTGTGTTTCCATTCCCTCAGTTTTTTATGTTTATATGCAAGTGCAATGATGAAGAAGACCAGCAAGTCTACCACGAGGATCAATGAGCAAGATGCTCTCTGCACACCACATTCCCATGATCCGAGAGATCTTCAAAGTATGTTGGATGGAGGAGAGTATGCCCCTTTTGTATCTCCTCCCATGTTAGAGAGCAATTTTATCCAGGTAAATCATATTCAAGGCCTGAGTTAAGCTCCAAAAACTTCAGTAATTTTCTCAAAGAAAACTGAAAAGGATGGTAGGAGAATTGTTTTAAATGTGCCAAGGGAATATGTGATATTACTAAAGAGAACAGTTTGGGAACTTTAAAAAACCTGAAATAATTACGGCGTTAAAGGACATTTACTTCAAATGTCCCCAAAACTCTTGTGAAGGACTTCTGTCTTAACTCTACCGTAATTGCCATTCCATCATAATCTTCCCAAAATTACATGAAGCCGTTTTTGGCATTTCCCACCACAGGGAAACATACAGATAACTTCTTTCTTAGGCGTCGAAGACATTCTAAAGAACATCTATGACACAACTAGGGATTACAATGAATCTTAACTCTTAGTTCTGAAGGTAAAATATAATTGTCAGATAGTATCAGGGAGAAAAACTTCCTTCTCATAAGAATGTCCCTACATTATGAATGAAACTGCATTTCTGTGCATGTGGGAGCAACGCTAACTTTTTTCTAAACATTCAACATTAAAATGTTCTGACAAAGAAATGGTGAAATGAGTTCAATGATAGGGGTCATACCTCTAAAGTTCCTAGAAATTCCTTAATAAAGTCTTAACACTAAACACTGAGCTATTACCTCTAACTCTTAACACATTCGAGCAGCTGCTTAGCTGATTTCACAGAGGGGTGACAAGGGAAGACAACAGACACTTCAAAAGGTAAGGAGAGGATGGCAGGACCTCTTTTGCCATGGCTGCCAGGCCAATCTCCGAGTAGAACCAGGATGCCACTGTGTACGTGGGGGGCCTGGATGAGAAGGTTAGTGAACCTCTGCTGTGGGAACTGTTTCTCCAGGCTGGACCAGCAGTCAACACCACATGCCAAAGGATAGAGTCTGGCCAGCACCAAGGCTATGACTTTGTGAATTCTTGAGTGAGGATGATGCTGACTATGCCATTAAGATCATGAACATGATCAAACTCTATGGGAAGCCGATACAGGTGAACAAGACATCAGTTCACCACAAAAACATGGGTGTAGGGACCAACATTTTCATTCGGAACCTGGACCCTGAGATTGATGAGAGTTGCTTTATGATACTTTCAGCACCTTTGGGGTCATCTTACAAATCCCCAAGATTAAGTGGGACCCTGACACAGGCAACTCCAAAGTTTATGCGTTCATTAATTTTACTTCATTTGATGTTTCGGATGCAGCAATTGAAGCCATGAATGGGCAGTACCTGTAACTGCCCTATCACCATATCTTATGCCTTCAAGAAGGACTCCAAGGGTGAGCTCCATGGCTTAGCAGCTGGACGACTTCTGGCAGCTCAGAACCCGCTCTCCCAGCCTGACCGCCCTCATCAGCTATTTGCAGATGCACCTCCTCCACCCTCTGCCCCCAATCCTATGGTATCATCATTGGGGTCTGGACTTCCTCCACCAGGCATGCCTCCTCCTGGCTCCTTCCCACTCCCAGTGCTGCCTCCTGGAGCCCTCCCACCTGGGATACCCACCACCATGCCCCACCACCTATGCCTCCTGGGGCTGCAGGACATGGTCCCCCATCAGCAGGAACCCCAGAGGCAGGACATCCTGATTATGGACACTCACAAGCTCACCCATTCCCACCAGGAGGGGTGCCCTATCCAGGGATGTCTCAGATGCAGCTGGCACACCATGGACCTCATGGCTTAGGACATCCCCATTCTGGACCCCCAGGCTCTGGGGAACAGCCACCACCCCGACCACCACCTGGAATACCTCATCCTGGACCTCCTCCGATGGGCATGCCCCCCAAGGGTCTCCATTCGGATCTCCCATGGGTCACCCAGGTCCTATGCCTTCACATGGTGTGCGTGGACCTCCTCCACTGATGCCCCCCTCCATGTGTACACTGGCCCTCCATGACCCACACCCTATGGCTACCAGCCTCTCCCTCCACCCAGACCCACTCCCCAGCCACCAGTTGCCCCTTGAACTGGCTCCTTTACTTTGGAGCCCTCTCCCTCAGTAAATTCGAATTTTCCTTCCTCCTGTTACATCTTCCCAATATCTTTTCGATTCCTTGGAACAATCAGAGATGCTGTAGCTCCTTGGGGCTAAGGCACTAATCCCTTTCAGCACCCCCACCCCATTCCCCTTTTTAATGTAACTTTTTCCACAGGAGGTATTTCTTTTTTATGTTGGTCCTGAGTATTTTGCAAATGCACAGAGAAAATAAAGCTAAACTCCTTATTCTAAAAAAAAAAAAAAAGGTAAGGAGACTTCATCTTCCATAAACACATTCTCTGCACTCATACTTGAGTACTAATGTGAGCTACCCACCTCCAGTATGCCACAGGCAGGAGGTGAAGCCTCCCAAAATACCAAATGTTTTAGTGATGTCCCTAGAACACGTGTGACAAGTTGTGATTTGATGTACTTTACCTTCTACATACTTCTTTCCTACTAATCATGCTTTTATTTTTCCACCTTTCATCCTGTGCCCTTTCCAAGTTAGTTAACTTTTGCACACTCTAACAAAATTACATAGTACTTGTCCAACACTGGGGGTAGTTAGCAGTCTATAGGTCAGACGTAGCCCCCATCATAATTTGATAAGTCGTATCCTTCAAGTTGCACAACCCCACCTGGTTAGCATGTCTTTGGCAGTAAGTTACCAAGATTCCTGACTGAACAGGTTTAAATGAAAAAAGAAAAACAATTAGGCTGGGTACAGTGGCTCATGCTGTAATCCCAGCCCTTTGGAAGGACAAGGCGGGAGGATCGCTTGAGGCCAGGAGTTCAAGATTGGCCTGGGCAACAAGGGAGATCCCACCTCTAAAAACATTTTTAAAAATTAGCAGGGTGCAATGCTGCACACCTATATTCCTAGCTACTCGGGAGGCTAAGGAGGGAGGATTGCTTAAGCCCAGGAGCTCCAGGCTGCAGTGAGCTAGGATGGCACTACTGCACTCCAGCCTGGATGACAAGACAAGACTTTGTCTCTAAAAACAAACAAATTTTTTTTTTTTAATTAAAAAGAAAGCAATTATCTCAAATAGAGTGAAAGAGCCCCAGGGCATCAGCTCACTCCTGGTAGAAGACTCAGGTTCTCTTTTTTCGTTCTGTCACCTTCAAGCCAGTTCCCCTCAGGGCATCACATCCAAACAGGACAATGACAGCTGCCAGCAGTAGAAGATATTCATCTCATCCTGGTGGCTCTGTCTCCTGGTGGCTCTGAGAAAGGTTTTCCAGGATTGGAGGAGACCTCTCTATGTCTTGCTGGTCACATGCCACTGCTGAAACCAGTCACTGGCAAGGGGTGGAGTGGAACCACCACTACCCATTTAAGTTAGTCAGGATTTAATCCCTGAGCCGGGTCATTATCCCTGAGCCATGATATTGGACAAAACCAGGATTCTGTTAATCCGGAAGAAGAGGGGCACAGTTTGGGTAGGTTATCAATAGTGTGAGCTACATCCTCTTTCTTTCAATGATGTATTTTTTAATTGAACCAATTATTATACAGCTGAGAAACCACAGTGTAGCTCCTCTCTGCCTTCCTTCATTTCCCTGTCTGCCCATCCTCCAGTCTCTTCTTCTACCAAGTGGCAGAGATTTTATTGGCCAAGTTTCTTGGACTCTGGGGTTTTTATGCATGCTCTTCCTCTGCCTGGAAACCTCTCCTCTCCACCCAGCCAGTTTATCTCCCACATGGTTCAGGTATCAGCTAGACGTCTCTTCCTCTGGGGAGACTTTCATGACCCCATATCCAGGGGTGTGCTGGCATTGGTCGATTGGTAAGTGTTCAGGAAATTTGCAAGTCAGTTGTTAAACACAGCCTTTTTAAAAAATAAATTATAGACCAAGTGCGGTGGCTTACGCCTGTAATCCCAGCACTTTGGTAGGCCGAGGTGGGTGGATCACCTGAGGTCAGGAGTTTGAGATCAGCCCCATCAACATGATGACACCCCATCTCTCCTAAAAATACAAAAATTAGCCAGGCTTGGTGGCACGTGCCTGTAATCCCAGCTACTCAGGAGGCTGAGACAGGAGAATCACTTGAACCCGTGAGGCAGAGGTTGCAGTGAGCTGAGATCACGCCACGGCACTCCAGCCTGGGCAGCACAAGACTCCATCTAAAAAAAAAATTAAATTCTTAAAAATTAAATTTTATAAACATATCTAAAATAAAGGCAACAAATATTCAAGACTCATCATTCCTATTCTTTTACTACATTTTACTATTGTCTATACTTCTAAGGTTATAAATATAAGAGTTTGGCAAGAGTTTGTGGAATTTATCAATTGGCTCTATGTAATTTAAACTAAAGACTAAAGAATATTGCATATTATTTGTAAATGTGTGTGCTACTTGTCTTTTATGTCAGTAACATTTTAAACTTATGTGTAAATGTGTGTACCTTCCAAGACCTAGCTGTTGCCAGAATATCACTGCCTATCTCCCCACTCTAAGCTAAGTCAAGTCCTCTGTTATGTGCTCCTGTAACATCCTGAACTTGTACTTGGTAACACTTTTTTTTTTTTTTTTTTTTTTTGAGGCGGAGTCTCGCTCTGTCGCCCGGACTGGAGTGCAGTGGCCGGATCTCAGCTCACTGCAAGCTCTGCCTCCCGGGTTTACACCATTCTCCTGCCTCAGCCTCCCGAGTAGCTGGGACTACAGGCGCTCGCCACCTCGCCCGGCTAGTTTTTGTATTTTTAGTAGAGACGGGGTTTCACCGTGTTAGCCAGGATGGTCTCCATCTCCTGACCTCGTGATCCGCCCGTCTCGGCCTCCCAAAGTGCTGGGATTACAGGCTTGAGCCACCGCGCCCGGCCAATACTTCTTACAGTAATAATTAGTCACATACTTAAATTGTTTAATGTTTGCCTTTCCTGGTAGACCCCCACGGGTCAGAGACTGTGTCTGTTCCCTGTGGTGTCTCCAAGAATTAGCATGAGCAAGTGAAGGAACAAATACATTATGGTTCATTTCTCCCTTATTTCCTGCCATCTTCCACTTCTCAGGCAAGCAAGGTTGTCAAAGCCACACATTTCATCATATAATGCCTTTTCCTGTTTTCTGCACTCAGGTTAACAGGAGAGGTGAATCCATTTACCTTCATAACCGAGCCAACTGGGTGACCGTAGGCATCTGTTCTTCCAGTTCCACCCACAAGATCCCCAATGTGATGCTACTGGCACATCTGACACCTGGTGCCCGGAAAGATACAGAACCCCTGTTTAAAAGTCTCCTGACATCTCCTCCTGCAGAGAAACTGGTGCTCACCAGGTGAGTTACAAAGAGAAGAGGTTAAAGATCTCTCAGAATATGTGCATTACCCCTGTGGATCTGAAATTGGAAACACTGATGACAATTGCACCAAAGGAGCATCTCGCTGGCATTCCCTGCTGCAAATGACGAAGAGGAGCATCCTTAAAGATGGGTGAAATAATGTATGACAGTGGATATCAAGCAGGCAGTTAATTTTTAAAAAACTAAACCTAATTAACAGGAACTGAAGACTCATAATAAACTGCCTTTCTAGAACATGCCTCCTCTTCCACAGCATCCCAGCTTCCAACAGAATTAGCTCTGGTCTTGTCTCAGCCTCTAACTTGGTCTATGATCGTGAGCAAATTGCTTGACTTTAAGTTAACTTTGAAGGATTAATTTAAAGGAGACTTTCTCATGATAAATAGTTGACATTCTGATGTGTTTTGTTTTTGAGACGGAGTCTTGCACTGTCACCCAGGCTGGAGTGCAGTGGCACGATCTTGGCTCACTACAACCTCCCAGTTCAAGCGATTCTCCTGTCTCAGCCTCCCGAGTGGCTGGGACTACAGGCATACACCACCACGCTCAGCTAATTTTTGTATTTTTAGTAGAGACAGGGTTTCACCATATTGGTCAGGCTGGTATTGAACTGCTGACCTCAGGTGATCCACCCACCTTGGCGTCCCAAAGTGCTGGGATTGCAGGTGTGAGCCACTGCACCCAGCCTATTCTGACGTTTTTATACATCAGAGCCTTAGGTATATGATTAAGATGAGATGGTCCTCAGGAGCCCTTACCCAGATCTATCTGGGAGACAAGTCTGGTGTCTTGAGTCTCACTCTTCAAACTACTATAAAATATAAGAAAGAGGCTGGGCATGGTAGCTCACACCTGTAATCCCAGTACTTTTGGAGGCCAAGGCAGGTGAATTGCTTGAGCCCAGGCATTCAAGACCAGCCTGGGCAACATAGTGAAACCTTGTCTCTACAAAAAAATACAAAAATTAGCCAGGCGTTGGTGGTACATACCTGTTGTGCCAGCTACTTGGGAAGATGAGGTGGGAGTATCACTTAGGCATAGGATGTTAAGGCTGCAGTGAGCCATGATCACACCACAACTGCACTCCAGCCTGGGCAACAGAGTGAGACCTTATCTCAAAACAAACCAACAAGCAAACAAACAAACAACTATATATATAAGAAAGGCCTTTTTATAAGCCTCCAATCAGGTTTCCAGATGATGTTACTGTGTGCTTGTTTGCAGGTTTCTCCCTCTGCAGTTTGTGACTCTTTCTGTGCATGACGCGGAAAACATGCGCCTAAAAGTAAAGCTGGTGAGTGGTCGAGCCTACTACTTACAGCTCTGCACTTCTGCATGTAAACAGGACACCTTGTTTTCTCAATGGGTGGCCCTCATCTCCCTCTTGAATCAGGAAAAAGCCAAAGTTTCCAAAGTGTCAGAGGTTTCAAGTCTCTCAGGAATTACGAATAGCACAGACGTCACAGGCTCCACGGATGTGATGGATATCACAGCGTTCACAGCCATCCTGACCCCGTACATGTACACACGTACAGGCCCTGAACATGTCAGGGACAGCATAGATTTCTCAGAATTCACAGACATCACCGACATCACAGATGTCACAGACCTTCCAGAAAATGAGGTCCCAGAGGTCCCAGATATAAGAATTGTTACAGAAGTCATAGAAGTCAGAGAAGCCACAGAAGTCACAGACAGCTCTGATATTACAAACTGCTCGGGAGTCACAGTGGTGTTTGAAAACAATGATTTAATCAGGGCCAAGCAAGAGGAGAAGGTACGTGTCACTGAAGGCTATCATGTTTTAATAATTGAGAACTAGAGTGATTACCAAGATCACACTTCTTGGTTAGCTGACATTGATTGTCAAAATGCTATGGAACCTACCTACTCTGAGTAACCTAATTTTAATAGTGAGATTCGATCTCTGAACCCTGGTGTAAAGGAGTTGTAAGATGTCTCCTGAAATAGGCAGTGACAACCGTTAACATAAATCTTAGCCCAGCATCAGAAATGGAAAGAACCTCGGAATCAGAATCAGAACCAAGTTAGACTCTCAACCTGCGGCATATTACTTGTGTGACTTCGCCCAAATCACATAATCCGCATGAGCCTCAGTTTCCTCACTTCTAAAATAAGGATATTAATATAATGTAAGGGTTATTTTCTGGTTTAAAAATATATAGCAGTAGCCACTACCTTAAAGGATGGGATGGAATTTCTATGGGTAAACATGAGGATGGAAATAGGATAATAAAAAACAAAACAAAATGAGTGGCTTTAGAAAAGGCCAGAGAGTGGAAAAACAGAGTCATGTCCAAAAATGTTCCGTTCAGTTGGGCTAGAGGATAATATATATGGAGAATAGTAGAAAATAGGACTGGAAAGTTGCTTAACAACCTTGAGAGCCAAATTTAAAGTGAGAACTTCACTCTTTGGGCAAACCTTAGTGACCACAGTCTTCTGTGTAAGGGAATGAAGGAGCTGTGTTTTTAAAAGATTAATCTAATGGCAGGATGGATTATAGGTAAAGAGATCTGTTTGAAGACTACTGTTGAAAAACTTCCTCTAGGTCCACAATAGAAAAAAGGCCGGTGCAGTGGCTCACACCTGTAACCTCGGCACTTTGGGAGGCCAAGACAGGTGGATTGCTTGAGCTTGGGAGTTCGAGACCAGCCTAGGAAACATGGCGAAACCCCATCTCTACTAAAAATACAAAAATTAGCTGGGCATGGTGGTGTATGCCTGTAGTCCCAGCTACTAGGGAGGCTGAGGTGGGAGGATTACTTGACCCTTGGAGGTAGAGGGTGCAATAAGCCAAGATTGTGCCACTGCTCTCCAGCCTGGGTGACAGAGTCACACCCTGTCTCAAAACACACACACACACACACACACACACACAAAAGAAAAGAAAAATGGTAGGGCTGGGCACAGTGGCTCATGTCTATAATCCCAGCACTTTGGGAGACCAAGGCGGGTGGATCACCTGAGATCAGGAGTTTGAGACCAGTCTGGCCAACATGGCAAAACCCTATCTCTACTAGAAAATAAAAAATTAGTGTGGTAGTGGGCACCTGTAATCCCAGCTACCTGAGAGGCTGAGGCAGGAGAATTGCTTGAACCTGGGAGGTGGAGGTTGCAGTGAGCTGAGATCACGCCATTGCACTCCAGCCTGGGCGACAGAGTAAGACCCTGTCTCAAAAAACAAACAAACAAAAAAAAAACCTAATTTTTAATTAGGAAAAATTCAAATAATTCTACACAATTTTTAATGACAGGAGGAAAATGCTTATAATAAAATGTTAAGTGAAAAAGGTAGGAGACAGAACTTCAAGATGATCTAAGTAGACATAAACAAAATAAATAGAAAGATCAGAGTGAAATGTGCACAGGAGTAGTTGTTTCTGGGCAGTGGCATCATACAAGCAATAATTTATTATTATTATTATTATTTTTTTAGACGGAGTCTCGCTCTGTCACCTGGGCTGGAGTGCAGTGGCCGGATCTCAGCTCACTGCAAGCTCCACCTCCCGAGTTTATGCCATTCTCCTGCCTCAGCCTCCCAAGTAGCTGGGACTACAGGCGCCCGCCACCTCGCCCAGCTAGCTTTTTGTATTTTTTAGTAGAGATGGGGTTTCACCGTGTTAGCCAGGATGGTCTCAAACTCCTGACCTCGTGATCTGCCCGTCTCGGCCTCCCAAAGTGCTGGGATTACAGGCTTGAGCCACCGCACCCGGCCAATTAATTTATTACTATTATTATTATTATTTTGAGACAGTCTCACTCCATTGCCCAGGCTGGAGTGCAGTGGCATGATCTCAGCTCACTGCAACCTCCACCTCTTAGGTTCAAGCGATTCTTATGCCTCAGCCTTCCAAGTAGCTGGGATTACAGGTGCCCACCACATGCCCAGTTAATTTTTGTATTTTTAGTAGAGATGGGGTTTCTCCATGTTGCCCAAGCTGGTCTCAAACTCCTGGCCTCAAGTGATCTGCCCGCCTTGGCAAGCAATAATATTCTACCTTTAGCTTTATTCATTATAGGATTTTCCAAATATGCTATAATAAATATGTATGACAGGGAAAGTTTTTCATTGTCAGGGAAAAGTTTTATCTTTAAGGAAGAAAATTATTACATCATTTTAAAGGAAATGCAGTAGAGGTATATTAGGCCATTCTTGCATCGCTATAAAGAAATATCTGAGACTGGGCAATTAATAAAGAAAAGAGAGTTAATTGGCTCATGGGTCTGTAGGTGGTAAAGGAAGCACAATGCTGGCATCTGCTTCAGGTGAGGGCCTCAGGGAACTTACAGTTGTGCAGAAGAGAAGGAGAGCCAGCACATCACATGGCCAGAGAGAGAGCAAAAGAGAGAGGAAGGAGGTGCCAGGCTCTTTTAAACAACCAAATCTCGCATCAACTCAGAGTGAGAACTCACTCATTACGGTGAGGACAGCACCAAGCCATTCACAAGGGATCTGCCCCCAAGACCTAAACACCACCCACTAGGCTCACTTCCAACATTGGAGGTCACATTTCAACATGAGATTTTCAAGTGACAAAACATCCAAACCATATCAAGAAGTAATGGACTAGGCAGTGGCAGTGGAAAGAAGAAGGTGCGGACAGGAAGGACATTAAAAAGCCAGCTTTAGGGCCTGCTGACCAACTGCCTTGAGTCCTGAGTGATTCTGAGCAAATCAGAGAGCGGCTAGGAGAGGTGATACATTAGCAGAAACTGGGAAATTAGGAGGAGGGGGGGATTTTAGGGTATTAAGTTTTAGATACAGGTTCTAAGTCTTCTGACAAAAAAAAAAAATCTCTTTTATATTATGAGTCCCTGGCCCCTGTAACCTATCAGATGCTCTAATTAAGACCAAACTCAGACTGGGGAATCAGTGGCATTTCTGGGAAACCTTTCTTGTGCTGTAATGAGATGCCAAGCGTCTTCTGTGAGGTGACAACACGAGCTTGGGAACATGTTGTGTCAGGCTGCAGCGGGGCAGGCCCTGGCTCCCACACAGCCTGCCGCCAGCACACCTGGGGCTCTCCCCATGGTCGTGCCACTCTAAACCTCTCTCCCTCCTTACTACTACTCACAGGTGTTAAGTGACGATGAATGAAATGCCGCCTGTATTAGATACTGCTCCACAAACACCTATTACCTGATGCTCTTCTGTTACCTGATTTGCTGCTGCTTTTTATTTTTAAAGGAAAAATTGAAAAACATACTGAAGCCTGGGTGTCTACAAGATACAAAAAGTAAGAGTGAGTTGAAAGAATCCTCAAAACATGTCACCATCTCAAACATAACACTGACTTTTGAAGGTAAAAGATATTTTCAAACTACCTTGACTCCAGTAGAAAGTGAGGCAAATACATCCAAGGAGATGGAGAATAAGACCTCTGAAGAAAAGACACCTGATTTTCAGAGCACGGCTCTCCAGGCTGAAGAATCCAGGTATGAGAGGCAGGAACATGCCAAAGGAATTCTAAGACATGAAATATTAATAAAGAAGTGTGTGCTTTAGTCTCTTAACTCAGGCATCTGCCACCGAAGATTCTCAGAGACAGATGTAGTGTAACTGAATGATGATATAGTCAGCTCTGAATGACCCACATTTGGTTCAACCTTGGCTAATTTTTATTTTCCACCTTCTCATGTTTCTCAATTGGCATTCTGGGCTGTCTACCTGATGTCAATTGTTGTATGTGCTTCAGGAAATATAACAGAGGCCGGGTGCGGTGGCTCACACCTGTAATCCCAGCACTTTGGGAGGCCGAGGCAGGTGGATCACCTGAGGTCAGGAGTTCAAGACCAGCCTGGCCAACATGGCAAAACCCCGTCTCTACTAAAAAAATTAGCCCGGCGTGGTAGCGGGCATCTGTAATCCCAGCTACTAGGGAGGCTGAGGCACGAGAATTGCTTGAACCCTGGAGGTGGAGGTTGCAGTGAGCTGAGATCGTGCCACTGCACTCCAGCCTGGGCGACAGAGCAACACTCTGTCTCAAAGAAAAAAAGGAAAGAAAATAGAATCACAGTGTTCACATATTTAGGAGTTGGAGTCATATTGACTTCGATAGTGATTACGGGTACTTTTAATTTTATTAAAGGTACGTCTCTATACTTCTCTATATTTTCCTCTATACATATTCTCTATGTATCCCTTATCCTTCTCTACACTTCCAACTAATAACTTTTTTGCTTTTTTCTTTTTTAAAGACTAGTCAAGTGCAGTAATGAGAAAAGGAAAAAGTTAATTCTACTTGTGACAATAAATGCTAAAATCTTACAATCTTAGCAGGGAAAATACAGCAAGCTTACTATAAAATTAAGGGAACGGTTAATATTAATCATTATTAAAATATAGAAGAGTAGAAAAGCCATGATACTATAAATACATTGATAAAGTTTGATATTCTTGATCACAGAAAAGATCCACATAGTAGCGAGTTTTCCTTTAGCACAATAAAGAATATTTACCACAAACCACAGCCTATACTATTTTTTTTTTTGAGACGGAGTCTTGCTCTGTCACCCAGGCTGGAGTGCAGTGGCACAATCTCGGCTCACTGCAAGTTCCGCCTCCCAGGTTCACGCCGTTCTCCTGCCTCAGTCTCCTGAGTAGCTAGGACTACAGGCGCCCGCCACCACGCCCGGCTAATTTTTTTGTATTTTTAGTAGAGATGGGGTTTCACTGTGTTAGCCAGGATGGTCTCAATCTCCTGACCTCGTGATCTGCCTGCCTCGGCCTCCCAAAGTGCTGGGATTACAGGTATGAGCCACCGTGCCCGGCCGCCTCTAGTATTTTTAATGAAGAAATTTATAATTGTTCTATTTAGAACTTAGAACACAACATGCTGAAAAGCCCATCTCTACAAAAACTACAAAAATTAGTCAGGAGTGGTGGTGCATTCCTGTAGTCCCAGCTTCTCGGGAGGCTGAGGTGGGAGGATGGCTTGAACCCAAGAGCTCAAGGCTGCAGTGAGCCACGATTGTGCCACTGCACTCCAGCCTGGGTGACAGAGTGAGACCCTGTCTCAAACAAAAACAAAACTTAGAACAAATTAGGAGTGTTCCCATTAACATTTCTATGTGATATAAAAGTTTCTAGCAATCTGATAGGACTCAGAAATACAAAGAAAATTATGAATTTTTAAAATCACTCTTTGCAAATGGCAATTCATATTTAGAAAATTTGAGAATCAACAAAAATTTAGTTTCTTTTGGAAGGCTACAGATTATAAGATAAACACAAAAAAATAGTTTTTAATTTACATGCCAAAAATATACTGAAAAAAGGGTGTATTTTTCAACATCAACAACAAAACCAAATATTTAGTGAGGCTGATACTCTTATCTATATAAACGGAATTACAAAACTTTAATGGCAGAAATAAAAGACAATTTGAATAAGGAAAACTAGATTCTTCTTCTGCGTAAGTAGATATAAATACAATACCAATTAACATCTCAATAGGATATCTCATAGAAATCATAAAATTGTACAAAAAAAAAGGATGTGGAAAAGATAGGGGTAAACATCTCAAGGAAACAGGGTAGGAGGGGAGTAAGGGGTGAAACACTACACATTGACTACAGCGTACAGTGCTTGGGTGATGGGTGCACCAAAATCTCAAAAATCACCACTAAAGAACTTATTAATGTAACAACAACAACAAAAATCAGAAACTGGACCGTTAGGTTCACATTTAAAACTGTTTTTAAAAATTCACTGACCAGTTGAGTGCTTAGCATTGCACTAGGTATGACCACCTCCCTGGCTTGGTTGAGGATAAATGTCAGTCTCCCTGTTCTGTGCCAGTGCTGACAGATACTTAATCATGCATTTGGAGACTGTTGTTTCTGGCTCACCTATTGCAGGCTCTTAGCTGCTTTCTCTGTTTCATTTGTTATGTATTTAATCTTATAAGCTGTCTATCATTGGCTTGTACAGAGGATAAAGCTAAGATGATAGCAGGATAGTCTCCAGTTCTTTCACTTAAAGTTTCTATCTACCCAACTGGACAATAAGCACCTTGCAGGCAGGGAGCCTCTTCTTGGTATGGTATCCTTCACACCTCTTAGAACACATGCTGGACACAGAGAAGGGCTCAAAACTGGCTTGGTGAATTAAAAGAACAGTGGTAATATGTTACTATAATTTTAGGAACTATTTTGTACATGGTGAAAATATTTTCATTATAAACTTGAGACTTCCAAAGACTGCCTAATATAAAGGAAAGCAGAAATGCTAGGATCATTGTTTGCATTGTTAAAAAATATTCTATTATGCATTCAAAAAAAAGTTTTCCAGTTCCTATACTATTTATTCTCTCTAATTTAGCATATTTGATTTTCCATAGTAAAAAGTTAAAGAAAAAAATCTCGGCCGGGCGCGGTGGCTCAAGCCTGTAATCCCAGCACTTTGGAAGGCCGAGACGGGCGGATCACTAGGTCAGGAGATCGAGACCATCCTGGCTAACACGGTGAAACCCCGTCTCTAGTAAAAAAATACAAAAAAACTAGCCGGGCGAGGTGGTGGGCGCCTGTAGTCCCAGCTACTCCGGAGGCTGAGGCAGGAGAATAGCGTGAACCCGGGAGGCGGAGCTTGCAGTGAGCTGAGATCCAGCCACTGCACTCCAGCCTGGGCGAAAGAGCGAGACTCCGTCTCAAAAAAAAAAAAAAAAAAAAAAAGAAAAGAAAAGAAAAAAATCTCAAGGAAACAATGGGATGAAAAATGTCTAAGGGCTACTCAGTCCTATAAAATCTTAAGCCATGTTATAATTAAATGGCCATCAGAACTACCAGTGCAAAGTTTCGAATATAGAAATAAAAACATAACCAGGCACAGTGGCTCATGCTTGTAATGCTAGCACTTTGGGAGCCTGAGGTGGGAGGACGATCCTGGGCAACTTACCGAGACCATGTCTCTACAAAAAATATTTAGAAGTAGCCAGGTGTGATGGCACATGACTATAGTCTTAGCTATGGGGGAGGCTGAGGCAGGAGGATCTCTTGAGCCCAGGAGTTCAAGGTTACAGTAAGCTATGAACACGTCACTGCACTCTAGCCTGTCTCAAAAAAAAAAAAGATACAAAAATAGATCCAAACTGATATGAATTCAAAAGAAGCATGTAAAGAGGCCGGGTGCAGTGGCTCACACCTGTAATCCCAGCATTTGGGAGGCTGAGGCGGGTAGATCACGAGGTCAGGAGTTCAAGACCAGCCTAGCCAAGATGGTGAAACCCTGTCTCTACTAAAAACTACAAAAATTGGGGGGCGGAGCAAGATGGCCGAATAGGAACAGCTCCAGTCTTCAACTCCCAGCGCGAGCGACACAGAAGACCGGTGATTTCTGCATTTTCAACTGAGGTACTGGGGTCATCTCTCTAGGGAGTGCCGGACAATCGGTGCTGGTCAGCTGCTGCAGCCTGACCAGCGTGAGCTGAAGCAGGGCGAGGCATCGCCTCACCTGGAAGCGCAAGGGGGAAGGAAATCCCTTTTCCTAGCGAGGGGAACTGAGACACACAACACCTGGAAAATCGGGTAACTCCCACCCCAATACTGCGCTTCAAGGAAACAGGCACACCTGGAGAATATATCCCATACCTGGCCAGGAGGGTCCCACGCCCACGGAGCCTCCCTCACTGCTAACACAGCCGTCTGCGGCGATCTATCCCCAAGGCAGCAGCGAGGCTGGGGGAGGGGCGCCCGCCATTGCTGAGGCTTAAGTAGGTAAACAAAGACGCTGGGAAGCTCGAACTGGGTGGAGCTCACAGCAGCTCAAGGAAGCCTGCCTGTTTCTGTAGACTCTACCTCTGCGGACAGCGCACAGCTGCAGTCCATTAGGGGAAAGAGCGGGGCCGTGGCAGACGCGAACGACTCTGTCTGACAGCTTTGGGGAGAGCCGTGGATCTCCTAACGCGGAGGTTGAGATCTGAGAACGGACAGACTGCCTGCTCAGGTGGGTCGCTGACCCCTGAGTAGCCTAGCTGGGAGACATCCCCCACTAGGGGCAGTCTGACACCCCACACCTCACAGGGTGGAGTCACCCCTGAGAGGAAACTTCCAAAGAAAGAATCAGACAGGTACACTCGCTGTTCAGCAATATTCTATCTTCGGCAACCTCTGCTGCTGACACCCAGGCAAACAGGGTCTGGAGTGGACCTCAAGCAATCTCCAACAGACCAACAGACAGTCCTTCTGACTGTCAGAAGGAAAACTATCAAACAGGAAGGACACCTATACCAAAACCCCATCAGTACGTCACCATCATCAAAGACCAGAGACAGATAAAACCACAAAGATGGGGAAAAAGCAGGGCAGAAAAGCTGGAAATTCAAAAAATAAGAGCGCATCTCCTCCTGCAAAGGAGCGCAGCCCATCGCCAGCAACGGATCAAAGCTGGTCAGAGAATGACTTTGACGAGATGAGAGAAGAAGGCTTCAGTCCATCAAACCTCTCAGAGCTAAAGGAGGAATTACGTACCCAGCGCAAAGAAACTAAAAATCTTGAAAAAAAAGTGGAAGAATTGACAGCTAGACTAATTAATGCAGAGAAGATCATAAACGAAATGACAGAGATGAAAACCATGACACGAGAAATACGTGACAAATGCACAAGCTTCAGTAACCGACTCGATCAACTGGAAGAAAGAGTATCAGCGATTGAGGATCAAATGAATGAAATGAAGCGAGAAGAGAAACCAAAAGAAAAAAGAAGAAAAAGAAATGAACAAAGCCTGCAAGAAGTATGGGATTATGTAAAAGACCAAATCTACGTCTGATTGGGGTGCCTGAAAATGAGGGGGAAAATGGAACCAAGTTGGAAAACACTCTTCAGGAGATCATCCAGGAGAACTTCCCCAACCTAGTAGGGCAGGCCAACATTCAAATTCAGGAAATACAGAGAACTCCACAAAGATACTCCTCCAGAAGAGCAACTCCAAGACACATAATTGCCAGATTCACCAAAGTTGAAATGAAGAAAAAATCTTAAGGGCAGCCAGAGAGAAAGGTCGGGTTACCCACAAAGGGAAGCCCATCAGAATAACAGCAGACCTCTCGGCAGAAACTCTACAAGCCAGAAGAGAGTGGGGGCCAATATTCAACGTTCTTAAAGAAAAGAATTTTCAACCCAGAATTTCATATCCAGCCAAACTAAGCTTCATCAGTGAAGGAGAAATAAAATCCTTTACAGATAAGCAAATGCTTAGAGATTTTGTCACCACCAGGCCTGCCTTACAAGAGACCCTGAAGGAAGCCCTAAACATGGAAAGGAACAACCGGTACCAGCCATTGCAAAAACATGCCAAAATGTAAAGAACATCGAGGCTAGGAAGAAATTGCATCAACTAACGAGCAAAATAACCAGTTAATATCATAATGACAGGATCAAGTTCACACATAACAATATTAACCTTAAATGTCAATGGACTAAATGCTCCAATTAAAAGACACAGACTGGCAAACTGGATCAAGAGTCAAGACCCATCAGTCTGCTGTATTCAGGAGACCCATCTCACATGCAGAGACATACATAGGCTCAAAATAAAGGGATGGAGGAAGATCTACCAAGCAAATGGAGAACACAAAAAAGCAGGGGTTGCAATCCTAGTCTCTGATAAAACAGACTTTAAACCATCAAAGATCAAAAGAGACAAAGAAGGCCATTACATCATGGTAAAGGGATCAATTCAACAGGAAGAGCTAACTCTCCTAAATATCTATGCACCCAATACAGGAGCACCCAGATTCATAAAGCAAGTCCTTAGAGACCTACAAAGAGACTTAGACTCCCATACAATAATAATGGGAGACTTCAACACTCCACTGTCAATATTAGACAGATCAACGAGACAGAAAGTTACAAGATATCCAGGAATTGAACTCATCTCTGCACCAAGCGGACCTAATAGACATCTATAGAACTCTCCACCCCAAATCAACAGAATATACATTCTTCTCAGCACCACATCGCACTTATTCCAAAATTGACCACATAATTGGAAGTAAAGCACTCCTCAGCAAATGTACAAGAACAGAAATTATAACAAACTGTCTCTCAGACCACAGTGCAATCAAACTAGAACTCAGGACTAAGAAACTCAATCAAAACCGCTCAACTACATGGAAACTGAACAACCTGCTCCTGAATGACTACTGGGTACATAACGAAATGAAAGCAGAAATAAAGATGTTCTTCGAAACCAATGAGAACAAAGATACAACATACCAGAATCTCTGGGACACATTTAAAGCAGTGTGTAGAGGGAAATTTATAGCACTAAATGCCCACAAGAGAAAGCAGGAGAGATCTAAAATTGACACTCTAACATCACAATTAAAAGAACTAGAGAGGCAAGAGCAAACACATTCAAAAGCTAGCAGAAGGCAAGAAATAACTAAGATCAGAGCAGAACTGAAGGAGATAGAGACACAAAAAACCCTCCAAAAAATCAATGAATCCAGGAGTTGGTTTTTTGAAAAGATCAACAAATTGACAGACCGCTAGCAAGACTAATAAAGAAGAAAAGAGAGAGGAATCAAATAGTCGCAATAAAAAATGATAAAGGGGATATCACCACCGACCCCACAGAAATACAAACAACCATCAGAGAATACTATAAATGCCTCTACGCAAATCAACTAGAAAATCTAGAAGAAATGGATAATTTCCTGGACACTTACACTCTCCCAAGACTAAACCAGGAAGAAGTTGAATCCCTGAATAGACCAATAGCAGGCTCTGAAATTGAGGCAACAATTAATAGCCTACCCACCAAAAAAGTCCAGGACCAGATGGATTCACAGCTGAATTCTACCAGAGGTACAAGGAGGAGCTGGTACCATTCCTTCTGAAACTATTTCAATCAATAGAAAAAGAGGGAATCCTCCCCAACTCTTTTTATGAGGCCAACATCATCCTGATACCAAAGCCTGGCAGAGACACAACAAAAAAGAGAATTTTAGACCAATATCCCTGATGAACATCGATGCAAAAATTCTCAATAAAATACTGGCAAACCGGATTCAGCAGCACATCAAAAAGCTTATCCACCATGATCAAGTGGGCTTCATCCCTGGGATGCAAGGCTGGTTCAACATTCGCAAATCAATAAACGTAATCCAGCATATAAACAGAACCAAAGACAAGAACCACATGATTATCTCAATAGATGCAGAAAAGGCTTTTGACAAAATTCAACAGCCCTTTATGCTAAAAACGCTCAATAAATTCGGTATTGATGGAACGTACCTCAAAATAATAAGAGCTATTTATGACAAACCCACAGCTAATATCATACTGAATGGGCAAAAACTGGAAAAATTCCCTTTGAAAACTGGCACAAGACAGGGATGCCCTCTCTCACCACTCCTATTCAACATCGTGTTGGAAGTTCTGGCTAGGGCAATCAGGCAAGAGAAAGAAATCAAGGGTATCCAGTTAGGAAAAGAAGAAGTCAAATTGTCCCTGTTTGCAGATGACATGATTGTATATTTAGAAAACCCCATTGTCTCAGCCCAAAATCTCCTTAAGCTGATAAGCAACTTCAGCAAAGTCTCAGGATACAAAATTAATGTGCAAAAATCACAAGCATTCTTATACACCAGTAACAGACAAGCAGAGAGCAAATCAGGAATGAACTTCCATTCACAATTGCTTCAAAGAGAATAAAATACCTAGGAATCCAGCTTACAAGGGATGTAAAGGACCTCTTCAAGGAGAACTACAAACCATTGCTCAGTGAAATCAAAGAGGACACAAACAAATGGAAGAACATACCATGCTCATGGATAGGAAGAATCAATATCGTGAAAATGGCCATACTGCCCAAGGTTATTTATAGATTCAATGCCATCCCCATCAAGCTACCAATGAGTTTCTTCACAGAATTGGAAAAAACGGCTTTAAAGTTCATATGGAACCAAAAAAGAGCCCGCATTGCCAAGACAATCCTAAGTCAAAAGGACAAAGCTGGAGGCGTCACGCTACCTGACTTCAAACTATACTACAAGGCTACAGTAACCAAAACAGCATGGTACTGGTACCACAACAGAGATATAGACCAATGGAACAGAACAGAGTCCTCAGAAATAATACCACACATCTACAGCCATCTGATCTTTGACAAACCTGAGAGAAACAAGAAATGGGGAAAGGATTCCCTATTTAATAAATGGTGCTGGGAAAATTGGCTAGCCATAAGTAGAAAGCTGAAACTGGATCCTTTCCTTACCCCTTATACGAAAATTAATTCAAGATGGATCAGAGACTTAAATGTCAGACCTAATACCATAAAAACCCTAGAAGAAAATCTAGGTAGTACCATTCAGGACATAGGCATGGGCAAGGTCTTCATGTCTAAAACACCAAAAGCAACGGCAGCAAAAGCAAAAATTGACACATGGGATCTAATTAAACTAAAGAGCTTTTGCACAGCAAAAGAAACTACCATCAGAGTGAACAGGCAACCTACAGAATGGGAGAAAATTTTTGCAACCTACTCATCTGACAAAGGGCTAATATCTAGAATCTACAAAGAACTCAAACAAATATACAAGAAAAAAACAAACAACCCCATCAAAAAGTGGGCAAAGGATATGAACAGACATTTCTCAAAAGAAGACATCCATACAGCCAACAGACACATGAAAAAATGCTCATCATCACTCGCCATCAGAGAAATGCAAATCAAAACCACAATGAGATACCATCTCACACCAGTTAGAATGGCAATCATTAAGAAGTCAGGAAACAACAGGTGTTGGAGAGGATGTGGAGAAATAGGAACACTTTTACACTGTTGGTGGGATTGTAAACTAGTTCAACCATTATGGAAAACAGTATGGCGATTCCTCAAGGATCTAGAACTAGATGTACCATATGACCCAGCCATCCCACTACTGGGTATATACCCAAAGGATTATAAATTACTCTACTACAAAGACACATGCACACGTATGTTTATTGCGGCACTATTCACAATAGCAAAGACTTGGAATCAACCCAAATGTCCATCTGTGACAGACTGGATTAAGAAAATGTGGCACATATACACCATGGAATACTATGCAGCCATAAAAAAGGATGAGTTTGCGTCCTTTGTAGGGACATGGATGCAGCTGGAATCCATCATTCTTAGCAAACTATCACAAGAAGAGAAACCAAACACCGCATGTTCTCACTCATAGGTGGGAACTGAACAATGAGATCACTTGGACTCGGGAAGGGGAACATCACACACTGGGGCCTATCATGGGGAGGGGGGAGGAGGGAGGGATTGCATTGGGGAGTTATACATGATATAAACGTCATGCACATGTACCCTAGAACTTAAAGTATAATAATAAAAAAAAAAAAACACTTAAAAAAAAAAAAAACTACAAAAATTAGCTAGGCGTGGTGGCGGGCACCTGTAATCCCAGTTACTCGGCCCAGAAGGCAGAGGTTGCAGTGAGCCAAGATCATGCTACTGCATTCCAGCCTGGGTGACAGTGAAACTCCGTCTCAAAAAAAAAAAAAAAAAAAGCATGGAAAAAGCAAAATTCTAGGAAAATGTTGGTCAAAGATATATGATGTACCATAAAAAAATTTCAGATCGCAAAAGAGTAAATTATTTTAAAACTATAATGAGCCAGAAGAAAACGGAATGGTATCATTGCCTCATTTACAGATGAAAGATCATTTATTGCCCACTGATGCAATAAAAGTAATTCAATGGCAGAGTTTGCATCATTCACTCAAAAATATTTATGAGGACTTCCTATGCACTAGGCACTGGGGATACAGCAGCAGAAATGATCAAGTCCCTATCTCATAAAGTGTTTTATTCTAGTGGGGGACACAGATAATAAACCAATACAATATGTTATGCCAGCTAGAATGTGCTGTGATGAAAATAAAAAGAGAGAGAGAGAATAGAGAGTGAGAGTGATTAGAAGAGGGTGGAGAGATATTTTATATAGGTGGTCAAGGCCATTTGAGCAGAGACCTGAGCAAGTGTGAACCTCTGGGGAATAGAGTTCCAAGTTGATTGATTGCATAACAATTACAAATCTCTGCCAAATAAATCATTTAAAAAAATACATTCATAAATGTATGACAACAGAGTTGCGGGGAAAGCATAATAGACTGGGTGTGGTGGCTCATGCCTATAGTCCCAGCACTTTGGGAGGCCAAGGCGGGTGGATCACGGTGTCAGGAGTTTGAGATCAGCCTGGCCAACATGGTGAAACCCTGTCTCTACTAAAAATACAAAAATTAGCTGGGTGTGGTGGCTGGTGCCTGTAATCCCAGCTACTCGGGAGGCTGAGGCAGGAGAATTGCTTGAACCCAGGAGAGTAAGGTTGCAGTGAGCCGAGATCGCGCCATTGCACTCTAGCCTGGGTAACAAAGCAAGACTCTGTCTCGAAAAGAAAGAAAAAAAAAAAAAAAACGAAAAAAGGATAATAGATTACCTTTATATATAAGTAGTTGGTAGGAATTTGTAAGGGATTCAATTAACAACGATTTAAGAACATAAATAGAAAATTTACTCCAGAAGACAATTACTTGAGAAGGAATCAACCTCACGAATAATTAAAGAAATACTAGTTAAGCAATTACCAGTTAGCTTTTCATTAGGTGTCAACAACACTCTCGGTGTCACTATAAATGATTGTCAATTCAATTCACACCCCAAATGTTTGTACTCCTTTACTTATGGTAACATGTCAAAGAAATAATTCAAAGGGGAAAATAACTTATCTGAACATAGCATTTCATATTGAAAACCTGTAAGTAATCCTCCAAATGCTCACTAGTGAGAAAATGGCTAACCAGGAAATCGTATGTCAATTTCGTGAAACAACAGAGCCCCATTAGAAAAAGCCGTAGGCAGAATTTCAATGAAAAGAGCTATGGCTGGCATGGTGGCTCCTGCCTATAATCCCAGCATTTTGGGAGGCTGAGTCAGGAGGATTGCTTGAGCCCAGGAGTTCGAAACCCACCTGGGCAACATAGGGAGACCTTGTCTCTATTTAAAAAAAAAAAAAATGAAGAAGAAAGAAAAAAGAAAAGAGCTACATTAGTAATAAGGAATTACAAGCTGGAAAAGCAAAATTCCAAAAAATGTAAATACAATGGTATTTTATTTCTATAGCCTGGGAAGAAACCACAGTTTGGGCATAGTTGATGATAGAAGGAATAAATATTTGTTGTAGCTACTGATAGATGTTTCTATTAAACTTTCATTATATAATTGATTACACATATAATTTTAAAAGTAAATTGAATCTAGGATGCATTCATTGAGAGACAGTTTAACACAGCCAGTAGAGAGAACTTTGCCACAGGTCATGGTGGCTCAGACCTATAATCCCAGCACTTAGGGAGGCCGAGGGAGGCAGATAGCTTAAATCCAGGAGTTCGAGACCAGCCTGGGCCACATGGTGAAACCCTGTCTCTACAAAAATTAGTTGGGTGTGGCAGCATGTGTCTGTAGTCCCAGGTACTCAGGAGGCTGAGGTGGATCGCCTGAACCTGGGAGGTGGAGGTTGCAGTGGGCTGAGATCGCACCACTGCACTCCAGCATGGGTGACAGAGTGACACCCTGCCTCAAAAACCAACCAAACAAACAAAAACAGAGAATAAGCTTTGCAGTCAGACCTCTGGGTTCAAATCCTGGCTTCTCTATCTCATTAGCTCTATGATCTTGGGCAAGTTACTTCTTCAGGTCTGTTTCCTCATTTGTAAAATGGGAATAATATCTACTATGTAGAATTGCTGTAAGGATTAAATAGCTGACATTAAAACCCTCACAGTACCAAGCACATGGTAACTGTTCAAAATACATGTAGGTGTAGATATAGATAAAATATAGGGTGGGAGGAAGGAAGGAAAGAGGGAGGAGGATAGGTTCAAGCAAACTGAACAAAAAACCTAATGTAGATTTGATTCACATTAAATACAGTATAAGTGTACCACACAAGATGTCTAAAGTAATCTTTCCACTATACTACCCAATAAACTGAACCTAGAGAAGAAATGGGGAAAAGAGCACAAAACTGATTAAATATTTTTAGTATAGTAAAAAAAATGGAGGTGATAGGAGAATGTTAATAGGTGACAATGACCATATTCAAATGTATGAGGAAGTTCACAGAAAGTTACATTTAAAAAGTAGATTTAAAGTAAAAATTATTTTAACACAGAGGAAAATTTTATTATTAGGTAATATAGCAACCAATTAAAAAAATAACCTGGGCACACACGCCTGTAATCCCATCTGAGGAAGCTACAATGGGAGTACCATCCTGGGCAACTTAACAAAACCCTGTCACTAAAACAAAAGTGGGAGGGTCACTTGAGCCCAGGAGTTTGAAGCTGTGGTGAGAATGATCAAGCCATTGCACTCCAGCCCAGGTGATGGAGCAAGACACTGACTCTTAAATAAATAAAAAATAAAAATACTTATTTATCATGTATTGATAAACAACAGAACCAGTTTCTGTAGGTTCTGTACATTGTGAAGTCTGTCCTTGCAAAATTTCTCAAAAACGAACATTAAATCTTTTGTCCTGGATAGACTTTAAGCATTCTCCTGCCAGGAGTCTAGACCTTTCATGTTTCTTATAATGTAATCTTAACCACTGTGAAGATCTGCTAAAATGAATAATAGAATGCATGCTAAAGTCAAATATAAGTGTGCTCTAGGGAGTTTCTTAGAAGAGTATAATGAAATGAAAACCGTAAACACACTAGGTACTTTGTAAGGTTCTGAGAAGCATAGTGATGAAAGTACACAGAGGGCTTGGGACACATTAGTTGCTCAACAAATGATCATTTTTGTCACTAGTGATCATTATTGTCACTAATAATTCATTTTTAACAGTGTAGATTAAAGGAAAAAAATGTATCTTTTTTAAAATGGCTCCTCTCACAAAAAATGTATCATAGGGCCAAGCACAGTGGCTCACACCTGTAATCCCAGCACTTTGAGAGACTGAAGTGGGCAGATCGCTCAAGTCAAGGAGTTCGAGACCAGCCTGGGCAACATGGCAAAACCCTATCTCTACAAAAAAATACAAAAGTTTAGAAGAGCATGGCAGCATGCGCCTGTAGTCCCAGCTACTAGGGAAGCTGAAGTGGAAGGATCACCTAACCCTGGGGAGGTTGAGGCTGCAGTGAGCCATGAAAGAGCTACTGCACTCCAGCCTGGGTGACAGAGCAAGACCCTGTTGCAAAACAAAAATATATATATATATATTTTTTTTTTCACACACACATACATATAAATAAATATATACACAAAAATATCTTATTCAACTGAGGATTAACTACTCAAAGCTGGTTTTTCTAAAAAGTCTTCTTTCCTAACAAAGTATAGGCCAAGGGAAACAAAGGAATATGGGTGATCATTAGGAGAGCCACAAACCTTGAAATCAGAGTAGTTTGCTTTAGCTGCTTGAGCACTGCATTTTTCACAATCCCAGAGCCTCTAGATACAAGTGCCAAGACATTCAAAGTGTTGGCTCTTGACCGCTCAAGGAAAGCATCATTAACTATCTAAGGTTTCTTTACTGGTTGTTCTCAAAATGAGGACGCCGGACCAGCAGCATCACCTGGGAGCTGGTTAAAGAAGTAAATGCTTAGGCCTCACCCCTTCTTACTGAATCATAAGCTTGGGGATGGGGCATAGAATTCTGTGTTTTAATAGACTTCCAAGTGATTCTAATGCACACTCAGGTTTGAGAACCATTTCCTTAGGAGAAACCAGTCGTATCTATCAAGCAAGGATTCCCTCTCTCACAATGGCTTCTCCCGAAGCCCTGCAGTCAAACTAAGGATTCTGCTTTTATAGCTGTGGAAAGAACTATAGGCTCACCAGGAATCTTCCAGGGAGCTTTCTTCCAGGACCAGGAGCTCAAAAAGATAAAAAATATGGTTCAATGTGGGAACTGCTGTTATCACCCACAGACATTTTCCTACTTTTACTGAGGGCACAGAAGTCACTGAAATAAATTTCTCCCCAGAACACTGATCTTTTTTTTTTTTTTTTATGATAACCACTAAGCTATTTCAGCATAAGTAAACGATGACAGAAGGGTAACTTGTAAGTCTGACGTGTTAGAAGAGAAAGTACAAGGATTAAAAAAACAACAACAACAGGAGAGAGTGAGAGTAAAGTAGGAAGAGAAAAACAGAAACCATTAGTCAGAAATAGGAAAGGGATACAGGAATATAAGATGCAGAAGGACAGATGCAGGTGCTTCTCAGTGGAAAACGTACCTTTCACTACAATACATGAGTATGACTTTATTAGAAAAGCATAAGATTTCTTTTAAAAAATGAAATTAAATGAATCCATCCAACTTAGCAATTTGTTCTAAATCATTGATCAGGTCTGGTCACTCTGATGTTTTCCTTATGTTTTGTTTCATTCTTATGTCTCAAATCCAGTGCCCCCAACCCTTGTCTAACCCTTCAAAAACATACCACAAATCAAAATCTCACAAAGTTAACTGAATCATTTCAGCTACTTCTTTCCTTGCCCAAAACAAATGCCCTAAACCATTAGATTCGCTTTTAATGCCTTTTAAAAAAAATTATGAAAAATAATAAACTTTATTTTTTGTGTGCAGTTTTAGATGTACAATATAACTGAGCAAATAGTGCATAGAGTTCCACACACACATCCCACTGCACCCTCCTACCAATCCCCCATGGTATCTTCTATTAACGTCTTATATGTGGTACATTTGTTACGGTCAATGAACACATATTAATACATTGTTATTAACTATAGTCCATAGTTTACATTACATTAATGTTTACTCCTTGTGTTGGACAGTTCTATGGGTTTCATTTTGTTGAGGATTTTGTCATCTATATTCATCTGGGATACTAACCTGTAGTCTTCTTTTTTTGTCATGTCCTTGTCTGGTTTTGGTATCAGGGCAATGCTGGCCTCATAGAATGAGTTGATCATGTTTTGTTAATATTTTGGGTTTTTTTTCAGCCTCCATTTCATTTATTTCTCCTCTGACTTTTATTAGTTCTTTCCATCTACTAATTTTGAGTTTGGATTATTCATGCTTTTCTAGTTCCTCAAGGTGCATCATTAGATTATTTATTTGACATCTTCCTAGTTTTTTGATGTAGGTATTTATTACTATAAACTTGACTCTTAATACTGCTTTTGCTGTGCCCCTGTAAGTTTTGGTGTATTGTATTTCTATTTCCATTTGTGTCAGTAAATTTTTAGATAGCATATTTCATTTCTTCCTTTCATTTAGGAGCATGTTGTTTAACTTTTATGTATTGTGTACTTTTGAATGTTCCTATTATTATTGATTTCTAGTTTTATTCCATTGTGATCAGACAAAATACTTGATTTCAATTTTTAAAAATTTTTGGATAAACTTTTTGAGATTTGTTTTGTGTCCTAACATACAGTCAGTCAATCCTGGAGAACATTCCATATGCTGATGACAAGAATGTGTACTGTGCAGCTGTTGGATAAAATGTTCTATAAATGTCTGTTAAGTCATTTGGTCTGTGATCTAGTTTAAATTCTATGTTTCTTTGATGATTTTCTGTTTAGATGATTTGTCCTAGGCTAAGAGCGGGTGTTGAAGTCCCCAGCTGTTATTGTATTGGAATCTATATTTGCCTTTAGATCTAATGTTGCTTTATAAATCTGGGTCCTCCAGTGTACATGTATATTTACAATTGTTATATCCTCATGTTAAATTGATCCCTTTATAACTATAGAATGACTTTCTTCATCTTTTTTTTACAGTTTCTGACTTAAAGTCTGTTTATCTGATATAAATATGGCTAATCTTGCCTGACTTTGGTTTCCATTTGCATTGAATATCTTGTTTCATTTCTTCACCTTCAGTCTATACGTATCTTTACAGGTGAAGTAAATTTCGTGTAGGCAGCATATAGTTGGATCATTTAAAAGAAAAATTCATTCAGCCAGTCTATATCTTTTAAGTAGGGAATTTAATCTATTTACATTTAAGGTTATTAGTGATAGGTGAAGACTTACTCCTGTCAATTTGTTACATGTTTTCTGGTTGTTTTGTATATCATTTGCTCCTTACTTCTTCTCTTATTGTTTATTTTTACAGTTGAGTGATTTTCTGTAGTGATAAGATTTTATTGCTTTCTCTTTCTCCTTTGTGTATCAGCTCTACCAGGGAGTTTTATAGTTTTGCATGTTTGCATGATGGTGGCTATCATCTTTTCATTTCTATATATAAGTCCCTTGAGCATTTTTTGTAAGGCCAATCTAGTGATGAATTTCCTTAGTTTTGGTTTATCTGGAAAAGATTTTGATCTTAAGAATTTTCTTAAGATTATTATTTTAAATTCTTTTTCTGACATTTTATATATTTTCTTATTATTGATGTTTGTTACTGGAGAATTATTGTTTTCCTTTGGAAGTATTATGTATCCTGTGGTCCTATGTTGAGTTCTATGCATCTAATGGAAAAAGTGCCTCTTCCAATTTTATGGAGTAGTGTCACAGGGAGAGACTTATTTGTGTGAATGGGTCTTGGGATGTCAGTTCAGTGGGTTGCGTTGGCTTTGGTTCTAAGTGGATGCAATAGTGTACTCTCCATGTAGTTTCTTCAGCATTTGCAAGTTTCTCAGTGGCCTGGGCTTAGAGAGTTTGTGGCATCAGTGGTGCAGTTTTGCCAGGGGTGGGCTCACCAGGCTGTTTCTCAGGTCAGGGACAGACAGGCACATACACACAGTGGGTTGGCCAACCTGGGGTCTGGCTTGCTGGGTTTGGGGCTATGGGCTGTTAATGTGGCCAGGAGCATGATCACACAGTTGTTGTCTATGAGTAGCAGCCTACGGAGATGTTTCTTAGGCCTGGTGTTTCTCAGAGTTATGCACCAGGGATGTGGGTGCACAGCTGCTTGGGTGCGGGTGATCTGGGGGCATGTTTACGGGGGGTGGCCCACAGAGCCGTTTCTCAAATCTGGAGCACTAGTGCAAGTCTGCTTGGCTGACTCAGGGACATGCCTACTGGGGACAGTCTGTGGGCTGTTTCTGAGGCCTGATATGTGGATATAGGGCTGCTTGGCAGCCTGGGGCATGTCCACCTGGGTGGCTTATGGGGCTGTTTCTCTGGTCCAGGATAGGGGTTCTTGCCTGTTTGGCTGGCCTGAGGGCATGCCTGTCAGAAGCAACCTGCAGGACTGTATCTTGGGCCCTGATTTTGGGTGCAGGGTCATTGGGCAGGCCAGGAACATATCTGTAGTGGATGGAGGCACTGTGGAATTATTTCTTCATGTCCTAAGCACAGGCACACAGCCGTTCTGCTTGCCCAGGGGTATATCAGCTGTTTAGAGGTTCAGGGGTCTCTCTCATTTGAGGGTATGTATGCAGCAGTTTGGCTGGCTCAAGGGTGAGTTTTCCATGGATAAGACTGTCATACTCTCCCTCTGACTAGAAGTGCAGCAGTGAGGGTTGGTTTCCCTGCTATGTGAGACCAAAGCCACAGCAGATCCTGGCCCAGGTTCTGCACAGGTGGTGTTGTGGTGTTCAGCTGCCACTGTGGGCTTGGTGGAATGGAGTTGGAGCCTTAGGGCTGGAGAGATGCAGTGGCTAGTGGCCCCACAGAGCAGGTTACTCTCCAGGGGTGGCTCTGATCTCAAGCAGCAGCTTGGCTCACAGGTGGTGACTGGGGAGTAGGAAGTGCATACCTTGTGCTCTTAACCTGGGGCAATGTAGCTGTGTGAATTCCTAGCAACTCCCAAAACTAGGCTCAGGGCTTGTGAGGACTGTGGGATTCTCCTGTTGTAAGGACTGTAGGTGTTTTTGGTAGCAATGGGGCTGGTGGGGCTCTTCTGCTTACCTTTTCCCTGCAATGGGAAGTCTCCCCTGACTCTGGGCATATCTAGGCCACATGGGTGATATAGTGTCCTCCTGGACTGTCCTCCTGGACTTTCCATCACCACAGACATGACTCTGTTCCCCAGCTGCCCTCCAGTGACCTTCCTTTGACACTCCAGTCACATCTTAGCAGTTTATTCATTGCTCTGGTCCTTTCTTGTGGGGGAAGGATGAATGCCAGGGGTCTCTAGTCAGTAATCTTGCTGACATCACTCTCTGAGAATTTTTCTATACTACCCCTTAATTGCTTTTTAAAATATTAAAAATTATAAGAATAACTTTAATTGTTAGGATGAAAAAGGCTCAGCAGGTACTGTTTCATTAGTCTCACTGTTATGATCACTATTAGAAATGATGAAAAAATGAATCCCTAAATAGCAAAAATCATGGAATTTTAAAGATATAAAAGATGTTGAGAATTAACAAATCTCAAATTAGTCAAGGTCTCACCCCTCCCTTCTCAGCTCCCTACGCCATTTATCAGCTGACTCTACTGGAAAGAAATAAATAGATGAATAAAAACAAAACAAAACAAATTTTGGTTACAAGTAATCCTCTTAAGCCCAATTTAATAAAGCATGGATTTCTTTTTATTGCCTATTTGCATCAGGAACATAATTACTAGCTAGGGTCTAATTTGAGAATGTTAATTATGAATGAAAGATGTAATATTCTAAGAACAGAATGGAATTCACTACTGCTATATTGCAGACACAGTAGGATTTAATCATGCTAGTGAGGTTGAAAAATAAGTTATATATATTATTTTTCTTTTCCAAAACCATGGATTTCAGTGACATTTTATAACTGTGTGATTTGGAACACTGATAAAAAATTAAGCTGGGTGCAACAGCTCATACCTATAATCCCAATACTTTGAGAGGCCCAGGCGGGAGGATCGCTTGGGCTCAGGAGCTCAAGACCACCCTGGGCAATATGGCAAGACCCTGTCCCTGCAAAAAAGAAAAAATTTTCTGGGCATGGTAGTGAACACCTGAGGTCCCAGTTACTCAGGAGGCTGAGGCAAGGGGATTGCTTGAGCTGGGAGGTCAAGGCTGCAAAGAGCCATGGTAGAGCCACTGTACTCTAGCCTGGGTACCAGAGGGAGACTTTGTCTCAGGGAAAAAAAAAAAAAAGTAAACAATGATCTTGTTGAATATTCTGCCCTCATATTTACTAGTCTTTAAAATTTAAATTGAGCATCTTAAATCTAGATGAGTGAAAAATGTTGGAGACTTAAACTTATCTATACTGTCACTGTAGGTCCTTTAGAAATGAAGAATTTACTTTATAAAGTATTTATATTTTTCTCACATCTTGACAGTAGTCCTACCATGGCTCTTTCCTTTGTTTTAAAGAGGACAGTGGCAGGCTTTATTTTAATTTGCATCTATTCTTCAAAGTACATTTACTTGATATTTCTCAGTCTCTTGAAAATTTTTATCACTAAGCTTAACCTTCATTTAAGTCACCAGATCTATTTGATAAAGACGATATGAATATTTATTTGCGAACTGTATAGAAAATTACTATTTTAACATTTACTTTCTGAAAGATCCATTGTAGAGCTTGAACTGGGTGTATTTGCCAGACTCCTTAAAATGGATCACAATTACGTCTTTGCATGTTTATTTTATAGGATAATAGCTAAGATAATTTTTCTTCCTAAACTATTTGTTTTATTCAATACTTCCAAAATATTTATTGAAAATGTGTCAAGAAATAAGAATTTGGTGAAAATTATGTGACTTAAGTTTATGTTTTAGTATGCCAATGAGGTTAAGGAAATAAGTATTTTAATTATCATCAATTTCAAAAATTAGGAGCACAGAAAATAAGCTTGTTTATCCAAAGACATTTCTTAAAGTGAAATCTTCTAAAAAACTGCTAGCCTCCTCTTTTATCCAACAAACCATAAGAAATGTTATTAAATGTAAATAAGGTACATTATTTGCCTGCAAGATTCCCAAGCGTGCCCACCCCCAGTAAGGCCACAGACTTGGTGGTAAAGAAGTTACCATTAGTTGGTGATTTCTCCTAACCATCCATTTCAGAATTTATCCCCAGGTCTCTTTGAAACCCTATATTCCCAACATAATTGACCTTATTTACGCGGCTCAGCAGCAGCAGTTAACTTCTCTCAGCCTGTTAAGGACAAGGAGGCAGCAGTGTTGGGGATGCCAGCAGCCTATGGAGTGACTGGAATAGACATAATAAGAATAGACTACATATTATTATGTACAATAAACTTTTACGGCTTTTACAGATTGGATAGCCCACGTGTTGCAGAAATTTAGGTAATTTTAGTCTCATATGTTCTATAATCAGCAATGGCCTAGGCTTGCTAAACATGTTTCATTACCCCCCACAAAGCATTTACAGAATGACTGGTTATTTTATATCTAGTAAATCTTGTCTAAATATTTGTGGTTATGCTGGCAAATTTTTGAAATGTGCTATTTATTTTTACAGGAGCTTGAGAACTGAATCAAACACTTCAGGTATGGAACAAATTCCACTACATGTTTTATTGTGATCCCTGGTATCCAGTAGTCATCTCTGGTTCCTCGAAGAGTAGGGTGGTTAAGAGCAAAGGAATTCAGCTAGACTTTTTCATGCCTTTCCTTTCTTCACTATGCTCCATTCTGAGAATCCTACACTGAAGAAACTCTTTCTCAAAGCTGATCCTCAGGCTATCTTCCAAGTGGAAAACATTATGGTACTTTACTACTTCACTTTTCTTTTTCTGCACTGGTTTAGTTTCCCAGTTCCCTGGATCTAAATCATCAGGCATAAACCACACCAAGCCTAGTTCTGCAGACAGAATGCAAACTACAGCAATCATAGGACCTGTCATCCTTGCTGATATGTAACGGGAACGGTCCACAACTAAATTTTTGGTAAATGTAAAATTATCCAGCTCCTCTTTTTTCCTCCTACGTCTTTAGCCTTTCCCAGGTGATACTATTTAATGTTTTTGTTTGTTTGTTGTTTTTTTGTGAGGCGTAGTCTTGCTCTGTCACCCAGGCTGGAGTGCAGTGGTGTGATCTTTGCTCACTGCAACGACTCTGCCTTTCGGGTTCAAGTGATTCTCCTGCCTCAGCCTCCTGAGTAGCTGGGATTACAGACATTCGCCACCACGCCTGACTAAATTTTGTATTTTTCACCATGTTGGCCAGGCTGGTCTCAAACTCCTGATGTCCAGTGATCTGCCCGCCTGGGCCTTCCAAAGTGCTGGGATTATATGAGTGAGCCACCACTCTGGGCCTATTTAATGTTTGGGTCTTATTTGGCGGTGGGGAGTGATGTTTTTTCTTTATATATTGCCATGTTCTAAGAATCTTTAGCCTGAAATGAACTTTTAATGTGGAGGTTGTCTTATAAAAACCTTTTATAGTTTGTCTTATAGGCAAATCTCTCTCTTTGCTGAGTGCTAAAACAGCTCTAAGTTACTTTCAAACCTGGGAGACAGACCAAGCCTCAGCTTCAGTCATGCACATAAAAGAACACTATGGAAGGAACATTTAACTTGGCATAAGTGAAGAGAAAAAAAAAATACTACTTCAAAAAGCAAGAATACTTGAAGGCAGTTTTAGTCACACGTACAAGAGTCAGTCCCACAAAAAAAGCAAATTATTATAGGATAGAATTTTATACAAATGGGACTCGTCTTTGGACCTTCCCATTGGGCTTTTTTTTTTTTTTTTTTTCTGAGATAGAATCTCGCTCTTTCACCTAGGCCAGAGTACAGTGGCACAACCTTGGCTCACTACAACCTTCTCCTCCTGGGTTCAAGTGATTCTCCTGCCCTAGCCTCCCAAGTAGCTAGGATTACAAGTGCCCGCCACCACGCCTGGCTAATTTTTGCATTTTTAGTAGAGATGGGGTTTCACCATGTTGGCCAGGTTGGTCTCAAACTCCTGACCTCAGGTGATCCACTCGCCTCGGCCTCCCAAAGTGCTGGGATTATAGGCGTGAGCCACTGTGCCCTGCCCACATTGGGCTTTAGTGTCTAAAAGTACCAGATGAACTTCACTGTAATGTGGTTTGGCCTATATTCCAATCTATACTATTGAACCTGAGAATATTATAGGGAAATGCTATCATAACTTACAAGAAAAGCGCAAAATGTCCTTTGCAGTACAGAATTTTAATCTATTAATTTCTACCCTAAACTGTATTTCATAAAGAAATCAAACTAAATTTGTAGAAATTTCAGAGAGATCTAGTATAGGCAAATATTTTCCTCTTAGTTTCTAAAAGCAAGGGTAAATCTACTAGCAGCCTTACTACTATTAAAAATATTACATGCAGTTAGTACACTCTATGTACATTCTGAGACAGTCATGTATTTAGCCATAGAAGTTTCAAATTAATGTAAAGCATTGACATTGTTGTCTTCATTCTCTATGTGACTAATTATTTTACCTGTTTTCTAGCACAGACTCAGTTTTGTCCAATTGAACAATTTGATTCCTACCTATCATATATGAAGCACTGTGTAGGCTGTGGGAGGGATTAAAAAAGAATTGGACATAGCTGGGCACAGTGGTGTGTGCCTGTAGTCTCAGCTACTTGGGATGCTGAGGCAGAAGGATGGCTTGAGCCTGGGAGTTTGAGGCTGCAGTGAGCCGTGATTGCACCACTGCACTCCAGCCTAAGCAACACAGTGAGATGCTGTCTCAAACAAAACAAAACAAAACATAGTAAAATAACAGAATATGTTACCTGGCTTTAGGACATGCGCACAAATAATATAAACCAGAATGTATGTTAATTAAGTATACGTTAAGAGAAGAGTCCAGAACTTATTTTTGGCTCAGGAAAGGAAATAATGAGACTCTATGAAAAAGGCAGGGCCGGGTGCAGTGGCTCATGCCTGTAATCCCAGCACTTTGGGAGGCCGAGGCGGGCGGATCACGAGGTCAGGAGATCGAGGCCATCCTGGCTAACACTGTGAAACCCCGTCTCTACTAAAAAATACAAAACAAAATTAGCCAGGTGTGGTGGCGGGCACCTGTAGTCCCAGCTACTCGGGAGGCTGAGGCAGGAGAATGCCGTGAACCGGGGAGGCGGAGCTTGTAGTAAGCAGAGATGGCACCACTGTGCTCCAGCCTGGGCGACAGAGCGAGACTCCGTCTCAAAAAAAAAAAAAAAAAAGGCAGTCTTTGAGTTAGGAAAGGGGAAAATGAGGATATCCTGAATATAGGGAACAGGGTGAGCAAAATCAAACAAATGGGAAAGTGTTGGGCATTTCCAATTTAGGAGTAGTGAGACATGTGGCTGGAAAGCAAGGCAGGAGCCAAATTACGGAAATAACGGATCATGCTAAGAAGTTAGGTAGCTAAAAAGGAGCCACTGAAAGACAGAGAAATGACAACATTAGTGTTATGTTTTAGGATAATCACTCTGACTGCAGTCTCTAAGAGAAGCTGGAGGAGGCTAGAGGTAGGGAGACCAGTTAGGGAGCTACTCTAACAGTCAGATGAAGTGTGCCAAAGTCTGAACCCGGTGAGGAGCAGTCACAGTGGAAACAAGGACATGAATCCATAGTCAACAAGAGTTATTGACTGACTGCCTGTGGGGACCAGAGGAAAAAAAACTGGGTATGTCAGTTTGGGAGACAACATGATGACTAGGTGATAGTAACCTTATGAAACAAGCTGGGAGAAGGAATTGGAAACATTTTGAGGGGACAAATTAAGAAATCAACTCTGAAACACTGAAGTTAGAATCAAATGCCTTAGGTTTTGTTTCTAACTACACTTCCTGTATTACATGGTCATTAATCTCTCTGGTCCTCAATTTCCTCAACTATGAAAAGTGTGTGCAAGTGGCTGGGGTGAGGGGAGGAGGAGGGCATGATTAGTTGTCTTAAGACCCTTTTGGCAGTTAAGAGTCTATGAGCTGCCATGTTTGTAGTTCTGGGGCTCATCTTTGACAATCTAGCAGGCAGCTTGCAATGGGGATTTGGAAATCAGGAGCTAAGCAAAGATCCAGCAAATGAGCAGCAAAATTCCACTCTGGGCTTGTTAAATCACAAGGGTGGTACAACATACAAAATGGGCATGCAGTTTTCCACAAAGTATTAATTATTTTCTCTGTTTTTTCTTATGTATTTCTTATTTCTTTCCACCTTTTTCTCCCATGTTTTCCCACTTTTTTCTTACTTAGGCTTGAATAGTTTTTCAGTTTTTCCCCTGATTAGCATTTCTTTCCCCATTTTCACTCTCCTCTAAATCACCTGTTCCCCTTCCATACACTTTTACTCTCAACACCCTGTACCCCAAGAAAAGCAGACTAGCTGAATCTTAATCCCTCATTTTATTAAATGTAATTGGAGTGCAAATTAAAAATGAGTCTGTAATTCTAATTTATATTATAGGTGGAAATCAGAATAATAACTGCTCTGCATAGTAGTAAAACAAATTTCTGGCACTATTAAGCTCATCTGATTCACATTCACCCAGCTCCTGGGCAGTGCTAGTTAGGGACCATGATCTCAAATTCATCTCTCAAACCTCTCAGCAGTTTGCGAAAATTACATTTTTTTCTCCTTTCTGCATAACGTTTTGGGATAAAGTGGCACTTCAAATGCACTGTTTGTATGACAAGCTTAAGAATGAAATAGGGTCCACATTAAATTTGTCTCTCTGGATCTGGGTTAATTTCTCTTTCTTTCTCTTTCTCTCTCTCTCTCTCTCTTTCTTCTTCTTCTTTTTTTTTTTTTTTTGAGACAGAGTCTTACTCTGTTGCCCAGGCTGGAGTACAGTGGCACGATCTCAACTCACTGCAACCTCTGCCTCCCAGGTTCAAGCGATTCTCCTGCCTCAGTCTCCTGAGTAGCTGGGACTACAGGTGCGTGCCACCATGCCCAGCTAATTTTTTTTTTTTTTTGTATTTTTAGTAGAGATGGGGTTTCACTGTGTTAGCCAGGATGGTCTCAATCTCCTGACCTCATGATCCGCCCGCCTCAGCCTCCCAAATTGCTGGGATTATAGGCATGAGCCACTGCGCCCGGCCCCATTTCTCTACTTTCTGAACTTTAAGTTTTTGCCTTTCTAGGATTAATTTTCCTTTACTTTTTAAATTTTTTTTATAGTGAGCCCAATTATAGGCTTATCTCTGGTTCTTTGATATTTTTTCAAAGAGACAAAGGATAGAGATTCAAGAAAAGAACAGAAGGGAGAATCACATTAAATATTGGGAGTTTCCTTCCCACCCTTATCTATCTTTCTTTTCCATGTTCCTCTTAAATATTACAAACCAAATTCCTTGGAATCCTAAGCAGCCAGGTTTATTCTTTGTTTATAAAACCCAGGCTTAATAAAAAAGGAGGGAGCCCTCTAAAAGGGAATCTGCTTGTGAAATTCAACAATAAGCTCCATTGCAAAGATTTTTGATGAGGTGGTTAGGACATAATCTGAATTTAATATTCAAAATAAGTTCTTTCTCCTTCTGTGCCTTTTTTTTTTTTTCCTGCTTTTGACTTTTTTTCTTTCTCACTTCCTCTCTATTGATCTCTTCTCTACTTTCCCTACTCTTTTTCTTTTTTCCCTCTGGTTCTCTCCCCTCATATCAAATCTCCTTCTAATTTCCTCAAACTTGTGCCTCATCTGTCTCCCCTTTTCTCAAGGGAATGAATGTGAGGAAAGAAAAGTAAAACAGAAAAAGACAAAGTTGGTGGAAAAACATGTAAGACAACCGAAAGGTAACTTTTTAATTATAAGTCTCTATAGGAATACATGATAGCTATGACACTGTCACACAAAATAGTTAATAACTGGGGTCTTTTAACATTAAATCTTATTCTACTGTAGTAACAATATAAGTGGAATGAAATGTTAGGGGTTTGTTGTGGTTTCTGCTCTATAATCCATCATGGGTCAAAAGATAACATCAGCACAGGGAAGAGGAGAGGGGGCTTCAGGTGAGGCACTGGAAGAGAATTATGTGTTGTGCTACCATAGTGATTCCTCTCATTTCTGTACTTCTTTGCAACCTTATCATGCTATTTCCCAACCTGCTTTTTAGATCAGCCAATACAATTAAGACCTCTTTTTTTCCATAGCAAAAGGATACGGATATTCATAGAGTGCCTGCAGGGCTGTCATGTACAGTTGTGTAGCTTGTACACACCATCCACGTTGTAGTTTATGTGCAATTCATAATCTGCACAGCTGTATGCAGTGTCCCTGGCCTACTGTATTCTAAGTTTCTTTGAAACACCAGCTCTGCAGTGTGTTGCTGAAGAATGAAACTTCTCTCAGCCATAATAACAATACCCGGTAGCACAGAAAGAGTTGAAGCAAATGCAATTTTAGGGCCATTGTGTCTTCTGTTGCCTCCTTCATAAAGCTAATGCTGTGTGTGTGTGTGTGTGTACCAGGGCTGAGTTCACAGAATTGAAGGGGGGAGGTTGGTGGACCACAGTGTCCTGGGCAGTAACCCCTTCCCCATCCTGGCAGAGCCTTAGTGATGGAATCAAGGTGCCCACTCTTCTGTCCATCCTTCTGTCACTCTGCCAGCTTAGCACTTGAGCATTTTGTTTATTTACTTGTTTATTTTTTCTGTTTTTTTTTTTTTTTGAGACAGAATCTTGCTCTGTTGCCCAGGCTGGAGTACAGTGGTGCAATCTCGGCTCACTACAACCTTTGCCTCCTGGGTTCAAGTGATTCTCATGCCTTAGCCTCCCGAGTAGCTGGGACTCCACGCATATACCACCAGGCCCGGCTAACTTTTGTATTTTTAGTAGAGACAGGGTTTCACCATGTTGGCCAGGCTGGTCTCAAACTCCTGACCTCAAGTGATCTGCCCGCCTTGGCCTCCCAAAGTGCTGGGATTAAAGGTGTAAGCCACTGTACCTGGCTGAGCATTTTGTTTGTTAACAGGACCCCACCAAGATACACACTGTAGGTGAAAGGTAATGGACCAGAGGAGAACAATGTGGCTGAAAAACAACAAATGTCCACACTCAATAATCCCCTGGCCTCCACATACATTTCCTGATCTGTACCTGTTCTTTTGTGACTTCTTTCCCCCTTAAGAATGCTCCTGCCAGGCACAGTGGCTCACACCTGTAATCCCAGCACTTTGGGAGGCCGAGGCGGGTGGATCACAAAGTCAAGAGATCGAGACCATCCTGGCCAACATGGTGAAACCCCATCTCTACTAAAAATGCAAAAATTAGCCGGGCGTGGTGGTGCGTGCCTGTAATCTCAGCTACTTGGGAGACTGAGGCAGGAGAATCGCTTGAACCCGGGAGGTGGAGATTGCAGTGAGCTGGGATTATGACACTGCACTCCAGCCTGGCAGCAGAGTGAGACTCCATCTCAAACAAACAAACAAACAAACAAACCAACAAACAAACAAAACACGCTCCTAATATTCCCCTTAACTTGCTGTATGGTGTGGAGACAGTGATGGGTGGCATACAGGGTGACACGTGCTGGCTCCTACATCCACCTAGACAGAGTCCAAAGTCCTGCCATCTTTCAATATAGTATAGAATTTAAACAGGGAAATTTCTTTCAAGATAACTCAATATTTTACAATGATTTCAATCCCTTGATGGATATATTCAGCAACAAAATTTCAAAAATTAGGGTCTCATTAAGACAGAGCTGCAAATGCAAAGAATGACAAAAAAATTATATATACCATACTTAAATTTTGACTTATTAAATTGAAAAGGTTGCTCCCAAATACTTATATTTTGAATAGCTGATATATGGGAAAAGGCAGATTTTTTTTTTAATGGTACAAAAAGTTAGTTACTAATACAGACTTCATATTGTTACAAATAATGTGAAAGATTTCATCTTATTACCACTGAAGTAATGTGAAAGTTATTTGGACTCTTATTTACTATAGCATATTATGATGTTTGTAGGTCTTATGACCAAATCTTAGGACTCAGTACAGCACAGATTAAGAACTTGCAAATAATTCAATAGCGGGTATAGAATTTTAATTTTATTTTTTGTTTGTTTTAATTTTTGCTAGAAATTTAAAAGAGTAAAAGCCCATAATCTTAATCTTAACATCCTGAAAGGATAGGTTTTTCCTTGGGTAGAAACAGCTTTTAAAAACAACAATTTTAAGAAATTAAGTTTCTTGGCCGAGTGCGGTGGCTCACGCCTGTAATCCCACCACGCTGGAAGGCCAAGGCAGGTGGATCACCTGAGGTTAGGAGTTTGAGACCAGCCTGACCAACATGGTGAAACCTTATCTCTACTAAAAAGGCAAAAATCAGCTGGGCATGGTGGCAGGCGCCTGTAATCCCAGCTACTCGGGAGGATGAGACACGAAAATTATTTGAACCCGGAAGGCAGGGGTTTCAGTGAGCCGAGATTGTGCCACTACACTCTAGCCTGGGTGACAGTGAAACTTTGTCTCAAAAAAAAAAAAAAAGAAATTAAGTTTAATAATGTTTTAATGGCTAGATTTTAAAAAATGAGATCTTATTCATCCAAAGGATCTTTATTTTTTATATCAAGAAAAGTTGTAGTATAAATATACTTTTATATGTTTCAATCATTTGTTTTACCTGTATTTAGTTTCTCTTGTCTTATACTTAACAGTAATAACATTAAAAATATTCTGTATTTCAGACTTTTGAATTAAATGGACTTCTCCACCTTTTCTAAAAATCAGATACAAACTACTAAACTAAAAAGCAAACACAGCTCAGGAAAAGACAATCAGTGCAAGAGGAAAACCAAGCAGTGTCTTCTATGTGGCAGAAATAAAGCCTATTACTAATCATTAAGAATTCAAATCCATGTCAACCTAATTTCTAAAACTTAACTATTTTAATTGTGGATATCTATTTTAAAGGAAGCTAGAGGACTATGCAAAACTATAAGATTTTCAATTCATAAACTCAGTTTTTATCCATGAGGTTTCTTTTCTTTGGGATTTATGGAAAAACGTGTTATTCTCTTGGTTTCACTTTTCTCATTTGTACATTAGTCCAACACTGTTTTGTTTCTAACATTGGAGAATGTGGGGTCATTCAAGGTGGGGACAGTGTTCATTTCATCTGTTGTTCTAGCTGAGTACCTGGTGCTGAGAGGCAGTGTTTATTGAATCAGTGGGTCATTTTCAAACAGGTTAAAAAAAAATCCATGTACTTTTAAAAATAAAAAAGAAACTACAGACAGTCCCCATCCAGAGAATGGTTTGACTTTTTAAAAGCCATCGCTAATTTTCTAAAAGCTGCCAGTCATGCTACAACATGTTTTTTATCCATTATCTCACTTAATCTTCACAGTAATATGAGGGACACTATTATTTTTCCTTGTTTTACAGGTGGTAAAAGTGAAGCTTAGAGGTTAAAGTTACTTGTCCAAGTCACACAGCTAGAAAATGGTGGAGATGGCCTCTGAACCCAAGAAACCCAACAGCCAAGCTAAATGCAAATTTGCGATTCACATTAGAACTCATGCTTTTAAATTCAGAATAAGGGTAGTTAGGTTTTTTTAAAGCTATAGAAATATATTTAACTCAAATTTCACACAAATAGTACTGGTTTTTCTACTGTGAACTGAGAATATGTCTTATCTCCATCTTTCCCTTCCTGTCCCACAGGCAACCCTCTAGAACTGTGCAGTCCCATACGGTGGCCGGTAGGCATATATGGCTATTGAGCACCTGCAGTGTAGCTAGTGTGACTGAGAAACTGAATTTTAGATTATTTTAAATAAGTGTAAATTCTAATTTTAAAACTAGAACAGTGTAGAATATTTTTCCATTAAACGCAACTTTATTGTTTTGGTAGGGCTACATTTTTCACTTCAACTGTTGAAAATCTAGTGTCCAAATTGAGATATACTGTAAGTGTAAAATATATGCCAGATTTGGAAGTCTTTGAGAAAAGAAGAATGTAAAATATTTAATACGTGTTATATTGATTATATGTTTAAATAATATTTGAATATATTGATTAAATAAAAATATTTAAGGATTACTTTCATCTGTTTCTTTTTACTTTTTTGATGTGCCTATTAAGCAATGTGTCACAAATTACATATATGAAAAAAAAATGTGGCTCATGATAGATTTCCATCAGATAGCACTGCTCTAGAGAAAAACCATCTACCCAGTCTCTTGGCCCACAGTCTAGGGAATTCCTCCTCCTCTTCTCCCTGCTGTTCCAAAGACAGAAATTTGTTTCCAACCTTCACAGTCAGGAATGAAAACAGAGATTCCACGAAACCGAGAGGAGACTAACATTTTTAAGTTAGGTATATACATAAACCAACAGTTTCTAATTTGGAGATGGCTATATCATCATAGAAACTGTTTTCTTATACAGATTGTCGGTAACTTTTACTTTTGTTCACTTGGGGGAAAAAAGATTATCTGATAAATTGATTCTTACAGGTAGAAAGCTATAACTATAAGTTATAAGTTATAGCTTTCTATCTAGCAACATAATCCTTCAAAAGGCAACATACACTGTAGGTGGTGTACAACCACCTTGGAAAAGAGTTTGGAAAATTAAGTTAAGACATATGATCAGCTGGATGTGGTCGCTCATGCCTATAATCCCAGCACTTTGGGAGGCTGAGGCAGGAGGATTGCTTGGGCCCAGGAGTTTGAGACCAGCCTGGGTAACGAAGTAAGACCCTATCTCTAAAAAATTAGCCGGGTGTGATGGCCCATATTTATAGTCCCAGTTACTCAGGCGACTGAGGATGGAAGACTGCTTGAGCTCGGGAGGTCGAGGCTGCAGTGACCCATGATCATGCCACTATACTGCAACCTGGGTAACAGAGCAAGACCCTCTCTCAAAAAAAAAAAAAAAAAAAAGATACATGATGAAATTTCAAAAAAACCTAAAAACACATTCACAAGACATATATTCAAAATAAGACTCATACACAAATAGTCATAGTTTTGTTCATAACAGCAAAAAACTGGAAACACCCAAATGCCCATCAACAGGTGAATGACTAAACAAATTGTTGTATGGTCATACAGTGATACTACTTAGCAACAAAAAGAAACTTAACTATTAAATACAAAAGTTCTCCCTTATCCACAGTCATGCTTTCCACAGTTTTAGTTACCTGTGGTCAAAAAATATTAAATAGTTCCAGAAATAAATAATTCATAGGTTTTAAATTACATGTGATTCTAAGTAGCATGATGAAATCTCACACCATCCCACCTGCAACAGGGATCATTCCCTTGCAGCTATCCAGGTTGTATATGTTACCTGCCCCTTAGTCAGTAGCCTTCTCGATGATCAGATTGAAAAACAGTATGTACAGGGTTCTGTATCATCCAAGGTTTCAGGCATCCATGAGGGGTCTTGGAAGGTATCCCCTGAAGATGGGGGGCGGGTGGACTACTGTAGATGCAACAATACATGGATGAACCTTAGAAACAGGTTGGGTACATGCTATATAATTCAATTTATATGAAGATTTAGGAGACAAAACTAATTTATAAAGACAAATCAGATTGGTGGTTGCCTGGGGTTGTGGGTAGCCAGGAGGATATTGACTGCAAAGTAGTTTGAGGAAACTTTTTAAGGTGATGAAAATGTCCTCTTTTTTTTTCTTTCTTTTTCTTTCTTTTTTTTTTTTGAGACAGGATCTTGTTCTGAAGTGCAGTAGTGGCACTGTAACCTCATCCTCTTGGGCTCAAGTGACCTTCCAACCCCAGTCTCCGAAGTAGCTTGAACTACAGGCATACGCCACCATATGCAGCTAATTTTTAAATTTTTCTGTAAAGACAGGGTCTTGCTGTGTTGCCCAGAGCTGGTCTCAACCCCCTGTCCTCTAGTGATTTTCTCACCTTAGCCTCTCAAAGTTCAGGGATTACAGGCCTGAGCCACTGGGTCCAGCCTGATGTAAATATTCTATCTCCTGATTGCAGCGGTGGTTACATTAGTGTGTACATTTATCCAACTAAATACTTTAAAATAGGTGCCTTTTATTTGCATATAAATTGTACGTCAATAGGCCAAGCTTAGTGGCTTGCACCTGCAATCCCAGTACTTCGAGAGGCTGAGGCGGGTGAATCACTTGAGGTCGGAGTTAGAGACCAGCCTGGCCAACATGGTGAAACCCCGCTTCTACTAAAAATACAAAAAAATTAACCGGGCCTGGTGGCCGGCAGCTGTAATCCCAGCTACTAGGGAGGCTGAGGTAGGAGAATTGCTTGAACCTGGGAGGCAGAGGTTGCACTGAGCTGAGATCATGCCACTGTACTCCAGCCTGGGTGACAAGGTGAGACTGTGTCTTTAAAAAAACAAAAACAAAAAACTTAACATGATAATTTATGTCTATAGTACTTATCACACATTAGATTATTTGGTAGTTTTAAAAATATGTCTACAGCCAGGCATGGTGGCTCATGCCTGTAATCCCAGCACTTTGGGAGGCCGAGGCGGGCAGATCATGAGGTCAGGAGATCGAGACCATCCTGGCTAACATGGTGAAACCCCGTCTCTACTAAAAATACAAAAATATTAGCCAGGCATGGTGGCAGGCGCCTGTAGTCCCAGCTACTCAGGAGGCTGAGGCAGAAGAATGGCGTCAACCCGGGAGGCGGAGCTTGCAGTGAGCCAAGATCGTGCCACTGCACTCCAGCCTGGGGGACAGAGCAAGACTCCGTCTCAAAAAATACATATATATATATATATATATGTCTACAAATGCTTTATTCTCCTCCCTTCAAGGGATGGAGCCTATTCCCCTTCCTTTTGGTACAGATTGGACTTAGGGACTTGCTTCTAGACAATAAGGTGGCAGTGGTGATGTGTGGTTTTGGAGACTAGGTCATAAAACAGCCCTATGGTTTCTGTCTTTGTTCCTCCCTCTCTTAAGTCATTTGCCCTGGGGGAAGCCAGCTGTCACATTCTTAGATCATTTGCCCTGGGGGAAAACTAGCTGTTCCTTATGACAAGAAACAGAGGCCAAGTCTTATGACAAGGAACAAGGCCAAATGACAAGGAACAGAGACCACTAGCTAACAGACATGTGAGACTCCTTTAGTACCAGTCATGCCTTCAGGTGACTGCAATCCCAGCAGACACTCTGCTAAGCTAGTGTCAGAGCCACCTAGCTAAGATGCTTCTGGCTTCCTGACCTGCAGCAAGGGAGAAATTACATTTGCATGTAATTATGTATCACAAAATCTCATTTATCTCTAATTCTACTATTCTGTGTATATTTTAGATGAGAACTTATGAAATGTTGACTAAAGTGCTGAACACCCTTTGAAATCGCTCCGTTTTCTTCATTAAAGTGAATTGTCACATTTTACCAAGATCCTAGGTGTATTCATAGCCTATATTCAGTCTAAACTTAAAAGGAAAAAAATCAGTGCATTTTTATGCCTGTTGCCAAATTGTTCTCGCTCTCCAGTGCCCTGAGCTGAGATAACAAGGCTTGGGAGACTTGTTTGCTGTTCTGCCTTCCTGCATTTGCTTGAAGTGTTACCCAGAGGCCATGAGGCCCTGAAAGCTTTCAGTCTAAATACTTAGTCAGGTCCCGGCACCAGCTACAGATTTACACAGCTACAAATTTAAAACCATTTATATTTCCAAATATGGCTTTTAAAATTCTCCTAAAATTATTCCGGAAAAAAAAGAAAATAGTTACCTATTGTCTCCAAGAGCCCTAAAAGGGATCCACTGTGCTGTTTCCGTGTCTCCCATTCCACCAACACATTTTTATTCTATTTTTTTGGAGACAGAGTCTCACTCTGTCACCCAGGTTGGAGTGCAGTGGTGCAGTCTCAGCTCCCTGCAATCTCCACCTCCCAGGTTCAAGTGATTCTCCTCTCTCAGCCTCCCAAGTAGCTGGGACCACAGGCGTGTGCCACCACACCCGGCTAAATTTTGTACTTTTTGTAGAGACGGGGTTTTACCATGTTGCCCAGGCTGGTCATGAACTCATGAGTTCAGGCAATCCGCCCGCCTTGGCCTCCCAACGCACTAGGCATGAATACACCTAGGATCTTGGTAAAATGTGAGAATTCACTTTAATGAAGAAAATGGAGCGATTTCAAAGGGTGTTCGGCACTTTAATCAACATTTCATAAGTTCTCATCTAAAATATACACAGAAGGACAAGCTCTTTTAATAGTAGAATTAGAGATAAATGAGATCTGGTGGAAGACCAATACCTATTCCAATTCTGCCATAGTATATCACATGAGAAGGTAGGGCTTTTCTGTGAGAAAGAAATTTGCAAAGCCTCAGATATCTGCTTCTACTGACAGGTTTTACAAGTTTCTAGTTAGCACTACCTCCTATATCTGATCTGTAGTTTCCATCTGAAACTCCCTTCCTCTGGCTGACTTCTCCCAGTCTGTCTCATGACAGGTGGGAAGAAACCTAGTGCAACAATCCAGGCAAAAGATGATGATGGCCTGGAGTAGGGTGGTAGCAGTGGGGATGGGGAGAAGTGGTTAGATTCTGGATATATTTTGAAGGTAGATAAACAGGATTTCCTGATGGGTTGAATGTGCCATGTGAAAGAACACCTGAGTAACTGGAAACTGTGTCAAAATCAATAGTTCTGCCATGTAAAATTTGCAATACTCATCAGAAATTTAAATGAAGATTCCAGCTGATAGATGAATACAGGATTCTGGAATTTAGGGCAGAAGTTCAGAGTAAAGATAAATTTGGAGCGAACAGTATATAGACGAAATTTGAAGCCATGAGACCAGATGAAAGCGAGTGAGTGACAAAGAACATCATGATAAAAATAAAGACAAACAGTTAATACATACTATTCCAGCACTGTTCTAAGCACTGTCATATATAAATTAACTTTGTCTTCACAAGCACTGTAGGAGGTAACTACTTTTATTATACTCATTTTATAAATAACGAAGCTGAATTTCAGAGAAATTAACTGACTTTCTTCTAATCAGACAGCTAGCTAGTGACAGAGCTGGGATTCAAACCCAAGCAAAGAGAAAAGTAAAATATTCCATTTTAGAGCTTTGGGACACTCCAAATATTAGCAAAGAGATAAATAAGAGGCAGCAAAGGGTTCTGAGGAGGAGGTTCCAGTGACATGGGAAGGGAAGTAAGAGCGGTGTTTCAGAAGCCCAGAGAAGAAAATGGAGAAAATTATCAGCATCAGATACTGTAGACAGGTCACATAAGATGACTGAAAACTGACTTTTGCATTTAACGAAATGGCTGAAATCAGTGACTTTACATGTCAAGTGGAGTGAGTTCAAGAGAGAATAGAAGAGGCATTAGAGTTCCACTTTTTGCTTGTTTGTTTTGAAACAGAGTCTCACTCTGTCCACCAGGCTGGAGTGCAGTGGCGTGATCTCAGCTCATTGTAACCTCCACCCACTGGGTTCAAGCGATTCTCCTGCCTCAGTCTCCCTAGTAGCTGGGATTATAGGCTTGCGCTACCAAGCCCAGCTAATTTTTGTATTTTTCATAGAGATGGGGTTTTGCCATGTTGGCCAGGCTGGTCTCAAACTCCTGACCTCAGGTGATCCACCTGCCTCAGCCTCCTAAAGTGCTGGGATTACAGGCGGGATCCTCCGCACCCGGCCTACAGTTCCATTCTTCAAAGTTCAGGCGGGGTGCAGTGGCTCATGCCTGTAATCCCAGTACTTTAGGAGGCTGAGATGTGTAGATCACCTGAGGTCAGGAGTTAGAGACCAGCCTGGCCAACATGGCGAAACCCTGCCTCTACTAAAAATACAAACATTTGCTGAGCGTGGTGGCACTCACCTGTAATCCCAGCTATTCGAGAGGCTGAAGCAGAAGAATCACTTGAACCCAGGAGGCAGAGGCTGCAGTGAGCTGAGATGGTGCCACTGCATTTCAGCCTGGGTGACAAGAGCAAAACTCCGTCTCAAAAAAAAAAAAAAGTTCAGGCCAGATACCATCCAGACCCACTCACAGGTATTCACATGTAAATTTTTCTTTTTGTTTTTGTTTTTGTTTTTGAGATGGAGTCTCCAGCTGCTGCCCAGGCTGGAGTGCAGTGGCGTGATCTCAGCTCACTGCAAGCTCTGCCTCCTGGGTTCACGCCATTCTCCTGTCTCAGCCTCCTGAGTAGCTGGGACTACAGGAGCCCACCACCATGCCCGGCTAATTTTTTAATATTTTTAGTAGAGATGGGGTTTCACCATGTTAGCCAGGATGGTCTCCATCTCCTGACCTCGTGATTCGCCCGCCTTGGCCTCCCAAAGTGCTGTGATTACAGGCGTGAGCCACCGTGCCTAGCCCACATGTAAATATTAATTAAAGTAGTACTGAAATTTTTCACACAAAACGAAAGTGTGATTGGGAGCTTGGTGAGGAAAAGATATAGGTAATTTTATAGCCCTTTTCAAGCAGAAAAAACTTCGGTTCCTCTTTCTTAACATTTGGTCTTGATCTTTCCTTCATTAGAAATATTCCCAAGTCCTAAATTCACCTACCTCCTCTCTTGGAAATAAAATTTCTCAGGGCCGGGTGCAGTGGCTTAAGCTTGTAATCCCAGCACTTTGGTAGGCCGAGGCGGGCAAATGTGGCAGGCGCCTGTAGTCCTACCTACTCGGGAGACTGAGGCAGGAGAATGGAGTGAACCCAGGAGGCAGAGCTTGCAGTGAGTCAGATGGCTGCCACTGCACTCCAGCCTGGGTCACAGAGTGAGACTCCATCTCACACACAAAAAAAAATTCTCACGGACCCTGTTTTATTTCTTGACACTTCTCCAGAGTGGCATAGGACCACCCAGATGGGTACAAATAAAATAATGATAAATGATTGACATTCTAAATATTGAATATCCTACCCTGAGGTTTTTGTTGACTCTTGTTTCCATATTAAGCTCATGCTTCTTTTCTCTATTTCATTCAGTCATTCACATTTAGAAAAAGTTTTATGTGTATCTTTTTAACATTTTTAAATTAAATTGATAAAAATTAGATATATTTATGACATACAACATAGTATTCTGAAATACATTTACATTATGGAATGGCTACATCAAGCTAATTAACATTACCTCACATACCATTTGTTTTGTGGTGAGAACATTTAAAATCTAGTCTCTTAAGTATACTAAAGTATACTATACATTGTTATTAACTGTACATTCACCATGTTGTACAAACAGAGCTCTTGAACTTACTCCTCCTAACTGAAATTTCCTATCCTTTGATCAACATCTCCCCACTCCTTTCCCCAAGTCATGTCTATTTTTTTTAAAGCCATGTATAAGATCTTGATTTTCCTATTATTGTGAGTACTTTCAGAGCAGTTTATTCACTGTTCCCACCTGCACCTTCACTAGATAGTAAAGCTCCTACTGGTATAAGACCTTTTCTTTCTTTGAGTCTAGAGCACTTACGTTCATTCACCATGCTTTTCCTTGTATTTTGTTTGTCTTATCATGTCCTTTTTCCTACCTTTCCTATTCCTCTATGATAAGGACTGTCACACAGATTTCAGTGCCTACAGCACAATGCTTCAGCCATTAAATGAGTGAATATTTGTTAAAGCCAATTAAGTTGAATAATACTGACCTGTACTGAATTACACTGATGCAGATAGTGGAATCTTCCATTCCATATGACAACTGTATAATGTTCTTAGCTTAGGGATATACTATATTTAGCTAGATTTATGAAAGTTTAAATTCTGCTATAAAACATCTAAATAAGAATAACCCAATTAAATTAGAAAAGTTCATTGTTTGTTGGTTTGCTTTTTGTTATTTTATTATTTTATTTTAGATATTTGACCAGGCATGGTGGCTTATGCCTGTAATCCCAGCACTTTGGGAGGCCGAGGTGGGAAAATCATTTTAGGTCAGGGGTTCGAGACCAGCCTGGCCAACATGGTGAAACCCTGTCTCTACTAAAAATTCAAAAAAAAATTAGCCAGGCGTGGTGGCAGGTGCCTGTAATCCCAGCTACTGGGAGGCTGAGGCAGGAGAACTGCTTGAACCCGGGAGGCGGAGGTTGCAGTGAGCCAAGATCACACCACTACACTCCAGCCTGGATGACTGAGCAAGACTTCGTCTTAAAAAAAAAAAAAAATACTTATTTACTAGTACTACTATTCGTAGGTAATTTTTGTTTCATAACTTCTCTTTTATCTGAGTCAGTGAGTATTCTGCTTTTATTATACATTATCTCCGATCATCTGGTTTATACAATTATGTGATTAGGCTACTAATTCACTTATGAAAATTCTAAGTAGTAATTCACTGATGTACTAGTGAAAGCCAAGTTATGAAAACTATACTAGTGAAAACCTGGCTTTCACTAGTACAAAGAGGAGATATAATAGCCTTAGTTAAGGCTACATAATTCGATATATAATAGGGAATAATAAATCTTGAAAATCAAAATTTCAGACCTTTTTAAAAGTGGCTGAAATGCAACATGAATATGTTTCCCCCAAAACTTTTTTTTTTTTAAATTTTTAGAGAAGGGGGTCTTGCTGTGTTACTCAGGTTGGACTTGAATTCCTGGGCTCAAACAATCCTCCCATCTTAGTCCCCTGATTAGCTAGATCTACAGGCACACGCCACCATGACTGGCTTCTCGAAATTTTTAATGAAATAAAATAGTGTGATATTTTATTACATAAACATTTAATAAGGGATATTGACAGATAATAAGTTAAGCAGATGACAAGAAGAAGAAGAAGGGAGGGTATTTACTATGGTGACTGTCCACCTTACTCCTGGTTTTACAGTTAGACTTTCACTACTCACCCATAATATTTAGTTACAAATTTGTTAGAGTGACTCAGCAGGTGAACTGCCTTCTGACAAGCATGAACAGCCCTTCTGACAGGGGGGTTTAAACCACAGATTATCCATTTCATTCCATTATGGGGGGAATATTATATTCTCTTAACCTCCTATGCTATCCATGTTACACTCTATATGCAGTGGCTACTAAAATCCTAAAACTAGGGGGAAAAAAGGAGTAGTTAACCCCTTTACATTATAGATGAGAAAATTTAGGCCCAGGAAGCTTGTCACACATCTAAATCACAGAATTAGTTAGCAGCAAAGCTAAAACCCAAATCTAATTACTCCAGTTTCTATACCTTTCACTCTTTCAGCTACCCTTCAGTTTTTGCATATACACCAGTAATTTGTATGACCTAGAGATTCTGGATTGGCTCAATTCACCAGAAAATATATTTATTTTTTTCTTTTCTTTTCTTTTTTTTTTTTTTTTTTTGAGACATGGTCTTGCTCTGTTGCTCAGGCTAGAGTGCAGTGGCACAATCACAGCTCACTGCAGCCTAGATCTCCCGGGCTCAAGAGATCCTCTCACCTCAGCTTCCCAAATAGCTAGGACTACAGGAGCGTACCACCACACCCAGCTAATTTTTAAATTTTTTTGTAGAGATGGGTCTCCCTATGTTGCCCAGGCTAGTTTTGAATTCTTGGGCTCAAGCAATTCTCCCACTTTGGCCTCCCAAACTGTTGGGATCACAGGTGTGAGTTACTGCACCTGACCCACTAGAGAGTAGATTTGTTATTTGCTGTAGGATCTGCCCTCTTTTAACATGAAAATATCTTTAGGAGGTAAAATAACTTTTGTTTTTGAGACAGGGTCTCACACTATTGCCCAGGCTGGAGTGCAGTTGTGTGATCTCGGCTCACTGCAGCTTCAGCCTCCCAGGCCTAGATGATCCTCCTGCCTCGGCCTCCCAGGTAGCTGGGACTATAAGCACACACCATCATGCCTACCTAATATTGTATTTTTTGTAGAGATGGGTTTTTGCCATATTGCCAAGGCTGGTCTTGAACTCCTGGGCTCAAGGGATTCATACACCTTGGCCTCCCAATGTGCTGGGATTACAGGTGTAAGCCACCAGGCCAGGCCATAACTAACATTTTTATAGCACTTCTTTTCCTGAAAAAATGCCCTTCTGAATTGTTATAGCACTTTAAAAAGGAATTTCACATATTTTGAGATAAGCAGCTGGTCTGCTATCTCACACTCACAGTAATAATCATTTTATCAGGGTGGGGTCCTGTAACGGAATCTAAGCAGCTGAGGAAGCAAGGCTAGGTACTTGGAGGGTTCATTTGGGTGGAGGCTTTTTGTGCGTGTTTTGTTGTTTTGAAAAACTGCCGGCCGGGTGCGGTGGCTCAAGCCTGTAATCCCAGCACTTTGGGAGGCCGAGACGGGCGGATCACGAGGTCAGGAGATCAAGACCATCCGGCTAACACGGTGAAACCGCGTCTCTACTAAAAAAATACAAAAAACTGGCCGGGCGTGGAGGCGGCGACTGTAGTCCCAGCTACTCGGGAGGCTGAGGCAGGAGAATGGCGTAAACCCAGGAGGCGGAGCTTGCAGTGAGCCGAGATTGAGCCGCTGCACTCCAGCCTGGGCAACAGAGCGAGACTCCGTCTCAAAAAAAAAAAAAAAGAAAAGAAAAAAAGAAAAGAAAAACTGCCAGGGGCCAAGAGATTAGAAGTTATGGATAAAGATATACTATCTTTCCAAAGGGGTCCTTTCTTTGAACAGCTAGATCTGCAGTTCTTACCTGAAGATGATTTTGCCCATCTCTCCCCATGAGCTTTGGCAACGTCTGGAGACGTTTTTGATTGTCACATTGGGGAGGGTGATGCTATTGGCACCTAGTGGGTAGAGGCTGGGGATGGTCCTAAACATCCTATGATGCACAGGACAGTCCCCACAAGAATTATCCAGCCCAAATGTCAATAGTGCCAAAGATGAGAAATTATAAGCTAGAGAAAGAAGAATTCATTGAGGAGCTGGAGGAAGCTTCTTGAATTATTATTTATGTTATATATTTAAGAACTTAGAGGCCGGGCACAGTGGCTCACGCCTGTAATCCTAGCACTTTGGAAGGCTGAGAAAGGTGGATTACTTGAGGTCAGGAATTCAAGACCAGCTTGGCCAATGTGGCGAAACCCCGTCTCTACTAACAATACAAAAATTAGCCGGGCGTGGTGGCGGGCACCTGTAATCCCAGATACTGAGCAGGCTGAGGGAGGAGAATCGCTTGAACCCGGGGAGCAGAGGTTGCAGCGATCCAAGATCATGCCACTTTACTCCAGCCTGGACAAAAGAGCGAAACCCCCTCTCAAACAAAAACAAAAACAAACGAACTTAGAAAAGGAAGTAAGTCACACACTAACCGTTTTTTTCCTTTTGGGGTATGGCTAATAGTTTCTAGGAATCCTGGAGACTTTATCTGGATTTCAGTTAGGCATTTCGCCAGTTCTCCTGGCATCTTTGTGGAGGAATATGGGCCAAGAAGACAGTTCGGTTGTGTCGTCCATCTGTATTCGAAGCCTACTGAGAAATTTTTGGATGGCAGGAGCATTAAGGTCTTTAGTGGCATGCAGCAGAGTTCTGTCCTCAGCTCTGTCTTATTAAACACTTGGACAGAATGCTTATCAGATTTGAGAAGGATAACAAATCTAGGAAGGGTAGGCATCCCTAAAGATCTTCACCACCAGGAACAACGGTTTGCTTCGTTCAGAGCATCACAGTGTCCTTAGTGAGGGACACTAACAATCCATAGGCTGTCCAGAGTAGCGTAATGGGGAAGAATGCGAAAGAACTTGAAAGTCAGGACCTGAGGACATTGCAAGATGGAAAAACACGGTGGGACAAAATGAGGAAAACTGAGAGAAATGGAAATGGCATATACGAAGGCTTTGAGGGAGGACTGCGCCCCTGGGGGAAACCGTGCACCTGGGCTGGAGTCATAAGCATATTTTGGCCTCATAGAAGGAGAGGTCGATTAACAAACCTTGCAAGGGTTCAAAGGTGGGATGGGCTTCCTCGGAAGCTACTGTCAAGACAGAGACCATCCGAGGGCTTTTATTGCAAGTGTCGAGACACATTTGCTGGTATTTCTCCTTAGAACGTACTCCAATCTGCTCTGACTTCCGCCCGCACCCGCCAGAGCCCTGCCCCATTCCAAGGGTGGCACATCCAGGTCCCGAGGGCGCCAGCCATGCCCGGGGCATGGGCTGGTCTGCGTAACTCTCTGTCCCTTCGGGAGACTTCTGGGAAATAGTTCTAGTCCTTGCCATTCTTGCTTTCTGGTTTTCAGAAGTCAGTGCTGCTGGTGGCTTTCTGGAGTCTTCTGCGGGACACTGCACACATCCAGGTGTTTACGTCATTTTTTTTTTTTAAAAAAGAAAAGTTAGATTGTGTGACTAACTTGACAGGACATGAGGAATCTCTTCAGGAGGACTCGGATTTTCTTCAGGAGCCGTCATCCAGAGACAGAAGAGCCAAGGGATGTAGAAACCCAGGGAAGCCTCGCGTCCCCACACAGCCCGCGGGCCAAACCCCGAAGCAGCGCCACAGGGACAGCCACCTCCTAGCAGTCCGGGTTTTAGACTTAGAAGCGCGCGGCTGCGCGCACCCGGCGGGAGCTGTGGAGAGAACCAATGACCGGGCGCTCTCTCCGCGCCGGCTCGGGATTGGGCGAGCCGCGCCAGCCTCTCACGGGCGGGGTGGGACTGGGATCCGCGCGCCCGCTGCGCCAGAGTCCCGGGGGCGCGTGCGCGGTCTCGCGGTGGCCGCAGGGGCCGGTCTCGCGCGGTCTAGAAGTGGAGTTGCTGGCGGCTGCGGCTGCGACGGCGGCGACGGAGGAGGTTGGCGGTGGGGGGGGGGCGGGGACTAAGGATTCTGAGGTGGGGAGTCGGGAGTTTCTGGATTCTTTATCCGGTATTTTAAGGGCCGCCGGAGAGCTGTCGCTTCTGCAGTGCTTAGGAGCGGCCGGGGCTGGAGGCTCCGCGGAGCCGAGGCGCGGAGGTAAGAGGTGGATCGGCGGCGGCTGGGCTGTGGAGATCTTAATCAACAGGTCCCCGGGAGCGCGGCGGGGGAGGGGCGGCCGGGCTCCCCTTCCCCCACACGCCCCTTAAACTCTGGCCAGCGGGAGACCCCGGGCCGCCAGGCGGGCTTCCTCAGGCGCGGCTGCTTCGGCCGTGGAGGGTGTGAGCCCAACCTTTGTCCCTCGGAGCAGCGCTGCCTGCGCGGTGCCCGCTCCTTCTCCTTGGCTGGGCATGCACCTTGGCGCGGGCCACAGCCAGCCGGGCCCGAGGTGCAGGGGGCGCGGCGGGGAGTCGTCTGCCCCCTGCGCTCCCGCCCCGAGGTCGCGACGCGCGGGACTCCCCCCGGCCGGGTCTGGGAATCCGGCGAGGGAACGCTTTCCTTTAGAAGTCAGAATGTAGTCAGCGTTCCTCTGCCTGACTCAGCTGCTGGTATTCTGCTGCCCATTGCGTTCTTAAACAGGCAAACAGTTCCTGCTTCCTTGTGACCAGTTTTAAAGAAAAGCCTAATTTTGTTGATGGTTTCTGATAATTTAAGGTTGCACGTTGAACTTTGGAGCCTGTACATTGTTGTCTTCTACGTTTAATGAAGGTTGCTTTAAACGATCTTTGTAGTAAATTATGTAACTTTCCAATGATCATAACTCACCTTCTGTTGATTGACGTACAGTAATGTGTACGGAATGTAGGTTTCGGTCGAAAGGTTTTTCTTGGCAGTTTATGCTAAAATTAAAATCTGATTGGGAAGTTTTTAGATGTAGTATGGAGTGTTTGTTTTGTCTCCAAACTTGCTTAGAATAGTAAAAATTTAGATTCGGAAAGTCAGTGGAACAAAAATTTTGAAATTTTGATTTGACTGACACAGTGAAAGGTGTTAATATTTACGATTTTTTAAAAAAGCAATATCATGTTTTAATGATAGTTTACTAATTATGCTTTGGATTTTACCAGAAGTTAATAACCTGTTAAATTCTGCAGTAGGAACAAATGACGTGTTGGTTATTGGTGTCTTTAAAGTATTGGTGGTAATGAAACTTATTAAATAAGCTTCCTTGAATTAAGAACTACTGACTTTTTTTTACTAGATCCCTGTGGACATAGCGTATTGTGGATAGGTTTTATAGGCTTTCTATTTGTAGTAGGATGAGCTATTAAATTATAATGTAAGAGATTTATAGATAAAACAGGCAAAAGTAGGAAAAGCAATTCATTATTTAATCTTTAAAAATCGAGTAAATTTTACCATGTACCTGAATTACTTTTGGCTAGACGGACTTGAACTTGACAAGTTAAGGTGGATTGATTAACATTAACTTGTTTTAGAATGTTAAAACGGGAGAGAATATGTAAGTTCTTCCTGAGGGTGACCCAAGTCAGTGCAGTGGATTTAGCTTTTACATGATCTTGAATTATGATTTCGATTAAAAATCTCATCACAGGGGTACATGGTTTCAGGATCTCCTGAGGGCTGTCATGGAAAAAATTTAAAAAATAAAATTTTATCACACATTCCAAGAAACTTGATCAATGTAATAGGTTATACTGAGATGCCCTGTTTCTCTGGTATTTTCTGATTTCAGAGTGTCTAGAAAAAATAGTATCTTGACATGTGTGCTTTACAATATAATTTTCTTTTCTTTCTTTTTTTTTTTTTTTGTGAGACAGAGTCTCGCTGTTGCCCAGGCTGGAGTGCAGTGGTGCGATCTTGGTTCACTGCAGTCTCCACCTCCCGGGTTCAAGTGATTCTTCTGCCTCAGCCTTCCAAGTAGCTGGGACTACAGGTGCCTGCCACCACACCCGGCTAATTTTTGTATTTTAGTAGCGACGGGGTTTCACCTGTTGGCCAGGCTGGCCTCGAACTTCTGACCTCAGGTGATCCACCCGCCTCGGCCTCCCGAAGTGCTGGGATTACAGGTGTGGGCCCCCACCAGAATATATATATATACACACACACACATACACACACACACACACACGTATATATATATATCTCATTCTGCCACCCAGGCTATAGTGCAGTGGCGCGATCCCAACTCACTGGAAGCTCCGCCTCCGGGGTTCAGGCCTTTCTCCTGCCTCAGCCTCCTGAGTAGCTGGGACTACAGGCCCACGCCATTACGCCCGCCTAATTTTTTGTTTTTTTTTGTTTTTTTTTTTAAGTAGAGACGGGGTTTCACCGTGTTAGCCAGGATGATCTCGATTTCCTGACCTCATGATCCGCCCGCCTCTGCCTCCCAAAGTGCTGGGATTACAGGCGTGAGCCTCCACGCCCGGCCTTTATAATTTTTGGTCATATACTTACTGAATCATAGAATCGTTGAGTTGGAAGTAATCTTAACCTCTTCATTTTCCACGAAAAAGACAGTGAGGCTTGAAGGAGTTAAGTAATCCGTAGTCTGACTGCTAGTTAGTGGCAGACTTGGAACTACATGTATGCTAAAATGCTTGTCTCCATATTCTAAGTTCAGTGCTCTTCTCAGGATGTCTTATTGTTAAACCAATAAGTTGCCTTCTCCAAATCACTTAACAGGCAGGGTTGATTCTTTCTGTCATGCATTTTTTCCCTTTTCTTTTTTAGTAACCACTAACTGCAATTCATTTCCTTACTGAAGAGTTTTCAGTTTTCTAATATTTAAGACAATGTTTAATGAATATCTTTGTGCATGTCTCCTTGAGCACATATATGGAGGCTTTCCTAGAATGTATGTATACCTACCTATAAGTGGAATTGCTGATAATAGATTGATATGCGTTTTCAACATTACTAGCTACAGCCAAATTATCCTTTTTAATGCTGTAGCCATTTACATTCCTGCAAACAGTATGAGTGACAGTGGCTTCATGTCCTTGCCCACAATTGGCATTGTAAGATTTAAAAATTTTTGCTAATCTGATGGATGAGAAGTGATATAATTGCTTCCTTTCTTTAAAAAATATTTAATTTACATGAAATGAAATTAACTCTTTTCATTGTGCAATTCCAACTAAGAGAGCTGTGCAACTAGCACAATCAAGGTAAAGAACAGTTCCATCACCTATCCATTCACCAGTTGAAGGACATTTGAGTTGTTTTCAGGTTTTTGTGACTGAGGTTGCTGTAAATCTTTGCAAATAGGTTTTTGTGTAAACCTAAGTTTTTGTTTCTCTTAAGTAAATGGAATGTGGTAGGTATAGCCTACTTTTATCTTAAAATGAAAAAAAAGACCTATCTGTGGTAGACAGAATAAAGGTTTTCAAAGATATTCTAGTCCCTGGAACCTGTGAATGTGTTTGCTTACATGGCAAAGGCAAATTAAGGTTGCTAATTAGATGACTTTAGGGAGATTATTGTGGATTATTCAGGTGGTCCCAATGTATCACAGAATCTTTAAAAAAAGGAAAGAGAGAGGCAGAAGAGTAGAGTCAGAAACAAAGATGTAACAATGGTCAGAGAAGTGCAAAGTTGCTGGCTTTGAAGATGGAGGAGAGCAGGCCACAAATAAGGAATATGAGTGGTCTCTAGAATCTTGAAGAGGCTAGGAAATGGATTACTCTTTAGAGCCTCCAGAAAAGAAAGCAGCCCTGCCAGTAATTTTAGCCAGGGGAGACATATGTCAGACTTCTAACGTGTAGGACTGTAAAATAATTTCTGTTGTTTTAAGCCACTAAATTTGTGGCAATTTGTTACATTGGCATAGGAAACTAATACACTGTCAAGCTGTGCTTGAAGTGGCTGAACCACTTTGCATTCCACCAGCAATATATGAGAGGTCCAGTTGCTTTACATTCCTGTCAGCTCTTGGTATGGTCAGTCTTTAGGTTTAGCCATTTTAATAGTATCTCGTTGGGATTTTTCTTTGCATTTCCCCCATGACTGAGGATGTTGAGCATCTTTTCATGTACTTATTTGCCATCTGTTTATCTTTGATAAAGTGTCTGAAGCTTTTGCCCATTTTTAAATTGGATTGTTATAGCTGAATTTATTATTATCTTATTCTTTTTTCCTTTTTTTTTTTTTTTTTTTTTTTAGGGATGGAGTCTCACTGTGTTTCCCAGGCTGGTCTCAGAACTCCTGGGCTCAAGTGATTGTCCTGCCTCAGCCTCCCAAAGTGTTGGGATTACAGGCATGAACCACTGCCCCAAAAGTTCTTTATAGTCCCTTATCTTTTGTCAGATAGGTGATTTACGAAGGTTTTCTTCCACTCTGGCTTGCCTTTTCATCCTCATAACTTTTATACTTCATTACTTTTGAAGTACAGAAGTTTTCAATTTTGAGAAAGTCCAAATTACTAATTTTTAAAATTTGAATATTGTATCTAAGAACTCTTTGCTCAGTCCAAGGTCAGAGAGGTCTTTCTGCTATTTTTTTCCCCAAGTTTTATATTGTAATTTTATTTTTAGATCTATGTTCCATTTTGAGTTTATTTTCATATAAAATGAGAGAAGTACAGGTTGAGTTTCATTTATTTGTCCAGTTGTTCCATGACCATTTGTTGAAAACATGATCTTTTTCCCATTGAATTCCCCTTGTCTCTTTGTCAAAAACTATTTGACTACATTTGTTCGGATTTGTTTATGGACTGTTCAGTTGATCTATTTTGTCTATCCTTTTTATTTTTTATTTAGAGACAGGGTCTCTCTCTGTCGCTCAGGCTGGAGTGCAGTGATCTCTGCTCACTGCAGCATTGGCCTCCCAGGTTCAAGCGATCCTCCCAATTAGCTGGGACCACAGGCGTGCTACCACACTTGGCTAAGTTTTAAAATTATTTGTAGAGATGAGGTCTTGGCTATGTTGCCCAGGCTGTATTATTTAAAAAATTTTTGAGACAGGGTCTCACTCTGTCACCCAGGCTGGAATACAGTGGTGTGAATATGGCTCACTGCAGCCTCAACCTCCTGGACTCAAGCCATCCTCCCCTTTCCCCAGTGACTGATACTATAGGTGTATGCCACCATACCAGGCCAATTTTTAAAATTTTTTTGTAGAGACAAGATCTCCCTATGTTGCCCAAGCTGGTCTTGAGCATCTGAGCACAAGGGATCCTCCCACCTCAACCTCCAAAAGTGCTAGGATTACAGGGGTTAGCCACCGCGCCTGGCCTACTATAGCCTTTTTTTTTTTTTTTTTTTTTGAGATGGAGTCTTGCTCTATCGCCAGGCTGGAGTCCGGTGGCACGATCTCGGCTCACTGCAATGTCCGCCTCCTGGGTTCAAGCAATTCTCCTACCGCCCACCTCAGCCTCCCAAGTAGCTGGTATTACAAGCATGCACTACCACGCCCAGCTAATTTTTGTATTTTTAGTAGAGGCAGGGTTTCACCATGTTGGCCAGGATGGTCTTGATCTCCTAACCTTGTGATCCACCTGCCCCGGCTTCCCAAAGTGCTGGGATTACAGGCATGAGCCACTGCCCCTGTCCTACTATAGCTTTAAAATAAGTCTTCACATTAGGTAATGTGACTCTTCCAACTGTATTCTTTTTCAAAATTGTTATGGCTATTTTTAGTTCCTTTGCCTTTCTGTATAATATTTAGAATCATCTTCTTGCTAATTTATTTGTTCTGTTGGGATTTTGATGGAGATTGTGTTTAATTTAGAGATCAACCTGAATATAATTGACATCTTAATAATTTGAGTCTTCTAATCTATGAACATGCTGTTTCTCTCCATTTATGTGAGTATTATAGTTTTCAATGTGCAGATCTTTCAAATACTTTATTAAGTCTATACCTAATTATTTTAATTTTTTGGTCCTGTTGTAAATGGTAATTTTAAAAAATCAGATTCCAATTGATCACTGATAGTATATAGAAATTAATTTTTGTATATTGACTTTGTATCCTGACTTTTTGCTAAACTCCCTTGTTCTAGAAGCTTTTTTATTTTAATAATTTTTTTTAGAATTTTCTAAGTAGACAGTCGTGTTCAAAACTTTTCTTTTCTTCTAGTCTGTATGCCTTTTATTTCTTTTCCTTAACTTACTGTATTGGCTTGGCTAGGACTTCCACTGAGATGTCGAATAGGAGAGGTGAGAAGTAGCATCTTTATCTTGTTCACTTTTTTTTTTTTTTAAAGATAGGGTCTCACTCTATCCCCAGGCTAAAGTGTAGTGGCGCAACACGGCTCACGGCAGCCTCAACTTTCTGGGCTCAGTTGATTCTCCCATCCCAGCCTCTTGAGTAGCTGGGACCCCCAGCAAGTGCCACCATGTCCAGCTAATTTTTTGTGTATTTAGTAGAGACAGGGCTTCGCCATGTTGCCCAGGCTGGTCTGGAACTCCTGGGCGGAAGCAATCCGCCCACCACAGCCTCCCAAAGTGCTGGGATTACAGGCACGAGTCACAGTGCCTGGCCTCTCACTCACTTGGCCAAGGCGGGCGGATCAGGAGGTCAGGAGATCGAGACCATCCTGGCTAACACAGTGAAACCCCGTCTCTACTGAAAAAAAGAAAAAAATACAAAAAATTAGCTGGGCATGGTGGCGGGCGCCTGTAGTCCCAGCTACTGGGGAGGCTGAGGCAGGAGAATGGCGTGAACCCAGGAGGCGGAGCTTGTAGTGAGCCGAGGTGGCGCCACTGCACTCCAGCCTGGGCGACATAGCGAGACTCCATCTCAAAAAAAAAAAAAAATTAAAAAAAAAAAAAAAGAAAAGTATTCAGTCTTTCACCTTTAAAACACGATATTAGCTGTAGGTCATTTTGTGCGTTCTCTTAAGGAGGTTAAGGAAGTTTTCTTCTGTTCCTAGGTTACTGAGGGTTTGTTTTTTAAATCATGAATGAATGTTGAATTTTATCATCTGCCTTTTCTGCATATATTGAGATGATTGTGTGAACTTTTTTTCTTTAATCTGTTAATATGGTGAGTTACACTGATTTTTCAAATGTTGAACCATGTTTGCATATTTCTGGGACTAATTCGGGTTATTTTAAAGAAAAATAATTTTGGACTTTTTAAAACTAATATACATTAACATTTATTCTTAAAAATGAAGACGGAACAATGTCACGTGCCTATAGCCCCATCCAATTGGGAGGCTGAGGTGGGAGGACAGTTTGAGTCCAGCCTGAGCAACATAACAAGATCTCTTTAAAAAAAAAAAAAAAAAAGAAACCAAATATAAGATTTTGTGAACTAAAATAATGAAGTCGGTAGAGTCAAGGTATTCATTAACAGTTACCTACATTTTACATTTTAGTAGGTCTTAAATTTTCTTGATTTATTCTAGAGTTTGTATACTGGAGGACTCTTATTTAAAATTACTAAATGAGAGCTGGGTGTGGTGGTTCATACTGTAGTCCCAGCTATTCAGGAGGCTGAAATGAGAGAATTACTTGAGCCCAGGTGGCTGCAGTGCTCTCTGATCACACCTTTGAACAGCCCAGGCAACACAGTGAGACCTGGTCTCTAAAAAAAGTGTTTTGAAAATTACTAATAAAGAAAATGTTATTTGTGTCACTGTAACCAAACATTCCTCTTCTGGGTAGTTTAGATAAGTTGTTTAAATGGACTTGGAGAAGCTAGGCATGGTGGTTTGCGCCTCTCATCTCAGCTACTCAGGAGGCTGAGAGGGGAGGATTGCATGAGCTCAGTTCAAGACCAGCCTGGGTGACAGAGCTAGACGAGTGAATGAATGAATGAATAAATGGATTTGGATAGTGAATTGTATTTTGAATGAAGATAAAATGATATGATTTGGAGGTTTTTGCTTAGAATGAAAACCATGAAGTTAAAAAAAAAAAAAGAGTCGTCCGGGCGCAGTGGCTCACGCCTGTAATCCCAGCACTTTGGGAGGCCGAGACGGGTGGATCACGAAATCAGGAGATCGAGATCATCCTGGCTAACATGGTGAAACCCCGTCTCTACTAAAAATACAAAAAATTAGCCGGGCGTGGTGCCGGGCGCCTGTAGTCCCAGCTACACGGGAGGCTGAGGCAGGAGAATGGCGTGAACCTGGGAGGCAGAGCTTGCGGTGAGCTGAGATCGCGCCCCTGCACTCCAGCCTGGGCGACAGAGCGAGACTCTGTCTCAGAAAAACAAAAAAACAAAAAACAGGCTGGGCGCTGTGGCTCACTCCTGTAATCCCAGCACTTTGGGAATCCGAGGTGGGCGGATCAGGAGGTCAGGAGATGGAGACAATCCTGGCTAACACGGTGAAACCCCGTCTCTACTAAAAATACAAAAAAATTAGCCAGGCGTGGTGGTAGGTGCCAGTAGTCCCAGCTACTCAGGAGGCCGAGGCAGGAGAATGGTGGGAACCCGGGAGGCGGAGCTTGCAGTGCGCCGAGATGACGCCACTGTGCTCCAGCCTGGGTGACAGCGAGACTCTGTCTCAAAAAAAAAGAAAAAAAAAGAAAACTCCTTCCTCATACCAGACAATCAAATATAGACTCTTGGTTAATCACATAAATGTTCAGCTTAGAGTACAGAGTAGAATGATTTCAGTGAATATTTTTTTTTTAAAGAAGGCAGAAGTGATCCTCTTGCCTCAGTCTCCTCACTAACTGGGACTATAGACGCATGCCAGTCACACTTGGCTCAGTAAATGCATTAAATCAAAAAGTGTGAAGTGAAATAAAAAACGAAATGCTAGTAAGAAAAAGCCAGGTGCCATTTTGTTTTGAATTGAATATGTTCCTTCATGAGAAATGTGGGTGCATGCTCATTAAATATATTTTGAATTGTGAGATTTTTTCCTCCATCAATTCAAGCTACAGAGACAGTTTATTTTTTATTTTAGTTAATTAATTTATTTAGAGATGGGATCTTGCCCTGTCACCCAAGCTGGAGTACAGTGGTGTGATCATACCTCACTGCAGCCTCAAACTCCTAGGCTCAAGTAACTCTCCTACTTCCGCCTCCCAAGTCATTGGGATTACTTGTGTGTCACTACATCTGACCAGAAAACAGCTTAATTATGAAACAGTAGCTTCATAATCAAGCTTTTTAATTTTGTTGTTTTTATAAATTGGGCTAATTATGATATAACATTATACAAATTAAAACAATTTGGCTGTCTCATATAATTTTATAGTTTTTTCTTCAGTTGATAGTCTCAAAGACCCTCAAAGACGTTGAAATTTTGAGGCCTCAAGAGTTCTTGGCGTTTTGCTTCTTTAAGGCGGGGGTCAATAACTCTGTAAATATTTCAGCTTCATGGGCCATATTGTCTCTGTTGCAAGTACTGAGTTCTGTTGTTAGAGTGGCAGAGGTAGCCAAACAAATGAGCATGACTTTTCCAATAAAACTTTACTTATAAAAATAAGGTGTGCCTGATTTGACCTCTGGTCTTAGTTTACATGCCAACATTTTTATTTTATTTTTTTGAAATAGAGATGGGGGTCTCACTATGTTGCTCAGGCTGATCTCGAACTCCTTGACTCAAGTGATCCTCTCAAGTTGGCCTCGTGAAGTGCTGGGATTACAGGCATGAGCCACCTCACCTGGCCTACATACCAATTTTTTTTTTTTTTTTTTTTTTTGAGACCGAGTCTCACTCTGTTGCCCAGGCATTATCTCGACTCATTGCAACCTCTACCTCCCGGGTTCAAGTGATTTTCCCGCCTCAGCCTCCCGAGTAGCTGGGATTACGGGCACCTGCCATCATGCCTGGCTAATTTTTGTATTTTTGTGGAGACAGGGTTTCACCATGTTGGCCAGGCTGGTCTTGAACTCCTGACCTCAGGTGATTTGCCCATCTCGGCCTCCCAAAGTGCTGGGATTACAGGCGTGAGCCACCATGCTTGGCCTCATACCAATGTTTTAAGGCAAAAAATCAGTAGGAGAAATGACAGTAATTGTAGTATTGTAGTAGAGGGAGCCTTGGGGTATTTATTTCATGCTGTAATTCTAGGCCAGACCTCACTTTTCTTGCCTATGACATGTAGCCACTTTGAAAGATGATTGAAAAAATTAAGATAAGATATGGAAAGCACCTAGCAAAATGTCTAACACATAGCAGATATTTAATACATATTCACTTACTCACTTTTTGTTTCAAGACTGCACAGTGCTTTGTCACAAACCAACATATGTGAAATAATTAAGGAGAGTCAGGTTTTTTAGTTTGTAGTATTATCTAATACATCCAAATATTAAAAATTTTAATTATGTGTTTATAGTTATCTTTTGAGTTACGCTTTTTTGATATAAATCATAATTGGCTTCACAATTTGAGAAGCTTCACCCAAACAGTTGAGGATTTTGTGTCAAAATATTGTATTTTGAGAATTTTACATTGTCACAGAAAAGGATTGAGAATATCACTTAAAATACATTATTTTGCTTTGCTGTAAGAAGTAGGCATTCTGTATTTTGCTTGTGTGTTTTAGAAGTGCCTTTAAAACTGCATTCATTTAACATGATTGACTGCTTCTATGAATGTAGTGAGCTAGGTGCTCTGCTAGGACTTGGTTGTACTTAAAGAGTATCCATATTTAGAGACTCATTTTTATGTTATGTTTGAAATGTAAGTAAAGCTTCAGAAAGTCTTTTTTCTGAGTTTCTAGCAAAATAAAGCTGTTCTATTTTTATGAAGTTGGTTGAGATTCACTAGAGCCCTTGTATGGCACACAAATGGGTCACATCCTACAACTTGAAAACCACTGATGTAGATAGACTAAAGTAACCCTTCTCCAAGGGGCTGTGTTCATAATTTCATTTAAAATTCAGCTTGTCCACCCACGCTTCCTTCCTCTAGGAACGTTCCATACCCTCCTATTGGCAATTAAGTTTTAGTTCTTAAAATTTTAGAAAAGTATGCATTAACAATTTATTCTTTTTTGTAACTCATCTGTAAGTTATTGAGGGGTGTGACTACTGTTTGATGTTCATTTATGCTCGGAAGTACTAGACACTTAAATATTTACTGACCAAAAAAATCTGGAAGTAAATAAGTTACGCATTCAACAGTGGTTCTTCTGTCTTAGTATTGGAAATCACACTGCCTCACATTGAAAACTGTATAAACTCCAGTTTATGTGCACTGGACATGCAGATTTAACTGTCTAATATTAAACAAAAAATTCCAGTATTCAACAGGTTGTTTTGTGACTCTGATAGTCATCTGGGCCCTTCCTCTGAAACACACACACTGTTACTACAATATGCATGGATTCATGGAAAGGTCATGAACCCCAGGTACAAGTTTCTGATCCAGGTGATTCATCGACTATATAAATGACCTGCAAATGTTTTTCGCAATAATGATTTGCATAAGTGTAATCAGTACATACTTAGAGTTAATGAAAATAAATTTCATAGTTTTTGTACGCATCTTAAAGGAATCTTATCCTTCTATATTTTATATCTTATCCTTTTATACTTAAAATTTATAGCAAGATTGATAGTTCGTTTGACCAAATCACAATGCTTTCTGCTTTCACCTCTTATCCAGAATTGTATCCCTTGCTATGTCTCTTAATGTGTTATGCTGTATGCTTATCCTTTGAGTGTATTTCTTAAATATTAACAACTACATTTCAAGTTCTTTGTCAGCATTTTCCTTTTTACAGATGAGGAAATAGAGGCTCAGAGAGATTAAATATTTTATCCATAGTCCTATTATAAGTGATAGAAAGGATTTGAATTAATTTATTTGATCCCAAAGCCCTTGGCTTTTCTGCTTTGTCTATAAGCCTGCCTTAAAACTTAACATTGTCTTTTTGGTAAGATTAGAAACTTTTCTTTTTTTTTTTTTTTTTTTTTTTGAGACGGAGTCTTGCTGTGTCGCCCAGGCTGGAGTGCAGTGGCGTGATCTCGGTTCACTGCAAGCTCCGCCTCCCGGGTTCACACCATTCTCCCGCCTCAGCCTCCGAGTAGCTGGGACTACAGGCGCCCGCCACCTTGCCCGGCTAGTTTTTTGTATTTTTAGTATTGACAAGGTTTCACCATGTTAGCCAGGATGGTCTTGATCTCCTGACCTCGTGATCCACCCGCCTTGGCCTCCCAAAGTGCTGGGATTACAAGCTTGAGCCACCATGCCCGGCCCAGAAACTTTTCCATGAAAGCCATTTTTTACTTTACCTAGTGTTTAAAAATGTACATGAGCCTGGGCACAGTGCCTCATTCCTGAAATCCCAATATTTTGGGAGGCCGAGACAAGAGGACTGCTTGAACCCAGGAGTTTGAGACCAACCTGGGCAACATAGTGGGACCCTGTTTCTACAAAAAACACAAAAATTAGCTGGACGTGGTGGTGTGCACCTGTAGTCCCAGCTACTCGGGAGGCTAAAGTGAGAGGATTTCTTGAGCCTGGGAGTTGAGGCTGCAGTGAACCATGATGGCAGCATTACACTCCAGCCTGGTCAACAGAATGAGAACCTGTGTCAAAAAAAAAAAAGTAGTTGAGTTAAAGTGAAGAACTTTGAGCCTATAAATTGTAAATAAGTTCCTTAAGGGTAGCGTAGGGGGTTGTATCTTTTTGTCTTAGTATCTCAGCCCTTAATATGGCTGTGATACAATAAGAAATATATATTTGGTCTTTGTCCCTGACAACTGACCTAGAGCTTCTAAATCCCTTGGAATTTTCTAAAGCATGGAAGTGATAAGAGAGTCTTTTGTTTGAATGAGGGTGATAAGAGCGTCTTTTGTTTCAGTGAGTCAACTCTTGGCAGGCCCCTAGATAGCTTCAGGTTAGTGGGCTAGTTGCCAGAAAGACCAAGGCATGGGGCCCCACCTTCAACCTCTGGGAAGGCAAAGAGGGGCTAGAGATAGCCAGTCACTAGTGGCCAGTAATTTAATCATGCCCATCTAATGAAACTCCTAAATGACAGTGTTTGGAGAGATTCTGGTTGGTGAATATTTCAAGGTGCAGGGAAGCTGGTTTGACTGGAGAAGCTCCACCCCATGCCCCTAAACCTTGCTCTTTGCATCTCTTCTATTTGGCTATTCCTGAGTTGTATCCTTTATAATAAACCAGTACTAGTAAGTAAAGTGCCTTTCTGAGTTCTGGGGCCATTCAAGCAAATAATTTTTATTTATTTATTTTTTGTTTTTTTTAGAGACAGGAAGAGTCTTGCTCTGTCACCCAGGCTGGAGTGCAGTGGCACAATCATAGCTCACTGCAACCTTCAACTCCTGGGCTCAAATAGGCGTGCACCACCATACCCAGCTAATTTTATTTTTATTTTTTGTACAGATGAGGTCTTGCTGAGCTGCCCAGGCCGGTCTTAAACTCCTGGTCTCCAGCGATCCTCCAGCCTTGACCTCCCAAAGTGCTGGTATGATGGGAGTGAGCCACCGTGCTCAGCCTCTAGCAAACTATTGAACCTGAGGAGGGAAGTCGTGGGAACCCCTGATGAATATTTCGGTGGTCTGAAGTACGGGAGGCCCAAAACTTGTGGTTGGCATCTGAAGTTGGGGCAGTCTTTTGGGACTGAGCCATTAACTTGTGGGATCTGATTCTAACTCCAGGTAGATAGCATCAGAATGGAATTGAACTGTAGGACACCCAGTCGGTGTCCAGAGAATTGGTGTGAGGAAAAGACCCACACATTTGTTATCAGCAGTGTTGAGAGTAAAAAAAAGCTCGGAATGACACATATTAGATGCTTGGTTTCAGTTTGTACTTTTATCATTTATTTGTTTAAACTTTAGTCTTGCTGTGAGCTAAATATTAGAGACTGTTCTATTCTAGTCATCTCCCATAAACAGATAATTTGACATTTGAAACACAATTTCATTTATTCTAGGTTGGACATAAATGTGTTTACTGGAAGGAAATATAACACTTTCGCATGTTCTTGATTAGCTTTTTCTACAAAGACATAACCATAAATGTATTAATTTGCTGATGGCTTTTTCTTGTTTTTCCATAGGCACATACTGACAGGCTTTACAGTGCAGTTACAGTACTATCACTGACTTAGTGTACTTTTACGGATTATAGAGTCAGATGTCTGCAGAAATACTCTCTTAACTTGTGTGTGACAATGAACAACTTAACTTATCAAAGCCTGATTCCTTATTTGCAGAATGGGGATGGTGTTAGTGCTTAATTCAGTAGGTTTTATTTTGAGGATTGAGATGGTACATCAAGAATGGTAGGCATAGTGTTAGTATATACAGTATTAAGCACTCTTTCAATGTTAAGATAAGAGATAGGAGTTGTATGACCTGGTTGTTGTAGTCTGAGTTAATGATGAGTAATTATAATTGTATGTTGAGGTCAGCTTTCTAATCTCTGAAATAATAGTGAAAGTCAAATGGGAGAAAACAATTTGTTGTCCTAAACAGTTTACTTATGTAGTGAGATTAAATTCTGTTCAGCTTTATCAGTTTCTCTATTTGAACTCAAGAATTACTCTGGGGTGTTTTTCAGTAGGTTGTTTTCACTACACATTTTTAAATAAGCTTTAAAAAAAAAAATGACATAGGCCAGGCGCAGCAGCTTACGCCTGTAATCCTAGCACTTTGGGAGACCGAGGCAAGAGGACTGCTTGAGCCCAGGAGTTCCAGACCCTCCTGGACAACATAGTGGGACCCTGTACCTACAAAAAATACAAAAAAATTAGCTGGGTGTGCATTCCTGTACTCCCAGCTACTTGGGAGGCTGAGGTGGGAGGCTTACCTAAGCCCAGGAAATCAAGGCTATGGTGAGCCATGATTGTGCTGCTGCTCTTCAGTCTGGGCAACAGTGAGATGCTGTCTCAAAAAGAAAAAAAAAAAAAAAGGATATCGTTTCTAGAGTTCATTTTCATTATGGTGATTCAAAATCTTGGGCTTGAATAGAGCATTTGTTTACTTTTACTGATGTCAGTGTGTTTGTGTTAATATTTTGTTTTGTTTTGTTTTTTCATTTTGAGTAATGTATGTCTTTCGTGTCTTTCTTGGGCCTTATATTCTTTCCCTCCTTTACAAGTTTTCTTAGGATGCTCTTCTTCTACAAGTAACTCCTGTGACATTTTCTACAGTTCTAGTGTGGCATTTACCAAATAGCACTGTATTGGTTTTTTATTTGTTTACTTATATGATATCTATACTAGATTTTAAGTTTCTTAAGGATAAGGACTCTGCCTCAGCAGCCTTTTTCTTGACAGTGGCTATCCAGATTTTTGGTACCAAGCCGGTACTTGCCTTGTTGAATGAAAAGATAGTTTTAGCTTAGTTAACTTTTTTCTGTTAGATTTACAATATAGTTACCTTATAGATTGACCTTTTATTCTTATTTCTTATTTCTAAGAATATCCTCATATGCTTTCCTCCCTTGTAAGACTGTCTGGTCAAAATCAGAGCATTACTCATACCCTCAGTCAGCAGTACTAAAATAATAAAAGTTAATTGTACTCTAAACCTGTTGACATTTATATTCTCATTAGCCTTCCTTTCTTATCAGATTTTTCTGTTTTCCTTTTCTACTGATACAGTCTTACTTGTCCTGAAGTACTCTCTATTGTCACTGCTTCAGTTTAATTTATAGATAGCACCAGATATGAGTCCTTATAAGTTTTGATAACTCTGAAATGGTTATTTGGTATTTCTTCAGTGACAAGCAGACTGTCCCCCTCCTCCCACCTTTAATGGCCAGTGTTTTTGATTTGCATACCAATAAGCAATCTAGATAGAGGTAATCATCTACTAATTTGCTAACCTTTGGAATATACTTTTTTCTCTAGTAAGCTGTATATCACTTGAAGTTAGAAGTTGGAATCTGTGGCCAGGCGCAGTGGCTCATGTCTGTAATCCCAGGACTTTGGGAGGCCGAGGTGGGCAAATCACGAGGTCAAGAGATCAAGACCATCCTGGCCAACATGGTGAAACCCCCGTCTCTACTAAAAATACAAAAATTAGCTGGGTGTGGTGGCGCACACCTGTAGTCCCAGCTACTCAGGAGGCTGAGGCAGGAGAATGGCGTGAACCTGGGAGGCGCAGGTTGCAGTGAGCTGAGATCATGCTACTGTACTCCAGCCTGGTGACAGAGTGAGACTCTGTCTCAAAAAAAAAAAAAAAGGAGGTTCGAATCTCTTACAATGCTTTTTTAGAAGCCTGCCACTTCAGACACGTTTTTCAGGGAAGGTAATTGATTAAAGGGAATGGAGAAAATCTACATGGAGTACATTGAGAGCAAAGCAATAGCCATGTGAATCTGGTAATTAGGATTCTTTGAGAGTGTGTCATTGTTAGTTATTTACATGATGAAAGAATAAATACAATCAGAGTCATGAACCTGACATTATATTTTAAAGTGTTAGCGGTCCCTTTTGGAATTTTTCATATAATTAATGCTTCTATTCCTTTGGTAAATTGCTTTCTTACATATTTAAATTAAAAATGTAATATACATTTTATATTTGTGGTAGAGAAAAAGAGTCATGACCCTAATGATCGCATAAGTGATTTATTTAGAAATTCTTATTTTATTGTTGCACTGCTTATGAAATTGTTTAGGGCTTAAGAGATGACACTTTGATTACTTTTCTTTGTTTAAAGGTTCTGGAACTCTTGAAAGAGTTTTGTTCCTGCTTTTTTGTTTTGTTTTGTTTTGTTTTGTTTTGTTTTGTTTTTGAGAAACAACAAAACTCGCTCTGTCACCCAGGCTATAGTGCAACAGCGCAATCTGGGCTCACTGCAACCTCTGCCCCCACCCCCCAGGATTGAAATGATTCCCCTGCCTGAGCCTCCCTAGCAGCTGGGATTGCAGGCATCTGCCCCATGCCCGTCTAATTTTGTGTTTTTAGTAGAGATGGGGTTTCACCATGTTGGCCAGGCTGTTCTGGAACTCCTGACCTCAAGTGATCCACCTGCTTTGGCCTCCCAAAGTGCTGGGATTACAGACAGTTGTGAGCCTCTGCGCCCGGCCAACTGCTGCTGTTTTCCACAGACTTTAAGAAGTAATTGTAATTTAAAGTTTCGATATTTGTTTGTTTTCAGAAAAGTGGTATCTTTGTGTCTTTTCCTCAATTATAAAAGCAACACATACTTTTTTTGTGTGAATATTTTGTAAGATATCCAAACAGTACAGAAGTGGTAAGTAGGGACTATTTGGTCTATTATCCTCATTTATCAGAGATATTAGTTGAATATATACAATATTGTATATATTCTTCTGAATATTTTGTTAATAATTTTATAAACATATCTTCTATGTATATTTGTAAAAATGGTGTGGCATATAAACACTGCTCTGAAGCTTGCTTTTTTCACTTGCCTTTGCTTCATTTCAGTTCATAAAGAGCTTCATGCTCTAGTAGTCACATTAAAAAGTAAAAAGATGAAACTAATCTGGGTATTATGTATTAAAAAAAGGTAAAAAGAAACTGAAATTCATTTTAATGGTGTATTTTATTTAATACAATAAATATATATCAAAATTATTACCATTTCAACGTGTAGTAAATATAAATAAATGAGATACTTTACATCCTTTTTTCTTGTTTTTTTTTTTTTTGTTTGTTTGTTTTTTGAGATGGAATCTTGCTCTGTTGCCCAGGCTGGAATGCAGTGGTATGATCTTGGCTCATTGCAACCTTTGCCTCCCAGATTCAAGCGTTTCTCGTGCCTTAGCTTCCGAAGTAGCTGGGATTACAGGCATGCACCACCACACCTGACTAAATTTTGTATTTTAGTACAGACAGGGTTTCACCATGTTGGCCAAGCTGATATCAAACTCCTGACCTCAAATGATCTGCCTGCTTCAGCCTCCCAAAATGCTGGGATTACAGGCGTGAGCCACCGGCCTGGCCTACATCTTTTTTTAATACTGAATCTTTGAAATTCATTATATATTTTATACTCATGATGTGTCTCAATTAGAATAAATTTTCATTAGAAATACTTGAACTGTATTTAGATTTTATTGAGTTTACAGCTGAAAAAGTAGTTTCACATACCCAAATTGTTCCAAAAATATGTACAAGTTTTCTAATAATGGATCAAGTAGGTTTTTAAATTTAAATTAATTAAAATTAAATAAAACTCAAAATTCAGTTACTCTAGCCACATTTCAAGTGCTCACTATCCACGTGTGTCTAGTATCTTTCTTGTTTGACAGTGTAACTCTAACAGCTTCACAGTATTCCATTATATGGATTTTACTGCAATTCAGTTTTTCTACTGATGGGCATTTAGGCTCCCCCATACTGTACTTTTGGAGTTTAGAGCATTCTGAATTTTGAATATTTAGATTTGGGATACTCTACCCATACAAATAATGTGACAGTGGACATCCTTATAGAAATACATAGTGTAGGATAAATTTCTGGAAGAGGGATAGATAAATCAAAGATTTATTTATTTGTTTATTTATTTATTTATTTATTTTTGAGACAGAGTCTTGCTGTTGTTGGCCCGGGCTGGAGTGCAATGGCACAATCTCAGCTCACTGCACCTTCCATCTCCTGGGTTCCAGCAGTTCTCCTGCCTCTGCCTCCCAAGCAGCTGAGATTACAGGTGCCCACCACCACACCCAGCTAATTTTTGTATTTTCAGTAGAGATGAGGTTTCACCATGTTGGCCAGGCTGATCTCAAACTCCTGACCTCAACTGATCCACCTGCCTCGGCCTCCCAAAGTGCTGGGATTACAGGCATGAGCCACCACACCCAGCCCAAAGGTTTATTTTTAAATTTTGGTAGATAATGCAAAATTACGCTTCAAAACACTGTACTGTTTTATAGAGTCTGCAGTCCACAATGTCTGTTTTTCTGCGTCGTTCCCAACACCGGACATCATTGTTCACTTACACAGATACACATAACCTTATACCAAAAAAACAAAAAAAATCCCTTATACCAAAGTAGCAATTTTTATGTATTTATGCCGTGGTGTTTTTTTCCCCTACTCTAACTGGAAGAAAAGGGTCACTCTTACTGTAAATATTTCCTTGGGGAGAACAACAAAAAGGCAGAACCAGAAGTCATTAGAAGCTGTGAGAAATTTAGGTTGGAGGCAAAGAAGCAAAAGAATATGTGGTCCTCAAAGAGGATGTAATCTGCCCTGGTGCCAAGTAAATCAAGGTATCAGAAAATTTACCTCCTTGTACCCTTTATCAGGAAGCTATTGGAGGACTCGCAGGAAGAGGGGAGTAGATGAAGAAAGAGGAGAGAGGTGAGGGGAATTTTCCAGGGTCAGGATGAAGGAATAATGATGGCTGTAAGTGCTACACATTTAGAGAGTTGAGTTGGAACATGGTTCTGTCAGATTCCATGCAGGAAACAATGGCAAAATCATCCCCGGTAATGGAAGAGAGTTTAATGAAAGGCCTGCTCTCAAGTGGGCGGGGATAAGTGAATTAACCAGGGATGGTGAAGCACCCCAAGACTTAACAGCAAGAAGCCCACTAAACCTAGGACTGAGGGAGCAAGAGGGAGTTGATACTGGAATTTACCAGAGCTGTAGCTGTATAAGTGGGGCCACCTGATGTGAATTGTGACCTTAGAGGAACATAACCTATGCTAAACAATAAGAGGAAGCTGAAAGAATACAGAACCCATCCAATCTTTCCTTCTTCCCCAGTGGTTAATTTCCATCGACTGGAAGCCGGAGGACAAGAGAATATAGGTAATGCAGCCTATAGAGTCAGCCTTCTGGGACATGGAGCTGATGGAGAAGGATGATGAGTGGATGTGGGCAGAAAGAAAAAAGTCTAACATAGAGTAGGAGAACGAAGGGTTCCAGAAACTATTCACACACACACACACACACACACACACACACGCTCTTGAAACTGATAGGTTACCTGATTTGTTTGAATGTATACATTAAAAAAATATATTGATTCTTTTACCAAAGAATGTGGGGATTGTGAACCTAAGATATCTGACAGGTCTCAGTCGATTTAGAAAGTTTATTTTGCCAAGGCTAAAGATGCACCTGTGACACAGCCTCAGGAGGTCCTGACGACAGGTGCCCAAGGTGATTGGGGTACAACTTTTTTCTAATACGTTTTAGGGAGACATGAGACATGGTTTGATCTGGGAAGGCGGAACAACTTGAGGCGGGGGCTTCCAGTTGATAAGAGTTAGCGTGGGTCATAAGTAGGTAAGAGACAAATGGTTGCATTCTTTCAAGTCCTTGATCAGTCTTTCACTGAATACGTGGTTTAGTCTGGCCCAGTGAATCTGCGTTTTTACAGAAACAGTAGGGTAGAGGAAGTAGATACGCATTTGTCTCAGGTGAACCTCAGAGGGATGACTGAGTTCTGTTTATCCTTTATCCACAAAGAATTTCCTTGTGGGCAAATGGTGAGGGAGGTATGTAGCTTTTTATCCTTGTAGCTATCTTATTTAGGAAAAAACCAGGAGACAGGTTTGTCTGACATAGTTCCCAGCTTGACTTTTCCACTTGGCTTAGTGATTTTGGGGTCCTGATACTTACTTTGCTTTCACAGGATATATTAGTGATTTAAATAAAAAGTGAGACACAACTTGTAGGGAGAGGGAAATGTACTATGAGAGAGAGCTAAATATTCATCTTCCATAATAAATGGTCAGCAGATAACTGAAAAAAAAACAAAAGAAATGGCATGTATGTATATATAGAACATACACACGTATTTTATATATGTATATATGTATGTATGTATAACATACATCCTATTTCTATACACGTTACTAGAAATATGAAGGTAAGTTTAAGAAACTGAAAGAGTTAAAAGTGGTCTCTAGGCAGAACTCACGTAGAGGAGGTGAGACATTGAATTGTTCTTCATAGTAGGTTTTATGGAACTGTTTGCTTTTTTTAAAAAATTATACACACATAATTTTGTGTTACACTACTATACGTACAACACCTATGCAACACAAAAGTTGTATATTAGGGGCCCCTTATATGGAGCGTATGAAAACATTGCTGTCACCAAGGTAGTGATTATTTGCATCATTTCTTAACTATTTAATCCTGATTGTCACTAAAGAATTTGGGAAAAATCTCTCTCCTCTTGAGTTATTAAATATTTGGCAATAGGTAGGTGTGGTTTTTCTCTTCCTGTCTTATCTAGCATTTAAATATTCAAATTTAATGCAGCACATACTGAGTTTCTAATATGAGCATACATAGATAGCAGGATAGTGTGCAGGGTTCTCAGAGCCACTACCAGTAGATTGGAAGTCTGTAGAATATTTGCAGTCTAGTTGAGAAGATAAGGTATTCATCCATAAAAATTTGATAATAGGCCAGGCGCGGTGGCTCACACCTGTAATTCTAGCACTTTGGGAGCCCAAGGCGGGTGGATCGCATGAGCTCAGGAGTTCGAGACCAGTCTGGGCAATGTGATGAAACCCCGTCTCTACCACAAATACAAAAACTTAGCTGGCTGTGGCGGTAGGTGCCTGTAGTTCCAGCTACTTGGGGGTTTGAGGCAGGAGAATTGCTTAAACCTGGGAAGTCGAGGTTGCAGTGAGCCAAATTGTGCCACTGCACTCCAGCCTGGGTGACAAAGTGAGACCTTGTCTTAAAAAAAAAAAAAACTAATGCAGCAGGTATTGAGTTTCTGATATGAACATAAATAGCACTGTACAGGGCTCTCAGAGCCTCCTGCCTAAGGCTCCCAAGTAGCTGGGACTATAGGCACACACCACCACAACTGCCTATATTTTGTACTTTATGTAGAAGTGGAGTCTCACTATCTTGCCCAGGCTGGTCTTGAACTCTTTAAAAACAGTGCTATTATTTTTTACTTTCTTTCACTATGGGCTAAAGTAAAAATTAAAATATAGCAAACAGAAACAGGGTATACATGTATAGAAATAGGGCATATGTATATGTTGTATTTACATACATAGAACATCCAGGGTACCATTTATGACAGTGTTAAAATCAGCCAGGCGCAGTGCCTCACATCTGTAATCCCAGCGCTTTGGGAGGCCAAGGCGGGCAGATCACTTGAGGTTAGGACTTTGAGACCATCCTGGCCAACATGGTGAAACCCCATCTCTACTAAAAATATAAAAAATTAGTCAGGTGTGGTGCCAGGTGCCTGTAATCCCAGTTACTCAGGAGGCTGAGGCAGGAGAATTGCTTGAACTCAGGAGGCTGAGGTTGCAGTGAGCCAAATTGTGCCACTGCACTCCAGCCTGGGTGACAAAGTGAGACCTTGTCTTAAAAAAAAAAAAAACTAATGCAGCAGGTATTGAGTTTCTGATATGAACATAAATAGCACTGTACAGGGCTCTCAGAGCCTCCTGCCTAAGGCTCCCAAGTAGCTGGGACTATAGGCACACACCACCACAACTGCCTATATTTTGTACTTTATGTAGAAGTGGAGTCTCACTATCTTGCCCAGGCTGGTCTTGAACTCTTTAAAAACAGTGCTATTATTTTTTACTTTCTTTCACTATGGGCTAAAGTAAAAATTAAAATATAGCAAACAGAAACAGGGTATACATGTATAGAAATAGGGCATATGTATATGTTGTATTTACATACATAGAACATCCAGGGTACCATTTATGACAGTGTTAAAATCAGCCAGGCGCAGTGCCTCACATCTGTAATCCCAGCGCTTTGGGAGGCCAAGGCGGGCAGATCACTTGAGGTTAGGACTTTGAGACCATCCTGGCCAACATGGTGAAACCCCATCTCTACTAAAAATATAAAAAATTAGTCAGGTGTGGTGCCAGGTGCCTGTAATCCCAGTTACTCAGGAGGCTGAGGCAGGAGAATTGCTTGAACTCAGGAGGCTGAGGTTGCAGTGAGCCAAGATTGAGCCACTGCACTCCAGCTTGGGCAACAGAGCAAGACTGTCTCTAAATAAATAAATGAATGCTTGCATGCATGCCGACTTATGCCTGTAATCCTAGCGCCCTGAGAGGCTGAGGCAGGAGGATCCCTTTGCCCAGGAATTTGAGACCAGCCTGGGCAACATAGGAAGACTCCATCTATGCAAAAAATAAAATTAGCCAGGCGTGGTGGCATGCACCTGTAGTCCCAGCTACTTGGGAGACTGAAGCAGGAGGATTGCTTGAGCCCCAGAGTTTGAGGCTGCTGTGAGCTGTGATTGTGCTACTGCACTTCAGCCCAGGTAACAGGCAGATCCCATCTAAGGAAAAAAATAAATAAATAAAGAATATATGTATTTTGTAAATGTATTTGTCTGAAGGTTCTTCTACTTTAACTTTCTGTTTATTATTTCTTCATTCTACCAGAATTTGTAGTTTTTCCAGTCTTGGAAACATTGTCCCCAGTAGAGAGATTTAAACAGAAACTATTACTCTTCCTCATTTATTTAAAGGAAAGTATTAAATAGAAGAATGACCAGAACACAGTCTCTTATGCATCTCTCTGATAAGTGATACTCTGTTCTTAGGATGAATTTTAGGTTTAAGCGCCAGCTCTCCATCTTCCAGCAATCCATATTGATTTAACTGTATTTGTAAAATTAAGAATGAGGACGTTCCTCTTTGGCCATACCACCCTGACTGTGCCTGATCTTGTCTGATTTTGGAAGCTAAGCAGGGTCAGGCCTGGTTAGTACTTGGATGGGAGGACATTCATGGTAAGAAGGTACAACCTTCCTCTCTCCCAATAAGTAATTCTTTGGTCAAAAAAATTAAAAAGATTTTCATTCAAAAAATATTTGCATATAGCACAATCTATTTTATATGTTACGAACTCATCAAATATGAGTTACACACTCTGCCTCGGGGCTTGCAATTAATAAACATTCTGATTTCAAGGTAGACAGTAAATGCTACAGCAAAGGCATAGATTAAGTACTCTAGAAGGGTAGTTTGTAGAGGAGAGAGAGCAGGCAAAATTAAGATTTCATAGGATACTTGATGGAAGAGGAAAATCTTAACAGATAAAAAGTTAAAGAGTGGATTTTTTCTTGGTATAAGAAACAAGATGTCAAAAATATAAGCAGTATGTCAAAGTTTAATGACAAAATATAAGCAGTACACAAAGTAAGTGCTATGAGAGTTGACTATTAAATTAGTAAACTTCCTTTGGGAATTTGAGCACTTCCCAAAGGAGGTGGGAAATTGCAGGGCTTTTATGGTAAACAGCAAGTAGTTTGATTCAGAAGACAGGGGAGGGAGAAAGAAAGTGGAAAAAGTAATCTAGGACTAAGTCAAGTGGAGCCATATGAATGTCAGGCTAAGGTGTTCTTCAGAATAGTTGTTAAAATGACCTGATGTCAAACAGACTCCAGGCCCTAGCTGTGCCATTTAGCTTTTGACATTGGACAAGTTATTTATTTTGCTAAGTTAAGGTACAAAATTGAACAAGGAGACTGTTGTGAGGGTTAAATGAGATAATGTATGTCAGGTGCTTGGCGTATTGAATGAATGGTACATGGTAAATTCTCAGTAAACAATAGCTTAAAGAAAAGACAAAACTTGAAAAGGGACACTGTTGTGGTGGTAGGAGTGCTTCAGGAAAGTTAATCTGGCAATATTGTGTAAAATGATTGGCAACTAGAAAGACTGAGGTTGGAGAGAAATTCATAGAAAAGTTAAAACGCTCATAGAAAAACCCATGGAAGAAATAATGTATATTATAATTTAAGGTAGTGGCATGAGAAGGGAGAAGCTAAGAGTGTATGTGAGATACAGAGGTAGAATTGATGGGAGTTGATATAGTTATAAGTATGTTTATAGAGGTATTACAGTTATGATTTTGAAAATACTTAAATTTTACCCCAGGAGGATAGCCAATTTGTGTAACAGGAGTTAGTCTATTATATTTTTAGGATATTCATTTTTAAGCTATAAATTAATATTATTAGAAACAGTCTCTCAAGTTATGACATGTGGCTCACTTTGCCAGCACATACTGAAATTGGAGCAATGCAGAATAGAGATTAAAATTTGTTATATTATTGTAGGAAACTGGAATGTTGGTATCACTTTACTTATGTAGTAGGAAAATTCACACACATATCTACCGTTTCTCTACTCGATTGCCTTTGCTGCTTGGTAAACTGAGGTTTTCTAGGTACTTTGAGCAATAGATATCTTGTTACCACAATCAGGTACTACAATAAACTTGTAGTCTGTTAGCATATGTAACAGTGAAATTAATGATTGTGTTAAAATTTATTTTATGAAGCAGTCAATTGAAGGGAAGAGGTAAATTTTCTCTGATCGTATTTTAAAGGCAAAAAAATCTTGTGATTTTGAAGGAAGCATGTAGTCAGCATGGTATCTTCCAGACATGTAACTAACACAGCACTGTGGATGCACATTAGGATTTACCCATCTGAATTTTAGTTAATGTTCTGTTGTTTCTAGCTGTGACTTAACTTTCAGTGCCTACATATGTGGAAAACAGATATCTGACCTGTCTACCTTTCAGGGCAATTGGAAAGATCAAATGAGGTTATATACTTGAAATAGGCTATAAAAATAAAAGCATTTTACAAATGTAAGATATGAATATATCAATTATTTATAAATTTGCCCTTCTAGCCTATCCCTTTTGTGTCCTGTCTAGCAGTTAACAACCTGCTAAAACTCCCAGTATAAATGCAATAATTGAAACATAGAATTTATTGTCTCTTTTCCAACTCTTATCCCTATCCCCGCCTCGAATCCAGAGACCTTATTCTATGCATTTTCCTATTTTAAGGTTCCATAATTCTCCCAGACTCAGTTGACATACTTAGTATTTTAGAATTCTATTTGGCTCCTGGTCTCCAAATCCTGGGAAATCATTCTTTATAATAGCCATTGTTTGAAGTGATCACTTTTCATTCCTTCTGCTGCTTCCCTTTATTCTGCCATGTGTAAAGTATTAAAGTGGTCTTTATTGACCACTCCACTTACATTTTCTCCTGGTCAACTCTGGTTACAGTATAGAGTAGATTTAGAGTAGATGGTTAGTAAATTGTAAATGCAACAGTGTTTTCTTCCAGCTCTTTTGTCTATATTACCTTGTTTTAATTTTTATCCCAAAGCCATTGTATGGCCTAGAATCATGGGTTGAGAATAGGAACTTGTAAACTAAATCTTTCAGTTACAGATGTGTTATATATATACTTTTTGCCAGAAATGCAAAAGCTGGTAAGTCTCTTCAAGTTTACACCTCAGAAAGATGTATCTTCTAAGCTAATTATACTGCCTTGTTGATATCCAACAGAATTGTCAGGAATCATATTATTTTTTTTCTGTCCATGAGGGCAGATGATTCATGTGGTTTTAAGTTATAATATATGTTACTCTTTATTCCCCTTTGAAATCTTACTGGGTTTTTACTTTGAAGATTTTTTAAATTGGGATTTTGCTTCCATTCCTTACAAATTTTGTCTGGTATAGTATATTCTAAATACAGTTAGTTTTTAAGCTATGAAAATACCAGTTGTTTCTTTGGAATGCAGTTATCTGGATGATAAATGAAGGTAGTTCGTTCAGAAACCTAAACCATTTTAGAAATGACTTTTATTATAGGACTTGTTAGGGTGTTCTACTAAATAGTAAACCAAGAGCCTGGGCATGGTGACTCATGCCTATCATCTCAGTGATTCGGGAGGCTGAGATGGGAGGACTCTTGAGCCAAGGAGTTCAAGACCAGACTGGGCAACATACTGAGACCCCATCTCCAAGAAAACAAGCGAAAAGTAGCTGGACATGGTGGCGTGTGCCTGTAGCTCCAGCTACACAGGAGGCTGAAGTGAGAGGGTTGCATGAGCCAGGAGTTTGAGGCTACAGTGAGCTATGATTATGCCATTGCACTCCAGCCTGGACAACAGAGCAAGACCCTATCTCTATTTAAAAGAAAAATAAAAAGGCCAGTGCAGTGGCTCATGCCTGTAATCCCGGCACTTTGGGAGGCCAAGGCAGGCGGATCACCTGAGGTCATAAGTTCAAGACCAGTCTGGCCAACACGGTAAAACGGTCTCTACTAAAAATACAAAAATTAACCGGGTGCAGTGACACGCACCTGTAATCCCAGCTGCTCTGGAGGCTGAGGCATGAGAATCACTTGAACCTGGGAGGTGGCAGTTGGGGTGAGCCAAAATTGCACCACTGTACTCTAGCCTGGGTTACAGAGTAAGACTCTTATCTCAAAAAAAAAAAAAGAAAAAAAAAAAAGCTAAACCAGGACATTTGCACTTGGTCTTGTAATTTAAAGGATTTTATCTGTCCGTTAAAACACTTTGCTTTTTGGCCGGCTGCGGTGGCTCATGCCTGTAATCCCAGCACATTGGGAGGCCGAGGCAGGCGGATCATGAGGTCAGGAGATCGAGACTGTCCTGGCTAACACGGTGAAACCCCGTGTCTACTGAAAATACAAAAAATTAGCCGGCGTGGTGGCACACGCCTGTAGTCCCAGCTACTTGGGAGGCTGAGGAAGGAGAATCGCTTGAACCCGGGAGGCAGAGGTTGCAGTAAGCCAAGATCATACCACTGCACTCCAGCATGGGCGACAGAGCGAGACTCCATCTCAAAAAAACAAACAAACAAAAAAAAACTTTTTGCTTTTAAATCTGTAAAAATATTATTTTTTTTTTGTAGAGACAAGATCTCACTATGTTGCCAATGCTGGTCTCAAACTCCTGGTCTCAGTGATACTCCTGTCTCTGCTTCCCAAAGTGTTGGGATTACAAGTGTAAGCCGCCATCCCTGGTGTAAAAACTTCTTTTGTATTGTGCTCATTGACTTAAACAAGTTCAGTTTATTTTGAATATATGTTTAAAATTAAAGAAATATATATTTATTTAAAAGTCTTTTTAGTTCTGTAATGTAGGAACTTGTTTTTCAGTTAGATCTTGGGGACTTTATTTTTGTTTAAGTTGTGCCTTTTTTACTGAATAATAATTTCAGAGCTAATCCACTGCATGAGTAACTCAAATATTTCAACTTTTTTTGAGAAGGAGTCTCAATCTGTTGCCCAGGCTGAAGTTCAGTGGCGTGATCTCAGCTCACTGCAGCCTCTGCCTCCTGGGTTCAGGCAATTCTCATGCCTCAGCCTCCCGAGTAGCTGGGATTACAGGTGTCTACCACCATGTCTGGCTAATTTTTGTATTTTTAGTAGAGACAGGGTTTCACTATGTTGGCCAGGCTGGTTTCAAACTGCTGACCTCAAGTGATCTACATGCCTCGGCCTCCCAAAGTGTTGGGATTACAGGCTTGAGCCACCTCGCCCAGCTGAAATATTTCAGTTTTGACTTGTATTTACTTAGTTTTGGACATAGCTAAGTTTCTTCTGTAAAGATAGGTCATTCATTGTTGGAAACTTAAATTCATACAGGGAGTTAAACAGTTACTGAGTAAATAGTCTTTTATGTGATGTCAGTAGACGACTTGTTTTTGGAATATATAGTTATCTTTTTACAAAACTTCGTTTCTTAGCCAGGCACAGTGGCTCATGCCTATAATCCCAGCACTTTGGGAGGCCGAGGTGGACAGATCACTTGAGCCTAGGAGTTCAAGACCAGCCTGGGCAACATGGTGAAACCCTGTCTCCACTAAAAATACAAAATTAGCCAGGCGTGGTGGCCCATTCCTGTACCCACTTACTCAGGAGGGTGAAGCAGGAAGATCACTTGAGCCTGGGGAGGCAGAGGTTGCAGTGAGCCAAGATCATGCCACTGCACTCCAGCCTGGCTCACAGAGCAAGACCCTGTCTCAAACAAACAAATAAATAAATACATAAAAATAAATTTGGTTTCTTTGAGATATAATTTACATGCAGCAAGATGTCATTTAAAGTGTATAATTTGAGGTTTTGTTTTCTTATAAAACCAGCTGAATAGGTATAACTTCAATTAAAATTCAGTAAATTATTTTTTTTTTTTGAGATGGAATTTCACTCTTGTTGCCCAGGCTGGAGTGCAATGGCGCAATCAAGCAACTCTCCTACCTCACCCTCCCAAGTAGCTGGGATTACAGGCATGCACCACCATGCCTGGCTAATTTTTGTATTAGTAGAGATGGGTTTCACCATGTTGGCCAGGCTGGTCTCAAACTGCTGATCTCAGGTCATCCACCCGCCTTGGCCTCCCAAATCCGCCTTGCCGGGATTACAGGCATGAGCCACTGCACCCAGTAAAATTCAGTAATTTTAAGTGTTCAATTTAATGAGTTTTCAAAGTGGGTTTATTGAGGTATAATTTATATTTTATAAGATTTAGGGTTTATGGGGACAGTTTTAATAAATTTATATAGTCATGCAGACTATCACTGAAATCTAATATTAGGATGTTTTTATCACATGAAAAAATTTCCTCCTTGCCTTTTTCAGTCAGCATCTGCTTCCATCTCCAGGAAACCACCAAACTGCTTTTTGTAGTAGCACTAATTTTGCATTTTCTAGAAATTTTGTACAAATGGAATCATACTCTTGTGTCTGGCATTGTGTTTTTGAGACTGTCCGTGTTGTTAGTTATGTCAGTAATTTGTCATTTCTTATTGTATTTTTTGTTTATCCATTTTATTTCATTTTATCCATTGTATTCCATTTTTTGTTTTTCCATTCCCAGCTGAAGGATAGTGTATGGTTTTAGACTATTATTAATATGGCTCGTTTGCATACTTATTATAAATCTTTCTTCGTGATTTTTACAGATAAAAATATGTTTCTTTCTCTTGTGTGGAATGTCTCAGTTATATGGAAACTATATGTTTAACTTTTTAAGAAACTGTGAGACTCTACAATTTTACATTCCCATCAGCATTGTATAGGGGTTCCCCTTCCTTCACATTCTCTCCAGTGCTTAATATTACCACTTTTTAATTTTAGCCATTTTCTTGTTTGTAGTGTTATTTCATTGTGTATTTTTAAAACAGCATTATTGAGATAGAACTCTCATACTATACAATTCATCTGTTACCAGAAAGGGTTCCCGATCCAGATCCCAGAGAGGGTTCTTGAATCTTGCATGAGAAAGAATTTGGGGCAAGTCCATAGAGTAAAGTGAAAGCAAGTTTATTAAGACAGTAAAGGAATGAAAAAATGGCTACTCCATAGGCAGAACACCGACATGTTACTTCTTGATTATATGCTGAGCAACGGGTGGATTCATGAGTTTTCTGGGAAGGGGGTGAGCAATTCGTGGAACTGAGGATTCCTCCCCTTTTTAGACCGTGTAGGGTAATTTCATCACATTGCCATGGTGTTTGTAAACTGTCATACCACTGGCAGGAGCGTCTTTTACCATGCTAACGCATTATAATTAGCATATAATGAGCAGTGAGCACTACCAGAGGTCACTTTCAACGCTATCTTGGTTTTGGTGGGATTTGCCTGGCTTCTTTACCCCAACCTGTTTTGTCAGCAGGGCCTTTATGACCTGACTTTGTGTTGACCTCCTGTCTCATCCTGTGATTTAGAATGCCTAACCTACTGGGAATGCAGCCCAGTAGGTTACCCAGCCCCTATTCAAGATGGAGTTGCTCTGGTTCAAATGCCTCTGACACATCCAAGTGTGCAAATTCAATGGATTTTAGTATATTTAGAGTTGTACAACCATCACCGCAGTTAATTTGCATCATCCCCCAAGAGAAACCTGCATGCTTTGGCCATAATTATCCTACCCATTCACCCCCCGTTTTAGGCAACCGCCGATCTACTTTTTGTCTTTCTATATTTGCCTCTTCTGGATATTTCATAAATAGAATCATACAGTATGAGGTTCTTTGATGCTGGCTTCTTTAAATCCTGTTTGCAGGGTTAATCTATGTTGTAGCATGTATCACTACTTCATTTTTATTTTCCAGTAATGTTTCATGTAGGATTATACCACTTTTAATAAATTCATCAGTTGAACATTTGGGTTTTTTCTACTTTTCTGCTATTATAAATACTGCTGCTATGAATATTTTTGTGCAAGTTGTGTGTGTGTGTGTGTGTGTGTGTGTGTGTGTGTGTATGTAGATGTATGTTTTTATTTCTCTTGGTTTATATATAGGAGTAGAATTGCTGATATGGTAACTCTATGTTTAGCCTTTTGAGGAATTGCCAGACTGTTTCCAATGTGTTATTGGAAAGTTTCCATTTGATATTCCTAAGGGCACTAATATGCAACAACATAGATTTTTAAATGATATCCATTAGATACAGGGGTCGTGGTGCATTTTTATGATTTCTTACTAAGAAATCCTAGCTATCTGCAGACAGAATTGGTTATCATATTGAATTAGTCTTTCTCTTTCTCCTTTACCCCCTCAAAAACACTGCAGACATTTACATTTGATCAATTGTCTCATTTTTCTTTTTCATAGAATAAGAAAGCCTGAGTTTTGTGAAAAACCAGAGAAGAGAAACTAAAAGGACAGTAGAAAAGGTTTTTCCAGTTTGCATAATGTAAGTTCTTTTCACTTTTCTTGGCTTGAATCCTGTGTTAGCTGACAAAGCTGTTTCTATGGAAACAAATAGTTTAACTTCTTAGAATGTCAGAGGAATGCTGATCACTTAAAATGAGACTTCCCAGCTGCTGGTCAAAGGGCATTACTTGCTGGAGAAAGAGGGGAAGGATGAATTCAAAAAATTCTTGAGTTCTGGACACTAGTGTAGACTGAACACGTTTATGTGTATGAAGTGTATCTCTTCCATTTTCCTCTGCCTAAAAATTAATATAGGAATACTGATAATATAGGAAATTGGATTTGTGCTGACCTGTCTTGATTCTCAGCTCTTAAACAGACGGTTCTATTTGTTGGTACCCTTTTCAATGGGACTGTACCCTTTCGGCTATTTCAGTCCCTCTAGTCTCAATCATTTGCACTTGTTGTAAAGCTTATTTAGCTTCCCTTTGCCCCCTTCTCCCGCAACTAAAACGCTTTCTCCCTTACTAGTTTGAGGTTAGAATTGAAACAGCTTTGGCATGCCAGCCTGAAAATTTTTCTTGCTTTGTGGGCAATGTACAGATTTTTGTATTTGTGTTCATTTTCCTAGAATTAGGGAACAGGGATTCTGATGAGGATTTGAAATGTAGTCCTTTGAAGCTTTCTTTCTTTCTTATTTCTTTTTTTTAAACTTATAATTGGAAAGTTGAGAAGAAAAGAATTAGGGCCAGTAACTGGTAACTCTGCTGTCTTCATAAGATGGCCTGTTATTTACACACAATGAAGTAATACGCTCTAGTTCAGTCATTTACCAGCTTCTGAATTGTCAAAGGACTGGTTTTTTTTTTGTTTTTTGTTTTTTTTTTAAGAGAGGGAGAGTGCAATTGCTTTGGACTGGGAGGACTTTTTCACTTTTATAATGTGTATAGACTACATGTATGAGCTATAGTATTAGTGGAGTGTCTGCTTAAAAATTATAATCTTGATGCTAAAACTACAGGATACCGTATAATGTTTCTTTAATTCTGGAATAAATTTAGGATCTTTCCTTGCCTTCATTAAATTAACTTGTGAGCATTATAGAGTTTTTGGAGTGTTAAATGGTGAAGTAATTATTTAACAAGGTAGTCTGGAAAGATTTCTTGTAGATTTAGGGACTTGAGGGAGGCCTTGAAGGTAGAAATCAATGGAAAAGTAGTTCACCAGTCATTTGAGCAGAAAGATGGGATAGACACAAATGAGGAAGGTAAATTAGAAGGCTCATGCAGGTGAGTAGTAAAAGATATAGCTAGAAATCTTGGATCCATTTTGTGAGTTTGGACTTTATTCTCTAGGTAGTGTGAAAGCCATCAGAAGTTCTGAACAGAGGAGTGGTTTGCTCATATACTTAATTAAGCAGACCACTTACCAGGTATCATGGCTATAGAGGTGAACAAGACAGATCCCAGCCAATTTCCCTTGACTTTACTTCTATCTGATTCTCCTGTATTCTCCATCATAATTAGTTTCATTGTCATCTACCTACTAAGCCAGGGATAGTGGTTACGAGTGATGGTTCTGGAGTCACACTGCCTAGGTTCATATTCTGAAGCCTTCTGTTGTTTGACCTTCTGCTGGGCAATGTTATGGATCCAGAGATGGGTCAGCCTGGTTCCTGACTTCAAGGTGCTTCTAGTCTGATAAGATAAAAAGGCAGAGATATAAATAACAGTAGTCCAGCTTGATCAAGAATGTGACAGGGATTATAGGATTCCAGAGGACAATGTATTTGAGCTCAGACTTAAAAGAGTAGGCAAAGATTAGATCATAGGCAGTCTGATTCTGGAGGCTGTTCTCTTAAACATGCTGTCTTGGGCGACTGGATGGATATAGTAACATTAGTTAGAAGTGAAAACAGGGAGAGGATTAAAGAGAATAGGAGGAGATTAAAGGGAAATATGAGTTTAATTTTGGATGTATTTCTAGATTCTTATGCGAAATTCTGATAGATAGAATAATAGCCAGGCGCGGTGACTCACGCCTGTAATTCCAGCACTTTGGGAGGCCAAGGCTGGCGGATCACGAGGTCGGGAGGTTGAGACCAGCCTGCCAACATGGTGAAGCCACATCTTTACTAAAAATACAAAAATTAGCTGGGCATGGTGGTGGGCACCTGAAATTTCAGCTACTCAGGAGACTGAGGGAGGAGAATCGTTTGAACCTGGGAGGTGGAGGTTGCAGTGAGCTGGGATCATGCCATTGCACTCTAGCCTGGATGACAGAGTGAGACTCTGTCTCAAAAAAAAAAAAAAAAGAATAATGGTCAAGGATCTTGTCTCAACCATAGTTATCTAGCCAGGAGTAAATAATTAAATTTGTGTACATATCACTCCTCTTTTTAAAATCTTTGATGATTCTCTTATTCTACAGAATTAAGGATTTATATTTAAGACCTTTCATAAGATGGACCCAATCAAACTTTCTAGTCATATCTTCCACTTCTCTCTTGACTCTTTTAGTTCAACTAGCCTTATTTGTACTTTCCCCTCACACCTTTCATCTTCACACCTTTGGTTCATATGGCCCCTTTCTTATTTATCCATCTTGTCTTTAAGGCCTACTTCCAACCTCATTTTTCATCTACAAAATGGGCATATTTGGATCTACTTCTGGAGTTGTAATGAGGAGTAAATGAGTGAATACTATGTGAAGTACTTGCAGTATTGGCTGGCACATAAAGAAGTGCTCAGTAAATGTTAGCTGTAGTTGTAGTTATTACTACTACTACTACTATTCCTACTCCTACGACTTCCTTCTCCTCCTCCTCCTTTACCTCTTTTATTCACTTTTTGTCCTCCTATATGAAATAGACACTAAGTTCTACTGATTCTGTAACCTACATATTGCTTTTTTTTTTTTTTTGAGTCAGAGTCTTGTACTGTCTCCCAGGCTGGAGCGCAGTGGCATGACCTTGGCTCACTGCAACCTTTGCCTCCCAGGTTGAAGTGATTCTCATGCCTCAGCCTCCCGAGTAGCTGGGACTACAGGCACAAGCCGCCATGCCTGGATAAGTTTTTAATATTTTTGCATGATTTTGTAGAGATGGGATTTTACCATGTTGCCCCCAGGCTGGTCTCAAACTGCTAGTCTCAAGTGATCCACAGCCTCAGCCTCCTCAAATGCTGGAATTATAGGCATGAGCCACCACGCCTGACCTGTAACCTTCATATTTCTTGAATACAACTTCTTCATTCTCACTGTCCTAGTTGAGGACCTCATTTCTTTTTTTTTTTTTTTTTTTTTTTTTTTGAGACAGAATCTCGCTCTGTCGCCCAGGCTGGAGTGCAGTGGCTGGATCTCAGCTCACTGCAAGCTCCGCCTCCCGGGTTTACGCCATTCTCCTGCCTCAGCCTCCCGAGTAGCTGGGACTACAGGCGCCCGCCACCTCACACGGCTAGTTTTTTGTATTTTTTTAGTAGAGACGGGGTTTCACCAGGTTAGCCAGGATGGTCTCGATCCCCTGACCTCGTGATCCACCCGTCTCGGCCTCCCAAAGTGCTGGGATTACAGGCTTGAACCACTGCGCCCAGCTCGAGGACCTCATTTCTAATAGGTGCTTTCAGTCTGTTCTCATTGCCACCCTTCAGTCAGCCCTCTACGCTTCGATAGGAGTGATATTTCTTTTTGTTTTCTTTTTTGTTATAGTTTAAGTTCTAGGGTGCATGTGCACAACATGCAGGTTTGTTACATATGTATACATGTGCCATGTTGGTGTGCTGCACCCATTAATTCATCATTTACATTAGGTATATCTCCTAATGCTATCCCTCCCCGCTCCCCTCTTCCCCTACCCCACGACAGGCCCCAGTGTGTGATGTTCCCCACCCTGTGTCCATGTGTTCTCATTGTTCAATTTCCACCTGTGAGTGAGAACATGCAGTATTTGATTTTCTGTCCTTACGATGGTTTGCTCAGAATGGTGACTTCCAGCTTCATCCATGTGCCTACAAAGGACATGAACTCATCCTTTTTTATGGCTGCATAGTATTCCATGGTGTATATGTGCCACATTTTCTTAATCCAGTCTATCAATGATGGACATTTGGGTTGGTTCCAAGTCTTTGCTATTGTGAGTAGTGCTGCAGTCAACATACATGTGCATGTGTCTTTATAGCAGCATGATTTATAATCCTTTGGGTATATACCCAGTAATGGGATGACTGGGTCAGATGGTATTTCTAGTTTTAGATCCTTGAGGAATCACCACACTGTCTTCCACAATGATTGAACTAGTTTACAGTCCCACCAACAGTGTGAAAGTGTTCCTATTTCTCCACATCCTCTCCAGCACCTGTTGTTTCCTGACTTTTTAATGATCGCCATTCTAACTGGTGTGAGATGGTATCTCATTGTGGTTTTGATTTGCATTTCTCTGATGGCCAGTGATGATGAACATTTTTTCATTTGTCTTTTGGCTGCATGAATGTCTTATTTTGAGAATTGTCTGTTCATATCCTTTGCCCACTTTTTGATGGGGTGGTTTGATTTTTTCTTGTAAATTTGTTTAAATTCTTTGTAGATTCTGGATGTTAGCCCTGTGTCAGATGGATAGATTGTAAAAATTTTCTCCCATTCTGTAGGTTGCCTATTCACTCTGAGGGTAGTTTCTTTTGCTGTGCAGAAGCTCTTTAGTTTAATTAAATCCCATTTGTCAATTTTGGCTTTTGTTGCCATTGCTTTTTGTGTTTTAGTCATGAAGTCTTTCCCCTGTCTGTGTCCTGAATGGTATTGCCTAGGTTTTCTTCTAGAGTTTTTATGGTTTTAGGTCTAACATTTAAGTCTTTCCTCCATCTTGAATTAGTTTTTGTATAAGATATAAGGAAGGGATCAGTTTCAGGTTTCTACATATGGCTAGCCAGTTTTCCCAGCACCATTTATTAAATAGGGCATCCTTTCCCCATTTCCTGTTTCTGTCAGGTTTGTCAAAGGTCAGATGGTTGTAGATGTGTGGTATTACTTCTCAGGGCTCTGTTCTGTTCCATTGGTCTATATCTCTGTTTTGGTACCAGTACCATGCTGTTTTGGTTACTGTAGCCTTGTAGTGTAGTTTGAAGTCAGGTAGCGTGATGCTTCCAGCTTTGTTCTTTTGGCTTAGGATTGTCTTGGCAATGCCGGCTCTTTTTTGGTTCCATATGAACTTTAAAGTAATTTTTTCCAGTTCTGTGAAGAAAGTCATTGGTAGCTTGATGGGGATGACATTGCACCTATAAATTACCTTGGACAGTATGGCCATTTTCACAATATTGATTCTTCCTATCCATGAGCATGGAATGTTCTTCCATTTGTTTGTGTCCTCTTTTATTTTGTGGAGCAGTGGTTTGTAGTTCTCCTTGAAGAGGTCCTTCACATCCCTTGTAAGTTGGATTCTTAGATATTTTATTCCCTTTGAAGCAATTGTGAATGGGAGTTCACTCATGATTTGGCTCTCTGTCTGTTATTGGTGTATGGGAATGCTTGTGATTTTTGCACATTGATTTTGTATCCTGAGACTTTGCTGAAGTTACTTATCAGCTTAAGGAGATTTTGGGTTGAGACAATGGGGTTTTCTAAATCTATAATCATATCATCTGCAAACAGGGACAATTTGACTTCTTCTTTTCCTAATTGAATACCCTTTATTTCTTTCTCCTGCCTGATTGCCCTGGCCAGAACTTCCAACACCATGTTGAATAGGAGTGGTGAGAGAGGGCATCCCTGTCTTGTGCCAGTTTTCAAAGGGAATGCTTCCAGTTTTTCCCCATTCAGTATGATATTAGCTGTGGATTTGTAACAAATAGCTCTTATTATTTTGCAATGCGTCCCATCAACACCTAGTTTATTGAGAAGTTTTAGCATGAAGGGCTATTGAGTTTTGTCGAAGTCCTTTTCTGCATCTAGTGAGATAATCGTGGTTACGTTTATTGACTTGCATATATTGAACCAGCCTTACATTCCAGGGATGAAGCCCACTTGATCGTGGTGGATAAGCTTTTTGATGTGCTGCTGGATTCAGTTTGCTAGTATTTTATTGAGGATTTTTGCATCGATGTTCATCAGGGATATTGGCCTAAAATTCTCTTTTTTTGTTGTGTCTCTGCCAGGCTTTGGTATCAGGATGATACTGGCCTCATAAAATGAGTTAGGGAGGATTCCCTCTTTTTCTGTTGCTTGGAATAGTTTCAGAAGGAATGGTACCAGCTCCTGTTTGTACCTCTGGTAGAATTTGGCTGTGAATTCGTCTGGTCCTGAACTTCTTTTGGTTGGTAGGCTATTAATTATTTCCTCAGTTTCAGAGCCTGTTATTGGTCTATTCAGGGGTTCAACTTCTTCCTGGTTTAGTCTTGGGAGGGTATATGTGTCCAGGAATGTATCTATTTCTTCTAGATGTTCTAGTTTATTTGTGTAGAGATGTTTATAGTATTCTCTGATAGTAGTTTGTATTTCTGTGGGATCGGTGGTGATATTCCCTTTATCATTTTTTATTACATCTATTTGATTCTTCTCTCTTTTCTTCTTTATTAGTCTTGCTAGTGTTCTATCAATTTTGTTGATCTTTTCAAAAAACCAGCTCCTGGATTCATTGATTTTTTTTTTTTTTAAGGATTTTTTGTATCTCTATCCAATAGGAGTGATATTTCTATAAAAATGAATGTGATTATGTCATCCCCTGCTTCAAATCTTTTAATTATTGTTACTGTTTTCAGGGTAAAAATCTAAAACTCTTCTCAGTATGGTCTCCTGCTTGCCTTTCCAGTTTTTTCATTATTCATGTACAGCATGCGCCCATTGTCCCATCCAGCTTTATCGTATTCTCTTGTGTTTTCTTAAAGTGCCATTCTGTCATTCTCTTCCTTCCTATTGGTCATGTGAGCCTGTCTGCCTGGAATAGACCTTTCTGCTGTCTGGCTAATTTTTAGTTGCCCTTTGAAATCCAGCTCAAAGAAATGTATCCTGATGTTTTTAGTGTTTCCTATCACCTTTTACCACAGACCAAGTTTTATAGTTCATTGTCTGTGACATTCCAAGTTGAGTTGAACAGATGTTTATTGGGCATTTCTTATGATATGTGTTAGGCTAAGCACTGGAGCTGTAAAAGTAAGACATGACCCCTCTCTCTAACAAATTTAGAATCTATTGAGGAGTTTGAGGAAAAATAATCATTTATTTTCTTTGCTTTCTCTCCCAGTAGACTGAACATTCCTGGGGAGATAACCAAAATAAAATTTAAAGCAGATTACTACCAGGTTATAGAAATTTTTCTGAGAGCAAAAATTGGATCCAGATATACAAGTACGATAATAAATAGTACAAGCATGAGAATTTTGAACTGAATAATCTGGCCCGGTCTCTCTTGCATGACTTCTAATTTTCCCTCATAGGGTAGTGAATATGGACACAGATGTAGAGCTTTTAAGCTGAGTTTTAAATTTCAGATCATAATTTATATATATATGTTAAAAACATATCATTTAATATTAAATTTGATTTTTAATATCCAGTAATTATTATAGAGAGGGTTGAGAGTTTTAATTTTCTGAAAATATGTACACTCCTGGATTTTTAAAGTTAAACATAGCACTGTAGTAACTCCTACACAGTTTTTCTGCTTACTTGTAAGGAAAACATTTAAAAAGCTGAATTTGCATTTGCATATAATCAATGCCTAACATAACTTAAGAATTGCCTAACATAAATCAAATAGCTGTCATGTTAATGAAAAAGAAGGCAATCTAATGGTAAATAAGATCTTCCGTGTAGATCACAGAAGACAAACTTTGGATGAAAGACAGAAAAATCTACCAAAAATTTTGTGCAAATGTAGTTTTAATAATTGACTCTTGTAACTGGCATCCATTTTCCTGATTGTTGGACTAGTGGTTTTCCTGATAGCCTAGTTGAGTTTGTATTAAGCATTTTGTCTTCTGTCCCTGTTTGTATTATGACTGAAGATGTTTGAGAAAAGATTGGCTGGTATGAGGAATATTATCTGAAAACCTGGCTTTTGCTTAGTTGGCATTGTGCTGTAACCAACCTGTTTACTTAAGTGATGCCCAACTCAAGGAGGTTGTAGGTTTATTATTGTAAATATTATTGCTCTTGAGTGAAAAAAGGCTAATTAGATTTAATGTGTGGGTTTACACATATATAAACAACCTGCCTATGTATGCCTGAGAAGTAGCTCGATGAAAAGCCAGAGTTATCTGGTAAAATATTTTTATTTTCTAAAATATGTTGAAAGATTTTTAAAATAGGAAAATCAAGTTAATACTGGTAATCAATGTAAGTATACATTAGCTCATGTGACACTCAGAACAGTCAATCCTATAAATAAAGCTTCCAAGTGAATCTGAGAGTCAAAGAGAGAAAATGACTGGTCTTAAATCATAACACTAGAGGATTAAAAGTTCAGTTTTCTTATCTCCCTGCTTACTGTTGTCTTTTAGCTGTACAGTATGACTCTCAAAAGTTTTTGGCAACAGACACTACCATTTTCTGTAAATGAATCCTTGTAATTCTTGTATAGTTAACCCCAATTCTTTTTTTTTTTCCCCTGAGATGGAGTCTTGCTCTGTCACCCATGCTAAAGTGCAATAGTGTGATCTCAGCTCACTGCTGCCTCTGCCTCCCAGGTTCAAGCGATTCTCCTGCCTCAGCCTTCTGAGTAGCTGGGATTACAGGCACTCGCCACCATGCCTGACTAATTTTTGTGTTTTTCTTAGTAGATACGGAGTTTCACCATGTTGGCCAAGCTAGTCTCGAACTCCTGACCTCAGGAGATCCGTCTGCCTTGGCCTCCCAAAGTGCTGGGATTACAGGCGTGAGCCACTGCACCCGGTCCAATTCTTTTTTTTTTTTTTTAAATGGGACCAATTATAAAGACTGATAACCCATGTAATCCTTGTTTCAATGTCGTTTTTGTCTTGTAGCTGCCTCAGCTGCTAGTTGAAGTTTCTTATTCATTGGGCATGTTCTTCATCTCAAAAACTCCTAAAAATGAATGAATTATCCCCAAGAATACTGCTTGTATTTCAAGTAAGGTACAAACAAGGCTGCTATATGCCAAATTGGTTGATCGTTCATCAATTTATTTAGCAGTTAACTAGTAAGTTATTTCAATCCCATGTTAATTGTTGAGCATAAAGTACTGTGTTGAGACAACTACTAAAAGATGATTAAAACACCTTTTATGTTTGAAGCAAGCAACGTGTTCTCTACCAAACTAGTACCCCAAACTTTTTTACTTTCCTACTTTTCTAAACTTTCCAGTACTGTATATCATTTTTCTTAGCTTTAAAATTGAATAGTATGTTTCACATTCTTGGAAAGGGACTTTTTTGGGGAGAGGGAATCTTGGTTTGCTCACCATTATCTGTAAAGTGAAAGTACTTAATCTACATTGCAAAATAATATTACATACTTATTATTTTCTGTGTTGTATGGAGATTTAGAAGTGGGCTATGTAAAAACCTGCTTTTATATTGTAATTCTTATACTTTTTTTCCCCTCATCTTTCCCCTTAGATTTCCTTCATGGATACTTTTTCATAGCATTATTATGTGATGTGAGAAGTTTTTTTGGTCTTTTTTTTTTTTTTTTTTTTGAAGTAACATGGATTTTATACTACAGAATCAAGAGAATTGGCTTATAGAAAAATTGATTTATAAAAAGTGGTACAGGTTTTTATAGATAACCATGACAACATCCCATATGAATGGGCATGTTACAGAGGAATCAGACAACGAAGTAAAAAATGTTGATCTTGCATCACCAGAGGAACATCAGAAGCACCGAGAGATGGCTGTTGACTGCCCCGGAGATTTGGGCACCAGGATGATGCCAATACGTCGAAGTGCACAGTTGGAGCGTATTCGGCAACAACAGGAGGACATGAGGCGTAGGAGAGAGGAAGAAGGGAAAAAGCAAGAACTTGACCTTAATTCTTCCATGAGACTTAAGAAACTAGCCCAAATTCCTCCAAAGACCGGAATAGATAACCCTATGTTTGATACAGAGGAAGGAATTGTCTTAGAAAGTCCTCATTATGCTGTGAAAATATTAGGTAAGTAAAAATAGAGGGATAATAGAAAACATTTTGCTTTATCTGTATATGGGAAGGAAGAGGGTTTAACAGAATGTAAGTAATGACAGTTTGAATTCCAGACCAAGATCCTTTGTTTTCTTAGAAACGCCATATAACTATTGTTTACTGTTACCAACATAGAACTAAAAGCATGTGGTTTAAATGTTCAGTCACTATAACATGTTTTTTAGATATTAAAGAGTTTTCATGGGCCCTAACATTTAAAGCCTTGAAATTTCCCTTTTAATCAAACTCACAAACGTTACGCAAAATACTAAAAAACAATTTTCAGATTTTGAATTTCTGATTTCCTTAAAGTTTGTAAAATAGTAATGAAATTAGTAACTACAGTTTAAATTCTTTGATTTTTTAAATTAATGATTGTCAATAAGAAGAACTGGTATTGTTCATATGGTATCATAAACATAAAATACTGGTATTTTCTATATCCCCAAATTCTGTTCTGTGGGGGGGAAAAAAAAAGTCCTATGAGATATAAGTAGATACAACCAAACCAAAAGAATTCTGTGACCAAATGGATTTTGGGAACTCTGGGCTAAATAAATTAAATAGCTTCTTATCACAAGACTTCTCCTAGCTGTTAGAATGTTACTAGGCATAGTGAATCTACAAGAGACATTGATATCAAATGCATGTTTCGAAACTTAGAATATTTAATCATTGAATTTACTGCCTGCCCTTCTTGCATGTGCACATACACCCAGGTGCTCACTGAACTAGTGTTAGGGGAGCATTTTATTTTTTGGTGGTTTGCTATGTTTTAGGTGTGAAAAAAGATGTATTTCTACTTTTTTGTAGAAGGAGAGAGTTTTTATTGTCGTTGTCATCATTTTACCATTCAAAGATCTGTTGAGCCAGTACTAAGTATTTTAGCAAACATTGTTTCATGTAATGAAATAATCCTATTAACAGTACTCTGTAATCTCCATTTTGGAGATAAAGAAATTGAACCTTAGTTAAAGACACCAGTGGTAGAGCCAAGTTTGAATTTGCCAGATCGGATGTTGATGTACTGCACAAAATGGAAGGTTTGAATGGAAACCAGGATCCAGCCTGCACTTCACTCACCAGGCCAGGGCTGTGGCTACCCAGTGTAGAGCACCTTTTTGTAATTTGGCCAAAGGTACCATGTATATGCCAGATTTGTTCCTCATTAAGTCTCTTTATTCCAAGTCTGGAGCAATTTCTTTCTTTTTTTTTTTTTTAAAGTGGAGTCTTGCTCTGTTGCCCAGGCTGGAGTGCAGTGGTGCAATCTCGGCTCACTGCAACCTCCGCCTTCCCAGGTTCAAACAATTCTCCTGCCTCAGCCTCCCGAGTGGCTGGGATTACAGGCATGTGCCACCACACCTGGCTAATTTTTGTATTTTTAGTAGAGACAGGGTTTCACCATGTTGGTCAGGCTGGTCTTCAACTCCTGACCTCGTGATCTGCCCTCCTCAGCCTCCCAAAGTGCTGGGATTACAGGTGTGAGCCACTGTGCCCGTCTCAAGTCTGGAGCAGTTTCTCCTACATCACGTCATCTTCTTTTCTTTGTTATAATTTTTTTTTTTTTTTTTTGAGACGGAGTCTCGCTCTGTCGCCCGGGCTGAAGTACAGTGGCTAGATCTCAGCTCACTGCAAGCTCCGTCTCCCAGGTTTACACCATTCTCCTGCCTCAGCCTCCTGAGTAGCTGGGACTACAGGCGCCGGCCACCTTGCCCGGCTAGTTTTTTGTATTTTTTAGTAGAGACGGGGTTTCACCGTGTTAGCCAGGATGATCTCAATCTCCTGACCTCGTGATCCACCCGTCTCGGCCTCCCAAAGTGCTGGGATTACAGGCTTGAGCCACCGCGCCTGGCCTGTTATAAATTTTTATTCAGGATCCACATTTCATATGTGTACATGCTTCTCTGTGTTTTAAGAAATCATAGATATGTGTTTAGTCATAGTGAAGTCTGCTAAATTCCTGCCTTCAGATATTTTAATTACAGTGAAAGCTAAAAGATTACATATTTTTTAAATACATTTTTGTGAAGGAATTTTATGCTCTTTTTTCCTGAGGGTTTTATTAGAGTAAAAATACTTCATTCCTGATTGCTTGTTACTAGCCTTCATTTCTCACCACTCTATTATTATTTATTTATTAAAATATTCTGAAAATATTTTGTTGGAGAAAGTTTGTTATATCCAGTGCCAACCTGGATTGATTCTTCTGTTTTTCTGTTTACATTCCCATAAGATTAATGTATTTGTCCATTTGGTTTACTTACAATCAGGTGTAAGTATCCATCTGATAGGTAATATTCATGTAATCACAGTAAAGAAACAAATATAGCTTCAGCCAGATTCACTTAGTAAGAGAACATTTGTGAGTTTATGGTTTTGTTTTGCCTAAGCACAGAAAATTGGACATCATTTCTCTTAAATTTTGTTTTTCCTTTTTCCTGTTTCTGTTTGTATGTTCTATTGCTGACTTTTTTTTTTTTAACAAATTCAGATTAAAGGATACCTCTATTCCAATGTGTAATCTGCTGTAGTTTTTAAAAGTACCTATGTGTGGTCCTTGAATTTAAGGCAGTTTTATATATTTTATTTTAAAGTAATTTGAAATGTCATAACAGGTATTTGTAATTCATTTCTTGGACAGGAGATGTATTTTGAGAAATAAATGATATATTTTATGTTAATATAGTCAACACAGATATCTGCTATGTAAGAATCATGAGAGATTAGCATAAGGTATAGTTTGCTATTGTCTGTCATAGCCTCAGGTTTTTAAGTTTTTGTTTAAAATGAAGTGTAATAGCTTTTTGCCAAACTTTTTTTTCTTGTTCATAATCTGCTAACACATCAAACTGTAAGAGAAGTACTCCCTGAATATTGTGTGTGTCTCCTTGCTAGTATTTGATTAATACCCGCCTGTATGACGGGAGACAACGTCTCAGCCTTTTTCACAGCAACTTTGTTTTAAATGAGGGAAGAATGGGCAACTGATTTCTTTCTTTGAGAGGAAGCCTTCAGTTTCTAAATAATACATCATCATTTATTTGTGAGTAGACAAAGTATTCTTCTAAGAATCGAAAATGTGATTGGCAAGATTAAGTAATTGGGTGGTTTTTAATGAAAAGTATTTGTAAATTTGACAATGTATGATAATAAAAGTGCAGGGATGGAATTGACAGAAAATACTCAGAAAGGATGAACTGAATTTTCTTATTTAAAAGCAGTTAGAATTTTTTTGAAAGATAAAAAATAATGATATGGGAACTAGATTTCAAATGAATAATTAGTATTATAAATGGTAAAAATTTTGGTATTAGGGAGGCTTTCCTTAAAATTGGCATTAGTTTTTAAAGCTTGCTTTGTTACAGATATGATTGTCTTTGTTCTCTTTCATAATCAGAGCAAACAACGTTGTGAGAAAAATCTTCAGAAAAGAAAATAATGCAGGTTAGAGCAGGTTAAGCTAGAGTAGAGTAATTTTCATATATTTCTATATTATAGATTTCACTGTTTTTGTGTTCTCAGATAAGTAATTTTGGGCCAGGGATGTGGACAAGGAAATATATAGATAGAGTACTTAAAGGGAACAAACTAGGGATGACTGCCATCTATCATATATGTGACTATAAAATTGTTGTCTTTGAAGCAGTGTCAGGAAAGGGAACACACACACCCATATATATCTGTGGTAAGCTGTTTAGTGGTTAATAAAAAGACTCCTGGAATTTGTGATTAGGGGCTTTCTAAACTTTGAGATACTATCAGTGTGAAGAAGGAAAAACACACCACGGAGAAGAAACTGGGATGAATAAAGCTAAGGAATAAAATATTTTCATAGAATTAATAGCATGTTTCAGTCTTAATTAGTGTCTGCATATTTTTTGCCAGATGTCTCTGGATGTTCAAACTATTAAGTCAAAAGATTATTGACATTTTAAAGTAAAATAGCTCTTTCACATTTCATTCTGGCATTTAACTGGCTTTTGATTGTTCATGGGGCATACTGGAATTTTGTGTGATTGTAAACTTTTTTAAAGGTTGGCTTTAAGATAAAATGTATTTCAAGCCAACAGACAAAATCCCAGTGCCAGTAAATCCTGAGTTTCAGTTCAACCTGCTTCTGAGAAGTTGGTTATTTTTACTATCAAATTTTTGTTTAGCTATTGTTATAGATATTTCCAAATAAATGTTATTAGCCATTCCTTCAGGGAATTATTTTACCTTCCTGGAATTGAAATAATTAAATCTATTGTCAATAGATTTAATGTTTGAAGTGTTGGGATCATTTGAGAATTCTGTGATTTAGTCAAGCTGCTAAAATTAGACCTAAAGATGTAAAAATTCATTAGAGTATATGTATAGTCATGTAAATTTTGTTTATTAAATACACATAATTCTATAGAAAAGTAACTGCTACATCATTCAGTCTTTGACACAATACGTTAAAACTTCATTCCACTTATTAGTCAGTAGTAGGTTTTAAAACTTATTTCTACCTGCAGAGATTTGCTTCGTTATCTTACGGCATATTCAGAAATGTATGAGGTAGCTGCACATTGGAAAGTGCAGGGGTATTAGAGTCAAAACTGAGTTTAAATACTTTTTAAGTTACTGAATTACTATTAATGTTGGGCGTGTTACTTAATTTTTCTGAGCCTCAGTTTCAGGATTTTCTTGAGGACCAAATGGAAAAAGCATTTGAGTCAATGGCACACTACAGGTTTGAATGAAATTTAATTTTTGTGAGAACCAGAAGCTGCAGAGAGATCATCTAACCCTGTAGTCCATAAAATTAATTTGTGGATCTTAACTACTAATTTCTTATTTCATTTTTAAAATAACAGCTTTATTAAGATATAATTCACATACCATAAAATTTTGTCTTTTAAACTGTAGAATTCATTAGTTTTTAGTATACTCACAAGGTTGTGCAGGCAGGCATGGTGGTTCACGCCTGTATTAGTAGCATCTTTGGAAGCAGAGGCAGGAGGATCTCTTGAGCCCAGGAGTTTGAGACCAGCTTGGGCAACATAGACCTTGTCTCTTAAAACAAACAAACAAACGCAAAAAAACATACACACAAATCAGCTGGGCATGGTGGCATGCTTCTGTAGTCCCAGCTACTAGGGAGGCTGAGGCAAGAGGATTTTTTGAGCCTAGGAGATTGAGGCTGCAGTGTTAAAAAAACAAACAAACAAAAAAAAAAAACCAAGGTTGTGCAGCCATCACTACTATATAATTCCAAAATGTATGGTCACTCCCTATTCTCTCCACCACCTGGCCCTTGACAACCACGAATATACTTTGTCTTTTTGGATTTGCTTATTCTAGACATTTTATATGAATGAAATTACATAACACAGGCTCTTTTGTGACTGGCCTCTTTTCACTTACCATTACGTTTTCAGGGTTCATCCATATTGTAGCATGAATCAGTACTTCATTTCTTTTTTATGGATGAATTAATATTCCACTATACCAATATGCCACATCTTGTTTTTCCATTCATCTAGGTTAAAAAAAAATTTTTTTTAATTTTTATTTTTTTGTAGAGATGGGATCTCACTGTGTTGCCCAGGCTGGTCTTGACCTCCTGGCCTCAAGCGATCCTCCCACCTTGGCCTTCCAAAGTGTTAGGATTACAGGCATGAGCCACCGCAATTTTAATTCCACAGGTAGATATACTGGAAACTGATGTAATTTCCTCCTACTTAGTAATACTAAGTTTCCCATCTGAGTATCATATTTGACCCTCTAGTTTAGAGGAAAAGAAATCTTAAAAGTTTCAGAAAAAAGTCATGAAGTTGGTTGGAGTTGAAATTTCTGAGGACAGGTTAAAAGAATCGGAATTACACGATGAAGTGGAGAAGCTTAATGCTGGATATAGGTCCCTAGAAGCTATCTGTTTTAATATGGGGCAAATGAGAGTAATATATAAAAATAAATGATGCCAATCCAGATGGAGATTCCTTGGGTAATTTTTCTTTTTTTGAGACGGAGTCTCGCTCTGTCGCCCAGGCTGAAGTACAGTGGCGCGATCTCGGCTCACTGCAAGCTCCGCCTCCCGGGTTCACGCCATTCTTATGCCTCAGCCTCCCGAGTAGCTGGGACTACAGGTGCCCGCCACCATGCCCAGCTAATATTTTTGTATTTTTAGTAGAGACAGGGTTTCACCGTGTTAGCCAGGATGGTCTCGATCTCCTGATCTCGTGATCCACCTGCCTCGGCCTCCCAAAGTGTTGGGATTACAGGCATGAGCCACTGCACCCGGCCTCCTGAGGTAATTTTAATGTTTACCCTTATAACCAAAAAATTTTCACATGGCTACCCACAGTTCTAGGCATTGGAAAGTAGGATTTTCTGATAAAGTAACTCTTGGTGATTGCTTTCTGTTGCCTATTTCACAGTCTTCATTCTTTTACATTTTAGACTGCCAGGAGAGGGCAAGGAGGGAGGACAGATTTTACGAGGGTGGATTTGTGGACCAATGTGTATGTTTGTATTTATCTGATTAGCTATATCCCAAAGCCAACTGTAAGTGAATTTTCTCACTTTAGAATAATATATTCTCTCTTTTAAATAATCAAGAGTTAAGTGTTGCATGAAATATTAGAGAAGATGGGAACTTAATTTCTACTGAAAAATCAGGTAAGAGGAAATAGGTCCAACTACAGGGCAAATAATTTAAACTAGATATAAAGAAATTCCTTGTAGGAAATTTGTTACAGGCTTGAATTTATTACCAAAGCTAGATTTGCTACGCCTGCCTCTACCTTCTCTTGCCTCCATCCCGCCTTAAGTACTTCCTTGTCCACTCCCAACCTAGCACATATGTCAGACTTTCTCACTAGCCTTATGGTTCTTCATTTCTCTCTTTATTTCTCTGTCCATGTGGTTCCTTCTTGTGTCTGTTGTCTCGTCTGGGATTGGGGAAGGGAATTTCTTCTCTCTGTCCTCTGTCCTCTCTTTGTTGTCTCTGTGTCTTCATCTTTATTATGGAAGAGTGTACTTGACAGAACTGATTTAGTTACATCTGAATGGATTTTTAAAATTCCCCGCAGAATTGTATAGAATGTTGAAAAACTTAGGTGGATTTTTGTTTAAAGTAACAGATATATCCATGAAAGAATGGAACTTTTCTTTGAGTGAGTGGAAAATTAACTGTTCTTAGCTGAGCGTGGTGGCTCATGCCTATAATCCTAGCACTTTGGGAGGCCGAGGTGGGTGGATCGCTTGAGCTCAGGAGTTGTAGATTAGCATGGGCAACCTGGCAAAACTCCATCTCTACCAAAAAAATACAAAAATAGCTAGGTGTGGTGGAATGCAACTGTGGTCCTAGCTACTTGGAGGCTAGGTGGGAGGATCACTGGAACCTGAGAAGTCGAGGCTGCAGTGAATTCTGATTGCGCCACTGTACTCCAGCCTGGTGACAGAGAGAAACCTGGTCTCAAAAAAAAAAAAGAAAATGTTCTTGAATTAATACATACTTGTGAAGTGCTTTTAAAAATGTACCCTTTATGGCTGGGCGTGGTGGCTCACGCCTATAATCTCAGCACTTTGGGAGGCCAAGGTGGGTGAATCACTTGAGTCCAGGAGTTCGAGACCAGCTTGGGCGACAGTGAAATCTTGTCTCTACAAAAAATGCAAAAGAATTAGTCGGGTGTGGTGTTATGCACCTGTAGTCCCAGCTACTGGGGAGGGTGAGGTGGGAAGGATCACTTGAGCCCAGGAGCTCAAGGCTGCAGTGAGCCGTGTTCACACCACTGAACTCTAGCAGGGTGACAGAGTGAAACCCTATCTCCAAAAAAAAAAAAAAAAAAAGGCACTGGAGATTCTGGTTATGATTAAATTAGAACTGTGGCAAAATAGATCTTTTACATTTCCTTAGCTTTTTTTCATAAATATATTGGATTAAAAGCCATTGTTCTGCTATAAGAAAAAAGGATGAAATTGTATTATGTTATAGTTAAGACTACAGGGGTATCAGTTAAATTCTAGTTATAAAAAGCACTCTAGTAGAAAAATGGGCAAAAGATAAAATGGATGAAAGAAGAAATTCAAATGGCTATAACTTGTAAAAATATGTTCAATCATACCAGATCACCAAAAATTAAAAGATTGATAATTCTTAAATTGGTGTGTGTTTGTGAAAACAGACATTCATGTGCATTGCTGATAGGGATATGAATTGGTACAAATCCAGAAGGCAGCTTGTATGTATCAAAGTGTTAAATGTTTTTATTATCTGATTAATAATTTTATCCTAGAAATTTATTGTAAGGAATTAGAAAACAGGTTGCAAAACAACATTTGCAGTGTTATCTATATGGTTAGACCGGCATTTTAAAAGTTTGAAACGCTACATGGCATAGCAAAATAATACCAGTAGTTAACAGCCAAAAAGTAGAAGTACAGGTAATTTTCAAAATAATGTCAGTATTTTAGTATCCTTTTGAGTGGCTTTGGTACATAGGAGAGATTATGCAGAAACTCCTTGGCCTTAAAAAATTTAAATTCCCCTGAGGTTGAAGAGACCCAGTAGGGATACAGTTACCTTCTGGGCTGTCTAAGGCTGCTTGTTGGTTTCAGTCAGTGGTGAAATCTGAGGCTCTCAGTCTTTCACAATACCCTAACAGCCATGCTGGGGCCCTTTTTTTTCTTTCATTTTTCTTTGAGATGGAGTCTCACTCTGTCACCAGGCTGGGGTGCAGTGGTGCAATCTTGGCTCACTGCAACTTCCGCCTCTGAGGTTCAAGCGATTCTCCTGCCTCAGCCTCCCAAGTAGCTGGGACTTTAGGCATGCACAACCATGCCCTGCTAATTTATTTGTATTTTTAGTAGAGTTGGGGGTTTTACCATGTTTGCCAGACTGGTCTCGAACTCCTGACCTCAGGTGATCTGTCCTCCTGAGCCTCCCAAAGTTCTGGGATTACAGGCATGACCCATTGCTCCCGGCCATGAGGCCCTTTTAACAATTACTAAAGGCCTTGAAAGGTATGGCTCACACCTGTAATCCTAGCGCTTTGGGAGGACGAGGCAGGAAGATTTCTTGATGCCAGAAGTTATAGACTCCATCTCTACAAAGAAAATTGTTTTTCTTGTAAGATACTTAAATGTTTTCCTGTTTTGCTTTTAAGATACTTTAAGGCTGTTGAATTCTTTAATCTCTTAGGGAATTCTTTGGTAACCTCATTGTATGTAATGGAATCTGACATTTTATATTCTTTCTTTCTTTTTTTTTTTTTTTTTTTTGAGACGGAGTCTCGCTCTGTCGCCCAGGCTGGAGTGCAGTGGCGCAATCTCGGCTCACTGCAAGCTCTGCCTCCCGGGTTTACGCCATTATCCTGCCTCAGCCTCCGGAGTAGCTGGGACTACAGGCGCCCACCACCTCGCCCGGCTAGATTTTTGTATTTTTTTAGTAGAGATGGGGTTTCACTGTGTTAGCCAGGATGGTCTCGATCTCCTGACCTCATGATCCGCCCGTCTCGGCCTCCCAAAGTGCTGGGATTACAGGCTTGAGCCACCGCGCCCGGCCATTATATTCTTTCTATTCTTAATATTAGCTTATGGTTAAATTCTGGCTATCCCTTAGCTCTTATCTAGCTCTGGGCCACAGCTTCTTATGTCATTCTAATGACAGTTTTGACTTTTAAATTTTTTGCCAAATTTTTCTTCATTTTAAACTACTGATGACCATACATATATGTATGTTTAGAGAATAATGACAAGGAAAAAAGTTTTATTTTCTTTATTTCCTTTTTTTTTTTTTTTTTTTGAAACAGGGTCTCGCTCTGTCATCCAGGCTAGAGTGCAGTGGCGTGATATTGGGTCACTGCAACCTCCGCCACCTGGGTTCAAGTGATTCTCCTGCCTCAGCCTCCCAAGTAGCTGGGACTACAGGAGCACGCCACCATACCTGACTAATTTTTGTATTTTTTTAAGTAGAAATGGAGTTTCATCATGTTGGCCAGGCTGGTCTCAAACTCCTGACTTCATGTGATCCACCTGCCTCAGCCTCCCAAAGTGCTGGGATTATAGGCATGAGCCACCATTGTGTGTGGCCGACTTTTAAACCTTTTAAGTCTTTATAAAAAAGATTTTTTTTCCCTGTCATTATTCTCTGAACAATACAATATAACAGCTATTTACATTGTATTAAGTATTGTAAGTAATCTAGAGCTGATTTTAGGTAACTGGGGGATGTGTATACCTTATATGCAAATACTACACCATTTTATATAAGGGACTTGAGCATCTGCAAATTTTGCTATCTGTGGGAGGTCTTGGAACCAATCTCCCACTGATACTGAGGGACAACTATATATATAAAATAAGGAAGACTAAATATATATATATGTTTAAACGGAAGACTCAAGTTATTTTGATTTGGGGCAGGAAAGATAGGGAACCTCAAGAATCAACCGAAGAGCTGTTAAAATCTATTTAAAAATTTAACTGCTCTTCAAATTGTGGGATACAAGATAAATAAGAGTCAGTGGTGTTTCTGCAGACCTTATAAGAAGAGAGCTGACAAAAAGGCACATTGGGAAGATTTTTTTCCATGTCTTTTTGTTTTTTTTGTTTGTTTGTTTGAGACAGAGCCTTGCTCTGTCACCCAGGCTGTAGTGCAGTGGCGCTGTCTTGGCTCACTGCAAGCTCTGCCTCCCAGGTTCATGCCATTCTCCTGCCTCAGCCTCCTGAGTAGCTGGGACTACAGGCACCCGCCACCACACCTGGCTAATTTTTTTGTATTTTTAGTAGAGACGGGGTTTCACCATATTAGCCAGGATGGTCTCGATCTCCTGACCTCGTGATCTGCCTGCCTCGGCCTCCCAAAGTGCTGGGATTACAGGCTTGAGCCACTGTGCCCGGCCTCCATGTCTTTTTTATGCTATGTCTTTGACTGTATAAGTCCTAGTATGTGCTCTTAAGTTTTTCCTAAACTCATTTACAGGTTTAATTTTAGTCAAAATCTCAATAGGACTTTTCTTATTGGAAGACTAGGAAAGAGGGAATGGGAGGTAACTTGAAAAAAGTGACATAACCATTTTAGAATAGTCAAGAAACTTAAGGAAAGATCAGGTACCTGTCATATTAATATGAACAAACATTATAATGCTACTCTAATAAAACAGTATAGTTCTGATAGACCAGTGAAATAAAGACAGACTCTGATATGTGTAAGAATTTAGTGGCATTATAAATCAGTGGAAAAGGAATGATTATTTGATGAGGTCTCAGTTTTCCAGACTACAGTGCAGTATAGTGATCATGGCCCCAGTGGATTCTCCCATCTCAGCCTCATGAGTAGCTGGGACTAAGGCACATACCACAGTGCCTGGCTAATATTTTGCATTTTTAAAAATTATTGTTATTTTAAAAAAAGACAGGGTCTCACCATGTTGCCCAGGCTGGTCTCAAACTGCTGAACTCAAGCAATCTGTCCACCTCAGCCTCCCAAAGTGCTGGGAACACAGGTGTGAGCCACTGTGCCTAGACATTTTTTGTATTTTTTTAGTAGAGACGGGGCTTCACCATGTTGCCCAGGCTGGTCTCGACCTCCTGGACTCAAGCAATCCACCTGCTTCAGCTTCCCCAAGTGCTGGGATTACAGACCTGAGCCACGGCGCCTGGCCAGGAATGATTATTTAATAAATGGTACTAGAATCATTGGTTATTTGGAAGAAAAGTAAAGTTAAATTTTTTCAGATCTATGCCAAAATAAATTCTAGATGAATTAAAATTAAATAGAAGTTAAATAAAGTAGAAATTATAAGAAGCTAGAAGAAATCCAGATACATTTTTTTTTAATGACCTACAAGAAGTTTATAAGCATAGGAGCAGTGAAAGAAATCACACAGGAAAAGCGGGGGTCAGAGTTGACAAATTCTATAATAAGAGCAACCACAAATATAATTAAGAGATAAATGGAAATACTGGAAAACGATTCCCAACAAATATGACAGAGTATATGCACAAGCACACATACACTCACACAGCCTATTTGGGAGCAGGGAAGAGACTACCAGTGCTGCTTTTTTTTTTTTTTTTTTTTTTTTGAGATGGAGTCTTGCTCTGTTGCCCAGGCTAGAGTGCAATGGTGTGATCTCGGCTCACTGCAACCTCCGCCTCCTGGGTTCAAGTGATTCTCCTGTCTCACCTCCGGAGTTAGCTGGGATTACAGGGGCCTGCCACTGTGCCCGGCTAATTTTTGTATTTTTAGTAGAGATGGGGTTTCACCATCTTGGCTAGTCTCGAACTCCTGACCTCATGATCTACCCGCCTGGGCCTCCCAGAGTGCTGGGATTACAGGCATGAGCCACTGTGCCTGGTCTACCAGTGCTTCGTAACCATTTTGGAGTAACATTTTCCAGAAAAATGCTTGTGCTATGTATGCATGCTAACAGGCAGACACAATATACATACATATGCCCACAACTTTCAGTACAACTTTAGGAAAGTCACATATTCATTAGCGTTTTATAGACCACAAAAGAAGTGCCTGGTAAATATGAATAAACCTTAACTTCCTTACTAGTCAAATAAATGGAAGATTTAAAAAATAATATCAAATATTTCTGAAAATATTGTTAATGGAATGCAAATTAGTAAAGCCTCCCTAGAAAAGCTGTTTGACTTTTTAAAAAATGTCAGAATATTATCTAAAAGTTCTATTTCTGGGACTTAATTTATGAAGACATCAGAATCTCAGACAAATTTATATGTACCACTGATTATTGTGTACTGAAATGCTTGTTTTTATGGTAGCAAAAAATTGGAAGCAATCTAAATGTTGAACTTTAATGGTTACTATAAATTATCGTTTAGCCATGTAATAGAATATCATGAATTATTAAATATTTAAAAAGACTAGTGATATGGGAAAACATTTACAATGTACTGTTGAAATAGGATGTTAAGAAAAAAATATTTCTAGGTGATGGGATTATTGGTGGTTTTAAATTTCTTTATTAATTTTTGCATTCCTCCCCTCACTTTATAGTGAATGTGTATTAGTTTTATAATTAAAACACCTTTGTAAAAATGCAAGTTATTCTGTTGTGTAATATTTTTTAAAGTTTTACTTAAAAACCTATAAAATGACCATGATTGACAATAATATATGCAGATTTTGGTATTTTTCTGAAAACTTAAATTCTTACTGGTTGAAAGAAATTTTCTCTGAAAATACACGTTGAATTAATACTGAAACAATTAACTTTTGGGTACCTTTTTCTTCTCCTACTAGAAATAGAAGACTTGTTTTCTTCACTTAAGCATATCCAACATACTTTGGTAGATTCTCAGAGCCAGGAGGATATTTCACTGCTTTTACAACTTGTTCAAAATAAGGATTTTCAGAATGCATTTAAGATACACAATGCCATCACTGTACACATGAACAAGGCCAGTCCTCCATTTCCTCTTATCTCCAACGCACAAGATCTTGCTCAAGAGGTATGTATTCTAAACATCTCGTTGATGTCTACAAGGTAATTAGTACTGGCAGGAAGGCAGGATTATTGGAAAATACTAATGTGACTATAAGATGTGTTTGAATTAATTACTGTTAATCACATGTTAATAATGTATTGTGACAGAAAGTTTACTACATGCATTTTATCCAAAAAAAAAAAAATTTACTTCAGAGTCAGAACTCTGTTCCATGAAGAGAGTTAATTTTTTATGTAAAATGATAAATTTGGATAGTAACAAATATTTGAATTATTAGAGAGCAATTTTTTAAATGTTTTTAGTATAGTTTTATGAATTTCAAGCATTATACATTATAAACTGAGATAGTGAATACTGATGAGATACAATTATAACTGATAATCAGGCATTACATAACTCCTAAGATTTATTATGTCTAGGTATTTTGAAGTTTTCCTCCTATAAAAACTGTAGACATTTCAAATTATTAAATCTTAATATACTGTGAGGGTTTTTATTGTTAACATGATGACTTAAATTCTTGTTTCTGATGCTAACCAGTGTTCAGTGTTTAATCTGTTATGGAAACATCTTTTAAATTTAAGATTTTAAGGTTACAAATAAACTCTCCTGTTTTGGAGAGTAGACAGTCTTTCATTATTCTAGCGCTTTAAGTTATTTTGGTATTGTTAAAATGAATAGTTCTGGAATCCCATCAAGTGAGTGTATTTCATTGAATGCCAACATGAGCAGAAAATGGGCTACTGGGGAGGGAGGACATCTAGAGCTACAGAACCTATAAAATAGATTAGAAGGTACTTTGCAGATTAGCACATAATTGTCCCCAAGGGAGATATTTTTCTCACTTGTCATATTTACTTATGGTTTAAATGGTTTTCTGAAATTTCTGAAAATTACTTTTCTTACAGAGATTGAAATAACATTACTTTGATCTTATACTATTCACACACGTAGGCAATTCTGGACTCACTTCCAGGATGGAAGGAAAAGATGAGTACCAATATATCTGGTAAAAATATAACATATTTGAGAGCACACAGGCAAGTGAAGCTGGTTTCAAATCTAGTTGGGAAGAATACAAAATAAATCATTATAATCATTCCTGTCCCTATTAGGAGGAAGGTTTGTCCAGCTGGCTACTGGGTCCTTGTTTTGCTAATACAACAATAGGTGAAGAAGAGAGTAAGAGAAGCAAGAGAGATCAGAATTGCTCCAATTGTAAAAAGCTGACACACACAATGGAAAGGTGGAAAGAAGGGAGAAAAGAAACAACTTAGCCTAAAGGGTTTTAGGAGTTGAGAAAAGCACAGAACTAGAAGTGGCTTAAAGAGTAAATGCCTCGGGAAGAAAGAAGTTGTTAAAAAGGACTTTTAAAAAAATCACTTTTGAATATTAATTTTAGGATAGTTCACATATTCACATATGTGAATATAGGATAGTTCACAATTTTAAAAGTACTGTGTAAAAGAGATTTTCTGAAAGTTTGCTTTGACATCCTTACAGTATCTATAGTGTCTTCAGTGATAGAATGTGAATGGTTTTCCCTGGAGTGTACATGACTGTGAAGTTGCCCTTTCAGTACATAGTACTTGTGAAAAAAGCACATAGTCAGAACTCAACAAAGAGAGGAGTGTTAAATCTGATAACAAAATGGTAAAGATTAAATGGACCCACTGCCTTTACGGCTGGAAAAAAGTATCAGCAGTCACCAGTCCAACGCCCCTTTTTCACATTCGGAATATTGAAGCCTAGTGAGGTTAAGTTAAAAAAAATCTCAAGAAATTTAGTGAAACATTCAGAAGTATTCTTTGTTTATACAGCTTAAAATATCAGTTAAACATTAGGTACCATATAATAATAAAGCCTATGAAAACCTCAAATTTTAAAGTCTAGATTAAATCTTTGGTGATCTAGGATATTTACTAATAAACACAAACCAAATTTCTTGGATATTATAGTGCTTTTTTTTTTTTTTTGAGACTGAGTCTTGCAGTGTTGCCCAGCCTGGAGTGCAGTGGCGCGATCTCGGCTCAGTGCAAGCTCCACCTCCTGGGTTCACGCCATTCTCCTGCCTCAGCCTCCCGAGTAGCTGGGACTACAGGTGCCTGCCACCATGCCTGGCTAATTTTTTGTACTTTTAGTAGAGACGGGGTTTCATCTTGTTAGCCAGGATGGTCTCGATCTCCTGACCTCGTGATCCACCCCCTCAACCTCCCAAAGTGCTGGGATTACAGGCATGAGCCACCACGCCCAGCCCTAAGATATTATAGTACTTTTATAAAGAAAATTTAGAACTTGGACTTCATTAGATGAACTTATAAACACCTTTAAGAGAGTAAAAATGAAAGCCAACACACTGAGAAATGGTATTTGATTTTGAGATATTGAAGTATATATATGTGTGTGTGTGTAAATACATATATGACAAAAACTTGTCCATGAAATATATAAAGAACTCTTGTTGCCTGGGTGTAGTCTGTAATCCCAGCACTTTGGGAGGCTCATGCCTGTAATCCCAGCATTTTGGGAAGCCAAGGCGGGTGGATCATTTGAGGTCAGGAGTTCAAGACCAGCCTGGCCAACATGGTAAACCCGGTCTCTACTAAAAATAAAAAAATACAAAAATTAGCCGCTGTAGTGGCATGCACCAGCTGCTTGGGAGGCTGAGGCAGGAGAATCACTTGAACCCGGGAGGCAAAGGTTGCTTTGAGCTGAGATTGCACCACTGCATTCCAGTCTGGGCGACAGAGTGAGACCCTGTCTCCAAAAAAAAAAAAGGACTCTTGGAAACTAATAAGAAAAAAGACTACTTGGTTAAAAAAAATTGACAAAGAACAATCACTTCACAAAAAAGAGGAAATCCAAATGGCCAATAGCAATGAAAAGATATTAGGCATCATTAGCCAACATAGAAATGCAAATTAAAACATGAGATACCCCTACACTGACACCAGAATGACTATGATTACAATTTAAAAGACTGTCAGTATTGTTTGTGAACTTATGGAACAACTGAACCTCTCATACATCACTGGTGGAGTAGAAATTGGTACTACCACTTTGGAAAAATGTTTTCAGTATCTGCTAAAGCTAATGTACTTATGTACTGTGACCCAGCAATTTCACTTGTAGGTATATAGCCAAGAGAAATGAAAACGTATCCACAGAAAAGCTTAAAAGCAGATGTTCATAGCAACCAGATAATAATCAGAAACTGGAAACAACCTAGATGTTTATCAACCTGTGAAAGTTGAATTAGGCTTTTGCTGTGGAGGAACAATGAGTAAACAATTACAGTCTAATGAGAAGTGCTATGATGGCAGTATGAGAAAAGTGCCAACAGCACTGAGATATGCCTAATTCTGTGTTGGGAGGATGGGAAGGATGAGGGGAATGATGGGAAGAAGGAAGAAACATAGAAGGAAATTTCATTTGCTCAGTCTTGAGGGGTGACCGGGAATTTACCAGAAGCATAAGAAAGAGAAAAAGGTATTCCATTCTCAAAAGGCACAGAGGTGGTAGTGAGAGAGAAAGCCTGGCATATTTCTTGAATGCTAAGTAAGTAGTAGGACTTAATGTTAAAAGATGGTGTCCCGAGGCCAGGCACGGTAGCTCACGCCTGTAATCCCAGCATTTTGGGAGGCCAAGGCAGGCAGATCACGAGGTCAGGAGATCGAGACCATCCTGGCTAACACGGTGAAACCCCATCTCTGTTAGAAATATAAAAAAATTAGCCAGGCATGGTCGTACTCGGGAGGCTGAGGCAGGAAAATGGCATGAACCTGGGGAGGCGGAGCTTGCAGTGAGCCGAGATTGTGCCACTGCACTCCAGCCTGGGCAACAGAGCGAGACTCTGTCTCAAAAACAAAAAAAGAGATGGTGTCTAGATCCTGAAGGCCATTAAATTTAAATTTATCTTAGGATGGATTACTTTGGTAAATATTTTGAATATTTTAAAAGAATTAACTTATATGAATAGGTGAAAGGAGAAAACCATATGATATTTGTTTTGAGACAGAGTCTCGCTCTGTCACCCAGGCTGCTGTGCAATGGCATGATTATGGCTCACTGCAACCTCAACTTCCTGGGCTCAAGCAGTCCTCCCACCTCAGCCTCCCGAGTAGCTGGGACTACAGATGTGCACCTCCACGCCGGGCTAATTTTTTTTTTTTTTTTTTTTTTTTTTTTTGCAGAGACAGGGTCTCATTGTGTTGCCCAGGCTGGTCTCAAACTCCTGGGCTCAAACAATCCTTCCATCTCAGCCTCCCAGAGTACTGGGATTACAGGTGTGAGCCACAGCATCTGGCCCCCTATGATCATTTGAATGCAGAGAAGGCATCTGAAAAAAATTCAGTACTTTTTCTTTGTTGATAAAAATTCTTAGAAAGCCAGGCACATTGTTTTAACTTGATAATAGTCAAAAATAATACCAGATGTGTAACAAAGCACTTTGGGGAAAAAAAGAAAAAGAATAATACCAGAAACCAATAGCATCTTCCCTAATGGTGAAACACCCACACATTGCCATTTAAGTCTTTTTTTTTTTTTTTTTTTTTTTGAGACGGAGTCTCGCTCTGTCGCCCAGGCTGGAGTGCAGTGGCCGGATCTCAGCTCACTGCAAGCTCCGCCTCCCGGGTTCCCGCCATTCTCCTGCCTCAGCCTCCCGAGTAGCTGGGACTACAGGCGCCCGCCACCTCGCCCGGCTAGTTTTTTGTATTTTTTTAGTAGAGACGGGGTTTCACCATGTTAGCCAGGATGGTCTCGATCTCCTGACCTCGTGATCCGCCCGTCTCGGCCTCCCAAAGTGCTGGGATTACAGGCTTGAGCCACCGCGCCCGGCCGCCATTTAAGTCTTAAATAAGATAAAGAAACTCCAGATACCCACCACTAATATTCAACATTTTTTGGCAGTCCCAACCAGTGCAATAAAACAGGAAGAAGTAATGAATTATGAAATTGTATAGGAACAGGGAAAATATGAATTAATTTATACAAATGCACACACATATCTCGAGGTATTGGAAGAATTAATAAACTATTAAAAAGGCTATCTCGGCCGGGCGCGGTGGCTCAAGCCTGTAATCCCAGCACTTTGGGAGGCCGAGACGGGCGGATCACGAGGTCAAGAGATCGAGACCATCCTGGCTAACACGGTGAAACCCCGTCTCTACTAAAAAAAATACAAAAAACTAGCCAGGCGAGGTGGCGGACGCCTGTAGTCCCAGCTGCTCGGGAGGCTGAGGCAGGAGAATGGCGTAAACTCGGGAGGCGGAGCTTGCAGTGAGCTGAGATCCGGCCACTGCGCTCCAGCCTGGGCCGCGACAGAGCGAGACTCAGTCTCAAAAAAAAAAAAAAAAGGCTATCTCTGGGTGTTAGATAAAATAAGTAATTTTACTAGTATTTTTGTGTTTCTCAAATTTAACAGGAAAAGGTCACTTCATAAAAAATTTAAAGCAAGAAATTTATTCTATACATGATTACGAATCTACTGAAGAATTTTTAACAGATCTATATAAATAGGCTTCTAATTTAAAGTATTACTTTGATAACATTGTGGAAAGTCGATGGAAACATAGAGTAATGTAGAGGCTATTGTAATTGCCCACATGTAAGATCTTGAATAGCAATTGCGCATGGATTATAGAAATATTTAAATAGAAAATTAATGGGACATAGTGTCTCTATGTGGGTAATAAAGGTAAAGGAGACATCAAGGATGACTTCCTACCCTCTCTTCCTTTCATTGAATTCATAAATATTTCAGTGCTATTGGTCAGACATTCTGCCAATAGCCAGATACGAAGCTGAATAAGATACAATTCTATCTTCATTGAGCTCAGTCTAGTGGGGAAACAACCCTAGTGATAATTTTAAATCAAATGTGTTCAGTCTTATGAGTACATGTTATCTAGGCAAGTAGAATAAGGCAATTCGGGTAGCTGGGACAGCTAGTATAATCACAGTCGTCATGGGGAGACAGCATGGTTTGTGTAGGGAATAAGCAGTTTAATGCTGAATCAGAAAGGTTAAGGCATAAGGAATGCCAGGAGATAGGACTGGAAAAGACGAAAGAATCAGATGTTGATGGTCCTTAGATTTAATGCTAAGGAGCTTAGACTTAATCTTGTAAGTGACAGAGAACCACTCAGAACTAGAATGGTCCTATTTCTGTTTTAGAATTAAAGAATATTTAGTGACATAGAAAAACAAAGTATTTAGTAATTTATTAGTATCAAGTCAAAATAGTTATAAAATACTGTTATAGGGGCCAGGTGCAGTGACTCACACCTATAATCCCAGCACTTTGGGAGGCCGAGGTGGGCAGACCACCTGAGGTCAGGGCTTCGAGACCAGTCTGGCCGACATGGTGAAACCCCGTCTCTACTAAAAATAAAAAAACTAGCTGGGTGTAGTGGTGGGCACCTGTAATCCCAGCTACTCGGGAGTCTGAGGCAGGAGAATCTCTTGAACCCGGGAGGTGGAGGTTGCAGTGAGCCAAGATCATGCCATTGTGCTCCAGCTTGGGCGACAAGAGCGAAACTCCGTCTCAAAAAAAAAAAAAAAAAAATTATAAAAACTATGAGTAGCATGATCTCATTTTGGTAAAAATAAATGTGAAGAATAAAGAAGGGATATATACATAGAAATTTTCTCAAAGTTTAGATGTTATGGGTGCATTTTTGGAGTAACTGATTTTATTGAGATATAATTTACATGCACTTAAAATGAGTGTGTTTTATTGTATAGTTCAGTGTATTTTGACATATATGTACATCTGTAAAATGTACAACTGCCATCAAGTTAATAGAAGCATCCATCACTCCATAGAGCTTCTCTCCCACGGCCCTTTGCCGACAATAATCACCTTTTTCAATCCTCAGGCCTTATGAATATCCACGGATTTGCTTTCTGTTTTATAAATTTGTCATTCGTGGGCATTTCATATAAATGTAATAAAACAATAGGTAGTCTTTTCTGTCAGACTTCTTTTGCTTAGTGTAATGTTTTTGAGATTCATCCATGTTGTTCTTGTATCAGTAGTTTGTAGATTGCTGAGTATCATTTCATTCTTTGAATATCCCACAATTTGACCACTCACCTTTTGATGAATATGTAGGTTGTTTCCTGTTTGTGATTCTAGTAGGTAGGTAATGGTATCTTGTTTTGATTTGCATTTACATAGTGACTAATGATATTTAGCATTATTCTATATGTGTATTGGTTATTTCTCTATCTTTTGTGAACTATCCAGTCAAATCTCTTTTCCATTTTAATCGTCTTGAGTTGTAAGAGTTCTTAATATATTCTGGCTACAAGTTCTTTGTCAGATACATATATCAAGGTAAATATTTTGGTAAAACAAGTAGAAAAATGCAGGAAGGATATATACAAAAGTGATTATCCCTAAGTATAATAAAAGTCCATCCTTTTACTTCCTTCGTTTTGCTTATCAATTTTCTGATTTTTCACATTTAAAATCATTTTTATAATTAAAAAAATTAGTTTTAAAATGCAAAAGGATCTTGCCTCTGAAGGAAACAAGGAAAAGTAGTATAGCTAAAGAAGTGTACAAGGTCAGGAAAGGGTATTTTTAAAGATAAGAGATGAGAGCATTTTTATAGGCCAATGGAAAGGAGCAGTAGAATAAAAGAATAGCTTTTTAATTCCTTAACGCCGTTGTAGAAGTAGCTGATGGTATGTGTTGACACTAGAATAAGCAACATAGAGGTTAGTAGGGCAGTGGGTAAACACGGGAATTCTAAATTTCTTTAGAAGGGAGGATCTCAGAGATGTTTAGGAACTGACTTAGAAGTGGGAATACGGAAAGAATCTCTGATACAGAAAATTATTATTGAGCTGACTCAGTGTAAAAGTGTACACCCTTGGTACATTTTTAATCCAGAATTATCTTCCCATCCTCAGAGTTTCTTCAGCTGTCAAAAGGTGTATGATCAAGACTACAAATTTCATTTAAAATTAATGTAGACTTGATAAACTTTAAAAGGGAAAATACCCTCTTTTAAAAACAACTTTTAGTTACCCACAGTCTTAAATCCTGGGTCTTAAAGACTTAAAGCCTTGTCCATTGTAAGATTTTAGTTGAGTTCTTGGAGAAGATAATATTTGCTCTGCCATCCCGTTTATACATATAGAACTCTACAATTAGAAATATAATTTTCTAAGTACCAAAACCTGAGGACAGACTGGTTTTGGTACTGTCATTGCTTTGATCCACTTGCTGTGGTAAAATTAATTAATCCCCAAATTATCATCTCTTGGGTTTCATAGGGAAATTACTGATAAAATGATTTAAAATAGCCATAAAAGGTATAGAATTACTGGGTTCCTGTATTAATTATAAGTTACTCTTTTTTTTTTTTGAGACAGTCTCATTCCATCATCCAGGCTGGAGTGCAGTGGCACCATCTTGGCTCACTGCAACCTCTACCTCCTGGGTTCAAGTCATTCTCATGCCTCAGCCTCTGGAGTAGCTGGAATTACAGGCACATACCACCACAGTTGGCTGATTTTTGTATTTTTAGTAGAGACAGTATTTTGCCCTGTTGGCCATGCTGGTCTTGAACTCCTGACTGCAAGTGATCTGCCTGCTTTGGCCTCCCAAAGTGCTGGGATTACTGATGTGAGCCATTGCATCTGGCCTGTTTTAAGATTTTCTTAATCAGTCTTTGAAGCACCATAAATAGTAGGTGCCCTTCTACAGATAAGGAAACAGGCTAAAAAAATTTATAAGCAAGGGGAGTTTATCCTAGGAAGACAAAGATTTCTCAACTGTGGGAAATTTAATGTAATCTATTATGTTATGGTGATTGTTCCATTGCACTCATATAAATTCATCTTGTTAGACTGTCACTCTTTTTTTTTAAATTATATAAAAAAATTTATAAAATAGAGACAGAGTCTCACTATGTTGCCCAGGCTGGTCTCAAACTCCTGGAGTCAAGCAATCCACTTGCCTCAGCCTCCCAAATTGCTGGGATTACAGGTGTGAGCCACTGCGCCCAGCCTTGACTATAACTCTAAGTTGTCATCTCTGATTTTAAATAGTCACATAAATGATTTAAAAACTATAAAATAGCAAGGTAACTGTTAGGACAGTTTTTCTTTTCTTATGTAATTATTATTAATGAATTTTATGGTATGTTGGGAGAAACTTTCAAGATGGAAGTATTTTGTCTATAGGCATAAGTACCAAAATTTTAGTGTTTTTTTTTTTTTTTTTTTAATAAGTACTGTTGTTATCCATAATAGCAAGATTGAAAACTCTCATAATTCTTTTTGGTGATTTTATTTCTTACAAGTATTTTTTATTATTTTAATTTGTACTTGAAAAAAATATGACGCTGCGTACAGGTGCTACTGGTACTTCCTATAATCTAGGAAGAATAATCTTTATTTTTGTTTGTTAGGTACAAACTGTTTTGAAGCCAGTCCATCATAAGGAAGGACAAGAACTAACTGCTTTGCTGAATACTCCACATATTCAGGTAGAAAATGGACAGAATATTATATATGTGGTTTTTCTAGTGTTCTTCTTTTATTTTTTTAAATCAGAGATTCCAGGGCTGGAAGAGATGTCAAACATTCTCTAGCCTATTTTGATGTTTACAACCCCATCTATAACATAGTAGTTATTGTTGGATTATATATTTTCAGATTTAAAATGAACTAAATTATTTTTGAAACAACTTTTTCTTTAAAAATTAGGCAAAAATTCTTCCCCCCTTTGGTTATATTTTCTGTAAGTTTTAATGATCTAGGGTGTTTAGGCCTTTACATTGATGTTATTTTATGAAGTTTAATAAGCATTTTAGACTTTCATAACCCATTCCAGAGTATGCCCTTAGTATACTTAACACATCTTTATTTATTATTAGCTCTAATTAATTATAGCACTTTTAAAGATTTAATGGTCAGAATACTATGTACATAGTGAGGTTAAAAATCACTGTGCAGAACTAAATCATGCTATTACTTAAAATACCATGGATTTCTTTGAAACAGGCACTTTTACTGGCCCACGATAAGGTTGCTGAGCAGGAAATGCAGCTAGAGCCCATTACAGATGAGAGAGTTTATGAAAGTATTGGCCAATATGGAGGAGAAACTGTAAAAATAGTTCGTATAGAAAAGGCTCGTGATGTTCCATTGGTAAGTGTCCCACATACTGTTTTTAAACAAGTGCATTTTTCTGCTGTTGTGTGCTTCAGAAGTCTGGTTAATTTCAGAATTCTGATGAATAGAGTATTTCTGAAGTGGAAAATGTAGGGGAAATGGTCAACTTTTAAATCTAATTATGATTACTCTAGTTGTGTAAATAAATTTTTTCTTAAGATAACTGAAGGTTAGTATTGTTGAATAGAAAAAAATAGAATTTAAAAATAAAGAAATACTTAACAAAAATCATATTATTTTTGTTTTTAGAGAGAGAGATATATATATGTATATATATATTTTTTTTAGGGTGCTACAGTTCGTAATGAAATGGACTCTGTCATCATTAGCCGGATAGTAAAAGGGGGTGCTGCAGAGAAAAGTGGTCTGTTGCACGAAGGAGATGAAGTTCTAGAGATTAATGGCATTGAAATTCGGGGGAAAGATGTCAATGAGGTTTTTGACTTGCTGGTAAGTTGACACAGCTAGAAGAATGATTGATAGCTTTTAGAAAGCTCTTATTAGACTTTAGAATAAAATAGTTTTTAAGTAACTGTTATGAGCACTGGATGATTTCTAGCCTGATTTGTCCATGATATAACTGTTCCACAGTATTTGTTAGCAGTTTTATTTTTGGGTGGTACCACTGATATTTTTCTACTTTCTGATGTATCACTATCACATATATTTTATTTTTCTGGAATCAGTAATATAACTCATTAATTCACTCAGTACATATTTATTGAGTGCCTAATATGCACTAGCCACTTGGGAAACAGTAACAAAACAAAGTCTGTGTCCGCATGATTTTTTGTGTTCTTTTATTTTATTATCTGTAATTGATTGTTGTTTTCCTAATAATATTAGATAATAACAGTGCTATAGATCTGCAGTGTCCGGTATAATAATCACTAGCTGCATATAGCTATTTCTGTTTAAATTAAGTAAAATTTAAAATTCAGTTCCTTATTCACATTAGCTGCATTTCAAGTGCTGAGAAGCAGTATGTAGCTAATGGCTACCATTATTAAGGTACAGAAATAGCACATTTCCGTCATTGGAGAAGGTTCTATTGGATAGTGCTAGTATAATCACAAAATCATTTGTGGACATCTTTTGAGGGCAATTTATGATCACTTTGTACATACCCACAGACCATATTTATGGTCCTGGTTATTCAGCTTCTGTTATTATAGTGGAATCTCTGCTATCTGCTGATTCTGCTGTAAAATCTAGAAACATCTTCACACACTTATTATCACCCAGCCCCATTCATTGCTTTGGTAGAGCAAAGTGCCTCAGGTCATTTAAGTCTGTGGAGGGGTTCTGAAATAGTCCAGTTTAGGGAATATAGATCATAAAATCATGGAATGATTTTCATAAATACAAATTTTAAAAATCTGATGTTTCTATTACAGTCTGATATGCATGGTACTTTGACTTTTGTTCTGATTCCCAGTCAACAGATCAAGCCGCCTCCTGCCAAGGAAACAGTAGTAAGTGATTTTTAAATGTTCATTATTTATGTGTTCCATGGCTGCTGTTTGCTTCTGTTACTGTTTACTGTTACAGAAATGTCAGTGTTTCCTGTACTCAGATACAGATAAATTCAATCATTTTTATTTAAATAAATATGAACTATCAATGTTTTAAATTAGTAAACTCTTCACCTTTTTTTTTTTGGAAGGTGGGAGATGGAGTCTCTATCTGTTGCCCAGGCTGGAATGCAGTGGTGTGATCTTGGCTCATTGCAACCTATGCCTTCCAGGTTCAAATGATTCTCCCACCTCAGCCTCTTGAGTAGCTGGGATTCCAGGCACATGCCACCACGCCCAGCTAATTTTTGTATTTTTAGTAGAGACAGGGTTTTGCTATGTTGGCCAGGCTGGTCTTGAACTCCTGGCTTCATGTGATCTGCCTGCCTTGGCCTCCCAAAGTGCTGGGATTACAGGTGTGAGCCATCACATCCAGCCAACTCTGTACCTTTTTAAAATAAAAAGTAGAAAATAATTTCAGTTTCCAAATTTTTTTTTTTTGGTAGTTACAGGTGGGTTAACTTAACTTATACTTAGTATGGGGTGGGGCAAGTGCTTTTAAAAAGTATGTGCAACCCTTATTTTAGAGTATATTGTTCTATTAGACATTTACTCAGCTAGATCTATTAAAAGTTAGGCTCCATTACCATACGGTCAAGCAATTGCATTCCAAAGTATATATCCAAGAGGACTGAAAACATATATTCACATAAGAATGTCTACATGAATGTTCACAGCAGCAACATTCATAGTAGCTAGAAAGTAGTAACAACCCAAATGTCTGTCAGGTGATGAATGAAAGACAAAATATGTATGTATGATGGGATATTATTTGATAATTTTAGAAGACTAAAATACTGATATATGCTACAACATGGATGAACCTTGAAGAAATTACGCTGAGTGAAAGAAGCCAGTCACAAAAGGTCATTTATTGGTTCATTTATATAGAATGTCCAGAATAGGTAAATCTGTAGGAGAGAAAGCAGATTAGTAATTACTTAGATGTGGAGATAAGGAGTTATGAGAGAATGGTGATTGCTAATCAGTTCCAAGTTTCTTTTTGAGGAGATAAAAATGTTCTAAAATTGTTTGTGGTGATGATGGTACAAATCTGTGAATATACTAAAACCGTCCAATTGTGTACGTGAGTGAATTTTATATGAATTATATATCAATAAAGCTATTTAAAAATGATAGACTTTGAAGTGCTGAATTAACGTGGAAGCTTGATGTATTGCATCTGTTATTCTTAACTTTAAAGCATAGCAGTTTAAGAAACAACACAGTGGCCGGGCGCGGTGGCTCAAGCCTGTAATCCCAGCACTTTGGGAGGCCGAGACGGGCGGATCACAAGGTCAGGAGATCAAGACCATCCTGGCGAACACAGTGAAACCCCGTCTCTACTAAAAATACAAAAAACTAGCCGGGCGAGTGGCGGGCGCCTGTAGTCCCAGTTACTTGGGAGGCTGAGGCAGGAGAATGGCGGGAACCCGGGAGGCGGAGCTTGCAGTGAGCTGAGATCCGGCCACTGCACTCCAGCCTGGGCGACAGAGCAAGACTCCGCCTCAAAAAAAAAAAAAAAAAAAAAAAAAAAAAAAAAAAAAAAAGAAACAACACAGTTTCATTTTTCTCTCAATATTTCATCACAGATATGCTTTATAGTTTGGCTATCATTCCATGTTTTCCCTTCATTTTTTACAGAACATACTGAAGTTGGTATTGTATCTGCAACCTACTTTATGTTTGCAATTTTTTGTAGGAAGAGAAATGAGGAAATATAGCTTGTCTTTGAATTCAAACAGCTTGATTCTCTGTGCATTGTGCGGTTCCCTGTATCTCTTCTGTGTTATGCCCTGAACTTCAAAAGTAGCTCTGCAAACTGAGGAAACATAACAGAGGAGGGTTGGAATATGCTCCTACTTACTTATCTACAATAATCCATCCCTCCTGAGCAAATGACTTCTGTCTTTTAGAATGAATGTCAGAAGTTAAGCCATGTTTTTTTGTTTGTTTGTTTGTTTTTGTTGTTGTTGAGGTGGGATCTGGCTCTATTGCCCAGGCTGGAGTGCAGTGGTGTGATCATGACTCACTGCAGCCCTGACTGCCTGGGCTCAAGCAGTCCTCCTACCTTAGCCTCCCTAGTAGCCGGGACCACAGATGTGTACCACCACATCCAGCTAATTTTTTGTACTTTTGGTAGAGATGGGTTTCACTATGTTGCCCAGGCTGGTCTTGAATTCCTGAGCTCAAGCGGTCCACCTGCCTCAGCCTCCCAAAGTGTTGGGATTACAGATGTGAGCCACAATGCCCAGCCAAGATGTGTTTTCTCAACATTTTTTTTCCTGCTATTCATGCAGAATTTGGAATTCTGTAAAAGAAAAGCCATTTTTTTCATGGATAAAATTAATCGAAGTGTTACATTGAAACTTGTTGATTCTCATTGTATACAAAACAGAATATCAAAGTAATTAATTTAGACAGATTGTTTCAACCTAAGAATGAAATAACTTACTTATCCTTTAGTGGTTATTTAACTCCCACCTTTCATTATTGATTAAGAATAGGGCCGGGCGCGGTGGCTCAAGCCTGTAATCCCAGCACTTTGGGAGGCCGAGACGGGCGGATCACGAGGTCAGGAGATCGAGACCATCCTGGCTAATACGCTGAAACCCCGTCTCTACTAAAAATACAAAAACTAGCCGGGCGAGGTGGCGGGCGCCTGTAGTCCCAGCTACTCGGGAGGCTGAGGCAGGAGAATGGTGTTAACCCAGGAGGCAGAGCTTGCAGTGAGCTGTCTGGCCACTGCACTCCAGTCCGGGCGACAGAGCGAGACTCCGTCTCAAAAAAAAAAGAATAAAAGGCTGGTTTAATCTGAAAACCAAAGGAATATAGGTTCATGGGGAACAATCTCAGGAACTACTTAACTGGAAAATGAAGTAGCTTAAAAAGGAAGAAAGTGAGAGAAAGAGCAAAATTCCAGGTCTATCCCTTTTAAAATGCAGCTTTTTCTTTTTCTTTTCTTTTTTTTTCTTTTTCTTTTTAGTTGGAGTCTCACTCTGTCACCGAGGCAAGCAGTGGCACCATCTGGGCTCACTGCAGCCTCCGCCTCCCAGGTTCAAGCAGTTCTCCTGCCTCAGCCTCCCAAGTAGCTGAGACTACAAGTGCATGCCACCGCATCCAGCTAATTTTTGTATTTTTAGCGGAGATGGGGTTTCACTGTGTTGGCCAGGCTGGTCTCAAACTCCTGTCCTCAGGTGATCTACCTGCCTTGGCCTCCCAAAGTGCTAGATTACAGATGTGAACCACCGTACCCAGCCAAAAATACAGCATTTTAAGGTATTTTTGTATTTATTTATTTTTATTTTATTATTTTTATTTTTTTGAGATGGAGTTTCGTTCTTTTTGCCCAGACTGGAGTGCAATGGTGCAATCTTGGCTCACTGCAATCTCTACCTCCCAGGTTCAAGCAATTCTCGTGCCTCAGCCTCCCGAGCAGCTGGATAACAGGCATGCACTACCATGCCTGGTTGATTTTGTATTTTTAGTAGAGATGGGGTTTCACCATGTTGGGCAAACTGGTTTTGAACTCCTGACCTCAGGTGATCTGCCCGCCTTGGCCTCCGAAAGTGCTGGGACTATAGGCATGAGCCACCAAACCTGGCCTATTTTCATATTTAAAGTAGGGATCTTTTCAGAATAGACAGATATTTAGTATTTTTCTTTTCCTTCTTTTCTCTTTTGTTTTTTGCTTTTTTTGAGACCGAGTCTTGCTCTGTCACCCAGGCTGGAGTACAGTGGTGCCATCTCGGCTCACTGCAACCCTGCCTCCCGGGTTCAAGCATTCTCCTGACTCAGCCTCCCCAGGCGCCCGCCACCATGCCTGGCTGAATTTTTTTTTTTTTTTTTTTTTGTATTTTTAATAGAGACAGAGTTTCACCATGTTGGCCAGGCTGGTCTTGAACTCCTGATCTCTGGTGATCTGCCCACGTTGGCCTCCCAATGTGCTGGGATTACAGGCATGAGCCACCACATCCAGCCCCTTCTTTTCTCTTTTTATTATGAACAACTCTCAATTGCAATGTATCTTGCCAAGTTTTGTCAAACCTAACTGGCTTAAAATGAACTGCTGTTATTAAAGCTCATTGAGGCTGTCCAGAAAGGAAACGGTAATAGGAAATCATAATCTTGGTTGACATAGGCAGAATAATTATCTATGGAATTAATGATCTAAAGAAAATAGAACCAATTTATTGAGTATCATTATGGTAGAGGTCAGCATCTGTTGAGAGCAGCAGCAGGTATCTTTCTGATTTATGTTTTGTGATGTTAGAAGCGCGTTTAAGACAGATATACAAAATAAGTGTTATCTGAAACTCCTATATAATCACTTGTTGAATTATGATGTCATGTATGGCAATAATAAGCTGTGTCAGGAGAAGTACTCTCTTGAGTTCTTAAATTTCTTTTGTATCACACATAGCAATCAGTGGCTGCTCTTTCAGTAGCAGAGGGCAAGAGTCTTGGCACCTTTGTATTTCACTTCCTGGGTAACCGGCACGTTTGACCTAGGAAACGGATACAGTATTCGAACTGTGCAGTTTCCTTCTCTCAGCCTTTTTTAAAAAAAGGAAGGATTGGATTTCCCAGACTAGTTTGTAAAACTTTAGATTATTCTATTCTATAATAATATGTAGGGAGGACATAATAGACCTTTATCTGAATGGGATTTTTTCATTTAGTCTAATGCCATAATCTAACAAGGAGTGTATTTAAATGACGGTGGATCACATTGCTTATTAGTTACAGAATATGTACCAGAAAATTAACAGATTATTGGTTGTTTAATACACAAAAGCTATTATGATTATGTACTCTGTGCCAGGCACTACAGAGGTAACTGTTGTAAAGAAAAGTTGAGAACCACTGCTATCACATACATTGCTTTCCCATTATAGGTATAAAATGTATTAATAAAGATATTTCTTGGTGGATGGGGGAAAGTAGGAATTCTAGTGTTGTGGGGAGATACTTAAAAACTTGCTTGATGCTGTTAAGGCTTTCCTTGAGTCACTTTCACTGTTTTCTCTTCTACAATGAACTTTAAGAGTTAAAGATAAATCTGCAATAGTAAGAAATACAGAAATAAAAATTACAAAGAAAAATACTTTGGTAGCAGAGATGTGAAATCAACCTAAATGCCCAACCTAAAGTGACAGACTGGATAAAGAAATGTGGCATATATACGCCATGGAATACTAATGCAGCCATTAAAAAATGAGATTATATCTTTTGCAGGGACATAGATGGAGTCGGAGGCCATTGTCCTTAGCAAACTAACACAGGAACAGAAAACCAAATACCACATGTTCTCTTATATGTGGGAGCTAAATGATGAGAACACATGGACACATAAAGGGGAGCAACACACACTAGGGTCTTTTGGAGGGTAGAGGGTAGAGGGAGGGAGAGGATCAGGAAAAATAACTAATGGATACTAGGCTTAATACCTGGTTGATGAAATAATCTGTACAACAAACCCCCAAGACACAAGTTTGCCTGTGTAACAAACCTGCACTTGTATCCCTGAACTTAACAGTTAAAAAAAAAAAAAGTATAAAAAGTATAAAAGCCAACCTAATACTTAGACATAATAGAAAAGGGAAAAAGCAGACTTCTTTTTTTTCTTTCTTTCTTTTTCTTCTCTTTGATTTTGAGGGTGTCACCTATGTGATAGCCTTACCTTCTTGGGTACTAACTTGTCCATTAAGCTAATCCCAAAGTTGTCTCCCAAGTACACTGTCCAGGTGGTTGTGGCAAATTTGTACGTTTCCAAAGGAGTGTCCATTGAGCAAGTGGAATACAGGATCCTGAGTTTTAGATCAGTACTCTCCAAAAGATTTTTTTCTTTTTCTTTTCTTTTCTTTTTTTTTTGGAGACAGAGTTTCACTCTGTTGTCCAGGCTGGAGTGCAGCAGTGCCCATCTTGGCTCACTGCAACCTCTGCCTCCTGGGTTCAAGTGATTCTCCCGCCTCAGCCTCCCAAGTAGTTGGGATAACAGCTACCCTGTACCATGTACAAGTACCATCTACTCTGCCACCGGCTAATTTTATTTTACACCTTTATCAATTAAAAAACATTGAAGATGCCCCCTCCCATATTTTATATATGTACTACTCTACTTACTATCCCAAATTACAATGTAGGACAAATTTTATTATTAAGTAATTCAAATAGCCTTCTTGATTGGTTGAAAAACAATATTTTGGAACATTGGATCCCTAAAAAAAATGTAAATAAACTGATGAATCATTATCCCTGTACCCTATCCCCATTTCATCATTAGGACTTCAAATGTGAACAGCTTATAGATACTAAAAAAAGGAAAAAGAAAATGTTGGGCTGGAAGATAATTGTGTCCAAACAGTTCTGTAATTTGAAATGTAAACAAAAGTTTTGTTTTGTTCAGAAGCCAAATACTGTTTTGATCAGATATACTGTTGTAATATTATTACAGCATTATGAGAACCTGGATCTTTCCTATGAGGGTCAGCTTATCTCCTTCATTTTAAAGTGGCTTTTTTTGTTGTTGTATGAGAAACAAAATAATTTTGCCACTAACAGGAAAGATTGGTGGAGAAAACTTCTAGAACTGGTAGGAATTAATCAGTGGAATATATGAGTAGAAGTCGTATAGTATCTGTTAAGGCAATACTCAGACTTTAACTCATTCAAATCGTTAATTTTTCTGATATGAAATAAATTTTCCTTAGGAAAAATTAAGAGCTTTTCCCTCTTAATTTTAGGAAAGTAAGAGCTTTTTCTCTTAATTTAAGGGTATATTTTAGATAGGACTATATAAACTTGTCATGTAGATAAAGCATGTTCTCTTCCCAGCCTACACAAAGAGGGGCCCTATTCCAAGCCAATTAAATCAGAATAGTTAAGGGATGAGAATTGCATACGCAAGAGTACGTGGAAAAGCATCTCTGGGTGATTTTGTTGGCCTGTGGCAATGGTCATAAATGTAGATTCCCTCCTCAGTGGTCTTCTTAATTTCTCTCAGGGAAGTAGTTCTCTAAGATTGCTGTACCTAATAATTACCTAAGGAACCTGATTAAAATTCAGATTCTGAGAGTCTGAGGTGTGGCATGAGAATTCAGCATTTTAATAAACATCCTAGGCAGGTGATCTGAGCAAAAACACTTTGAAAAACAACATGTTTGGTATGCTTTCAGAACGTGATTTGATAAAATTATCAATCAAGATTGACAAGTACTTTGATTTGAAGTACTTAAAAAATCTGGTAAAAATCTACCAATTTGAAAAATCTGGTAAAATTGATCTCTCCACTGCCCCAAGTGATGCCTAAAATTCCATTTTAGAATCTCAAGGTTTTTTTTTGTTGGTTTTTTTTTTTTTTTTTGGGCAAAAAAGTAACAAACAGATTCTAGAAGTTATTAATTGATAGGATGGTGCTCAAGCACAGATTAAAAATATATATATTTCTAGATAATACTACATATGAGATTTTTCCTCATGCCAAGGTTATAAATTTTATGATTTTTTTGCTCAATCTCTTAACTGTGTTTTGATTCACTACTATCCCACACAGCTTTCTAAAATTCATTTTTAGTGCTGACTGACAAAGATTTCAAGATTTTAATAAGAAGTATTTTTTCACATCTAGAACAAGGCTCTTTAGGGCACTTTCCATTTAGGATGCGGCACAACACTTTCAAATTTGATGTAGTATCTTAACTATATTTGGGGCAAGATTATGTACTATGCTATTCCATTTATATGAATTAAGATACAGGGGAAACTAATCAGTGTTTCTAGAAATCAGGATGATGTTTATCCTTGGAGGGGATGGGATGGGTAGTGACTGAAAGAGACCAGGTAGGGCCTCTGAGGTGCTGGTGATATTCTGGTTATTGATTTGGATGCTAGTTACACAGGTCTGTTTTGTTTGTGAAAATTCACTATGCTATACACTTAGGATAATGTGTATTTTTTGTACCTGTGTAATATACCAAAAGTGATCCCCAAAAGGCATAATAACATTCAAGTTTTACTTGTAGCTATTTAACTTTTTTATCTTTATATTTTTAACTAGATCATTTTTTAACCTTAGTTTCAGTTTGTATATTAGGACTTAGCTTTATTTCCCATTTACAGAAGTTAATAAAATATTTCTTTGAAATTAGAAAATATTCTTTAATGACAAGCCAAAAATTTTTAAAAGCCATTATCTATCTGTGTCTGTCTATTTATCTATCTATCTATCTATATCACTTAGCATTTTATCCAATTTCATATAGTCTCTCAGCGACACTACTCATTTTAGTCAGTGTCTCAAGTGCTTAAAGAGTGCCCCTTTTGGGGCAGGCTGGCATTATCTTTATTACATATTACCTCAATTATGGTGAGAGTAAAAAGAAAGCTAAGTCCGAGTGTGGTGGCTCACATCTGTAATCCCAGCACTTTGGGAGTTCAAGGCAGGTGGATCACCTGAGGTCAGGAGTTCGAGACTGGTGTGGCCAACTGGCGAAATCCTGTTTCTACTAAAAATACAAAAATTAGCTGAGTGTGGTGGTGAGTGCCTGTAATCCCAGCTACTTGGGAGGCTGAGACAGGAGAATAGCTTGAACCCAGGAGGTGGAGGTTGCAGTGAGCCAAGACTGTGCCACTGAACTCCAGGCTGGGCAACAGAGCAAGCCTCCATCTCAGAAAAAAAGAAAAAAGAAAGCCAGAGCCAAATAACATTTGGATAGAAATGGACCTTGAATTCTTAGGTTGTTCATCTATTGCTTAGTTCATTGAGCCTGAACTTGGAATTTAACCTATGTGTGACAGAAATGCTCACTGCAAATATGTGGGCAGAAATGCTCAGTACAAATATGTGTGAGATCTCGTTAGATGAAGTAGGTTTCTTACAGATTTTGGAAGTGTCACATACAACTTGCCCAAGTTAGGTAAAAATTAGACATGGAGAAGTTAAAGGGAATATTAATTCCTTTATAACTTCTTAGAAGTAAGAATAGTCTGTCATATCTTACAGAGGCATACTGGAAGAAATGGCATACGAAATAGCTTATAATATAAACTATATTGTTCATGAGAGTTACTACCCACCCTTAATGCTAAGTAGAATAGCACAATTCTTTGATTTATTCTGATTTCCAAAAGCACATTATTAGCAAAAATTATAACTTATACCGTTAATAATATGTCAAAGCCTACATAGCATACAAAAAAGAATTGATTATAAACTGGATTTAGTTATATTTAGTCCTTTGTAGTGTACTTGTTTCATGAACATATCCTTTAAAGGAAACACCAAGAGAGTTTAAGGCATAGTTGGACTGACAGAGGGGTCAAGAGACTGACAGCCCCAGGGAAGCTCATATTCACCTGCTTAGATGATGAGATGTGGTAAGGCAAAGTGTACCTTTTCCAGTAGCTGTGATTTGGAAATTGCATACCTTATTGCAGAGTCATTGTTTTCACAGGTCAAGATTCTATTATATTTCTCTCCTCTCACGCTTTTGAGGCACCTTGTATCTCAGCTTGTAGCTGCGAACAGTGTTGTATCCTTGTACATATTTGCAAGTCAACAGAGAAGACAACAGATCAGCCTGAGAAAATACTGCCCCAAAACACCGTTACTTAACACCTTTCTTCCAACTACATTTCTTTGCACTAATGAAAAATTGTGGCCAAGTGCAGTGGCTCACACCTATAATCCTACCACTTTGGGATGCTGAGGGAGGAGGATAACTTGAGGCTAGAAATTTGAGATTATCCTGGACAACATACTGAGATGCTGTCTCTATTAAATTTTTTTAAATTAAAAAATAATTAAAAATTGTAGCATTTACATTATATTCATATGAAACATTTTATATTGCCATTTATTATTTTTATTTTTGCCCTTTTTATCTTTTAGATCCATGTAAAAGCTCATTTTGACTATGACCCTTCAGATGACCCTTATGTTCCGTGTCGAGAGTTAGGTCTGTCTTTTCAAAAAGGTGATATACTTCATGTGATCAGTCAAGAGGATCCAAACTGGTGGCAGGCCTACAGGGAAGGGGACGAAGATAATCAGCCTCTAGCCGGGCTTGTTCCAGGTAAGACACAATATGGTAGAAAGAACATAGTATTAAAAACACTCAAAATGCAAGCTTTCACAAAGAAAAACTCATTTTTTCATGCCTCTTAATAAAGTCTTCCAGTTACTTTTTCGTGTAGTTGGGTTTTTATGTTGTACCTGCAGCATAAGTATCTTAAATAGAATGTGGCCAATTCTTTGGCCTTTAGAATGGAATTATGTATAACTTCAGCCAGTCCCATATTGTACTACGTTCCCTGTATACATATTAAGATGACCGTATTATCGAGGCAACACAACTTGTATTATACTATATACTATACTATGACATTAATTGGGGCATCAACATGATTTTTGAGAAGGAAAGGTGCATAACTTTATAAGGAATCAGGAGAAGTAACATCATAGAATATATTATACCAAATGTGATCTTAGGGCAGAAATAGGATGCTCCAAATTTTTTATTAATGAAACTATCCCTCATTTAGACTAAATTAAAACTTTAGCTTACATTATAGATTAAGATTATTAAGGGGACATGTTTCTGAGAGTTAAGATGATACAAAATAGAACAAAGTACAGTCATGCATCACTTAACGACAGGGATATGTTCTGAGAAATGTGCCATTAGGTGATTTCATTGCTGTGTAAACATCATTGAGTGTATTTACACAAACCTAGATGATGTAGCCTGCTGTACACCTAGGCTATGTGGTATAGCCTATTCCTCCAACCACCATCATATATATGGTTTGTTGTTGACTGAAATGTTGTTATGCAGTGCAGGACTGTATGTAGATATAATTATTTTCTACAAATGGCTCTTAGAGTTCCCAGGATGGGAGTAGAATGGAGAAAGGAGAGCAGAACTAAGGAAAGTATAATAAGCTATCGGAGAAGGCAAGGAGTACATACAGGATGATAAAAATAGGGATATAGGGGAAAAGGATAACAATGCGTCCATTTATTTGTTAATAAATGCTATTATGGCTGCCCCATGTAAGGCACTTTGCCTGGTGCTGAGATAAACTCGTTTCCATACTTTACTTGAAAGTGTATCCATTAACACTTATGTATATGTTTTTCTTCTGTGTCCCCTACTTTATAATACTTTCATTATACTGTCTCTGTTATAATTCTTTCTACCATATATTCTCAGTTTGTAAACTTCTTGAGTTCAGAAGCCGAGTCTTATTTATTTTAAATCCAGATAATATATGTTAAATTAATGAATAAAAGGTGATTTTAAAAGTTCTCAGAAAACAAACCAAAAAAAATTTTTAAAAAAAGTTCTGCCAGAACTGCTGTTTCTGAATTAGACCTTTCAATCCTTCGCTGTAATGTTTTCTGGCGTTATCTTTTACCTACAAGATTTTTTAACGATCATCCCTCCTACTCGCACCTGAAGATTTTAAGCGTAACAGATTTGGCTATAGACTTAGCCTTATACTGGATTTGACTACAAGCAAGAGTTTAGGGGAAAAGAGGAAAAGGAGGGCATGAAAAAAAAGACTGAGAAATATTGACTATCAGATATGTAGTAGGAACAGGGGAAGTTGTCCAAAGATTCTAGAATAAGTTATAAGGAATCTCTTTTATCTCTGTAACTAAGCCAAAGAGACTTTTCTGGGTAACAAGATATTTCAACATTATATTTACATTTATTCTTTTTGAGTGTAAGGTCACAGAAAACTTCAGATTTCTCACTTTAAAACTCAAAAGCTAGAAACAGATTTTGTCTATGTCAGTCATATTTTAAGGAAAGAGGAATGGACTTCTTACATTTATTTTAGAGGGTGATGTTCAAACCCTTGATTCTTCAGAGTAACAGTTACAGGACACTTCTCTAGAATCTTGAAGTGTTGGATAGCCATTGTGGTTCTGCCTCAGGCTTGTGCCAAATATCAGTATGGTGTCTTCTTAACCATGCCAAACTTTAGCCCATAAATGTTCAGAACTAGTGTTTGTTGATAGATTGATTTTCTGAAAGTATGTAGTTTCCAATGATGATATTTCTAAGTCTTTTTATAAGAATAAAGATCTACCTTAGAGTTTGACGATGGCTTTCCATCAGAATTCGATGGATGTTTTAAGAGGTCATTATGAGGCTGGCCCTGGTGACTCACACCTGTAATCCCAGCACTTTGGGAGGCTGAGGTGGGAGGATCACTCGAGCCCAGGAGTTTGAGACTAGCCTGGGCCACATAGTGGCATAGCTGACATAGTGAGACCCTGTCTCTACAAAAAATTTAAAAATTAGCTGGCCATGGTTGTGTGTACCTGTAGTCCCAGCTACTCAGGAGGCTGAGGTGGGAGGATTGCATGAGCCTGGAAGGTTGAGGCTGCAGTGAGCTTTGGTCACACCAGTGTAACAGAGCAGTCTCAGACAAAGAAAAAGAAAATCATTTCCATCTCTCATTAATTTCTGCCTCTATTTCAGAATAGCCTATAGTTCATACTATAAAAATGTGCCACAGAAGTACATCATTATAATGTTTTAAATTTTTAATATGTAAATGATTAAAATTACTCTGTTCTTGATTTTTAAAAATTGGTTAAATACTTATTTAAAAGTTTTTTTTCTTTTTTTTGAGACAGAGTCTTGCTCTGTTGCCCAGGTTGGAGTGCAGTGGTGCAATCTCGGCTCACTGCAAGCTCCGCCTCCCGGGTTCATGCCATTCTCCTGCCTCAGTCTCTTGAGCAGCTGGGACTACAGGTGCCCGCCACCACGCCTGGCTAATGTTTTGTATTTTTAGTAGAGATGGGATTTCACTGTGTTAGCCAGAATGGTCTTGATCTCCTGACCTCGTGATCCGCCCGCCTCAGCCTCTCAAAGTGTTGGGATTACAGGTGTGAGCCACTGCGCCTGGTCCTTTAAATTTTAATACTCTTAAAATTTTCCTTCTAGTAATAATTACTTGTTTTACTAAGAATACAGTCTTGGCTGTGCGCAGTGGCTCATGCCTCTAATCCCGGCACTTTGGGAGGCCAAGCAGGGAGGATCACCTGAGGTCAGGAGTTCAAGACCAGCCTGGCCAACATGGTAAAACCACGTCTCTACTGAAAATACAAACGTTAGCCAGGTGTGGTGGCGGGCACCTGTAATCCCAGCTGCTTGGGAGGCTAAGGCATGAGAATCCCTTGAACCCGGGAGGCGGAGGTTGCAGTGAGCCAAGACTGTGCCACTGTACTCCAGCCTGGGTGACAGAGCGAGACTTCATCTCAAAAGATAACCAGGCTTCCTTTAATGCTTCTTATGTGTATCGAACTCAGTATTAATCTCTTTGTTAGTACACTTATGAAATGCACTAAGTTCTACGGATTATCCCAACCTGTATAGAATTTGCTTATTGATTTTTAAGAATCTCTGGCTTTACACTGGAAAAATTAGATTTAAAAATTAAGTATAAAAGTGGAACCTCAACGTAATTCAGAATTTTCTAAGTAAAGCCACTTGTATCCTATAGGAAAAGACATATTTGATTTTAAGGTAGAGGTCTGAAAAGAAAACATCTTTCAAGGTCAGGAACCTTGAAAGCCTCCTGTATTAAAATATTAATTTTGTAAGGAAAAGCATGTTTTCCATGTATATAATTGGTAACTTAAAGGTGGAAATAAAAAATGACTAGCACATATACATACAAGAAGAGGGATTGAAAATAATGCATGCAAGGGAATATACTGAATGGTTTCTTGGAATTGAATATGGAATTGAATATATGATGAATGCCCACATGTTGTTTTGGAAAAGTTAACTCCTAGAATCGATATGCTTAATTTGAGGTAATTCTAAAGGACTAGAACCATTGTAAGATCCAGGATAGTACTTTTCCACAAAGTAAATGCACAATGAAACCTTTTAAAAAGTTGAACTATTAAATTTTTAAATGATAGATGATATATATTCCAATAATATATATCGGATTGATTGAGCAGAGTTAGTATTTGAAAAATTTGGAGGCACATCATAGCTGACATTACACCTGTGTTGGCAAAAGGATTTGGAAGGGAATATAAATGAAGAGATACGTCTAGTGTTTTCCCTTCTTGATTTAAAAAAAAAATTTTATCCTTTTATCTTGAATATTTTACCCTTCTTTTTCTTTCTGCTATTAAGGGAAAAGCTTTCAGCAGCAAAGGGAAGCCATGAAGCAAACCATAGAAGAAGATAAGGAGCCAGAAAAATCAGGTTAGACACTTGTATTTGACATTAGTAAGAGATTTCTTGGGTCTTCATCTGGAGCCATGTGTAAATCTGCATGTTAGAATTGTGAAGAAAGAAGTACTCGTGGAAAGAGTGATGCAAGAGGCAAAACTGATTATCTTAGAACTGTAAAGAAAGGATAAGATTTAAGTATTAAAGATTATCTGTCTATACTGTGTAGTTAATGGAAAATTATAAATACTTTCCTGAAAAATAGTCTTTATACAAACAGTGTAATAAGTATTTATAAAAGTAAATTAAAAACAAGCTGGGTGTGGTGGTTCACATCTGTAATCCCAGCACTTTGGGAGGCTGAGGCGGGAGGATTGCTTGAGGCTAGGAGTTCAAGACCAGCCTGGCCACCATATCAAGACCTCGTTTCTGCAAAAAAATTTAAAGAATGAATGAGTGAATGAATAAGTAGAGTTCTTCAATTTCAGTTATGTGGCTTTGTTCAAGGGAACACATTTATAGTTATGTTTATGATTGCTCAACAGGAAAACTATGGTGTGCAAAGAAGAATAAAAAGAAGAGGAAAAAGGTTTTATATAATGCCAATAAAAATGATGGTAAGTTCTACTCTCAGGGATAGGTGGAAGTATATCTGAAAGGAGTCTAAATCTACTCCTATTTTGTACCTTAATGTTAAATATGTGCTTGAGAAAAGCATGTAGTAGAAAGTATTTTCTTTCGGAATCCTGTGAGTAAAGCTGTGTTTTGAATTAAGGGGAAAACTCAGATAAAAATGCAAGTACTATGTATCATATGTAGTATTAAATTTATAGTTTCCTGTAGTTTTTTTCTACTTAAACTCTTTGCAAAAAGTATACTTCTAACAGATTCTTACAGAACATTCTTGAAGTAAAAAATATTTCCTCTACAATAGTTCATGTCACAGAAGCAACTCATTCCTGAGAACCCACTACCTGCTGGCTAAGTCAGACACATGAGAGAATTTTAGTTTTATTTTGATTGATTGCTAAGATTTAAAAGCTCGAAAGTTGTAGCTTCTCTTAAAATCAAAAGCTCTGATAATGTTGGGCTAGTATTCCCAGGTGACAAGAGGCTGCTGGACCTGAGTGATGACTATTGCTCAAGCATCTGGTGTCTAGTTTAACAGTCTCTACCACTCCCAGTGTTTTATTAACCCAACCTGATTTACTGATTTTGTTACCTCCTTGGTTTGTTTTTATGGGCATTTGAGTTTGCTACTTCTGTTTGGTTCGCATTAGAAGCAAGTCAAATAATAAAACAAAGGCATTCCTTCTTATGCAATTTATAAGGCTATTCTCTCAAGAATTTGAAATATTTTGGGGCAGCATACATTAAACTAATAAAGATAAAACATTATAGATTATTATAATATTCCATAAAATCTAAATGAGATTTGATCAACTTTAATAAATTTTTTTCTAAAATAAACATCCTTTAATGCTAATTGACAGATTATGTGACTAAAAAGATTTAATGAGTTATAAATTTTATCCTCTGATTAATATCTCTTTTATTTTTTGAAACAGACTAAAGTTAACTAGTCCAGCTCTAAGAGCTACTGTACTGTAGAAAACGTGGCAAATCTGAACCCTATGGATATACACACTAAGTCTATAAATTAAAATGCTACCACAGTCTTGATTATACATGTTAGAAGGGATTTTTCAGAGAAAATCATTTTGAGAGGAGAAGAAATCACATTTGCTGTTTATGATGGTGTCATTATCATGAGTATTTTAAAGTAAATAACTAGAATTCATAATAACTACTGTATTCCAGGGCAGTAACTATATGATTTTGTTCTCACAAACTCCTTGAGGTTACAGAGTAGTAGATTCAAGTTTAGATATTAAAGTGATTTACTGAAATTCTTAACAACTAATACTTGATTGGTTGAGCTGGAATTTAAACAAATACAGTTTGAGCTCCTGCTCTATGCCAGGCTTTGTCAAGCCTAACATGGTCCCCCAACCTCATGAAAATAGAGCTGAGGGAGTCTGGCTTCACATCTGATGCTCCTTCACAGTCAGGAGAAGTAATATGAGTGAGGACTTGGCAGACTACTAGTTGTCTGCTTTTGTTCATACCACTTGACATCTCTGGTTTCATCTGGATTATGGGTTTTAGGAATGGTACCCCACTTGTCATAATTTATACCTCATTTTGATTCATGACTCTGGGTTAGCATTCCAGAGTAAAGTAAACATAAATGCAGAAAGCATAGATAGCATGGGTATGGCCTGTTTTCAAGTTACACAACTAACTACAGCAGGGGTGTCCAATCTTTTGGCTTCCCTGGGCCACATTAGAAGAAGAATAGTCTGGAGCCACACATAAAGTACACTAACACTAGAGATAGCTGATGAGCTAAAAAAAAAAAAAAAAAAAAAAAAGAATTGCAAAACAATCTCACAATGTTTTAAGAAAGTTTACAAATTTGTGTTGGGCCACATTCAAAGCCGTCCTGGGCCGCATGCGGCTTATGGGCCATGGGTGAACTATAGGAAAGTATTCCAGCTTTCTCTGATAACACTAGTTGTAGCCACTATATGTAAATGTTGGTCTATGCCAGCCGTTGTATTCAGCGTATACATTATGTCTGATTCTTAAAACAACCTTCTTAAGTTCCTTAAGTAGAATATTAATATCTGCATTTTACAAAAATGACAGATATTATTCTTAATAGTTCATTCCCTGGTACCCCATCCTTATTCAAAGTATTGACTACAAATTAGCTGTTCAGTGTAAGAATCAGTATAATTATATTGTATTAGACATTCAAGCATGAATTTTTCATTTCAAGTATGAAATAAGATAATAAAAATTAATAGAAGGAGTATTATATTGTTGTCTGATTCATTTTCATAGTACCCTAGCAAGGATGTAAAGACAATAAATTGTGCTTTTTTCTAATTTTGGGGGGAAGATCTACGAGTATTTATATCTTTATTACATGGCAATAATTTTGTCTGAAGGGCTTAACTTTTTTTCCCCCCAAAGATTATGACAACGAGGAGATCTTAACCTATGAGGAAATGTCACTTTATCATCAGCCAGCAAATAGGAAGAGACCTATCATCTTGATTGGTCCACAGAACTGTGGCCAGAATGAATTGCGTCAGAGGCTCATGAACAAAGAAAAGGAGCGCTTTGCATCTGCAGTTCCTCGTAAGTTTGAATGCATTCCCATTTTCCTGTGCTTTTCAGTTTACCAGCTCAGAACCTAACTACATTATGTAGGGAAATTTTTTATTCATTTCATTAAAACAGTGTTGTCAGTGAAAGAGGAACTTTGCTTAACCAAATATTTTGACAATTTTTAAATTAAAAAGTCATTATTAAGAAATTTAAATTTGTCCTTCGATTATGTACTATTTTCTAAACAAATTTCAGTTTGGGCCACTTACAATTTCCTGTTCCATAGGGAATCAGTTCCTGCTTCTTTAAAGTGATACCGAAGATAGAAACTTAGGCATAATCTGAAAACAGAAGTTCTAAGATTATATAGTACCTAATTTATGGAAATAAACTTTAGGAGAAGATGAGTAGTAGTGTTTTAAATGCAGGATGAAGTAACTTGAAGTGTAAGCATAAAATGTATTAAGATAATTAAATATAACTATTACTGAGATATTACAAACACATTTTTGTTCATTTTTCAATCTATAAAAAATAAAAACAATGTTAAACATGTAGGTGCTTAGCATTTTCTCAGTTTATTATTTTATAATCTGTGTTACAAAATAAAAATTCTTTCTGACTAGCAGAATTATCCCCTGTCCTCTATCTAAGCCATGCCCATTATTTTTATCTGGTTTTGTTTGCCTAGATACAACTCGGAGTAGGCGAGACCAAGAAGTAGCTGGTAGAGATTACCACTTTGTTTCGCGGCAAGCATTTGAGGCAGACATAGCAGCTGGAAAGTTCATTGAGCATGGTGAATTTGAGAAGAATTTGTATGGAACTAGCATAGATTCTGTACGGCAAGTGATCAACTCTGGCAAAATATGTCTTTTAAGTCTTCGTACACAGGTAAAGCTAGAATTTTGTTTTAGGGTTTGAACTTAGAGGGCATGTCATACAGAGTAATCTAGTGGAAACTGTATTTTCGTCCAAGAACAGTGTGAACTAATTAAGTTCTCATATGGTTTTTCCCACTGATTTACTGTATGAAATCACACGGGTTACTAAATCTCTTTCACTTTACTCCGAGGGGAAAACATATACATACTTACATAAACAGGTTGACTATTTCTTGTTCAAAATGCTTGAGACCAGAGTGTTTTGAATTTCAGAATTTCTCAGGTTTTAGAATATTTGCATATATATAATGAGCTTTCTTGAGGATAGGACCCAAGTCTGAAATGAAATTCATTTATCTTTTATATATACCTTATTTATTTGGCCTGAAGGTAATTTTATTTTTCCTGGGGATATTGAATAAACTGTCCGCTCCTGTGTTTTGACTATGACTCATCACATGAGGCCAGGGGTGACATTTTCCACTTGTGCCATCATGTCACTGCTCAGAAAGTTTCAGATTTTGCATTTCAGATTTTTGGATTAGAGATGTTTAGCTTGTATATATACTTGTATGTATGTTCTGAAACTTAAAATACAGTAAATATAGTACTGGTAGTACTTTAATTTGAGTCTGTAAAAGAATTTCCCTTTTCTGATTCTGATATGAGAAAAATTAGAAAACTTTAGGATTATTTTTATGGTTTAAATACCACTGTTCAAATATTAACAAGTATCACAGCGAATGCTTGGTTGTATGAAAATAATGAAACCTTAGTTTCAGTTATTTGGCAGACTAAGTAAAAGCACAGAATTACTAACTAGTGCCTCTTAGCTTTCTATTTAAAAATGTTAATTTTAGGATGCCAATGTGGGTGGATCACTTGAGCTCAGGAGTTCCAGACCAGCCTGGGCAGCATGGCAAAACCCCATCTCTACCAAAAATTTAAAAAATTAGCCAGGCGTGGTGGCATGCACCTGTGGTCCCAGCTACTTGGGAGGCTGGGATGGGAGAATCGCCTGAGCCAGGGAGGCAGAGATTGTAGTGAGCTGCACTGCATCCAACCTTGGGTGACAGAGTGAGCAGAGTGAGACCCTGTCTTAAAAACAAAAACAAAACAACAAAAAAACTAATTTTAGAAATTTTGGAGTTTTTAAGAAACTCCAAATGTTATGGAAAATTTTTTAATTTTTGTAGACCATACAGCTTTAGCATACAACTTTCCTTAATGTGGCTGCTGCTCATGTCAAATCAGGCAACATAGTCAGTGGTCATTAAAGAGATGTACATAAAGGAGAATTGATTCTAAATCGGCTATTCTAAAATAGTAATTAGGGATTTTTGTTTGTGTTTTAGTGGACGAATGCGCTTAGGCTCTACTCTTTCAGTTACACATTTTTGATTTAAGAGAAGTATACATGTTTTTACTAAATTTCTCTAGAATTCTTTATATTATTTGGGCAAACAGGTTTTTAAAATTCTTATTTCTCCAAGAAAAATAGCTAACAGATTTCAACAAAGAACTCAGCATATTGTTTTAATCATCTTAATGTTTTTAGATAGAAACGGCATATTCCTATAATCTCCATTTTGATAGAGCACTTCAGTTTGAGGACACAGAGTCATGCATTGGTAACAAAGTGAAAACTGCAATCTCCAGATTCAAACATAGTCATCTTTTTCTTAGATGTGCTTTTCTTGAATTGTCTTTTGCACATGTGAAGTTAGGTTCTCTGATTTTGCTTATATTTAGTGTCTGGCACATAGTAAGGCAACTTGTATTATTCTAATTCCTCAAATGGATTTTTAATATGGTTATTGTAATCTGTATGTGATCTTATTAGCAAGGTATTTTAATATCACAGTTGTCATCCTTCAGTATCATTCACTTATATTTCATTACATAAAAGAGCAAGCTAAAATAATATATGTATATTATATATAATGTGTATATATACACATACACACACATACACACATATATATAGCTTCACAGTATATTCTTACAGTGAATAGTAGGATCTGAAAAATATTGTGAATTGGGCCAGGTGCAGTGGCTCATGCCTATAATCCCAGCACTTTGGGAGGCCAAGGCAGGAGCATTGCTTGAGGCCAGGAGTTCAAGACCAGCCTGGTTCAACAAAGCAAGATCCTGTCTCTACAAAAAAGTAAAAAGTTAGCCAGACAGGGTGGTGCATGCCTATGGTTCTAGCTACTGAGGATGCTGAGGTGAGAGGGTCACTTGAGCGCAGCAGATTGAGGTTGCAGAGAGCTGTGATCACACCACTGCATTCCAGCCTATGCGACAGAGCAAGTCCCTTAATCTAATATGTATATCCAATCAGTATTATTAGTAAGTAATTAAATGATGCAAATTATTTAAAAAATCAAAATATCTCTTCTTTACAGTCATTGAAGACTCTTCGGAATTCAGATTTGAAACCATATATTATCTTCATTGCACCCCCTTCACAAGAAAGACTTCGGGCATTATTGGCCAAAGAAGGCAAAAATCCAAAGGTAAAGTTTTCACACTGTTGTACTATTCCATTGAAGGTAAACATGAAACAGTCGTGGTCTAATTTGTCCTGGTGCTTAAAAGCTCCATTAGCTTGAGCTTTCAAACTGATTATTCTTTCTGTAATATTACTTGCCCAAAAATTGCCATGGTTGCCACTGGGTTGGACTATGGCAGCTTTCCAAAGTTGGGGCGTCTACATATGGTAACTTTTGAGCTTCTTCACATGGGTCTGTGACATTTCTAGGGTGATGTGACTGCCACCAAAGTTATCAGCCAACTCTTCAGGATTACTGACTTTTCTCTGTAGATACTCCACATTTTCAGGGAGCCAAATTTGAGCGCTCTTGCTTTTTCTTCTTTTTATCCCACTGAAAATTATGTTCTGCTTTTCTTCTCCCTTTGGTCTTCTCACATGGTTTGGAACAGAAAAATGTTTTTAAATTATTTTAGATCTATGCTAGATATGGTTGAGGTAGTCTATGTCACATTAAACATTGATAATTAAGTGAATGATAATATATGTTATTAATAAGAAAGCATTGAGCTTTTATTTAATTATGTAAGATGATAACTCTGTCAAATGACTTACTGTATCAAAGTAACATGTTCTTCCTTGTTTTTTTGCTCCTTATTTATTAAATAGATCTATTTTTGAGAGGGCTTACTCAGATTGCCTCATTTCATTGACTATGCCTTTAAATCTCCTTAAAGATAGTCATTAAAAGCATATTTACATTCCTTTCTTTTGATTCTGTTTTTTGTTTTTTTGGTCATCGTTGTTTTGAGATAGGGTCTAACCCTGTTGCCCATCCTGGAGTGTAGTGGCATGTTCATGGCTCACTGCAGGCTCAGACTCTGGGCTCAGGTGATCCTCTCACCCCAGCCTGTCCAAGTGGCTGGGACTGTAGCCATGCACCACCATGTCTGGCTAATTTTTTATGTATTTTGTATAGACAGGGTCTCGCTATGTTGCCAGGTTGGTATTGAACTCCTGGCCTCAAGAAACCCTCCTGCCTCAGCCTCCCAAAGTGCTTGGATTGCAGGTGTAAGCCACCACACCCAGCCTTCCTTTCATTCTTTTTTTTTTTTTTTTTTTGAGATGGAGTCTCGCTCTGTCGCCCAGGCTGGAGTGCAGTGGCGCAATCTCAGCTTACTGCAAGCTCTGCCTCCCGGGTTCACGCCTTTCTCCTGCCTCACCCTCCCGAGTTGCTGGGACTACAGGCACCCGCCACCACGCCTGGCTAACTTTTTTGTGTTTTTAGTAGAGATGGGGTTTCACCATGTTAGCCAGGATGATCTTGATCTCCTGACCTCGCAATCCACCTGCCTCAGTCTCCCAAAGTGCTGGGATTACAGGCGTGAGCCACCGTGCTCAGCCTCCTTTCATTCTTGACTGTCCACCACATTAACCCTTCCTCTTCCTCTTCACCCTCCAAAATATCTTTTTTCACTCTATGTCTACTTAGCATTTCTTTTCTTTTTTTTTTTTTTTTTTTTTTGAGACAGAGTCTCGCTTTGTCACCCAGGCTGGAGTGCAGTGGCGCATTCTCAGCTCACTGCAAGCTCTGCCTCCCGGGTTCACGCCATTCTCCTGCCTCAGCCTCCCAAGTAGCTGGGACTACAGGCGCCCACCACTGTGTCCAGCTAATTTTTTGTATTTTTAGTAGAGATGGGGTTTCACCGTGGTCTCAGTCTCCTGACCTCGTGATCCGCCCGCCTCTCAATCTCCTGACCTCGTGATCCGCCCGCCTTGGCCTCTCAAAGTTCTGGGATTACGGGCGTGAGCCACCACGCCCCACCAACATTTCTTATTCAATCTATATGTGAGGTAGTAATTTTTAATGTCTTAGGCTACAGACATCAAGGGCTTTCCCATCCTACATGATGAGCATAATTCTGGTTGCTTTGTCTAGGCTAAGTAGGCTAGCTGATTAAAGTGTAGTACTGCACTCCTTTTTCATTTCCGCCATATACCTACAAATTCATAAGTAACTGGAGTCAGAGTATTTGTTGTCCATAGCACTTGGAATGATACAAAGGAAATAGGCAGCATGGTCACTAGCTATTCTTGAAGAGGATCACAATATAACAAGAAAAACAAGATTAATACTGTGTAAAATTTAGTGTCCAATAACTACTTTGGTAGAACAGGAACTCCATGATTGTTCAAGGAAAAGGATGCACACTGAGGACCGGCGTGTACTCCATTCTTCCTATTCAGCCTAATTTTCCACTTCCTAACATGCACACTTATTTCTTTTTAGGCCTTTTTTCCAACAAGGATTCACTGTTATATGAAGGACCATAGACCATTCCAAAACATGTTAAGCATCTGTTTTTTTTTGTTTTTTTTTTTTTTTTGTTTTGAGATGGAGTCTTGCTCTGTCACCCAGACTGGAGTGCAGTGGCGCAATCTCGGCTCACTGCAGCCTCCGCCTCCTGGGTTTGAGCGATTCTCCTGCCGCAGCCACCCGAGTAGCTGGGATTACAGGCACCTGCCACCATGCCCAGCTCTTTTTATTTTTTTATTTTTTATTTTTAGTAGAGATGGGGTTTCATCGTGTTAGCTGGGATGGTCTTGATCTCCTGACCTCATGATCCGCCGCCTTGGCCTCCCAAAGTGTTGGGATTACAGGCGTGAGCCACCGTGCCCAGCCAGCATCTTTCTTTTGGTTGGTCTCTGGCAGTGTTGTAATGGAATTTTTATCTTCTTCACTTAGAATTGGCCATCCTAAATTTTAGGACTTTTTTTTTGTTGTTGTTGTTTGTTTGTTTTGTTTTGTTTTGTTTTTGAGAGGAGATTCTATGTCACCCAGACTAGAGTGCTGTGGCATGACCATAGCTCACTGCAAGCCTTGAACTCCTGGACTCAAATGACCCTCCCATGCCAGTCCTATAAGCTGGGATTATAGGCATGTGCCACAGGTCCTAGCTTATATATATTTTTAAAGCAGGAAGTTGATCAGTACCAAAATGTTTTAACAATATGCAATATATTTGATTTTCTTTTTTTTTTTTTTTTTTTTTTGAGGCGGAGTCTCGCTCTGTCGCCCGGGCTGGAGTGCAGTGGCCGGATCTCAGCTCACTGCAAGCTCCGCCTTCCGGGTTCCCGCCATTCTCCTGCCTCAGCCTCCCGAGTAGCTGGGACTATAGGCGCCTGCCACGTCGCCCGGCTAGTTTTTTGTATTTTTTTTAGTAGAGACGGGGTTTCACAGTGTTAGCCAGGATGGTCTCGATCTGCTGACCTCGTGATCCGCCCGTCTCGGCCTCCCAAAGTGCTGGGATTACAGGCTTGAGCCACCGCGCCCGGATTTTCTAATTAGAACTTTCTGATTCTTTTTCTTTGCTGAAGTATATTTCACATACAATAAATACATGCATTTTAATTGTATAATTCAGCAAGTTGGCCGGGCGCGGTGGCTCAAGCCTGTAATCCCAGCACTTTGGGAGGCCGAGACGGGCGGATCACGAGGTCAGGAGATCGAGACCATCCTGGCTAACATGGTGAAACCCCGTCTCTACTAAAAATACAAAAAAACTAGCCGGGCGACGTGGCGGGCGCCTGTAGTCCCAGCTACTCGGGAGGCTGAGGCAGGAGAATGGCGTGAACCTGGGAGGCGGAGCTTGCAGTGAGCTGAGATCTGGCCACTGCACTCCAGCCTGGGCGGCAGAGCGAGACTTCGTCTCAAAAAAAAAAAAAAAAAAAAAAATCAGCAAGTTTTGGAAATGTATACCTATGTAACCACCATGCCTATCAAGATTTAGAACATTTCTATTACTCTAGATAGTTTTCTTATGCCCCTTTGAAGTTAATGCCCCTCCATTCTTTCATTCTGGCAACCACTATTCTGCTTTCTGTCACTATAGATTTGTTTGGTCTGTTCTAGAAGTTCATATAAATAGAAGCATGCAGTTTGTTAAAGTTTGGGTCTGGCTTTTGATCAGCATGTTTTTGAGATTGATCTGTGTTGTGTCTAACAGCAGTTCATTCTCTCTTAATGCTGAGTAATATACCATGATACTAATATAGCACAATTTATCCATTCTTCAGTTAAAAAATATTTGGATAAAATTTTGAGAGCCGGGCACAGTGGCTCATGCCTGTTATCCCAGCACTTTGGGAGGCTGAGGCAGGCAGATCACTTGAGGTCAGGAGTTCGAGACCAGCCTGGCTAACATAGTGAAACCCCATCTCTACTAAAAGCACAAAAATTAGCCGGGTGTGGTGGCATGCACCTGTAATCCCAGCTACTTGGGAGGCTGAGGCGGGAGAATCACTTGAACCCAGGAGGTGGAGGTTGCAGTGAGCTGGGATTGCACCACTGCACTCCAGCCTGGACAACAGAGTAAGACTCTTTCTCAAAAAAAAAAAGATAAATGTGTGTTTTAACTGTACAAAAAACTGCTAAACTGTTTTTAGTTTACTAAATTGATATAGAAGGCCAGGCACAGTGGCTTACGCCTGTAATCCCAGCATTTTGAGAGGCCAAGGTGGACGGATCACTTGAGGCCAGGAGTTCAAGACCAGCCTGGGCAACATAGTGAAATCCTGTCTCTACTAAAACTATAAAAAAAAATTAGCTGGGCGTGGTGGTGCATGCCTGTGGTACTGGCTACTCAAGAGGCCGAGTTCGTGCCACTGCACTCCAGCCTGGGCAACACTCACTGGGTGCAAAATGTAACCAACCAGTTTTCTAATTGTATTCTGAATCTCTGAATCTGTTCTGCTAGTATAGAGGCTTGAGAGTGGCTATCTAGCAATATGAACTTATTGTCAGTTTTGCCTAGTTCAGCTAAAAATTTTGAGCTAAAACATTTTGTTTCATCTTAGTCGTGGATTGTAATTTGAAAGAGGACTTCAGACATAAAGTACTAAATAAGTGATATAAGGTATTTTGGCATAAAATGAAATAACAATGCCTTAAATTTGATAAAAACTAGGTGGATTGGGGCTTTAGCATTTTCATTTCAACTCCAGTACCACAAAGTTTCAGTTCTCTGTGGAGTCCTAGAATATTCAATAATCTCGAGCTTTTGGTAGACATAAGTTTTAGCAAAAATGTCAGTGTGTTCAGTTACAGTGGTGAAGTAGATTCCCTGCTGGGAACAAAGGATTCTGTGTGCCATATTCAGATGTACAACATTCCAGAATGAGAATTAGAGAGCCGTGCAAGAAACTGCCTCAGGACTAGCCAGAGTTGTCATATTTTTAATATGTTTTCTTACTGTTAGGGAAGTTCAAACAGTTGAATGATATGAATTTTTTTGTACTGTGGGTCCAGTATAGTACTAATGTGTGACTTTTATATCTGAGACATTTTGTCTTGAGTTTAAATTAGTTGTCTTCATTGGCAGGGGTGATTTGGGGTGAGTTTCACTTTCTCGAACATATGTGCCTGATAATTAGAGGGTTTGGGATAAGTTTTGCACATAGCGTTGCTGCCTGCTTATCTTTGCAGAATGGCCCTTTCCTTCAGTCAGTATTTTAAAGTAGACTGCTCTATATAGTTTCCCAAACTTTGGTAGGATACTTTTAACTGTCTGCAGTGCACAGTAAAGGGCAAGGGCTCGTTTAACTAGAGCCAAAAGTAGATGGCATTTTAGGTCCTTGCTCCAACAAGAAAGGTTCACTTCATGTTACAGAAGATATTACTATTAGGAAGAGGTTATAGTGTCCTAGAATGTTTGAAAACAAATGTTTGTAGGGAATTCAAAGTAACAGTCTCTGTTCTTGAAGCTTGTAGTCTTGTTGGTGAGATGAGACAAAATATGTGAAAACCTAAATAGTGGTATAAAACAGGATATATTGAGTCCCAAATGGTTCATACTGTGAATCCTGAAGATGCCAAAGCAAAGGAAACCAGTGTGGCCATGACAGGGTTGGAAAGGAGCTCCTGAGGTTGGGAGAGACAGAAGGAAGGCCATCTCTGACTCATCCTATATTTGGTTAGAAAAGGAATTATCTCACAGTTTTTATCTTCTCTTTGCAGCCTGAAGAATTGAGAGAAATCATTGAGAAGACAAGAGAGATGGAGCAGAACAATGGCCACTACTTTGATACGGCAATTGTGAATTCAGATCTTGATAAAGCCTATCAGGAATTGCTTAGGTTAATTAACAAACTTGATACTGAACCTCAGTGGGTACCGTCCACTTGGCTGAGGTGAAAGAAACATCCATTCTATGGCATGTTGGACTTGATCTGGCAAAAACTGCCAGTAGGAAGATTGCCCAACACTGCAGCAAGATTGAGGATAGGGTGGAAGGCAGCAGTATAAGCTGTAGATCTATTCTTAGATCTCTTGAATTAGTGAGAGGACAGTTCCGTTAGGCAGTTTGTGCACAGCATCCTTTATTCTCTATACATGGCTTTAGCGGTTCTTGCCTCATTTTGGGATTCTAAATGGAAGCTTTCAACAGAGCATTCCATTTTGTCCTGTTAAAACCTTTTGTTTTCACCTAAACCCTTTCTGCTTAGTCGTATCTCTGTGAAAAACTTGTATACACAAGTGTCCATGTCTCACACAAATATTGATGTGATTACACTTAAGTGTTAAATCATTTACACTTAAATGACTTCATTGGGAATATTGAGCAGAGGGATTGTGCTTCTATGCACTGGGCAAGGTAGTATTTGCTTAGGAGACTATTTAGTCATCAGAGATACTTTCCTAAAAAGGAAAAATAAAAAACAAAATGGTGCCACTTTGGGTTGGAGCTACTTTGTTAGGCTTGAATTCATTTGTATGTCTTTTAATTCTTAACAAAACAAAAAACATTCCATTAGAAGCACCAGTTTTTTCGCTCAAATTTTGTGGATCAGACTCTACACTCAACACACTCTAATAATCTACTTAAAGGTATACAAAATATGCTGATCTTTTTTAAATTATGATTTTCTGAATTTTTTTTCTTAAGTCTCAACTGATTTACTAACCTAGCTCATCTGCATAGTATAGTAGGATGTATGTTACATTTTTATGAATGGCAGGTGTTCATTATAATCTGTATTGACTGTTAAAAAGTTTCTTCCTCATGATGCTAATAGTTTTTTATATACATGGGAGGACAGCACATTTGACAGTTTTTGCATTTTTATGTATGAGCACAGTATTCTATGACTGTGCTACATATATATAGGTAATAAACTGGAATTCTGTTGATGAATATAGCTGCTGTACTGTATATTAATATTTAATAGATCAACAAATGGTCATTGAAAACACTTGTTTAGCATCTGAATAAAATTATATATGTCCTTGGGAAATACTATGACAATTGACTTTAAGATCAAAAGGAAAGGAAGACCTGAAAGTCATTTGAATATTTTAGGAAAAGAATATTAGAGAGAAAAAGGTATTACGTATATAGAAATAGGTTTTTAACCTAACAAGGTCTGCCTCTTATGACCAGAATGCAACAGCTTGGTAAATCATAAAAAACATTTAAGCTAATAGGATTTTTGTATTGTCTCTATAGTTGTAGCTTTAAAATTCAACATGTATAATTGGCATAGAAACTTAATTTGCAGTCTTTTCAAGCCTTTAGGATAGTGTGATGTGTGACAAACAACCTCAAATGTGAATGCCTTGATTTTATTTTTATGGTGACTTTAGCTACAGCATTTCCTATTCCCAGAGCTAAACACTGGAATAATGCTGACATCATTTAACATAAGGAATTGTGTTTAAGGAGTAATTTGTGTCATGTATATATTTGATTTTTTTCCTCTTCTACATAATTTTATTTGAACAAATGTAGACAGTTTATATGTTGCCTTTTTCTGTTCAAATTTGCATGGCCTATTAAGTTGGCTGGAGAGTGTTTTATGTGGAAATATTTTCAAGATAATGTTCCTTAGGAAGAAAATAACATTCTTGGGTTGAGGGAAGGAATGCCATACATACTGTCTCTTCAGCTCTGAAATACTCCAATTTAGAGCCAGGAAAATTCACAGGCCACACTGATTTTTGGCATTAAAAACTAAGGAATATACTTAGCACTTAAATCTTTTCAGTTTTTCAGTTTACTTCTCAGGAATGAAGGGCAGTCTATGGTCAACAATGGAGTTTTATGATCTGCTTATTGTAACTGACAACTGTTTTCAACTCCAAGAGCTAAACTATTGGCAGTTCATGTTAAGTTAGAGTGAGGTTGTAGGTAGTGTCAGTGAGTGGCTCTTGTGCCCGCTGTAGACATTAGGCCTGCACTAGGGCCATGTGCTGTCAAGATTCAGGAACATGGCTTTAACAAGTAGATCTTGTACCAAGGCAGAGGCCATGCCATGCCGTACTTTTAGGAAGTCTGAAGTGATAAATATTTCAAGGTCAGTGAAGTCCTATCATTCTCCCCTTCCTCATCAGCAATGATAGATAGAAATGTCCCAAACTTTTCTAAATCCCAGTGATAAGGATGTGCTGATATTCAACACAGTCCTTAAAGTGAAAAGTGAGTTGTTGCTGACCTCCACAAAAGAATATGGAAAAAAGCCTTGCTGTACACCTAGTTGTACAGCCACTCTGGCCAATTCTATTTCCTGTCCCTCTGTGGTTCTGACTGGAGACCCCATTGTGGGCGGGGGAGGTCTTACCCATTTAATATAGAAATGGTATCAATAACTAATGCAGTGTACTTGGAAAATCCAAATAAGGAAGTGTTAGGTTGGTGCATATCTTTATTTCTCAAATTTTCGTTGTCAGAACAAATGGACGGAGAATATTATTTAGACTAATCCAGATTTGCTTTCTATGAAAATCAAATGTCTGGATTATTTTCCTTTTCTCATGGCCTAAGAAATAAGTATTGATAAGGAATGATTTGAATGTAATTTTGTGAATGTGTGGAAAATATAAAGCAGGGATTTAGCCTTAATAAAGGTAACCTTCTGACATCTGTTGTTAATCCCCCTTTGTACTCTTATCCTGTATCTGCACTCTGTTATTTTGAGATGTCATACTGTACACTGTATTGTAAAAATAAAAAGTAAAATTATATTTCAAATTTTAAAAGCCACTGAGCAATTTCTCTTGCTATTTGCTCCGCCACTCAAGGTTTCCACACATGTAAAGACCACCCTTCTCTTCAAGTTTTTGCCAAAATCAAGATCATTGGATCTTCCAGGTACAACACAAAACACCTTTTGATTTGTTCTTTACAGTGGGGTAGTGCCCCCTGTTGGCACAGATATAGGTAGGTCCTGTTTCCTTAATTATTAAAACCAACAACTAAGTGTATTAAAGATGGACAACTCAAGGCTGTGAACTTGGAAGTTTTCTGAAAGGAGAAGGAGTTATGTAACAAGGCAAATGGACCTTATGTGCAGCCTGGGATTTGAGGACACTGAGGCAGCATGTGAATTGTTGGCAAATATATAACATACTTTGTTTCTCTTCATTTCTTTTTTTCTGCTATACATCTCCCAAAGGTCATAAATCATACGCCAACAAAAAGTTTCTTACATATATACACCTGCCACTGCAGTTCAGCTTTCCATTCCTATTCCTGATCTACATTCTTCCCATTTCAGATAACTGACACCACACAACAAATTATGGGTCCGTTGTTTTCTCGATTTTTTTTTAACAAATGCTAAACTAAAATCATCTGCACTTTTGTAGGCATTTTAACTAAGACCAGTACATTCCAGGGCTTTAAGAAGCCACAGGAGAAATCTAGGGTCCTTTGGCTTGTTGCTTTAAGGTGAATATTGAATTTACCTAAATGTGGAAAACCACTAATCTGGATCCCTACTTCAAACTAATTTTTGCCTCCTAGAAAGGCAGTACATAATGCTTAAAATGTAAAGATCAAATTAAATCAAATCATACTTGACTTGCATTCCAGCTGTGCTCTTTGACTTATCAAAGCCTCAATTTCCTCATCTGCAAAATGGTGATGGTAGAATTTACAGTTCAGCAGGATGTTGGGAAGACGAAATGTTAAACAGTTACCTGTTTTTAAAGTACTTGGGAACTGAGTTGTTGGTTTTCCAGTCATTACTGAATTTACACTGAACCTAAGATTTTATTGTGAGCCCCAACCAGATTTCCTAAATATCAGCTTCTCCAGAACAGTCCCAATGTCTTTAAATACCCAAAGTTTGAAATACAGATGAAACAGAAAGGAAAAGTTAAAGTGTAAAAACTCTGAAAGTAGACTGCTTAGACTTAAATTCTGAATTTTCTACTTTCTAGCTTTTTAACTTGACTAATTACTCAAATTTCCTGTGTCTCCAGTTTTTCCTCTGTAAAATAGGGGGTTAATATGTGCCTCTTATGGTTATTGTAATGAAGTAATATAAACAAAATACTTAATAACAGTGCCTGGCACATAACTAAGACCTGCTATTTTATAGATGTTAAATGCTTGCAAAATCATTTAATACTTTAAAACTGCCTAGTAAAAACTTTATGTAAAACATAAACCACCTAGGCACAGTGGTTTATGCCTGTAATCTCAGCACTTTGGGAGCCCGAGGCGGGCAGATCACTTGAGGTCAGTTCGAGACCAGCCTGGCCAACATGGTGAAACCCCATCTCCACTAAAAATGCAAAAATTAGCTGCGCATGGTGGCGCACAACTATAATCCCAACTACTTGGGAGACTGAGGCAGGAGAATCTCTTGAACTGAGTAGGTGGACATTGCAGTGAACCAACGTCACTGCCACTGCACTCCAGCCTGGGCTACAGAATGAGACTGTTTCCAAAAAAAAAAAAAGAAAAACTACCTAGACTGTGATGTCACTTGATTAAAATACAGTATTCATAAAGATAGTGTCACAATTTCAGAACTAAACATGGCCAATCATGTCAAAAATGCCTGGAACTGGTTGCAAGAAGACTGAGTAATCATGGATGGCTCATGCCAAATCAAACAGTACTAAAAACCTCAGACACCTGATGTGGCCAAATGCTTCATCTTCATAAATGAAAACAAATTTTTATCACTTATACATAGTAAAAAGTTACCTTATTTCTTACTCTAAAATGGGAACCAGTTATTTTTCTTAGATTAGCAAATAAGGAGGTATTATAATGCCCTCATAACTCACCGACAATCATTTATTAGTACCCTAAAATGCAACAGTTGTCTCAAAGTAAGCCTTTTTGTAAAACTCTAATACATGGAGGGGGGAAAATGGCTACTCACTTCCTACATGTTTGCAGAGAAAGCTCTGGCTGACACTACTGATCTAAGCATGAGAACATGACTTAACAGTAAATTAATAAAAATTGAATGACTTATTTTTAAATCATTTTACTCTGTTTATACATTTATACCACAGTCACATTTAAATTGGCAGAACTGCTCCCATGACAGACAAGACAGGGACCTGTCATGCAAGGAAAAGTGCAGGTTTTCACAAAGTTTGAGAAGTACCATGGTAACACAAGAATGGCTGCAGCAATTTCAGACAACAGTGCCAAGGTTTGCAAGAGGGTAGGAATGAAAGCTGCTCCACAGTAATTGGCCTGAGACCACTAATGCTTCCTAAGAGGTATTTCCTAATATGCTTGGTAAGCACAGCACGTGTAACACAGATGTAAATGGAGTAGGATAACGCTTCAGAGTAAATTCTTTAAGTTCCTGGGCAGGTTTTACAGATCTCTTTCATCCATGATAAATGGTTGCTAAATTATGATTCTGCAAAAGTAATCCCATAAACAGACATCCAGGTAAATTTTACAACCAGTGAAATTCTTAGGCCAAAAAATAAATAGCCAGACAAATCAAACCTACACACTATGAATTAAAATGAAGCCAATGTTAGGGTTTCTAAAAGAACCAGAAAAGGAAAGATTATTCAAACAGAAGATCCTCATCCTTCTCTTCAGCTAGAAGATTAGCAGGTTCCAACACCTCTCCAGCTGCTCTCCTTTGTTCCAAATCCTTCTCAGATTTTTCCTTTAGAATCTTTTTCTTCTCCTGTATTTTCTTTAACCTATAAAATACAGGTGGGGGTGCATTTTTTAAACACTGTTTCAATATTAAGTAGATTTGATTTCTTTTAGTTTTGTAACAAGGATAATAAACACCTATACCTAGAAAAAAAACTTCGTACTTTTACTAATTTCATTTTCAGTAATTTATTTATAACCCTTTTTTAAAAATACATAATTTTAAGCTAATAACTGGTTTAACCTGAGATAGAAGCCTTTTTTTTTTTTTTTTGAGACGGAGTCTCACTCTGTCGCCCAGGGTGACAATCTTGGCTCACTGTAACCTCCACCTCTGGGTTCAAGCAATTCCTTGCCTCAGCCTCCCAAGTAGCTGGGATTACAGGTGCATGCCACCACGCCTGGATAATTTTTTTTTATTTTTAGTAGAGACGGGGGGGGTTTCACCATCTTGGCCAGGCTGGTCTTGAACTCCTGACCTTGTGATCCACCCGCCTCGGCCTCCCAAAGTGCTGGGATTACATGCGTGAGCCACCGAGCCTGGCCTAGAAGCCTTTAGTAGGTTAAATTTTGAAATCCATTCTCTAATGGAACAGATTTTGAGCATTCAGGCATTTTTTTAAATTTTGGCTCAACACAACCCTGAGTATCATGGAAGGACAGAAACTAACCTTTGATAATTAAGATTATAAACCATAATTAGATGGTAACTCCAGATCTAAGACCTCCCATGTCTTTCCTAAATACTCCTGCCTTCACCTACCTCCCATTTCTCTGAACTGAGTATATAGACCCCTGTATACCACCAGTTTAGTATTTATCCCTGTTGACTCTAAATGTTCATAATCAATTCATGGACATGCATAATTTCTCCCCAAGTGCTGTGCTAATTCTCTAATGGCATGATGTATATACTATTTGGTAATGCCTCCAGGTGCTTTATACCTTCTCCTTAACATATTCAACATGAAATACATATTTGTTGAATAACAGCTTAATTCTAGTTTCTTCTCTCAGTTTTTATGTAGGAGACACCCAATCTAAATCATCATTTCATTTTAAAGAATAATCAAGAGCCAGGCATAGTGGCTCATGCCTGTAATCCTAGCACTTTGGGAGGCTGAGGCGGGTGGACTGCTTGAGGCCAGGAGTTTTGAGACCAGCCTGGCCAACATGGTGAAACCCCATCTCTACTAAAAGTACAAAAAAATTAAGGCATGGTGGCACATGAGCCGAGATCACCATTGCACTCCAGCCTGGGTGACAGAGCCAGACTCTGTCTCACACATACAAAAAAATAATAATTAAAAAAAGAATAATTGAGTCTTGGCTGGTCCGAAGGTAGTGAGTTATCTCTATTATTCACAATCAGTTACAGATCAAACTCCTTGTTCTACTCTTTCCCCACTTTTCACTACTGCATTTGACTATCTTAAAACGTATATATTTTTAAAAATTAAGTCTAAATAGTTTCTCTGAAAGGCCTAAGTTTTTGGAAATGCCATGTTATAGGTACATGTGAAATTTGACAGATTTGCTTCCACAACTTTTGGTAGTATTTCATGCTTCTTATTTATCAAAATAAAACAGAAGCTGTGCTAATTCTAAAGAACATAAACCAACAAGTCATTCAGCAAATAGAGCCTTTGGAATATGGAAAACAAAAAATGATCAATAACTGTCAATTTCAACAAACCTATAAAACTCTTCTCGCTCTCTCTCATCCAGCTCTGTGATGATATAAGCAAGAGTACGTTCAATCCGGGGAATGATAACTAGAGTTAAAAAAAAATAATAATATGTGTGAGAACTTCAAACGCCTTTTTGCAAATTATCAGTGCTCATTTGAATAACCAGTTATTTTTTCCTAATTGTAAAATTAATGTGCATTTAATGCAGAGAACTTGGAAAATAAAAACACAAAGAAAAAAATAAAATGGAGTATAATCCGAATATCCAAAAGAGTAACTACTGTAAACATGTTGGTGTATACCCTTCTAGTATCTTTTCTATGCACAGATAACCTATGGGACCATAACAAATATAACACTGAATGTGCTGAATTCTATGAATATATAACATTGAAGCACAGATGTTATTTTAAATATAGTAGCAATCAACTGTTAAAAAATTGAGCAGAGAGAATGCTCGATTTTGAGTTTATGTCATTAGGTTTGACTTTACATAGAGTTTACCTATTCTGCTTCTAGAATGTGAACTCTCAGGGTGAGAACTACAAATTATCCTTTTTTTTTTTTGCTTCCACTTTCATGTACAAGGTCTGGCACTAGCAAGCACTCAAAAAAGTTTTTTTAAAAATGAGATAACTTTCTAACATTAATACAGCCCCAAGCAAAGGAATTTCTTTACTTCAAATTTTGCTTTCTTACCTAAAATTGAGTGTTTCTTTAATAAAAACTAAGTTTATTGAGCAAAAAGCACTGTCAACACTAAGCAGTCATATTTTTTAAATAGTAAAAAAAAAAGATGGAAAATAAGTGCATAAAATAGGAAATTTTTTTAGAAATCAAGGAGAATGGCTTATAGTGATTTAAAGTTAAATATTTAATGTACTCAAAAAGTTAACATCACTCAACCATTAGAACTAAAGAAAACACTAAGGATCTTGAGAAATATTCCTACCCTTAAATAACAGCATGAATAACTGGAAATGAAGAAAACATTCCATAATTTTTAAGTCACCACTTTCCTATGTGTGTAACTCCTGCAGATCATACAAGCACTTCTATCAGAACACTTCATAACACTTTTTTGTACTATGGACACACTTCTGTCTTTGCCCTGCAGGCAGGGGCAGCATCTTACTCACCTTTCAGTCTTCAGTACAGTGCCTGAATCCTAGCAGTTTCATGACAAGTGGGGGGTATGGACAAGTGACAAAGCACCTCAGAGTACCTATACTCACCATGTTCAATGGCATTTACACGCCTGTTGGTTATCTTAATAGCTTCATCCAAAGTAACAAAAGAAGTCTAAAGTAAGAACAAATTAATAATGTAAGCACAAAGTCTTCCCAATCATTCCCTGATCACTTGACTCCACTAAGACTGCACTTGTAGAAAACACTTGAGAACCAAGACAACTTCTTTTCAGCATGCTTAAAAAACAAAATTCTTAGGCTGGGTGCTTGGCTCACACCTATGACCCCAACACTTTGGGAGGCTGAGGTGGGAGAATCACTTGAAGCTGGGAGTTCAAGACCAGCCTGGGCAACGCAATGAGACCTTGCCTCTACAAGAAATAAATTTTAAAAATTAGCTGGGTGTAGTAGCATGCACCTGTAGTCCCAGCTACTTGGTAGTCTGCAGTGGGAGGATCGTTTGAGGCTGCAGTGAGCTATGACTGCCACTGTACTCCAGCTTGGGTGACACATTAAGACCCTGTCTCTTCACAACAAAACAAAAACAAAATTCTTGTGAGATTTCCAAAGGGCTAACGCTATTTCCATGCTATTGATAACCTACATGTCACATTTGGTAGGTTTCCAAATTAACCTGCCTGGGCAGGTTGAAAGAACTCATGATTCATGGTTTATATCCTGTCCCTGAGTAAGGAAATCTTGTTTCTCAGACTGTTGACATACTGATTAATATGCAACCTACTGATGCTGAAAATGACACTGATTTATTTCTGAATCATGAAGTTTTACTTCATGATTTACTTGCATGTAGAACATTTTAGCTTGTATTTGCAATCTGTAGCCAATGATTGTGACCTCTGTATTGTACTCTCCAATGAAAAGGACAACTCGCGTATGAGTCGTCCTCCCTTCTCCTAAACTTTCCCATAAAAGCCTTCCAACTTGTAGCAGACTCTAGAACACACACAACTTTGTTGGTGTCTTTCCGGGTCAGTCCTCACATTTGGCTTTCAATAAACCTTTATCAAATCATTTCTGCTTCAACAGGCTTTACTTGAGTTGACACTATTATAATTTGTTTACTACCATCTCACCTAAATAACAACATAAAAATGACAAGAAAGAATCAAGCACTAATAACCTAGATATATACTAACTAGCCACATAGGGGAAAAAATGGCCTTCCATACACAAAATGTTTATTTACATTTACATTTAAATCTAGTATCAACTTGCTGTTCTCACTTAGCAAAGAGTGAAACTGGGCTGGGTGAGGTGGCTCACACTTGTAATTCCAGCACTTTGGGAGGCTGAGATGGCAGGATTTCTTGAGGCCAGGAGTTTGAGACCAGCCTGGGCAATATAGCAAGACCTCATTTCAACTAAAAAATTCAAAAAAATTATCCAGACAAGGTGGCACAAACTTGTAGTCCCAGCTACTTGGGAGGCTGAGGCGGGAGGACTGCTTGAGCCCAGGAGATCCAGGCTACAGTTAGCCAAGATCGTAACACTGCACTCCAGCTTGGGCAACAGAGCAAGACTCTGTCTCAAAGAAAAAAACAAAAACAAAAAAAATAAGAGTGTACCATAGCACATTCATTTTGTTAATAATAACAAGTAGGGGCCGAGTGTGGTGGCTCATACCTATAATCCCAGGACTTTGGGAGGACGAGGCGGGCTGATTACTTGAGCCCAGGAGTTTGAGACCAGCCTGGACGACATGGTGAAACCCCATCTCTCCAAAAATACAAAAATTAGCTGGGTGTGGTGCAGCATGCCTATAGTCCCAGCTACACAGAAGGCTGAGGTGGGCGGATCACTTAAGCCCAGGAGGTTGAGGCTACAGTGAGCTGAGATTATGCCACTGCACTCCAGCCTGGGTGACAAAGTGAGACCTCCATCTCGAAAAATAAATAATTTTTTAAATTAAAAAAAGTAGGGGCCAGGCACAGTGGCTCATGCCTGTAATCCCAGCACTTTGGGAGGCCGAGGCGGGTGGATCGCCTGAGGTCAGGAGTTTGAGACCAGCCTGACCAACACGGTGAAACCCCGTCTCTACTAAAAATACAAAAGTTAGCCAGGCATGGTGGCCCATGCCTGTAATCCCAGCTATTTGGAAGGCTGAGGCAGGAGAATAGCTTGAACCCAGGAGGCAGAGGTTTGCAGTGAGCCGAGGTCACGCCATTGCACTCCAGCCTGATCAACAAGATTAAAATTCCATCTCAAAAAAAAAATAAATAAATCTTTAAAAGTAGGGACAATGGTACAAAAGCCATCACTTCAGAAATCAAAATATTATGTTTGTTTTACATAGGATCATGGGAACAGTTGAAAGTACAAAGCACAGTTATGCTGACTCAAGACCTGACTCTCCTCCACTTGACTGCTAGAAATCAAACTGCAAGAGTTCTCCAGGTCCTTTGCTACTTACCTGCAGCGAAGCTAGTTCCACCAGTAATTCCACTGCTTTGGCATAATTCCTCTTTAATTTAGCCAACTGTTCCCCACCTCTGGCTAAACCAGTCAGTTCATAACCTGAAAGAACCAGTCAGACAACATTTGTAATTAGAGAGTAAATAATCTTCCCTATAAAATTTCCCAAAAGGAGATAATTCAGAATAATAACAAATATGGAAAGACAAATTCACTAATCTTCATTGAATGTAAACATGAAGTACCTATCTCACTCCCCAAACACTATAGGAGCATGCAACTAAATACAGTTTTCCACAAGAATACTATTCTAAATATAACTAGAAGAGAAGCTTTTAACTAACCTTCACTTCACTAGCTTGATGCCCGTTATTCCCTTTGAAAATCATATTGCCTGATGCCCAGAGTACAATGACACTCTGTGAACAGGTGACTCTCTAGAATGCTCTACTTCTTCGTGTGAAACATACTTAATATTCTATATGATTTAATTAAATATTACATGAAACAAGGAAATATGAGTGCCAAAAGAAAGAATATTGTTTATTTATGTATTTATTGAGATAGGGTCTCACTCTGCCACCCAGGCTGGAGTGCAGTGGCGCAATCTCAGCTCACTGTAAGCTCCACTTCTCAGGCTCAAGCAATCCTTCCACCTCAGCCTCCCGAGTAGCTGGGACCACAGGCACTTGCCACCAGGTCCAGCTAATTTTTGTAACTTTTTGGATAGAGACGGGGTTTCACCATGTTGCCCAGGCTGGTCTCAAACTCCTGGGCTAAGGCAATCCGCCTGCCTCAGCCTCCCGAAGTGCTGAGATTACAGGTTTGAGCCACTGAGGCTGGCCAAGAATATTGTTTCTATCAAAAAAGTTAATACTTTACTTTGGAAAGAAAATATGCTGTCAAATTAGGAATGGAATGAATAAGACAGTTATTTAAAAAGTGGGAGTGGGCTATAAAAATCTAGAAAGAATCCGCATTCAGGTTGCATCATACTGTCTAAGATCTTATTTGACTTTAAAGAGACCCAAACTGGGAATTATAAGCAGTGCATTGTGGGTGTAGGATACGCAGAAAGACAACACAGAAGTCTAATCAGTGAATTCATACTCAAAAGGCCTTATATTTTTAAATAGCAAATGATTCTACATTGATATATTTCTGATAAAATACTGAAGTATTTTAAGATATGTACAGTGTTTTATGACTTCCTAGCATAAGACCTTTTTTTTTTTTTTTTGAGACAAGGTTTTGCTCTGTTGCCCAGGCTGGAGTGCAGTGGCATGATCAGAACTCACTGCAACTACCTCCCCAGTTCAAGCAGTCCGCCCTCCTCAGCCCCCAAAGTAGCTGAAACTACAGGCACGTGCTACCACACCCGGCTGATTTTTTGTATTTTTTGTAGAGACGGGTATTTGCCTGCCTTAGCCTCCCAAAGTGCCAGGATTACAGGCATGAGCCATTGTGCCTGGCCTTAAGACCTTTTGATTAACTGATCAAGTATTGTCCTCACTATATCAGAGGATTTCTAACTCAGGAACCTCTCAACATCTAGCACCATTTTCCAGAACTTAGTTCATTTAAAGAGGAAACAGGAAATCCCAGAGACACAAAGTAATATAAAAAGTTTCACACTTACTGTCAGTTCCTTCATGGTAATGTTCAAATACTGGCAAAGTAACACCTGTTAAACATAGAAGCATATATGGATTCACAAACCTTTAAGTTCTTTTTGTTGTTGTTGTTTTTGCCAAGGCTGGAGTGCAATGGTGTGATCTCGCCTCACCGCAACCTCTGCCTCCCAGGTTCAAGCAATTCTCCTGCCTCAGCCCCCTGAGTAGGTGGGATTACAGGCATGTACCACCACACCCGGCTAATTTTGTATTTTTAGTAGAGACGAGGTTTCTCCATGTTGTTAAGATGGGTCTCGAACTCCCGACCTCAGGTGATCAACCTCCCAAAATGCTGGGATTACAGGCATGAGCCACTGCGCCTGGCCTAAGTTCTGTTTCTTTTTTTTTTTTTTGAGACGGAGTCTCGCTGTGTCGCCCAGGCTGGAGTGCAGTGGCGCGATCTTGGCTCACTGCAAGCTCCGCCTCCCGGGTTCCCGCCATTCTCCCGCCTCAGCCTCGGAGTAGCTGGGACTACAGGCGCCCGCCACCGCGCCCGGCTAGTTTTTTTTGTATTTTTAGTAGAGACGGGGTTTCACCGTGTTAGCCAGGAGGGTCTCGATCTCCTGACCTGGTGATCCACCCGCCTCGGCCTCCCAAAGTGCTGGGATTACAGGCTTGAGCCACCGCGCCCGGCCTAAGTTCTGTTTCTTAATCACTGTTTTCTGTGTTTCTTTTTAGCGAACTCAAAAATCAAGAGCTTAAGTCTGGAATTGTAATTCGTTTCAATTAATGAAGTTAGGAACTTGCCTTTTTTTTTTTTTTTTTTTTTTTTTTTTTTTGAGACAGAGTCTCACTCTGTCGCCCAGGCTGCAGTGCAGTGGTGTGGTCTTCAGCTCACTGCAACCACCGCCTCCTGGGGTCAAGTGATTCTCCCACCTCAGCCTCCTGAGTAGCTGGGACAACAGGCACATACCATGCCCAGCTAATTTTTTTTTTTTTTTAAGACGAGTTTCGCTCTTGTTGCCTGGGCTGGAGTGCAATGGCGCAATCTCAGCTCACCACAACCTCTGCCTCCTAGGTCCAAGTGATTCGCCTGCCTCAGCCTCTCGAGTAGCTGGGATTACAGGCATGTGCTACCACATTCGGCTAATTTTGTATTTTTAGTAGAGACAGAATTTCTCCATATTAGTCAGGCTGGTCTTGAACTCCTGACCTCAGGTTATCCGCCCACCTCGGCTTCCCAAAGTGCTGGGATTACAGGTGTGAGCCACCACACCCAGCCTAATTTTTGTATTTTTTGGTATAGATGGGGTTTCACCATGTTAGCCAGGCTGGTCTTGAACTCCTGACCTCAAGTAATCCACCTGTCTCAGCTTCCCAAAGTGCTGGGATTACAAGTGTGAGCCACTATGCCCAACCTAATTTTTGTATTTTTTGGTAAAGATGGGGTTTCACCTTGGCCAGGCTGGTCTCAAACTCCTGACCTCAGGTGATCCACCCATCTCAGCCTCCCAAAGTGCTGGGATTACAGGTGTGAGCCACCACATCTAGCAGAACCTGCCTTCTTTATTTTTTATTTTTTATTTTTAGATAAAGTCTCACTCTGTCGCCCAGGATGGAGTGCAGTGGTGCAATCTCAGCTCACTGCAACCTCTGCTTCCTGGGTTCAAGCGATTCTCCTGCCTCAGCCTCCCAAGTAGCTGGGACTACAGGTGCATGCCACCACGTCTGGCTAATTTTTGTATTATTAGTAGAGACGGGGTTTCACCATGTTAGCCAAGCTGGTCTCAAATTCCTTGACCTTATGATCCGCCCACCTCGGCCTCCCAAAGTGCTGGGATTACAGACATGAGCCACCGTGCCTGGCTGGACCCTGCCTTCTTAAGTGTTTACTTCTATACAAAGGTCAAATTATCTTCACTAATTAGAAACCTGGTTGTTGATGATTTTAACATGTAAAGCCAATCAACTTGTTCTAAGTAGAAGGAAGAAACTAGGACATTAAGATCTTGCTGTATAAATAGGTTAATTTTAAAATGTCACCTCTTTTCTCCCCAAAGGATTTCTAAAAGGTTGAAACGTTACCTGCTACATTATCTTTCTTCGCTCGAATCTTCACTTGGGCTTTATTTACATTTTGGATAACTGTAGTGCTGCAGAAAAAGAGAAAGCCTTTATTTAGCAGACTCTTTAGAAATAAACCTATAGGGACCCACTGGATAGTTTTACATTAAATGAGACCAAGAGTGAGATGTCACAATTAAGTATGTTTTGATAACTGTCGTTTTTCCAAAAAAGGAGAAAAGTCATTACTGCCAGAGGAGGGCCTCTGAAAGCAGAGAATGAACAATATTCAAAACATTAGCAGTAAGACCACAACAAAGAATGATTTTAAAGTTCGTGGATTGCTTATGTTTTCAGTCAGAGGTGTGCCACATGGATATAACTGTAAGAGTTCTTCTACTAGTGTAAGATGGAGAAAGCTTCTTCCTAGGTTTCCCGTTGAATTGATTAAGCTGGCGTTCAGTTCCTTTACCCTGGAAACATCTTGCATCTGGCTTTGTGTGACTTCTCAAATGTTACCAGAAAGTGCCTTCCTGGCAGGGTGCGATAGCTCACACCTGTAATCCCAGCACTTTGGGAGACCGAGGCAGGAGGATTATTTGAGATCAGGAGTTCAAAACCAGCCTGGGCAATGTAGCGAAACCCAAAAATCCAAAACTTAGCCAGTCTCATAACCCAGTCTCAAAACAAAACAAAAATAAATATTATAGAAAGTGTCTTTCCCATAACCACCCTAAAACACTCACATACCACTTATACACTATTGATCTCCACCCTCTGCTAGAAAATTTAATGCAAGCTGTGATCTTGCCAGCACTGGCAAAAATTAAAGCCTACCACTTCAAAGGGCCTTATTAAGGCCCAAGAGCAGTGAAAGCTCCTAGATAATAGGCATCATGTCATCAGGAAAAGACTAAAATCAGAAACCTTGAAAACAACTTCTGCCTCTGCCCCTAATTAGCCAAGTGACCTCAGGAAGGCATTTGATTAAAACTGAGAATAACAGTGCTTGCCTTACCTATCTCACAGTGTGATTTGGAAAATTACATAACATATGTAAATTGGCATAACACATTTGCAAGCCATTTTGTATGCTTTGTAAAGGATTTACTGATGTCACCAAAGCCATGAAGTTCATGCCTTTTAAATAATCCACTTCTCAAAAATTTATCCTAATAATTCAGTAGCAACAAAAATACATATGTGTAAAGATGTTCACTGCACTTTCCCTAATATTCCAAAACCCTGAGAATTAACCCACATATCCAGCATTAGGAGAAAAAAAATACATCTTGAGAAAGATCATACAGCCATGTTGAAAATAAGGAAAAATGTTTATGATACAATGTTAAATGAAAATGGACTCTAAAATATTAAATATCCTGCGCCTGCAACTATGTAAGAATGCATGTGGAGAATGACAGTGCAGTTAAGGTGATGGGGTTAAAAGAATTTCTTCCTTATTATTACTATATCATTTGTCCTTGATGGTTATTTCTAAATTTAAAAATATTTTTTAAATGAAATGATGAGCCTGAAATCACTTTGTTTTGTTTCAAAACACCCCATTTAGTCTCCTTACCTGAAGTCACCTGCTGTGAACTTGGCTTCGGCTAGTGAAAAGGCAGCTTCTCTCATCACTTCGCCCATCAACATTTTAGTCTGGAAAAGCATAAACCACGAGCAGATTCAATCAAGCCTTTTACAAGGAAAAATCCCATCATAATTATGTTCCTTTAATAACCATCATTATTTTATGCTGGCTGTGCATGTAAATATTGGTTTGATAATGATAAAACAAATAGAAATTTCCAATTTTTAACAGTTTCGGTTACGATCACTAACAATATTACAAATATGAGTTTTATAATTAAAACAGAATAAATGCACTGAAAAACAGAAAACTGAATCTTTACTGAAGGACCTACTTTACTCCTGAATGGGTACATGCTGATCTACTCAAACTAATCTCTTAAATTCACTGCAGTTGTAGTCAAAATCCTAATGGTGTATTAATTTTAAAGTAATCTGGAATATTTAATGTTTGAGAATATTCAATAATGTTTCAGAAATAGAAGAAAAACTGAGTCAGCTGGGTAGGGAGTTGGCTTCCCAGGTATTAAAAAGGTACAGCTACAATAAGGAAATATTAATACATCTGGTATTGGACAGTTAAGTCAATGAAATAGACTAGAGGGTTCAGAAACAACCCCAGGTCTATATGGAAATTTAGTAAAGAGACCATGCAACTGTCTACACACTTACAAAATGATAAAGCTACCTACCTCACATCATACTGCCCCCAAAATTCAGACATAATTAAGATAAAGGTTTAAAGAAAAAAACTGTAAAGTAACCAAAGAAAATGTGGCATAACATTTTTCCTAATCATTTTAGGTCTTTTCTAAGCCTTATGTGTAACCCAGAAGCTATATAAAGAAAAAGACTAACAGATTTGACCAAAGGAAAAAAAATTTAACTTTTTTAAATTTTTTTTTTATTTTTTGAGACAAGGTCTCTCTTTGTTGCCTGGGCTAGAGTACAGTGGTGTAACCATAGCTCACTGTAGCTTCAAACTCCTAGGCTCAGGCAATCCTCCTGCCTCAGGCTCCCAAGTAGCTGGGACTACAGGTGCATGCCACCATACTCCGCTAATTTTCTTCTTCTTTTTTTTTTTTTTTTTGTAGAGACAAGGTCTCGCTATGTTGCCTAGGCTGGTCTCAAATTCCTGGGCTCAAACCATCCTCCCACCTCTGCCTCCCAAAGTGTTGGGATTACAGGCATGAGTCACCACACCTAGTATTAACTTTTTTTTTTTTTTAAGTTAAAAGATAAGGCATGGAGAAAATATTTTTAACATTTTACACATTAGGCAGAATACACATAGAACCTCTACCAAAAAAAAAAGACATTTACCAAGAAAATCAAATTGCCAGTACGCATGAAAAGCTCCTCAACTTCACAAATAATCAAAAGTAGTACAGGGCCAGGCACAGTGGCTAATGCCTATAATCCCAATGCTTTGGAAGACTGAGGTGGAAGAATCACTTGAGCCCAGGTGTTTGAGATCACCCTGAACAATAAAGCAAGACCCCATCTCCACAAAAACTAAAAAAATAAAAATAAAAACAGCACTCATAGAAAATACTTTTGTTAAGTACATACAGGTTTAAAAATAAAACACAAAAACTGTAAACTCAGCACTTCGGAAGACCAAGATGGAAAGACTGTTGGAGCCCAGGAGTCAAAAAGACCAGCCTTGGCAACATAGTGAGACCTCGTCTCTACCAAAAATAAAAAATAAAAAAAATGAGCTGAGAATGGTAGCATGCACCTGTAGTTCCAGCTACTTGAAAGGCTGAGGTGAGAAGATCACTGGAGCCCAGTTTGAGGCCGTAGAGTAAGACCCTGTCTCAAAAAAAAAAAAAAAGAAAAGAAAGAAAATGTCATGCCATGCAGTAGTACATGCTACAACAAAATTAAAATAAGGAATTGTGAAAGAAGCAAACATGGTGTTCACTTTAGATTGGGTGAACAGGAATAGCCTCTCTTAAGAGACTGGAAGAGCCAAAGGATCCAGTTATAAGTTCTGGGGAAACAGTATTTCAGGCAGAAAAAAGAGCTAATGAAAAGTACCTGGAGGACCTTAGGAAGAACGCTCTGAATGAGGTAAGAGAGGCAGGCAGGGGGCCAATCAGATCAAGTGGAGCTTTACATGCAACACTGAAGAGTTTGGATTTTATTAAATGAACTATTTGATATTTGACACTTGTTAAACTTATAATGATATTTTTACTTTTGAAAGAAAAAATTTAATTAAAATAACACACACAAAAAAAATTGCTAAGTGCCATGCTGGATTTTCCCAAAATGAATACTATTCTAAGTTCATTCTACCTCTATTATCTTCTTTAGGATCTGTCGAAATCGAAGAGTTAAGGCATCAGATTTTTTCTTCAGGAGGTTTCGACCTGTCTGTGCTCCCTTTAAACGAGCCTTCATGATGGTCTGTGCCCTATATAAACATAAACAAAGTTAAAGACATCTATTTTCATTGTTTAAAAGACAAAAAACCTCCCCACCAGTTTTAAAACTATCCTTCATCCTTTGATGTGATGAGAGTGAGAATATATAGAGAATTTGTAGCTGACAGGTTTAACTGATGCTATGGCTTGAATATGTCCCCAATCTTCATGTGTTGGAAACAATCTCCAATGCAACAATGTTGAGAGGTGGGACTGTTAAGAGATGACTGTGTCACATGGGATCTGACCTTCATGAGTGGATTAATATCATTATGGTAAGATTGGGTTCCATATTGCAGGAGTGGGTTGGTTATAAATGTGAGTTCAGCTGGGCACACCTGTAATCCCAGCTACAGGTGTAAGTGGGAGGATCCCTTGAGCCCAGGAGTCCAAGTCCAGCATGGGTAAAGATAGTAGCAAGACTCCTTTTTTTTTTTTGAGACTGAGTCTCACTGTGAGGCCCAGGCTGGAGCGCAATGGCACGATCTTGACTCACTGCAACCTCCACCTCCCAGGTTCAAGCGATTCTCCTGCCCCAGCCTCCCAAGTAGCTGGAACTACAGGCGTGTGCCACCAAGTCCAGCTAATTTTTTTGTATTTTTAGTAGAGACAAGGTTTCACCATATTGACCAGGCTGATCTCGAATTCCTGCCTTTAAGTGATCTTCTCACCTCAGCCTCCCAAAGTACTGGAATTACAGGCATGAGCCACCACGCCTGGTCTGACTCCTTATTTTTTGAGACGGGGTCTTGCTCTGTCACCCAGGCTGGATTGCAGTGGTGTGATCATAGCTCACTGCAGCCTCTAACTCCTGGTCTCATGCAATCCTCCAGGCCTCAGCTTCCCAAAGTGCTGGGATTATGGGCATGAACCACTGCACCTGACCCTCTCCCTTTGGAAGAAAAAAAAAAGGCATGTGTGACCCTTTCTTGATCTCTCTCTCACCCTCTTGCCTTTTGCCATGGGATGACACAGCAAGAAGGCCCTCACCCTTCTCAGCCTCCAGAACCATGAACCAAATAAATTTTTTTTCTTTATAAATTACCCAGTCTCAAGTATTGTTATAGCAGCAGAAAATGGACTAAGACAACTGGTTTTTCAATAATGTAGATTTCTACCATCAGTGTTCCATAAATGAAAAGTTTATTTACAACAGAAACAATTTTAGAATCAATATCTGGAATATTTATTAATCATAATAAACATTATCAGGAGCCTTATTTTATGATGCCAACATAGTTTAAATACTTATCTGATTTGTAAGTTAAAATAATATCTACATTTTAGTTTCCATTGGAGGTATATTAAGGATTTAAAAATCTATCCACTAATATATATCAAAATTTTAAATGCAATTATTTTCAAGACCAACAATTCCACTTTGAGGAATTTATCCTACAAATTTATCCCCACATGTGTACAAAAACATGTGCAAGGTTTAAAAGATGGGTACTCCAGCCTTATGGTAATAGCAAAAGGGAGAAACAAGCTAAATGCTAAATACATCACAGTTCACCTGCGATGGAATGATATACAGTCATTAAAAAAGACGAAGGTATATAGGCATGTGCTATCTATATAACAGTCTTATGCAAAATAAGGAAAAAATGTGCTTATATAGATGCAGAGAATAGTTCTAGAAAGGATTCAGAAAAACTGGCAAGAGTTACCTTTGATAAATGGGACTGGATGAAAAATATGGATTTACGTTTTACTACTATGCTCTTTTGTACCTTTTGCATTTTATTTTATTTTTATTTTATTATTTTTTTTTTTTTCAGGCGGAGTTTCACTCTTGTTGCCCAGGCTGGAGGGTGCAATGGCGGGATCTTAGCTCACAGAAACCTCCACCTCCTGGGTTCAAGCGATTCTCCTGCCTCACCATCCCGAGTAGCTGGGATTACAGGCATGTGCCACCATGCCCGGCTAATTTTGTGTTTTTAGTAGAGACGGGGTTTGTCCAAGTTGGTCAGGCTGGTCTTGAACTCCTGACCTCAGGTGATCCGCCCACCTTGGCCTCCCAAAATGCTGGGATTACAGGTATGAGCCACTGCACCTGGCCTGCATTTTATATACCACAATAATTTACCACATTTTCTATTAAAAATGTGGTATTAACATGTTTTGATATCATCAAGATCCTAACACCAATCATTTTATTAATTTGTAAAAGACTCTAGGTAATAAATGAAATGACATATATAAGATTCCTGAGACGTGACAAGCTAAATTTACACTGAAGTCTCCTCACTTCCTTGTTTCAATTTTTCCCCATCAGAAACCCCATTACCAAAGTGAAGCAGAAACTGACATTTCTGTTCTTGCTGCCATATGCCAGATAAAATTTAATAATGAAAAAAAGCAGAGCCCAGTTTGAGGCTGTAGAGTAAGACCCTGTCTCAAAAAAAAAAAAAAAAAAGAAAGAAAGAAAGAAAGAAAAGAAATAAAATGTCAAAATGTCATGCCATGCAGTTGTACATGCTACAATAAAATTAAAATAAGGAATTGTGAGAGAAGCAAACATGGTGTTCACTTTAGATTGGGTGATCAGGAACAGCCTCTCTTAAGAGACTAGAATAGCCGAAGGAGCCAGTTATAAGTTCTGGGGAAAGAATATTTCAGGTGGAAAAAGAGCTAATGAAAAGTACCTGGAGGATCTTAGGAAGAATGCTCTAAATAAGGTAAGTGGTACAGTGGCTTATGCTTGTAATCAGCACTTTGGGAGGCTGAGGTGGGTAGATTGCTTGAGTCCAGGAGTTCAAGGCCAGCCTGGGCAACATGGTGAAACCTGTCTCTACAAAAAAAATACCAAAATTACCTGGGCATGGTAGGGCACACCTGCAGTCCCAGATACAAAGAAGACTGAGGTGAGAGGACTGATTGAGCCCAGGAGGTCGAGGCTGCAGTGAGCTGTGATCATGCCACTGCACTGTAGCCTGGACAACAGAGCAAGACTCGGTCTCAAAAAAACAAGTGTTTGGGTAATAAAATTCAACAACAGATTGTATAACCTAGACACAGTATAACCTAACCTAGACACAGTGATTTAAGGGGATACAATTTCATATGACTGGTGTTTTAAAATCACATGTACTAATAAACCAGGTGCAGTGGCTCACACCTATAATATCAACACTTTGGGAGGCCGAGGCAGGTGGATAACTTGAGGTCAGGAGTTCGAGACCAGCCTGGCCAACATAGTGAAACCCCATCTCTACCAAACAAATACAAAAATTAGCCGGGTGTGGTGCCACATCCCTGTGGTCCCGGCTACTTGGGAGTCTGAGGCACAAAAATCACTTGAACCCAGCAGGCAGAGGTTGCAGCGAGCCAAGATCAGGTCACTGCACTCCACCCTAGGTGACAGAGTGAAATCCTGTCTCAAAACAACAACAACAAACACACACACACACACATACCATTTGGCCAAATTCTTAGATTATACCGGAATCTTTTACCATAGGGCTAAGATCACTAAGACAATTCTATAGCTGAAAGGGACTTTAGACATTAAAGATTAGAAAAATGAGGCTTAGAAAAAGTAAAACAACTTTCTCAAAGTTACTCAGTGAAGAAAAAGCAGGGCAGGAACCTGAACCAGATTTTTGATTCCACTGACTTTCCCAATGCTCAAACTAAGGCTCCAACCTAGGTTCACTGTACCCCAACCGTGTGCCTCCCCTTAAAGACAACAATTATCACTGGCTGACTCTGCACTGACTGGCCTCACAAGAGATCTTACCAAGTGAAGCTGGTTTAGGTTCCAGCCTGAGCAGGAGCTATGCAGCCCAATGTGTGCATTTAACATACTATATTGGTGACAGTAAATACTAGAACTCGGGCTCAAAGAGCTGGATCAAATATAGCAGTCAGTTTATAGTAAAAGGTAAACTGGTTGATAAAATTGAATTTACCATGTTAATTTTAATTTCCTCCTAAGAAATGGTATCTCTGTGAAATGGGCAATTTTAATCCTGAAACTCTAAGGGCAGCTTGCACACTGACAGCTAATATGTAGCAGAACCTGGATTTAATGGACTTCTGTTGACTCCAAATTTTTCATGCGTCTTCTACTTCCACTCTAAAATTGTTTTGCTTTCTGTGGTACCAAAGTGGGTGAAAGTAACATCACAGAATAATACTGTTGTTGAATGGAACTGTCTGTGAAACAAGCTGCCAATGTTTTCTAGCCTATGGCTTCTAAAACTTGCTCCTTTGTTTCAGAGCTGCTCAGTCCTACTCAAAAAGTTTGACCTTTAGCTAGGATGATGACTTTTCTTCCAGCTGAATCAAAGACATCTGACTACATGACAAAAAGCCTGCTGCCAGCCATGGGGAAAATATTTAGAGAAGAGATTATTTCCTGCACCTGATTTTCCTCTAAATCAGCAAGCTGAGGGCTTTCAAATAGTAGTTTTCACCTTCATGAGCCTATTATTTTTCTTACCTAAGCCCAAAGACGTCTATTTTTGCCTCTTAGTCTCAAAGTAAAAGTTTCCAAAAGAAATAACTTTTTTAAAAACAAAAAAGTTATTCTGACTGCTGTCAAAGATAAACAGCCAGACATTCGTTAAAACAGTGAAAACAGATTTTATTCAGTAAACCACTGATAGTAGGGGAAAGAGCTGAGCTCAATTCTCGTTTGTGCAGAGTGACTGGCCATTTTAAAAAGAAAGTAAGGGAGTGGCAGGAAGCCAGCCACAAGTAGAGTCAGAGAAGAGAAACTTAAAGGGTTGGTCAGTGTAAACGCAATGCTACCTGGCAATTAGTAAGTTACTGTTCTATCCTCCCACACAGACTGGGAGACAAAGGCCCTATCCCTTCTGATGATTACATCAAAGAAATGGCTCTCTAAGACACCTGAAGGGACACCAGAGTTGGAAGAGATAACATATTCACAATTGTAAGCCTGTTTTTCGTAAATGCTCTAAAAAAGGAAGGACAGGGGTCTGTCAATTAGGTGTTGACTAGAACAAACAGTAAATTCTCCTCCTAGCTTTGAGCTTTTTCAGGCAGGCATTTTAATGAGGGGGGCTGGGGTCACCCTATGGGCAGGTCTTAGGCTGCTAGAAGATAAACTAATGTCGGTGTCTCTCAGTGCATAAATTTTGACTGAGTCATCACGTGCTAGGAGTTCTGTAGTTGCCACTACCCCAGGATAGTCCTCATCTTTATTTCCCCACAACTAGCTTGCTGCCTACTTAGTGCAAACAGCTATTAGAAAGTCAATAGGTGAAGGTAAAAAATTTAAAAACTTCATTTCATTAAGAGCTATGTAGTCACCCTGGCAGAGACAAATCTGGGCTTCAGGTTTGAATGCAACTTTTATTTTAAGCATCCTCAGATTCTCTCAGAGAAAGGACAGAATGAGGAAAAACAACACAACACCCCCACAGAGATAGGACCACAATAAAAGGATCTAAATGTCAGGGTTAAAACTGATTTTCTGCTTCCTCACTGTAAAGAAAAAGGGAAAGCCAGGCGCGGTGGCTCCCACCTATAATCCCAGCCGCCAGGGAGGCTGAGGCGGGAGGATCGCTTGAGCCCAGGAGTTTGAGGCTGCAGTGAGCTATGATCACACCACTGCACTCCAGCCTGGGAGACAGAGCGAGACCCTGTCTCTTATTAAAACAAACAGCAAACTAAATAAATAAAAATAAACAGGATGAGGAGGAGAAAGGGAGAGAGTTGTTGGGCACATTTGAGAAAACGTCAAAATTTTCTTTACAAACTAGCCAAAAACCTACAGCGATATGCCACTTTCCTGACAAAGAATTCAGGACCCAAAAGAAAGGTAGCCCACAACTGAGCGTATTCCCAAGCATGAGTTCTTTCAAGAAATATTTTTTTGTGGACCTTCTATGGATTGTGAAGACACTCTTTCATCCTGGAGAGAGTCCACAGTCTAGTGGGAGAGAAAGACACATAAACCAATATCTACTTTACAATGTGATGACTGGTATTAACACAGGTCTTAACAAGGTGCAGCGGTGAGAGAGCAAAAGCTGCGCCTCAGAAACACAGGGATATCCTCTCACAGCAGGTGACATTTAGTGGGATCTTGGAAAATGAGTAAGGGGATCCAAGATCGAATCCGAGGACTATGCTAAGGCGATTCGATTCCATCCCCACTTTGGCTTAGGGACCTCTTCTATATCCTCAGTAAACGTCCCTTCTCAGGGCATTTATTAAAACCTCCTTGGCCTTTCCAGACGAATGTCTGGCTACATAAACTGTGAGCTCTGTGAGGGCAGAGGTGGCGACGGTTCAATGATATAAATCCACTGCCCGGCTCAGTAAGGGTATGTGGAATGGATGAATCCATTAATGAATAAAGACAGCGGACCTCCACAAAAGCCCGCCGGCCGGGCGCCTTTTCCTACTGGCTGGGATCGCTCCATCCAGCCTGATTCACTCAGGAAGAATGTGCGAAGAGGCCGTCAGGAAGCCTCGCCCTAGACTCAAGAGAAGAGCCTGGGAAAAGCTCAAGAAACAAGGACCCTCACTGTGGCCCAGGGTCTGAAGGGATCGCGCTCCGGGTTCCTAACCCTGTGAAAGCGGCTCATCCCATTCCTTTACTTACATTCGCGAGGGAAAGATTTCAATTCGGTCTTTGCCCGACATTCTGACGATAACTGTTCGGCTCGGGTCCCCGGCCGGGCAACCGAGGCTACAACAGCTCCAGAACTGGCCTCCACAGTGACTTCCTCTACGGGAGTCAGCTGGTTGTGTCACTTGACCCCTCTCGTTGCTAAGAGGCAGCAGGGACACCCATTTTTACTTCCGCTTCCGGTTGTCACAGACGAGGAAGGGGGAGGACAGAACAGAGGCGTTGCCCGGATGTCTAGGCGCGCGCACCGCGGAACCATCCCTCAGTTCCGGTTCGCCTCCCAACCCCTCCCCATCCAGCTTCCCTGAGGCTGCGCAATACGCGGCACGTACCCAGCCAAAGACTAGGAGCGAAGCTTGCACGCCTTGTCTTTCTCCACCTGTCGTCTTTGGTCACAGCGCCATCTCATGGTTAGCTGAAACTGTGAACGAGGATTCATTCTTCAGGGGCAAGAAATCAGAGTCCTATGTCTTTCTCGCGCCTTGAATGTTACTTAGCTAAAGCTAAGATAGCGAGAAACCGTACTTTTCGGGTCCTTACATGATCTACGTTCGTCCTTGTTCTCGGAGGACCCAGACTCTATGGTTAATGATGAAGAGGGTCTCTATTCGTTCAGCGCTTGCGCAATACGAGAAGGTTCCGCATGCGCAGTCGGGTGACCGAAGCACACGCTGAGGAGGATCGGCGGCCGGTGAGGGAGAAGCAAGTCTGGTCTCTCTGATTGAAGAAGGCGGCTCTGGGCTCCACTGCGGGAATCACTCACATACCTCAGGTGACTAATCCCAAGCTCGGTTTCTCCAAGAACTCACTTTGGTTTGTGTCCAGTGACATGGGTGTTCGAGAGCGGGTAGGCCCCGGGCTAACACCTCCCTTTCCCGTCCCTGCGCGGGAAGTGGCTGGACAGCACCGCCGCCACCCGCGCTGTCGTGGGCCTCGTCGCCGGCTCCGTGTAGGTCATCCTGTGTTCCAGAGGCATCGTTGTTCCAGCAGAGGAATCTCGTGAAGGAAAGTGGGCCGAGTGGATTGTACAGCCTCTACAATATGCCGAAAGTGAGAATGCCTTGACGATGGGGCGGCTTCGGGAGAACGTTGTGACACCCTAACTCTTACCCCCAGCTCAGGACGCTGAGCAGTTTGCTTTTTCCAGGTCTGAGAATTCCATCTTTTCTTCCGCCCCAACAGTTCTACCAGAATTTTCCCCTGCTTCTCAGTGGAAACCAAACTGGACTCTTACCTGAGAAACGTGTGGGACGGGCACCGTGTTGGAAAGAGCGGGGTCCGAGTAGTTTTTCATCTGATAATTGAATGAGTCACCCTTTGAATCAAAACTAAATGAGACTTGAGTTTATTACTGTTACTATCAGTTTGTTTTATGTTGGCGACAATGAGAATAGAACTATGTTAAGCATACGTTAGGTTAACTGTGCTAAGCATAACAAAAAGCCTAAGATAAGGAAATATTTTCGGGTTAAATACACAGTCATCCCTGGATCTCTTTATCCACAAAATTTAGGCTTTTAAAATTTTTATTAAGCAAAAAACATGGTTTTTTTCGAGAAAAAGTATAGCAGAGAAGTCTATATTTTCTGTCAATTGAGTTGTTATTCAAGGAAAAATCTCTGTGTCAGTAGTTTGGGGATGACTTATACAGAACTTGACTACCTATTCTCAGTTCATCTGGTGCCAAAAGGTGTAGTTGTCTCATGCACAGTAATGTTTGTAGAGATTTGGTGATAACTTTCTTTTTCAACTATAATGATGAAATAAAAGCTTTACTTATGTAGCACTCCTATACCAAGAACTACGATTCAGAGAGCATTCCTAATACGTGTTAGATCCAAATTAGAATTATCACGAGAGTTGTCCCCATCACATATATTTTGGAAAGGAATGTGAACTCCTGTATCCATTATAGCAGTTTGACCATGCACTGTTTTGAGAAAGAAGTTCTGCCTACCATTTGTCCTGCAAAATAACTGACTAGCCAGGTTATTTGAAATTAGCCTGGAGTTTGGTTGATATATTTTGAAAGGTGGCTGATACTTTTACATTAGAACACATAAGAGTATTATAGTGTGTTGTGATATTGAGGTTCTGTGGGTTAAAGACATTCTGGATTTGATGTCGATTATCTTAAGAAAGTATTATAATTTAAATTTAGTATTTCTGTTCCTCCTTTTCCTGTTCATTGCTTCACTGTGCTCCTTTCATAGTACTTTATATTGTAATCATTTGCTTGCTAGTTTGTTTCCCACTCTATACTTAGGTAAGAGTCTTTTTTTTTTTTTTTTGAGACAGCCTCTGTTGCCCAGGCTGGAGTGTAGTGGCATGATCTCAGCTCACTGTAGCCTCTGCCCCTGGGTTCAAGGGATTCTCCTGCCTCAGCCACCATAGTAGTGGGATTACAGGTGCCTACCACCACACCCAGCTGATTTTTGTATTTTTAGTAGAAATGGGGTTTCACCATGTTGACCAGGCTGGCCTCAAACTCCTGGCCTCAAGTGATCCACCCACCTAGGCCTCCCAAAGTGCTGGGATTACAGGTGTGAGCCACTGCGCCTGGCCTGGTAAGAGTCTTTCTTGTTGTATCATTAGTGCTTAGTACATAGTAGCTACTGAAAAAAATATTAACAAATTATATTACCAAATGGAAATACCTTCTTTTTCTTTTAATATTTTATGTTTGATTAGCACATTATGGTTTTCAAAATGTTTTCACATATACATGTGATACCCTCAGTAAACCTGTGATGTACATGGCACAGATGAGAAACTACAGTTCAAAGGAGGTTATCTTTCCCAAGCAGCCACTTCTAGTAAGTAGCAGAGCAAGGACTGGAACACAAGGCTGGAGTTGTTCCCTGAGTTTACTATGTTAATTGCCAGATTTGACACTTCTTGAGGACCAAATAAAATAAGTCAGAATGCTGTGAAAAAGATAAAGAGATGAAGTCACCTAGTGTGACTTCAAGATTGCCAAATGTTTTAAGTAAAAAAAAAAAAAAAAAAAAAATTAAGTTATTAGCATTTCATTAGGCAGTATGTTGAAAATTTATCAACCAATATGTAGGTTTTTGTGGTATGGATTCTTTTTGTACTTAACTTCCTGTCTTTGCTATGAATAACTTAACCATCAACAGTATTCCTTTACTTACCCTTTATGTTGCAAAGAGACTTGTGCCTCCTGAAGAAATAGTATTCATAGTCATATCCCTTCAGGATTCTCTTACACGATTGCCCGTGTGTTGTAACCATCAGATTAAGCCTTGCTTCCCCTAAAAGCGTCACCTTTGCTATTTGGAGAAACTTGGTAAGTAAATATGGTTTTCACCTGTTAAATGTCTTAAAACTGTTCCGTTCATTCCTGTAACATAGTTTATTTTGATGCCCAATTTAAAACTTTTTTTAGCTCTCAAATTTGAGAACTTTACATGCACATATTCAACAACAGTGTCCCCACCCCCACCCCTGAAAAGCCCTGTTTAAAAATGAAACAACCAGTCAGCTGTTTCTTGGTGGGTAGTTCTGGCCATTGAATGTCTACTTCTCTTTGTTTGCTAAATCCCTATTTTGTAGAGATTTTGTATTCCCTACAAAGAAATACATCTCTGCTACTGTCATTAATATGCTGCTTTTTGTTGTTAAACCAATGAGTACTAATAGTTTGCACTTATTGGTGTTACATACTCTAGCACTGAATATGTATATATTCATGTTGCTTTTAAAGTAAAACGTTTCTAATTGTAATATGTTTATGAATAGTTTTGAGAGAACATAGACTTACTGATTAGAGGACAGACTCTGGGCCGGGCGCAGTGGCTCAAGCCTGTAATCCCAGCACTTTGGGAGGCCGAGACGGGCGGATCATGAGGTCAGGAGATCGAGACCATCCTGGCTAACATGGTGAAACCCCGTCTCTACTGAAAATACAAAAAACTAGCCGGGCGTGGTGGTGGGTGCCTGTAGTCCCAGCTGCTCCAGAGGCTGAGGTAGGAGAATGGTGTAAACCCGGGAGGCAGAGCTTTCAGTGAGCTGAGATCAGGCCACTGCACTCCAGCCTGGGTGACAGAGCCAGACGCCGTCTCAAAAAAAAAAAAAAAAAAAAAGGAGGACAGACTCTGGATCCAAACTTCCTGGATTCAAATCCTGACTCGTCACTTGTTAGCAGTATGTGAAAGAACAAGTGACTTAACCTGTGCTTCACTTTTTTAATCTAGAAAATAGGGAGAACTAGGGAGAAAGTTGTACCACAAGGAGATAGGCAGTGACCAGATCTCATAGGATTCTGTAGGTAGTGAAAAGATACATAAGTCAGTAGGAAGCCACTGGGAAGATATAGGCAGGTGACAATAAGTTATTAAATTAATTTTCACAAGGTTTTCTTAGGCCTTTAAGTTCTGTTACCACTTACGTTTTGAGCAGTGACAACAGTGAAGGTTAACAGAAAAACATGAAAATCATCAGCCATGATTAGTTTGAGAGCTTCCTTTTTTAATGTGCTTCTACCCAGATTATGATTTCATGCTTGTGGATCATAAAAGGAGTATTGCTGAAAGTAGGTTGGGTGGATCAAAGGGAATAATTGTAAATATCTTTAATGCTTGGAGGTTAAGAGAAACTTGAACTTTGTAGTTATGGAGATTAAAGCTATTTTCAAGATTAAGTATACCTATTCAATAAAAGAAAGGAATATTTGGGAGTATCAGGGATAAGAGAAGCTAGACATTGTGAATTCAGGGGAAAAAATTATGAGAGGAGGATGCATTTTAGTTTATTTTGGGATTAAAATTTTTTTAGTTTTTGTTGCTTTGACATGTGACACTAATTTTGGCTATAATAAATGATAGAATGTATCATATGGTATATTGGTTAGGATTTAGGTAGAAAATTCTTTCCTTTATATAGTGACTGGTAGCATATACAATGTTTGCTAACTTCAGCAAAGAGTAGCTTTAGTTTTCTGATTAGTTATAATAGTGATGCTTCCCATCATTTGATATGCCTTAAAGTAGTATTTTACTCTTGAGGTATTCCTTTAATCCTTAGGTCTTGGAGTACTTTATAGATGGTCATTATTTTTTATGATTCCTCTGAAACTAATGGCAGAGAATCACCCAAGCATTACAAAAATGTTGAGCAAAGTAAAAATTAAAGCTTGGTTCCTGAACATTATCTGTTTTCTGGTACCACTTAAGTTTCAAAGGATGAGAAGACTAAGACTAATAACTATTTTTTTCTTCATCTTTTCTTTCAGTGGCAAGATGTGGAAATTAATTTTTTTTTTTAATTTTCATCCTAACTGAACACTTATTTAATTCTTTTTTTAAATTGCAGAATGCCGGGTCTAAGTTGTAGATTTTATCAACACAAATTTCCTGAGGTGGAAGATGTAGTGATGGTGAATGTCAGATCCATTGCTGAAATGGGGGCTTATGTCAGCTTGCTGGAATACAACAACATTGAAGGCATGATTCTTCTTAGTGAATTATCCAGAAGGCGTATCCGTTCTATCAACAAACTCATCCGAATTGGCAGGAATGAGTGTGTGGTTGTCATTAGGGTGGACAAAGAAAAAGGTAAGTGAGAAAAATATCTGTAATATAAATTTCAGATTTAAAATGGTTTATTTAAAAATACATTTTTTGTAAATTGCATGCTGCAGCTTAGAAAAAAAAGCTCTTTTTATACTTAAACCTCTTACATACAAAGTGGTTAGAAAACCATGACAATTAGCTATCTAAGCAAGATCTCTTAAGTTAATAGTAGTTTAATTAGTACATCCTAGGATTTTATGGATCAAATAACTTGAATTTTATTTCTAGTGTTTATCAGGATCTTGATAATTGACTCATGGTAACCAAACTTAAAGAGAGTACTAGTTCATTTACATTGGTAGGCCTGAATATGTTGGATGCCTTTTTTCTTGATTTAAAGCTAAAGTAGTAATGAGATCTTTGGGTAAGCATGAAAATGGGGCAGATGGGTTTTAGGAATCTTTTATATAAGCCTTGAAAAAGCAATATGCTATGTGTGTATATACACACCTGAAATCCAACATTGTATATCTTGCTGGTAATTAGAATGTTTGCGTCTACCAAATCCTGTGGTATCTTTCAGACAGTTTTGGATGACTATCCATTTTTTACTTATTGGATTCCTTTTCTGGACCCTATGTAAATCTTCACCTTTGTGAATACTGTTTTTTAAAACATGGTATACAATACCATTAAGTAGATTTTAATTTCAGCCATCTTACTATAATTTGTTAGGTGTTAATTTTAGGTCATTAGTTACCATCATGTCTGAAGGGCTGCATATCAGTCACCTTGATTCAACTTATCCTTCTGAATCTCCTCAGCCGTCTAGTTTACTAATACTTTCTCACTTCTGCAAGTGATTAATTTTATACATACTGACATTTTATTTTTTTTTATTATAGCCTTAGATGATACATAGATTTTGAGGATGTCTTTTGCCTTAGGTAGTGACTGCTACTTAGCACATGGATTGTTTTAAATGTTTTGCTGTGACTTAGCTATAGCCCCACCCAAAATTATTAAACTACTTTGAGACTATTTGTTAAACTTACATAAGTCTTCACATCACTGTCCTAGTAATACCTAAAATAGTGTCTAATCTTGTACTTCGTTTGTTTTTTTGTTTTTTTTAAGGGTTGGGATCTTGCTCTGTCACCCAGGCTGCAGTGTAGTGGTGTGATCATAGGTCGCTGCAGCCTTGAACTCCTCTGTTCAAGTGTTCCTCAAGCAGTCCTCCCAAGTAGCTGGAACTATAGGGATGTGCCACCCTGCCCAGCTAACTTTCTTTGTAGAGATGGGGTCTCACTATGTTACCCAGGCTAGTCTTGAACTGGGCTCAAGCGATCCTCCTGCCTTGGCCTCACAAAGTACTGGGATTACAGGTGTGAGCCACTGTGCTCAGCCTTCTTTTTCTATTGTATGAAATATATACAAAAGGAGGAATCAAATATGTTTTTAGTTGCAATCAGAAAAAATATAGAATGGCATTCTTGCTTACGTACAGTAGATACGTGTAGAGCTATTTCCATAGCATTTGTATGGCATTAACTAAAACCAGGAAATGACCAAAATGGGGACTGGTTAAATAAATCAGTACAAACGCATGCAATGCAATTTTATGCAAATGAGATCTGAATATTCTGTATTCTGATATGGAAGATCTCCAGGATAGGATGAGGAAAAGAGCAAAGTGCAAAAGAGCCTGTAGAGAGAATTCATTTTACTAGAGAATTAGGTCCTACTAGATAAGCCTTTCGACATAAATGCCATAAACTCTGAACAAGTATGAAAAATAACTACCTAAAGACAATGAGAAGCAGCCAAAAGCAGGCCAAAATTGAAAATTTGAAGGTGAGTTGACACTTACAAGAAAGGATATGTTGGCCGGGCCTGGTGGCTCAACCCTGTAATCCCAGCACTTTGGGAGGCCAAGACGGGCGGATCACAAGGTCAGGAGATCGAGACCATCCTGGCTAACACGGTGAAACCCCATCTCTACTAAAAATACAAAAAACTAGCCACGCGTGGTGGCGGGCACCTGTAGTCCCAGCTACTTGGGGGGCTGAGGCAGGAGAATGGCGTAAACCCGGGAGGCGGAACTTGCAGTGAGCTGAGATCCGGCCTGGGCGACAGAGCGAGACTCCGTCTCAAAAAAAAAAAAAAAGAAAGGATATGTTTTCTGTTTTACACCTTTTTTTTTTAACCTAAGTACATGCTGAAGACAGCTTCAAGCTGGGCATTTAAGATTCTGGCGGAAAACTTACAGTCTTACTGGCTTTAGAACTGGAGGCGAGAGTTCTTGACAACCATAGTAGATGGAAACTGGTGGTGGTAGTGGGGAGGGTTAGAGAAAGGAGGCAGGCACAAGGGTAGAGCCCCTAAGTCTGTGTATAAATTCTTCCCAAATCTCTGGTTTATCCCTGAACTACTGAAACACAGGGTGGACTCCAAGTAGCCTAATAAGGAAAAAATCTGAACATATTTCAGTTGCTTACCATCTGGGGAGACAGAGCTTATAGTTTTGAGTTCAGATGCTGACTGCCTGCTAAAACAAAAAAATCTGTGTTCTTTTTTTTTGCGGGGGGGAGGAGGGTAGGGGATGGAGTCTCGCTGTGTCGCCAGACTAGAGTGTGGTGGCGCGATCTCGGCTCACCGCAACCTCCGACTCCCTGGTTCAAGTGATTCTCCTGCTTTAGCCTCCGGAGTAGCTGGGATTACAGGCACGCACCAGCATGCCCAGTTAATTTTTGTGTTTTTGGTGGAGATGGGGTTTTACCATGTTGGCCAGGATGGTCTTGATCTCCTGACCTTATGTTCCACCCGCCTTGACCTCCCAAAGTGCTGGGATTACAGGCGTGAGCCACCACACCCAGCCAAAATCTATTCTGAAGAGGAACATACAGGAATCCAGAGTCTTTGCCACAGGTCCAGGATACAATGTAAAATTGCTAACCATACAAATAAATAGGAAAATATGACTCATACAGAAGAGAAAAGCAACCAGTGGAGACTGACCCAGAGATGATCCAGGTGTTGGGACTACCAGACATGGATTTTAAGGCAGACATTATAAACTGCTCAAGCACATTAAGGAAATATGCTTGTAAAGAATGAACAAGGCCGGGCGCAGTGGCTCATGCCTGTAATCCCAGCACTTTGGGAGGCCGAGGCGGGCGGATCACGAGGTCAGGAGATCAAGACCATCCTGGCTAACATGGTGAAACCCCATCTCTACTAAAAATACAAAAAATTAGCCAGGCATGGTGGCGGGCGCCTGTAGTCCCAGCTACTTGGAGAATGGCAGGAACCCGGGAGGCAGAGCTTGCAGTGAGCCAAGATCGTGCCACTGCACTCCAGCCTGGGTGACAGAGTGAGACTGTGTCTCAAAAAAAAAAGAATGTACAAAGTGAAATCTCAGAGAAACTAGAAACTTCCACAAAGAACCACAGCCAAGTGTCAATGACAAGAATACATTCTGAGATAACGTATCATTAGGCAATTTTGTTGTGCAAGCTTCATAGAGTCTACTTAAACCTAGATGTATAGCCTACTACACACCTAGGCTATATGGTATAGCCTGTTGCTCCCAAGCTACAAACCTGTACAACCTGTTACTGTATTGAATACTGTTGGCAGTTGACACAAAGGTATTTGTGCATCTAAACACAGAATATACAAAGGGTACAGTAAAAATACAGTAGAAAAGATAAAAAAATAGTATACCTATGTAGGGCACGTACCATGAATGGAGCTTGCAGGACTGAAAGTTGCTCTGAGTGAGTTAGTGAATAAATGATGAGTAGGTGTGAAGGCCTAGGACATTACACTACTGTAGACTTTAGAAACACTGTACACTTAACTAACACTAAATTTATAAAAGCTAAATGCACTGCATCACTAGGCAATAGGAATTTTGCAACTCCATTATAGTCTTATGGAACCACCATTGTATATGCAATTCAATGTTCAACAAAATATCATTATGCAGTGCATGACTAAATATAAATTCTAAGGCCAGGCACGGTGACTCATGCCTGTAATCCCAGCACAGTACTTTGAGAGGCCAAGGCGGGTAGATGACTTGAGATCAAGAGTTCAAGACCAGCCTGGCCGACATGGCAAAAACCCATCTCTACCAAAAGTAAAAAAATTAGCCGGGTATGGTGGCATGCACCTGTAATCCCAGCTACCTGGGAGTGTGAGGCAGGAGAATCGCTTGAACTTGGGAGGCAGAGGTTGCAGTGAGCTGAGATCACGCCATTGCACTCCAGCTTGGGCAACAGAGTGAGACTCTTGTCTCAAAAAAAAAAAAAAAATATATATATATATATATATATATGTACATATAAATAAAAGAAATGAAAGAGGAGAGAGAACAGAAAATAGATTTGAAGAAATAATGGCTAACAATTTCCCTTATTTGTTGGAGAAAAACACAAATTTACAAATTAAAGAAACTCTACAACTCTTAAGCATGATAAATGTCATTAAGATCATATCCAGGTACATCAGACTATTAATACTGAGGAAAAAAGGTGAAGAGAAAAATCTTGAAAGTAGCCCAAGGAAAAGGATGCATTACCTACAGAAGAACAGTGATACAAATTACTATGGTGTTCATACTAGAAATAATGGAGGCCAGAGCACTGAATGATATCTTTAAAGCACTCAAACCAGAATTGTGTATCTAAAGGTAATATTCAACAATGAAGGTCAAAATGAAGACATTTTTAGGTAAATAGAAACTAAAGACATGGCCGGGCATGGTGGCTTGCACCTGTAATCCCAGCACTTTGGGAGGCCAAGGTGGGCACGTTACCTGAACTCACAAATTCAAGACCAGCTGCGGCAATGGCAAAACCTTGTCTCTACAAGAAATACAAAAATTAGCTGGGCGTGGTGGTGCGCCCTGTAGTCCCAGCTACTTGGGAGGCTGAGGTAGGAGGATGGTTTGAGTCCAGGAGGCAGAGGCTGCAGTGAGCCAAGATCGTGCCACTGTACTCCAGCCTGGGCGATAGAACCAGACCTTGTCTCAAAAAAAAAAAAAGAGGTAAAGGAAGTTACTTAAACTGAAGGGATGTGATGACCTGACATGGAAAATACATAGGTAAATGTAAAAGACTATTTTTGCCCTTCTTAGTTTCTTTAAAAAATACATTTAACTATTTGTCTCATTTGTGCCCGTGGGATTGTAATCTACAGAGGTGACAGTGATGACACAGGTCAATGTCCTTGAAAACTTTTACTATTTACATTGCCTGAGAGAAGGGGGCCTCATATGCCATGCAGGGCCACATGGGGAAGCACCAGTTTTAGTAGGGAGTCACAAGGAACTAGGGGAAAAAGTAGGTCAGAGCTTTTATTGGAGTTTCTGCAGGAAAAGCAAAGCAGAGCAGCTTAAACGGCTTGCAGTTGGCTAGTTTGAATGCTTTTGGCGGGCCTTGGGGCATAAGGACTGCCCTGCTTGTCTAATACCTGGCCCTTGACTTACAACAGGGAGAATTTTGACTTGGTGTGTGAGTTTATGGGCTCCAGATTGGCTGCTCTGCATAAGAAAGGCATGCTCCCAAGCAAGCCCTTTGCTGACTCCTCCCCACCTGATGGAGGGGCAGTCTCTCCACAAATATCAGAGCCTCAAGGATACAGAAAATAAGAAAACATTTAGTTACTCCTAATAATAAATATATAGTTAATACAATTGGCTCTGTGATTAATGGATGCCAAATAGTTAAGTATAGAAGCTATGAAAACAGAATACTGTTTAAAGCAGACTTAGTACACTTGACAACTTAATCACAAAGGCCAGGAGGTGTGGGGTAAATAGATCTACATGATTCTTAACGATTCCTACATTTTATGTGCAGTAGTAAAATTAACTCTAAAAAGTTAAGTATGTATATTGTAAATTCTAGAATAACCATTAAATAAGCCAATTGCAGTGGTCTGTGCTTGTAGTCATAGCTGTTTGGGAGGCTGAGGTGGGAGAGTCACTTGAGACCAGTTGTTCAAGACCAGCCCAAGCAGCATAGTGAAACTCTGTCTCTAGAAATAAGTAAGTAAAATACAAAGATAGACTATTGTAAAAGCCAAAGATATATTAAAATGGAATTCTAGAAAACATTAACCTAAAAGAAAACTCAAAAGAACAAAACAAAAACCAGAAAGAACAAATAGAAAACAAATATCTAAAATGTGGGTATTCAGTTAATCAGTTATTCAGTTATTGATATAACTGAATTCATTTATATCAGTAATTAAATGTAAATCAGGTAAATATTCCAGCTAAAAGGCAGAGATTGTTAGGATGAATTAAAAAGCAAGACTCAATGATAATGCTGTCTACAAGAGACATACTTGGTTGAAAATAAATGGATATAAAAAGATATATTATGCAGATAATACCTTAAGGAGACAGTGTCTTAATATTAGATAAAGTAGATTTAAAGACACAGTATTTTCAGATTTAAACAGGGATATTTTGTAATGATAAAGGGTCAATTTGTTAGAAGGAAAACAATAGTCAGCACTGTGCATGTGCCTAATAATAGAGTTCAAAATATAAAGCAGAAATTGAAAGAATTCAAGAGAGAAATAGAAAAATCTATAATCATAGTTGGAAGTTTGAACAAGCTCTGAACAATTGATGAAACAATTAGATCACCAAAGACCTTGACTTGTTTGATACTTAGAACACTGCACCCAGAAAAGGTAAAATACACATTATTTTCAAGTGTGCATGACATTCACCAAGATAGACAATAAGGTGAGCTATAATATTAATACAACTCTAAATAAATTTCAAAGGGTTGGAATACAAATATGTTCTCTGATCACACTGGAACTAATTTTGAAATCAGTGTCATTATATCTTGGGAGAGAAAAGTTTGTAATATTAAATAAGCCCTTCCAAATAATTCATATATTAAAGCCTTAGGGGAAAATTTATAGCTTTAATTACTTATATTAGAAAAGAATAAAGATCTGAAACAGTTACCTAGACTTTCATTTTAGAAAATAAAAGAAGGGAAAGGTAAACTCTTAAGTAGAATAAAAGAAATAATAAGTATAAGATAATCAGTGAAATAGAGTATCAGAAAATCAGAGAACAGTAACAAAGTTAAAAACTTGCTTTTTGTTTTTTTAAAAAAGAGCAAAATTGATAAACCCCTAGTTAGACTGATGAAGAAAAGGAAAGAGAACACAAATTACCAATCTCTGGAATGAGAACAGGGCTATCACTGCAGATGGTACAGTCATTAAAAGGCTGATAAGGGAATATCATTACCAATTTTATGCCAATCATCTCAACAAATTAGGTGAAATTAGTGAATTCCTTGCAAAATTTTACTTACTGAAACTGACACAATTTAAAATAGAAATTTCGAGTGTCCTATATGTTAGAGAAATTGAATTTATTGTAAAAAACCTTGTCATTAAGAAAACTCGGTCCTGACCAGGCACAGTCGTTCATGTCTATAATTCCAGCACTTTGGGAGGTTGAGGTGGGCAGATTGCTTGAGCCCAGGAGTTCAAAACCAGCCTGGAAACATGACAAAACCTTGTCTCTACAGAAAATAGAAAAATTACCCAGGCATGGTGTTGTGCACCTGTAAGTCAGTCCCAGAGAAGCTGAGGTTGGAGGATTGCTTGAGCCCAGGAGAACAAGTCTGCAGTAAGCCAAGATCACGCCACTACACTCCAACCTGGGTGACTAAGACCCTGTCTCAAAAAAAAGAAAACTGTAGGCCAGATGGTTAAATTGATGAGTTGTATCAGACATTTAAGGCAGAAATAATATGAGTCATAATACAATTTCAGAAAGTTAAGGAGGTAGGCCAGGCATGGTGGCTTACACTTGTAATCCCAGCAATTTCGGATGCTGAGACAGGAGGATCGCTTGAGGTCAGGAGTTCAAGACCAGCCTGGCAATATAGGGAGACCCCCATCTCTATAAAAATTTTTAAAAATTAGCTGGGTGTGGTGGTGTGTACCTGTAATGTAGTTCCAGCTACATGGGAGGCTGAGGTGGAAGGACGGCTTCAGCCCAGGAGTTTGAGGCTGTAGTGAGCTGTGATCATATTGCTGTACTACAGCCTGAGCAACAGAGCAAGACTGTGTCTCCCACAAAAAAAAAAAAATTGAGGAGGTGGGAACACTTCCAAAATACAGTCAATACAGTAACGTGGTGCTTAATGACAAGGATACATTCTGAAAAATGTCTCATCATGCAGTTATCATAGAGTGTGCTGCTTATATAGATCTTGATAGTATAGCCCATACACACATGGGTTGTTTAGTATAGTCTATTATTCCTAGGTTACAAACCTGTACAGCATGTTACTGTACTGATTAGGTAGTTGTAACGCAATGGTAAATATTTGTGTACCTAAACACAGAAAGGGTACAGTAAAAATACAGTATTATAATCTTACAGCACTACTGCTATATATGCAGTCCATTGTTTACTGAAATGTTATGCAGTGCATAAGTAATTTTATGAGGCCACCATAACCCTGATAAGAAAACCCGACAAAGACATGTTTTTGTAAAAAAGCAAATTACTGACCAAATATGTGATCAGCATAGATAAAACAATTAATAAAATATGTTTTTCAAATCCAACAATGTTTAAAAAGGATAATAAAGCATGACCAAGTGGAGTATATGGAATGCCAGTTTGGTTTAACAATCATAACTTTATGTTGGCTGGGCATGGTGGCTCAGGCCTGTAATCTCAGCACTTTGGGAGGCCTAGGTGGGAGGATCACTTGAGCCCAGGAGTTCAAGACTAGCCTGGGCAACATAGCAGGACCCCACCTCTTTTGTTGTTGTTTCTCACTTCTTTTTATTTAAAAAAAATTTTTTTTTAAGTTTATGTGTGCTTTTTATATGATCAGTTAATTAACAGAAGTATAAAAGCAGCTGATCAAAGAAAAAAATTATCTTTTTAACAAATGGTGCTGGGACTACTGGATGTCCATATGCAAAAAAGAAACTCAATTCAAACACCTCACCTTATACAAAAGTTACCTTAAAATGAATCATAGATGTAAATGTAAACTTCTAAATACCTCTAGAAGAAAACATAGGAATCTTTCTGACCTTGGATTAGGCAAAGATTTCTTAGATAGCACACTAAAAGTGTTATCCATGAAAGGAAAAATTGATCAATTGAACCTTATCAAAATTAAGAACTTATGTTCTTTAAAGACACTGTAAAGAGAATAAAAAGACAAACCAGCATATTTTAAAAACTCTTGAACAACCTAAAAAAATCCTGTATATAGACTGGGAGCAGTGGCCCACGCCTTTTATCCCAGCAGGTGGGCAGAGGTGGGCAGATCATGAGGTCAGGAGATCAAGACCATCCTGGCCAACATGGTGAAACCCCATCTTTACTAAAATCAAAAAATTAGCGGACATGGTGGTGCATGCCTGTAGTCCCAGCTGCTCAGGAGGCTGAGGCAGGGGAATCACTTGAACCCAGGAGGCAGAGTTTGCAGTGAGCCGAGGTTGCGCCACTGCACTCCAGTCTGGCGACAGAGTGAGACTCCATCTCAAAAAAAGAAAACCAAAAACAAAACCTGTATCTAAACCATCAATTTTTAAAGGAGCAAAAGTTTTGAATAGACACTTTGCCAAAGAAGATAATTGGATAGCAAATATGTACATGAAAAGATATTGAACATCATTAGTCATTAGGAAAATGCAAATTAAAACCACAGTGAGATGCCACTGCACAGTCAATAGACTGACTTTTTAAAAATCAGTTGAGAGACATGGAGCAGTTCTAACTGCTCCACATTGCTCATGGGAATGCAGAGTGCCGCATTCACTTTGGGAAAGTTTGGCAGTTAAAATTAACATGTACTTAATGTATAACGCAGCTGTGCCATTTCTAGGAGAATTTATTTTCACAAAGAAACTTGTATCCAGTTTTTGGTGGCTTCAGGGGTGATGGAACTTGATTTTGGTGGTGGTTAAATGACTGTTCTTTTTTTTAAAACACAAAGAACTTAACACTAAAAGTGGTGTATGTACACTATATGTAAGTCATACCATTTTTAATGAAACAATGCTCAGAATCTGAAATAAAATCAGTGTATGTGAAGAGAATATAGGAGGAAAACTATCACCATTTTAATAGATGTGAAAGAGCATTTGACAAAATTTGTCACCAATTCATAATAAAAAGTCAGCAAACAAAAACTAAAAGGGAATTTCCTAATCTGATAAAAGAGTGTCTAGAAAAATGCCACAGACTTGATGTCCTCCAATATTGAAAAGAAGACATTCACTATCACGCTGTTACTCAGCATTGTACTGGAAGTCATTGCCAGGCGCAGGTTTGTAGGTTTCAGCCGTTTTTTGGCTACTTGACCTTGGCAAGTTACTTAACTTCTCGTGGGTTTTAGTTTCTTCAGGTTAAAAATAGGTGGGGCTGTGGGAAATAGGATGATAATCTACCATGCAGGATTGTTGTGAGGGTTCAAGGAGATGTTTAAGCACCTAACATATATAAGCACCAACAAGTAACATAGTTACTTGTATATGATAGTAATACAGTAGATTAGATAGTTTTAATTTGTTCAGTATGTGAGTGTGTGTGTGGGTGTGTGTGTGTATCTTCTGTGAGGATAGCCTCTTTCCTTAAACTAAATGAACATCTTAGTGAATTTCTATTCTGGAGAAGGAAAAGGAAGAAATAGGGGAAAGATAGGCATTTTGACTAGCTTTCATTTGGATAATTGAAAATTAGTTCTCTCCAGTAAGGTAATGAAGAATATATAATTACCTGATAATAAAAATGTATTTCTGAAAACAATTCAGAATCTCTCGTCTTGTACAGACTGAGTATCCCTTATCCCCAAATCCAAAATGCTCCAAAATCTGAAACTTTTTGAGCATCAACGTGACACTCAAAGGAAATGTTCATTGGAGCATTTCAGATTTTGGATTTTCAGATTCAGGATGCTCTGACTAGTAAATACATTGCATATATTCCAAAATCTGAAATCCAAAACACTTTTGGTCCCAAGCGTTTCTGATGAGGGATACTCAGCCTTGTAATACTTATGCAGTATTTTGTTGATATGATTTTAGTAGGAAATAATTGTAAGTATGCCAATCAGACACTTAATTTGGTCTTCAAAGCCGGTTACAGTAGTGCAGTGGCACCTGGACAGAGATAAGTTTTTCAAAATTTTTTTGTACAGGATATATTGATTTGTCAAAAAGAAGAGTTTCTCCAGAGGAAGCAATCAAATGTGAAGACAAATTCACAAAATCAAAAACTGTAAGTTGATCTTTGAGTCAAATTAGTCCACTATCTGTGAGTTTAATAAATAATTTGAAATCTTAATTTCAAAAGAGTATGACTACGGTGTTTTGTTTTGTTTTTTCATCTCATACTGCTGCTACCTTAAAGTATTGCTTATGATCTAATATTCTCAAATCAATACTAGAAGTGTTTTGAAGCCATTTTAGGTTAAATTAACTGTGGGTGACTTCAACTGGTTTAACTTGTTTCCAATTGGAATGCCTCATAAAATACGGGGTTTTTTTGTTTGTTTGTTTAAATAGAATTGAGGTCTTGCTATTTTGTCCAGGTTGGTCTCATACCCTGAGCTTCAAGTGATCCTTGAGCCTCAGCCCCGCAAAGTGCTGGGATTACAGAAGTGAGCTAATGCGCTTGGCCAAAATACAGTTCTTGATTTTCAACCCTGTTCTGGGATAAGGGTAACAGAGACAGCCAGCTGTTACATGTTAAAAATGAACAGGGGTTTAGAAAATGTCTGTGAATCCAGGAAAGCAAGGCAGAGGCTGTTACTAGTTTTGGTTTTTTTTCCCCTCCACTAGCGTGTTAGGATTATTTCTTTTTACTTTTTTTCTTATTTTTGCTGTTACATCCTACTTGTCATCCACAGTAAGCACCAGCAAAGCAAAGATAGCCATTTAATTTCTTCACATTTCTTCTGTCAGTATTTCTCTTTTCTCAAGCCCTGTTTAAGTTATCCTTCATCCTCTACATCCTCAGTTGTGTGTGTGTGTGTGTGTGACAAAGTCTCACCCAGACTGGAGTGCAGTGGTGCAATCTCAGCTTACTGCAACCACCTCCTCCTGGGCTCAAGCGATCCCCTCGCCTCTGCCTCCCAGAACGTTTGAGATTACAGGCGTAAGCCAGTGTGCCCAGCCTATCCTCAGTTCTTAGTGGTACTGTTTGTATTGCTTCTGTTTTCTTTGCCCTTCTCTGGTGTCTGTTACTTTCTGCTATGAGTGTTTCTGTCTTCAAGATAAAATATCAAAAAAAAAAAAAAAGTTTCAGTGAAGAGATTTAAAAAAATCTTGCTTAATCCCAGTAAGAGAGAAAATGAAGGTCTAAAAGCCATCAGCTACCCAAATCATTTCCTTTGTTTTAATGTTGTATTTACAGTTATGCAGTGTGGTTTACACATTTGAAAACACTGTCAGTAAAATCTCTTCTTAATAAACTCTAGGACCTTACCACTTAGAATGTAGTCTCTGAACTAAGAGCATTGGCATCACATATTTTTTAGAAATACAGACTGTCAGGTCCCCACTAACTTTTGAGAAGCACTTTTCTGGGAAAATTCCATATTTTTTTGTCTCCTTAGGATATTGTTAAAATGAGTGTGTTAATAGATCTTATCGAGATGTTAAAATGGAAGACTTATTCAATGTCAGTACCTTTTCTCACTCAATTTTCATGTGTAACTATGATGACCTTTTTAATACTTTTTCTCTGCACCCTATGTTAATTTTAGGAGGTAAGAAAAAGTTTGGCAGGTGGATAAGATAACAGCAAAAAAAAAAAAAAAAAAGCTTTTAATCCTGATTCTGTCCTCATGAAGTAATAATAACAACTTGTATTTGTATAACCATTTTCCATTTATAGTGTGTGGTTTTTGTATATTTGATCTATACGAGCACTCTCTGTAGTAAGGAGAGATACTAGTATCTTCTTTTTCCAGAGGAGGAAACAAGTTCAGAGATACTGCGTTATTGTCAAGACTTGATCCAGGTCTTAGGACCCTAAATTGTATACTGTCTCTACTTTTTATACCCATTTAAAGTGAATATTTCCCTATGGAGAAAGAACTTATATGGAGATCTTTTGTTGTTAAGGAATTTTTGTAGTCAAATTATGTTATTTACTAAAATGTAAAAATATTTATTTTTTATAGATCCCTTATCTTTGAATTGTTGAGCTTTTCATTTTATTTCTAGGTTTATAGCATTCTTCGTCATGTTGCTGAGGTGTTAGAATATACCAAGGATGAGCAGCTGGAAAGCCTATTCCAGAGGACTGCCTGGGTCTTTGATGACAAGTACAAGAGACCTGGATATGGTGCCTATGATGCATTTAAGCATGCAGTCTCGTAAGAATGCTTTCTTGACTCTCCTTCTACCTTGATATCACAACTCTTAGCCTGATATTTAACAGCACAGCATCCATGTATAAAGTACTTGCCAATTTTAGATTAAAATATTTTGTGTTGGCCAATAAATGGGCCAATCCTATATGGTCAAGTCTGTGTAGTTTTATGTATCATAGTTATGTAGATTCATAAACCATATGGTTTATCTCACAAATTTTCCTTTCATAGTTATTGTCCTAAGTGGCTATAGGACTAAAGAGCATGTGTCACCAAAAACTATAACCTCTTGTTTGCTCTACCTCTTTTGACTCTCCTTTGACTTGCAGCCCACACCACTTTACCCAGTCTTCCATGTAGCCTTAGCCTGGGCCTTACTATCACCAGGATTTGCTCTGCCACTAAAATCTTTAATTCACACTTTCTGTTCTTTTGCCCCAGCCCCCTATTCATCTAGCTCTCAGTTGGTCCTATTATTTGTCATCTTAATTCTGTATGTTAGGCTCTGATTCCAAACCTTTTTTTTCCCTGTCTTTTCACCATTTCCTGCCTTTTCTTTCTTATCCAACATAGGCACACCATGATCCATCATTTCAACGACTTTCTTGCCATTATTATGAGCTTTTGCCCTGTTTTTCCTTCTGATACATCCAGCCTTGGATCGATGTTCCGGCCTTCTCTGTACTTGTAGAGTGCTGCTAGGAAAAATCACAGTCTTGCAGGTTGGTCTACTGCATATTCATGGTCTCCAGCCTCAGCTATTCCACATTCTCTCTGCTCCTGGTCAGTTCTTCTATAGTGGCTATTTTAGAGCTTTTCCATGTTCTTCCTCGGAAAACCACTCTATCCCTGTTCCCTGCCTCTTGGCTGGTATGCTAACTACCTGTTTTATTTTATAAAGAAAATAGAAACCATTGCACAAGAACTACTTTTCCGCTATCTCAACAAACTTACATATCTCCGTCCCACCTGTCATTTCTTCCTATGCTGCTGTCACTGGAATTTGTGTCCTTCTTGCTCTCAAACTAATCTTGCCACCTATGCCCAGCCATTGCTCAGAGATCTCTATCAGTCACTTTTTCTCTTGGGTCACCTTTCCCTTTATTGGTTTTGCTCCATCAGCATAAAAATATCTCTGGTTTCTTCCATTTATACTATAAAACACACTTCTCAACTTTTCCTGTACTTTCTCTTGGAGCAAACACTGCGTCCTCTGCTTTTAACAGCCACACTTGGCTGTGCGTGGTTGCTCATGCCTGTAATCCCAGCACTATGGGAGGCTGAGGTGGGAGGATTGCTTGAGGCCAGGAGTTGGAGACCATCCTGGGCAGCATAGCAAGACCGCCATCTCTAAAAAAAAAAAAAAATTAAAAGTAGCCAGGTGTGGTAGCATGTGCCTGTAGTCCCAGCAACTTGGGAGGCTGAGGCAGGAGGATCACTTGAGTCCAGTGGTTTGAGGTTTCTGTGAGCTGTGATTTATGATTGCACCACTGCACTCTAGCCTAGATGACAGAGTGAGACCTTGTCTCTTAAAAAAAAAAGCCAGACCCTTTCAGTTCTCTACACTTGTCTCTTTACCTCCCACTCCTTCCTAAACGTTAAGGGGTAGAGGGGGGAAAAAAAGAGAATAAGTAGGACCCAGGACCATTAAGAGTCTCCCAACAAGCCAACTCATCTGGGGTTCCAAATCCCTTCAAGTTTATTCTCATGTGACTTTTTATTTATTTTTATTTATTATTATTATTTTTTGGTATATCATATGGTAGAAAAGGTGGGAATAGTAATAATGATAACTAACGTTTATATAATTCTAACAACGTATGGTATAAATGCTATTATTATCCTTTTCTTACAGTTGAAGAAATTGAAGCTGAGATTAAGTAATTTGTTCAAGGTCACACAGCTAACAAATCATAGAGCCAGGCAGTATTCAAACGCATGCATTCTGGCTCCAGCAGAGTTGGCACTATTAGCCATTAAACACAACTTTATATTTCTGTCCTGCAGTCCTCAGTACATTTCTTAATTTCTCTCAACTGTCATCATCTGGCCTCTTTAGTTACCTCTTTAACTTCTAGCTCCAGCAACCTCTTGTTACCACTAAGCCTTGGCATGTGTTACTCCCTTTTCCTTAGCACTCTTTTCTTCATTCATGTAGGGACTATCCAGATTTAACTAATGCTAGTTCTTTGCATTTTTTTTTTAATTACATAAAATTTCTCACATAGTTGGAAACAATGTTTTACCTTTCCAGACTTATTTTCCTCACTTATCAGTGATAACCACTATTCTGAAATGATTATGTGTCAATATCATTTGTTTTTATTGTTTTACTACATGTATGTGTCTATAATCGTTATTTAAAATGTAACCTATTGTATCTTTTTGTAGCTTGCATTTTTACATATAAGGCTGTTACTAAGCAGGATGCCCCCACATTGATAGATGTATACTTGATCCATATTAATCTCTGTAGTATTTCATTGTGAGAATATTCTTTATCTGTTTCTCTATTAGAGTTGTTTAGGTAATTTTCCGTTTTGTCCCATTTGTCGAACAGGGCTGTGATGAATAGCGTATGTGTCTCTATATGTAGTTGTTTCAGAGTTTCTAATATATATGCCTAGGAGTGGAATTGTTGGGTCATAGAATTGATTATATATGTTTAAACTGACTTGGTTTCACCAAATTACTCTTCAAATTGATTCTACAATTTATATTCCCTCTAGCATTTGTATAAGTATTCCTATTTCCCCTCATCCTTGCCACAATTTGGTATATATCTAATTTTTTTTTCTCCTTTTTCTAATCTAATGAATTCACAGTAGTATCTTTTGATTTGCTTACTCCTGATTGTTGGAGCGGTCAACAGTTTTTCGTGTTTATTGACCATTTGTATTTCTTCTATGAAACATCTGTTCACCTCATTTGCCCATTTTCTGTTTGTCATCTTGTTTCATAGGCATTTATGTTGGTTTGTCTTCTTGTTACTTTGTTAGCTAAGTAAAAGTTCCCTCTACCCAAATTCTCTTGCCTTTTATTACTAACAAGACCCCTTGCTTATTAAGCCTGAAGCTTGCTCATGCTATTCCTTTTTTATATGACATAACTTTCTTTTTTTCTTTTTAATAGAGATGGAGGTCTTGCTATGTTGTCTAGGCTGGTCTATGAACTCCAGGTCTCCTGTGATCCTCCTGCCTCAACCTCCCAAAGTGCTGGGATTAACAGGCATGAGCCACTGGTGCCCAGCCCTATGTATCATAACTTTTTTACAATAGTTCTACCTTACTTTTTACAGTGCTACTCCTCTTTTAGTCTTATTTCATATTTTCATCTGTTCACTCATTCAACAAACATGCCAGTTAATAAGACCCTGGTCCCTGTCCTGTGGCACTTAGGAAGGTCAGATGAAATGCTACTTTTTGCATGAAGCTCTTCCTGACCTCATTAACTAGAAGTAATACCTTCCTCTCCTGATGCCCACAGATGTACTGTTACATTTAAAATTTTTTCCATGTTTTTTTTCTATTCAAGCTAGATAATAAACTCCTTGAGGCAGGGACAGTTAATTGCATGGAAGTAATCAATTATAGTAGAATATTAGATGTGTTAGGCATTAAATTGCTTGTTCTAGTCAGATCACTAAAATGTTGATTTCACTAATAACCAGTTGGGGTATAAGTGCAAAGCTAAGATTTGAATTCTAGTTGTGACACTAAAGCCTGTGCTTAATTATTATATGCATTGTTCCATGGTGTTTGGTTTCACATTTATCAGTAATATAACCTTGACCTTTTATTATTTATTTATGTTTTTGACCAGAGACCCATCTATTTTGGATAGTTTAGATTTGAATGAAGATGAACGGGAAGTACTCATTAATAACATTAATAGGCGCTTGACCCCACAGGCTGTCAAAATTCGAGCAGGTAAATGATTTTCTAAATGATTTTTACAATATTTTGCATGCATCAAAAAAGCTATTAAATAATGAGACTTACCAAAGTGTATGTTGCTACATCAACATCTATAAATTTTTCTAAATGTTTGTTTTTTATAACAGAAGCTTAAGAAATTATTTTGGCTTCTGAATCATAAAATTTATATATTGACACAAGTAGAAACAGTCTTGTGAGTTCAGCTAACCTAAAGGTAGCCCTTTTTTTAAAAAGAGGGTTTTGATTGTTTTGTTTTAGTGCATACTTTAAAATATTCCAAATGTTTACAAAGATGGGACATACCATGCAGAATTTTCTCCAACTAGCCTTTTCCACCCAGTGTATCATAGGTACCCTTCCATTGTAGAACATAGGAATCTTTCTCATTCTTTCTTATGCTAGGTAATGTTTCATAGAACAGATAAACCTTAACATAAACCAGTCCCCTCTTGATGAACATGTAGGTTGTGCCAGTTTTCTCACAGTTACAAAAAAAAAGCTACAAATTAGCACCCTTATATTATACATACTTACCCATTTACACAAATGTTCTTGAAGACAGATTCCTAAAAGTAGAATTTCTGAGTCAAAGGGTAATACAATTTCTGAACCGTTTTAGATAAATTGCAGTTACTGTTAACATTCATCTTTACCACACTCCTCCTTACCTCCATTTTATAAATAAGGAACTGCAGTATAGAGAGGTTGGATTCAGGGTATTTGAATACTAGTATATCTGCCACATGTTTGATTTCCTTTAAACTTTTAAGTATTTTTTGCATTTTTTGGTATCAACTTTTGAACTTTTGTAATTGTAGATATTGAAGTGGCTTGTTATGGTTATGAAGGCATTGATGCTGTAAAAGAAGCCCTAAGAGCAGGTTTGAATTGTTCTACAGAAAACATGCCCATTAAGGTGAGTTGTCAGTTGTCTCCCTCCCGACTGAAATGCCCACCTAAACCAAATAGGATCTTTGATCTTTGTTTCGATTTTTTTTTTTAAATCACGTTTCATAACAAAAGTGGGTTTTTTTGCTCTTAAAATTGAGCAGTGGTTCTCGGTAATATTTCTAGATGTTTGTGATTTATGTTTAGGCTTTTTTGGTCTCTACTGTTACTGTCACAGTGGATGGAGATTTCTATTGGTAGAAAGCCAGCGATGCCAAACCTCCTTTACAATAAAGAGTTGCTGTGCCCAAAATACTGATAGTACTTTAAAAAAAGAGTAACACTTTCTTCCATCTGTACACATACAAATTTTATGAAGTTTGATCAGAATCTTTAATCAGTGATAAAATTAACTGGATGACTAACTCAGAATCTTGTAGAAGGATTCTTCCATCAGTTTAGTTCAGAGACAAATTATCCATTATACTGATGATAATTGCGGTTAATTTAGCCACCAAATGTAACCCAGAAATGATAATTCTTTGTATTCAGTATTGCAGTGGACTGTTTATACTGCATTAGATCCCTGTATTTATTTGCTTTTGCTACATTAACAAATCACCCCAAAACGTAATTGCCAATTCTGTAGGACCCTAAATTTCTGTCCTGTAGAATTGGCAATTACGTTTTGGGGTGATTTGTTAACACAGCAGATTAATAAAATCTCAAGCATCCTAATAGTTGTGGGTTCTATAGGTACATTCATAATTGAATTTTTGTCTTTCTCTTTTAGATTAATCTAATAGCTCCTCCTCGGTATGTAATGACTACGACAACCCTGGAGAGAACAGAAGGCCTTTCTGTCCTCAGCCAAGCTATGGCTGTTATCAAAGAAAAGATTGAGGAAAAGAGGGGTGTGTTCAATGTTCAAATGGAGGTGAGATCAATAGATTCATTTTTAATAATGACTCAGGAGGTTTCTAAAAGGAGTTCTTGTAGGTAAATAAGAGCTGTCAGCCTTGGAATGTCATATTGTAGGATGGTCATTCAGGCCGTTGATCACTAATGGTGTTAGGGGTCACCCCCCACCCCCAGCCAGGAGGAAGGGAATAAACAATATAAATGAGAAGTTTTTTTATTGTTTGAATTTGGATGTGGCGTGTCTAAAATTTGATCTCACAATTGGGGAAAAAAAAGTCGTCTCCTGTCTTTTCCTTGTCCAACAAGAAAGAAACGTGTTTGTGTGTGTGTGTGTGTGGTGTGTGTGTGTGTGTGTGTGTGTTATATAATGGTTCCTTCTATGGAAAGGACTAGTAAGCTAGTAAGTAGTAGTTTGAGCCTGGAAGATGGTTTTTTTTAACAGGACATCTATTTGTGGTCTTGAAAGATACAGCCGGCCGGGCGCGGTGGCTCAAGCCTGTAATCCCAGCACTTTGGGAGGCCGAGGCGGGCGGATCATGAGGTCAGGAGATCGAGACCATCCTGGCTAACACGGTGAAACCCCGCCTCTACTAAAAAATACAAAAAAACTAGCCAGGCGAGGTGGCGGCGCCTGTAGTCCCAGCTGCTCGGGAGGCTGAGGTAGGAGAATGACGTGAACCTGGGAGACGGAGCTTGCAGTGAGCCAAGATCTGGCCACCGCAGTCCAGCCTGGGCGACAAAGTGAGACTCCATCTCAAAAAAAAAAAAAAAAAAAAGAAAGAAAGATGCAGCCACTGGGGTTATTTCATGTTTTCAGTTTTAGCTTATAAAATGACAGAAAATAATTTTCCATTTTAATACATACATCCTTTTTCTATACTATTCTCATAAGTTTCACCTATTATTTATGTAATGGAATTTATTAGTAATGTCACTCAAAAGTAAACAGATATTATAATAGAGTTGTTAGAAAAATGTTAAAGAGAGAAAACATTAGGCAGTAATAGTATTGAAATTAAATTTGTATAGTATTTACTACTTCAGTTTGAAATTATAATACTCTGCTTCCACAGCCCAAAGTGGTCACAGATACAGATGAGACTGAACTTGCGAGGCAGATGGAGAGGCTTGAAAGAGAAAATGCCGAAGTGGATGGAGATGATGATGCAGAAGAAATGGAAGCCAAAGCTGAAGATTAACTTTGTGGGAAACAGAGTCCAATTTAAGGAACACAGAGCAGCCCTTCCTGGCTATAAATCCTAGACTTGAAAGTTTTCCAGTATTGAAAACTTCAAAGCTGAATATTTTTTATTTCTAAGTATTTAAATGTTCTAACAGATTGGAACATGAAATGCCCTCCTAAATGTCAGCTGTTGTCACACAGTAGCTCCAACACTTTGAGCATTTTTAAGGGAGTGGCCTCATTTCACTAGAGACAAATCTTTAAGAATAGTTCTAAAATTGGGCTTGTGATTTCCATTTCTGATGTCTCCAGATTGGCACCCCTTTCTAGTTCAATGCCTCACGAGATTTACCAGGGGCATCCAAAGCAAACAATCCCAATCTTTCTATATAAAATGTATTCACACAAACATCAAATAAATTTCTGGGATATTTAACTATAGGCTTCTTCCTTCTTGTCACCAGTTAAAAGCATTTTGAATACTAAGACCCTAATTCTTTTATCTTTATTTTAGTCTTGATGTGGAACTGTAGGAGCAGGTGAATAAAGGATCTCTATAACAGATCCTTTCAAAAGAAGAGTTTAGAGAAAATAAATTTAACCACAGTGCAAGTTGACCCTTAGCGGGACAAAGCCTTAAAATGCAATGGAAGAATTAAATTGGTTCTGTGCCTTTTATCTATTCGAGATTGATGACAACTTGTGTGAGAGAATTTATCACACCACGTCCTTTTTGGTATAATAAGCTACTTGCCTTGAGTTTATAATTTAGGGTGGTAAAGTATGTTTTTAAAATTTAAAAAGCAGCTGCGTTTTTTAGTTGGAGTATCATCACCCAATTTTTGATTTTTATTCGTGATATCCACTAGGTGCCACCTAGAGCTCCAGTTCTTTATAACAAAACAGGGATCTGTTTGAACACTTACTGTTGTTGTTGTTGTTGTTGTTTGTTGTTTTTTTTTTAAACATGTTTCCATTTCTGCCTTCAAGAACTAATTTGTACATAATAAGTTTCATAGGTAACACATTTGAAGTTACAGCTACATTTAGTCAGGTGCAGAAAATCTTGAGTTGCTTTGGTCTGCTTGTCTTCATAAATTTATTCTATTACGATACTTGAGGTACCAGTTGTGTTTAATTTTATTCATTATCCCTAGATAGCTATTAAGATACTTAGATTAGACCTAACCCACCATAGTCAATGCAAGACTAGACTACTCAATATTAAAGGGTCTGGAAAATAGAGGAGTGTGTTGGGCAGATAGTTTGTACCATTTATGAAGGTTTGCTCCTTTGTTAAATTTAGCAGCCTGTACTAGCTTTTGAAATCCAAAAGTTTTAACTTCCAATGGCTGGTTTCTGAAAGAGTGCCATGATTGCTAGCCAGCATTCCACATTGGGAATATGTAGAAGAGAACCTGGATGTACTTAAGAGTGGCACATAATTTTCACTTCTGTCTGTTGAGGCATCAAAAAAACAAGTTTAGAAAGCTGGCAACATGAAGAATGCATTCAAAATATAACAGGTGCTCCTTTGTTGTTCACAGAGGAATTTTTTTGTTTTGAATTGTTTACTGAAATTTGTTTTACTTCAAAAGCCATAACTTGAAAAATACTGGTGGCATCAATGGTGATTTTTATCCCACATGGGCCTTTTGCTCAGTTCCATGACAATTTTGTAAATTGACCCTAGCCAGAGAATAGATCAGTATTTCACTGATACCATGAGGAAAAGAACAAACAAAACTTAAAACCTTGCTAACCTAAAAGCAGGGACAAGATAAATATGAGGACAAGTTATACACCCAGTTCTGAAAAACTTGAAGAACAGGCTTGGCAAAGAAGTAAGTTTATCCAAATCTTGACTTTCTGCCAGGCACAGTGGCTCATGCCTGTAACCCCGGCACTTAAGGGGCCAAGGCAGGAGGGTCACTTGAGGCCAGTGAGCTGTGATCACTCCAGTGCATTCCAGCCTGGGTGACAGGTCAAGACGCTGTCTCAAAAAAAAAAGCCAAAAATCTTGAATCTCCCATCAAAGCCTTTTCATTAAAAATACGATTTCATCTACTCCCCACTGTACCTTTCATTGATGAAAAGTGGCTATCAATTAATACAGCTGAAAATTAGTGATAGTTTGGGTCTCATTTATGCATAAATCAATTGAAAATGAGTAATTGCCAGGAGGAAATACGAATATTCAAACCAGTTTTTTTCTTTCTTTTTTTTTTTGGCAAATGGTGTTACATTGCCCAGGCAGGTCTCGAAATCCTGGGCTCAAGCTGTCCTCCTGCCTCTGCCTCTAGAGTATGAGCCACCATGCCCCACCCAAACCATTTTTCATATCAGTTATAGCAAAACAAGACAAGCCAGTTCTTAAGTGAATAATGTTCAAAGATAGATCCATAGAGACATGCTAAGCACTACATCATGGTAAGCAGAACAGTTATTACTCAGCTGCCATACTCCAGCCATTCTACTTTACACCAAGAACAAAATGGCAGGAGATTTCTTTAAAAATACAAATGCCAGTACCTTGCCGAGACTTGTTCACTGATTTGCCCCAACCCCAAGGTAATGGTCATCTACTTTGCAACCTATGGAGATCCTGATAGCTCCCATACAAAGTGAGGCACACGTGCCAATTTGGAGGCAGGAAGCCATCAAACTAAATGTAGTTTAATTCAGATAAACACCTATTGATATTCAAAAGGCAAAACAAAAAAACTAATTCAGGGGCATTAGACCTTGGTGAAATGCCAAATGGAAAATGGTGCTTTAAAAGGTAGTCTCTTACTATATAAGGAATAAGTGAAACATTAGCTTGGGATTTCTCATTATTCAGGTCAATGTTTTAGACACGATTAACAAGAGACAGTTCGAACTATTTAAGAGGACAAATTTTTTCTTAAGCACTTTGAAGTATCCACTCCCCTTAAATGTAAGTTATGTATTTTATCTGTTGATTAAGGGGAGGTCCAAGCATTTGTACTTGGCAAGAATGCTGGCAATAGCTTGTGCCAGATTACTGTATAAACTTGAAAGTAATAAAAATGTTCTTAAAAAGTATTGTATGATACAGACTTTTCACTACAGATTAACCTCCCAACCGGTGAAGTTTCTTGGTACCTATTTGTCTCAGCTTATGTTCATTTTAAAACCAAAATTTAATGTCTTGATATAAACCTTCCCCATTTACATCTTTTTCTGTCCTTCAGAGCACTCTTACTCTGCATCTCTAAATGCCCATTTTTCATAGAAAAGCTATGTATGTATTTTTCATATATGTGATTAAGTTCTCCGACAGAGTCCATGACTTCTGTAATGTATAATATTTATGCAGGCTTGTTTTCTAAAGCAAAACAATATTCTCTGTACAAAGTTTGGCCACCATCCCCACTTTAAGATGAAGTATGTCTTAATGACAGAGATACTTGAAATGTTGCTTGAAAACTATAAAACTTTGTATGGGATTCTAATAGCCAGAAACAAATGTCAGCTTTTACTAATTCCAAAGAAGTTAAGAGAGAACCGCATAAGAAGAGAGTTTTATTCAACATAATGGCATGGCCAGTGTAATTGTTCCAACAAAGGGAACCTACTTTGGTGCCCGAGGAAATGGCTGTTTGCGATGCTGGGGAAAAGTCAAGATGCTGATGCCTAATGGCTGTTCTAGCCTTTCCAGGTTTGTAACATGAAGATGAGGAAGGAAATGGCACCATTGCTGTTTGTAATCTGAGGAACTCTTCAGTGTTCACTCTCCAAAGCAGTACAAAACTTACAAAGAAGTCAAAAGTCTTAACACACTCCCATTCTCCAGGAATTCCTGTCTATGTCATCTGGTAGGAGGGAGGAATCCTGGTTCCCTCAGGTCCTTGTCATGTTAGCTTTTTGATAGCTTCAATCCACTCAGCTCGCTCAGCCTTGCTGCTGGCCTGAATGTAATAGTGTGTGTCATCCTTAGTAATCACTTTGAAGAGGTTTCCCTGGACATTCCCTTTAACCCCTAGGCAGAAAAAAGGGAGGGGGGAAATCAGTGATTGAATAGCCATGTCTGCTTTCACCTTGAACCAGCAGAAAGTCAACTGAGACATGGACAAAAACATACAATGACATATTTATTAAATAAAAGGTATACAGTTAGAGAATCCTATCAGATGAAGTCCCCTTCTCCTCCCATTCCCTGTCCCCCACCAGTGCCCTAAGGCCTGTCAATGGTTATGTCTGGATATTCCTGGAAGCCCTCTTGCCTGCTCCTATGCTCAAGATGGTAGCATGCTATAGATCTACCTTTTCATTTACACCAAAGAATCCAGTATGTTTATGTTAAAAGCAAGCACAGAATTTGGAGTTTGATCTCAAATTGTTTAACTTATTGGAACCCCAGTTTCCACAGCCATAAGATGGGAATAATATCTTCTTAAATATGGCTGGCTATTGTGAAATTCCTGTTACGGTATATATTAAGGTATGTTGTTAACCCTAAAGCATTGTGTAAGCCTCAGCTATTATTTTTAGGTGGAAGCTTACAGGCCATCAGCACAGAAACTGAGGGGAAAGATTAATAATATAAGGATTACTTAGTTGCATTCTTAAAACGCCAAGAACATACCCTTTGTTCAATTCTGAAATTCGCTTCAAAACTCACACCACTCTGTCTCATTGAGAAAGCCTTGCTCAGCTTCCAAAGCAGTCGTTTCATTAGTGGGACATTACTGAGGTGCAGGAGGGAGGCCCCTGAGATCTTCAGGCCAGGGCTGAAGTTGCACCTTACCAGTGGGAACGCCATTATCCTCCAGAGCAGACACGAGTGAACCACGAAGAGAAAACCCACCCACTGGCCTGTTCTCTTCCTGCAGAGGAAAGGAGACCCAGTTAGGAATTTGTGAATGCACAAAAGGGAAGAGTTGCACTCCCCTTACAACTCAGGCCAGCTAAAGAAGTCAGTGCAAAATCATTTGTAATAGAAGATGAAGCTGAACTTGGACATCACATGGCCAAAGCTGTATGCATCAGTAAGGAAGCTTGGGCCTCTTTCTTTTTTTTTTTTTTTTTTTTTTTTTTTTTTTTAGTAGAGACGGGGTTTCACCGTGTTAACCAGGATGGTTTCGATCTCCTGACCTCGTGATCCGCCCGTCTCGGCCTCCCAAAGTGCTGGGATTACAGGCCTCTTTCACAGCAGGCAGCAGAAGTGCCCACCAATGTTGTAGTTACCAAGTCTCGCAGACTTGCAAATTTGCTTTTTGTTCCTGGAGATGTCTCAAACAGAGCCTCTGATCCAACATGCTACCCAGAAAAACATTCACTGGCTTCCTTAACCCTTGTGTGCCTCTTACAAAGCAATCAGAAATACATATTTATAGTAATCATTTCTTTTTTTTTTCTTTTTTGAGACAGAGTCTCACTCTGTCTTCCAGGCTGGAGTGCAGTGGCACAGTCTCGGCTCACTGCAATGTCCGCCTCCCAGGTTCAAGTGATTCTCCTGCCTCAGCCTCCCGAGGAATCGGGATTACAAGCACACGCCACCACACCTGGCTAATTTTGTATTTTTAGTAGAGGCAGGGGTTCATCATGTTGGCCAGGCTGGTCTCGAACTCCTGACCTCAAGTGATCTGCCCTCCTCAGCCTCCCAAAGTGCTGGGATTGCAGACATGAGCCACTGCACCCAACCATAGTAATCATCTCTGCAAAGTTGATAGATTCCTGCACATAGGACATCGTTACACAAGTCTAGCATGTGCCTAGCATGAAACTTCGTGTGATACAAAACTGTGATTGGTGGTGTCCCTGGATGATTTAGGGCAATTTTACACACCACGTGCCTCGGGCCCCAGGAGCCCTTCAATTAATCAATAATCAAATTCATACTGCATGTTGGGCCCAGCAAGAGGTAGGGCAAAAAATAAAATGGTTAAATAAAATACTGGAAATATTTGTACTACTAAATGCTAATGGGAGGAAAGTTCAGAGAAGGAAGGGATCTGCCCCAGCCTGGAGGGTTCAAGGGCAGTCTCAAGGAGGACAGGAGACTTGAATTGGGCCTGGATAGGAGAGTAGGTCCCCCGGCAGGAGAGGGGCATTCAGCCCAAACAGGAGGAGGAGTGGGAGTAAAGTGGGGAACAAATTAATCACAGAATGCCTTTGAGATGGTTCCTTATCTTGTACCTGCAGCCCAGAAACTTGGCAATTCTTTTATTTCCTTTGCACACTTGCTTTGAGTAATCTCTTCTGCACTGTTTCCATCTATGTACATATGTGAGCATTTGTGCATGTGTACATATATATGTATATACGTATATTTACATGTATATGTACTTATAGATAGGTGTGTACAGGCACATATGTATGTACATTTTCTGTTTCCTATTTTAAAAGCCGAGACAGCAGACTCATCAGGGGCACAAAGAAAGTAGGTTAGGCTAGACCATGGTGAGAGTTAAATACAAAACTAAAGTGTTTTTTCATTTGTTTATTTCTTCCTTGCTTCAAACAGGATTTGAGGTAGGCAGGAAGGAAGGAGTTTGAACTCCATCCTGTAGCCAGGCCACCATGACCCACAGAAAGGTCAACTGGAGCTTTTTGGAGGCTCCTCCTGCCACATCCCTCCCTGGCCCTGGGCCTTCCTGTGGCCTGGCTGGGTCCAGGCAGGGGTTCCTGACTGAAGCTCAGTAAGGAAGGAACTGCCCACTCTTCACTATTTCAACAAAAACTAATGAAAGTCATACATCGCCCAAGACAAGGCTGAACTGCTAACTAAAGGGCCCTTTTTGTTTGCTTTTGACTGGAATTAGATCCACTCAGCATGTGGTAATACCTAGTATCAGAAACAGAAAAATGTTTTTTTTTAATTTGCCATCAAAGTTTTTTAAAAAGCAAATTAGTAAATTATGGCTTAAATATTATATGGTGACAGAAACTTTTCAAAACATAGGTGGGGAAAAGTGGAGGGACGCAGAATTAATGGGGTCTCTGAATGGGAAGTGTGGAGAGGCTGGGAAGTGCCAGTAGGAGTCTCTGTCAGCCTACCTCATCCTCCCTACTCACAAAGCAGGCTTTGGGGAAGACCAAAAGATGCTTTTCCTCTGAAAATGATAAAGATGGCCTCCCATGGGAAAGTGGGGGATTAGGCATAGAAGAAACCGCTCAAGAAGCAGGCACCTATGTGATGACGGGGCAGAGCAGCTTGGACTGTGGAAGGAAAGGCAAGGTGCAGCAGAAGCAGGTGCCAGGGGAAGACAGGATGTCCAGCCAGCTGCCCGCTGTGCCAGGAGAGGAGTGTCTGGGGGCATCACAACACAGGACCAGCACGGAGCCAGCATGCACACTCACTTTGGAAGGGTCGTAGTAATGCAGGAAAGCTGGATCCTTCCTCAGAACAAAGCGGCGCACCTTCCAGTTTTTCCTCTTGTGCCCCTGAGGCAAAGAAATGGTTCAAAGTTCATTGGTGGTAGTTGCACGTCCCTCTCTCCTGCATCTATGCATGTAATGGCAAACCCACAACAAGCCAGCCTGCTCCAATGGGACTACATTCTAAAACCAGTCCGCAGGAAACCTAAGGATAGCAATGACATGTCACAGACCTCCCTGCCAACACCCCCACTCAATGACACTGTAGCAAAAACGCCATCACCTTAAGTCAGCAAAGCCAAAGAGAGTCCGTGCAGAAGGAAAAGGGACACGCACCACTCAGGGCATAAAGGAGGACAAGGAGGCAGGAGGTGTCAGCTGGGCTGGGAGCACACAGGTAAACTTGAACCCAAGGGCACTAGCTAAGGGCCACGTCAGTCCAAAAACAAACTTTCGGCTGCATGTATATTTGTCAGTCTACATATGTGCCCACATGTGCAGTAAAACCACTTTCACATTGCGCTTTAGGAAAAAAGCAAGAAATGATCAATTATATGATAAAACCGAAATGTATAAGAAGCTGACGTGCATGTGTGTGTGTGTGCGTGTGTGCGTGTGTGACTTTCTTTGGCCTCACTGACTGGGAGGGCTAAGGTTAGATCACAAACCTTAGCCCTCCTAGTCAGGAACACCCTCAGAGTCCCTCCCACATCCTCCTCAAGCTCCCCTAGGGGCCTCTTTTCCTCCCCTTGGGAAGGACTCCTATCAGGCCCAGCAGAAGCAGGGCCTTGGCGCAGACCGGCAGCGGTGGGGATGATAAGAATCTAAGAGCAGATGAGGATCCTGACATGCAAGAAGCAGGTGACAGCAATAGCACATGCTCCGAGTAATGATGGGAGTGGCACCAAGCCATGTACGTGCCCTCTGTGCGGACACACACATTCGCATGGTATACAACATGTGCACAAACACGAAGTCTGTGCAAAATGTCTGCTTCACTTCCTGTGCCAAGGACAGGTGATTTTGTTCACAGAATACCCTTTTTGTTAGGCACAGGTAGGAATGCCACAGGACACGGCTTGCCTCTGGTTCAACACAGCTGCTCTCCCAAACACGATTTAGGAGTAGTGGCCATGGCCAGGCTTTGAACACTGAGCCTTACCATGGAGAATCTGATCTTCAACCTACTGACATGGTAGGAAAAATTGTTTTTAGCTCAGAAAGTGTATCAAGGGGGTGTGCAGAATCTCTCAAGGGAAGGCAGAGACCCCAGGATGCCCCAAGGAACAGAAGGCCAGCAAATGCAAAACCTCAAGCCAGTCAGCAACGCCTCCAAGACAAATATGTGAAGCTGGGCAATTCTGTAGAAGTTGTTTTTTGATATTTTGATAATTATGTGTGTATAGTACAGTTTTCCTGAACAGCCCTTGTGTCTGGCACACGTGTGTGTGTGAGCGTGAGCATGTGCCTGTTCTTTGACTTGCTTCTGGGGGCTGGCTGGGCTCCTGCTTTCATAGATTCTGCTATAATTGGTGCCCTCCAGCAGCCTCAGCCCTTCCTTTCCTCTGTGCTCACTGCTGCCTCCCCTAAGCTTGAGAACTGTCCATCTCTCTTCCCTGCTCCAAAGCAGCCATACCTGCTTGGCCAGGTAGCCTTGTTTCACCACCGTGCCACTTAACTCCACAGTGCTCAGGTTCATTTCTTCCTTGGGGCTTATCTTCTTTTTGTAGCTCTCAGCCTAGGGGGAAAGAGGGAACAAGGACTCTGCTATAGAAAACACCCAGGCCCAAGCTATGGCGGCTGTCAGAGGGGAAAGGAAATTCTTCAGGACAGAAACCTCATTCTGCATCAGGATGAAGTCATCCCCCAAGCCCAAGGTCTCCTCCCGTGACTGTGGACCCCAGGCCCCCACTCTGTTGTGTCTTCCTTAACCTTTGCCCTGGTGGCAAGAAGAACCCACTCCCCAACTTACGAAAGTATACAGGGCTGTGGAGTCATCCAGGAACTGCTCAGCCAGATCCCCAGAGCGAATGGCTCCCATGCTTCGGACACCCACCGGCCTGAGGAAGTTCTCCTCCATGAGCATGGAGGCCAGGGTCACCGCCTCCAGACGGCTGGCCACAAAGTTGTTGGAGATGAGCCAGTCCACCAGGGAGGAGCCTGGCCAAGGGCAGCACCAGTCAGGCAACAGGTAACGGACCAGCGTCCTTGGGGTGTGTGGCCAATGACCTTGCTGACCTTAGCCCTCTGGGCAGCCTCAGGGCTCTACCCAAGAGCAGACTGAAGGCCATACCTGCTGCACAGAGCCGTGGCTGCACACCCACACGTGGCCATCTCAGGCCAGCATGTTGCCCAGCAGGAAGCTCTGACCTCAATACAGGGTGGTCAAGCACACAGTTGAGCCCTGCACCACCATGTCCCAGGGTGACCGCCCAGCCTGGCCCTGGGGAACAGGCTCACCGAGGAAGGTCTTTTTGTAGGTGCTTCCCTGCTCCATGTTAGGGCTTGAACGGATTCCGGTGCTGCTATCATGCATTTTGTCCACAATGCGACTACATAGAAGGGAAGGCAAAGGAGAGGGAACCCTCGTCACACTGGTAGGTACAAGGGAGGGTCCTGAGTCACTGCTAAGGGTATAAAGCAAGTGGCAAATGGTGTGACACACATCACAAAAAAAGGGGGTGTAGGAAAGCAGCCTTTTGCATGGCAAGAGTGATGCCATCTTGAAGTGAAGCCACCATGATGATTTTTTTTGTTGTTGTTTTTTGTTTGTTTGTTTTTTGAGACAGAGTCTCGCTCTGTCACCCAGTCTGGAGTGCAGTGGCATGATCTCGGCTCACTGTGACCTCTGCCTCCCAGGTTTAAGTGATTTTCCTGCCTCAGCCTCTGGAGCAACTGGGATTACAGGCATGTGCCACCACGCCCGGCTAATTTTTGTAGTTTTAGTAGAGACAGGGTTTCACCATGTTGACTGGGCTGATCTCGAACTCCTGACCTTAAGTGATCCGCCCGCGTCGGCCTCCCAAAGTGCTGGGATTACAGATGTGAGCCACTGTGCCTGGCCTGATGATGGATGTTTGACTCCCGCATACCATGGTGTTCCCATAGTGCAACTCACCCCTCATAAAGATGTTTATCTAACCTCCCCAGCGGTCACAGGTTTCACAAGAAAGTCTGAGGCACGACTAGCTGCACATTTTCCCAAAAAAGCTTGCTATAGAAAGGATATTTTCTGGAGGACAAGTGTGGTGATTCACTGTCTCTTGGCCAGCAGAGACATCACTTCTGTTTGTAAGTCCCTATTAAATGCCTTGTGAGAAACTGGATTTGTCAGCCCCTTTCTTCCGCCTCTCAGCTCCCTTGTTCTTTGCAGGTAGGCCTGTTTCTACCTCCTCACCACAGAAGGGGGTGTTCAGTTATGCATCAAAATTTGAGAGGCAGGATTTTCAGACATTTCTTTTCTTCTTGCTTATCTAAATGTTCTAATATTTCCATGCCAGACACATACTGCTTTTGTAGTAAAACCAAAGCACTGTGACTTTTAACTTACAAACAAGAGTGTATGCTGGGCACAGTGGCTCACACCTATCATCCCAGTGTTTTGGGATACTGAGGTGGGAGGATCACTTGAGCCCAGGTGGTCAAGGCTGCAGTGAGCTATGATTGAGCTACCACACTCCAGCCTGGGCAACAGAGTGAGACCCTGTCCCAATAAAATAAAAACAAAAAAGCCCCAAGAGTGCACAGTAGCCCACATGATTCTCTGTGATCCTCCTGCATTAAGTCCAAACCCCCTCAGCTACTTTTTGAACTATCTTTGAACCCACCTGCCTACCCACCCTTATCTACAGCTGATCCTCCCTGCACCCACCAGTGTTCAGCAGCTCCCTAGACCCATAGGAAGTGTACAGTCAAGGTTTCAGTGCCTGGTGAGCCCAGGAATGGACTCATACATCTTTGATGGGTGTAACAGTTCTGTTGCCTGGGAGGTTGGTGGAGATTTACTGTGGTTTGAATGTTTATCCCAAAAATCATGTTGAAAATCCCCAATGTGGCAATATTGACAGGTAATGCCTTTAACAGGTGATTGGGTCATGGCGACTCTGCCCTTGTGAATGGATTAATCCATTCATGGATTAACGGGTTAAATGAGTTAATGAATTACCATGGGAATGGGACTGGTGGCTTTATAAGAGGAACAGAGACTGCAGCAAGCATTTTAGCATGTTCAGCCCCCTCACTATGTGATGCCCTGCACTACCTCAGGACTCTGCAGAGAGCTCCCACCAGCAAGAAGGCCCTCACCAGAAGCAGCCCCTCAACCTTGGACTTCCCAGGCTCTATAATGATAAGAAATAAATCCCTCCTTATGAGTTACCCAATTTCAGGTATTCTGTTATAAGTAACAGAAAACAGACTAAGACAAGATTTTTGGGGAGCTGTGACAGAGCCCTGAGCACCCTGGCTGAAATGGAATGGGGGTCTTGTGTCATGGAGGTGTGCGGAGGTGGCAGGAGCCACAAGAGATCCCATAGAAATGGGGCAGGTAGGTAGGGCCACTCCCAAGCAGAGAAAATCATATACACAGGACAGGAACAGCTGAAGGCCCTGAAGCACTGTGGTAGCACCAGCCAGGCTGTGAAGCAAGCACAGAGCTCCCCCAAGGGGCAGGGTGCCCTGCCCACCAAACACAGGCAGGAAAGGCTGCCACAGAGCCCGGCAAGCGGGGCACTCACTGCAGGCTGATGTGCGGGGGCAGCTTGAAGGAGTTTCTCAGGCTGTGCAGCTGCTGGACCTTCCCCGGCTGCCCTGCGTGAATAGCCCCGGTTATCTCAAAGGCCCAGGCATCCCGCTCCTCTCGAGAACAGGCCTCCAGGAAGTACTCTGTGGATGTTTGAGTCTTCAGCTTAATGAGGAGCTGTGGGAAGAGACAGCCAGTCAGGCCAGCACGCAGGCAGAGCAAGAGGACGCCAGGCAGTAAAAATTACGGGACCCCGGGAGAATCTAGGTGACAGTGACTGCCAAATGCCCCGAGCCCTCAGCCACACTGCAGGTGGTCTTTAAAGATTCACTTGGACACCTCCAGTGACAGGAAGCTCACGGCCTCACACGGCAGCCTTTCCCTTGTGGACAAGGCACTTAGTGTGGGGCCTGCTTCCTGGACATGCTAGTTGTGTTCTCTCTTCTAGAACCACACAGATGAAGAGTCACCTCCTATGACAGCCCCTACACTGAAGAGGGAAATGTCCAGGCTTCAAAGTCAGACCCATCTGAACACAAACCCCAGCTCTGCCACTTGGCTGTGGACTCCCAGGAACATTAGGAAATGACAGGATATTAATGCCTACCTCGAACGGACTGTTAGTCATGCTCCCTTCCATCCTCTTTCCTTGTGTCTAAGCATCAAGTCTTTCATTTCTCATAGGATATAGTTTCAGCTCCTTCCCATCCAGGTCACTTTGTTGTTTTTTTTGTTTTGTTTTGTTTTTTTGTTTTTTTCTTGAGATGGAGTCTTGCTCTGTTGCCCAGGCTGGAGTGCAATAGTGCGATCTCAGTTCACTGCAACCTCCGGCTCCCAGGTTCAAGCAATTCTCCCACCTCAGCCTAGGCAGCAGCTGGGATTACAGGCGCCCACCACCGTGCCTGGCTAATTGTTGTCTTTTTAGTAGAGACGAGGTTTCACCATGTTGGCCAGGCTGGTCTCAAACTACTGACCTCAGGTGATCTGCCCACCTCAGCCTCTCAAAGTGCTGGGATTACAGGCCTGAGCCACCGCGCCTGAAGCCATCCAGGTCACTTTGTGCTATGTGTTCTACACTTGGTCAACATTCTCATAAATACAGTGCATGGAATGGAACACATAGCGGCAGGAGAAGTCTGAGCCCGCTGGCTGTGGGCAGCTGCAGGGCACTGTAGACTCACTCAGTGCTGTCAGAAGAGAATCTTTTTCATGTAGGCCACTTCTCTATCTTTTAAGTGCACATTTATGGGATTTTTTTGGATCAATTGTGGGATTGATAGGAGACTATCAATCGGGTGGTAGGTGGACCCATCTCTTCTGTTGGAAAACAGAAGCATTTTCATTCTGAATCTGTTTTCCAAAGGATTCTCTCCCAACTTACTTTGCTTACAAACTTAGTCAATGTCCCTCATCCAAACTAAATGGTGAATAAGATATGGCTGGGCTGGGCGCAGTGACTAACGCCTGTAATCCCAACACTTTGGAAGGCTGAGGCGAGCGGATCACGAGGTCAGGAGTTCAAGACCAGCCTGGCCAATGTGGTGAAACCCCGCCTCTACTAAAAATACAAAAATTAGTCCGGTGTGGTCGTGGGCATCTGTAGTCCCAGCTACTCAGGAGGCTGAGGCAGAAGAATCACTTGAACCCGGCAGGCGGAGGTTGCAGTGAGCCAAGATCGTGCCCCTGCACTCTAACCTGGGTGACGGAGAGAGACTCTGTTTCAAAAAAAAAAAAAAAAGACATGACTGGTTCATGGTCCTAAAGAACACCACGGGCCGGGCTCAGTGGCTCACGCCTATAATCCCCAACACTTTGGGAGGCAGAGGTGGGTGGATCACTTGAGGTCGGGACCAGCCTGGCCAACATGGTGAAACCCCAACTCTACTAAAAATACAAGTAGCTGGGCGTGGTGCAAAATTGTGCCCCTGAACTCCAGCCTGGGTGACAGAGTGAGACTCCATCTAAATAAAAACACACACACCCACCACGGAGCTGCGCCTTCAGTAGTAGTAGCTTGACAGTGAGCTCATCACCACTGTGGAAGAACAGAGTTTAGCCAGCTTCCTGAACCCCTGTTGTCAGCCTGCAGTTCACCATTTCAATGAACAGAATTTTAGGACACACTATAAAATTCCACGTAAAATTCTGACACTTTTTTTACACGTTCTCTAATTTTAAAAAGTATGTGTGTATATATTTCATGATTTGTTCTTAGGGAATCTATTGGCTCCTCTTGATCTAGCCCAAGTACTCATGAACCAGGCAGGTGACAATTCGAGAATTTTATGTAGAAATTTTTTTTTTTTTTGAGTTAGGGTCTTGCTCTGCCTCCCAGGCTAGAGTGAAGTGACGCGGTCATAGCTCACTGCAGCCTTGAGTTCCTGGGCTCAAGCAATCCACTTGCCTCAGGCTCCCAAAGTGTTAAGATAACAGGCGTGAGCCACTGCAACCAGCTGTGTCTGGTCTTAAGATGCTAAAAGGAAGAGGATGCAGAGCCCATCTTTTCCCAGGCTCAGCATCCTCCAGTGGTCCTACAGCTACCCCAGCAGAAAACTACCCCTGCCTGACTTCCCACTTTTAATCAGTGACACCTCCAAGCTTGCAATGGAAATAATGGAATGACATTTCATTTGTGCAGCCTCCTAGGCTGAAATGATACTCGATGCCTCCTTTTCCCTTGTCCTCAACAGCCAGTCAGCCACCAAGTCCTGTTGGCATTCCTTTCATAATGACTTCTCCTGTTAATGCCTAGATTATTTTAATAGCTCCTTTTGCTTTTTATTTGAGACAAATATGAAATTACAGAAGAGTACAGAGGGAAATATAACAAATGCCAGTAAACCCACCACCCAGAATTAACCATCATTAATATTTTCTTATACTTAGAAGATTCCTTAATTGATCTCATTTGTCTTCAGTCTTTTTCTCTCCTGAACACGGCAAGCGTAGGAGAGTCAAAGAAAAACATGATAATGTTTTATTATCATTATTTAGAAAGAAAATGGTGAGGTTACTTTTTATGGACCTAGAAATCTTATTAGTAACTGAACTAAAACTAGTTCCTTCTTTTATTCTTTCTACACATTTTTTTTTTTCAGAGACAGAGTTTCACTCTGTCATCCAGGCTACAGTGCAGTGGCACAATCATAGCTCACTGTAGTCTTGGACTTCTGGGTTCAAGTGATCCTCCTGCCTCAGCCTCCAAAGTTGCTGGGACTACCAACACCTGCCAACATGCCCATCTAATTTTTTTTTAAGAGATGGGGTCTCACTATGTTGTCCAGGCAGGTCTTGAACTCCTGGGCTCAAGCTATCTTTCCATCTTGGCTTCCTGAAATGCTGGCATTACAAGCATGAGCCACTGTGCCAGGCCTACATTTTTGTTTTTCTGAGATGTAGTTTCACTGTGTTGCCCATGCTGGTCTCAAACTCCTGGGCTTGAGTGATTCTCCCACCTCAGCCTCCTGAGCAGCTAGAATTACAGCCTTCATTTTAGTCTTTCCAAGAGAGTTTTCTTTTTTCTGTTTTTTTTTTTTCTTTGAGACAGGGTCTCGCTCTGTCACCCAGGCTGGAGTGTAATGGCATGATCTCAGCTCACTGCGACCACCACCTCCTGGGTTGGAGCAATTCTCCTGCCTCAGCCTCCTGAGTAGCTGGGACTACAGGTGCCCGCCACCACACCCAGCTAATTTTTGTATTTTTAGTAGAGACAGTGTTTCACCATGTTGGCCAGGCTGGTCTTGAACTCCTGACCTCAGGTGATCTGCCAGCCTCGGCCTCCTAAAGTGCTGGAATTATAGGCGTGAGCCATTGCGCCTGGCCTCTAAGAGAGTTTTCATCAGACCATGCTCTCACTCAAAATCTTCAATGGCTCTCCATTACCTCCATCTGGTCCTAACCAAACTCCTATCACTCCTTTAGTGAACATTCCCCTTTGACCACACTGGAGGCCCTTCTCCCCAGAAGCCACACCCACCTCTCTCCATGCATACTCTTCTTTCTTTTACTCGAGACATTCTACCTGTCCAGAATGACCGCCTCTCTCCTTGTTCCATCTTTGCCCACATCTCTATTCCTGAAGCTTTGCCTGACCCAGCCTGAAATATCTTTTTCCTCTTCAGGGATGAAGGGTTCTCTGCAGCTCCTGATAGCTGTGGCATCATTGGAATGCCAAATGTTTTTCAATTAACCACTTGCTTTCCCAATAAAATGAGCAACTCTATGAAGAAACAATCTTACCATTTTCTTCCTTGATTCCTCCACGCCTTGCAAATTTCTTGGCACATAATGGGCCCTTGATAAATAATTTATTGGGAGTTTTTTTTGTTTTGTTTTGTTTTTTTGAGGAGTCTCGTTCTGTTGTCCAGGCTGGAGTGCAGTGGCGTGATCTCAGCTCACTGCAAACTCCGCCTCCCAGGGTCAAGTGATTCTCCTGTCTCAGCCTCCCAAGTAGCTGGGATTACAGGCCACTGCAACCACGCTCAGCTAATTTTTGTATTTTTAGTAGAGATGGGGTTTCACCATGTTGGCCAGGCTGGTCTCAAACTCCTCACCTCAAGCAATCTGCCCATCTTGGCCTCCCAAAGTGTTGGGATTACAGGCGGGAGCCACCACACCCAGCCTAGACTTTTTTAATGGTAGGGTTGAAGCCACCCCTTACTTCTGGGACACAGACCCTTCAGGGAATGAAAGCCATCATAGTGAATGAAGCCATCATAGTGAACCCCAAGATAGCAGTAATTACTCACATTTGTGTGGTGCCTGCCTCCCAGCCCACACAGTGCTCTAATACACCATAACCTTCATAGTCCTCACCACAACCATGTGAGACAATCAGGGGTAATTATTTAATCCCATTTTATAGATGAGGAACGAAGGCTCAGAGAGGGTTAGCTACTTGTCCAAGCTCACATACCTGGTAGGTGGCGGAGCCAGGATTTGAATCCAAGTTTTTTAATTCTCACTCTGAGCTCTTCCTCCTACCCAGACCACTTTCCCAAAGAGGCCAGAGGTGGGAAGGTTGTGGAACAGAGAGGAGTTGGACAGCAGGGGCTGTCACTTACCGGTCGGTTTTCATACTCCAGGCAGGGGCAGGTGATGGTGCAGCCATCCAAGAAGATCCGGCCCTTGGGAGGGGTCACTCTCCGACCTCCCTCAAGCTTGTAGTACACCAGCGTGTTCTGCCGAAGGATGAACCATCGCGCCTTCCAGTTGTGGACAATGTGGCCCTATGGACAGACAAGAAAGCCCTGAGGTGAGGTAGCCAAGGGGAGGGGATGGTGTTCAGGGAGGGGTGTCCCGTGGCACAGGTAACCAGACTGTGCCGTGGAAGTGACTCTCCAAGGAAGACAGCAGGATTTGTGTCTGGATCTCTTTTGAGTATGTAGCAAAGACCTTTGGCACTGACCTTCTAATTCCTATTTGGCCATTTTTCTGGTTGTAAACCTTGAAAGAAACTACAAAGTAAAAAGAAAAGAAAAATCACTCACCTGTAATCCTACTGCTAGGAGACAGCCATTGCTAACATACTGTATTTCCTTCCAGTCTTTTTTCCTTTTAGTTTTTGCCTTCTGGTTTTTTTTAAAAATTAAGATTATTTTAAATATAGTTTTATTTTCTAGTTTTTTTGTTTTGTTTTGTTTTTATTCTTGTTTTATAGACAAGGTCTCAAAAGAGACAGGCTGGAGTACAGTGGCATGACCTCAGCTTACTGCAGCCTCCCCTTCCTGGACTCAAGTGATCTTCCCACCTCAGCTTCCCAGGTGGCTGGGACTATAGGCGTGTGCCACCACATCCGGCTAATTTTTACATTTTTTTGTAGAGACGAGGTCTCACTATATTCCCCAGGCTGGTCTTGAAGAACTCCTGGGCTTCTGTGATCCTCTCACCTTGGCCTCCCAAAGTGCTAGGATTAGAGGCATGAGCCACCATGCCTGGTCCCTGTTTTGTTTCGCCTTGCTGAGCATCTTCTGACACCATTACATTTCTGTAAAACGTATTTTTAATGACGATTATGTGGATACATAGTTTGCATGCCAACTTCTATTGTTTGTAACTGAGGTTGTTCCATTTTTTCACTATTCTGTAATGAATATCCTTGCACGTAAATTTTGACCTGCATCTGTTTTTTTCTTTGGATATATTCCTAGAAAGAATATTACTAGTGAAATGATGTGGGCAATATGAGGCCACATAGTCTCCCAGTGCTAAGGACTCTGACAGTCTTACCTAGCCAGGTGTGGCAGGTATAAAGAGAAGGGTAGTTTAGGTGGTTCTCAGGTGGGTGGTAGAGCCAATGGACAGAATAGTCAGGTGAATATGGAGAGCCTATTTGTAGAACAGACCTGTGGATAGGGAAATGTCTTCTGAGGGATCAGAAAAGAATGAGTTTAGTACGCAGTCACGAAAGCACCTTCCTGGGATATTTCCAAAGCCCAGCTTAGGGCTAGGTTCTAACCAACAGAGGTGCTTTACCTGAATCAAAGTCCACTGCCCCAACTCACTCATGTCCTTGCCTAGCACGGATTCATATCAAAGGCCCTTTTAGTTCTCAGTCTCTGGTGCTATGATTCTATTCCACACTCAGCACGTACTAAGAGCTGTTAGAGAGTCAAAAGTTGTAGAAGGAATCGTCTGCATCGAAGTTATTTGTGCATATAACTGAGCTTTGTGAGCACTGACTTGAACCCAAACAGAATTTACTGTGACAACTAAATAAGACTTTTTTTTTTTTTTTTTTTGAGACGGAGTCTTGCTCTGTCGCCCGGGCTGGAGTGCAGTGGCCGGATCTCAGCTCACTGCAAGCTCCGCCTCCCGGGTTTTACGCCATTCTCCTGGCTCAGCCTCCCGAGTAGCTGGGACTACAGACGCCCGCCACCTCGCCCGGCTAGTTTTTTGTATTTTTTTAGTAGAGACGGGGTTTCACCGTGTTAGCCAGGATGGTCTCGATCTCCTGACCTTGTGATCCACCCGTCTCGGCCTCCCAAAGTGCTGGGATTACAGGCTTGAGCCACCGCGCCCGGCCTATAAATAAATAAAATAAAATAAAATAAAATAAAATAAAATAAAATAAAATAAAATAAAAACAAAGATGGGATGGTACTTGCTATGGGTTGAATTGTATTTCCCCAAAAAAGATATGTTGAAGTCCTAACCTCTGGACCTGTAAGTGTTATGTTATTTGGAAATAGGGTCTTTGCAGATGTAATCAAGTTAAAATGAACTCACCCTAGACTAGAATGGGCACTAATCCAATATGACTGGTATCCTTACAGGAAGAGGAAAATTTGGATGCTAAGAGACACATAGGGAGAGGATGGTCACGTGATAACAGAGACAGTGGTTGCAGTGAAGTATTTAGAAGCCAGGGAATGCCAAGAGTTGCCTGCAAACACCAGAAGCTAGAAGAGCAAGGAAGGATCCTTCTCCACAAGTTTCAGAGGCAGCATGGCCCTGGCAACACCTTGATTTTGCACTTCTAGCCTCCACTACTCCTTCTGGTCTTTTTCTTCTATGCATATTTTTTCTTTACTCATACATTTTATCACTTTACTCTTCAGATTTTAACACTATAAACATGTTCAACATCTGCATAACCATAATTTAATTAGTCATTTGGGCACAGACAGGTAGCTTTCAGTTTTTTCATCACATAAGTGACTCTTTGTCGGCTGGGCGCCTATAATCCCAGCACTTAGAGAGGCCAAGGTGGGAGGATTGCTTGAGCCCAGGAGTTCAAGACCAGCCTGGGCAACATGGTGAGACGCTGTTTCTATAAAAAAAAAAAAAAAAAAGTGAAAAAAAAAGCAAAAAACAAAACATTACTGGGTGTGGTAACACGTACCTGTAGTCCCAGCTACTAGGGAGGCTGAGGCGGGAGGATTGCTTGAGCCTGGGAGGTCGAGGCTGCAGTGAGCCCTGCTGATGCCACTGTACTCCAGGTTGGGAAACAAAGTGAGACCCTGTCTAAACAAAATAAATAAATAACAGCAGGGTGTGGTGACTCACACATCTAATCTCAGCACTCTAGGAGGCCGAGGCTGGAGGATCACTTGAGCCAGGAGTTTGAGACCAACCTGGGGAATAGAGTGAGACCTCATCTCTACAAAAATACAAAATAAAATAAAAATAACTCTTTGTTACAAAGCTTTTACAGAGCTTTACAACAAAGGATAGAGCCCTACACATAAAATTTCTAGGCCAGAGCATGTTCACATTGCAATGTTATTCACAATATGAGCCCGGCAGGAACGTCTGGCAGTGCTTCTGCCTCTTCTCCCAGGAAAAGCACTGCTGCTCAAGGCTCATCCCCCACTTCCTTTCTCCGACTCCCCTGAGAGCCAGGCCCAATGAGCTCCCTGCATTTTGCCTGGAACTCTGCTTCTTTCTTGTCTGGGCGGGATTAAGAGCCAACTCTATCGTGTCCCTGCCTGTCTCTGGCTTCACCTTCACCGGTGATGACTGCTTTGCACTCTGGCTTCCAGCTCAGGCCCTGCTCCACCTCTGAGCTCTTAACTCTCCTAAGACTATGGAATCCCCCTGCCACAGCCTGCAACTTCTCCAGTGGACATAGGGACTGCTATTGCCATCTAAGAGGAAAGGGGATATGGGGGATTGAAAAAGTTGGAATTGCTCAGCAAGCTGGGACCACAACAGGGGTTCTGGGGCCACATCCTTCACCCTGCAGGGAGGGGTGTGGCTTCTGCTTGCCTCAGGGTCAGGTTCCATCCCAGTCCTTGGGTTTGGCTGGAATGAGCTCTAAGTATTTCAGCCAAGCCCCATCTTTTCCAAGGGCTTATGGGGACCAGACCTGTTGACTCTCCTCATTTTCTGCACCCTGGATTCCCTAACCAGGCCATTCAGAAGAGAACTCCCATCCTTCTCCTGGCAATATCCTGGGAGCTCTGTGGCTCTGCCCTTAGCCCTCCTCTGGCTCTCGGCGTGGTGAAGGTGGTAGGGAATGATGGACGGTAAATCCCAGGAACAGAAGGAGGCCCCCAAAACTCCCAAAGCTCTGTCAGAAGGATCTGTCTCCATGTTAACTCCCTCCACAGGCCTTACCAGGGCCCAGCCATCAACGGTGCCAACCAAAAGTCCCATGCCCAGCTCTCACTCTCCCTCCCACCTCCCAAGCTGCAGTTAAATGGGAGATTAGGACGATGGAAGCTCCCCAGGTGTAGTCTCTCTGAGGTGCAGCCACCTCCACATGCTGCGAGAAACTGGCCTATCAGTTCAGCCACAGTGGCAAGTGGGCGTGGAGCTTTGTACTGTGCTATCCAGTCTGACCCTTGATCTGGCATCAGCTTCTACCCTCCTTGCTTACTGTTTCCAGCAAACAGCCACGGCTCTCCTGTATCAAATAACGTGCAACATCATGTGGACACATTTTGTGGGGAAAATGAAAGCGATCTGAGACTTTAGGACTGATCCAGCCACGCCGGGAGGCAATGAAAAGAAGGGCCCCTCATCCCTCTTCATTCCCCTCCCAAAGCTGAAAACTCAATAGAAGAACCAGAAAGCTCAGCCCTGGATTTATATGTCTCTTTGCTATGCCATCACGGCAGTATAAATGGTTAGTGTTAACGTTCAAATTATGCTCTGTGTGGTGGCTCACGCTGTTATCCCAGCACTTTGGGAGACTAAGGTGGGCAGATGACTTAAACCCGGGAGTGCAAGACCTGCCTGGGAAACACAGCGAAACCCTGTCTCTACAAAAAAATGCAAAAATTAGCTGGGCATAGTAGTGGACTCCTGTAGTCCCACCTACTCAGGAAGCTGAGGTGAGAGGATCACCTGAGCCTGGGAAGTCGAGGCTGTGGTGAGCCAGGATTGTGCCACTGCACTCCGGGCTGGGTGACCCCGTCCCAAAAAAAAAAAAAAAAGGTCAAATTAGGAAAAAATTTTGAAATAACTAACTTCCTTTTGCAACTGCTCTTTTGTTCATCTTCTACCTTAATCCCAGGCACCGAGTTTTCTGTTTGTACTCTTGCTTGCCCTGGGGGTGGTAGGGAAGGACTGAGGAGGGAAGGTCAGAACATGCAGTTCCAGTCCCAGCTATTACTGGCTCTGAAGCTCTGGGCAAGCTACTTCATCTTTCTGATCCTGTTTCCCCATCTGCAATAGAGTGATGTCAATACCCACCATGTATGGCACTCGGGAGGCAGGAAAAGGTTTGGGTCAACCTGAGTGGGTCTGATCCCGATTCTGGCTCCACCACCCACTGCCTCCACCACCCTGAGCAAGTTCCCTAACTCCTCTGGGCTTCGTTTTTCCCCTTGATGAAAGGGGGGCAGTTAGGTACCATTGACCCCTTAGGGCTGCTGAGACGATGACATGAGACAATGTTCAGGGCTGGCCAACAGTAAGTGCTTAAAACACATAGTAGCATTCCTCCTTCTTAACAGGCTGTAAATTATAGAGCACGCCTATGTTATCTTAGTAAATTTTATTTAAATATCATGCCATTCATAATATTTTAACAAGTTTTAATTAAGACACACGCTTCGGTACTCCTGCCCGGGCTTCATACTGCGCTAACCAAGTGGAATTCTCCTCCTGGCCTGTGCGCGCAGCCGCTGCTCACCCTGCGTCCCCTCGGACATGCAGCTCTGCCCATCAGGGCCACAGGCAGCCCGGTCCCACCATGGGGGTTGGGGATGGGGACCAAAATATGCCCGTTCCGGGGCGCGCGTCTGGCCCCTCTCTAGGGAGCCGCGTAGGCGGGGCCCCACCTGGCCAATGTCCCGAGGCTCGTACGCGCACTCACCCTCTTGACCAGGAAGCCCTCCTTGAGCACGCCGTCCTCCATGTCGCCGCCTGCACGCCAGGGCCACCCCAGGTGCGCCGTCCCCGCGCTTCGCGCTCCTCGGCACCCGCGCGGCCCGCGCAGTCAGCGCCCACAGCGCCCAGGAAGCAGCTCCGACGCGGTTGGGCGACGCCTCCCTGGCCCGTGTCCAGAGCCTGAGGCCCCGGGGCAGGAAGTCAGACCAGGTCGGGATTTCTGACGTGACGTTTCCACCCAAACGTGCTCCAGGGTCGGTGGTTGGTCCTCCAGGTACAGAGCGGCCAGCCCCGCCCCATCCAGGTGCGCCCCGTGCCCCTCACTGTTCCAGTCTCTCTGCTCAGCGTCCTTCGCCAGGTGCTTCCCGGGCACTTAGCACATTGCCCTCAAGGAACGCTTATCGAATTGAACATGACCGAAAGGACTCCAGGATTTGGAGCCATTCCTGTGCTCATTGGAAATAGGAGATGAGGCAGTGGGTGAGCCGAAACTGGTTTGGGGACTTTATCCTGACCTCTGATCGGGGCAGAGAAGACCTCTCGGTAACAGGAAGGTCACAGTTTTAAGGAGGCAGGCACAGTCTACAGGGCCCCCTGTCCCCAAGATATACCCCGCTCCCTCAAAAAAGATGAAGCCAAAAATTCCATCATTAAGGACAAAATTTAAGGGGCCGCCAAGGAGTCCAGTAATCTAGATAAATTATATATACAGAGAAATGATTGTTTTTTTGTTTTTTTGTTTGTTTTTAGAGACAGGGTCTTTCTCTGTCATGCAGGCTGGAGTGCAGTGGTGTGATCATAGCTCACTGCAGCCTTAATCTCTGGGCTTAATCTCTGGGCTCCCGCCTCAGCTCCCCAAGTAGCTAGGACTACAAGAGTGCACCACCAAGCCTGGCTGGTTTATTTTTATTTTTTGTAGAGATGGGGTGTTGCTATGTTGCCCAGGCTGGTCTTAACTCCTGGCCTCAAGCAATCCTCCTGTCTGGGCTTCCCAAAGTGCTGGGATTACAGGCAAGAGCCACCATGTAAGACCTAGAAAAAATAATATTTTAATGCACTTTTTTTTTTTTTTTTGAGATGGAGTCTCACTCTGTCGCCCAGGGTGGAGTGCAGTGGCCGGATCTCAGCTCACTGCAAGCTCCGCCTCCCGGGTTTACGCCATTCTCCTGCCTCAGCCTCCCGAGTAGCTGAGACTACAGGCGCCTGCCACCTCGCCCAGCTAGTTTTTTGTATTTTTTAGTAGAGACGGGGTTTCACCGTATTAGCCAGGATGGTCTCGATCTCCTGACCTCGTGATCCGCCCGTCTCGGCTTCCCAAAGTGCTGGGATTACAGGTTTGAGCCACCGTGCCCAGCCTTTAATGCATTTTTTAAAAATCAAAATTAATGTCAGAAAATCCACGATGAACAAAATGCTAACATTTTAAATAGGATCAACAACAATGTTCTATCAGGTCATATTGGAGCCTGGAACAAAAGGAAACATCAGTACAGTAGTACTGATTCTGTCCAGCAATCCTTGGAACACAGTCACACTTTTGTTTTTTACATTTATTGGTAATTATAGAGACAGGGTCTCACTGTATTGCCCAGGCTGGTCTCGAACTCCTGGGCTCAAGCAGTCCTCCTGCCTCAGCCTCCCAAAGTGCTGGGACTGTGGGCGTGAGTCATGGGGCCAGCCCACATTATTCATGCTCCAGTTTGAAGGGCCCTGTCAGGACTCTTCAGCAGCCATGGGAAAGGCCCTCAGATGCCTGTAAGGGAAGAGAAGGCGTAGAGAGGAAGGTGAACCAGCTTGTGGAAGGTGGGGGCTGCCTTTCAGAACCAGACTGAAGTCGCTCCCAGGCCAGTCCCTGCCCTGGAGCTCTGGACACAGTGCTGCTTTTACGTGTCTGTAGTAGACATAGTACTTACCCACAACCCCACTCCCACCTGCAAGCCCCAAGGAAAGCTCGCAGGGTCTGGGTCACTGCATGCCAGCCCAACAGCCCACTCTAGCCTTCTGCACTGACTGGCCTTCAGACTTCCCAGGAAGACCCAAAGCAGTGGGGCTTCCATTCTGATTCAGAATGAGCATCGGCTTGTCACCTTCTGAAGCCAGGCCTGTAGTAGTAGGTGCTAAGTTTTATCTAATGCACAACCCCATGAGGTGTTTATTATGTCATTTTCCAGTCAAGGAAACTGAAGCTCCAAGCAGTTAAGTAACTTGCCCAAGGTTACACAGCTCCAGGGCACTGCAAATACTCTTGTCTCTTAGGAATTGTCCCAGCTCTGAAACCTAGCTGGGCTGAAAGCCAGGACTTGACAGGTTGAGCTGGAAAGTTCTCATCCTCTTCGACTCTAACTGTGGTCTGTCCATCTCCTTCCTCAAAGAGGCTGTCTTGGCCCCACCCAAACACAATCTTCTGAGGCTTAGAAGAGGTGGCATTTTCTTTGGCAGGAGGGGTTCTTGAATGAATTCACAGAAATGGGAATGGGAGAAAGATGGATACCCTCTCCTAGCAGGGCCCCTGCTAGGAAGAAGTTAAGGCACACCTAGAACCTGCTTCCTGTCCTAGGAAACCCCAGGTCCAGCCCACCCTATCTGAATCACTGGATTTGGGGTATGAGTCATACCCATTCCTTCCCCAGGCTGTGGTGGCTGAGCCACCAGCCCACCAGGGAACCATGATGACATAAGCCCAACTTACCCATAGGGAAGAGGATGGAGACAGAAGGAAGCAGACAGCAGTAAACAGCTGGGGGAGGGGGCAGGGACGAGAAAGAAGCTTTCAGAGAGACACCCCTCCTCTCCCTCTTAGGCCTGGAGGCTGATGTGGAAGGGTCCCTGGCCCTCTCAGCTCCTCCCCTTTTTGTCCCGAAGAGGAAGAGACAGATAACGCCTAGGGTGCTGAGTTGTAGAAAACTATTAAGTCTGTGTTTGGGTATAGGTGACTCACAACCTGATATGAGATTCTATCATTAGAGATTCATTCCTTTAGCTTCAGATAAGAATCCCCTGTTTAAGATACATAGAGTGGAAAAGGATACATCGTCGAAACTTATTCACAATAAATGCCTGTCCTTCGTGAGTTTATCAGAATCACAGAATCAGAATCTAACCCCTAAAGATCATCAAATCCAGATGCTTCGTTTCATAAATGAGGACCCTCAGAACCCAGGGAAATAAAATTACTCATTCAAGGTCTTGTGGCCAGTTAGTGGTAAAACCAGGGCCAGAATACAGGCTAACGGAGCTCAAGGCTGGCACCTGGCAAATACAGGTCACTGCCCCCAGCAACGACCTGCATCAAAGCATCCTGCAGTGAGAGGGATGGCTGTAGGCCTGGAAGGGCTCTGTCTGCAAAACTGGAAAAGACTTCAAAAAATGCTTCTACATGTTTTGCTGAACATAAAAATACATTTGTGCACATGATAGAACATTTAGAAAATACCAAAAGGGATAAAACCACCCAGAATCTATCACTCAGACAGATGATCAGTATGTTTATATGCACATGCTTTTTAATTAAATTTTATTCAAAATTTTTGAACCCTGCCTTTTTTTCACTTATAATAACTAATAAGCATCTTACCAGGTCATTAAAAGTAATTCAAAAACATAATTTAAATAACTGCATAAAATTTCATGGTGACTGAATTTAATCATTCCCATGTAAGTTGAATTTCCTTTTTCACTGTGTAAATAATGTTATGATGAATATCTCTGTACATACACATTTTGCCAGATCTCTGATCATTTCAGATAAACATCTAAGGTATAATTTTAGGTTAAAGAGTGTAAATTTTTAAAATTCTTGAAACATATCACAAAATTGCTTTCTAGAAATGTACCACATGCTCTCCTCACCAGCAGTGCATGACAATGCCAGTGTCACAGCATCTACACCAGCATTCAGTATAGTATTTTAAGGAATATAAATCATTCTGTTATAGCAATACATGTATGTATATGTTCACTGCAGCACTATTCACAATAGCAAAGACATGGAATCAACCCAAATGCCCATCAATGATAGATTAGATAAAGAAAATGTGGTACATGTATACCACAGAATACTATGCAGCCAAAAACAGGAAGGAGATCATGTCCTTTGCAGGGACTTGGATGAAGCTGGAAGCCATTATCCTCAGCAAACTAACATAGGAACAGAAAACCAAATATCGCTTGGTCTCACTTATAAGTGGGAACTGAACATTGAGATCACATGGACACAGGGAGGGGAACAGCACACACTGGGGCCTGTCAGGGGATATGGCGGGAGGGAGAGCATCAGGAAAAATAGCTAGTGCACCCTGGGCTTAATACCGAGGTGATGGGTTGATAGGTGCAGCAAACCACTGTGGCACATATTTACCTGTGTAACAAACCTGCACATCCTGCACATGTACCCTGAAACTTAAAATAATTAAAAAAGAAGCTTTGCTGATTTTTAAAATGGATTTGCTTATTTATTTTTTATCAGCCCACATCATGCTTTGAGTTGAAATCTTCGCTGATTTTCTCAGAACCAGCAGGGACAACCCCCACTTGCATACGTTGTGCGTTATCTCAGTCAAGGCTGAGCCCTGCTACCTGGGGGACAGCCAGCTAGAGGGACACCCCCAGAAGAGACTCAGAACTCAGAAGTTGCTGGAAAACTGCTGGGGAACTAGGCAGTGAAGTCCCAGAGGAGGGCATCACTTGTAGGAAAAGTGGGGCCTGTGGGGTCCCGGGCAGCCAGGAGAGCACCCTGAAGGCACTGAAAAGCTTGGGCAGAGGCAAAAAGCCAGAGGAGAAAGCAGCTAGAAGTACAGGCAGGAGGCCGAGACGGGCGGATCACGAGGTCAAGAGATCGAGACCATCCTGGCTAACACAGTGAAACCCCGTCTCTACTAAAAATACAAAAACTAGCCGGGCGAGGTGGCGGGCGCCTGTAGTCCCAGCTACTCGGGAGGCTGAGGCAGGAGAATGGCGTAAACCCGGAGGCGGAGCTTGCAGTGAGCTGAGATCCGGCCACTGCACTCCAGCCGGGCGACAGAGCGAGACTCCGCCTCAAAAAAAAAAAAAAAAAAAAAAAAAGACTAACGAGAAATTTTGCTAATTCATGGCCATGCCCAAGGCCGTCCAGCAAGTTGCTCTGCTACATCTGAAATGTATATTCATTCATCTGTCAATTCATTCATTCATTCACTGAAGCAGGAGACGTATACTGAGTATGTCCTGTGTACAAAGCATAGACAGAGCCATGGGCGACCCATAGACCTGCCCTGGGGCCTCATATGTCAGTGTAAACAAGTTGTCTTTTCAATGAACAGCAACATCATCGATTAACAGCATCTTTTGTACTAATTCTAGAGACAGTGCAGTTCACGGGGCAGATGCTCCACTGTAAAGGTGAGGCTTCTCACACTATTTGTGGTGAAGACTGGACTTCTGAGCTCTGACCACTGGGTGGTCCTACTGTGCATGACCAGAAAACAGCCTCTGCCACAAGTGACTTATTGGAGACGTCCACGTCACCCGAACTGGTCTATATTCTGTTTAGTGAATCAAGGCCATGGACCATGTGCCTGTATGTTGTGGTAATGCCCAGCTGCTATGAAAGTTTCCAAGCATTTACTCTCAGTTCCTGTTCTTTCATCATAGAGCAGTACCAGATCACTCTTGAACAGCACTGCTCTTGAGCATGGGTTCTGGAATCTATAGCATGGGTTCAAATTCTTCCTATGCCACCCATGTTACTGATGGCAAGTTACTTATCCTCTCTGATCCTCAAGTTCCTCATCTCTAATATGGGGTAATAACATACAAAGAGTAGTTTGGGGAAAATAAATGAGATTATGACAGTAAATTGTGTAGTGCGGTGTCTGGAACACAGTAAACACAAAATAGGTTTTTTCATTTCCATTTGATCCCACGTTGTGAGGTTGGTAGAAGGAGTGAGCACTGGTAATTAACACCTCAAGAGTTATAGATAAAATGTTTTTATTTTTGAGACAGGTTCTTACTCTGTTGCAATGGTGTCATCATAGCTTACTGCAGCCTCTACCTCCCAGGCATAGGCAATCCTCCCACCTCAGCCTCCTGAGTAGCTGAGACTATATGCATGCACCACCACACTTGGTTAATTAAAAAAAAAATTTTTTTGTAGAGCTGGCCTATGTTGCTCAGGCTGGTTTTGAACTCGTGGGCTCAAGTGAGCCTCCTGACTTGGCCTCCCAAAGTGTTGGTATTACAGGCATGAGCCACATTTTTATTTTGTTGTTTTTTGGATGTTTTTGTTGGTTTGTTTTGTTTTGTTTTTTGAGACGGTGTTTCACTCTGTTGCCCAGGCTGTGGTGCAGTGCCGCAATCACGGCTCACTGCAGCCTCAACCTCCCAGGCTTATGCAATCTTCCCACTTCAAATTCTTGGGTAGCTGGGACTACAGGCATGCACCACCATGCCTAGCTAATTATTTAATGTTTTTGTAGAGACGGAGGTCTCCCTGTGTTGCCCAGGCTGGACTTGAACTCCTGGGTGCAAGTGATCTTCCTGTCTTGGCTTCCCAAAGTGCTGGGTGTATAGGAGTGAGCGACCACGCCTGGCCTGGATAAAATGTTAAAGCTGGGGAGTGGGTGGAGTAGAGTGGTCATATTTACTGTGTTCCTCCTATGTACCAAAGACTTAACATCTACTATGTAATTGATTCTCAAAATCGCCCTTTGAATTAGGTATTATTCCCATTCTGTAGATGGAAATGAACATTTGGAGAAGTTAAATAACTTGGCCAACATTACACAGCTAGCTGAGTCCTGGTTGAAATCCAGGCCTGTCCAGGTCCAAGCCTTGCTCTTTCCACTACTCCACACAGTCTTCTTTGGCTAAATTATGTTCTCTCTTCCTGTGACGAAATCCTTTCAGCCTAAGTCAGGGGTCCATGGCAGTAGATTGCATTTCTATTCCCAATTATTCATTCCCCTATCCCCTGTGATAGAATTATACATCCCTGCCCCATTGACGCAGGTTTGGTCCTGTGACTAGATTTGGACAATGCAACCTCAGATGCATATCTCAGCAAAAGCTTTGAGCACCACTGCTTGGTGCCACAAGCCCCGCATGGCCCAGATAGGAGCTGCTCCTACCTGGGTCCAGGAATGAAGGTAACTTGGAGAGAGAGCTGCAGCCAATGTGAGTGCGAAGTCAGCCTCTGTTGTTGTAAACACTGAGATCTGGGGTGGGGTGAGGGAGTAGAGGACACTGTCACCACCATGGAAGTTAGTCAAAGCTGACTGACACACTTGTCACACCGTGATACTACAAAGCAATGCCAGAGGGACTACGTGGCTTGGAGCCTTTCCCTGCCATGGAGGGGTGGGTGCCTTCTGCCTCTCATTAACACCCTGAAACCTACCTCCCTGTTCCACTGAAAAAGCTGAAATGCTTTGAGAGGTCAGTCACTCTCCCCAGGGTGCTCTGCAAGGCTTCACTGGGGATGAGAGTCCAGACACATTGCTTCCCCACCAGTGCTATCCAACTTGCCACCCCCCCAAACTCAGCCTAGAAGAAGAAATACCCCTTGGCAGATATCTCAGGGCTGGCAGGGCTGGGGTGGAGCAGGACGTGAGGTGTGACTCAGCTGTGTGCACAGGCAGGGCTGGACCTGCTGGATATAGATAAGAGCCTCTCCCCTCCCCTCCTTCCATTCTCCTTTCCTCTCCTTTCTTCTGTCACTGCCTTCCCTAAATGTTATTCCTGGAGGCTAGGCTTTTGTTTTGCTTATTTTGAGTGGGTAAACAAGAGAGGGGCAGAATCTTGGCCTAGGGATGTCTGAGGACCCCCCAGCACAGGAAGGGAGTAGCCGTGGTGTTATGCTCACCCCTGGTAGCCTCTTGAGTTACAGTTGCTCTCCAGGCCTCAGGGGCTCCCACCTGGCTGATCACCAAAATCACCTGCACGGTTTTTCCCAGCCCTACCTAAGGGCCACCATTTACAACAATGCAGGGTGTTTACTGCACAAAAGGGACCTGGCTAAGAAGGGAAATGGAGGCCGGAGGTGCAGTTGCATTCGGCTACCAAAGTCACGTCTCCACGCAGGGCTGCCTTCCCCAAAGAAAGCAAGGAGGTTCTCATCTCATAAAGGCTGCATCCATTCACTAAGCGACATGGCAGTGGGTCCGCATCTCCGCAGAGCGGATACTTTTTTCTACTTCATGGAAAAGTAGCAGGAATCATGTCCATACCCAGAAGACTCTGATTCTTGGGTTGGAAAATCTTCATGTTAAGAAATCTCTCACTTCCGGGTGGTTCTGAAGGTGAATTGGCTCTGGGAACCAGGGCCATGGAAAATCCTGGAACCACTCAGCCCTCCTTAGGGAAGGGCCCTCTCAGTGCCAACAACCATGGCATGCCCACTGAAAGTCAGCTCCCAGCTGAAGCCAAGGGCCAGGCAGGCACTGCCCAGAAAGTCTCTGCCACTCCCAGGTGATGTGACTGGCCAGGCTCCATCCTGGCCTGCCACCTGTCCTCTGAAGCTGGCATACCCCTGTCTCCATATACCCAGCTCTGCCTCTGGGAGATGCTGCCTACCGCTAGCTGGAGCAGTTTACTAGGGAGATTAAAAGAAGGGTGATGCCAGCCCTAACAATATCCAAGGCAGAGCTGTGAACAAAGGGACGTGTGATGGGTAGCAGGTGACTGCAGACTTCCTGAGGTTAACGATGGGAAGAGATGGTGGGAGGATTGAATTCTGATTTTGAGCAATTATGCTCCTTCCTGGAGTTCCCTGTAGAGAAACTGCCCTAATCAGAAATTCCCAAGACTGGAAGCCTGGTGCTTCTAAAGGCCCTAAATCTCAAGACAGTGTGGACAGACACGCCATAGGCGGTCAGAAGAGCCAGCTAATTGAGCACCGAGACTCTCATGCGAGGAACCTAAGGTGCAACATTTCAGAAGGGTAGAATGTCTCCATTAGCTGGCACTTCTGACTGCCTGTGGGGCACTCACCCACACTGTCCTGCAATTTGGGGCCCTTAGAAACTCACCTTCCACAGTAGGGTGAAGGCGAATCATCTCTAATTGAAGATCTGAAATTGAGGTCTTTTCCTGTGCAGTTGAGAATATGTTTCCAATAAATGCAGAAATGGAGGAAAATAGCAAACAATGATTGAGAGAGCAGACTCGGGATCTGATCTTGGTAAAGTACAGATCTGACTCTGTCAGGCCTGGGAATCTGCATTTCTAACAAGCTCTGAGATGAGGATGCAGTTGGTTGGGACCACATCTTGAGTGTCAGGGAGTTAGTTGACCTTGGGCAAGTTACACAATTCCTCTAAAAGGGAAACCTTGAACCCAGGATTGATCACATAATTTTCCATCCTGGTGCAAAATGAAAATGCCAGGCCCCTGGTTCAAAATTAGTGTGAATTTTAAGACCTCGACAGTAGAGAATTGAAACAGGCACAGGGCCTTTCAAATTGCAGGGGACCCTAAGCAACTGCCTAAGCCTCAGAGGGTTGGAAGACTCAACAAAGTTAACCATGTAAAGCACTTAGAAAGCACCTGGGCATGGCAAATCCATGAAAATGTCCCTGATCATGATTGCCCAGCCCAGAACAGCCTCTCCTTGAACATCGGGACTGTCAGACTGAGCTTATGTGGACTGACCTCCACTTCACAGGGGAGGAAGCTGAGGCCCACAGCAGGAGTTTGAAGAAAAAAGGGTGGGTGAATGGGGTGATTGTGGAGGCCAAGCTCAGGCCACCAGACACCCAGGCCAGGGCTCCTCCTTCAGGGCTGTCTCCTCAATGGACAAAAAGAAAAGGCGATGACGGCAGTGACGTAACACCACCACCATCGCTCAGAAATATTGAAGAGAGTGAGCCTGGCTGGATGGATGAACGAAGGTTAGCCTGTCGGAATGATCCTAACCATTAACTCATCTGTTGGGCTTCTAGAGATGTGCATTCGGAGCCATTGGTAAGAGCATGGAATTACGTGGAAACTGCAGAAGGGCCCTCAAACACTTTGCCTCTGAAATGGACCCAGGCTATTGCGCTTTGCAGGTTCTTGGTCTGCTTTCCCTGGTTTTGCTATCTCTGCCCTTATCTCCAATGCCACTTTTCATTGCTGTTAGGCTGTCCATCTCCAGCAGCTACTCCATAAATTGCTGGCAGTCTGATAGACAAATAACCCGAGTTATTAGGATGGTGCTTAAAATAAGGATAAATGGCATCTGACTGGTATCTGGTCAGTCAGGAATGTTATAATGTTTTGGCATCTTAAAATACCTTCCAGCTGGGGAGAGACTGCCTCTCCCAGGGCCTAGCCAATTCCTAGAAATAGCAAGGGCTCAGCTGAGAGCATGCTTTTGATGTACAAACTAACCAATCCTTCACTATCTGGCCTATACACCCAGGGAGACAATATTCCTCGTCTTAATCATACCAGGGCCATGTATCACCTAGCTAAGGTCCTTAAGCTAAGCTATAAGGACCACCCCTATAGCTTAGAGCACCCTCCATAAAATTCAAACTAGCCAATCCAAAACTGTTCACCTTATCCTGCCTTGCCTTCCCCTTGAAAGCCCCAGTAAAGGCTCTGACGCTTTCCCCTGGCCCCTGCCTTCTGCCCCCTGTCCACCCTGGTGTCTTCCCGCTGTGTGGTATGCCATGTCTCCTGTCTCTAGGACCTGTGAGTGTAATACACTCTGTTTTCCTGGGCCTCTCCTTTGTCTCTGCTTGTGGACAGACTGACCAACACATTGCCTGACCAACCATTGCATAAAAGAATACAAAACACAGTTTCTTCAGGAGTCTTCTCAGTCATCTGTTTTCTGATTCTGTGCTTTGTTTTGCAGGTGAGTGAGGTTGCCAGATATTGAATTTTGAATGAATGAGTTATTACTGTAGGAGTAAGAAAATTGATAACAGAAAAACTGCAAGTGTTAAAAATCATTGCCACTGTTACTATTTTAGTTGTCGTTATTAGGATAAAAAGATTGGCAGTAAATCTCTGAGGTTATTCTGAGAATCAGAATCTTCCTATCTCTTCCTATCTCAAGTGGGGGTACTCCAGGCTACAGTGGTGACTGTGCCTTCTCTTTCTAGTGGCCACCATCAGTCAGCTTAGATTGAGGACAACGCTTTGCCCTTGATCTCTAACTGCATTTTTCCAGCGACTGGGGGAGGCACGATGGCCAGGGATGTGAAGATTGGGAGGTGAGCTATCCAACCTTCAGATCTGTAGCCACCCCAAACCAGAGACCAGAGCGGAGCGACCCTCTTCCTTGTCTCCCTCTTACCCCTCAAGGTATCTCATGATTGGCTTAGGAAGAGAGAAATGAATGGGTAAGGCTCAGGCTGTCCAGCCCAGGTAAGCAGCCCCAAGGGCTGAGTATGGTAACCGTCCAGAATGGCCCTCCCCACTTCCCTCCCAGCATGATCCTGCTTGCCCCTCGCAGTCACTCAAGGGCACCTCTTCCGAAGCCCTCTGCAGCACTCTTAGACAGAGTGAGGCTCAGCCCTCTGTGTCACCACAGCTCAGTGGTAATAACAATAATAATAATAATAATAACAATGAATACTGCCATATTTGGGGCACTGTGCTGTCATCCATTAATCCCTACAGCCGTGTGAGGTAGATGCTGTTATTCTTCATACTTGCAGGTAGAGAAACAGGTAGAGTGGCTTACCAAGGTTGTGTAGGTCTGATTCCAAATTCTGGGCTCTTCACCTCCAAGGTGCACCGACATAGTGTATCATATTCCATGGAGATGACCTTCCAAGGAGCAGACCTGCATAGAGGCCTGGTGCTTCACTGACTTCTGAGTGGACGGAAGGACTAACTGAATGAATGTGTGGAGGAGACGGAGGCATTTCAGAGGGCAGTGGAATTCCAGGGGTCACCTGGGGCTGCAGGGCTGAAATGCTGTGGGGTTCCCTGGGGGTGCTTCTCCTTGTGGCTGTGGCCTGCCTGGGACACTGCTGGTTTCTGGAAGTGAACGTGGGGAAGAAGTCTATCGCCTGCCATGCCTGGGTCTCTAGGAAGCAGGCCTGGTGGAGAACAATCCACATTTCCCCCATGACCAGGAATGACTTGAGAGAAAGAAATTCCTGTGAGTGAGAGACACAGAGTTGCTCGGTGAGGGTGGACCTGGTGTGGTGCAGCTCAGCCCAGACCCTGAGCTGCATAGTCCCCTCCTTGCAAATCTTTTGTGGGGCAAACTCCCTGGGAGGCCCACTTGTTTTGCCTGCTGTCTTAGTCTGCTTGGACTGCTTCAACAAAATACCACAGACTAGGTGGCTTAAACAACAGAAATTGATTTCTCACAGTTCCAGAGATTGGGAAGTCCAAGATCAAGGTTTTGTCCAGTTCAGTTCCTAGTGAGGGCTTCTTCCTGGTTTGTGGATGGACACTTGCTCACTGTGTCCTCACATGATGGAGAGAGAGATCACCTCTCTCATATCTCACCTCTCAGACTGCTATGGTTTGAATTTGGCCTCGTCCCACCAAAACCCATATTGAGGCTTGGTCCCCAATATAGCGGTGTTGGAAGGTGGTACCTTTAAGGGGCGTTTGAATCATGAAGGATCCACACTCATGAAGGGATTAATACAGTGTTGAGGGAGTGAGTGAGTTATCACTCTTGTGGGACTGGGTTAGTTACAGTGAGGGTTGTTATATACCAGGCTGTTATAAAGTGAGCCTGCCTCTAGTGTTTGGTCTCTTTGCATGCACCATGTCCCCTTCTGCTTTCCACCGTTGAGTTGAGGCAGCATGAAGCCCTTGCCAGCTGGGCAGTCAGACATTGGAATTCCCAGCCTCAAGAATCATGAACCAAATAAACCTCTTTTCTTTATAATTTACCCAGTCTCAGGTATTCAGTTATAGCAACAGAAAACAGACTGACAGGTACTAATCTCATATGTGAGGGTTCCACACTGAAGACCCCATTACCTCTAGCAGGCCCCACTCCTAAATACCATCACATTGGGGATTAGGGCCTCAATATATGAATTTCAGGGGGGCACATTCAGTCCATAGCACCCACTGAGTCCTTGTCTTAGCCCCTGAATCAAGGTAGCGAGTCAGCATTGCATGTCCTTCTCTCTGCCCCAAGAGCTTGCACCCTTGTATCTTGTAGCCTCACACTGTCTTCCCCTTCTGCCCCAGAAGTAACACCAAGAGGTCCTTTCCTCTTGGGTTCCTGAGTCAGGGTTGGATTTTGGGAGTTTGGGCCTCCTCCTTGTCCCCAGCCTTGCTCTCTCTCAGATAGGGCAGGTTTAGGACCTCTGTGGGCTCTCATTCTGTGATTTTTACCCACCGGGTCCAGCTCTGCAGGTGGTGAATGTGACTGAGTTCATCTGGAAGGCGTGAATGCTGGACTCCTGGCCTGTCCACATGTGCACAGGCACACACATGCATGCACACACATATAAACACACAGGCCAACTTTCCAGGGCTTCTCTAACTGCCAGCTGCTCCCAATCTGTATCTTTATCCGGGAGTGGGATGACAAGTAAAATAAACAGATCTCCTGTTTCCCTAAGCCAGTAGAACTTTCTTTGCTTATGGAAATGTTGTATATCTACTCTGTCCAATACCACTGTGGCTACTGAGCACTAAAATGTGGCTAGTGTGAGGAACTGAAGTGTAAATTGTTATTTTATTTTAATTAAAATTTAGGCCGGGTGCGGTGGTTCACACCTGTAATCCTAGCACTTTGGGAGGCCAAGGAGGGTGGATCACTTGAGGTCGGGAGTTTGAAACCAGCCTGGCCAACATGGTGAAACCCCGTCTCTACTAAAAATACAAAAAAATTAGCCAGGCATGGTGGTGGGTGCCTGTAATCCCAGCTACTTGGGAGGCTGAGGCGGGAGAATCGCTTGAACCCAGGAGGCAGAGGTTGCAGCGAGCCGAGATTGTGCCACTGCACTCCAGCCTGGGTGACAGAGTAAGACTCTGTCTCAATAATAAAATAAAAAATAATAATAATAAAAATTAAGAAAATAAATAAAGTTTAACTAGCTACCTGTGGCCAGTGGCTAGCAAATTGGACAATGTAGATTTAGATGGATAGGGACCATGATGCTTTCCAAATCAAAAATCAGGACCCACAGCCTGATAAATGGGAATAGATGTATAGGGCAAAATATTTGAAATTGGGACTGGACTGATAATTCCTGGGTGCTAGATCCGTGCTTGAACCCTAGCTCAGGTTTAAAAACCTCACTTGGCCGGGCACGGTGGCTCATACCTGTAATCCCAGCACTTTGAGTTTGGGAGGCCAAGGTGGGCAGATCACTTGAGCTCAGGAATTGGAGACCAGCCTGGGCAACATGGCGAGACCCCTGTCTCTACAATATATACAAAAATTAGCCAGGTGTCGTGGCATGTGCCTGTAGCTCCAGCTACTCAGGAGGTTGAGTTGGGAGGATCACTTGAGCCTGGGACATTGAGTCTGCAGTGAGCTGAGGTTGCACCACTGCAATTCAGCCTGGGTGACAGAGTGAGACCCTATCTCAGAAAAAAAAAAAAGAAAAAGGAAAAAAGCAACTCTGTAAAGAAGATAATCTCACTCTCATTTTGCAGATGAGGCAACTGGGGCTCATCAAAGCTAAGTGATGACCCCAGGTCACGCAGCAAGCCATGGTTTGGCCTCACCCCTAGGGCTGTCTGGGTCAAAACCTGGGCTCTCCCATTGGTCCCCGCAGGCTGGGGTGCAGTGGAGTGATCTCTGCTCAAGGCAAACTCCACCCCCCGGGGTTTAAGCGATTCTCCTGCCTCAGCCTCCCGAGTAGCTGGGATTACAGGTGCCCACCACCACACCCGGCTAATTTTTTTTGTATTTTTAGTAAAGATAGGGTTTCACCATGTTGGGCAGTCTGGTCTTGGACTCCTGACCTCAGGAAATCACAGGCCTGAGCCACCATGCCCAGCCTTAGACCTTTTTAAGTCAGTTCATGGGAGGGCGGTCCAGCCCCCACCCCCACCAGTCATGTCTCTACTTCTGTGAGAAACTGGGGTAAAGAGACCTCTGGGATTGACGACTTGAGGAGAAGCTGCTGGTGTCTCTGGGAGAGAAAGAGAGTGATTGGTCCATCCACAGAGCCTGATCTGCGCCCCAGACGCCTCCCACACAGACCCCCACAGGCTGCTACGAGGAGGTGAGGAGTCCGCTGCATGGGAGACATGATGTCCAGGGCTCTCTTTTTGCCTAAAATTCTCGGCTTGCTGTCTGAGTCCCGCCAATTACAGGCTGGGTTTTGTTCATTTTAAAAAATGCAGTTCTCTAGTTCCTCCGAGGAAAGGAGTGAGGGTCATTAGAGGGGTGGAGGAGGGTGGCAGGTAAGTCTGGCTAGAACCTCAAAAGTAGGGAGTTTCAGTCAAAGAACCCCAGAATTCCTGTGGGCAGTGTGGGATGAGCAAAGAAGCAGGGGAGAGGGTGGGAGGCATTGGAAGACCAGATTTTAGGAGGCACGGAAGGCAAACTTTTCAACCAGTTCAAACTCCAGTCTGCTTCTCTGGGTGGGGAAAGGTGTCTTCAGCTGGCTTGGTTCTCTCCTGCCCCAGGGCCTCTGCCTGCACTGCTCCAGCCTCTGCTCCCAGCCCTCAGGAGTTTCTGCGGAATTCACCCCCCTTCCGCGTCCTCCTCCATCACCCAGCTCTCAGGGAGGCCTTTCTGGCCCCCAGGTTTTGTATCATATGTGTTGGATATTCTCACAGCATCTGCCCCTGTCCTCCACATGTTTAGTTCTGCTTCAAATACTACACTTGTTAGAATTGCTATTTGATTAATGTCTTATTCCCTCACTGGACTCTTTAAGCTTCATGAGAACTGGGACCATGTGTGAATTTGCTCTTGATTTTAGCCATGCAACTCACTGTGACGCCTGGCACATGGGTGCGATGCCATAAACACGGGCTGAATAAGTTAAATGAGTAAAGGTAGAGGAGGTCTATCCACCACAGGTCTTTCTATTCCTTTCCACAAAGAAGTTCGGCCTGCCCCAGCTGATCAGTAGAACTATAATTTGTGCATCCCAAGTTCACCCCTAACTTCTTCTCTCATACATGGAAGAAAATGCATGTCAGTTAGAATGCTTTGGGCTGCAAGTAACTGAAAAGTCAATCAGCAGTGGCTTAAACCCAACACAGATGTTAGTTACTTAATGAGAAGACTAAAGGTAGGTGATTCCAGAGTAGATTCAATGGCTCAGTGCTGCCATCAAAACCTACGCTTTCCCCATCTCTTTTTTTTTTTTTTTTCAGATGGAGTTTTGCTTTTGTTGCCCAGGCTACAGTACAAAGGAGCTATCTTGGCTCACTGCAACCTCCACCTCCAGGTTCAAACGATTCTCCTGCCTCAGCCTCCTGAATAGCTGGGATTACACGCATGCACCACCATGCCCAGCTAATTTTGTATTTTTTTTTTTTTAGTAGAGATGGGGTTTTACCATGTTGTTCAGGCTGGTCTCGAACTCCCAACCTCAGGTGATCCTCCTGCCTCGGCCTCCCGAATAGCTGGGATTACACGCATGCACCACCATGCCCAGCTAATTTTGTATTTTTTTTTTTTTAGTAGAGACGGGGTTTTACCATGTTGTTCAGGCTGGTCTTGAACTCCCGACCTCAGGTGATCCTCCTGCCTCGGCCTCCCGAATAGCTGGGATTACACGCATGCACCACCATGCCCAGCTAATTTTGTATTTTTTTTTTTTTAGTAGAGATGGGGTTTTACCATGTTGTTCATGCTGGTTTCGAACTCCCGACCTCAGGTGATCCTCCTGCCTCGGCCTCCCGAATAGCTGGGATTACACGCATGCACCACCATGCCCAGCTAATTTTGTATTTTTTTTTTTTTAGTAGAGACGGGGTTTTACCATGTTGTTCATGCTGGTTTCGAACTCCCGACCTCAGGTGATCCTCCTGCCTCGGCCTCCCGAATAGCTGGGATTACACGCATGCACCACCATGCCCAGCTAATTTTGTATTTTTTTTTTTTAGTAGAGACGGGGTTTTACCATGTTGTTCATGCTGGTTTCGAACTCCCGACCTCAGGTGATCCTCCTGCCTCGGCCTCCCAAAGTGCTGGGATTACAGGCATGAGCCACCATGCCCGGCCGGCTTTCCCCAGCTTTCTGCCCTGTCATCATCAGCATCTTCTGCTACAGCAACAAACATTCTCTCAAAACTGTCTCAAGCAGAAAGAAAGGGCCAAAAAGGGGCTGGGGGAGGGCATTTGTTTGCAAGATTGAATTTTGAAAATTAAGTGGCTGTCTGTAGTAATCTCTAAGAGAGTATTCATGCCATAGTTTTGTAATTATTTTTTTTACCTGTGGCCACACCTCCCCTCCAACCTCTGCAAGCAGCTTCTTCGTGATAGAGACTGTATTTTAGGACTCTGCTTCCCCAGCCCCTGGCACAGTCTAGGCACCCACACTGCTGACAGAAGAGGGGGCTCTGAAGGGGGCCAAGAGTGAAAGGTGGGGAGGGGCCACAGGTGAGGGAGGGGAGGAGTCCTTTGCTAAAAGCAAGAACCCAAAGGGAAAGTGGGCATCAGGGTGCTCATAGCATAGGAAAGAGGAAGTAGTAAGTCTGAAAAAAGGTTGGAGAGGGTTGTGGCAAACCTTGGCACGGTCTGGAAAGAACTACAGAGAGGAAAGGAAGGGTGTAGAGCCTGAGGTTTATGCCAACACGGCTTCTTCCTTTAGGCTTCATAATATTTCTCCCATCTCACTGGGCATTGTTTCCTCCCAGCAAAGTGAATGTGTGGCTGTCACCCTATCCAGAAGTGTCCAAATGCAAGTGAGCCCTGGGATGGGTGTCACTGATGGCTCCTGCAATAGTTGGAGGAATGAAAGGCTTTTAAATGCACTTCCTTCTTCCCACCCATATGGTCTAATGGAATTGAATGCTCAACACCAGGCACTTTTTTAAAGAGATGGGAGGAAAAGCTAAAATATTAGGGATGATTAAGAAAGAAGGAAGTGTGCCAGGGACAGTGGCTCAAGCCTGTAGTCCTAGCAATCTGGGAAACTGAGGCAGGCAGATCACTTGAACCCAAGAGTTCAAGACCAGGCTGGACAACATGATGAAACTCCATCTCTACAAAAAAATACAGGTGTGTGCCTGTAGTCCCAGCTACTTGGAAGGCTGAGGGCGGGGGAGCGCTTGAGTCTGGGAGGTTGAGGCTGCAGTGAGCCGAGATTGTGCCACTGCACTCCAGCCTGAATGACAGAAAAAGACCCGATTTCAAAAAAAAAAAAAAAAAAAAGGAAGCGGATCCAAGCCCCTGCCTACCCCCAGTCTTCCTTCCTGTGGTCCAAGTCTCAGCATCCGGCATTCTCCCTGGCCTTCGGTCATGACCTGTCTGAGCAGGGTCCTGCTTAGACTGCCACTGGGTGTGGGGTGGGGAGGGAGCCCACAGGATTTCGCTGGCCCCCAGGACCCCATCAGATCAGCCCATGGCTGTGGCTCTACCCTGTGTCTGGAAGTGGGTGCTCTTGTGGTCCTATTCCGGCTCTTGTCAATCAGAGCAGCCAGTTCCCCTCAGTTCCTTCCTCCCCAAGGCTGGTGCCTGGGAGGCAGGGCTCCCTTCTCTTTGTCTTAATTCTTCCCAGCCCCCTTTGGAAAGGAAGGACATCATTCCAACTGGTTCACCTGCTTTGTCCTGCCTGGAGAAACAAAGTTTAGCTCATACTAGGAATGAAAATTTTTTGTTTGTTTGCTTTGTTTTGGTTTGTTTTTAGAGCCAGGGTCTCACTCTGTTGCCTAGGCTAGAATGCAGTGGTGTGATCACAGCTCACTACAGCCTCAAACTCCTGGGCTCAAGTGATCCTCCTGCCTCAGCCTCCTGAGCAGCTAGGACTACAGGCACACACCACCATGCCTGCCTAATTTTAAAAAATTCTTGTAGGCCAGGGACAGTGGCTCACGCCTATAATCCCAACATTTTGGGAGGCCAAGGTGGGAGAATCGCTTGAGCTCAGGAGTTCAAGACCAGTCTGGGCAACATGATGAAATTCCATCTGTATAAAAAATTAGCCAGGTGTGGTGGCACATGCCTATAGTCCCAGCTACTCCGGAGGCTGAGGTAGGAGGATTGCTTGAGCCCAGAAGATGGAGGTTGCAGTGAGCTGAGATAGCACCACTGCATTCCAGCCTGGGCAACACAGTCTCTAAAACCAAACCAAAAAATAAACAAACACACAAAAAGTTTTCATTCCTAGTATGAGCTAAACTATTTCTCCTGGCAAGACAAAGCAGGTGAACCAGTTGGGATGATGTCCTTCCCTTCCAAAGGGGATTGGGAAGAATTAAGGCAATGACAGGGGAGCCCTGCCTCCCAGGCACCATCCTCAGAGAGGAAGGAACAGAGAGGAACCGGACCTGCTCTGATGGACAGGAGCTGGAATAGGACCACGAGAGAATCCACTTCCAGACACAGGGTAGAACCACAGCGGTGGGCATGTCTCTGCTCATCTGATGGGGTCCTGAGAGCCAGCCTGATCCTGTGGGCTCCCTCCCTGCCCCACACCCCACATCTTGTCTGAGAAATTTTGTTTTTTTTTTGGTGGAGACGGGATCTTGGTATGTTGCTTATTGGTCTCAAACTCTTGGGCTCAAGTGATCCTCCTGCCTCAGCCTCCCAAAGTGCTGAGATTACAGGCATGAGCCACCATGACTAGCCAATGAAAAAATTTAATAACCGGCTTATCCTGCCTGAAACAAAACATCTCTAAGGAGTTTACTAAACACATCAAAATCCAAAACACACCCAGTATCTAACATTTAAAATATTCAGTATAACTCTCAGATTACCTTTTCCTGTGGAGAGACAAGTAGAACAACAGTCTCGAAAAGACTCCCCACACAAAGGAGACTATCGAGTGGTCCGACAGGATCTCTGGGCTGAGTTGGGCAGTTGCTGAGGAGGGTAGAGGATTTGAGCTTCTCCCTTGGGGTTTTCAACGGTGATCTCAGCAAGGGAGTTAAGAATCAAAGCCCTGGGGCCATGGCTGTGAAACCTTTGAAAGTAGGAGAACCACTGTCATGTGTCCTGTGGGAGTTTCACTGTCTGCTGCCTCTTCACTGTCAGTGTGCCTCTTAAAACACAGATCTTGTGGGAGCGAAACCAATGCCTGGCTCAGAGCAGCAGCCTCTGAGGTGTCCCTGGCCAGTGTCCTTCCACCGGTCCACAAGCATGGGGAACATCTTCGCCAACCTCTTCACGGGCCTTTTTGGCAAAAAAGAAATGCATCCTCATGGCGAGTCTGGATGCTGTGGGCAAGACCACGATCCTGTACAAGCTTAAGCTGGGTGAGATCGTGACCACCATTCCCACCACAGGCTTCAACGTGGAAACCGTGGAGTACAAGAACATCAGCTTCACTGTGTGGGACGTGGGTGGCCAGGACAAGATCTGGCCCCTGTGGCACCACTACTTCCAGAACACACAAGGCCTAATCTTCGTGGTGGACAGCAACGACAGAGAACGTGTGAACGAGGCCCGTGAGGAGCTCATGAGGATGCTGGCCGAGGACAAGCTCTGGGATGCTGTCCTCCTGGTGTTCGCCAACAAGCAGGACCTCCCCAATGCCATGAATGCGGCTGAGATCACAGACAAGCTGGGGCTGCACTCCCTATGCCACAGGAACTGGTATATTCAGGCCACCTGCACCACCAGCAGCGATGGGCTCTATGAAGGACCTGACTGGCTGTCCAATCAGCTCTGGAACCAGAAGTGAATGCAACCCCCCTCCCACTCACTCCTCTTGCCCTCTGCTTTACTCTCATGTGGCAAACGTGCAGCTCGTGGTGTGAGTGCCAGAAGCTGCCTCCGTGGTTTGGTCACCGTGTGCATTGCACCATGCTGTAAATGTGGCAGATGCAGGCTGCAGCCAGGCTTTTTATTTAATGTAAATAGCTTTTGTTTCCAATGAGGCAGTTTCTGGTACTCCTATGCAATATTACTCAGCTTTTTTTATTGTAGAAAGAAAAATCAACTCACTGTTCAGTGCTGAGAGGGGGATGTAGGCCCATGGGCACCTGGCCTCCAGGAGTCGCTGTGTTGGGAGAGCCGGGCACGCCCTTGGCTTTAGAGCTGTGTTGAAATCCATTTTGGTGGTTAGTTTTAAACCCAAACTCAGTGCATTTTTAAAAATAGTTAAGAATCCAAGTCGAGAACACTTGAACACACAGAAGGGAGACCCCGCCTAGCATAGATTTGCAGTTATGGCCTGGATGCTGGTCGCCAGCCCAGCGGTTCCCCTCGGGAACATGAGGTGGTGGTGGCGCAGCAGACGGCGATCAATTCTGCATGGTCACAGTAGAGATCCCCACAACTCGCTCGTCCTTGGGTCACCCTGCTTTCCATAGCCATGTGCTTGTCTCTATGCTTCCACAGTTCCCAGGGGCCAGGCTGGGAGCCCACAGCCACCCCACTCTCTCGCAGGCTGCCCCACCCACCTTCAGGCAGCCTAAGGGACCCAGGGCCCCATCTATCCCTCGGTCACCGTGTGGCCACAGTGGGCCCGTCGTCCCCAACACTCGTGCTCGCTCAGACACTTTGGCAGGATGTCTGGGGCCTCACCAGCAGGAGCATGTGCAAGCTGGGCAGGTGGTCCACCTAGACCCACAGCCCCTCGGGAGCACCCCACCTCTGTATGTGATGTAGCTTTCTCTCCCTCCACCTGCAAGGGTCCGATTTGCCATAGAAAAAGGCAACCTCTACTTTTTTCTTTTGTATTTTGATAAACACTGAAGAAGCTGGAGCTGTAAAATTTATCTTGAGGAAACCTCAGAACTGGTCTATTTGGTGTCATGGAACCTCTTACTGCTTTCAATACATGATTAGTAATCAACTGTTTTGTATACTTGTTTTCAGTTTTCATTTCGACAGACAAGCACTGTAATTATAGCTATAAGAATAAAATCTCTTAACTATTTCAAAAAAAAATTAAAGAAAAGAAAAAATAAATAAAAAAAAAAAACACACAAGTGGCCGGTGCGATTGCCTTCAGCAGCAGCAGACTGTGAAACAGTAGGCTGCCGGGTTCGGGAGACAGTGTGGATAAAGTCTGTTTTTTTTTTTTCGAGACAGAGTCTGGCTCTGTTGCCCAGGCTGGAGTGCAGTGGCACGATCTCGGCTCACTGCAAGCTCTGCCTCCCGGGTTCACGCCATTCTCCTGCCTCAGCCTCCTGAGTAGCTGGGACTACAGGCGCCTGCCACTAAGCCTGGATAATTTTTTGTGTTTTTTTTTAGTAGAGATGGGGTTTCATCATGTTAGCCAGGATGGTCTCGATCTCCTGACCTCGTGATCCGCCCACCTCGGCCTCCCAAAGTGCTGGGATTACAGGCATGAGCCACTGTGCCCGGCCTTGTTTTGTTTTGTTTTGTTTTGTTTTTGAGACAGAGTTTCACTCTTGTTGCCCGGGCTGGAATGCAATGGCATGATCTTGGCTCACCGCAACCTCTGCCTCCTGGATTCAAGTGAGTCTCCTGCCTCAGGCTCCCGAGTAGCTGGGATTACAGGCGCCCACCACCACGCCCGGCCAATTTTTGTATTTTTAGTAGAGACAGGGTTTCTCCATGTTGGGCAGGCTGGTCTCGAACTCCTGACCTCAGGTAATCCACCCAACTCGGCCTTGCAAAGTGCTGGGATTACAGGCATGAGCCACCGTGCCTGGCCTAATGTCCAGTTTTAAGAGACAACGTCTGCAGATTCCTAGGGCTTATAGATCGGGAGCAGAGGAGTCAGAAGTCACCCAGTCCTCCCCAGGCTTCTGTAGGCTCCAGGACTCTTTCCTCTGCCCACTGGGAGAAACTAGATGAGCCAAAGCAGTGGGAAAACTCGAGTGTTGGAGGTAGCCAGGGTGTATTGTGTCGTGCGTGAGAGGGAGGGATGCTTCAGGCAGCTGATGACTATGGGGATGTGGGTGGCGTACTCCAGTAGAAAACACTGTAATGTTTGTGACAGTCCCGTTAACTGTAAAGCACTATCCAAATGCCGTTATAAAATCATCCTGTTGTCGACAGTTTTAAGAGAAAAACTTCTGCCCAGTTGCCACTAGAGGGCGGCCGAATCTCGCATAGTTGAAAAGGTCCCGGGCAGGGAAGGGTCCTAGGTTTACAAAGGGAGAGGGTATGAGAGGGCAGCCCTGGCTGGCTGTGGCCACGGACATGTGGTCATCGGCGGGCCCTGGGTTCCAGAGCGAAGTTGAAGCAGGCTACCTTTGTCAAGGGCTTCCCTCGTTGTTCTCTGGAATCCCTACACCCTGCCGCAAACACACTCAGGTGGAACCCCAGGTCTGCGGCCCAGGGCTCTACCCACCCGCTTCCCACGAGCCCTTCCCAGGGCTCTACCTTCCCGCTTCTCCGCCTTAAGATTTAACGTCGCCATTCATTTTCAGTTCTTATTCCCTGGGCTCCGCTAAAATACCACCTACTCTGAGAAACTCATTTACGCTAAGGAGCTAATAATGGCAGACAACAGTTTAGCTTTTAGCCCTTTCGAGGACACTTACACTTAGGAGATCTGGTTTCTTTTAAGGATGTGTAAGAGTCTCCTCAGGCCCCCCTGCACCGGTGGTGATAGCAACTGTAAGGCAGTGTGTTTTTCTAGCATGTTCTGGCACTGTCATGAGACCATTCCCAAAAGCCGCTCTCACTCATTTCGGAGACAGCCAGGGATGTTTTACCGGAGCTCGACAATGTCTTTTTTTTTTTTCTTTTTTTCTTTTTTTTGAAATAGAGTCTCACTCTGCAGCCCAGGCTGGAGCACAGTGGTGCGATCCTGGCTCACTGCAACCTCCACCTCCCGGGTTCAAGTGATTCTCCTGCCTCAGCCTCCTGAGTAGCTGGATTACAGGCACCCGCCACCACACCCAGTTAATTTTTGTATTTTAGAGACGGGATTTTGCCATGTTAGCCAGGCTGGTGTCGAACACCTGACCTCAAGCAATCCACCTGCCTCAACCTCCCAAAGTGCTGGAATTACATGAATGAGCCACCATGCCCGGCTGACAATGCCTTTTTAGCCTCCACCTATGCCCCAGACCCCCATGTTCAGCTGGGCACACCTCTGACTGCTTCCAATGCAGCATCAGAGGACCCACCCACGCCCACACGCAAGGACGCTCTTGGTGCACCAGCCCAGAGCTCTATCCTGCTCCCCAAGATTGGAATAGTATTCACAGCTAACACTTACAGCACTTATATGCCTAGTACTTTTCCAAGTGCTTATACACATTTAATCTTAACTATACAGTAGGGGAGAACTATTACTGTTGCATTACCTTGTTTCACAAAGGAGGAATTTGAGGCCCAGAAAGTTAAGTACTTGTACAAGTCACACAGCTGGTACGTGGAAGAACCAAGATTCAAACTCAGGCCATCTGACTCCTCGGCCAGGTTTCTCATCAGCACACGCACTGCCTCTGCACAGAGCGGGTGAAACTGCATTGTCAGTCTGTCCTCACCAGCTCTTCCCTCACCAGAACTCAAGACCAGACCGTCACCCTACTCAACACTGCCCCTTCCTTGCAACCTCAGACTTGAGGGCCTGGCCTCCTTCCTTTAGTATTAGTTATCATCTGCCGGCTGCTCCTGAAGCTCTCCCCACTGCTGCTTCGGGCTGTAGGGGGCTTGCTGGAGAGAGAGGCAGGCGTTGGTTTGGAGGAGCCAGGTGGACTTTCTGCAGCCTCTCTTATCACTCTCTGTAAGCAGCCAGTCACTTCATCTGATTAGCTGGTGTTGGTCCCCATTGCAGGTGGAATTTTCCCATTAGAGTTAAATGAGAGCAGGATCCTGGCAGAGTCAGAAGGAATGTGAATCCTCAAGACCTATATTCTCTTGTTTTATACAAAATAAGAGCCCACAGAGATGAAATAACTTGCTCAAATTCACAAAGCTCAGTTGGACTGAAGCCATGACTAAAAAGGGGTCATTGTGTTAATAACAACAATAACAATGATGAGGCCCAGTGTGGTGGCTCATGCCTGTAATCCCAGCACTTCGGGAGGCTGAGGCAAGTGGACAATTTTTTTTTTTTTTTTTCCTGAGACAGTCTCGCACTGTCGCCCAGGCTGGAGTGCAGTGGCGTGATCTTGGCTCACTGCAACCTCTGCCTCCTGGGTTCAAGTGATTCTTCTGCCTTAGCCTCCCGAGTAGCTGGGATTACAGGCGCCCACCACCATGCCCGGCCAATTTTTGTATTTTTAGTAGAGACAGGGTTTCACCATGTTGGCTAGGCTCATCTCGAACTCCTGACCTCGTGATTCGCCTGCCTCAGTCTCCCAAAGTGGCTCATGGCGTGAGCCACTGTGCCCTGTCGCAAGTGGATCATTTGAGGTCAGGAGTTTGAGACCAGCCTGGCCAACATAGTTTGCAGTGAGTTGAGAATGCACCATTGCACTCCAGCCTGGGTGACAGAGCAAGACTGCGTCTCAAAACAGACAAACAAACAACAACAACAACAAAAATTATGACTAACATTCCTTAAGGTTTTACCACATGCCAGATACAGTACCAGCACCAAGCTGGTACTTAGATGCATTATCTCGATTAATTTTTTCAACAGCACTATAAGTAACAGCTTTAAAAGCTCTGTTACTTTCTTCATTTTACAAATGAAGAAACTGAGATTCCAAGAGATTAAGTAACTTCCTCAGGATCACATGGCTCATAAACTGTGGAGCAGGATGGTACCCAGGTTTGTCTTTGACTCCAAAGTCGCTGCTCTTAATGATTAAGGCACACAAGGGAATCGCAAGCACTCTGATAAAACTCCTGTGAAAGGAGCCCGAACCTGGCTATGATTTGGTTGGAACTGAGGCACAGGTACGATGGGACATGGAGACAGGCCACAATCATACATTCCAGTCCCCTCCACAAAACCACAGAGCTTGGATGACATGGACCCAGATTTCCCTAGGACAGAGCTTGAACCCTGTATATAATTCAGGTTCGTCTATAGAGAGTTGTGCTGGGAAGGGCAGATTATAGGGAATAACATACGGGCCCAGGGAGGAAAATCACCCACTGTAAGTGAGGAAGGATCCAGGCCTAGTGGACAAGGTGGCTCTGGTTCCTGTGCAAGCCTGTGCCGAATCCATGCCTGATCCCCTGGAATGCCTGGGTGCTCTCAAGGGGAGGGCTGTATGGTAAAGCAGAAGAGACTTTGCTATAAGCCCTCCATCCCAAGGAAAGAAGAAGCAGGAGGCTTTCTCGACTGGCAGAGTGGTGACCGAGTGGGCTGTCACATCAACTGGTGTCAATGGCATCACGGGGATAAGATTTGGAGGAGGCAGGTGGCAACGGGGACTGTGGAATGGAGTCTTGGAGGAGGGGCTGGGCAGTGAGTGACTGATTCAATATCAGGCACCGCCCCAGGACATTGACTTGATGAAAGGCCCAGAGACCTCAGGACTTTGGAGGGTCTGCTCATCACTGAGGGGCAGAGAGCGCCTCCTTAAGTGGACTACAAAGCTTAACGTCCCATTCTGATTCCCTGAGGATTCTGTGATCAAAGCAGTCCCTTCTTGCTGTGCCTTTGGTATGAGCATAAGGCCTCAAAGCATGCAGGGCTGGGGGTGGGGGCACCACCTTCCCAAATATGCCTTTGTGTTTACATACAATCCTATAGGTGCCCCAGCAACCTGGCAAGAGGGTCCCTATTCTCTCTAGATTTCAGAAAGATAAATCAAACCATGGGAAATCCATGGCAGGCATGAACAGCTAATTCTAGTTCACCAAATCTGGGCTAACAAAAGCAGATTAAAAAGGTTCCGTGCTGGGAGGTGGAGCTTGCAGTGAGCCGAGATCGCCACAGAACTCCAGCCTGGGCGACAGAGCGAGACTCCATCTCAAAAAAAAAAAAAAAAGGTTCAGTGTAGGCAAGACGTGGTGGTTCATGCCTGTAATCCCAGCACTTTGGGAGGCCAAGGTGAGTGGATCACCAGGTCAGGAGTTAGAGACCAGCCTGACAACATAGTGAAACCTCATCTCTACTAAAAATACAAAAATTGACCGGGCGTGGTGGCGCGCGCCTGTGATCCCAGCTACTTGGGAGGCTGAGGCAGGAGAACTGCTTGAACCTGGGAGGCAGAGATTGCAGTGAGCCGAGATCATGCCACTGCACTCCAGCCTGGGCAACAGAGTGAGACTCTGTCTCAAAAAAAAAAAAGTTCAGTGTAATCCCAGCATTTTGGGAGGCCAAAGTAGGAGAATCGCTTGAGCCCAGGGGTTTGAGACCTGCCTGGGCAATGTCCAAAACATTTTAAAAATTAGCCCAGTGTTGTGGCTCACATCTGTGGTCCCAGCTACTCTGGAGGCTGAGGTGGGAGGATCACTTGAGCCCAAGAGGTCGAGGCTGCAGTGAGCCGAGATGCCACCATTGCACTCCAGCTGGAGTGACAGAGTGAGACCCCATGTCAACAATAATAGCAGCAGCAGCAGCAGCAGCAGACCAAAACAGCAGCAAAAAGGTTGGGGAAATGTGAGCTGGGTTGTGTCCCAGAAGCTCCCACACAGGAACTGGGGTGGGGAAAGGGAACAGAGGTTTCTGCAGGGGGCAGTCAGTGCCCGTACTCTAGATGTCATCTTTGGGTGAGCTTGGAACTGGAGCACAATTTTATCTACTTTTTCCTCTTCATTTTGTATATTAAAATTTTTTAATAGGAGAAAAAGCGTACACCTTTATTTAATGTGTTCATGTGGTGCTCACAGTGATTACCCTTAAATTTTTTTAACGTCCTCTTTTCAATATGTACATGAAAATGTCACATGGAACAAAATGGAATATAGTGAGAAGTGTGTCTCTCCCACCCCACAGGCAGCCACTATGGATTGGTAACATCTGCCCAGTGCTTTCCAGCTTAAAGAATGTGTGCTTGGCCGGGCGCAGTGGCTCAAGCCTGTAATTCCAGCACTTTGGGAGGTCGAGACAGGCGGATCACAAGGTCAGGAGATCGAGACCATCCTGGCTAACACGGTGAAACCCTGTCTCTACTAAAAAATACAAAAAGCTAGCCGGGCGAGGTGGTGGGCGCCTGTAGTCCCAGCTACTCAGGAGGCTGAGGCAGGAGAATGGCGTAAACCCGGGAGGCGGAGCTTGCAGTGAGCTGAGATCCGGCCACTGCACTCCAGCCCGGGCGACAGCGAGACTCGGTCTCAACAACAACAACAACAACAACAACAACAACAAAAAAGAATGTGTGCTCATAAATTATCTTGTCGGATCCCAGCAACAGCTCCCTAAGATATGTTGGCCCTGAATCATTATTGTCTCTATTTACAGATGGGAAGTCCAGCTCCAAGAGGTTAAATGACCTGCCCAGAGTTAGGCATCTAAAGAATGGCAGAACCAAGATTTAGACCCTGGTGGTCAGAGCCCAACTTCTGAAGCCTTCGAATTACACCACACTGCCTTCCTTGGCAAAAGAGCCCTGGTTCTTAGAACCTGGAATGTGCCATAAATAGTTGGCCTTCTACAAAGAGAGACTTGTGGTTGGTCAGGAAAGAGAAAAATATCTTTGAGTATTTACATTCCAGAATGGACTGTTCATTCTCTGCTCTGAGACACGTTTACAAGGACACCTCTCTTCTCTGTTTTAGAGCATCGTACCTTTAAAAGTCAGCAGCGGGCAAGCTCTCAGGAGAGACTATGTGAAGAGCCTAGTGTTCTAGGGCTGCCATGACAAATTGCCACAAACTGCAAGGCTGAAATCAACAGAAATGTATTCTCTCACAGTTCAGGAGGACAGAAGTCCAAAACCAAGGTGTTGGCAGAGTTGGTTCCTTCTGGAAGCTCTGAGGGAGAATCTCGGGCTTCTCTGCTGCCTTGTGGTGGTCGCCGGCAAACCTGGGTGTTCCTGGGTTTGTAGGGGCATCACTCCAATCTCTGTCTTTGTGGTTGCGTGGTATTTTCCCTGTCTGCGTGTCTTTGTTTTCTCTTTTATAAAGTTCCCAGTCATTCGATTTAGGGCCCCCCACCCTCATCTAGGTATGACCTCATTTTAAGTAATTAGGTCTGCAGAGACGCTGTTTCCACATAAGGTCACATTCTGAGCTTCTTGGTGAGCTTGAATGTTAAGGAGACACCATTCAACCTAGTCCTCTCTATTTTTCTGTTTTATTCAATAAATAGGGATGGCACTATTAGAACATTCTGATTTTTCCTTAACCAGCCCTTTCCCAACTCAGGAAGTTGATGCCCATCTTACAAGGAGGGCCAGAAAAAGGGAACAAGGCACGTGGAGGTATCCTCAGAACTGATGGATGGCTGCTGGCAGACACCCAGAAACAGGTGCTGGGCCTGGAGGGTGGAAGTATATACCATGGTAGCTGCATGGTTTGGGATCAAAATACTTGTATTTTAGTGAGCATGAGAATGAGAGTAAGAGTAGGATAGAGGTTGAAGAGAAAAGGGAAGGAGAAAGATGGCTCAATCACACACAAAAAGTAAGTGGTTCAGCATCAATTTAACTTGGAATAAATGATTTTTTTCAAAGAAAATTTTAAAGTTGGAGGTATAAAGGAAAACATGAGTGAATACAGAGATGTGCTTTGATCCTAATTGTGAAGTCTAAATAGTTAAAACTAAAATGGAATATAAATTAAAGACAAATGAGATGCATCCTATAATTTAACAACAACAACAACAGAAAACCCATTAAAACTCATCTGGAGTATGAATGGACAAAATATCAAAAAAAATTTGTGGGGGAAAAAGAAGGAGGAGGGTGAACTTAAAAAAAGCAGTCATCACTGTATTTCATTGGGGTAAAGACAAGAAAAGTTGGCCAGGGTAATAGAATAGACATACTCTACAGAAACAGATTCAAGCTGTTTAAGGACTTGATATAAGATGAATAAGCTTCAACACAATGCTACAAGAAAGAATCACTGTTTAACAAATATCGTCTAAGTGGATCATAAAAAGCCAGAGGAAATGGAAAAGCAAATGTGTTTCGACTGTGTTGAGAAGAAAACATTTTGACTATTGACGAAATTAGATATCGGAGACAGGATGGACGGATCTAAATGTGTTTTTAAAAGCCTTTTGTGCCACAGAATGTAATAAAGCAAACACAAAAATGAAAGCCACAGATGGGGGAGAAATATATGTGGCAAATTAAGCTTTCTGTCCAAAATAGCTAAAGAACTGATCTAACTATAAAAGGCCAGTATCCTGCTCCTTTTTGATAAGTACTCGAAGGAAGTGAGCAGAGTTTACACACAATACTTAGAAAAATAGGCAACCCCACCATGCATCTTGAATTTGCAATTTGAGTGAATTTCATAATGTTTTAAAAAATTAATATAAATGATAAAACAATGTTTGATTGTTCAAATTCCCTGGATACTCATTTGGCAAAATCTACGAAACAGTTCCTATCCTTTGATTCCACATCCTAATTCAAAGGAAGTAGCTAAAGAAAACAGAACAAAGTCATTTCTACAAAGTGTTCGTTGCAGTATTATTCAAATAGAAAAAAATAGAAACTAACCACTTGCACAGTGATTTCTAAATCAGTGTTTCTTAAAACGGGGCCTAAGGACTGTCTATATCAGAGAAGAATCGCTGATGGAAGCCTGAGAATATTCATTTTATCAAGAAAGTCAGTTTATGAAACCCCACTAAAAGTTCGAGAGCCACTAGACTCTAAGCAAACCACAGACCATGAGAACATTTGGAGGACTAAAGAATGTTTCAAGTAACAGACCTGTTCATGCATAGAAGTGAGAAGAAGGAATAATGATGACAGCAGAGAGAACACCAAACCCTACAGGCAGTGTCTTGGCCCGTGTTTTGTTGCTTATAACAGAATATCTGAAACTGGGTAATTTATAAAGAAAAGGGATTTATTTTGTGCTGTTATGGAGTTGAGAAGTCCAAGGTCCAGGGGCTGCATCTGGTGAGGGCCTTCTTGCTGGTGGGAACTCTCTGCAGAGTCCTGAGGTGGTGCAGGGCATCACATGCTGAGGGGCTGGGCATGCTAATATGCTAGCTCAGGCCTCTCTTCCTCTTCTCTCTCTCTCTTTTTTTTTTTTTTTTTTTTTTTTTTTTTTTTTTTTTGGTGAGATGGAGTCTCACTCTGTCACCCAGGCTGGAGTGCAATAGCGCCATCTGGGCTTACTGCAACTTCCTCCTCCTGGGTTCAAGCAATTCTCCTGCCTCAGCCTCCGAGTAGCTGGGACTACAGGTGCCTGCCACCTCGCCCAGCTAGTTTTTTTTGTATTTTTTTGTATTTTTTAGTAGAGACAGGGTTTCACCGTGTTAGCCAGGATGGTCTCGATCTCCTGACCTCGTGATCCACCCGCCTCGGCCTCCCAAGTGCTGGGATTACAGGCTTGAGCCACCGCGCCCGGCCAGAAAAGGGATTTATTTTGTGCTGTTATGGAGTTGAGAAGTCCAAGGTCCAGGGGCTGCATCTGGTGAGGGCCTTCTTGCTGGTGGGAACTCTCTGCAGAGTCCTGAGGTGGTGCAGGGCATCACATGCTGAGGGGCTGGGCATGCTAATATGCTAGCTCAGGCCTCTCTTCCTCTTCTCTCTCTCTCTTTTTTTTTTTCTTTTTGGTGAGATGGAGTCTCACTCTGTCACCCAGGCTGGAGTGCAATAGCGCCATCTGGGCTTACTGCAACTTCCTCCTCCTGGGTTCAAGCAATTCTCCTGCCTCAGCCTCCCGAGTAGCTGGGATTACAGGCACCTGCTACCATGCCTGGCTAATTTTTGTATTTTTAGTAGAGATGGGGTTTTACCAGGTTGGCCAGGCTGGTCTCAAACTCCTGACCTCAGGTGATCCACTCGCCTCGGCCTCCCAAAGTGCTGGGATTATAGGCATGAACCACCGCACCCAGCCTCTTCCTCTTCTTATAAAGCTACCAGCTCCACTCCCATGATAGCCCATTAATCCATTAACCCATTAATTTATGAATGGATTAACCCATTCATGAAGGCAGAGCTCTCATGATCCAATCACCTTTTAAAAGCCCCTCCTCTCAATACTGCCACATTGGGGATTAAGTTTCAATATGAGTTTTGGAGGGGACATTCGAACCATAGCAGGCAGCAACAGCACCTGTCTGAGATGCCCACAGGGCAGTGGCCACAAGAGGGTATAGTGGCTAAAGTCTTCGGAGTTTTGCAACACTGTGCTTTGTTTAAAAACTAATTATGGTCATACGAGTTTTCATTTATTTATCAAAGTCCCAGGGAGGTCACTGGAAGCAATAACAGAACACCTACAAAGAATCTCCAGGACCCTTGCCTCAAGCCATTCTTTTCTGGGTGTCACCCCTTCCCTTTCTCTGTCTTGCACTCCCAGTCCCTGGGTGACTAACAGGCCCTTTCTGCCTTCGACTCTGCCCAAGGCCTCCCATCCCATAGGCAGCACCCCGCCGTGTCCTTGGCCACGTCCCCTGATGGTGCCAGCAGGTGGAGGTGTTGTTCTCTCATTAGGACAGTTCACTGACCACACATGTTTGCATCAAATAAGGGGCAAAAAGAGCTTAGCAGGCAGTCCACTGGAGACTGCAGATGGTTAAGTATTTCCTTTTGAGGATGGGGAGGCGAGGCAGGTCTGACGGGATATGTTGCTAAAGCAGTTGTGAGCTTCTCTGGCTCCCAGAGGGCTTACTTCCCTAAGGGCTGATTCCCGAGGCACAGAAATACCACCGTAGCTCTACTTCCCACATAAGCCTCTTTACTGGAACCTACCGATCCATTCTTGCCCGGAGTCTTGGGGCTTCTTGCCAGTATCTGTGAATGTCACAAGATACTACTGTCCAGCCAAGGTTGGCCAACCTCCTCTAAGAAGGCTGGGCAAATGCCCAGGATGCCAGGCCAGTAGGCGCCTGTGTGGGAGGGGAGAGTTCACTCTACCACGGAGTAGCTGGGGGATATTGGGGTAGCCAGGCCTAGCCCAGCAACATATCAAGGTTTTATTCATTGCTTTCTGCAGCCGTAAGGGAGAATACAACTCCTCCTTTCAAGCTAGCACATCTGTTCCCTGGCCCTGCAATACCGCTCTCATCCCTTCCTGGCTCTCTCACAGCTGCCCCCTCTAGGTGGTACCCAGTCTTCTGCAGCCTTGCATGGTCCAGCAGAGGGAGCCCCTTTCCATAGGGAGACCAGGCTGGGGAGAGTTTCTTCAGGACACCAGAGTGGGCATTAGGAAACTGTCAGTCTGCTCCCAGCCTCCATCTGGCACCCAAGAATCTCACTGCCACCCCCAGTCCTTCCACAAGTTCCTCCCACAGGGTCAGAAACCAGCCCAGGGAGCAGGTTCCCAGACCTCTGTGCAGTGAGCTGCCCTCTGGAGGGAGAGAGGAGAGGAGAGAAACGGCAGAGAAGACACCAGGCAGGCCAGGCGTGGTGGTTCATGCTTGCCATCCCAGCTCTTTGGGAGGCTGAGGTGGGAGGATCGCATGAGCCCAGGAATTTCAGACCAGCCTGGGCGATAGAGTGAGACCTCATCTCTACAAAAAATTAAAAATATTAGCCAGGCTTGGTGGCACACACCTGTAGTCCCAGCTACATGGGAGGCTGAGGTGGGAGAATCACTTGAACCCAGAGGTCATGGCTGCAGTGAGCCATGATTGCACCACTGCACTCCAGCCTGGATAACAGAGCCAGACCCTGTCTCAAAAAAAAAAAAAAAAGACACATAGCAGATGGCTGGCGTCCTGTTGTGACTTATATAATGGACCTTTCTTTCATCTTTAACCCCAAAGTACTTCTTGAGTGCCTACCTATGTGCCAAATGCTGTGCTGGGAAGCTGCAATCATGAACACACAGACATGAGTCTGCCTTCATGGAACTTGCAGTCCATGAGGGGAGGCAAAAAATAAACAAATGAGCAAAGTCACAAAATCATGTGAAACTGTAGTGAGTACGCAGAAGGAAATACACAGGTGCAGTGATAGGAAATAAGCGGGCTTCTGCTTCAGATAAGATGGTTAGGGAAGGCTGAGCTGAGCCTGGTTGGAGGGGTGGGCAGGAGCCAGATCACGCAGATCAAGTTAGGAGATTTCCATTTTTGTGTGAGTCTAATGGGAAGAGATTGGAGGGCTCTAAGCAAGTGACACAGTCTGACTTCAATGTCCAAGCCTCACGGCAGCTGTACGTCTGAGAATAAGCTGTGCGGGCAGCAGTGGGAGGAAGGAGAGCAGACAGGCACCTCTGTAGCGTCCAGGGGAAAGAGGATGCTGGCTGGGACTTGCTGGAGGAGTGGGGAGAGAGAGGTGGGAGGAATTGAGATGTATTTGGGAGGTTGTACCTAGAGGACTTACTGATGGGCTGGAATGAGGAAGAGGAAACAGGGCTGAATACCAGATTTCCGGCTTGAGCAACCCAAAGACAGGTGGTACCATTAACCACGGTGGAGGAGACTGGTGGGAGGGAGGCAGACAAAGAACGGGTGTTGGGAGGAGGTTTTGTTGGTCTTTAGGCTTGTCTGGATTCCAAAGTCAAGAAAGTCATTATTTATGTGCCTTTCCTATCAGCCTATTAGACCTCATTTTTATATGTGGTTAAACTGTGGTTGAGCCCAGTGAGTCAAGAGGGCTGAGAGATAGTACCAAGGAGCCAGTTTGCTATTTGGGGCCCTCTGCTCCCGGGACAAAGGGCTCCCAAGTCTAGTGCCCTTACTCCCCAGCTGTCATCCCCCTCCCAGACATCTCCCCAAGGTCTTTCAAGCCATGTTGGCAAAGTTCCCAGAACAGGATGCTCTGGCCCCAAGATGTTTTGTCTCATCCCTAATCTCCCCTGAGCCTCCCTCCTTTTCTCAAAATGCCTTTTCCAGTGCCCTGGCTTGGGTCAGCATCTAGAAGGTGGGGCGATCAGAGGCTGGACCAGGAACCTGGCAAGCAGGGAGATTTCAGCCTGATGCTGGTTTCAGCTCCCAGCTAGTGGGGGCTCATCAGATGCTGGTTTCAGCTCCCAGCTAGTGTGGGCTCATAAGTTCCCGTCTCTGAGAACTGCAGATTTCTGACTGCAAAATGGACACAATCCTTCCTTTCTTTATGGGGTAGGAGCTTTGGAGTCAGGAAGATCTCAGTTCAAATCCTAGCCAGCTATGTGACCTTGGGCAGGTCACCTCTCTAAACTACAGTTATATCACCTGAGAAACAGGAATAATAACCTGCTTCCTAGAGGACTCTGGTGAGTATAAAGTAAGATTATGGCCTGGCGCGTGGCTCACGCCTGTAATCCCAGCACTTTGGGAGGTCGAGGTGGGTGGATCGCTTGAAGTCAGGAGTTTGAGATCAGCCTGGCCAACATGGCGAAACCCCATCTCTACTAAAAATAAAAAAAGTAGTGGGGCATGGAAGCACACGCCTGTAATCCCAGCTACTCGGGAGGCTGAAGCAGGAGAATTGCTTGAACCCGGAGGCGGAGGTTGCAGTGAGCTGAGGTGGTGCCACTGCACTCCAGCCTAGATGACAGAGTGAGATTGTCTCTAAAAAAATAAATAAAATAAAATAAAATAAAATAAAGCAAGATTATGCAATTTTGGATGCTCACACCTAGAGGGTCAAGATACATGGCAGCTAGCGCTATTATTCTTGCACATTTAAGAAGACCATCCATCCGTAAGGAGACAGGCAACAGGCATCAGTTCCTAAAGCAAGTGGGAAATGATAGGATGTGGGACCATGAACCTTAGTCTACATGTCACAAGCCAACACACACACAGACTTCAGGCTGGCCTCTGCAGAGCTAGGAAAGTCCAAAGCACACTGGATATTGTTTTGTTACTTCATTATTTTGTCTCTGTTCCTCAGTGTCCCCATCTGTGAAATGGGGACAATACTTGTGCCTAGCTCATAGGTTGTTATGAAGCTTCAGTGAGCTAGCTTTTTAATTGCTAAATATGTAAGGTGTTTAGAATAGTATCAGGAATGGGCTCATGTTCCTCTTGTAGTAGTTGTAGGTTTTCATCAGTATGTGTCCTCTAGAAGGAAACTTTTCTTTAGTGCAGTAGATACTTCTGTTCTCTCAGCTGCAGAAGGAGGGAAGAATGGATAAGCACTGGGCTAATTACAATTTACAAACTGACAATTTGGGGAAAAGGTGCAAGGTTGAAAGATTCATCCTAGCATATTAGAGCTTGAAAATGAACCTAGGAGTTTCATGAAATTCAATAGTTTCTTTCTTTCTTTTTTTTTTTTTTGCATCAGAATTTCTCGTGAAAGTTTCAATAGGTTCTAAACTCCAGACATCAGAGCAGTACCTATCTACAGTGATGTTTTCTCCAGTCTAGAGCAATATAGAAAAACAACATACACAATGTAGTAGATTTTTCTTAAATTCAAATTTGTTCCATTTTGAGATTTTGAGGTTTTGTTCTTTGTGCTTTTAGTGTTAAAATGTCCTCTCTTCTCTTCTTTTCTTTTCTTTTGAGACAGGGTCTCACTCTGTCCACCCAGGCTGAGGTGCAGTGGCGTGATCTTGGCTTGCTGCAGCCTCAACTTCCCAGGCTCAACCGATCCTCCTACCTCAGCCTCCCGAGTAGCTGGGACCACAGGTGTGTGCCAGTCTCAGCTAATTTTTGTATTTTTTGGTAGAGACAGGGTTTCACCATGTTGGCCAGGCTGGTCTTGAACTCCTGGCCTTGAGTGATCCACCTGCCTCAGCCTCCCAAGTGCTGGGATTACAGGCGTGAGCTACCACTCCCGGCCTTAGCTGGGTAATTATGAGAAGCATCTGCATTTTCTTTATTGTGTTGGTGATGATCTGCACATTTCCAAAGAACTAAAAATAAATGGCAGGAAGTCTGACTTCTTTGAAGCTGGGTAAATATTTATTTTCCCAAAGATCGAACCTCCTTTATACGGATGTAAAGTTACATTCAATGTGCCTTAGGTCTGCAGACTGTGTCTATGGCTCGAATATACAGGTGGTCAGGATTTACACTGAAACTGTTAGCTGTAAAATTATTGTCCCCTGGGAAAAAAAAATTTCTGTCCCACTCACCTTGATCCACTGCTGGATCATGGCCAGGGCATAAAAGACACTCCGTACTGGGCGTGTGGCTCACACTGGTAAGCCCGGCACCTTAGAAGACTGAGGTGGGCAGATCACTTGAAGCCAGGAGTTTGAGACCAGCCTGGCCAACAGGGTGAAAATCCATCTCTACTAAACATACAAAAATCAACTGGGCATGGTGGTGCACGTCTGCAGTCTCGGCTACTTGGGTGACTGAGGCACGAGAATCACTTGAACCTGGGAGCCAAAGGTTGCAGTGAGTTGAGATCGTGCCACTGCACTCCAGCCTGGGCAACAAAGTGGTATTTTCCTGTCTCGGGGGGAAAAAAAAGACACTCCCAGTTTGCCCTGATGCTGCCCTGATTCTATTTCACCTCCAGCCTTGACACACTGGGTAAATGGGCTCCCTTCCCTACGGCCTACTTTCTCCATCTGGCAAATGGGCAGGAGGAAGAGAAGGAAGGGAAAGAAGGCTAAATATTGATCCTAACTGTTGTAGTGTCATTAATCCTTGACAAAGGGCCTCAGAGCTCGGCTTGTCTCTAAATCCACTTTTCTCCAAGCAGAGGGCCAATATTCCAGGAATAGTAAAGCCACGGGATAAAAATGGAGCATCAACTTTTCCTTAAATATTTTGGAGAGAAATAAATATGAATATAATACGGAGTAGAACGCAACATTTTGATGAACTTTTTTAAATGAAAAATTCAACTGAAAAGAGATTTCCCAGCTGTGGCTGCTGCTCTAGATCAAGGTAACCAACTTGGGGTCCAAGTTCATGCTTCTTTGGCTTAGAGGATGCTGTGATCCTCCAAGTCCTGTGAGGCAAATGTCATCTCCTGGGGGCTCAGCACAGGCCAGAGACATTTGGTCAGGGATGAAGATGATTTGTGACAGACAGCAGAGGAAAAGTCAGTCCTCCAAGGCCCTGGCACTCTTCCTTTCCCATTTACCCCCTCCAGAGATAAAAATGCACTGGGCACTGGTCTCCAAGCTCAAGACCCTTTGCTGTGAGCCCAGTGAACCACTGTGTGGGCAGTCACTTACAAAGGGTAACTCCAAGAAAAGGACCCTATGTCATCTACTCCCTAAAACTCAGGCTGACTTCTCCAGTGGCTTCAGTAGACACAGGGCCCTGTGGTGGTTAATTTTATGAGTCAATTTCACTGCCCAGGTGCTTGGCTAAACATTATTTGGGGTATCCTCGAGGGTGTTTCTGGCTGAGATTACTATTTGAATCAATAGACTGAGTGAAGCAGACTGCCTTCCCCATGGTGGGCGGGCCTCATCCAATCTGTTGGAAGCCCAAATAGAACGGAAAAAGTGGAGTAAGGGGAAAATCAGGCTGTTTCTACCTGACGGTCCTTGAGCGGGAGGTCGGCCTTCTCCTGCCTTCGGACTCGGACTGGAACTCACAGCATTGGCTCTCCTGAGTCTCCAGCTTGCCAAGGGCGGATCATGGGACTTCTCAGCCTTCATATACATATGGGGCTGAGACAGTCCCATGATCTGCAGTTGGCTATAAATACCTATCTCCTTCCTATTGGTTCTGTCTCTCCGGAAATTCCAGACCAATATAGGCCCTCTACTTTTAGGGGACCATGAAAATGTTTTAATTTTAATTTCTTTTAAAATTAGAAGAAGATGACTATAATAGTAATGAATACATACAAATGAATCAAGGTTGTATTCAATTTGTCTTTATGCCAATGTAGTCATAAAATATAACTTTTAACATATTTTTATGGAAGAATGGGCCTACGGAGGCATACGTGTCTAAGCGCCATGAAGGCCATGATGTGGCTCTGCTGACACTCTGCAGCACCCCATCCTTGAGGGTTAGGAGGTCAACCCACTGAACCAAAGGGCACACATTGCCTCCTTGTACCTGGGCACCTATGTGCACCGGTTGGTTCAGTGGGTTGGCCAGAATGGTGTTTCTACTGCCTTCCACTGACCTTGAAGAAGAGGTTATTTTTGGAGCTATTGTCTTTGAGTTTTATCTATTAATAGAAAAAATTGTGTGTGTGTGTGTGGGTGTGTGTGTGTGTGTACTTCTGCCTAGCGGTGCAGAAGACAGAGTGAACCAGAAGCAGGCCTAAGATAAGGAACAGCTTCTCCTTCCAAAGAAGGTGACTAGCAAGGAGCACTTGTCCCTGCATCCACAACCAGTTTTCCTCTGTGTCCTGTCCTGGTTCTTGTCTAATTAGGTTGACCTCTCTCTCCTGTAGACCAGGACCAAGTATTCAGTGAGCATAAATGATGTGTTAGATACCGTTTAGGGAGCGCAAAGATAAACAACAGGACACCTGCGGCTTTCAGAGGCAAACAGTCTTGTAAACAAGCAGTCAGAGCTGAGTACAAAGTGCTGTGGGAAGATACAGCTTAATTCTGCCTGGATACCCTGCGAAGGCTTCGCAGAAGAGGTAGCACTTGAGCAGGGTATGGAACGACGAACATGTGACCTTAGGGAAAATGGGCAGGTGTACCCTTCCAGCCTCCCAAGGGGAAGATTTTATTGTGTGTGAGGAATGTCAGAAATGTAATAAAACCAGCAAAGTTATATTAAATGAGTTCTGGGCTGGGTGAGGTAGCTCATCCCTATAATCCTAGCACTTTGGGAGGCTGAAGAAGGAGGATTGCTTGAGTCCGGGGCTCAAGACCAGTCTGGGCAACAATGGCAAAACCCTATCTCTACAAAAAATGCAGAAATGATCCAGGCATGATGGCACATGCTTATAGTCCCAGCTACTTGGGAGGCTGAGGCGGGAGGATTGCTTGAGCTCAGGAGGCAGAGGATACGGTGAGCTATGATTGCACCACTGCACTCCAGCCTGGACAACAGAGCCAGATCCTGTCTCAAAAGAAAGAAAGAAAAAAAAATGAGTTCTGTACATTGTGACCCCCAAATTACGAATCTATTTGTTTTATGACAGCATAAGACCATTTCTTTCAGCTAAGAAGTAGAAACAAGTGTAAATTAAGAGCGCCATGTTACAGAACACCTACCACTACCACAAAGTATGTTTGCCCACAACCTCTTTAATCACCTGCAATTTTGACAGGAAAAAAAGGAAAGAAAGCATTTCAAACCGATGGCATGGCACAAAGGGGAGGAGGGCCAGTGTTCTGGGAATGGCAGGTAGTCCTGTACAGTCAGAAGGAGGGATCCATTCCAAAGTACAGTGGAGGGACAGGCATAGGATAGACATTTAGAAAAAAAGAAAGAAAATAGACATAGAAATGTAGGTGCCAGACACAGTGGTGCACACCTCCAGTCCCAGGTACTCAGGAGGCTGAGATGGGACGATTCTCTGGAGGCCAGAGGTTCAAGGCTACAGTGGGCTATGATCATGTCTGTGAATAGCCACTGCACCCCAGCCTGAGCAACGTAGTGAGATACTATCACTAAAAAAGAAAAAGAAAAAAATAGATGCAGGAATAGCATGCCCCCAGTGAAGCCTCTCGTCCTGGACGAGGAAACAGGTACAGAGAAATGTGAAAGGAAAGTAAATCTTGGGGTCCTCAAATCACTAAACTAAAGGGAAAAGTCAACCTGGGAACTGCTCAGGGCAAATCTCCCTCCCATTCTATTCAAAGTCACCCCTCTGCTCACTGAGGTAAGTGCATATCTGATTGCCTTCTTTGGAGAGGCTGATCAGAAACTCAAAAGAATGCAACCATTTGTCTCTTATCCACCTATGATCTAGAAGCCCATTCCCTGCTTCCCCTTCTTCTTGAGTTGTCCCAGCTTTCCGGACTGAACTAATGTACATCTTACACATATGGATTGATGTCTTATGTCTCCCTAAAATGTATAAAACCAAGCTGTGCCCCGACCACCTTGGGCATATATGGTCAGGACCTCCTGAGGTTGTGTCACGGGCACGCATCCTCAACTTTTTGCTAAGGTTTGTTGGCAAAATAAACTTTCTAAACTAACTGAGACCTGCTCAGATTTTTGGAGTTCACAGAAAGGAGGATTCTTGCTTTTCAAAGGAGGAAAGTGGCCCCTTTCTGGTAAGTGTGATGAAGTATGTATTCAGAGCGTGTTTTTCAGCCTCTGAGCTATAATCATCCCAGCCAGTTTAGGAACCATACAGTATTATAGAGGAAAAATATATGTTGGGACTTTGTTCTTGATTCCTGACTCAGAGCTCCTAAGACCCTTGGAATTTCCTGAGCGATAGGAGTGTCTTTTGTTATTCATAATAAGCCCCTTCCTTACACACCTGAGTTTATGCTAAAGAGGTGACTCAGGGTAGAACCCCTAGATAGCATCAGGATGCAGGCTGGTCACCAGAAAGACCAAATACGTGATTAGCAGGTGGGAACTTTCAGTCCTCTGTCCTGACCTCCAGGGAGGGAAGCCAGGCTAGAGACTGAATCACACAAACTCTTTTTTTTTTTTTTTTGAGACAGTATCGCTCTGTCACCCAGGCTGGAGTGCAGTGGCACGATCTTGGCTCACTGCAACCTCTGCCTCCTGGGTTCAAGTGATTCTCCTGCCTCAGCCTCCTAACTAGTTGGGACTACAGGCAGGTGCCACCATGCCTGGCTAATTTGTGTATTTTTAGTAGAGTTGGTGATTCCACCATGTTAGCCAAGTTTCTCTCGAACTCCTGACCTCAAGTGATCTGCCCACCTCGGCCTCCCAAAGTGCTAAGATTACAGGCATGAGCTACCATGCCTGGCCAAGTTACACAAATTCTTGTACAATGAGTTTCCAAGAACCTCTGGGTTGCTGAACCCATGTCTTGCCCTTGGCATCCCTCCTTGGCTGTCCTGACTTGTATCCTTTATAATGAATCCATGATCATAAGTAGAGGAATTTCTTGAGTTGTCTTCTATAGATTATCAAACCTGAGAAGAGGGTCATGGGAACACCCAAATTTGTAGTCAGCCAGGCTAAAGTGTGGGTCACCTGGGGACCCATTACAGCTGGCATCTGAAGTGGTGGTAGTCTTGTGGGACTGAGCCCTTCAACTTGTGGAATCTGATACTAACTCCGGGGAGATAGCGTCAGAATGGAACTGAACTGGAGACACCCAGTTCATGTTGGAGAACTGGAGAATTGATGTGGAAAACTGACACATATTTGGTGTCAGTAAAAAAGCACACATTTGGTTCAGAAGCAGTGTTAGGAAAAATGTGCAGAGAGAAATGATAATTCACAAGAAAGTCTCAACCTGGTTTAAGAGAGGCAATTCTATTTCTTTTTTTGAGATAGGGTCTCGCTCTGTCACCCAGGCTGGAGTGCAGTGACATGATCATGGCTCACTGCAGCCTTGACTTCCAGGCTCAAGTGATCCTTCCACCTCAATCCCCCCAAGTAGCTGGTACTACAGACGAGCACCACTACACCTGGCTAATTTTTGTATTTTTTTTTTTTTTGTAGAGATGGGATTTTTGCCATGTTGCCCAGACTGGTCTTGAACTCCTGAACTCAAGTGATCCATCGTCCTTGGCCTCCCAAAGTGCTGGCATTAGAGGCATGAGCCTCCCTGCTCAGCCTAAGGGAGGCAATTCACACAGCAGTTCATGTACTTCACAGTTTGCTTATGGCCAACGTCAAGTCCTTTGGCTTTGGAGTTAAGCCTATAAGAAACAGTTCAAAAAATAGCCCTTCCCAGAAAAACTAGATCTTTTGTTCATTTTAATGGCAAACTGGGAGGCCCAGATAGAGGATCTGGAATATACAAGCTCTCCCAGCTCTCATGGGAGGCAGATTCTCTGGGAGGGTGTGAAAAAGAAGAGGCAGGATCAGTTTTACCTTGGCTTTTTCCCTGATGCCCTCAGCGCCTTTGGGCAAATTGCTCCCCTCCTGGGCTTCAGTTTTCTCATCTGTAAAATAAACAGCACTTAGGTCCACCCACCCCAAGAGCAGAATTCTGTGGCTCTAAACTGAGGGAGAGTGTCCCCAGAGACTGTTAGGTTAGGAGACTCAGTAAATAGCTGGACACAAAGTTCATCTCATTGAATAACTATGAGCGTTGAATAAAGGAATTCTTCAGGGAAGCCAACAGCCTCCAAGTTACTCCTGCCCTGCCCCTGAGCCAGATGCATTCCATGAAACCAAAATCAGAGAAACATAGAGTGATGGGGTACTGACCTCCAGGTCAGCAGAGGATATGCTCCTGATAGTTAGAAGGGTGTCCTGCCCAGCACACCACCCACTGCAGTCCTAGCTTCTCCCCAGAATGTCCTTTCCCAGGAGGGGTGGCACAGTCACCACCTACCCATCTGATGAGCCATTATTAGGACACTGAAGCCCATTCAACATGACATGGTGCAGGGCAGGGAGGGAGAGCTGCTGTGCTAGGTGACAGAATAAGGATTCAAAAATAGGCTGCTGACTTGAAAGATGGGCTGAAGCTAACAGGGTTATGTTTAATAGGGAGAAATGAGGATCCTAAGCTCAGATCCAGAAAGATCAACTAGACCAGGGTTTGGCAAACTACCAGCTCCAGCCTGCTGCCTGTCTTTGTAAAATAAAGTTTTTTTGGATCACAGCCACGTCCATTTGTTTGTAGGCTCTCTGTGGCTGCTTTTACGCTGCAGTGGCAGAGTTGGGTAGTCACACAGGGACTACAGAGTCTAAAATATTTACTACCTGGCTGACCCCTAAACTAGACAAGGAAGTCCATATAGGGTGTATCTTAGTCTGTTTATGCTGTTTTAATGAAATACCACAAACTAGGTGGCTTATAAACAACAGAAATGTATTTCTCACAGTTCTGGAGACTGGGAAGGACAAGATCGAGGTGTCAGCAGGTTCAGTGTCTGGCGAGGGCTCACTTCCTGGTTCAAAGATAGCACCTTTTTCTGTGTCCTTACATGGTGAGATGAGGGGATCTCTCTCAGGCCTAATTCACAAGGGCACTAATCTCATTCTTAAATGTTCCACCCTCATGACCTAATCACCTCCCCAAGCCCCACTTCCTAATACCATCAGCTTGGAGGTTAAAGTTTAAACATAAATTTTGGGGAAACACAAACATTCACACTATAGCAGGAAGATTTGAATTTAAAGCAATTCAAGTGATAAAGATAAAGAAAAAAAGAAGATGAAAGATTACTACTTAGCCCTCTTTAATAGCATTCTGATATTAAGACAAAGATTGTGTTAGATAGGCAGGTCTCTTTTCGATGTAAATGATGAAAAGTAATAGGAAACTAGCTCAGCACAGGAGGGGTGTATTGGGAGGGTGACCAGGAGAAGGCAGGTGAGCCTCAGGACCCCTTCTCCTATAGCCACTTCTCGCTTGGTGCAGACTGGCTCCTGTGAGTGGCAAAAAACATGACTACGGTAAGGTTCTCGTCACTAGTTTGCTAGTTTTCAACAAACTTGCTCTTTTCTATTTTTTCTCAGCACATGGAAAGATGATATGTCCTAGCCTGCCCTACAGTTAAGTGAGGCTATGGATCGAAATCTGGCTAACGTGGGTGGAAGTGAGCTGCGTCACTTTCAGGCAGCGGCCTTTAGAGCTGGGGAGCCTTCTTCATGCCCTTGGACACCCCTTCATTCCTTCCACTTTCTTTCCTGCATCTGGAAGTGAAAGACTAAGATGACAGAGAGAGCCTCAGAAGAGTGGGATCTCAGACCCCTGAATTACCACTTGGAGGAGAGCTTCCCAGGAAACCTGCCCAACCCCATTGAACTTTGCATGAGAAAGAAATACATTTTTGTTGGATTAAGCCACTAACACTTCAGGTTTGATTCATTTCTTATCATAGCCCATCTTTTTTTTTTTTTTTTTTTTTTGAGATGGGGTCTCGCTCTGTCACCCAGGCTGGAGTGCAATGGTGCGATCTCAGCTTACGGCAAGCTCCGCCTCCTGGGTTCGAGCAATTCTCCTGCCTCAGCTTCCCAAGTAGCTGGGATTACAGGTGTGTGCCACCATGCTGGGCTAATTTTTTTTTCTATTTTTAGTAGAGATGGGGTTTCACTGTGTTAGCCAGGATGGATATCATAGCCCATTCTATATTGATCAATGTAGCTACCAATTGCTGTTGAATTTTATATTTTACCATTTCAGTCACCAGAGACGTATTCAAAAGCAAACATCCCTATAAATGAATTGATTGGAGCAGCTTAAATTTGGTGCCAACCTCTTAGCCAACCAGCTGGCCATGAGAGCAGAATCATAGGTGAGTGTGGCAGCCCCTACAAGGACTTCATGGATGAAGTTTGGGGAAGGGGGATGATTTGCAGTTTCCAGAAGGAAGCCTGGAGGGGTGGTGGGGGGCTGTGGAGGGGAGAGACAGCAAAGGAAGATGACAGGCAATAATGCTGCCCTGCTGATCACAAACACTTCAGTGTCACGCTCTCAGCATAGTATTTTAAATGGAATCCTGAGTCAGGATTCCTGACAAATTCATTAGAACAGACTGGAAACAGAGGGAGTAGGGCAATGAGGAAGAGGCCTTAAGAAGCCTTAAAGAACCTTGACCTAAGAGGTAGAATTGGAGGAAGTGGGGCTATTTAATCTTGAAAATAGAAGCCTTGGCAGGAACACAGTGATGCTCTTCATGGCTGTGAAAGACCATCCCATGAGAGGAATACTGTGACACTCCAAAGGGCCAAACTAGGCGTGGAAGGTGTCACGACAGAAAAGTCAGACTGTAGCCCAATTTCAGGAGGAGCGTCTGTCCATAATAGCCAACCAGGAAGGGCCCAGACTCTTTTAGGAGGGGAGAAGCTGGCATCATGAGGACACACCAGCCAATTCTGTTCAGAATGCTGAAGACGGGATTCCTGCATTTTGGACTGCTTATTCTATCTGCACATTCCTTTCCAATACTAAGAGTCTGAAAATTAACTTAAATTGTTCATTCAGTCTGGCCAAGAGGATCCAGGAGGTGCTAACTACAGCCCAGGCCAAATGAGCTCTACTGTGAAGGAGGATACAGGCTGCATTGGATAAGTGCCACTTGTCCAGAAGCCAGCCTCTGCCCTCTCATAGCCCAGAAGCTTTAAAAGAGGGTTGTGGTAGGCACTCGGGAGGGCCTGCGAAAGATGCTCTTTCATGGCACTCTTGTCACTGATCCTTGAACCCAAGGCTAGAAGGCAGGGCATGGGGAAGTGGGGCAGCAAGGAGGAGGGAGTCTTCTGACAATGGTCCCCTGTACCTTGTAGGCTGACAGGCAGGGACAACATACTCAGAAACAATGCAGAGGCTCAGATAGTGCTATGTGGTGTAGTATAAAGGCCTTCTCCCCTCATTTTCCAGTTGAGGCCTAATATGGTTTGGCTCTGTGTTCCTGCCCAAATCTCATCTTGTAGCTCCCATAATTCCCACATGTTGTGGGAGGAACCCAGTGGGAGATGATTGAATCATGGGGACGGGTCTTTCTCATGCTGTTCTCATGATAGTGAATGGGTCTCATGAGATCTGATGGTTTTAAAAAATGGGAGTTTTGGCCTAGCGCGGTGGCTCAAGCCTGTAATTCCAGCACTTTGGGAGGCAGGCAGATCACCTGAGTTCAGGAATTCGTGACCAGCCTGACCAATATGGAGAAACCCCGTGTGGAGGCGCATGCCTGTAATCCCAGCTACTTGGGAGGCTGAGGCACGAGAATTGCTTGAACCCAGGAGGTGGAGGTTGCAGTGAGCTGAGATCGTGCCATTGCACTCCAGCCTGGGCAACAAGAGCAAAACTCTGTCACAAACAAACAGACAACAAAACAAACAAACAAAAAATGGGAGTTGCTCTGCAAAATACCTTTTTTTTTTTTTGCCTGCTGCCATCCATGTAAGATGTGACTTGCTTCCCCTTGCCTTCCGTCATGATTATGAGGCATTCCCAGTCATATGGAACTGTAAGTCATTAAACCTCTTTCTTTTGCAAATTGCCCAGTCTCAGGTATGTCTTTATCAGCAGCATGAAAATGGACTAATGCAGTAAATTGGTACCAGCAGAGTGGGGCACTGCTGAAAAGATACCCAAAAATGTGGAAGCAACTTTGGAACTAGGTAACAGGCAGAGGTTGGAACAGTTTGGAGGGCTCACAAGAAGACAGGAAAATGTGGGAAAGTTTGGAACTTCCTAGAGATTTGTTGAATGGCTTTGCCTAAAATGATGATAGCGATATGGACAATAAAGTCAGGCTGAGGTGGTCTCAGAGGGAAATGAGGAACTTGTAGGGAATTGGAACAAACGTGACTTTTCTTATGTCTTAGCAAAGAGAATGGTGGCATTTTGCCTCTGCCCTAGAGATTTGTGGAACTTTGAACTTGAGAGAGTTGATTTAGGATGTGTGGCAGAAGAAATTTCTAAGTAGCAAAGCATTCAAGAGGTGACTTGGGTGCTGTTAAAGGCATTCAGTTTTATAAGGGAAGCAGAGCATAAAAGTTCAGAAAATTTGCAGACTAACAATGCGATAGAAAAGAAAATCCCATTCTCTGAGGAGAAATTCAAGCTGGCTGCAGAAATTTGCATAAGTAACGAAAAATGGAATGCTAATCCCCAAGACAATGGGGAAAATGTCTCCAGGGCATGTCAGAGGTCTTCATGGCAGCTGCTCCCATCACAGGCCCAGAAGCCTAGGAGGAAAAAGTGGTTTTGTGAGCCAGGCCTAGGGTCCTCCGTGCTGTGTGCAGCCTAGGGACTTGGTGCCTTGCATCCCAACTGCTCTAGCCATGTCTGAAAGGGACTGATGTAGAGCTCGGGCGGTGGCTTCAGAGGGTGCAAGCCTCAAGCCTTGGCAGCTTCCACATGGTGTTGAGCCTGTGAGTGCACATAAGTCAAGAACTGGGGTTTGGGAACCTCCTCCTAGATTTCAGAAGATGTATGGAAATGCCTGGATGCACAGACAGAAGTTTGCTGCAGGGGAGGGGCCCTCATGGAGAACCTCTGCTAGGGCAGCATGGAAGGGAAATGTGGGGTCAGAGCCTCCACAGAGAGTCCCTACTGGGGTATTGCCTAGTGGAGCTGTGACAAGAGGGCCACCATCTTCCAGGCCCCAGAATAGTAGATCCACCAACAGCTTACACCAATCACCTGGAAAAGCTACTCAGTGCCAGCCTATGAAAGCAGCCAGGAGAGGGGCTATACCCTGCAAAGCCACAAGGGCAGAGCTGCTCAAGACTATGGGAACCTACCTCTTGCATCCGTGTGATCCGGATGTGAGACATGGAATCAAAAGAGATCATTTTGGAGCTTTAAGCTTTGACTGCCCTGCTGGATTTCAGACTTGCATGGGGCCTGTAGCCCCTTTGTTTTGGCCAATTTCTCCCATTTGGAATGGCTGTATTTACCCAATGCCTGTACCCCCATTGTATCTAGGAAGTAACTAACTTGTTTTTTATTTTACAGGCTCATAGGCAGAAGGGGCTTGTCTTGTCTTGGATGAGACTTTGGACTGTGGACTTTTGAGTTAATGCTGAAATGAGTTGAGACTTTGAGGGACTGTTGGGAAGGCATGATTGATTTTGAAATGCGAAGATATGAGATTTAGGAGGGACTGGGGTGGAATGATATGGTTTGGCTCTGTGTCTCCATCCAAATCTCATCTGGTAGCTCCTATAATTTCCACATGTTGTGGGAGGAACCTGGTGAGAGATGATTGAATCATGGGGGCGGGTCTTTCCCATGCTGTTCTCATGATAGTGAATGGGTCTCACGAGATCTGATGGTTTTAAGAAACAGGAATTTCAGCTGGGTACGCTGGCTCCAGCCTGTAATCCCAGCACTTTGGGAGGCCGAGGCAGGTGAATCACCTGAGGTCAGGAGTTTGAGACCAGCCTGGCCAATATGGTGAAACCCTGTCTCTACTAAAAATACAAAAATTTGCCAGGTGTGATGGTGCACACCAGCTACTTGGGAGGCTGAGGCAAGAGAATCACTTGAACCCGGGAGGCAGAGGTTGTAGTGAGCGGAGATTACACCAGTGCACTCCAGCCTGCTAGGTGACAGAGTGAGACTATGTCTCAAAAACAAACAAAAAAAGAAATGGGAGTTTCTCTGTACAAGCTTTTTTTTTTGCCTGTCACCATCCATGTAAGTTGTGACTTGCTTCTCCTTGCCTTCTGTCAGGATTGTGAGATGTTCCCAGCCATATGGAACTGTAAGTCATTAATCCTCTTTCTTTTGTAAATTGCCCAGTCTCTACTATGTCTTTATCAGCAGCATGAAAACGGACTAATACAAGGTCCAAGTGGCCCTGTGCCTTAACTTACTGGCAGGACTAGGATAAGAACTCTCCTCTTCCAGGTTTTATAGGAAGCAAGGCAGTGTGGGGTAGTGGTTAGGAGCAAAGAGGAGAGCCAGGCCATCTAGGTTTGAATCCTGACTCTTGTTACTTATCAGCTGTGTAACCTGGAGCAAGTTAATTTCTCTCTCTGTGCCCAGTTTCTCGATTATAAGATGTGGCTAGAGACAGCATCTACCTCAGAGGCCTGTTTTAAGGATTGGAATGGTTATTATTTCCAGGGCTCAGATATGGTAAGTATTTGCCCAAGACCACATAGGCAGGAAGAGGCAGATCCAGAAATGGAATCCAAATCTGCTGGATCCTGAAACCTGAGCTTTTCCTGCCCCCCACCCTAGCCATGCGACCTCCCTTAGCCCACACCAGGAAATTTTTTTCTGATATTATCTGGGGCATAGGGGTCTCCCCTGTTCAAGCCTGTGTGTGCTAGACACTTGTGAATCTTCTGTCTTCACACATGGGGACATGGAGGCACAGTACGGTCACAGTGACCTGTCACCCCAGGAAGGGGTATTGAGTAGCTGAGCCTGTGCCAGACGTCTTTTGTGTCAAGCTCTTGAGATGAAAGTAACCAAATAGTGTGCTCAAAAGCTGCTCCAATTACCCCCCGGGGAATCAGCTTGGGCCTAGGGCTCTGTCAAGGAGGCTAGGTTGACCAGTCAAAGTGCCCCTTTTCCTGGCGTCAGAGGCATCCTGAGCCAGCCAGCCATTGTGCAAAGGAAGTCCCTGAGGGAGGGAGCAGGACAGCCGAGGTGAAGGAGAGCCAGGAGAAGTATCCTGCCCTCCCAGCTGAGATGGAGGGCCTGCCTGGCGCTCCCATCCTGCACACACCTCCCACCAGCCTGTTCAGGTAGCTGGGATGCTGACGCACCGAATCCTTGAACGACCTTTCCTCAGGTCTGGCTGTCGCCTTCCTGCCCATCGGGGATGTATCAATAGATTTTAGCTGCACCTATTTTTGCCCCCAAAAGATGCTGATGGCCTGAGCTGTTCTTAATCTCATGCCAGGTCAGGGTGGTGTCCCTGTCTCAGACACTATGGTGGGTTACAGGTTCAGAGCTGGGATGAGAAGCAGCAGGTGGAGAGGGGGCGGCTGAGTCAGAAATGCACATGGGGAGCCACCATCTGCTGGGCCTTGGCTGAGGTTCCAGAGCTGTGGAGGGAGGGGCAGAGGAGGTGACCCAGGCTTAGAGCTCAGCCGTGAGCGTCAGGAAGACACAGGACCCAGTGAGTGTGGCTGTGATTGTTGATTCTGGCTCCGCCACTTGTCAGCTAGCTGAACTTTGGCAACCTCTTTGAACCTCAGCTTTCTCACCTGAAAATGGAGGAGAATCATACCTCTCTCTCAGGAGGGCCTTAAAAAAGGTATCAAGTCCTTAGATTAGCACCAGCAGCAGAGCAAGGGCTGGCTTCAGGGCAGCAAGCCAGACTTCTGGAACCAAACTCCTTGGGTTAAAAGCCTCGTGGTGTCACTTACTGGTTGTGTCCCCTGGGGGGCAGAGTAGGAGTGTACTTAACCTCTCTGCTCCTCAGTTTCCTCATCTGTAAAATAGACATAGTAATGGTTAAATGCTTCATGCAATGGTTATAAGAATTTAAATGGCTTAATGCTTACAGAGCACTTCGAACAATGCTTGACACAAATCATGAGCGCTTGCTAAATACATAGCTGACATGCTTGTTCATCCTTATAAACCTATGCAGCTTTACCTGTTGAAATTCCTTCCCAGCATCTGATGAACAAATCCTCCTTGAAACTGTCATCCCTCCATCTTCTAAGGATGACACCTTAAATTTTGTTCTTCATGTGACGCTAACTGTATGGCATCCCCTCACCTTTGTGTCTCCTTCTCCTTCAAATATCAGCTGGGGCTTCCTGAGTATGTAGAACTCCAAACACTCATCCCATGTACTCTGATCTTCAGGCACTCATTCATTCATGTATTCACTCATTCATTCATCAAACACGAATGGGCATCTCTCATGTCCTTGCATTAGGGACTGGAGGCATAGTAAAAAAAGCCAAGTGTTCTCTGCCTTCGAGGAACTCACAAATGGAGAGATGGAAACTAAAAAGTAAGAAAATATATCATTAAAGTGGACTTTAATAAGTTATATAATAAGGGGGAATACCCTGGGTCCCATGGGAACACAAAGGCAGGGCCCTAACCTAGGCTAGGGAGTTGGGAAGAGTCCTCTGGAAGAGGACATCCCCTGAGGGGCGTCCTGTCCCAGCCAGGGCAGCATTCTTTCTCTCTCTCTTTTTTTTTTTTTTTTTCTTTTTTGAGACGGAGTCTCACTCTGTTGCCTAGGCTGGGTGCAACCTCTGCCTCCTGGGTTTGAGTGATTCTTGTGCCTCAGCCTTCCAAGTAACTGGGATTACAGGCATGTGCTACTATGGCTGGCTAATTTTTGGATTTTTAGTAGAGACGGGGTTTCACCATGTTGACCAGGCTGGTCTTGAACTCCTGACCTCAAGTGATCCAACCGCCTTGGCCTACCAAAGTGCTGGGATTATAGGCACGAGCCACCATGCAGGGCAGCTTTCTTATTGAGCACGGTGAGACGCTGCCACCCTGTCTGCTGCTGCCCAGCCTCGCCAAGGTGCTGGCCAGGTCTGGCTGTAGCCCCACTGCTCACTGTCTTTCTCACCCTCTTCACACTTGGCTGCCCCTCAGTTTCTCATCCCCTCCCACCCCCAAGCCTTTCCTGTGCCATCCCCTCTGTCTGCAGTGTTCTTCCTTCCCCTCTGTGGCTCGCAGTTAATGACCTGTTCTTTTAGATCTTGATGTAATTGTGACTTCCTCCAGGGAGCCTTCCCTGACTACCCTGACTAGGTCAAATCCCCCACTACAGATGCTCCTAAAACTATGTGCTCCTATCTTGTAGTTCTGACATACACATCATGAGATTATCTAATTCTCACTTCTCCTATGGATCAAACACAGGATTAAAAAAATCACAGAATTAATAAATAATAAATGAAAAGCTAGGACCATGTGCATGTTAATTCTGAGACACTATGGAAATTTCTGCTTCCCTTTAAAGTCATTTAGAATAATCACTTATTTATAATTATTTATAACTATTATTTATCATATATAATAAATTATATATGGGTTCATTTGTTTCTTTATTCAATCATTCCACAAATATTAATTAAGCATCTGCTTTGGGTCAGGTGCAGTTCCCAGCACTAGGAGGAGAAAACAGTGAAAGATGTGATCTCTACCCTCTTGAGCTTACATTTGGGTAGAGAAGACAGAATAAAGAGACAAATACCATTTTGGACATAGGCCCTGGCAAAGACTTCATGCAAAGCAATGGCAACAATCACGAATTGACACATGGGACCTAATTAAACTGAAGAGCTTCTACACAGCAAAAGAAGCTCTCAACAGAGTAAACAGACAATCTACAGAATGGGAGAAAGTATTTGCAAACTCTGCATCTGACAAAGGTCTAATATCCAGAATCTATAAGGAACTTAAACAAATTAACAAACAAAAAAACCAAACAACCCCATGAAAAAGTGGGCAAAAGACATGAAGAGACACTTCTCAAAAGACGACATCCATGTGACCAACAAGCATAAGAAAAAATGCTCAACATCACTAATCATAAGAGAAATACAAATCAAAACCAGTGAGATGTCATCACATACCAGTCAGAATGGCTATTATTAAAAAGTCAAAAAATAAGGCCAGGCGCAGTGGCTCACACCTGTAATCCCAGCACTTTGGGAGGCCAAGGCAGGTGGATCACCTGAGGTCAGGAGTTCAAGACCGGCCTGGCCAATATGGTGAAACCCTGTCTCTACTAGAAATACAAAATTAGCCAGGCATGGTGGTGGGTGCCTGTAATTCCAGCTACTTGGGAGGCTGAGGCAGGAGAATCGCTTGAACCCGGGAGGCGGAGGTTGCAGTGAGCCGAGATCGCGCCATTGCACTCCAGCCTGGGCAAGAAGAGCGAAACTCCATTTCAAAAAAAAAAAAAAAAGTCAAAAATTAACATATGCTGTAAGGCTGCGGGAAAAGGAATGCTTACACACTGCTGATGGAAATGCAAATCAGTTTAGTCACTGTGGAAAACACTGATGATTTCTCAAAGAACTTGAAACAGAACTACCATTTGACCTACCAATTTATGTGCCTTTGGGTTATATACCCAAAAGCACATACATTGTTCTACCCTAAAGAGACATGCATATGTATGTTCATTACAGCACTATTCCCAATAGAAAAGACATGGAATCAACCTAAATGCTCATCTACGGTAGAGTGGATAAAGAAAATGTGGTACATATACACCATAGGATACTACACAGCCATGAAAAAGAATGAGATCATGTCCTTTTAGCAACATGGATGAAGCTGGAGGCCATTATCCTGAGTGAATTAATGCAGGAACAGAAAAACAAATACAGCATCTTCTCGTTTATAAGTGGGAGCTAAATAGTGAGTATACATGGACATAAATATGAGAACAATAGACACTGGGGCCTACTTGAGGGTGGAGGGGAGGAGGAGGGTCAGGATTGAAAAACTACCTATAGGGTACTATGCTTATTAGCTGGGTGACAAAATAATCTGTACACCAAACCCTCAGACACTCAATTTACCTGTATAAGAAACCTGCACATATACTCTTAAACAGTTTGAAAAGTCAGAAAGAAAAGAAAAAAGAAACAAACAACAGGGCATGGTAGTTCATGCCTGTAATCCCAGCAGCTTGGGAGGCTGAAGTGGGAGGATGGCTTGAGGCCAGGATTTGGGAGTTAGAGATCGTCTTGGGCAACAAAGTGAGACTCTATCTCTGCAACAAATGTTTTAAAAATGTAGCCAGGTGTGGTGACATGTGCCTGTGGTCCCAGCTACTTGGGAGGCTGAGGCAGGAGGATCATTTGAGCCCAGGAGTTTGGAGGTTGCAGTGAGCTAGGATGGCACCACTGCACTCCTGGCTGGGCAACAGAGAGAGACCTTGTCTCTAAAACCAAACAAAACAAACAAATGCCTAAAGAAGGAAGCCACAGACTTTGGGAAGCAGCCGCTTGTCACGGCCCCCCAGCTACAGGACTTTATTTCTCAAGTCCCACTAGGGGCTCACTAGGAGCTCTCAATGAGGATGACGTTGGCTCTAGAAAAACAGGAAATCTCTTTGGAAAAGTCCAGCCAGTGGACTGGGCTCTAGCCTCTGTGAAGTGACTTCCCTGCTGTAGGCTGTTGTCTCTTATTGGTAACCAGATGCTCCAGGAGCAGCGGGCTGGCTGGCCTCTGAGGTGACAGAACACCTGAGGCCCCAGCTGGCGGGGGATGAGGGCAGGGCTGCTCTCTGGTGCCAGGTGTCCTTCTTAGCTGGTCAGAGTGCTGCTGTTGGCTAAGGATCCCTGTGGCCTGACATTCCCCTGCTTCAGCAGCCGGGAGCGGGAAATGAAGATGGAGCTAGCCAATCTGTTGTGACAGGGAGTGCTGCAGCCCTTGAAACCTGAGGAGAGCTGAGCCTTTGCCTTGCTCACCCGTCCCAGGGTGAACTTTCAGCTTTGGATCTTTGCTGTACTGAATGGGGGACCCATTAGAGTGGATACAGGGTGACAGGGAAAGGCTGAGACTGCCCTGTGGAAGACGGATTTGTGGAGTGGAGCTGGAGTGGTGGGTGAGGAGCCTCCTCCTCAGATTTGATGAATTGGTGTGCGGTACACTGTCCTTTATGGACTCATAATAACCCCTGCCAACTCTCTGGTTCGTTCAACAAATATTTATTGAGTTCCTACTATGTGCCAGACTCACAGCGTGCCACGTGCTCAGGATACCACAAAGATGATGTGGTCCCCAGCATCCCCAGTGGGTAACAGTTATCCCCATTTGGGTAACATATTGTTCTTTCTAAGCATTTGTCAGGATCTCAATTGATACTAGTCAAAAGCCTGTGAATCCCATAGAGCATTACTGTTGTTCCCATTTGAAGGATGGGAGAGGGGAGAGAGAGGGAGGACTTGCTTAAGGGAAGCTAGGTAGAACCAGGTCCTGTGTAGTCTTTTCACTGACCCCCTACCAAGGGGAGTCAGGGAACTGATATTTTATACGCTATTTTTTTCCTTACTTGTTTTGTTTGTTTGTTTGTTTGTTTGGTTTGAGGCAGGGTCTCGCTCTGTCACCCAGGCTAGAGTGTAGTGGCCTGATCTCAGCTCATTGCAGCCTCGATCTCCTGGGCTCAAGCCTCTCACCTCAGCCTCCTATGTAGCTGGGACTACCAAAGTGTACCACCATGCCTGGCTAATTTTTTTTTTTTAAGATGGAGTCTTGCTCTTGTCACCCAGGCTGGAGTGCAATGGCATGATCTCGGCTCACTGAAACCTCCTCCTGCTGGGTTCAAGTGATTCTCCTGCCTCAGTTTCTTGAGTAGCTGGGATTACAGGCGCCTGCCACTGTGCCAGGCTAATTTTTTTGTATTTTTAGTAGAGATGGGGTTTCACCATTTTGGCCAGGCTGGTCTTGAACTCCTGACCTCATGATTCGCCTGCCTCAGCCTCCCAAAGTGCTAGGATTACAGGTATGAGCCACTGCACCTGGCCTATACTATTGGTTTTTAATGATTCACCCTAATCATTAGAGTCTGATAGCAAAATCTGATGAATTAGGGAAGGCTTCATGGAACTTCTGAGCTTGTTTTCTCTATTCACGATTTCATTTTTGGCACCTACTTGTTGAATGAAACCGACACCCTTCACAGGCAAGAGGATAGATTAGAGACCTATTTAAAGTTCTTGCTTTCATCATGCATGTCACACCCTGATACCCATCTTGAAAAGCCCTGCTTAGAAGGTCTTACTGGCTGGATGCAAACACAGCTTCATTTGAAGCTGAAAGGGCTCCCTGGTTACACATAAGCTTCTTGAGGGTCAGAGACATGCTTGGGCTTCTGTGCCTCCCAGTACCAAAGAACACACACGCTGTTCTTCACATAGGCGCTCAATAAACCCTAATTGATTCGTTGATTGGGAACAACAATTATATAGTTGAAGTGCCTGGGAAGACAATCTCCCAGGGCTGCCAGCCAGCTGGGGGCTCAAGGGACAAGTGATTTCAAATCAATGTGCTTGCTCATCCCCAAGGCAAAGTTTAAAACGGATGACTGAAGCATTCTTTTAGAACAGTGCAAAATTGCAAACATGCAAATAGCCAGCGATAGGGGGATAGCTAAGCTAACTGGGTTATATTAAGATTCTGGAAGACTCTACAGTTATTTTAAAAAGCAAGTATGTTGTCTATTTTAATACAGAGAAATGTGTATCAGGTACCAAAATGGGACAAGCAGAATCTGAAAAGTATGTAGAAATAAACATACACTTAGAAAGATGAGAAGAAAAGGTGACCATGTAGTAGCTCCCCATCCCCCCACCCCTCCCTTTTTTGGTAAAGTTCATTCAGCAAAAGGGATGGTTATAACAGGGTCATGTATCTCATACTGTGTGGTGTCATGGGAGGAGTCCCTGGACCACATCACCAGATGACCCAGGGATCCTGGTGCTGCTAATTATGAACAACCTACTCTCCCTGTCCTCAGTTTGTTATCTGTGAGGTGTGAATTATAACACTTGCCTTGCCTGTCTTGCCAGGTAAGGCTGTAAGGAAATTAAGAGTCTTTATCGGCCAAGTGCAGTGGCTCACACCTGTAATCCCAGCACTTTGGGAGGCTGAGGCAGGTGAATCAGGAGGTCAGGAGTTCGAGATGAGCCTGGCCAACACAGTGAAACCCCATCTCTACTAAAAGTACAAAAATTAGCCAGGCATGATGGCGCACACCTGTAGTCCCAGCTACTCGGGAGACTGAGGCAGGAGAATTGCTTGAACCCGGGAGGCAGAGGCTGTGGTGAGCTGAGATTGTGCCACTGTATTACAGCCTGGGCAACAGTGAGACTCCGTCTCAAAAAAAAAAAAAAAAAAAGTCTTTACCCCATGTAGTTGGATATTCATAGGTTTCTGTGTAGAAATAATGATGTATTTGACTATGGGGTGCTGACTGACACTTAGCTTATATAGCATATAAATGTTTTACCTTTCCAGAATCCAAAAAGTCTCACAAAATTCCATGGGTTTGGGGTAAGGGATCACGGTCCTGTATAAAGCATATTAGACATTTTTTTATTTAACTCAACCTTCACAATAATCCTACAGAGTAGGTTTTACCATCTCCATTTTACAGATGAGAAAACTTGTGTGTAGAGAGGTTAAGTAATTTGCCTTCCTATTCATTATAAATAGTACAGGCTAGATGAGGACCATTCTAAAGCCCATAATTTTGGTCATTATGACCTCACCAGCAGGATTCCAGAAATGCTTGTTGGAGTGGCATCTTCTTACATTTTCCTTGTGAAATGAATGAAGGAGAATGTCTCTCCTAATAGCTGACATTGATTGGGTGCTAAGCACTCGACAATCATTGCCTCTTTTAATCTCCACCACTCTGGGAGGTCTAGACTATTATTGGCCCCATTTTCAGATAAGGAAACTGAGTCTCAGACAGGTTACATAACATGCTCACGTGAGTCAGGAACCTGGGATTCAAACTCCAGTCTAATGACTCTAAAGCCTGGGGTACTGAATCTTTGTTGGGCAATCAGGAAGTTCCCAGGGGTACATGGAGCATAAAGAGCCACATTCCAGAAAGGCTGAGAAAGAGGGTGGTTGTAATCAGAGTTATGAACATGGAGCAACCTAGTCCCCTCCATTTTCTGGTGCTTTCCCTTCCCTCCCCCTCCCTTATCCTCACTCTTCCTCCTTCTGGACAACAAAGTCAGCTGTCATCTCAAGGATATGAAACGTAAGCCAGGATTGGGTGTCACGTGCCCTCAGCAGAGTCATAGGAAGAAAAAAAAAAAAAAACTAGAAACAACGCACAGTCAGAAGAAGAAAAATTGTTTCTTAGGCTGCTCAGGGCACATGCAAAGGCAGAAACAATGAGGTATTCCTGCAAAAGGTGCCATCTGGTCCTGCTGGTCAGCAAGTCTGAGATCCTGGGAGAACAGATTGAGTGAAAGTCAGCAAAATAACACTAAATAACACCTGATGTCATTTTGTTTTTATTTCTGAAGGAATCCAAGGAACAGGCTTGCCCTTGGAGGTTGAAGAGGGGCCAGGCAAGGTTCTGCCTCCTGTTCTGACCTTTGGCTTTGATTGGGCAGGTCAGGTTGTCCCTGGAGCTGCCCAGCGGGCAAGACAGGGAGGCTCTGGGCACCAGCTGTCCTTGACTGCCTGTCCCTAAAGAACTCCTGGGGACTCTACTGCAGAAAAGGACAACAGCTAAATCAGGCATAGACTGTAACAGGTGATGTCTCCTGGAGGTGGGGTACGGGTTAGACGAGAGATACTAGCTCAGAGCATGAGCAACATTTCATGAAGGTTAGGATGGGGGAGTGTGAGGGTTAAAGATATGATCACAGGTGATGGTCAGATGTTTACAAAGAAGTCAGACATGTGGCAGGGATCTGGATTGTTCCCATTCGGAAAGTTCTCACTGCTGTATACAGAATGGGGAAAGGGACTGGTTGCAACTAACTGAAGTAATTTTCTTTTTCTTTTTTTTTTATTTTTAGAGAGCCAGCTTCTTACTCTATCACTCAGGCTGGAGTGCAGTGATCATAGCTCACTGCAGCCTCGTACTACTGGGCTCAAACAATCCTCCTGCCTCAGCCTCCCAAGCAGCTAGGCCTACAGCCATAAGCCACCACACCTGGGTAATTTCTTCAAAAAAGCAGAGACAGAGTCTTGCTATCTTGCCCAAGCTAGTCTCAAACTCCTGAGCTCAAGCAATCCTCCCACCTCAGCCTCCCAAAGCTCTGGGATTGCAGGCGTGAGCCACCACGCCCGGCCAACAAAGAAATTTATTGGAAAGCTGTGAGGGGCACCTTGTGAAGTCAAAGGAAAGGCTGAAGAACAAACTGAGAGGGCAATAGAAAGCCAAATACCTCCAAGGATCCAGGTAGCAGGAGTTATTGAACTGTCTGTTTAGGTTTTGTGTTGAGATTCAAATCAAGGGAAAGAGGTTGAGTGTTCTGGTTTGGGTTAGAAGTCCATCCTCGGCCTGGGGAGAAGAGGACCCACCAATACCATAGCCAATGGGAGAGGGGTCATTCTACAAAGCAGGAAATAACTGTATTGCACTTAGTAAGGATGTTGTAAGCTTCCACTAGCTAGCATTACTAATTCTTCCTGATTTGCCTGGTTTTGCCACTGAAAGTTCCATGTCCTGGGAAATCCCTCAGTCCCAAGCAAACCAAGTCAGCTGGTCATCCTATAACCAACAGGGTGGTGATCCTGAGTTGGCTGTGAAAAATCCCCCAGAGGCAATGCCCGACTGGACATGGTGGCTCACACCTGTAATCCCAGCACTTTGGGAGGCCGAGGTGGGAGGATCAGTTGAGCTCAGGAGTTTGAGACCAGCCTGGGAAACATAGTGAGACCTCATCTCTACTTTTAATTTAAATTTTTTTCAAATATATTAAAAACCAAAGGCAATGCCCAGAAGACCTAATAACATGGATGTCTAATATTCCATTTTAAGATGCTTGCTGTGCCAAGCTGGGATCTAGTGCCCCACCGGCTGCTCTAGACCATCAGCATAGTCAACTTTTGCACTCAGCCTAGGGGGAGGCTAGAATGTGCTCCCAGTGAACTCAACTCAACTAACTACATCTGAGCTAAATACACTGACCTAAGTCTCAGAGAGGCTCAGTCTCTTGTCCAAAGTTATATAGACAGTAAGTGGTAGAGACAGGGTTACAACTAAAGTCTGTCTGAGTCAATACCTCTGATACCTCTTCCCTACCTTTGCTACTTCCCTTCCCTACTCTGGGAAGGTCCAATACTGCCAACAACCTTGAGACTCCAAGGGTCTATGGGACTTGAGCTCTCACGTAGCTTCAGGAGGACCTCAGCCGGCCCAGCTCACAGAAGTTCGGGTGCATGAGGTGGCACAGGGTGTGTGTGTGTGTGAGAGAGAGAGAGAGAAAGAGAGAGAGAGAGAGAAAAAGAGAGAGAGAGAGCAGCCCTGCACCACCCGGCCTGGTGCAATCTACTCCAGGGTAGGAGTGCTTATGTAGCAGGTACAGAGAAAGTTTTGCCAGAACAAAACAGATCCATATTTCCAGTCCCACTGACCCTAATCCATGGCCTCTGAGAGAACAGGATGGAGGCTAAGGGTGCCTGGGACCCCAGGCTCTCCCTGCAGCCTCCCCTGGCCTGTGCCCTCCTCCTCAGAATGGCGTTTCCTGGAAGGGGCTGGGTGAGGCCCCACAGGTCTTCCTTAAAAGCACTCACATCCATTACCCTCTGTCCCTCTGCGCCCACCCTCCAGACCCCTGCCTGCTTCTCTCACCCGCATCCTGTACTCCTCCTCACCCTCTCCCTCACCATGCTCCAGCCACACCAGCCTTTTATCTGTACCTCAAACTCTTCAAGTTCATTCCCATCTTTGGCTCTTGTACCAGCTGTTTCCTCTGCACAAAACCCTCTCCCCACACCTTCACAGGGGGACTCTCATCACGATCCAGGCTTCAGACTAAATCACATCTCTTCCGGCAGACCTTGTGGGGCTACCCAGTCTAGAGAAGCTCCCTATTCATTTGCACACCACCCTGTTTTAATGTATCACGATCTGTTATTTTCACAAGTTCTACTCTCTGTGTGTTCTCAGCTTTCACACATGCTGTGCTTTCAACCTGGAGTGCCTGCTCTTCACCTCACCTCCTGCTTCACCCCTGTCCTGGCTAAATCAGACACAGAAATATTTCCTGATCTCCCCTCCTAGATCTGGGTTAATCCCTCTTTCCCTAACAGTGAGCCATCAGAGTTGTCGGCACCCTGTAATTCCATTGAAGGCATCCTACAGTGAGGACACAGGAGTCTGTCTTGCTCCCTGTTGTGCCGCAGGCCTAGTGCAGGGAGGCCCTGGTGCACAGTAGGTGAATAGGTGAACAAAGTCAGCTGCGTTGACAACACTGGAAGAACGTAGCCACTCTGCTGGTGACCGGCACACAGAGGGCTTCCAGGTGCCAGGACTGGGTTTGTAAACTGAAGGCAGAGCGAGGGGAAGCTCCACGGAGACAGAAACCAATGTTGCCGGCTTTAAGTGAGCTCATCAGTCTCCAGATGGGCTAACAGGAGAAAGAGTGTTCCAGGAAGAGGTAACATAGGGGCTGAAGGCCCAGAGGCAGTGAACGGGAGCTGCAGGGAGAACTACAAGTCAGTCTCCCTGGATGGCACAGGGCTGGGGCAGAGGCAAGAAATGAGGCCAAACCACAAAGGGTTTGTAAGGTGTCGAGCTTGATCGTCAGGGTAATGGGAAATCATTAAAGAGTCTGAAGTAGGGAGTGAAATGGTCAGATCTGCATCTAAACAGAAACTTCACAACAGCTACAGGTATATCTTGGGGTGCGTAAATCCTTGCGTTCCCTCCCAGATGACCACACACTGTGCTTCCAGCTCTCACTCCTCATGGAATTCCTAAGTGGGTACAAAATGCAAGGGCTTCAGCCACTGTGCCCGGCCCAGGCTGGAATCTTGCTGTCCAGAAATGCAGACATTTACTGTGCCCTGCCAGTTGCCTATACTCCTCGACCCCTATACTGGGGTGAATGGTGGCCCATCCAAAAGGTGTAGCCATGCCCAAGCCCCCTGAAGCTGTGAATGTTACCTTATTTTGAAAAGGGGTCTTTGCAGATGTCATTAAGGATCTTAAGATGAGATCATCCTGGATTACCTGGGTGGGCCCTACATGCAATGGTAGGTGTCTTTTTAAGAGACAGAAGAGGAGGAGACCATGTGACCACGGTGGCAGAAATGGGAGTGATGCTGCCAAAAGCCTAGGAAGCCAAGGATTGCCGGTAGCCACCAGAGGCTGGAAGAGGCAAGGCCAGATCCTCCCCTAAAGCCTCAGAGGAGATGCAGCCTGCTGATGCCTTGATTTGACTTCTGTTTTCCAGAAGTGTGACAGAACACAGTTCCATTGTTTCGAGCTACTCATTTTGTGGTCATTCATTACAGCAGTCCTAGGACACTAATACAACCCCATACTCTAAGAAGCTTCAGCCTCAGGACCCTTCACCATCTGGTGGACCCTTCTAAACCAGAAAACTTTCCTTCTGTTTAGAAGCTGTAATTGTGACAGAGGCAAACAGCCAGGCCATATCATCTGTGGATCTCCTTCTCTGTATTGTCTGGCACTAAAAAGCTACCTTTGCCCAAACCAAGAAAGTGTATTACCAGAATGAAACAATGGACGGATCAGTGGAGCTGGATCTTTGGTCAAGGCTGGAAGACTCTAAGAGGGACATGCCGGCAGGGCTCTGCAGGGATTAATGGTTGGAAACAGGGAGGAGGACAGTGAGTTGCTTTATGGTGGTGGGTACAGAAATGGCATGGATGGTTGTTGTCTAAATAGATTCCTAGCTTCAAGTTCCCAAAAGAGCCTGGGAACTGGTATTCCAGAACACTGAGCCTGGCCTTTAGGATGGGTTCACTAAGACTCCACTTGTCAAGAGTTTCTTAAAGCACCCACTATGTGCTTGCTGTGTTCGGCGCTGTACCCAGCTAGGCAACTGGCAGGGCACAGTAAATGTCTGCATTTCTGGACAGTAAGATTCCAGTGTGAGCTGGGCACAGTGGCTCACCTCTGTAATCCCAACACTTTGGGAGGCCAAGGCGGGTGGATCACCTGAGGTCAGGAGTTCAAGACTAGCCTGGTCAACATGGCAAAACCCCTTCTCTACTAAAAATACAAAAAAATTAGACAAGCATGGTGGCACGGGCCTGTAATCCCAGCTACTCAGGAGGCTGAGGCAGGAGAATCACCTGAACCCAGGAGGTGGAGGTTGCAGTGAGCCGAGATTGTACCACTGCACTCCAGCCTGGGTGACAGAGCAGGACCCCATCTCAAAAAAAAAAAAAAAAAAAGATTCCAGCCTATCTCTGAAAGTATCAGTAATCAACCTATCAACCTTTGAGTGTGTAATAAGTGTCTCTTCCTGGAAGAATCCTTACCCAACCTGTAGACAGCCAGGGTCCTCTGTCAGAGCTTCTGTTTTGGAGGATGGTCAACATTGTAATGTTAGGGGCTTCCCTTCAATATCTTCAGCATCACAGGAACTAGCCTGGTCCTTGGCTCACTGTGGGTATCTAATAAAGAGTTGATGAGTTAAACAGGTGAGTTCTCAGTTCCATCTGGGTTTTCAGAAGGCACTGGCAGAAGGTTCTTATCTTGTTAGAAGAAAGGTTTCAGCTGTTAGTTTCAAACACTCTGAGGGCACTGACAGCCAGGGGCCCAGGTTTCATGCCAAGACAAGGAAATAGGATCAAAGAGAAAAGGCCCAGGGCAAAAAGAAGGCTGTGGGTGGGTAGGAGGGAGGGAGGGGAAAGGGTATCAAAGCTAAACTCAGCATTGGTGGAGGCCACAATTTCACAGCTCTCCTCCACGAGGTGGGATCTTTGTGCCAATTGTCTGAAGTCTTGGCTAAGATGGCATTCTACACCTCCTTTCTTATAACTCCCTCTCTCTCCCTTCCCTCCCATTCTCAAACATTTTAATTTAACTGCAAATAGCACCTACATGAGCTGGACTCAAAAGGCATCCAGAAACTCATCAAGTACAAAGGGGCATTGGACTTACCACAAATCCTGCCCCCCGGTGGAAGGTCTCTGCTTATATTGAACAAAAGAGTGTTTTGCAGAGGAATGTGGTAAATCTGGGTGGCCAACTCTTTGCCAACAGACTTCCCCCGTAAAACAGAGAAATAATGGTGGCCATCTGAAATGGGAAGAAATGAGAGCATGCATGTAGGGCCCGAAGTTCTGTGCCTGGCCGCGGTCACGGTACTGGCAGTTTTGAGGTTAGCCTGGGAACCACAGCTGCTATTTCCATTTTTTTTTTTTTTTTTTTTTTTTAGGTGGAGTCCTGCTCTGTAACCCAGGCTGGAGCGCAATGGTGCAATCTCAGCTCACTGCAACCTCTGCTTCCTAGGTTAAAGCAATTCTCCTGCCTCAGCCTCCCAAGTAGCTGGAATTACAGGCATACGCTACCACACCCAGCTAATTTCTGGATTTTTAGTAGAGATGGGGTTTCACCATGTTGGCCAGGCTTGTCTCTAACTCCTGACCTCAGGTGATCCACCCACCTCGGCCTCCCAAAGTGCTGGGATTACAGGCGTGAGCCACCGCACCTGGCCAGCGTTTCAATTTTAAAGACCTGGCTCCTCTAACCTGCTGTATGAGGAATCAGTCACCCCCTTTTCCTCTGTTTCCCTCCTTTGGTTGTACCAGGGCAGTGTAAACATTGCAGCCTTCTGAGATAGGCACCCAGGAAGACCAGGCAAGACTACGGTCATGTACTCACTGTCAGTAAACATTAGGCTTTCACAAAGTCCGGGCAGACTTCAGAAGATGTGGCTGAAGTCCTTAGTGTTAGCTCTCCTGAGGCATTTCTCTCAACACGGTGTTGTTAGTGCCCTTTGGACTGCGTGAGGGGGGGTGGAGGAGGTGAGGAAGGGAAGTGTCAAGAAAGGCAGGAGCCCACTGAGTAGAGTAGCGAAGTTAGCCAGCACTTTGGGAGGCCGAGGCAGGTGGATCACCTGAAGTCAGGGGTTCGAGAGCAGCCTGACTAATGCGGCAAAACCCTATCTCTACTAAAAAATACAAAGATTAGCCAGGCCTGGTGGTATGCACCTGTAATCCCAGCTACTTGGGAGGCTGAGGCAGGAGAATCACTCAAACCTGGGAGGTGGAGGTTGCAGTGAGCTGGGATTGCACCACTGCACTCTAGTCTGGGTGATAGAGCGAGATTCTATCTCAAATAATAATAATAATAATAATAATTTTTTTAAAAGGGTCTTGGGCCCTCTCGGTCTTCTCGCTCGGGGACCTGCCTCTTGCCTCTTCTCTGAAGCTCCATAAAGGAGACCCTATTTCACTTTGCTTGCCTCTTTCTTCTATAAAATCTTGTTCTGAGAGAACTACCTTGTACATTTGTTTATGCTAACATGTAAATGACTCCTGGGGATTTATGCTAGCTCATTTTCATAAGGGAAAAAGCTTTCAGTCAAAGAAATGAAAATTTTCAAGTGAGGGAGGCAGAGGGCCCTCCTAATGATTTAGAAAGCACACTGTCTACTCCATCCAGAAAAGCAGCGGGTGTTCTATAACCCAGCTGTGACAGGGGGCCATGCCATTTGCGCTTAGCTAAAACGACTGAGCAACTTCAAGACAGGGTCTCACTGTCACCTAGAGTACAGTGGTGCAATCATAGCTCACTGCAACCTCTAACTCCTGGGCTCATGTCATCCACCTGATTCGGGCTCATGTCATCCACCTGATTCAGGCTCCTGAGTATCTGGAATTATAGGTGTGTGCCACCATGCCTGGGTTTTTTTTGTTGTTGTTGTTGTAGAGATGGTGGTCTCTGTATGTTGCCCAGGCTGGTCTCAAACTCCTGGGCTAAAGTAATCCTCCTGCCTCAGCCTCTCGAAGTGCTGGGATTACAGGTGTGAGCCACCATGCCCAGCCTGACTGAGCAACTTCTGAACCCTCCATCCTCTTCCTGGAAGTAGGAAAGTGGGCAGAGGCCTGGTGGTGGTGGTGGTGGTGGTGGTGGGAGGACAGGGAAGCTCAATGGAGCAGAGGTACACAAAGGGGGAGAGATTACTCCCTCCAAATGCACTTCTCTGAAAACACAGGGCTGCCAGAGAGGAGTACAGAGCTATTTTTTCAAAGCATGACTTTCAATGTCACATCACTTTCAAAGTAAAGGGCTCTGGCCTTCTATGTCTTTGGGGGTACCCTCAGCCACCCTGCTTGGTCCCTCCTGCCTCATGAGATGTCCTAGGTCATGGCTGGTGTTTCCAGGAGGAACTTGCCTCATGGGCAGCTGCAGCCAACCTGCAGTCTACCTGGATACTGCCTGGGATCCCCCTCTGCCTGGGTGCATGGCACCAAAGTAAGGCCTGGATCACATTATGCCACCTGAGAATTGGGGTCAGGGTGTGAATTCAGGTTACCAGAGAGTGTCAGAGCAGAGACAGTAAGAAGGATTGGCAGGGAGTGTCACCTGCCCCCTCCACGGGGCAGCCCCACCCAATAGCCCTCTTGGTTCAGGAGGGCATGATGCCAGGGTGCAAAGGGCCTGGCCTCCAGGAGCCCCTGGGAAAGTGGTTCCCAAAGAGGAAAAACAGATGGGCCAGAGCCAGTCCTGGAACACAAACACCAGTATATTTTATGTGCACAAATGTGAAAAGGAAGAGACAGAGGGACCAACGGAGACACAGAGCAGGCAATGGGCTCACAAACTGGTCGTGCGTCCTTCTCAAAAGCTGCCCAACTGGGAGACAGTCCCACCCACCTCAAAGGCCCTTTAGCAGAGCTGGGGCCTGCAGCTTCTCCAGGTCTGGGTGGCCTCAGGGTGGAAGGCACTCTCCCTGCCATGGCTCCCCTAAGGGCTGGGCCTCTCACCTGTCTGGATCCCAGGGTGATGCCTACACACCCCAGGGCTTCATAAATGCAGGTTCTCATGAACTGACCCACTCAGCAGCTGCCTCCCCAGGAGACCCATGCAGAGCAAGGGACCAGGACAAAAGGGCTTCACGGGGACTCCCTAGGTATTATTGCTGTGAATAAGCATAGGCCATTGTGACTCACTGGCATTGAAGAGGGGACAGGGCACATGGGATGCCTAGCAGATGTCAGAAGCAGTTCAACCATGCAGGGCAGCACATTGCAATCTGTAACTCAGAGATGCTGCCATGTCCAGTGGAGAGACGCCCAGGACACCAGAGGTTCATGAACAGCCAGCAAACAACACTCCCCACCAGCACCCCTTTTTTTTTTTTTTTGAGACAGAATCTCGCTCTGTCGCCCAGGCTGGAGTGCAGTGGCCGGATCTCAGCTCACTGTAAGCTCCGCCTCTGGGGTTTACACCATTCTCCTGCCTCAGCCTTCCATGTAGCTGGGACTACAGGCACCTGCCACCTCGCCCGGCTAGTTTTTTGTATTTTTTAGTAGAGACGGGGTTTCACCGTGTTAGCCAGGATGGTCTCGATCTCCTGACCTCGTGATCCGCTCACCTCGGCCTCCCAAAGTGCTGGGATTACAGGCTTGAGCCACCACGCCCGGCCCCCGCCAGCACCCTTAATGCTTGGTAGGGCTGGGTTTTTTCCAAACTTTGAGTCCCTGGGCACTAACAGGTTGGGGCCCTGATACTCAAAAAAGCAAGAGGTGAAGTCTGGGCTATTCCTGGTGAGATCTGAACCTGTAGATCCCGTGGTCAGGCCATGGGTTGTTGCCTTCCTTTGTTGGAGGTTTGATGCCTTATGAGGGGCAATTGGAGAAATGGGACACCTAGATGGAGCAGAAACACAATGCTGGATGTTGCCAGGCACACAGGCATACCCCCAGGACCTCCTGCACTTGGGAACTTATAGGACCCAGAGAGTAAGTGGTGCCAGGGAATGCCCACAAGGCAACATCTGGAGCAGCACGACCTGGTGGGCCAACCAAGGACTTGCTCTGGCTGAGAATTATGGAGGCATCAACAAGCTGGCCACTGGACTCAGTTGTAGAATGCAAGTGTGAAGGTGGGTAGTGTGGTCTAGGGGCCCACATGGAAGGCCTGAAGGGGTGCTGGGAGACTAAGACAACATGGAGTTGGGGAGAGAACCAAGGAAACAATTGCTCAGAGAGAACAGAGAAGCCAGACAATATTCTCCTCCTGGAATTTTCTCCATCTATAGATGGAAAACGATCTACTCCCACCAGAAGCCTGATTCTCTGTAACCCCCAAAGCCCTGGAGTTGGGGCCACAATAAAATCAAAAGGAGGGCTGGCCCCTGCAGAAAGTAGTTCATCCCTGGATTTGAGGAGCCTGCCCAATAAATAGGCTAGGAAATACCCTTCGTTCTGGTCTGGACAGGGCTAACTGCAAAAAATCCTGCCAAAGGCAGAGTCTGCAAGCTTTTCTTCAGACCTAGAACACAACTGTGGCCCACCCCACCACACCCTGCACCCTGGATTGTGCTATCGGCACAGTATGGACAGGGCAGCCAGCAGGGAAGAGGACATTCTCTCCACAGGTGATACCGTCACTTTGTAATGATTCATAAAAACGGGAAGGCTAATTTCTACCTAAGAGTCCTACTGTGGTCAAGAAGAGACCATGTACCATGGGATGGGGCACTTTCTAATGGACCCTTCCCCTTGAGGAGTGAGAGTCAGAGCCAGTAGGCTGGAGTAAGTATTTCACCTGTCCACTGCCAGCAATGGACCTGTCACAGGGCAAAGTGGGGCAGGGGAACCAAGGTGCCAATGCCCATGAGTGTGGCAGGGTTAATACTGTTTAAGGAGTAAGCTCAAAGGGTCAGCCTTGCTGGGAGGAGTTTGGGGAGAGGGGCAGCCCTGAGGTTCTGCTACAGGGCTGGGGCTACGGCAGAACCAGAACTGATACCCTCCCACAAAGGAGGCTCCAAGGAGCCTTCTACAGCTGCAAGGTCCTCCTCTCTTTCTTCCTGTCATTCTCCATCGGTCTCCAACACTGGATACCTGGCTTCTCCATCCCATAGAAAGCTAAACTGCTCAGTTTTGGCTTGAAAATAAACCAGGCAGGGAATAGAGGACCTAGAACTCTGCCTTTTCCCCACCAAACTGACTTGCCTCTAGGTCACCATTGGGGATCCACAGCGCCTATCCCAGCCTGCCTGTGCATTGGAGGGCATCATTTGTTCTCAGCTAAGCCACTGAGAAGGGAGCACTGCCACAGCCCACTAGACTGGGGGTAGGGAGGTGTAACTCAGGAACTCCTCAGGCATCAGGCCAGCAGGAACAGTGGAGGGAAGGGCTGCAAGGGGGTGGGGGTTGAGGGTGTCTCAGGGCTCCATCTCCGGCAGCTCCTGTGCTGGCTAGGGAGCTGGGGTGGGGCAGATGTGGTGAACCACGTGGATAAAGAGCTGCTAGTGGTAAAGGCCTCGAAAACAAGACAGAAAAGGGGGAAACGCCACCGAACACACGGGGATTGAAACCTCCAAAAGCCCAAGGTTGGTGGGAATCCAGCACCACGGGGTCCCCAGAAGGCCAAGGGAGCAGCGCAGGGCCCTGGGGGAGGGGAGAGGAGCCAAGGGAGGGTCTCCCAGCCCTTGCAGACCAGCGTTGCTGCCATGCAGCCTCCTGGCTGCCCAGTCTCTCCTCGGCTGCAGCTCAGCAGGCCCCTGGGGAGGTATTGGTTGCAAGCAAGCACCTGAATATTGCCTAATGGAACCAGCCAAAGCTTAACTAAATCCAGATCAGAGGGAGGGAGGTCAGGCCTTGCCTCCCACCTGCGGCCCCATTCTCATTGTCCCTTAGCCAGGACAGGGCCTGCTGCTTCCAAAGTCAACTACATAGTCCATCGCTGCTCAGCCACAGGCCTTCTGGCACCAACCCCTGAGCTGGGCCAGGACCCATGGACCCTTCCCAGTGTCCCTCTGCTGCCTCCACACCCCATCCCCCAACACCTGACCACGGCCCCCCAACACTGGCCCCCGCGGAGGTTAGGGGGCTCTGTGTGCCCTGCAGGGCTGAGACTTGGCCGGGGCAGGGCTTTTGCTGCATGGATGGGGAAACCTCACCAGCTTGGTCTCTTTGTCCTTGAGTTCCATGAGAGATCCCCAGGCCCCCCACCCGCTTCCTACTCAGTCAGTCTTGACGTGGCCGTTGGCCAGGGCCAGGGCGCCGCTGGGCTCCCCGGGCTCAGCGTCCTTGTCGAAGCGGAGGCGGAGGGTGTTGCGGATGATGAACTGCTCCATGATGAGGGCCCCGCAGAACCAGGGCACGGCGTACTCCAGGGTGATGAGGCCCATGAAGTCAAAGTCGAACTGGGAGTAGTCCCAGGGGCAGGCGTTGAACTGGCGCAGGATGAAGCCGGTGGTGAACTCCCACAGGTAGGTCCAGAGCGTGTAGATGAGGCAGCGCAGGAGCAGCGGGCAGCGGCCGCGCAGCCGCAGGTACATGCGCTCCACGATGAGGATGGAGGTGCCGTAGATGAAGAGGGCCCACACGCTGGTGACCCCTGGGAACTTCCAGTTCAAGTTCACCACGAACTCCCAGGCCGCCGTGAACATCACCTCGCAGAAGTAGCCGTGGATGGCGTACAGGTACCAGCGGGACAGCGCCGTCAGGGGCTCCGCAGAGGCCATGGCGCCGACTGGGGCTGGCTGCGGGGGGCACAAGAGAGACAAGTGAGGGCCGGGCGCGGTGGCTCACACCTGTAATCTCAGCACTTTGGGAGGCTGAGGCGGGCGGATCACTTGAGGTTAGGAGTTCAAGACCAGCCTGGCCATCATGGTGAAACCCCGTCTCTACTAAAAATACAAAAATTAGCCAGGCGTGGTGGTCTGCTCCTGTAATCCCAGCTACTCAGGAAGCTGAGGTAGGAGAATCACTTGATCCCGCAAGTCAGAGGTTGCAGTGAGCCAAGATTGCTCCACTGCACTCCAGCCTGGGCGACAGAGAGAGACTCTGTCTCCAAAAAACAAACAAACAAACAACACAACAACAACAACAAAAAAAAAAGCAAAGCAAAGAACAGAATAACCCACCCACCCCACTGACTTCTCTGCAACTCTATCCAAATGCTACTTAGAGGGAGGTGTCTGTACTCCCTACAGCTTTTTTGGATTATCTGTGGTCAGTTGAAGAGTCGGCTGGCCTGGTCCACCAATCAACCCCATTTCTAGACTACTTGCTGATTTCTCAGCAGGCCTATCCACTGGCGACCCCATTTCTTGCTCTACTTCTCAAACAGTTCCATGTCACTCATATTTCTGAGATGTAAGTGACCCATCACATTTGTCCTTGTGTGTGTGCATGCCATTTTTTAACCATGTTTAAGTGTGCAATTCAGTGGCCTTAAGTACATTCACATTGTTGCGCGACGATCACCACCAACCATCTCCAGAACTTTTTCATTGTCCCAAACAGAAACTTTGTATCCATTAAATACAAACTCCCATTCCCCATACCTTCAGCCCTGGCAACCACTATTCTATTTTCTGTCTCTATGAATTCAACTACTCTGGGTGCCTCATATAAGTGGAATCATACAAACACTGTCCTTTGTGACTGGCTTAGCATAACCGGCTTAGTTTTCACTTAGCCTAATGTCTTTAAGGTTCATCCATTTTGCAGCACATGTCAGAATTTCCTTCCTTTTTTTTTTTTTTTTTTTTTTTTTTTTTGAGACAGGGTCTCACTCTCTCATCCAGGTTGGAGTGCAGTGGTGCGATCTCGGCTCACTGCAATGTCCGCCTCCCAGGTTCAAGCAATTCTCCTGCCTCAGACGCCTGAGTAGCTGGGACTACAGGTGCACGCCACCACACCCGGCTAATTTTTGTATTTTAATAGAGACGGGATTTCACCATGTTGCCCAGGATGGTTGCAAACTCCTGAGCTCAGGCAATCTGCCTGCCTTGGCCTCCCAACATGCTGGGATTACAGGCATGAGCCACTGTGCCTGGCCAGAATTTCCTTCCTTTTAAAGGCGGAATCATATTGCATTGTATATATCACCATATGTTGTTTATCCATTCATCCATTGATGGACACCTAGGTTGCTTCTACCTTTTGGCTGCTGTGAATAAAGCTGCTATGTACATGGGTGTACAAAGGTCTGTTTGAGTCCCCGCTCTCAACTCTTTCAAGTACATATGCAGAAGTGGAAATACTGGATCATATGGTAATTCTATAGTTAACTTTCTGAGGAACCACTGTGCTGTTTTCCACGGTGGTCACACCATTTTACATTCCCTATCAGCAATGTACAAGGGTTCCAATTTCTCCACATCTGCCCCAAACACTTGTTATTTTCTGTTTTGTTTTTATAATGGCCATCCTAATGGGTGTGAGGTGGTTCTCTCATTGTGGTCACATTTGTCTTTGCTCCATTAAATGGGGTTTTGGTGTTTGGTTTCAGTGTTGAGGGGAAACCGATGGATTGACACAGGAAAGTCCTCCCCTGTCCTTCTGGCTCCCTTCCCCTTCCCTCTTTTAAACCCCACCAGTCTTCAAGGCCCGGCTCCCATGCTGCTTCTCTCTACTTTCTCCTTGCCCTCCACCAGTGACTGTCTCCACCACTTATCTTGTCCCTTATCAGGTGCCACCCCAATGTCTTTTTGAGGAACGTACTCTCATGATCCAACTAGCCTGTGAACTTCTTGAAGACAGTGACTGTTGCACTGTATCCATTAAATACAAACTCCCATTCCCCATACCTTTGTGGCCTTGACACAGGCCTCTCCTGGGCAGGCCCTCTCTAATGACATGTCCTGTTCATGTGGAGGGTGGCGTGGGACTGCATCAAGAATGGGAAGGTGGGGCTTGAGAACATAAATCCCAGCTCTGCCAGCTGCCAGTGGCTTCACATCTCTGTTGATCCCCTCTCCAAGATGGGAGAAGAGACAGAGGTTAAAGATATGACATCTGCAGTATGCACACCTGTCTGGGAATCCCAACCTCACATTTCAGCTGAGGCAGGCCTGGTCACATTAATACCTACCCATCCTTGTGCATTGCTCTGTGGTTTTCCAAGCACTTCATTCACACTTTGTCATGGATCTTACATAATTAAGATTCAGGCTGGGTGCAGTGGCTCACGCCTGTAATCCCAGAACTTTGGGAGGCCAAGGAGGGTGAATCACCTGAGATCAGGAGTTTGAGACCAACCTAGCCAACATGGTGAAACGCTGTCTCTACTAAAAATACAAAAATTAGCCAGGGTGGTGGCAAGTGCCTGTAATCCCAGCTACTTGGGAGGCTGAGGCAAGAGAATTGCTTGAACCCGGGAAGTGGAGGTTGCAGTGAGCCAAGATCGTGCCACTGCACTCCAGCCTGGGCAACAGAGCAAGACTTTGTCTCCAAAATAAATAAATTAATTAAAAAATAAAATAAAATAAAAAAGATTCAAGTGAAGGTCAGATAATTTTACTCCCATTTTTTTGCAGTGAGACAGTTAGAGGTCAGAGAGGGGACATCATTTGTCCTATATCTCAGGGCCAGTAAATGGAAGAGCTGAGACTAGAACCAATATCTCTTGCTTTCTACTTCAAAACTCATCCCCTGCACACGACTACCCATCTCTTAGACATACGTACCGAATGTCACTCCCCTGCTCAAAAATGCTCGATAGCAGCCAGGCACAGTGGCTCACGCCTATAATCCCAGCACTTTGGGAGGCGGAGATGGGCAGATCACCTGAAATCAGGAGTTCAAGACCAGCCTGACCAATATGATGAAACCCTGTCTCTACTAAAAATACAAAAAAAAAAAAAAAAAGGATGGGTAGGTATTAATGAGACCAGGCCTGCTTCAGCTGAAGTGTGGTGGCATTTATCTGTAATCACAGCTACTTGGGAGGCTGAGACAGGAGAACTGCTTGAACGTGGGAGGTGGAGGTTGCAGTGAGTAGGGATCGCACTATTGCACTCCAGCCTGGACAACAAGAGCGAAACTGTCTCAAAACACAAAACAAAACAAAAAAAGCAATGTTCGATAGCTCCCTATTTCCTAACGAAACACAACAGCATCCTTGGCCTGCCATTCAAGATTCTTCATGACCTTACCCCAATTGACATCTTCAGCCTTTTCCTCACAATCCAGCTCTTCCTGTCTTTCATTTCCATGCCTTTGCAGGTCCTATTCATTCTATTAGGCCTGCCTTTCTCCTCTTACTTCCGTGAGTATAAACCAGGTTACAGGTTACCTTCAGAACAAAATCTCTTTCATCCCCTCAGGTCCCAAGTCCTCTCTTCCTCTTCTGAATTTCTACAGCACTTACTCTGTCTCACTCCCTTTGGTACAGGTTATTTTCTATTATGTTGAGAATTTCAGTCCCCGGCCAGACCTCTTTCCTGTGTGCTGCACCTGTAGCTCCTGCTCTTCTCTAGGCAGTTCCCCGTAATATCCCACAGGCATCCCAAACCCCTTTCCTAAATCAAACACATGGGCAGGTGTGGTGGCTCATGCCTGTAATCCTAGCACTTTGGGAGGCTGAGGCAGAAGGATTGCTCGAGCCCAGAACTCTTGAGTTCAAGACCAACCTAGGCAATGCAGTGAGACCCTGTCTCTAAAAAATCAATAAATAAAATCAAACCCATTATCTTTTCCCCAAAACCTATTTCTCTCCTAAGACCCCCACCCCAATTAATGGCACCACCATGCACCTCATTAGAACCAGAGGTCTCGAAGTCTCTCTGGCTTCCTCTGCCACATCCCCACCCTAACATGAGTTCCTGAGAGTGAGGGCCTTGCCTGCCTGGTTCAGCACAGTATACCCGGTCCCTGGCACAAAGCCCAGCACACAGTAAGCATTCGAGAAAAGAATAAAGACATCTCTTAGTTAGCAATTGCCATATAACAAATCATCCCAAAAAACCTGGCCTAAAACAATTATTGTCTACTATTACAGCTCACATGTCTGTGGTTGGCAGACGGCTGGGGCAGTGTAGCTCCGCTTCCCCTGTCTCTCATCCTCCTCTGGGGCCCAGTGGACTTGCCTGGCCATATTCTTCTCATGACAAGGGCAGAGGCACAAAGGTGAGCAAGCCCAGCAGCACAAGTGTGGTTCAAGACCCTGGTTAAGCCATGCCCACCAACAGCCCACTGGCCAAGGGAAAGCCACCAAGTCAGCTACCAACTCCCACCCTTTCTATCTCTTAAGTATCTTTGGGATCCATCCCCTCCTCTTCATTATTCTTCTCATTGCTGCCACTGCTCTGGTTCACGCCCTCATCATGTCTCACCTGGATGACTCCAAAGGTCTCCCAGCTTTGCCTTCTTCCTTCTAATTCACTCATCACAGGACGAAAGAGTGTGTAAAAAAAACGCAACCTTTCTGAAATGCAAATCCGATGTTTCCCACCACTTAAAGCCCATGAGTGAATCTTCAACATCTACAGAGTAAATAAAGCTCAAACCCCTGGGGACTGCTGGCAAAGCCCTTCACAACTGTCCCTGCCTCTGATCCTGTCCTCCAGATCTCTACCTTGCTGTTTTTGCTACCTTGGCCTCTCCCAGGGCCGGTGAACCCTCCTTAAAGACCCAGCTCCTCCTCTGTGAGGACTTTCCTAAGCACCCTGACTCCAGACTGTCTGCCCACTTCTGCACCCTCCCTTCTCTGTAGTGATAGAGAGCATTCTGCTTTGCTGGATTCATCTGAAGGCCAGCACCAGCAGCCTCCTGAGGAATGCTTGTTTAAGATAGTGGTAAGAGAAAAAAGCAGGATTCAACCTAACTCTGATTCTGCAAAGGCATGCATATGTGCACATATACAAAAAAATTAAACAACAATCATCTTTGGATGGTGATATCACATGTGATGTTTTTCTTTATATTTTTCTGCATACTTTTTTTTCCTAACAAGCATGTATAACTTTTATAAAACTAAAATTTCATCTTAAAAATGCTTAAGGAGCCTGGATGCGGTGGCTCACGCCTGTAAAACCAGCACTTTTGGAGGCCGAGGTGGGTGGACCATGAGGTCAAGAGTTCAAGACCAGCCTGGCCAACACGGTGAAACCCTGTCTCTACAAAAAGTACAAAAATTAGCTGGGCATGGTGGCGCGTGCCTGTAATCCCAGCTACTCAGGAGGCTGAGGCAGAAGAATTGCTTGAACTGGGACCCGGGAGGTGGAGGTAGCAGTGAGCAGGATTGTGCCACTGCACTCCAACCTGGGCTACAGAGCAAGATTCTATCTCAAAAAAAAAATGCTTGTGGAGGCTGGGTGCGGTGGCTCACGCCTATAATCCCAGCACTTTGGGAGGCCAAGGTGGGTAGATCACCTGAGGTCTGGAGTTCGACACCAGCCTGGCCAACATGGTAAAACCATGTCCCTACTAAAAATACAAAAATTAGCCAGGTGTGGTGGCATGTGCCTGTAATCCCAGCTACTCGGGAGGCTGAGGCAGGAGAATCGCTTGAACCTGGGAGGCAGAGGTTGCGGTGAGCCGAGATAGCACCACTGTACTCTAGCCTGGGTGACAGAGTGAGACTCCATCTCAAAAATAAATAAATAAATATCCTTGTGGAATGAATACATATTCATTGTATTCATACATCATATATAGAAGGTGTTCAATGAATTTGCTAAGAATTCACTTCAAAGAAACCTGAAGTCACATAAAATTAATGCAGGCTCTTCCCTCATGGGTCATCCAACAACAAACCATGCATCACAGGTCTGAATATGGCCAGCTGGTCAAGTTCAGGGGCCCCAGATGATCCTAACTGCCTGGGTTGGAATCCTGGCTGATACTTTCCACCTGTGGGACCTAATGGACGCTACCCAACCATCCTGTGCCTCAGGGTCCTTGTAGGTAAAGTAAGGGTAATGGAAGTAATAGCCACAGAAGGCTGTTGTGAGGATGAATGAACTAGTACATATACTCTACTTAAAATACAGCTAAGGCTCCAGAAAGGGCAGCTGTCATTTCTGGCACAGAGCCGGGCTTCTGGACAGCCCCCTCCTGCTTTTACGCCACCTCCTACCCGATGCAGGGACACTGTGCCCCTGCTCTCGGCAGCCTCCAGGTAGCCCTTCCTGTCAAGCAGGTTAGGTCTTCATTGCAACCCTGAGCACCAAGCTAGCGAGCCAAGAAATCCGGTGGCAATAATAACCCCACATATGGCCCTCAGGAAAACAAAACTCCCACAAACATCCCAGGAGAGTGAAGGTGAGCCTCCAGCTGTCTTGTGGCTACCGAGGGATGAATGGAAAAGGAAGGGTGTCACAGCCAGCCCGAGGGGCAGGCTTGAAAAGACGGTAGAATGAAAGGGGCACAGCCTCTCACCCCCTCATTTTATCCTATACCTCCCAACCCCAGGCAGGAGAGAACAAATCCAGGCTCCAGGCGAACACACTGAGGAGGACTGAGGGCCTGAGACAGATGGCACAGCACAGGGATGTGAAGACCTCTGGACCTCCTACCCCGACTTAGGCCCCAGGACCTGCACGAATGCCCCTGATGCTCCCAGCCCCCAGGACCTGGGCTGAGGGAAGGGGAACCTCACAGGGACTCTCCTGCAGCAGCCTGACATGACTGCATGGATCTCATCACTTGCGCCAGATCCCGGGCCTTGAGGCTGACTTTACACCTTGCTCTTCTTCCCTCTGATCTCTCTGGGATGGTCCAGAATGGTTTCCCAACTGTAACAGATGGGAGGGTCCAGTCTCTTCCCCAACCCCAGCAGATAACTTGGGAGAGTTAGACCCCAAAACCCTGGGAGCAGAAGCAAGATGAAATGGATAGCTGTCAAAGGGACAGAGAAACCTAGGGTGAGAGACAGCAAGTTGCTGAACAGAAGAGAGACTGGAGTTCACGCCTATAGTCCCAGCACTTTTGGAGGCTGAGGTGGGAGAATAGCTTGAGGCCAGGAGTTTGAGACCAGCCTGGATAACATAGCGAGACCACCATCTCTATAAAAAGAAAAAAAGTAGCCTGGTTTGATGTGGTGTGCCTGTAGTCCCAGATGCTAAGGCAGGAGGACCACTGAGTTCAAGAGTTCGAGGCTACAGTAGGCCATGACTGTGCCACTGCACTCCAGCATGGACAAGACCCTGTCTCTTAAAGAAAAGAAAGAAAGAAAGAAAGAAAGAAAGAAAGAAAGAAAGAAAGAAAGAACGAACAATGAAGAAGCAAGATGGGGGAGGAGAAACAGGGTGTGCCCCAAGCCCAGATTCTGTTTCTGGGCAGCAGGAAGCCATGGGTAGTAGATGGAGGGGAAGCACACCACGGCAATATCAGACAGTGTCCGAGGGTGAAGCTAGGAGAACATAGCTGGGCCATGCAAGACCACAGGGGAAATGAAAGACCTGGGTCAGGGCAGAAGATGGGGTTGAAGACAAAGGAATAGGAGACAGTGTCATTGGCTAAGGTGGCAGCTCCCAGTGTGGTGAGGGAGATGATAATATTAGAGGCTGGGCATTGACCTGGATGCGTTTTCAGAACCCCACCCTCCAAACCCATTTCTAATCAGCACAGGAGCTGTGCTTAACTTTGAACTAGGACAGGCTCACCCACCCCATACAGGGCCTAGACAGGCCTCTATTCCCTGCCCTGGCCTCCACCCACCTGACTCACTGTACCCCTGGGCCCCTTCCACTAGCTCCTTGCTCAGCCCTGGGATCAGAGTCCTGGTGAAGCCTGCAGCAGGAAGAACTGGCAGCTCAGGGGACCTTGGCTTCTTTCTCCTGGTGACAAACAAAACTGTCCTGAGACCTGTGACATGAAGATAGGACAGCCCAGGAACAGAAATTCAGAGTCAATTGAAGTGGAGGAGAGTGTGAGCAAGGTTGAATGCAGGAGGACAGTGTCTGGAGAGCAAAGGACAGCTTCACAAGCAGGGTTTGACTGAACAACACTCAAATCCAAGAGTCCTCATACCTGATGAAAGAGCCTGGGCAAACAGAGTCCCAGCGAAGGGCCAGGACTCAAGGTGACTTGTGAGGGCTGGGAACTACCCCTCCAAGGGAACAGGTGATGGGGAAGAAGAAGGGGAGCTGGCTTTCAGAGCTCTGCTCACTAAGAGCATCTCACCGGGGGCTCTCCGAGCCTGCTGTTCCACAGGGTGGCAGGGGACACGGCCAGCAGTTGAGAGGGGTAGAGAGGCTGCCATAAAAGTCTAAGACAGGCTGAAGGCAAAACCAGATGGAATAACTGCCCTTGGTTTTGTCAGAAACTCCCATCTTGTTTCAGGGGGCTCAGGTGCCACAACACAATGACTCTGGGAATTTTGTCCAGGGAAGCATCTGGCCAGAACATCGGGATTCCCCTTCCATGCAACCGGGCTGAGACGGCCTTCCGCTTTCACCCCACTCACTTCCCAAGCTTCACTCCCTAGCCCCAGGGATGCCCATCACTACAGTTCCATGTTCTGGGGAGACCCACAGCCCTTCTAGGAGGCCCCTGAGGGCAAGGCAGTGGGGGACAGCTTCAGGAACCCCTGGGTGGCTCTGTACTGAAGATGAGTGGCTTCAATGAGGAAAGGGCAGAAACTTCCCTGAACATCCCCTGTGGTCATCAAGTTAGCAGGGAGGAAAACCGGGCTTGCTCAGGGCCAGAAGGGAAGCAAGCGGAGGGAAACTCCTATAGCCACTGGCTGGTGCACATGCCGCAGACTTCCACCCTCTTGCTGTGGGCACCCACCCAGGAAAGCCCCTGGGATCAGTGATACTGCAGGCCTTGACAAAGTCCTCCCTCCACCTCCCAAGTCACAGTGATAATAATAACCAGGTACTCTTCTAAGTATTTCCATGTATTAACTGAAAAAAATCATCAAGCCCATTTTACAGATGGGGAAAGTGAGGCAGAAAGAGACTACATTTTTTTTTTAGATGGAGTCTCACTCCGTTACCCAGGCTGGAGTGCAGTGGCACGAACTTGGCTCACTGCAACCTCTGTCACTCAGGTTCAAGTGATTCCCATGCCTCGGCCTCCCGAGTAGCTGGGATTACAGGTGCCCGCCACCACACACAGCTAATTTTTGAATTTTTAGTAGAGATGGGGTTTCACCACGTTGACCAGGCTGGTCTCCAACTCCTGACCTCAAGTGATCTGCCTGCCTCGGCCTCCCAAACTGCTGGGATTATAGGCATGAGCCACCACGCCTGGCTGAGCCTACATTCTAATAACTATAAAAGGCAAGTCTGGGATTCAAACCCCACAAATCTGGCTCCAGAGTCTTTGCTCCTAATCAGCACACTGCCCTGCCCCCGAGGCTGACTACAGGCTCCTCTGAGGGCACTACCATTTTCTGAGTTCCTGATTCTGGAAGGCTGGGATGGTATGTGGAGAGACAACAGGAAGTAAGGAGAAGGCTGTGAACTTCTAGGTGGATCATTAACAAACATCCCAACCGAGCGTCAGAGCTCCTAAAGGCTCCCAGCCTGTTCCTCAGGATCCACATAGAGGCCCTCTAGGGTCAAAGCTGACAGTCACAGGACCGTGACAGCAACCAACCCTCAGGCCTCAAGGCATGCGCCACTCAAAGGCCCCTCACCAGGACACACAACCCGGAGGCCCCCTGACTGCCAGCCCACCCCAGTGCTCCTGGGAGTCTCAGATGGCCCAGCCCTGCCATGGAGAACTACCCCTCCAAGCGAACAGGTGATGGGGAAGGGGAACGGGAGCTGGCTTTCAGAGCCCTGCTCACTAAGAGCATCTCACCAGCCAAGAGCAGGGCCAGCTGCCCAGAGGAGCAACAGTCAGCATGTCAGGAGCAACGGTCCAAACACAGAGGATTTTAGGGGGGCTCAGATCCAAGCAAACCCCAGCAGGAGGCAGGGCAGGGTGAGTGGGCTTGGGGGATGGAGTCAGTTCTGGCACAGAGGTCCCTGGGGCTCAGGAAGCAAAGGGCGCCCTGCACGGGGGAGGGGCGGCAGGCTGACATCCCAGACCTGTATGTGGCTGCCTTGCTGCTACCATTCAGATCTCAGCTCAGCTGTCACATCTTAGGGACTTTTGATTCCCCAGTCCAAAATAGCCTCTCTGTCACTCACATCATTCCACTTTATTTTCTGCATAGCACTTTCACTTTCTGATATGTTGCTTCTTATTTATGGTCTGTCTCTCCTCAACTAGAATGAACGCTTCATGAAGGCAGGGGCACTGTCGTGTTCACTGCTGTGTAATCAGTGCCTAGAGTAGTGCCTGGCAATAATACCTAATAATACTTGTGGAATGAACGGATGGATGAATGGGCCCAAACAGGCCCAGGCCCTTAAACACTGATGAGGGCAGGTATAAACGCCTCAGTCTCTCTTCCCTCCTTTCTTGAGAAATACAGCCTTATAAAATGTTTAATTCTAGCATTTAATTTTTTTCTGATTAAAGCAACATGTGCTGAAATTTAAACATTACAGAATGACATAGAAAGCAAAAGTTCCCTGTAATCACACATCTTAGAGAAAGTCGCTATTAATGGTATGTTGTGTAGTCATCCAGATTCAATTTTATTTTTTAAAAAGCCAATCCATGCATCATAGAAAAAGCATTCATTCATAGGCCAGGCATGGTGGCTCAAACCTGTAATCCCAGCATTTTGGGAGGCTGAGGCGGGAGGACTACTTGAGCCCAGGAGTTTGAGACCATCCTGGGCAACATAGTGAGACCTCATTTCTAATAAAGAAAAAGCAGTCATAATTCCAGGCTAACAGAGATTATCATTTCTCCTTTGCAATATTTTCCTATGTATGTATTTTACAAGTCACCATAATACACTTATTCTGCAACCTGCCATTTTTACTTGTCATAATTATTTTTCCAAGTTGTTATATAGCCTCTGTGCTCATGATTATAATGGCTGTGTAATATTCCAGCAAGTGGAAAACTGTAATTTACTTAACCTAGATGTCCAAAGGAAACAACTGTTTCCCATTTCTACTACTGCAGATGATATAACGATGGCATAAATTGCTCTGGGGAGATGTGTCTCCCATCTGAGTCACCATGCTCCCACAGAGGCATCCATGGCCATCTCTCTACCTCCAACCCCCTTCCTACAGTCTAGGCTTGCTCATACCACCCTGGCTACAAATCAACTCAAGAACACACTTCCTGAAAAACACTCCAGTCAAACTGACTTTGCAAGCCCAGGCTGAGTGGAAAACAGATTCTGGCCCTGAATTATAAACTCTCAACTAGGAGAGTCAAGATCTACCTAAAGTGGAGAAAGACCTGATTACTCCTTTTCTACTCCCTGCAAATTCCTGCATGGAATCTGAAGCTCTAGGCTCCCATGGACCAACCTAGGAACTCCTAAAAAAGCTTGTCTCTTCAAGGTTGCAAAAGCCCAGCTCTGCCTGCCATGCCTTCTGGGGAACTTCCTTCCTGCAGGTCTCTGATCCCACCAGGCTACAGGCCCTGCACAGACATAACAGCCTTCACGCCAAACAGGCCTCTGGGGGTTGGGAAAGCAGCCAATTGTCATTTTTTAAGGCATCATAATTAAGGAAAAGCCGGGGGCTGAGGCTGGAAAGAAAGGCCTGTAAGGACAGGCAGGGCTGTGCAGTTAGAAGCCTCTTGTCCTACCTCGAGCTTGTCTTGCTGAGGAGGAGATGCTGCTGCTGACATGTGGCAAAAACAAGAGGACCTGCTCCTCCAGATCCCCTGGTGGTCACTCTTATGGCAACTAAGGCTCACAAATCTCCCCACCTCCCAGGGCCCTGGATGCCCTACTCCAGGCCTCCTAGACCAGCACCACATGCATTGCTCATGGCTTCTGGGCAGAGTCCAGTCCCAGGTGATGCACGGTCCTCACTGCACAGATCTGAAGCCTGATGGCCAAAGTAGATGCTGTTTCCCAGGTGTGGGTGCTCGCTTCACTCATGCCAGCAAATCTGAATGATATGGTTTGGCTGTGTCCCCACCCCAAATCTCATCTTGAATTCCCACATGTTGTGGGAGGAACTGGGTGGGAGGTAATTGAATCATGGGGCCAGGTCTTTCTCATGCTGTTCTCGTGATAGTGAATAAGTCTCACGAGATCTGATGGGTTTTTGTTTTGTTTTGAGACAGAGTCTTGCTCTGTTGCCAGGCTGGGGTGCAATGGCATGATCTCGGCTCACTGCAACCTCCGCCTCCAAGGTTCAAGCCATTCTCCTGCCTCAGCCTCCTGAGCAGCTGGGACCACAGGTGCATGCCACCACGCCCAGCTAATTTTTGTATTTTTAGTAGAGATGGGGTTTCACTATGTTGGCCAGGATGGTCTCAATCTCTTGACCTTGTGATCTGCCCACCTTGGCCTCTCAAAGTGCTGGGATTACAGGCATGAGCCACCGTGCCCAGCCAATCTGATGGTTTTATAAGAGGGAGTTTCCCTGCACAAGCTCTCTCTCTTTGCCTGCCACCATCCATATAAGATGTGACTTGCTTCCCCTTGCCTTCCACCATGATTGTCAGGCTTCCCCAGACACTTGGAATTAACCCTCTTTTTCTGTATAAATTTTCCAGCCTTAGGTATATCTTTATCAGCAGCATGAAAACAAACTAACACACTGGGTCTGGCCTGGCTTTTAGAGGCCATGTGGCCATAAGACGGCTCCAGCATGTGATAGCCCAATATTGCTTGACATTCCCCTCCCATTGCAGAACTGCAGCCCTGCGACAGGACCTTGGATGGGGAACAGACTCAGAACTAGAACCTCCAGACTTGTGCCCATGCTGATGAGGTGCTGAGCAGGCAGGATCGCTGGGCTGGTGATCCCCTGGGTGCTTGTAACATACTCACTTATCACACCCTTGAGTGTGCAGCTCACAACAGACATCAGGATCTTTGTCCAGGAGTGTCCCAGGATAACCTTTGTTGGCTGGGCCTCAGTGCCATTCTCAGCAACGTAGGCAAGCATCAGCCCTAGGACTCAGATGATCCTTGGCTGGGGGGCTGGCAGCTTCCATGTGTCCCTGGGAATAAAAGAGGAGGCCTTTATCAGCTCAAACTGCCCCCAGCAGATCCAAGGCAAACACTGCAAGGGCCTGGGCTCTGGGCTCAGCACCAGACACTCATCTCCACCTTGGCCACCAAGGCCCCCTCCTGCCCCCTCCTCTCTGCATCCAGTTTGCTCAGGTCTGATTAATCCAGCCACAAGAGTCTGGGATGGTCCTGGACAATCCACACGTCAGGGGTTAGGACTTAGGGCTTCTTGCCTGAATGTGTGCACACTTGTGAATCTGAGAGGAGATATAATTTTAGAATCCAGTTACATCCTCATTCAGCTTCAAATTACATTCTCACCTTCACCCTGTAGTGGGTACATCTGTTCTCAAGGGCGGTCAGAACCTCATGGAAGGCAGACAATGTAGGACATCTGTTTCAGCATTTTGAAAGCAGAGAACAACGCACATGCAGAAAAACAAAATGTGTGCTAAATCTTTCTATGTACAATTCTACCTCTCCAATATTTATTCATCTCATTTTATTATTTTGGTTGAGGCCCTTCCTATGAACATCAGTAGTCGGCTATAAGCTAATACAAATCTTACTTTATAATGCCCTTTGCCATGTAGTTAAAAAAAAAAATCAAATAGAGACAGGTCTTGCTATGTTGACCAGGCTGGTCTCAAACTCTTGGCCAACCCTCCCACCTCAGTCTCCCAAAGTGCTAGGATTATAGGCATGAGCCACTGTACCTGGCCAGCCATGTACACATTTTTAATACTATCCCTAAGACTTGACTATTTAATGGAGATTCCAACATTTTTTGTTTTAATATGAAAGTGCTAAAGCTTCCCTGAAAACCCCCTGGATATAGCACCATCTGCATATGCCCAAGGACAGCACTCAGGCCCAGCATGGCCCTCTGGGACAGGCCAGCCGCTCAGAAATTGAGAACAGTATGTGGCTACGGATGGGAGCTGGCACTCCCCCGTGGATGACTAGGCAGGATGGACCACAGGTGCTGGCCTGTGCTGATGCCCATGTCCACCTTCCTCCCTCCCCTCTCACCCCCAGGCTCTCTGAGTAGAAGCCACTTGGGCCCTTGCTCAAGCTGACAACCTGTGAGGCAGCCAGGCAGCCGGGGAGAAGTGAAAGGGCAGGAATGGGGGACCTGAAACTCACTGTATGGTGTGGTTTCGGGGGGTGCCTCCCCTGGGTCTCCCCTCGGGGCCTCTGCACTGAGAGCGTCACAGTGGGCTGCTGTACTCAGCCTTGCCTCCCCCTCCCTAGCTCCTTCACAAACGGGACTCTCCAACCCTCCCCGACCTGTCCATCTTTCCCGCTTCTCCCAGCCTGCCGGATGGCGGACAGGGGTCACCTTGGCACGTACCTATCACCTTGAGGAAAAGGCTTTAACGGGGCATATCCGAACCCTCTGGGACTCTCTCTCCACCAGCACCACAAGGACCATGCGCCTGGGGAGTTCAATCCCACCTGTGGAGACTTCCCCTACTCTAGGCCCTCAGCCACATCCACGGCACAAGTCAGAACTAAAACAGAAACAGAAACCAAAGACCACATCCTGCCGGCACAGCCTGAGGGTTACTGCAGCCAGCTCTGGAAGCCCACTGCCTGCTGGGGTGCAGCCCTGGTACATGAAGCCCCAGCACTCAGAACAGGCTCCTTTTGGTGGCAGCGTCCCACCAGACACCTCCCGCTTCCTGATTGGCAGGCTTTTTCCCCAGAAAAAACTTAGTTGCAGGGAGGAAGAGATGATGGTGCTGCAGGGGTCGCACCTCTTCCTCCAAGTGCCTAAGCTGTCCCTAGGCCTCACTGACACTCCCTATCCCCCAAGAGTAGGTCCCAGGGGACAGAGGACATGAGGCTCCTTTGAGGACTGCAGGACCTGAACCAGAGGTTCTTGGAGCATATGAATGAATGATGAGCCTTTATAGGAACTAACATATAGATGGAACTTAGATCCTCTCTCATGATTTTCTCAGGCTCCTGTGGGGCAGGGAGGGCAGAAATGGTCACCTCTATTTTAGAAATGAAAACACAGAGGGTTCAGGACAGTAAGAGATTTGGCCAAATCCAAACATTTGATTCAAATCCCAGTCCTCAGCCTCCAGAATCACCCTGTCCCCATACGATGTGCCTTCAAACGGCTTCCCACCCAAATCTCATCCTTAAGGCACATGTCTGCACGCAAGGGTCTTCAAGTCAGTGTAATCTACTCAGTCCATTCCAAATAAGCTGCTTATTTTGCAAACTTATAGCTGAGTTTGTCCATGCAGCTTCTCGTAAATATGCCTGAGATGCTGCTGGGAGCATGAAGAAGCAGAGATCACCGGCCTGTTTCAAGCCCTGTCATCTCTCCTGCCCTCCTCTGCAGCCACCATTCTGACTCCTTCTTCCAGACCCTGCTCCCTCCTCACTCCTTTGCGATGCCATCCCACAGCCTCCAGGTCATTCCATCACTGATGTTCCCAGAGGGATCTGACGTTCCTTCAACTGAAACATGTCGTCCCATCTTAAAATTATTTCTTTGTGTCTATTTCCCCCACCACACTATGAATTCCTTGAGATCATAACATTTCTGCTGGATGGATGGAAAGGCAAGGTAAAGAAGGGCCCAGCTACATTAAATTCTTGGGCAACTGAAACATCTGGTGTTACTAATCAAACATAGCAATGTCTTGTGTTTTTCTCTAATTTCTGGGCCACCATCACAGATGGGTTGTCTCCCACAAAGCGCCATACACATCGGTTTACTACAGGCAAGGCTGTCTCTGCAGGTGAAGGAAGCAAGGAGGGTGCTCACTCTCCTTTCTCCCATCTCCAGGAGTCATTGCACCACCAGAGAACGAAGAGAGGCAGAGTGGGCAGCCTGGGTTTGCACAATACAGAAGACATGTCCAACATCACGCAAGGAAGACTGGGGCAGGAACAGACCGTCCCAGGCATCAGGGGAGATACTGCAGCCTCCTACATGGGCAAGGGGCCAAGCGCAGGTTCAGGTCAGAGAATAACAACTCCTATTCTGTTAGTTCTACAATGTGCTGGCACTCTCAAAACCCACATCAGTTTTCATGCACGTAGGATTCACTTCCCAAAGAGTCTACTGGCAGGAAATTCCCTTTGCATCATTTTCTCTCCTTTCCTATAACTATTTAAGGTAAGCTGGGCTTGCAGGATTGAGTCTCTGCTTCTCTGACTGGAACCTAAAAACCAGATCTCTCTCCCCGGCCCCTTGGCCTGGAACCTAACACTGGAGACAGAAAGTATGCAGGCAAACACTACCTCTGTTTTCCTACCCCCACTCTCCTTTTCCTTAACCCTCCCCAAATCTCCCTGTAAAGCGAAAAAAGTGTTTTTCCTTCTGCTCTCACACTCAAAGCAGAACACTTCTGTGACCAGATATGGGGTGGGCATGGAGGGGGTCCCCCACCCCAAACAGTTCTCCAGCGGACACCAACTGGGTCTCCTACAGTTCATTTAAACTCTGATGCTATCTATCCCGAGATAGCAGTGGATCCCACATTTTGAGGGCTCAGTCCAACAAGATTGCCCCCACTTCAGATGCCAGTCACAAACAGTAGATCATCACCTACACTTCTGACCAACTGGCTACAAACCAGGGTTCCCATGACCCCCTCCGTGAGTTCTATTAATTTGCTAGGATGGCTCACAGAACCCGGGGAAATACTTACCTTTACTGATTTATTATAAAGGGTGCAGATGAACAGTCAGATGCAGAGATGGATAGGGTGACGTATTGGCGGTCACCCACCAGCACCGCCACATGTTCAGCCACCCAGAAACCTATCACATCTTGTTCAAGAGTTTTTATGTAGCTTGATCTCCATCCTCCCACACCTTTCTTGGAGGTTGGATGGTGGGGTCAAATGTTCTAATCCTCAATCCTCTAAGCATTTGGTCTTTCTGGTGACTGGCTCCATCCTGAGGCTGTATAGCCCCTCCACCACCCCACCACTTCCCCAGTAACTTCATTAGCACAAACTCGGGTGTTATCAAAGGTGCTTATTATGAGTAACAAAAGGCATTCCTTTCACTCAGGAAATGTCAAGGGTTTTAGGAGCTCTATGACCAGGACCTGGGGCAAAGACCGAATACATTTCTTATTACACCACACTCTGACCCAGGTGCCCACAAAGTAGAGACGATGCCTAAAGGCCCACTGGGGAACCCTCTGGTTACTCAAAGCCCCCAGTTCTTCCCACGTGACTCAGAACAGCCACTTTTACTTATCCTAGAGTAAGAAAAGCCCTGAGCACAAATGGATCTGGTAACTTCCTACACCGAGGAGGGGCCAAGCTCAACTACAAAAGCAATCAGTATTCCTGATCGCCTGAGGGGAAAGCCTCCATCTGTCCAGCTCCCCAGGGAAGCAAGGAGAGGCCCAGGCCGTGGGGGCCTGTCTGGCATGGGGAAGGTGTGTGGAGATGGGAGCCAGGCCCCAACCCCACCGGGCCCTGTCCTTCCCCTCTGTGCCCCTTGCTCTGAGCTTGGAAGCTGCATTGCCTGCCTGACATCTCTTCTGTCTCACTTGGAGACCACCTGTCTTGTCCCTTTCCTCTCCCCCTTCCTCCTCCCTATCTAGCCCACTCTATCTCACATGCCCCTCTCAAAATCCCCTTCTGAGCAAACCCTGAACACCCAACTCCACCACCTTGGAGGGTGGTCTCTGGTCCCATGTCCCTTTCCTCCCATTCCCACCTCCAGCACTCAGTAGCTGCTGCTCGCTGCCTGAAAGGCTGGACAGCTGCTGGGCTCTCTAATTAGCTGCCTGGCCACCGTCCCAGAGCGAGGCATGTGTTACTGTAAAGAGCTGCCTCACCTTGCTTTCATCAATAATCCCCTATGCAGATCCCATCAGGCAGTGGCTGAGAGGCCCTAGAATACTCTGCACGTAAGACCAGGAAGCCCTCTCCTGTCAGCCAGAAAAAAGAGGCAGTGGCCTCACAGACTCACTGGCAAAGTGACCAGGATTTTATCTGGGTTCTCCCCATTACTGCCCATGTCCTGAGGGTGTCCTGGAGGTTACTCCACCACACTGCACCTTCAGAAGCGACGGGGACCCTGCCCCTTTGTTGCCTCACCAGGGATGCAGAACGAAGCCCAGCAGGGCTTTCAGAAGACAAGCCTGGACTGCTCCTATGGTGTGACACTAGGACTCTGCTTTTCACAGCCTGTACAGCCAAGCCACCCAGAGATTTCTAAACAACTAAGGAACTTAGTCCAAGAAGTCCTGTGGTAACTGGTTTGTTTATTCAAGGTGTTGTATTCCAGTAGTCAACAAATATTTATAGAGACCCAGTGAAGGCCAGGTACTGTACTATGTGTGAACAAGACAATGGTCCTGCCCCCTTGGAGCTCACAGGCAGGTGGGAGATCAACAATAACTAAGCAGTCCCAAACATACTATAATTTCTAATATTATGCCATGAAGATGGGGAAGGCCAGGTGGAGGAAAGAAAGAAACCAGATGCTGGAGGGTGAGTCTTAAATGTTAAGGAGGTAGCATGTGGGCATAGGTCAGAAAGATGAGAAGAAGCCATGCAAAGAACTTTGGGAAAAGCATTCCAGGCAGAGAGGACAGTTAGTGAAAAGACCCTGAAGTAGGAGAAAGTTAGACAAAGTTTGAGAAACAGCAAGGCCAGAGTAGCTGGTGTTAGGCACAGTTTCTCTTCAAAGGTTTCAGTACCTGGTTCTTTGTTCTATTCTGAAAGTAATCTTACCCATCCATCAGCCCTCCCCATCTCTGTTGCACCCAAACACACCCAAGCATGTCCCATCACCTATGTACTCGTCTTTCCCGTCAAGTGCCCACTCTTGCCTCCTTTGATGATGTCAACAGTAGCCTATCGGAATTAGTTTAGATTGTGCGGTCCAAACCCAGCCAACACGGGGAGGACACAGGAACAGGGTCTGCGTTAGGGATAAAAACCCCTGCTCTCCTTTGTTTGGTGTGCTCTTGTGATCGTAACTGACAAAGGCAGCACCCTTCTGCAGAAGTAAATTGCCTTGCTGAGAAAACTTTTTGCCTGAGTGCTGGTTTCACTTTGCTACACCGAGCTTTATTTCCAACACTGGGTGTCAGTGTGCTTTGGATGCTGTCAATACCCTGCCTGTTGGGGTGAGCATCAGGCCCCAGCTTGGTCAATCACAGCACCACATTCCCCTGGTTCTGTGATTGGTTCAGGGATGGATACATGCTCCAGTCAGAGCCAATCCTGAGATTCTTGTTGGAATGGCCACAAAGACCACAAAAGAGGCATCTTTTTTTTTGGACTTGGAACTATAAGGATGTCAGTCTGAAAATGACAAGGTAAGGCCAGGGACAGTGGCTCACATGTGTAATAAATTTATTTATTTATTAAAAATAGATCTTTTTTTTTTTAAATTGAAGGATGAGAATTGTTCTGGGGAATCTGTGACAGTTGCTGTCTGCTCTCCATCTGAACAAATCGGGACCGTTCCTTTCCTTAAGTAGCAGCCCACAGGAAAGGCCAGCATGCACTCAGCTGGACACTGACCCCAGCCACACCAGGCACCTCCACCATAAGCCTTAAGCCCAACAACCCCTGCCCTTCGCTCAGCCCCTTGCTGGACAGCTCCATATACTGAGAAAGCACCCAGTCTTGCTAATGCTCAAAATATGGCTTCAAACAGCACTTAGGCAAGAGTAATTAAAGGGAATGTTATCTCAGTCAGTCTCTCATTAGCCACGTAATTAGACTGCTGAAAATAATTAACATTTCTTTTGACAAAGGATAAGAGGACCCATTACATTCATTAGGACAGCCTCAAACCAGCCTGAGAAAGGCAAGAAGAGAATTTAGAAATGAGACCCAAAGAGGTTATGCAGCTTTCTCAAGGTCACAGTGCTAGTAAGGGCAGGGGTAGGATTTGAAGCCAGGCAGTGTGCCTATGGGTTCTGTGCTCTATCAGAGAAGCAGCTATGGGGGCTACAAGGTTTCAGCCAGCAAATCTAGGCACAGGAAGGGCCCTGAATTGGTGGTTATTGAATTTGGAGTAGCCAGGCCAGTTGGCCCTGCCCCTGCCCACCATGCTTATACTCTGGACACTAGGGTTGAGAGGTAGGGGATGTCTAGACCAGTTCTTGCCAGTGCCCAGCAGGTACATCCCACCCTCCTGTCCACAGCCAGTGGTGGCTGGCTCTGGTGCACAGAATCAGCGTTCACAGAGAGGTGACCTAAAGACCTCAAGATCCAACAGAGGAACACAGAACAAAGGCTCATCCAACATTTGACAAGAACCAAGGCTACAGAAGAAGCACCAAATTTAAAAACAGAAGTGGCCAGATGCAGTGACTCATGCCTGTAATCCCAGTGCTTTGAGAGACTGAGGCAGGAAGACTGCTTGAAACCAGGAGTTTGAGACCAGTCTGGGCAACATAGTGAGACTTTGTCTCTACATAAAAATTTTAAAATTAAATAAAGCAAATGGGGCAAAATGTGAATCACAGGTGAATCTGGGTAGAGAGTATATGAGTGTTTTGTACTGTTCTGGCAACTTTTCTGTACGTTTGAAATTATTTCTAAATAAAAAGTTTGGAGGCAAAAACATCAGGGACCCTCTTGTTAGGACAGGGGGTGGGGCCCAGAAACAGACATGGAGGCAAATCCAGGGAGAACCACACTGGTCATCAGAGGTCTCCACTGGGCACAAAAATTCCGGCTCTGGGGTTTCTGCCTGCCAAATCCCTCTTGGAAACATTTCCTCTTCTAATTTGGCCCTCCTTTTTCTTGCTTCTCCACTGAGTTACTCCCTCCTCCTCCCAGGATCAGCAATCTTGCAGAAGGCATCCATCCTAATGCCAGAAGACAGGGTTAAACTTTGGAGTCTATTCATATATGTAGTTAATATCTTCTGGAGATGTTTTCACACCCGTTTTGTCCACAGCCCATAATAATGAGTCAGGTTACATTTGTTAAACCACAGCCTTCTAGATTTTTTTTTTTTTTTTTGAGATGGAGTTTCACTCTTGTTGCCCAGGCTGGAGTGCAACGGCACAGTCTTGGCTCACGTAACCTCCGCCTCCCGGGTTCAAGCGATTCTCCTGCCTCAGCCTCCTGAGTAGCTGGGATTACAGGTGCCTGCCACCATGCCCAGCTAATTTTTGTATTTTTAGTAGAGATGGGGTTTCACTGTGTGTTGGCCAGGCTGGTCTTGAATTCCTGATCTCAGGTGATCCACTCACCCTGGCCTCCCAAAGTGCTGGGATTACAGGCGTGAGCCAACATGCCCGGCCAGCCTTCTGGATTTTATATTTTATTTCCCCCAAAGTTCTGTGCTATTCCGAGTCACACTGCCTGACTTAGGCCTTCAGGCCATGTTCCTCCCTTCTGAGCTCTCACGCAGGCTTTCTGGGGTAGATGCCCCATTTCAACACCTCAGCACCATCACAACCACCTAATTCCAAAGCAAAGCCCTCAGACATAGGCACAGCCTCCTTCTCAGGTTCACTGTCACAGCTGTGTGTGGTAATGCACAGCCAGACAGCTGAAAGAGTCTTTACCCACTGTAGTCCCAGCTATTCAGGACTCCGAGGTGGGAGGATTACTTGAGGCCAGGAGGGCAAGGCTGCAGTGAGCCGAGATGGTGCCACTGCACTCCAGCCTGGGTGACAGAGTGTGACCCTGTCTCTTAATATTATTTTTAAAAAGTTTGTATCTATTTATTTTGAGACCAGGTTATGAGACTGGCTAATTTTTTTATTTTTGGTAGAAACAGGGTTTTGTCATGTTGCCCAGGCTGATCTCAAGTTCCTGGGTTCAAGTGATCCACCCACCTAGGCCTCCCAAAGTGCTGGGATTACAGGTGTGAGCCACTGCTCCCGGCTTTTTTTTTTTTTTTTTGAGACAGGGTCTGGCTCTGTCACCCAGGCTGCAGTGCAGTGGCACGATCTCTGCTCACTGCAGCCTCTGCTACCCAGGTTCAAGTGATCCTCTCACCTCAGCCTCCCAAGTAGCTGGGACCACAGGCACACTCCATTACACCCGGCTAGTTTTTTGTATTTTTGGTAGAGACGAAATTTTGCCATGTTGCCCAGGCTGGTCTCAAACTCCTGAGCTCAAGCAGTTTGCTCACCTCAGCCTCCCAAAGTGTTGGGATTACAGATGTGAGCCATGTGGCCGGCAGAGATCCTGTCTCAAAAAAAAGAGAGACCCACTTAGGACTAAAGGGACCCAAACAAACCATGCTATTGTACACATTCACTAGCTTATTAATTTGGGAATCTTTACATGCACATTTTATGTCCAGACCACTGAATGCAATGTAGGCTGGGGTATGAATGCTGAAGCACAACAGCAGGGCTGGTTGTTTTTTAAAACACTGGCAATATAAGAGCTTGGAAATTCTACAGTAACATCCAACATCAGAAAACTAATAATAACTTACATTCTTACAGTGCTTTTTACTTAAGCGAGACATTTCAAATTCATCTCAGCATTCATGCATTCAACTCACACATTCATTAAACATTTACTCAATATCTATTTTGTGCCACCAGGTACATTCAAAGACCACAAAGTCAAAGACCCCAGCCCAGGGCCAAAAGAAGCTGACATTCTATGTGGTACCGGATTACCCATCTGCACACTACACACATGCTTAGGGCACCTGCCACCATGGGGCACCAAGACAATTATTTTAAAGAAGAAAAAATGAGAGAGAATAAAAAAGAAGTCATTTGGCTTCAGCACACATATAAATTGTCTATGTTTTATATTATAATTTAGAACTATATTAATTTATTTTTAATTGCTTATGGGACCCTAATATCATCAGTGTTGAGGGCCTCTAACTCAGTCCAAACAGTAAATCAGGGATTACAATCCTAAATGCTAACAATCCTAAATGCTAACAAGGGTCAAGCAGCTACCACAAATTAGTGAAGGCTATTAAGAAACACAACACACCAATCCGGCCAACATGGCGAAACCCCATCTCTATTGGACACTGGGGTTGAGAGCCAGGCATGGTAGCGTGCACCTGCAACCCCAGCTACTCGCGAGGCTGAGGCAGGACAATCGCTTGAACCAGGGAGGCAGAGGTTGCAGCAAGCTGAGATCGTGCCACTGCACTCCAGCCTGGGCAACAGAGTGAGACCCTGTCCAAAAAAAAAGAAAGAAAAGAAAAGAAAAGAAACATGACAAAAATTAGTGAAGCCTATTAAGAAGCCAAGACTGACAGGACTCGGTGAGTGATTTATTGGGAGGGAGATTGAGAGGGAGGAGTCGAGGATGACACTTAGACTTTTTTTTTCTTTTTTTTGAGACAGGGTCTCATACACTGTCACCCAGACTGTGAGTGCAGTGGCAGAATCTCAGCTCACTGCAAACTCTATCTCCTGGGTTCAAGCGATTATCCTGCCTCAGCGTCCTGAGTAGCTAAGATTATGGGCATGCACCACCACACTCATAATCTTAGTCCCCACCAGGGGGCTAATTTTTTGTATTTTTAGTAGAAATGGGGTTCACTATATTGACCAGGCTGGCCTCGAACTCATGACCTCAAGTGATCTGCCCACCTCGGCCTCCCAAAGTGCTGGGATTACAGGTGTAAGCAACTGTGCGCGGCCTAACATTCAGACTTCTGACTTGCACAATGGCACCCAAGAGAAGAGCTACAGGAAGAGGCACAAATCTGGGGACCCACAATGGGCTGCCTTTTAGGTGCTCTAAGTCTGAGGTGCTGCAGGACATGTGGGAACAGTCAGTTTGGGACCCCAGCTGGATGAAGCACTGCAGAGGAGGAGCACACTGTGGAGAAGGTACATGGGGTGACATCTGGGGCTGGTGGAGGATGAGGTGCTTTGAAGGGGCCAGAGAGGCAGGAGGACACCCAGGGAAGCAGAAGCAGGAGAGTGCTGGAGGCCGTGATTAACTACAGATGTAAGCTGGCCAGGGACAGAGAAAGCTAAGCAGCACACTGAAGACCATGTGAGATGGAGGAGTGTAGGTCAGCACAGTGGCTCACGCTTGTACTCTCAGCCCTTTGGCAGGCTGAGGTGAGAGGATGGCTTGAGCTCAGGAGTTTGAGACCAGCCTGGGTAACATAGCAAGATCCCATCTCTACAAAAAATTTAAAAGGTAGCCAGGCATGGTGGTGCAGGCCTGTGGTCCAAGCCATTTGGGAGGCTGAGGTGGGAGGATCCTTGAGCCCAGGAGGTCGTGGCTGCAGTGAGCTGTGATTATGCCACTGCACTCCATCCTGGGCAACAGAGTGAGACCCTGTCTAGAATTTTTTTTTTTTTAAGAAGAAAGAAAAATGCTTCCTTTAGGCCAGGCGTGGTGGCACACACCTGTAATCCCAGCACTTTGGGAGGCTGAGGTGGATCACTTGAGCTCAGGAGTTCAAAATCAGCCTGAGTAATATAGTGAGACCCCATCGCTACAGAAAGAAAAGATGGAGGAGAACTGTGAGGGGAGCTAACTAAGATAGTGTGTGCGATGACTCTTGAGAAATTAGTTTGTGAAGAAAAAGAGAGAGAAAAGCTGCTGGAAGAGAAGCAGAGGTGAGACAGGTGTCCTCGCTCTCCCTCCCTCCTTTCTTCCTATTCTCTTCCCTTCCCCTTTTCTTTCTTTCTTTCTTTCTTTCTTTCTTTCTTCTTTCTTTCTTTCTTTTATTTTTCTTTCCTTCTTTCTTTTTGTTTTTTGTTGTTGTTGTTGTCTTTTTTTTTTTTTTTGAGCCAGAGTTTCATTCTTGTTGCCCAGACTAGAGTGCAATGGCACAGTCTCGGCTCACTGCAACCTCAGCCTCCCAGGTTCAAGCGATTCTCCTGCTTCAGCCTCCCAAGTAGCTAGGATTACAGGTGCCTGCCACCAAGCCTGGCTAATTTTTGTATTTTTAGTAGAGATGGAGTTGCACCATGTTGGCCAGGCTGGTCTCAAACTCCTGACTTCAGGTGATCCACCTGCCTTGGCCTCCCAAAGTGCTGGGATTACAGGCGTAAGCCACCGTGCCTTTCTTTCTCTCTATCTCTCTCTTTCAAGATAAGAGAGACCTAAGGATGTTTAAATAGTAAGGAGAAATCACAGCGAGGGAGACCTCGTGGATAGGGTATATGCTGTGGGCACACACGAATGCCCTGGATTGTCTGGGGTCGCGGGAGGGCAGCACAGTGGGCATCCGTCCCGAGGTTAGGCCAGAAGCATGTGTCATGGTCATCCCTTTTACAGAGAGGAGACCCAGGCACGTGGAGTTAAGTGTAACCTACCTAAGGTCATACAAATACTGAGACACGATAGCCCAGGCCGAGAACGCAGGTATCCCAGTTCTGGGCCCTCCTTCCAGTGCCGGGCTGAGAAAGAGCTGAAGGGCAGCTCTGCCAGCACCATGGTAGGTGGGGAATGCCACAGGTACTTACAAGTGGACACCTGGAATGCAATTCCCACACGGCCAACAAAATAACTCTCCCACATGACTTTGTAACGTTCTACTGGACATCACAGAGGTAAAATGTCCATTTATAATGATCTATATCAAGATTCGAACTCCCTTTCTAAAATAAACACAGCGGGGTTTTGCACGATTTTAACACATGCTGAGTTGTCTAGGAACACCACTAGCATGCAAAATGGAGGGGATACTGTACTCTGTGTTCTTTGGAGCTTTACCAGGAATGGCTCAGCATTTTGGAAAGTCATGTCAACCCCAGGAGCACCTCTCCTGGTATTTGAGTCACTCATACAATACACCTGTATCTTGTGGGTGTTTGTGGATGTTACATTCTTGGTGAGTCTATGCAAAGGTTCAAGCATCTGACTGCATCCTGCTGCCTTCTGTATGGTTGTGCCCAAGCAAGCACATATTAGAATACATAATGATGTATTGCTGGGGCTCAGAAACCAATACCTCCAGGTCTCTCTGACCTTCTCCCCACTACCCATCAACTCTCCCAAAGGAGGATGAAGTTCTCTGAAGTTCCTTTATCTGCCTAAGATGCAGATCCACCAAAGAGAACAATTGTTTTTTCTTCTCCTCTGTAAGACCAAGAATGTAACCACATCTGAAAACCACACCTGAACAGACCCTTTACAAGTTAATGTCTGTTCCCGATCCATTCGTTCCTCCCTCGTAATCTTTTATTACCCGTCAACAGAATTCCTCATTGCCCCTCTCCCATACCTGGTTTGCCAAGACGTTCTGTAAGCTTCTGAGCCACGATGGAGGGTGGGCAATCACTCTGTGGTTCTCCCTGTACACACATTAGTAGAGTTTATATGCTTTTTCTCCAATTAATCTGAGTTTTGTGAGTTGATTTTTCAGCAAACCTTCAGAAGGCAAAGGGGAGACTTTGCTTTGACCCCTACAGTATTATAACTAACTTTCTGTTATTTCTTTCTCCTTTAGAGTATGGTTGAGGCATTATACTGACTCTTAAAAACTTATATTTACAAATATTTACTAAATAAAAGACAAGGCTACCATTTCAGATAATGTGCCCTAAAAGCAAGGGAAACTGCAATGCCAAGAAAGACGAAGGAGTGAGCAGAATTAAGGTGGCTTCAAGTGATCAATCTCTCAGAATAAAGGCAATGTGTTTTGTTGTTGTTGGTTTTTCTTTTTTAAGACGGAGTCTCCCTCTGTCGCCCAGGCTGAAGTGCAGTGGGGCGATCTTGGCTCACTGCAGCTTCCATCTCCTGGGTTCAAGCGATTGTCCTGTCTCAGTCTCTCGAGTAGCTGGGATTACAGGTGCACACCACCATGCTTGATCTTTTTTGTATTTTTAGTAGAGACGGGGTTTCACCATGTTGGTCAGGCTGGTCTTGAACTCCTGACCTCAGGTGATCCACCCACCTTGGCCTCCCAAAGTGCTGGGATTACAGGCAGGAGCCACTGAGCCCAGCCAAGGCAATGGCTTTATTTATTGTATTAGTTATTTAATTTTAGAAACAAGGTCTTGCTCTGTTGCCCAGGCTGGAGTTGAGCGATGTGATCACAGGTCACCATAAACTCAAACTCCTGGGTTCAAGCAATCTTCCTGCCTTAGCCTCCCAAGTAGTTAGGACTACAGGCACATGGCCAACACCCAGGTAATTTCTTAATTTTTTTGTAGCTATGGGGTCCTGCTATGTTGCTCAGGCTGGTCTCAAACTCCTGGCCTCAGGTGATCCTCCTGCCTTGGCCTCCCAAAGCACTGGGATTATAGGCAGTGGCCACTGTGCCCCACTAAAGGTCTTTTATTGATATCAGCTGGGTACACAGACAATGTAGTCAACCTATGGAGCTTAAGAAAACTATTCAGTTTGGCACCTTTGGGAAATTTCATTTCCCTGACTAATTCAAATTACATTACATCTCAGCATTTTCCAGCGTAATGACAATAGGTAGAAGACCACAAGTTATCTGAAGAGGCCAGGGAAATCATAAATGTTTCAATGTCTGGAGGCAAAGATTGTTCAGATGAAGTCAAATAAATAGGTGCCAGGCTTGGTCTGTGGAATATCTTCCTTAATGGACAAGAAGATGAGTAAACAGTATGTAAGAGGATGCTTTAGTATATTTATGGAAAATGCTATATTGTGAGGAAGCATGGACAGGAATAGGGGTAGAGAAGTGATGATCCCAGAAGACCTCCAATAGGTTAAAAAGGCAGTGTCAGAAATACTTACGGCTCAGACTCTGAGAAGGGCTGGTTATTTAATGGTGGGGGATAGGCAGCCTCAATTCCCACAAGTATGACCACCACTGCTAAACAGGAACAAAGGGTAAACATATATAATATATATATATAATATATATATATATATGCCCTTCAGTTGAGGGGATAGCTGATTCATGGGTCCTCCACCATCTGAGGACACCTGGGGACTGGGGATTAAGGAGGGGAGTGGTCTCCTGGCCAGTGGAAGGTCCAGAAACAGGACTTTTTAGGCCTGGCTCTTCCATTGACACTTGTAACTCTCAGTCATAGCTCCTGTACAGTTTCTGCATCAAAAAAGTAAATAAGGGTACAGTCTCTGCCTCTAGTCCCAGCTACTCACGTGGGAGGATCCCTTGAGCTATGATCACACCACTGCACTCCAGCCTGGGCAACAGAGTGAGACCCTGTCTCTTAAAAAAGAACAAATAAATAAAAAACAAGAGGCCGTGTGCGGTGGCTCACACCTGTAATCCCAGCACTTTGGGAGGCCAAGGTGGGTGAATCACGAGGTCAGGAGTTCAAGACCAGCCTGGCCAACAAGGTGAAACCCTGTCTCTACTAAAAATACAAAAATTAACTGGGCGTGGTGGTGTATGCCTGTAATCCTAGCTACTCAGGAGGCTGAGACAGGAGAATCGCTTGAACCCAAGAGGCAGAGGTTGCAGGTGAGCTGAGATCTCACCACTGCACTCCAATCAGGGCAACAAGAGCAACACTCTGTCTCAAACAAAACAAAACAGCATGGTACTGGTACCAAAACAGAGATATAGACCAATGGAACAGAACAGAGTCCTCAGAAATAGTACCACACATCTACAGCCATCTGATCTTTGACAAACCTGAGAGAAACAAGAAATGGGGAAAGGATTCCCTATTTAATAAATGGTGCTGGGAAAATTGGCTAGCCATAAGTAGAAAGCTGAAACTGGATCCTTTCCCTACTCCTTATACGAAGATTACTTCAAGATGGATTAGAGACTTAAATGTTAGACCTAATACCATAAAAACCCTAGAAGAAAACCTAGGTAGTACCATTCAGGACATAGGCATGGGCAAGGATTTCATGTCTAAAACACCAAAAGCAACGGCAGCAAAAGCAAAAATTGACAAATGGGATCTAATTAAACTAAAGAGCTTCCGCACAGCAAAAGAAACTACCATCAGAGTGAACAGGCAACCTACAGAATGGGAGAAAATTTTTGCAACCTACTCATCTGACAAAGGGCTAATATCCAGAATCTACAAAGAACTCAAACAAATATACAAGAAAAAACAACAAACCCCATCAAAAAGTGGGCAAACGATATGAACAGACATTTCTCAAAAGAAGACATTCATACAGCCACAGACACATGAAAAAATGCTCATCATCACTCGCCATCAGAGAAATGCAAATCAAAACCACAATGAGATACCATCTCACACCAGTTAGAATGGCAATCATTAAAAAGTCAGGAAACAACAGGTGTTGGAGAGGATGTGGAGAAATAGGAACACTTTTACACTGTTGGTGGGATTGTAAACTAGTTCAACCATTATGGAAAACAGTATGGCAATTCCTCAAGGATCTAGAACTAGATGTACCATATGACCCAGCCATCCCACTACTGGGTATATACCCAAAGGATTATAAATCGTGCTGCTATAAAGACACATGCACACGTATGTTTATTGTGGCACTATTCACAATAGCAAAGACTTGGAATCAACCCAAATGTCCATCAGTGACAGACTGGATTAAGAAAATGTGGCACATATACACCATGGAATACTATGCAGTCATAAAAAAGGATGAGTTTGCGTGCTTTGTAGGGACATGGATGCAGCTGGAAACCATCATTCTCAGCAAACTATCACAAGAACAGAAAACCAAACACCGCATGTTCTCACTCATAGGTGGGAACTGAACAATGAAATCACTCAGACTCGGGAAGGAGAACATCACACACCCGGGCCTATCATGGGGAGGGGGGAGGGCGGAGGGATTGCATTGGGAGTTATACCTGATATAAATGATGAATTGATGGGTGCTGACGAGTTGATGGGTGCAGCACACCAGCATGGCACAAGTATACATATGTAACAAACCTGCACGTTATGCACATGTACCCTAGAACTTAAAGTATAATAAAAAAGAAAAAAAGAAAAAAAAAAAGGCAGAAGATGAAAAAAACAAAACAAAACAAAACAAAATCAAAAACACAACAGAACACCTTAGATTCCATTATTGTGCATTTCTGTGTTGCTTTTATGATTTTTCATGTGCATTTGGATATTTTTTAAAGTTTTAAAACATCCAGTCAAAGCAGCTATAGGAATTAACCAGCAAATTGACTCAAATGAGTAGCTGCATCACCTTCCAGATGAAAGTAGAGGAACAATGTTCATTTGGTATCCAAAGAAACATCCAGGTATAGGAAATGCCTCCAGGTATGCTTGGAGGTTAAAAATAATAATAATAATAACAAAGAAAATGCCTCTAGGAACCAGCTTCTCCGCATGAGCTAACTTGGCCTAGGGGCAACAGGTCCCAACTAGCTTGAACTGAAGTGCAAACCTCCAGCAAGTCCCCCCCGCCCTGAGGACACACCAGTTCATCCCAGAGTCATGGCAGTGGGGTTAGGAGAAATGGAGGGATTGACCCACAGGCTAGAACTAGGGTGAGACAAGATAGGCACTCAGCTCAGGCACAAAATTTAAGGGAGTGCCAAAATATTTACTAATCAAGATAAATGACATTTTATTATTTTCGTTTATTTATTTTTGAGACAGGGTCTTGCTCTGTTGGCCAGGCTGGAGTGCAGTGGCATGATCATAGGTCACTGCAGCCTTGACCTCCTGGACTCAAGTGATCCTCCCACCTCAGCCTCCCAAGGTGCTGGGATTATAAGCATGAACTATTCCACCCAGCCAAGATAAATAATATTTTTAAAAATCAAGTTGGTAAGCCATGGCCACAGGCTATAGTTACATTGGAGCCAGGGCTGAGATTAGGGACAGGCCAATGAGGCAGGGTCCCAGGTGAGGTTCTGTAATGTTTGAAGAGCCCAAAGACCTGCCCCACTCCAGTGCCAATGGCATCTCTGTTGAGGAAGGTCATATAGCACCAAAGTCCCCTATCTAAAACCCCTGGAATTCAGAATTTTAAAGATTTTAAAAAAGGTAATGTGGAGCACATATCATAAATTACATAATCCTCACAGCAGGGTCTGGGGCAGCACCCACTAATCAAGCACATTCATGTTTCTATGGTGACATCTATGAATATTCATACTGTGTGGTGTGAGCCTCTGTTAGACCAAGTCAGATTTTGCCGTCACTTGAGTGAAAGAAAAGCTTTTGGTTTTATAGTGCTTCAGATTTCAAAATTGCAGAGAAAGGACTGTGGGCCTTAACAGCATGACGTTAGGTCTCCCAAAGGAAAAAGGCAACAGGCTGGGCGCTGTGGCTCATGCCTGTAATCCCAGCACTTTGGGAGGCTGAGGTGGGCAGATCACCTGAGGTCAGGAGTTTGAGATCAACCTGACCAACATGGAGAATCACCATCTCTACTAAAAATACAAAAATTAGCCGGGTGTGTTAGCATGCGCCTGTAGTCCCAGCTACTCAGGAGGCTGAGGCAGGAGAATCACTTGAACCTGGGAGGTGGAGGTTGCAGTGAGCCGAGATCGTGCCATTGCACTCCAGCCTAGGCAACAGAGCGAGACTCCGTCTCAAAAAAAAAAAAAAGAAAGAAAGAAAGAAAAAAATGCAACAGATAGGACCCAAACTTTTGTTATAAATGTGTGCTAAAAAGAGAACTGCAAAGTCCTTGCTGGTGATCACCCAGAAGGTGATTTCTTCTTCTTCTTCTTTTTTTTTTTTTTTTTTTTGAGACTGAGTTTTGCTCTTGTTGTCCAGGCTGGAGTGCAATGGCATGATGGCATGATCTCGGCTCACTGCAACCCCTGCCTCCCAGGTTCAAGCAATTCTCCTGCCTCAGCCTCCCAAATAGCTGGGATTACAGCCATGCGCCACCACGCCTGGCTAATTTTGTACTTTTAGTAGAGACGGTGTTTCTCCATGCTCGTCAGGCTGGTCTCAAACTCCTGACCTCAGGTGATCCGCCCACCATCGCCTCCCAAAGTGCTGGGATTACAGGCATGAGCCACCGTGCCCGGCCCCAGAAGGTGATTTCTAAAGGTCAGTCAAGGCCAAAACAGAGTGATCACAGGCCTTATTTCCCAGCAGCCAACCAACTAACCTTATTAAATACCTTCTGTGTGTAAAACCTTGTACAGGGTCCTGAAATGTATTAAGGTACACAAAACAGAGTTCTAGCCTTCGGGAGCTTAAAAATCAGTGGAGACAATATGGCAAGCAAAACAACCATGGAATATTAAAAAACTGAAGGAATATCATCTGGACCCACCCCTTAAAGACGAAACCAACGTTCAGAGAAGTTGAGAGCCTTGCATAAGTTAGCAGACAAGCAGATAACCGCATGCTAACAAGCAGATAGTGGCACTGCACGAAGAGATCAGGATCTGTGTTTGCCAACTCTTGTTCACTGCCCTTTGCATAAACGCACATAATAATTGTGACCTGGTGATAAATGATAAGAGTAGTTAAAAGATCCTAACAGAAGTGGTTTTGTTTAAACGCACTTTTGCAGCAGAAATGGTCTCTGGCTTCTAAAAGGACTACAATTTGGGTAGGCAGCAAGGCAGGTGAGTGCCCTTCAGGCATTGGAACAACTGAAGCAGGGGTGGGTGTGTGTATGCCAGATTAGTTGTTCAAGTGGATTAGGCTCTGGGAAAGGGCATAGAAGGAGTTCCTGGGGGCGCTGGGGAGATACGTTTGGAAAAGAATGTAAAGGCTATGGAGAGCTTGAATGCCAGGGCGAAGGATGTCAATTATCTCCTAAGGTAGCATTTCCCATCCCTGCATGCCACCTTCATGACTCGGCATGGCTGCCCATTGCCCTACGGGAAATGACAGAGGGTAGTACTCTGGAGTACTCTGGAGTCAGATTAGTAATCTGGAGTCAGATTCTTTCCATTCGAATCCCGGCTTTGACACCAATTATGTGACTTGGACATGCTGCTTCACCTCTCTGCCTCACTTTATTTATTTATTTATTTATTTATTCATTCATTCATTGAGACAGAGTCTAGCTCTGTCGCCCAGGTTGGAGTGCAGTGGTGCGATCTTGGCTCACTGCAACCTCCGCCTCCCGGGTTCAAGCAATTCTCCTGCCTCAGCCTCCCGAGTAGCTGGGATTATAGACGCCCTCCACCACACCTAGCTAATTTTTGTATTTTTAGTAAAGACAGGGTTTCACCATGTTGGCCAGGCTGGTCTCGAATTCCTGCCTTTAAGTGATCTTCTCACCTGCCTCAGCTTCCCAAAGTGCTAGGATTACAGGCGTAAGCTACTGCGCCCGGCCTATTTTTTATTTATTTATTTATTTATTTATTTATTTATTTATTTATTTAAGACAGGATCTTGCTCTGTCACCCAGGCTGGAGTGCAGTGGTGCAATCTCGGCTCACTGCAGCCTCTGCCTCCTGGCTTCAAGTGATTCTCCTGCCTCAGCCTCCTGAGTAGCTGGGATTACAGGCGCCCACCACCATGCCCGGATAATTTTTGTACTTTTAGTCGATTTGGGGTTTCACTATGTTGGCCAGGTTGGTCTCAGACTTCTGACCTCAAGTGACCCACTTGCCTCAGCCTGCCAAAGTGCTGGGGTTGCAGGCGTGAGCCACTGTGCCCAGGCTCAGTTTATTTCTTTGTAAAATAGAGAGAAAATATAAGTACCTTCCTCATGAGGATTAAGTGAGAAATCATGTTTACTGTACTACAAACAGCAATCTGGCATTATAAGTTATCAATAAATGTCAGTTGTTGTCATTAACCTTTTCACTTAAGTCAGTTTTTTTTTCAGTTAAATATGTACTGTAGCCTTATTCTAAGCAATAATATCCACGAAATCACAGGCTTATTGTGACAATGATGGTTTTGATGATACACATATAACAAGATGTTAAATCAAAAAGTCTTAACTAAGGCAGCAAGATGCAACAGGTATAATGCGCGTAAGTGTGACACCAGAGAAGGACGCCCATTTTCAAAAGAGGTGCGCAAGGGCCCCTCTCTCAAGCTGAGGGTATAGAGGGTTAGAATGGGCAGAGAATGGGGAAGAATCTTTGTGGAGGAACTTTGGGGTTGCTGTTAGTGTGCTGTGATATCTCATCCTATCCCCATAGAGAACTGGCCCTCCTATCAAGTTGGTGAGAGGGGGATTCACCAGGACCGCTCAGGAAACTTGATGTCTGTCCCCTGCAACTGGGAGGACATGGTGGACTTGCACCTGACCACCTATTGAGACATCCAAAGGATGGGACACAAGTTGGCCATCTGCTGTTGGAGGAGCCAAGGGAGACTGCTGAGCTGGGGTCAGCCTGCCTTCCCAGGTTCACTGCGCCCAGGGATGTATCATTGTTTTCTTGGACCAATGTGGGCCACATGCACTAATGTGGGCTGGCTTGAGGTCAGAGCAGGTCTTCTCTGAGATGGCCCCTTGGGCAGACTGAAGGACCTTAGCTGAAAGAGGCTAGAGAGGTGAACCACTGGATTTCAGGGGCTGAGGAAGGAGCAATGATCTAGAATAGAGGATAATTTGCTCTTTTTTTTTTTTTTTTTTTTTTTTGAGACAGAGTCTTGCTCTGTCTCCCAGGCTGGTATGCAGTGGTGCAATCTCAGCTCACTGCAACCTCCGCCTCCAGGGTTCAAGCAATTCTTCTGCATCAGCCTCCCTGGAATTACAGGCACCTGCCACCACGCCTATCTAATTTTTGTATTTTTTTTTTTTTTTTTTTTTGAGACGGAGTCTCGCTCTGTCGCCCAGGCTGGAGTGCAGTGGCTGGATCTCAGCTCACTGCAAGCTCCGCCTCCCGGGTTCACGCCATTCTCCTGCCTCAGCCTCCGAGTAGCTGGGACTACAGGCGCCCGCCACCTCGCCCGGCTAGTTTTTTGTATTTTTTAGTAGAGACGGGGTTTCACAGTGTTAGCCAGGATGGTCTCGATCTCTTGACCTCGTGATCCGCCCGCCTCGGCCTCCCAAAGTGCTGGGATTACAGGCTTGAGCCACCGCGCCCGGCCTAATTTTTGTATTTTTAGTAGCGACAGGGTTTCCGCCATGTTGGCCAGGCTGGTCTCGAACTCTGACTTCGGGTGATCGCCCCGTCTCAGCCTCCCAAAGTGCTGGGATTACAGGTGTGAGTCACCTCACCTGGCTGATAATTTGCTCTTTTCAAGACAATAGAAGTGAGATATCCCAGCAATTGGGAGGGTAGGGAGGGTTCTCTGAGAATCTGATAAAAATATGCACCATGAAGCTGGAAACCAGCAGACAATGTACCCAGTGAGCACTTTCCTGCCCCTCCCAGTCCAGTGACAAAGGAGTAGATGTATTTTTATTTTATTTTATTTTTTAGTTTTTTCCATGAGACTCTTCTTCATAGATTGGGTATATTATGTACTTAGTTGAGACTATGCTTGTAAGACTTAAAGTGATCACAGAACCTTCTCCTATGAATAACCAGAAAAGTTACAGGGCCCAAGTTTTCACCCTAGACCAGGGAAAGAACTAATCCCACTGGATAAACATAAAGAGACAGTGGGAGGCAAAATTAAGTTGCTTGATGAGTACATTCCAATGAGTCATGTTTCTTTATACTCATTAGAAACATAGCTATTAAAATGAAATGTTTGTCCCTGTACCAAATGAAATCATCTCTCATCCCCCCGGTAGCATGGTACCACCATTAGAAATAATGGAGATAGGGAAATAAGAGCTGAGGAGAACATAAGATAGGCAGGGATGGAAAATATTGGTTTGGTGGATTCAATGGGAACTCATTTGCTCCTCAACCTTGAATATGATGAAATGAAAATAGAAGATGTACCAAGGAATGAAATAATCCAAGGGTCCTTAGAAAATGGCTTTGTTTGGACCAGGTGTGGTGGCTCATGCCTGTAATCCCAGCACTTTGGAAGGCCAAGGCAGGCAGATCATGAGGTCAAGAGATCGAGACCATCCTGGCCAACATGGTGAAATCCCATCTCTACTAAAAATACAAAACTTAGCTGGGGGTGGTGGCGTGCACCTGTAGTCCCAGCTACTCAGGAGGCTGAGGCAGGAGAACCTCCTGAACCCAGGAGGCAGAGGTTGCAGTGAGTCGAGATTGCACCACTGCACTCCAGCTTGGCAACAGAGCCAGATTCCATTTAAAAAAGAAATAAAGAAAGAAAAAGACTTGTTCAAAGGGAACTGAAGACAGCCTAGCCCTAGCCCAATTCCATGAACAAAGAAGACGTGTCCCCTGAGTTCCTGGGCTGAGTATATGGCTTAGCCTTGCCCTTTCAGGTAGTTAGGGCAACAGAGGGGGTATATTCTCACTAACATTGAGTTGCCCAGAAAGCATCAGCTACATTAGCCAGGTGCTAATATAGGTGGTGCACCTATAGTCCTAGCTACTCAGGAGGCTGAAGTGGGAGGACTGCTTGACCCCAGGAGTTCAAGGCTACAGTGAGCTATGATTGTGCCACTGCACTCCAGCCTGGGTGACAGAACAACATGCTGTCTCTAAAAAACAAAAACAAAAAAATACCAACCAGAGACCTCAAGTTCTGGAGACCCAAGTGGCAGAGGAGCAGGGATGGGGGAAGAATCCTGGACTGAAGCAGGCCCTGGAGTCCCCAGGGTCTCAGTCTTTTGCCCAAGCTGGAGTGCAGTGGTGCGGTCACAGCTCACTGCAGCCTTGACTTCCCGGGCTTAAGTGATCCTCCCACCTCAACCTCCCAAGGAACTGGGAGTACAGACATGCGCCACCATGCCTAGCCAATTTTGTGTAGAGATAAGGTCTCACTGTGTTGCTTAGGCTAGTCTTGAACTGGCAAGGGATTCTCTTGTTTCCGTCTCCCAAAGTGCTAGGATTACAGGCATGAGCCACTCTGCCTGGCTCAGTTTACGTTTTAAGACAAGACATGAGGGTTTCTCTCCATGACATTGGAATGGTGAGTATAAGGGTGTACAGACACCACCTCTCTGGTGCCCCACTGAAGTGGTTAAAAGAGTAATGACTGGGCTGGGCATGGTGGCTCAAGCCTGTGATCCCAGCACTTTGGGAGGCTGAGGCGGGCCTGAGGTTGGGAGTTCCAGACCAGCCTGACCAACGTGGAGAAATCCCGTCTCTACTAAAAACACAAAATTAGCCAGGTGTGGTGGCACATGCCTCTAATCCCAGCTACTCGGGAGGCTGAGGCAGGAGAATCGCTTGAATCCGGGAGGTGGAGTTTGCAGTGAGCCGAAGTCACGCCATTGCACTCCAGCCTGGACAACAAGAGCCAAACTCTATCTCAAAAAACAAACAAACAAACAAAAAGAGCAGTGACCAGACCTAGTCCCCCTTCTTGAGAAGGGACTTCCTCCAGCTCTGACTTTGTCCCTTAGCTTCCAATTTGGCCTCCTTCTCCTTTAACACCATCTCTTCCCTCCCAGCTCTGACTTCTGACAGTTCCAGACCAGCTGAGTTATTTCCTGAGAAAGGCTAGAACCTCAACCTTTCTCAGGAAAGCCTGGATCATCTGGTATTATTACCTGAAGAGATGTTATAGAATATCTTGTCCAAAGGATAAGAAAACTAAAAGCCAAAAAACTTACATCACATGCCCAGAGTCACTGAGGTACGAGAAGAACCCAAGTCTCCTGACCCCTTGCACACTGATCCATCATATGGCACCATGCTAGCTCTCCAAGAGACGTCAGCTCACCTTCCTTGGACCACCACCTCAACCCTCATGCCTCTTCCATGAATACTTCAAAATGATGGAAGAGGCCAGGTGTGGTGGTGCACCTGTAGTCCCAGCTACTTGGAAGGCTGAGGCTAGAGGATCCCTTGAGCCCAGGAGATAGAGGCTTCATTGAACTAGGATTGTGCCACTGCACTCCAATCTGGGTGACAGAGCAAAACCTTGTCAAAAAAAAAAAAAAAGGCAGAAGACAACTTGCTTGGAACAAATAAGAATGGATCCCAATCCACTAGCTGGTCACCTTTGAATGCAGAAATCAGTGGCTATACTTTCTCAGAAGAACAGGATATTCTAATGCTTGCTGTACTTTGCTCAGTGTAGCTGGGACCCCAGAGTCATACTCAGGTCTCCACAGCTGAATTATGATAGGCAGGGAAAGGCCCAGAAACTAGGTTGGAGGATGAGGATTGGGGTCAAGAATCTGTAAAGATAAGCTTCTATGACTAGTGACAGTAGGATAACAGAAAGAAAAATGTTGCCCAAACAGACCGTTAAGCAAGAGGAAAATTTTGGCATCAAAATTAAATGGGGTTTATGAGATATATTCCTATGCCAAGCAGAAAGCATGTTCCCTTTACAGTAACTCCCAGGCCATCTGGTCTACTGGTACAGACCTCTCCTTACTGAACATTCATTGAGATGATGTTTTTCAAATAAGAATCTGTACTTCTGTCTCCTTTTAACTAGTTGTGTTTAATCCACATCAACTCTCTCTCTTTTTTTTTGAAACGGAATTTTGCTCTTGTCCAGGCTGGAGTGCAATGGCACAATCTCAGCTCACTGCAACCTCCGCCTCCCAAGTTCAAGTGATTCTCCTGCCTCAGTCTCCCAAGTATCTGGGACTACAAGCACTAGCTGCTATGCACAGCTAATTTTTGTATTTTTAGTAGAGACGGGGTTTCACCATGTTGCTCAGCCTGGTCTTGAACTCCTGACCTCAGGTGATCCAACCGCCTTGGCCTCCCAAAGTGCTGGGATTACAGGCGTGAGCCACCACGCCCGGTCAATTCTCCTTTTTATATGTTAACCTATACTGCCTCCACTTTTACCCTCTCCCAAACATTTGTTCTATCATCTGATCCAAGCTTATAAAACATAATAGATTCAGACTGGCTGGGAAATGTGGCTCATCCCTGTAATCCTAGCACTTTGGGAGGCTGAGGCAGGAGGATTGCTTGAGGCCAGGAGTTTGAGGTCAGTCTGTGCAACAAAGGGAGTTATAGAGACTCTGTCTCCACATAAACAATTTAAAAAGTAGCCAGGTGTGGTGGCACATGCCTGTAGTTCTAGGGAGGCTGAGACGGGAGGATCGCTTGAACCCAGGATTTCAAGGCTGCAGTGAGCTATGACTGTGCCACTGCACTAAAGCCTGGGTGACAGAGAGAGACCCCATCTCTAGAAATTTTTTTTTTATTAAAAAAAAATGAATCAGATAGATCTCAGTTCAAGTCCCAGTTTAGACACTTACTAGCAGTATGATATGTGTGATCACTTTATCTTACAGAGCCTCAGTGTTTCCAGCTGTTAGATGGGTATAATTAATAGTAGCTATCTCATTGCTGTGAGAAAACAACATATGTAAATGCTTAGCCTAATAAATGGTGGCTGTCATTGTTATTGCCATGATCACTGAAGCCAGCTGAAGCTCTATTTGTGGAATTAAGTCTCAAAGGGCTGAAATGGGCTGTCCAAGGTCACACAAGTGAGTGAGTCAGGGAGGGATCCCAGATTTCCTGATTCCTGAAGCCTTTGCCAACCATCAGCTCACACACAAACGAATCATTGCCCAATGACCTAGAAATCAGGGTATCTGATCACATCCAAGTACCACAGCTGGTGATTTAATAAGCTCTCACCATGTGTGCAGGCTATATGAAAGCTTTACAGCATCTATAGGTCAGTGTAAGAAGGTCATCTCATTGCTTATGCCAAGACAAAAAAAAGAAAACAAGACAAAAATCTGGAACCTCTGCTTGTGTTTTGCCCAGTGGTAATGGTATTTCTTGTCCATATTTTCTTTAAGAAAGTAGATGAAAGTAAGACCAATGCTCTGGCCACCTTATTCCTGACTTCGAAAAGGCCTTTTTGATTGGGAACAAGGAGGAGAGAGATCCTAAGGACTTAGGGACTAAAATGGGGTTTGGCCAAGGACAGCAATGAAAAAGGAGATGGGGGTTGTCAGTGGGCTAAAAACAAGTCCCTGTCGGTGCTCTGAAGAATGGCAGTTATTGTCAGCAAGGTGGGCTTCTCGCTGCACCAGGGCCTGTCCCTCCACTGACTGTGCAAGCAATGAAACCATGGAGCCCCAGGAAGCACATTTTATCTTGAAGCATGAATCACCCCTCAGAAGTCTAGAAAAGAATCCTCTCTTTGTGGCCCTTCAATCTCCTTGGCTGGCATCCCTAGCTCCTCAGGGCTGATGTCAAGGCCTTACTAAAACTCAGGGTGAGTGACCTTTCCAATGGAAACAGATCATTCCAGAAGCTCATGTGACAGGGGTGCCTCTTAATAACTGAAAGGAAACAATGAATGAATGGGCCAGCTAGATGGCATTCGTCATTCAAGTCTAACTGCAAAAGCAGTCAGAAGTGGATAATCCAGTATGTTTTGAATGAGGGGCTTTTGGGAAGCAAAGGAGTGGCAGAAAGTGATCTCTCCCCTCATCTTTTCATATTTATTAGCTCTCCCTACATTAATTGAAAGCTGAAGTCTTATTGAAAAAAACAAAAAACAAAAAAAAAAACTGTCATGCTTCTAGAAGATGGAGCAACTGGAAGGAGCAATCTGAGGACCCGAGACCTGTCCGTGTAGACGGTTTGCCCTCATTTCAAAGATGCTGTCTTTTCTACAATACCAGCCACACTGGGAGGCAAGAATCCTGAAAAAAATATTAAACTCCCTACTGGGGAGCCAGCAGAGTAAAGGACGGTGAAAAGCTGGATGTTCAAAAACGCGAATTGTCAATGACTTTGGTTGCTCCTCAAACTGCCAGACTGGATTGTGATCCAAAGGTAAGTGCAAGCACCAAAATCAGAGGAGGGTGGAAAGTCACCTTTTAGAACCATCCTTTGAAGGAGCAGGGGGCCAGCATCACTCTGTCACCTCAACTCCACTACATTTATACATAGGGGAACTGATGTTAAAATGAACATGAAGTATAGCCTCACAGGGGAGAAGAGCCGAAGTCCACACTACGTATAAATGCAGCCTGATGAATGTGAGAACAGGGAAAGGAGCAAACCTTCTTTTCTAGCCTGGAAATGTGATGGTTGACTTAGCCTCAGTTCTATCTATGGATGTGTGTCTCAGGGTGCAAACCACTGCCTTTTCCTTGAATCACAGCAGCATGGGGCATCCCACAGCTCAAAGTCTGAGGCAAATATACATCTTGAACCAAACACCCTGGTATGTAAATTCTACGAGTGCATCTTTATCTTATAGCAGAAAAGTATGACCTATGGATCTACTCGGGTACTTGATTTTAAATGCCCTTAAATCCCAGGAAAGGAAAACTTCCCCAACACATGCATTCTCACACACCACAGCCAGCGTGCCAACTCTCAGTGGGACTCAGTTTCCCTAAGGGGAGCAAACCAAAAGTGCCCCCCTCATACCCCTTCCCTAGAAATCAGCTTTCACTTTACTTTTCAAAGACAAAGCCTGATTTCTGAGAAGTGATGTAGAGTAAGAAGAAGATCTGGCCAACAGAGGCTGAAATTCCTCAGCTCAGAACATGAGAATCCCGTCTGATATTCCCTCCTTAGCCAGGTGTTGCCACAAAGGGAGATAAGACTTTGCCAGGTCAGAAATTATCCTCGCCTTAAAAGGAAGGTTTCTGCAATTGAAAAACACACCCAAACCACCTTGTCTGTACATGGGAGGTGGGGAGAGGAGGGAGGAGAAGAGTAAAAGGATACAAACTTGAAAACAGCCAGGCTCTGGGAGGGTTAGCTATCCCTTCCCTCCCCTCAAGGACAGCCAGATCTGATATAGTTGCCGATAAGATCAAGCTGCCTCACTCTACTGCCCTTACCCAGGTCTCTCCTTATGACATCAGAGTCCCCAACATCATTGGAGACCCTCCTCAGAAACTAGAGGCTGACAGTCACTAACATTCTAGCTGGAAACTGTCTACCAGGAAAAAGTCCACCAGGAAGGAGCTCCTGGGAGGTAGGCAGAAAAAAACACTTGCTGCTTAAGTGCTGCAGCAAGAGCTTTTCTGATAAAAACTACACTTTTAAAACCAACACTGAGCTTTGCCTACCACAAAAGCTGTAATTTGGTCCCTTCCTGTAAAATGACACCTTTCCCTTTAGAAACAATATGTAAATCTGATACAACGAAAATAAACACAGTATAATGCTCACTAACTCATTTAATATCTTTCATTCAAGGACTTGAGGGTCTTAACTCACTTATAAATGTAATAATTCGTGCCTCATCACTTCAAAACAGGAAGTTAGGAGAGTATCAGTTTCCCATCTTAAGGTCAGTATATTTGAGGAACATGCCACAGAAAAGTCCATCCTCTCACCACTGGAGGCTCGGAGGTCGGGCCTCCATATCATCACTCTCAGCTCCGAATAAACAGCTTGGGATAAACCAATAAAGCCCCTCCTATGGGGCCTTGAGTGATAATCAACCCTGCCTGCCCTGTTAGAGTGGGAAGGTCCATAGGAGTGGGCCTAGCTGTGCTTCTCTGGTCTAGTACCTGCATCCGACATTAGCCACAAATTGCAGGGCCACAAATCTATAGCTCAGGGGACTCAGTTTTCTCCTGCTACTCCTTATTGGTCCTGGAACCTCCCTTGCTCCTGTACCTATAAGTGACCAAAATCAACACTAAAGAAAGCCTGTCGTCCCCACCCAACGCCTGCCACGCTCTCTCTCCAGTTGCCTATATCTGTCTCCAAACACAAAACTGAGGGATGGGGGCTAAGAGTCATCTCAGCGCACCCCTGAGCAAGGTGTCTCTAGAGCAAAGTGTTCTGGCAGGCCCACCCTGGCCCAAGCTACTTGTATCATTAGTTCATTCACACGAGCAGGCGGGAGAGTCCTCCACTAGTCCCCGGCCCTCCAGTGCCTTCTGTCTCACAGGCAAGCAGATGTATCTGTCTTCCAACCAGGGAAAAAATCTGAGCTCCCAAAGGGCTGTCCTGCCACAGGATAGGAGCTGGTGGTCACATGTAAGCCAGCTCAGAACTGGAGGCACCTTGTTCCTGGAGACACAAGGCCAAGGACCGGGGACCTGGAACCTGGCCCATTTGTTTTCTAGAGAGAAAGACACTGTAACACCCCCAAGGCAGGTTGCTTGGCCCTCCCTTGACCCCTCTTCCTGGTACAGCAGAGAGAAACCCAGGCCTCTCCATTACCCAAGGCTGATAGCCACGGCAACAGCTCACTTATTACTAGGGTGCTGAGAACACACGAGAATTGGTGAGCAGAGCCCCAAGGTTACACCAGCAGACAGCTCCCTGGGGTCCTGCTCTTTCCCTCCAGGGAGAGCCTTGAGCAGTGCCCGAACACCCTGCCCTCCTACCTCCAAGCTCTGTACCTAAGGCAGCCAAACACCCCCAGGGAAACCCTGGGGAAAGAAAGGAGACAGTCCTGGGAAGGAAGGGAAGGGGGTCGGTTTCTGACTGAGCATAGAAAGAGGGAAAGGAAGACACCTGGGAAAGAGGCCAATGTCTCCCTACCCTTGCCAGGAACCGGGCTGTAACACTTGCCATCTCAGCTAGGCATCTTTTACGGAGGACCAGAGATCAGGGAGGGCAGGTGAAGAGCTGGCAGCCAGGGGGCTGGGCTGGGCCCCAGGACACGGACCTGGGGAGTCGAGGGCGTCTAGGTGTGGGGTCCACCATCACCCAGTTTTTCCATGCACCCTGGGGAGAAGGCTGCGGGGTCCTTTTGGCAGCGTTCCCTTCCCTTCAGCAAAGTCCTCAGCTTCTAACTAGGAGGGTCCGTGGTTCCCACTCCAAAGCCCTGGCTCCCCAGCTTCCACCCAGACTGTCACCCCCTTCCAACCTCCCGATGTGGCCTCCTGGGTGCTCTCCGCCCGGAAGAAGAGGGGGTGTCAACCTTCCGCTGCCCCTCGCTTCCCCCGACACCCCTTTGTTTCAGGCGGGGAAAGTTGCCAACGCGCACCCCCTTCCTCAACACGCCCCCCTGTGCGCCCATCCCCCGCAGGGAATCCAAGCCCGGGCGCACCATCTATCTAATCTGCGGCTCGCTCTCGAACCGGGGCAGCAGCCTCGAAACCGAAAGCAAAGAGGAAGCGGGATCAGCCAGAGCCCCAAGTCCGGTCGCCCGGTCTTCCCCATCACCGTCCCCATCGCCCGCGCCCCCTGCGCTCGGGGCTGCCGGCCCCGCGCGGCCACCTCTCCCGGCGGTGGAAAGGCCTGTCTGCGGGCATTGGGGTACCTACCGGTGCGGGGCAGGGGCCGTGGGCAGGGGCAGGGCAGGGCCGGCCGCCTGCCGGGAGCAGGTGCGGCCAGGAGCGCAGTCTCCAGGGCTGGCTCCCGCTCCTCCTCCAGCGCTGGGACCCGGGGCGCTCTCCTGCGCCGCCTGCTCCCCGCCCCCAAACCCGGCGCTCCAGCTCCCCCCGCGCGGAGTTGCGGGCCGTGCCTCCCCCACGCCGCCTGGCACCCCCACGCCGCCTGGCACTCCCGCACCGCGCCTAGTCCCGCATTGTGTGTCGGCGTCCGCCGCGGCGGCGCGGGGGCAGGGGGCCGCAGCCGCCGCTGCCCTGGAGGAATGGAGCCCCCGGCGGCGGCGGCGGCACTCACCCATAGTACGGATGCGCTGCAAACTGCACATGCTCGCGTCTGACAGGCGCTCGCCCTGCCGCCCGGCTTAACTCCTTGCTCGCCCGCTCGCCGGCCCGGCCCGCTGTCCCCTCCGACCCCGCAGCCTCCCACAGCCCGGGGTCGGCCCCGCCACGGGCGTCTAGGAGCACGCCCCCTGCCTGGGCCGCGGTGCAGGTGGCTGCAGTGCAGGGCTCTTCGGCCCTCCCTGTCCTAACCAACCCACCTGCATTTGAGTGTCTGTCAGGCCCGGAGCTTGTAGCTGGGACCAGGCGTGCAACATCCACTGTGGGTATCATTGCAGGCCTGGGCTACCTGAGGGCCACGGACCACGTGGTATGGCAGACCCACCCACCTTGTGCCAGCACTGTGGACCCTGCCGTCAGTTCATGCAAACAGCCATGTAAGGTCGTTTGTTTATCCCCATTTCCAAGAAGGAGAAACTGAGGCCTATGGAAGTTAAGGAATTTGCCTAAGGCAAAGCTCGAACCTCTAAGGCTCATGATTTGCTTTATACCATAAAGATTACAGAGAATATGTTATTTCAGAAGTCAATCTAGATTCTTTTATTGGGAGGTGGAAAATAATGAATGTCATCTGGAAAGTCTGGAAATTCCACGATACTGAACACAGGAAATCAGCAGCTGAGGGCCCTGACTTGAGACAGGCCCCTCGGACTGGTCCTGGGTCCTGCAGAAAGGCTGAGCAGGGAGAGGGAATGACATCCAGCCCCCATTCCCACGCCAAGCCTAGGTCCTGGCACTGGGTGCCTCAGCCAAGAGGAAAGGGCATTTTGAAAATTTATAACACCCTCTGGGGGTGTCCTTTTGTCACTAACCCAGCCGGAGAGAGTACCCTTTCTAATTCTCTTGCAAACGCTTTGCATGCCTAGGCCTGATCTGAGGGGTCTAATGGCTGCTTTTCAACCTAGCGGGAGGGGGAAATGAGGAGAGGGATGACAAGAGAGGCTGAAGCTCTTTCCCCTTTTTGTAACATGCACCAGTGACAAAGAGCTCTCAGAAGTCCAAGGCAGCACAGAGTCTTCTAAGAAAAAGATCCTATGGTTCATCCAGCTGCTCTTGCCCCATTCTGGGCGAGAAACTAGGCTGCTTTCCTCCTGTCTGAACCTAATACGTAACCCTAATCTGATCCTGTGTCTTCCTCTAATTGCCTGATGGGGCCGTAGGTCTTCCACCAACCTCCTGTCCCTGGCCAGAATACTCAAAGATCAACCAACGTGCCTCTCAAAGCTGGGAGTAGGAAATGTGGACAAGGAATTTCTAAGTCCATCCCCATACATATCCTGTTCTTGGGCTGGTCAAGCCATTCTTCTCAGAAGGAAAGCAGTGGGTTTCTGATGGGGGCAGAGGGAGTCATGTTGGGTTCCTCAAACAAGTACAAGAAGTAGACAGCCATGTGCTACCAGTGGCAGGAACTCTAGACTTCCCCCTGAGTTTGCTTCCTTTTCTGTAAAATGGAGATATTGCCTCATTGTAAGTATAGTATAATGACCGAAGGACATCACGCATATAATATTCTCAGCACACAGTAGGCTTTGGATAACAGAAAAATTTGTTTTTTTGCTGGAGATAAGGCAGGAGAAGGGAGAGAGTCAGGGCCACAGGCAGGCATGTGGGCTGTCCCTAGTACACTGTCAGAGATGCAGGAGACAGTGTCTCAGGGACATGTTGGCGAGAAGCAGCTAGTCTAGCAGCAAGGTCTACCTGATGAAAAAGGTCATCCCCTGAGCCCCCTTGCCACGGAGGCATAGTACGCCTAATCTCCTTCTCTAGCTGTGGCCAGCAGCTGGCAACTGGCTCTCCCCGAGGCTCTGGGAGGCAGCATTGCGCAGAGGAAAGCACAATGGGCTGGAAAGGCTTTGGAAGATCTGAACTCCTGGCACCTTATGCATGAGGCACAGTAGGCGTGGGGCTCAGTGCTCACAATATTTTTAGGGACCCGCAAAAATGTTTGAATTTCTTTTAAACCCGGAAGCAAAAAATAAACATTGAAGTCAAAGAAAAATATTTTAATATATAATATTAATATTTTCATCCTTTAGCAGAGAAGCTCTATTGTAGAAGCCAAGATATCAGTTAGAGAATCAGAAAGAAGGGTTAGGAACTAAGGCGCAATGCATGGCATCATCCAGCCTCTACTTTCTCCAGATCTCCCATGAACTTAAATCCATGACCTGGGTTTTCCTTATTCTTTACTTTAGGGATCATTTCTTCCCAAAAAAGTTTAGATAGTAGTGCCTTACAATTGCCATATTTTCTCTCTCTGGGTAGGACAGCTATTTTTATCACCATTTTATAAATGAGGAAATTAAGGCTCAGAGAGGTTGTATGGTTTGGTCAAGGTTAGATTGCTAGTAAAGGCAGAATGCAGTTCAAACTCGGGTCTTCCGCTACCACTTCCAAGCTCCTTTCTATTTAGATCAAGAACATTTGACATAAGATCAGGCGTGCACAGGGTGGAGCAATCTGCTGTAGAAATGGACTTTAAAATAGCATCTGTAACAGTGAGGGCCCTCCCTGGCTTTTCACCCAAGGAATGCTGAAACTTACATACAGAATTGTGGGAAGGGGTGGGGAGGGTGACCCTGGGTGCAGGAGGCACAGTAATCATGGTTCTAGTGATTCAAGTACAGGATGAAGACGGAGGGGCCTGGGACAAACCACCCCTGCTGCACTAACACACACCAAAGGATACCAGCCCCTGCTTTGCCTTCGTGTCTTGTCAAAGCAAGAGGAGCAGTGCGGTGGCATGAGCCAGGAATAGACAGGCTTTGCTCAAGCAAACCTGGGTTTGAGTTCAGACTCTCCATCTTAGTTGGATGTCTTAAGGCAGTTCATTTAACTTTTCTCAGCCTATTTTTCTCATCTGCAAAATGGAAATGGCAATAATATCCAAGTCCAGGCCAGTTGTAATAGTAAGTAGGAGAATGCATATAAGGTACTTAGCATAGTGCCAGGCACATAGTATAATACATAGGTAATAAGTGGCAGTAGCTCCACCCTGTCATGTAAAGGCCCTGCCATGGTAGGCAGTGAGTGGTAGCTCCCTTCACATCTCTCTTCCACCACCCAGCAAGGACAAGAAGAGTCTTTAAAGTATCTTTATATCTCTAAAGTTCCTCGAACATGTTAGGTCCTTAGACATATATTCTGAAAGGCAAGAACTTTTCTGCCCTTCCCCCAAAGCAAACCAGCCATAAAGGGGTTGTTCTTGTCCCCCATAAGTAATTTTCTTGATTACTTTCAAAGGGAATCAGAAAAATTTCTTTATGCTTGTTAGAGAGGACTGGTTCCAGGGGGCTGCCCTCTGACCACAAGTCAGGAGAGATATGGCTCAAGAGGGTGATTCCAGTGGAGGAACTAACCTGCAGCCCGATCAGAAAGAGTCTGGGAGGGAGACAGAGCAGGGAAATGGGACATCAAGAGAAGATCACATGCAGTCTGTTGCAGATGCTATGATAAGAAAGCAAGAAGTGAGGTAGAAGCAGAGGAAGCATTGAAGTCGAAGCCAATCTTGAATTTGTAATTGCTTGGATCAGCTTTACAGGAAAACAAACTGGGCAGGAAAGAACTGGGAGATGGGATGTATGGATATGGTCTTGGTGAGAATGCCAGCATTTGAAAACAGGGTGAGTTTCTTTGCAACTGCCCCTTCTTGAAATAGGAAGGAAAGCGGCATAAAGAGGCTAAGGAGTGTGAACCCAGATCACGCAGGATTCTTTGACTGCAAGCAATAGAAACCGACTTTAGCTATCTTAAGTCTAAAAAAAAAATTTCATTGGAAAAGAATATGATCAGATGGCTCACATATTTAAAGGGAATGCTGGCAAAACAAGCTCGAAAGGACTAGCACAGCACAAGGCCAGCTTTGGGAATCCAGGTAATGGGAAGTAATCAAGGGTCTCCTCGGGGCTGTGCTGCCAGAGCAACTAGACGCCAATCTTTTCATCACTTCTGCTCAAGCATAAAGAGTCAAATTTGCCTAAGTTGAGTCTTGCATTCACCTTCCCTCTTGGGCAGGGAAGGGTCCACCTGGATACTCTGGTGTAAGCCCTACTAGGCACTGCACATCGTCCTGAGTAGAGGCAAACAGTGAAAGAATTAAGGGGCTGTTACTACAAGAAGGGAAAGGCTGCCGAGTAGCCCCCCAACAGTGAATGTCCAGGACAAGGGGGAAGCAAGCAGCACAGAGAATTTGTACCTGACTCAGTGGCCCTGTAAGTTTTTTTTAACTTTTCTTTGAGACAGGTTCTCATTCTGTCACCCAGCATGGAGTGCAGTGGCACAATCATGGCTTACTGCAGCCTTGGACTCCTAGGCTCAAGCGATTCTCCTGCTTCAGCCTCCCAAGTAGCTGGGACTAAAGGCATATACCACCATGCCTGGCTAATTCTTTTATTTTTTGTAGAGACTGGATCTCCGTATGTTGCTCAGGCTGATTTTGAACTCCTAGCCTCAAGTGGTCCTCCCACCTCGGCCCCCCAAAGTGCTGGGATCATAGGCGTGAGCCATCATGCCTGACCTAGACTTTATTTTTTAGAGTGGTTTTAGGTTCACAGCAAAATTGAGAAGAAAGTATGGAGATTTCCCATAGCCCCCTGCTCCACACATGCATAGACTTCCCATTATCAGAATCCCCCACCACAGTCATATATTTGTTACAACTGATGAAGCTGCCTTGACATATCATTATAACCCAAAGTCCAGAGTTTACATTAGGGTTCACTCTTGGTGTTGTTCTTTTTATGAGTTTGGATGAATGCATATTGACATATATCCATCATTATGATATCATATGGAATATTTTCACTGCCATAAAAGTCCTCCGTGCTTTGCTGATTCATCTTTCCCTCCACCTTAAACCCTGGAACCACTGATCTTTTCACCTGCGCTACGGTTTTGCCTTTTCCAGAATGTCATATAGGTGAAATCATACCATTTATGGCCTTTTCAAATTAACTTCTTTCATTTAGTAATATGCATTTAAGTTGCCTCTATGCCGTTTCATGGCTTGATAGCTTTTTCTTTTTAGCATTGAATAATATTCCACTGTCTGGATGTACCACAGTTTATTTACCCATCACCTACTGAAGGACATCTTGGTTGCTTGCAAGTTATGGTAGTTAAGAATAAAGCTGCCATAAACTGTATGCAGGTTTTTGTGTGGACATAAATTTCTAACTCCTTTGGGCAAATACCAAGGAGCACAATTGCTGGATTGTGTAGTGAGAGTATGTTTAGCTTTATGAGAAATTTCCAAACTGTCTTCCAAAGCAGATGTAGCAATTTTGCGTTCCCACAAGCAATGAATGGGAGTTCCTGTTGCTTCACATCCTCATCTTGTCAGTATTTCCACATTTGGGTCATTATAATTGGTGTGTAATTGTATCTCATCGTTGTTCTCTGTAAAGTTCTTGGCTGTGAGAGAAGGTGAATGGAGAAACAGGTAAGCCTCAGGAAAGCAGCAAGAGGCTCTGAAAAGTACCAGGACAGGAAGATGTAGATTGTTGAATAATATCACTTCTTATGCTGGGGTTGGTATAGAGCTGGGTGACACATCATTATCACCCAAAGTCCATAATTTACCTTTAGGTAACTTCATAAATTACATTACAAAGTCAGACTTCTGCACAGCTGAGAGCTATGCTCAGGAATGAGTGCATTGTGATAGGGGAAGCAAATGCAAAAGTTTACTAAGGATACCTTTGAATATTTATAAAATGTCACAGAGGGATGGAAAGGGGTACCAGTGGAGGGAGAAGAGGCATTAGGCCCAGGGGAAATGATTAAGTCTTGTGGGTTTATCAGAAGATTTTGGTATCCATATGTCCATGTGGGAAAGGGGTATGTAGGTACTTTCATAGAAGACTCAAAATAAAGTGTCTTGCTACTTTGGGGATATTAAAGGCCCTGTCCTCTCTCCTTTTTTCATCATCAAAAAGAAAATCCAGTGGATAAGTACTATATGGTATTCATGAACACCTTGAGCCTGAAAATGAAGAGCACAGTAAGTTAGGAAAAGGCCGTAAGACAGGAAAAGGCCAAAGCTAAAATAAATCAAAGTGAGAATAAGAACACACATTGAAATCACATCACCTCATACTTTTAAGTATGGGTTTAACTGTGAAGGTCGTAAATCTTTTGGAGGACAGAGTTGACTACGAAAGTTGGGGATTAGGCCGGGCGCAGTCGCTCACGTCTGTAATCTCAGCATTTTGGGAGGCCGAGGTGGGTGGGTCACGAGGTCAAGAGTTCAAGACCAGCCTGACCAACATAGTGAAACTCCGTCTCTACTAAAAATACAAAAGTTAGCTGGACGTGGTGCAGCGCGCCTGTAATCCCAGCTGTTTGGAGGCTGAGGCAGGAGAATTGCTTGAGCCTGGGAGGCAGAGGTTGCAGTGAGCCGAGATCGTGCCACTGCACTCCAGCCTGGGCAAACAGATTGAGACTCCATCTCAAAAAAAAAAAAAAAAAAAAAGAAAGAAAGAAAGTTGAGGATTGTGCGGGAGAGCCCAGTTCCACACATATCCCCGTACCCCCTCCTCTCCCACTCTACTGCTCTCATTTCCTTCTCAGCAGTCAGCCCAGATGCTGGGCAAATTTAAAAGAATTTCTGCCCTAGAGATTAAAATCCAAACTCCAAGCTTGTCACCTCCCCTCTGTGCCTCCCTTTGCCAGGATACAAGAAGCTTAGTCGTCTGAGGGGGGACAAAGGAGTATTGTTGAGGCGAGCCTGGTTATGAGAAGGCTTTGCAACTAAAAGCTTTTATGCTGCTATCTAAGCCACTCTGCCTGGGGGGACACTGTGTGCCTGTCCCAACTTCACTATATCAGTTCAAAGAGAAATTTCAGCCAGACACAGTGATTGCAGGAGGATATCTTGGGACTTGGCAACATTAATAGGTTAAGAATTTGTATCACAGCATTCTCATCCAAGTCACAGCTAGGTCCTGGGATGGGGTAGAATGGGAAAATCTTTCTTTTTGTAGATCTGAGTCAAAAGGTTTCTCCCATAAGAGCCAGCTGAGAGACAGCTAAGCCTGGGGTGGGCGGTGAGGCCGTGTGCCCACTGCCTTGTAGAGGGTGGGGCAAACCCCATCTCTATTCTTTTTACCCTCCTTGTCCTGGACCTGCTAGAACTCTGCCACCTTCAGGAAAGGCTGCAGAAGCTCAAAGGGTTGATGATCCCAGAGACTATCTTGTCCGAGGAATTAGTTCAATTAGTCTCAGATGCCAATTAATTAACACATGTGTATTGAGTGTCTTCTCTTGCCTAGCACTGTGCTGTTTTGAGAACTGCGCTTCTGACTTCATGAGGAGCCCAGGCTGGGCGCGGTGGCTCATGCCTGTAATTCCAGCACTTTGGGAGGCCAAGGCAGGTGGATCACGATGTCAGGAGTTCAAGACCAGCCTGGCCAACATGATGAAACCCCATCTCTATTAAAAATACAAAAATTAGCTGGGTGTGGTGGCGGATGCCTGTAATCCCAGCTACTCGGGAAGCTGAGGTAGGGAGAATTGCTTGAACCCAGGAGGCAGAGGCTACAGTGAGCAGAGATGGCACCACTGCACTCTACCTGGGCAACAGAGTAAGACTCCATCTCAAAAAAAAAAAAAGAAAGAAAGAAAGAAAAGAAATGAAAAGAAAAGAAAAGAAAAAAGAGGAGTCCTGTCCTCAAAACAGCACAGTGCTAGGAAAAAAAGTCATTCAACTTGTTATTCAATTCAACAACCATTAACGTTCTATGCACCATGCTAAGGATTATACAGGTAGAGTTATACAGGTAGCAAAGAATGAAACCTAGGCATTTGGAAGATGAGAGCAATACAAGATGGTCTATAACAAAGCATTACCCTGTGCTCCAAGTAATTGCTTTAGATTCTACACCTCCACACAGAGGAAGGTGTGCGATTATTTGTGTTCTACAATGGGGCTGTTTCTGTGGCCATGCTGTATCTCTACCATATCTTATTTGTAGGTTAAACTTTGGCTTTGGCTCAAGATTAACCAGTATTTGTAAATACACACTTCTTTTTGTTAAAAGACTCTGCCTTTCTTTCTTGCGCACAGCTTAGGTCAAGGTCTGCTTTCTCTTAGTTCCCTCAGCAAAGAACAGACGTGGGAAGGGGAAACAACATCTTTGGAGGAATTTTTTTTTTTTTTCCTTCATATCCATGGGCAGTAATGTCAGGTATAGAGCTGTGATCTCTCTAGGGAATACAGTAGAGGGATCTGAGAACAGGGAGGGAAGAACAGTGACACAAAGAGGGTTTCCAGTGACACAAAGCAAGAACACAGAGGGGATGAATCCTTTGTTCTGGAACTGCATGTCTGTGTTCTGAGTGGATAGGCTAAGAAAGGAACTGGCTGCTCAGAGACCCATTTTGACCTTGTAAATGTCCTGTAGTTGTTTAATGGGAGATTAATACTCTCTCACAACCTTGGGCTGTTGCTATTTATTTTTTTAATAAGTGAAATCTCATATATTCCCCTAGTTCCTGGGCTCAATCTTCCCACCTCAGCCTAGTGAGCAGCTGGGATTACAGGTGCATGCCACCAAACCTGGTTCTGTTTTTACTATTTGCATCCAAATTCATGTTCTAGGAAGACACTGGGCCCACTGGACCCCAATCCATGTCATAACTGCTAATTTTTCACCAGGCTGAATTGAGCTGGCTGGTGCCCAGAACTCTAAGAATGCCAAAGGTCAGGTCATGAGGGTCTCTTGTGCTGCAATTAGGAGTGTGGAAAAACATGGGTGGCTGTGGAGGAGTGAGAAGGGGTAGATGAAGGAACACAGGCTCAGGATTTTCTCCTTGAAGTTATGCCACTCCTACCCAGAACCTCCTGCAGTCCGGCCAATGGACCACACCCAGCTAGCTTCACTTTCCTTCTTTCCTCAAATGGAGAAAATGGCTGAATACATCATTTCTCTTGAAGGTTGTGAAATGGGCTTGAATTAGAAGTAGGGACCCAAGTTAACTCTGTCCCCAGACTTGTGTCTGCCCCTTCAAGTCTTGGACAACTGCCAAACCACAAGAACATACTGTATAATAGGAATCCAGTAATGCTGTTGTGGTCATAGTGTAATTGCTTTGAAGAGATAATAGGGATCCAGATAATATTAAAAGATGTGAGGCCACTCTGATCTGAACATTGATCCCCAACTTCCCCAGGTCCCCATTACCATATCCCTCCCCAGTTTTTTAATGAGGAGAAAGGAGGCAGAACTCAAAGTGCTGGCATTAAACTTGAGGAATGGGTGGCTATGGGTGCACATTCTGGCTCTTGGACTGGCAGGTTGTGGCTTTATTGAGTTAGATATCAACTTCCCTGAATCTCGGCTTTCTACTTACTCATGAGGATCAATACTTTTGAAACATTTTAATAGCTTTATTAGAAAAATGATTCATACTCCTTGTAAAATGCTTACATAATATAGAAAAGAACAAAGCAGAAACTAACAAAATTATGTCAAATTTCTCCACTCAAAGATAATCACCATTAACCTCTGGGAAAAAGAATTCTACCCATATTTATATACATAAATATACATATAGTTATATGTATACAGTTTTACATAAAACAAATATTTTACATGCTTTTCTAGACATTGTTTCACTTGACATTAAGCAATGAATATCTTTCCTTGTCAATAAATATAATTCTTCATCATACATTTTGATGGTTGCATAGTATTTCATTTTCTAGATGAATCATAATTTTAATACTTTACTTACTGGTCCTAACTGTTGGACATTTCAGTTGGATCCTTTTCCCCCCTTTTATTTTGCTGTTATTGCTGCTATAAATATTAGGGGCAACCCTCACTCTTCTAACATAAATTGTGACAAATAGTGATGTAGCTCAAAAAAGGACACAAGAATCACAACATGCCATGTCAGTGAAAGGAGATTTAGAGTGGGAAAGGTCCTAGTAACATTTTAGTGATTCTCCCCTCTATAAATGGCTTCCAATCTGATGAACATTACTACACATGCACTTTATTACGCATGACAGGAAAATATATTTACAGAAAGTTACTTTGAGTATTCCAGTGGATTTATTTCAACACTAACAATTTTGCCTCCCAAAAGAAGCATGTTCTTCTCAGGAGTGTCTTTTGTTTTAGAGATCCTGGATCCACACAAGCATGATGCCCTGTGCCCAGGAAATTTCTGCTTTCAAGATCAAGCCATTCCAGAAGCCATCTGGGAGTTTCCCCAATGGCCAGTGAGGCAATGTGCAGTGTCTGGAAGCAACAGCAGCCGCGTGTCAGCCCCAGAGCAATGCCTATTGGCTTTCCATCCTAGGAATCTGCCTGCTCTGCTCCGTCACCAACCTTATACATGAGACCTGTCTGTCAGCTCCACCTATTTCCTTTGGGTGGGTCCACTTTAGTGTTTCCTCTTCTGGATCTGGACTAGGAAATCCAGAACCTGGAAATGCAGAATTCCTTCTTAGAAATGTGCATTCTCGCCGGGCACGGTGGCTCAAGCCTGTAATCCCAGCACTTTGGGAGGCCGAGGTGGGTGGATCACGAGGTCAGGAGATCAAGACCATCCTGGCTAACATGGTGAAACCCCGTCTCTACTAAAAATACAAAAAATTAGCCGGGTGAGGTGGCGGGCGCGTGTAGTCTCAGCTACTCGGAGGCTGAGGCGGGAGAATGGCGTGAACCCGGGAGGCGGAGCTTGCAGTGAGCTGAGATCCAGCCACTGCACTCCAGCCTGGGCGACACAGGGAGACTTCGTCTCAAAAAAAAAAAAAAAGAAAAAAAAGAAATGTGCACTCTCCACACCACCACTCTGAAAACCCCAGAGCTCACTTCTGCATAAGCAAAGCTCCTAATACAATTGGGAGTCGGTCTAGTGCCAGCTCTGTATCCCATCACTTTATCTGTAGCAGAGCAAAGTGAATCCTTGACTCGCAGCTTGGACTTTGTGCAGAGGCGTCTCTTCCTGTCCCCTGCCTGTGTAACATGGCTAGGTAAGACGCCTGCTTGGAATGAGTGCCAAGCTGACGGTCATTCTGTGCATGCTGCTTTCAGTCTTATGCTTTGCACAGTAGGAAGAGGTACACATTGCTTGGTGCCAGGTGCCTGGAACTAGGAAAGGGGAGAATATTCTTTCCATCTTTTCCTAGTCTTTTATACAACTAAGTGTTCTACCCCACTTCCCTGAAACTATGCAAAACTGAACAGGATCAAAATATGCCTAGTTTAAAGTCTCCACTTTAAGAACAGCTTAAATCCCCATTAATCACCATATTTATAGGTGACCAAAGCATGCAGTGGTCAGATCAGAAGGGAACGGATCTGGCTCTACACCTAACTGGGAGCCAGAATGCTGGGGCTCAGGGTCCTTAAAGAAAATAAACAAGCCATCCTGGCCACTAGGTGGTGCTGAGAGATAGTCTCCAATTGCTGGCAGTCACGTCCAGGGCTTCCATACTGAAGGCAGATTTGTCATCAGAACTCAACCCCTTTTACAAAGAGGAGAGCGCACAGAGAGCTTCCTGGACGGTATGAGCCCTGACACACCATCAAAAACACTGAGCACAACAAGGAGAAGTCCTGACCATCAAGGGGATAATAGACCCATTGGTTCAGGCTAAATCACTAGGGGCAGGGCAGAGGGATCTGCAATGGCTAGGTCTGCTCATTTTGTCCATGGGTTTCACTTATTTCCTTTTCTGTGAATCCCAGGGTACTTGTGGCTCACTCATTGCAACCTTTCAGCCTGGAAGGTGCCCTGCAGGGGAACCCACACATCCCTGAGCAGAGGCAAACCTCGAGTTGCTAAAGGTGTGGTCTTTAGAGTCAGGCAGGGCAGGGTTTGTGTCCTGGCTTGGCCACTTGCTTGCTACCTGAGCTTAGTCACTTGGTCTTCCTGAGCCTCAGTCTGCACATCTATAAAATGGAGATAAAAACCGCTTCAGCTCCAGAGAATTGTGAGAATTAAGATGATTCCTTCCCTTCAGCCCAGCAGCTGGAGGTTTCAGTGAGCCGAGATCGTGCCATTGTACTCCAGCCTGGGCAACAAGAGTGAAACTCCATCTCAAAAAAAAAAAAAAAAAAAAGATGATTCATCCTAAAATGTTTAGTGGGTCAGGAACAAAGTTAGCCCTCAATAAATATTGGCTTTAAATGTTTTGATTTTTAATTAGGAGATTAGAAAGAAAGATTTCATTCGTTTGCAGTGCCCTGGAATGGCTGCTGTGTCCCCAGTGTGTTCTGGTGAAGTTGCTTCTATTCCCATTCAGCAATTCTCAGATGAACCGATGATGTGTTTGGTACCGCAGCAGCCCCTTCATTCCCCATCATGGCCCTGGTGAACTGTTCATTAATTCCTTATCTCCAGGCTGAGGATAGCAGCCATGAAGGTCCTGCTTCTATTTTACAGTTAGGCAGAGGCACAAAGAGTTGCTGAGATGTCCTCAGGTTGCAGAGCAAAGTAGTGGCTGAGCAAGAACTCACTCACAGCCCTGCATGCAGGACCCCACCCTAGACCTCTGGCCTCTTTCTATCAGCGAAAATAGTGGCTTTGAGGAGGGGAGGTCAAGGAGCAGGAAGAGGCCCTCCAAAGTCCAGTTGCCCTGTACTGAGCCACCTACTCCTCCACGCTCTCCCTCTCCTACAGTGGCCCACTGTGGACACTCGGCAAGCACATGATGAATGTATGAACACAGGACCCTAGCTCACCAGACCTCTCGTAGTTCAGCTCTGAGATGGGCTGGTGGGGACTCAGATAGGATGGAGTAGGAGGATAAGGCAGGGCTGGGAGACTCCTTTATCTTGGCTTGGGTCTGTCTTCTGCTGAGGGGATAATAATAACAACAAGCATCTATTGAGTACTTACTGAGTGCCAAGAACTGAGCTAGGTGCCGGAAAGCTGGAATTTGAATCTGGAAGTTGAACCCCACTGTCAGCTTGAGAACCCATTGTCTACAGCGGCCACACATGTGTCCCAGAAAAGAAAAGGGTCACTGCCAGCTCCCTGATAGGCCTGGGTTTCCTTGGCTTCTTAGAGCCCTAGTCTCTCCCCACACAGGCTCCCTGGGCTGTTGGAGAACCTGCCACTTACTTAAAGCTGGTCTGTGCCCAGTTCCTCCCTCCCCCAGTTGATGCGAGCAGCCGTTTTTCTTATCTTTGATGAAAACTGTTGGAAAAATAAGACAGCTGGTTTAAAACTAGGATGTTGCAAACTCTAAAATGATCTAGAATTGCAGTCAGATGGCTGGATTTACCTGATCCTCGTTCCCTGAGCTCCCAACTCAGTTGCTCTTTCTCCCTCCCTCTACTGTCCCTATCCCATTGAGCCTGCATCCACCTGGCTCTCTCTTGCCCGAAGAACCTGCAGCTGCAGTGGACAGAGCATTTTGCATTGATATATGTTGTAATTACATCAGTTCTGCCCTGGCAGCTGCTCTCTGAGAAAATCACTCAAGAGCCTACCAGTCAATATAGACCCCAGACAGGTGCGTGACAATGCAGACTCCTGGGCCCACTGATCTGAATAACTAGGGGTGGCCTGGAATCTATATTTTCACATCAGCATTTTATGACATGAGGTTAGATTTGGAATCACTGCTCACCTCCTCATTGGAATCCTTCTCCACCAGGCCCTCCTTCCATGCTGCTCCTCCTGGGTACCTTCCAGCTCCCTAGTCTTTGGGCACCTTGCTAGTCCTTTACACCTTCACACCTTCAACTTCCCTCCTCATTTCATAATATTTACTAGATGCCAATAATATGCCAGACACTGAGGCAGGCCCTTTATCTCCATCTTTATAATAACCCTCTAAGGAAGGAATTCGGATTCCTGATTTACAAACGAAAAACGCCCTCCCTCCCCTCCCCATCCTCTGCCTGGCTCTCTCTGGCTCCCATACCCACAGTTGCATGGAACAGATCATTTGCAGTGATGTCTGTGGTAACTGCATCACTTCCACCCTGTGTCCCCTGGGCGGAAGAGCCAGGATTCAAGGACAGGCATGTCTAGTTCTAAAGCCTGTGCCCAGAGTTCATGGGTCACACTTGCCACACTTTCCTTCCTGGCACAGTGGCTGGAAAATAGCAAGTACTCAATAAATATTTGTTAGTGAGTAACTGAATGAATAAATGAAAGAAGAGTCCATACTTACAGTTAGAACACTTCCTCCTATCTTTCCATACCCATCTCACATGCACACACATACACACTCACACACACACACACACACACACACTGAGGATTTAGCCTCTGGGCCATTTCCTTTCCTTCCTACTTGGACCTTCTCTGCATGTGCAGTACTGCCTTCCTAGCCCCACTTGGATGGTGACTATTGACACTCTGCTCCAACCCATGGTTACTTTACCTCTCATGTCCCATGGTGGCTAATCCTGACAATCACCGAAGAGCCAAATTGCTCCCAAAGATTCAGCCGTAGAAGTAACCTCCTGACTTCTCTGTGACCCAAGGCAGAGAGCAGAAGCCTGGATTAGGACTGGCCCTAAGTTTCCTGAGAGTCTGAGACTCCCTTCTCCTTCTTCTCCCCTCTCTTCCCCTTCCAACAGCAACTGAGAACCAGGTCCTGAAGGCAGGAGGAGGAGATCCCTTGATTTGAGGGTTTTTTGGTGAATAGGAGGAGGTCTCTTTGGAGCTCAGAGCCCTGCTCAGAGAAAGCAGGTGGGGATGGGAAGTGGGGTTTCTAGAAGGCTCGTACATGGGAAGATGAATTGTCAACCATTTCACCAGCTCTCCTAGAGTTATTCCTGTCTCTCAAGCCATCTTTTTATCCACTGCAATCTTGTAACAGAGAGCTCCTAGACCTCCAGCCAATATTTGTTCAAAGAATAAATAACAAAAGCTTCCATTTATAGATCATTTGCTGCATGCCAAACAACATATTATCTCATTTAATCATTTCAACAACCCTAAGAGGCCAGAATTATTACCATCATTACTTTACAAACGTGGAATTAATTCAGAAAACTTAAGCAACTGCCCCAAGGTCTCACCACCACTGAAGTGATAAAGCTTGAACTGAGCTCTGGCCAGTTCCAAGTTCCCCTTTCCCTCCCATGGTGCTGTCCAAGGAACAAGGCCCAGACTAAGATGCTGTTATATTGACTCTGTAGGAATTTATTTTTTAAACATTCCAGCCTAAACCCTGTGGTGTGTGTATATAAAGTGACTCTCCTGTAACCCCAAGAGTGGTTAGTTAGCATCTGAAGTGCCCTAATCAGGAATCTGCACTCCAGAAAATGGGTTACATAAGCACTTCAAACAACATCAACATATACACTCAAGGGCTTAATGTGTTTAAGGGATGCTAGGAATAATCTTTTATTGGTGAAATAAACAGTTTTCAAAACATGGAGTTGGCCAGGAAGATTATTTGCCCTTGCATGAATGGAGTGTGAGAGCCAGAGCAGGCCAACTGCCCAACTTTCTTGAAGCAGGCTGTGTGACTGTTTTGTGCCAGCTTGCCAATACATGCATATTTGGCAGAATTTGGCCTTAACTATTTTTAATATCCCACCTGCAGGAGATTACAGAAAAGAAGCCTCCCCTTACCTCTCACGTCCTATGGCAGCTAATACAATCATGGAAGGACTAAATTGGCTCAGACCAGTTGACAAGTCCCCATCCTGGCCTCATCTTCTTTCACAGGAGTGCCCTGACATATCCTTCAACTGAGGCACACGATGGCTTTTCTTCCCATCTCTCTGCTCCATCCTCCATTCTCCTTTGTCAGGCCACTTGTAATAATAAGCTGACATCCAAAGAAAGGGGCTCTAGGGGTGATGGTGGGTATTACAGTCCCAGCTACCTGGAAGGCTGAGGCAGAAGGACTACTTGAGTCTAGGAGTTCTAGGCTGCAATAAGCTATGATTGCCACTGCATTCTAGCTTAGGCAACAGAGCAAGATCCTATCTTTTAAAAGAAATAACAATAACAACAACAATAAAAGTTGTAACTTGCCCAAGTCACATAGCTAAACAGTGGAAGAGACGTAACTGAAACCCAAGCCTCCTAAATTCCTAATGTAAGGTTCAGTGCACCTCTACCACCCTCTCACAGACTGCCAAGGGGACCTGCTCAGAGTTGGGCAACGGTGAGATGCTGCACTCTATGGGCCCAAACTCATTGAAACCAACAACTGAGCTGAAAAAAATGTGGAGCCTCTCAGAAGTCACCAGCTATAGGGGAGAGCATGTTCCTCCCATTCCACTCTCCATGGTGTGTCCTTTTTTACTATATAACAAAGTTATATTAAATGAGTTCTGGGCCGAGGTGCGGTGGCTCATCCCTGTAATCTCAGCACTTTGGGAGGCTGAGGCAGGAGGATTGCTTGAGTCCAGGAGTTCGAGACCCGCCTGAGCTGGTCTCATAAATGAGACCCCATCTGTACCAAAAAAAATTTTTTTTTTGCTGGGTGTAGTGGCATGTGCCTATAGTCCCAGCTGTTCACCAGGCTGAGATGGGAGGATTGCTGGAGCCCAGGAGTTCAAGTTACAGTGAGCTATGATTGTGCCACTGCAATCCAGCCTGGAGAACAGAACAAGAACCTATGTCCAAAAAAAAAAAAAAAGAAAAGAAAAGAAAAGAAAAGAAAAAGTGAATGAACGAATGAATGAATGAATGTCTTCTTAGCAAAATCCAACGAACTTGCTTTTGGGCTTCCTTAGGCAACTTCTGGAATGTTGAAGTGGGTAGCCTGAGCATTGTCCCACAAAATGGGGCTAATCTATCCCAATCCCCGTGAGCTATAAAGTCGTTTGCCAAGTTCAGCTGTTGAAGTCCTATTGGCCCAGTTAAACGTTCACTTTTGGCCTCCTGCACTACCAGCTTTCCTTAGTGTCTGGGCTCTCAAAACTTCTCCGTGAGAATTGCCTGGGGAACTTTAGTTAGAAATTCAGATTCAAACCCAGGGTGGGGTTGTTCTTCATGGTTCCTGAGATGAATCTTCCAAGGACCATTTGGAGAAACAGGCCCTGCTGGTATTTTGCTTCCGTTCAGGCCTTGACTGACAGAGAGCCTGCAGGGTTGAGGAAGAAGGCTCTGTTTTGAAAGGTGGATCCCTCCCTGCAATTGTCTCTATTTGCCTCCTCTTTACTCCATGTTCACCTAACCAAATGTTGAGTTTTCCAGCCTCTCTGGGTATGAGATTGCTTTGGGCGATCTGAGATTTGCAAATGTCTGAGAACGAGGGGCACAGGGGCACACTGATGACTGCCCTGCAAACTGCCTGGCAGGCAGGGTCCTCCTGGGCTCTCCTTTAAAATAATATATACATAAGCTGGCCCGGAGGCCCAGGCGGGACGATCACTTGAGCTCAGGAGTTCAAGTCCAGCCTGGGCAACATAGCGAGACCAGAGAATAAGTAAATATACATAAGCAAGTAAGTTACTCTCCGGGCTGTCGTAACTTCTTTTTTCTTTTTCTTTTTCTTTCTCCTGCAAATTGCAACTCAGAACATTTGGTCTGCCAGACTGAAATAAGGGCTTCTGTTCCAAATATCCAGACGTTACACTTCCCACAGGTGGCCAGGCAAATGCTGGAACCTTTGGCGGAGAGGGTCTGGTCTTGTCCCGCATCCCGCGAGGGTCCCCTCTATTTGGGGCCAAGCAGATCCCCGGGGCGCTCTGGCCGCCCCTTGCGGCAGCTGGTGCGGCCTCCTCAGAGAGCTCGGGGCCGCCGTCCGGGACACCCCGCCGCCCCCCCCACCGCCGCCCCAGGGACTAGCCCAGCGGTGCGGAGAGGTGGGAGGCTGGAGCCTGCTGAGGTCATTTCCTGTGCCTCTCCGCGAGCTGCCTGGAGAGCCCAGCCCAGCGCTCTGCCTTTAAGGAGCGGGCGGGGAGCCGAGGGGAGGAGGGCGCCCGGCGGAGCGTTGAATGGGACGCTGCAAGGCACGGCCGGGCTTTGTGCAGCGAGCCCGCGGGCGCCCCTCCCGCTCCAGTCTCGCCCCGCCCCGCCCCCCGCGACCCCTGCTGCCGCAGAGCGGAGAGCCGGCGGCCGCCTGGGACTCCGGCTAGAGCGACGCAAGGTCGGCGGCGGCGGCGGCCCGAGGGCGCCCGTGTGCCCGGTGCGAGGCAGGGACGGCCGCTAGCTCGCTGGAGGTGAGCGACCCGCGCTCTCGCAGCTGTGGTAGGCTGGAGCTGTGCCGCGGGGGAGGGCGTCAGGCTGCGCGCGGGGGACGGCCCCTTCGGCCGGGAGGACGTTCTTGAGCAGGTGCCTCCCTACCTGGAAGCGAGCTCCCAGCGGCGGGTAGCGCTGGAGCTCGCGTCCGGCTTGGCGACCCGGGCGCCCCTGTGGACTCGCGCCGTGAGGCCAGGAGGAGCGTCCCCCGGGAGGACCTGGAGTTGGGGATCGGCCAGATTCAGTCGCTCCCGGGAAGGACCCTTGGAGCGGACGTGCAGGCTGCCACCTTGCTATCGGTGCTCGCTCCCTTTCAACCCTTCCCGCACCCCTCCCCACCTCACCTTAGGTTATTTCTTCTGTGATTTCTGAGTGTTCTCTTAGGGACCTTATGGCTCAGGCTCGACTCTTAGGAGCAGGTCAGCCAAGCAGAAAAGAAAACAGGTTGGGCGCCGAATGACACAGAGCATTGTGTCCTAGGAGTCTTAGCGAGGACTGGGTCGCCAGGAACCAGGGGACCTAGTGGGAGTGGCAGAAGCAGTAAAGACCCTCATCTGGAAGGAAACTGGGATTTCTGCCTGCTAGGATATCTCCTCTATAGCTTTTACTATGAATCCACCTCATAAAACTCTTCCAAGACAGAGCCTTGGTTCAGATAAAACACTTGAAAGACCATTTAAAAACTTAAGTAGGAGAGTTATCAGTTCCTTCATCAAACTTTTTGGACTGTCTTCTATGTGACAGATACTGTGTGTAGGGCTGGTACCATCACTTAACACTTTATAGAACATCGGTATTAGTGTTTCTGCATATTATTAGCCCCATTTTCCAAAGGAGGAAACTGGGACTCTGAAAAGTTGTGATTTAGGCCAGTTGCAGTGGCTCATGCCTGTAATCCCAGCACTTTGGGAAGCCAAGGCAAGAGGAGAGCTTGATGCCAGGAGTTCAAGACCAGACTGGGCAACATAGGGATACCCTGTGTCTACAAATAAATAAAAATTTAAAAATTAGCTGGGTGTGGTGGTGTGGGCCTATAGTCCCCCCTACTTGGGAGGCTGATGATTCTGTCTCGTAAAAAAAAAAAAATGTTTGTGATTTGCCACGGTCACATAGCTAAAAAGGAAGAGGCATAACTGAAACCTAAGCCTCCTAAATTCCTAACATACGGTTCAGTCCACTTCTGCCGCCTTCCCACAGGCTGCTGAGGGCGCCTACTCCGAGTTGGGCAATGGTGAGGTGCAGCCTGTGACCCCAAACTCACTGAAACTAACAACTAAGCTGAAAAAATGTGGAGCCTCTTCCGCCCTCTTCAGAAGTCATCAGCTGTAGGGAAGAGCATGTTCCTCCCATTCCTGATAGAAAAAAAAAATCTGAAGAAATGTCTGGCAATTTAAAGTGTATATATCACTTACCCCTAAATTCCATTTTCTGGGACTTTATCCTTCAAATATACTCTGATGTATATGAAATGGTGTACATCATTGAATATTCATTGCAGCATTGTTTACTTTAGCAAAAGGTTGGAAACAATCTAGATGTCCATCAGATGTCATCTTATTGAAGATCTAGATGATCTTCAATAAGATCATGTAAAAGTCACACGATAGGATACATTAAAGCTGTTACAAAGCATGGAGAGAAAACGTGGCAGATGTGTATTTTGATGTAGGAATATCTCTAAGTTATATTGTTGAGTACAGTGTGTGTGGTGGGCCACTATTTTTGTGTGGGTGTGTGTATGCCACATACGTATGAATGCTTGTAGATGCTCTGAATATCTCTGAGAGAACACACAGAAACCCGTAACAGTGGTTGCCTCTGGGGAGAACTATGGCTGAAGTACAGGCATGGGAAGAAGCCTTACTTTGCACTATATACCCTTTTGTTCAATGTTCTAAAATAACTTTAAAAAATCATGTGACCTCCTCTCCAGATCTCCAGAGTTAGATCTGGTAGTGAGCACATTTTTTTTTTTTTTTTTTGAGCTGGAGTCTTGCTCTGTCGCCCAGGCTGGAGTGCAGTGGTGCAATCTCAGCTCCCTATAACCTCTGCCTCCCAGGTTCAAGCAGTTCTCCTGCATCAGCCTCCCAAGTAGCTGGGATTACAGGCATGCGCCACTAATTTTTGTATTTTTAATAGAGACAGGGTTTCACCATGTTGGCCAGTCTGGTCGAACTCCTGACCTCAGGTGAGCTGCCTGCCTCAGCCTCCCAAAGTGCTGGGATTACAGGTGTGAGCCACCACGCCCAGCCCAGTGAGCACATCTTTGGGTCACATCTCCTCTTAGGTTCTAGATGCTTAGGTCACATCAACCTCTTAGGTTGGTTTGCCTTTTGTTTGCAGATAACAATAACAGTCATTTATTGAGGACTTAGTGTGCACCGGGCTTTTGTAATATCTCCTTTAATTCTCAAAAAGCCCTGGCTGGGCACGGTGGCTCATGCCTGTAATCCCAGCACTTTGGGAGGCCGAGGCGGGCAGATCACGAGGTCAGGAGATTGAGACCATCCTGGCTAACACGGTGAAGCCCTGTCTGTACTAAAAATACAAAAAATTAGCTGGCATGGTGGTGGGCACCTGTAGTCTCAGCTACTCAGGAGCCTGAGGCAGGATAATGGCCTCCCAGGCAGGAGAACTTGGGAGGCGGAGCTTGTAGTGAGCCGAGATTGTGCCACTGCACTCCGGCCTGGGCGACAGAGCGAGACTCCGTCTCAAAAAAAAAAAAAAGCCCTTCATGATGTGATATATGAAATGGCCATTTTGAAGGCCGGAAAATGGTTAAATGTTGATGGTTTCATATGGTTCAACCAAATATTATTGTCCTCCTGCCCTCAATTTCAAAATGGAACTGAGTCTCAAAGAAGTTAAGCAAATGGCTTAAGGCCTCAGGATTATTTAGTGCCTGAGCTCATATTCAAACCCAGGCCTGTCAGTGCCAGAGCATGGGATCTTAGGTACTAAGCTGTTTCTCTTTGCTGTTTTTGTTCTCAAGGAATGTTGGACCTGGTTGTCCTGACCCTTTCTTTTGGTATCGAGGTTCCTGCAGCCTAGGACATGCTCACCTTTTCTGTCTCCCCAGATGTTGTGTGGAATGTCATGTAGGCACCCAGCAGTGGCCAAATGGATGTTGTTAGCTTGATCACATGACAATGCTGAGATCAGAGGAAGTTGTCCCTGTGTCTGCTCATGCCCTTCTCCCAGCCTCATCCCCAGAAAGGGGACACAAAACTGTTTCTTTCCCACAATTGACAGGTAGTCAGCCTAGTCTGGCAGAGCACTTTTAGGAGACAGTGGTAGCCTGTCACTAGCAAGTGGAAGTCATACAGATACTCACACTCAGGGAATGAACCATAGTGAGGTAACATGAGAGAGCCCGGTAGAAATTGTGCATATAACAGGACCTCCGTTGCCTTCCAATGCCTCCTGCGTCCTCCACAAGATAGAGGCAACGAGCTATTTTGAGGCCTGTGGTGACCTCTGACCTCTTTCTTTTAGGCTCCTGTATTGATTAGCTACCTTTGCAGGGAGCTACCAGGATATTCAGGCTGTAGACTTGAGCCTCAAAAGCCACAATATCTTTATTCATCTTTATATCCCCAATCTTGCACACAGGAATCACTTAAAAGTTGTTTGAATTAAACTTAATCTTGGGGTTGGGAGCGGTGGCTTTCGCCTGTAATCTCAGCACTTTGGGAGGCCAAGGCAGGTGGATCACCTGAGGTCAGGAGTTTGACCAGACTGGCCAACATGGCAAAACCCCGTCTCTACTAAAAATACAAAAATTAGCCAGTGTGGTGGCATCTGCCTGTAATCCCAGCTACTCAGGAGGCTGAGGCAGGGGAATTGCTTGAACCCAGGAGGCGGAGGTTGCAGTGAGCCGAGATTGCACCACTGCACAATCTGCCTGGGTGACAGAGCGAGACTCCGTCTCAAAAAATAGATAAATAAAATAAAATAAACTTAATCTTAGGCCAGGCGCAGTGGCTTAACGCACTTTAGAAGGATGAGGCAGGTGGATCACTTGAGCCCAGGAGTTCGAGACCAGCCTGGGCACCATGGTGAAACCCTGTCTTTACAAAAAATATGAAAATTAGCCAAGCATGGTGGTGCACGCCTATAGTTCCAGCTACTTGGGATGCTGAGGTGGGAAGGTCACCTGAGCTTGGGAAAGTTGCGGCTTCAGTGAACCATGATTGTGCCACTGCACTCCAGCCTGGGCAACAGAGTGAGACCCTGTCTCAAAAGAAAAAGAGGAAAAAAAAAGTAATCTTTGCATTTTATCAGTTTCTGGTCAAATCCTCAAACTTGCCAGAGAGATCCCAGGTCAAATTTGTGTTTTCTCTGATATAGGCTCTGAGTCTGGAGTCACCTAATGACTCCCTGTGCCACCTTCCCACCCATTCTACTCCCAGCCTCTGCCTCTGAGGCAGATCCCCACTGACTGCTGTGGCATTTCAGTCCCGGGTATTGGAGGATTCAGGGTATGCCAAAGCAGGTATCAAGACTATGGCAGTTTTCTGACTCACGTGCCAAGCAGTTTAGCAGGCTGGGTGCCAGCAGAATCAAGAAAACTATGAGTTTCACAAGACTGGCCAAGAGCTGGTCATAATTTTAGCTGGGTATTGGGGACATAGGGACTTATTGTACTATTCTCCCTATTTCTAATGTGTGATAGAGCATTCCAGAATAAAAATAGAAAAAAAAATTGAGCTGAGTTTTGTTCCCAGCTCACTTCTCCTCTCTCATTTCCCCATTTATTTTTGCCATTAATGTATTTATGTTAGACTAGCCTGTTAGTATGAGATATCTGCTACCACTACTGAAGCATCATCATGGGAAGAGGACAGTTGTAGATGTTGGGAGATCAGGATTCTTGGCCCAGTTCTGCTACTCTTTAGCTCTATGCAAGGCTCTAAGCAAGTCACAGATGTGATGAGTTTTCTCATCTGTTCATTGTGACTAATTGTGCTTGTCCTCCATCTCCGGGATAAAGAGAGAAATAACACATGCATCGCAATGCTTTGACAAGTTACAAACTCTACTGCAAATGTAAGGTATTCATTTTTGCTCATCCTTGTGCATTTTTATGGGAGGTATAAGTGCAAGGTGACTTAGCAGGTGAGGCTCAGCTTACTGGTATCTCCCTTATTTTATAGCTGTTGCTCAAACCACCTGCTTCTGTCGGAAGAGCCTCTGGGCCTTGGGTTTGGCAGCAGGCACCTTGCTCCTGATCTATCTCAAAACCTCTCTGCTCTCCTCACATGCCGAGGCAAGCCAAGCACGAGTCCCAACCTCCTCAGCAACTTGCCAGGGAGAGGATTAACCACACCACTTGATCAGTTCAGAACGATGATGTCACAGAGATGCTTGATTGGGGAAAGCATTCCCTAAACTAGCTATAATCTCAGATATCAGGGCTAGGCAGACACCAGTGACATATTTCCAAAATACTTGGAGATTTTGATAATTTGGGTTTTCACTCTCCCAATAGAATCTAAGCAGCAGCTTTGACAATCAGTAAGAGGGAATCAATATTATTCACACTCTTTCAACTACACAAAAGGATTACGTTTCCCTTGCCCACTGTTATTTCTTAGCCCTGAACTGAGTTGCAAGACTCCCAGGTCCTAGTCTCAGATCTGCTATTTTTCCTATTTATACAAGAAAAAGCAAAATCCCAGTAAAGGACAAGGAAAAATCAAACATGAAGCCTCCCAGCCTTCTCTGAGAGCCTTACAAGGTTCTGTTTTGTCTTTTCAGCTGTGATCTTAGCTCAGAGAAGGTCATGTTTTGTTTTTGTCTTTTGTCTTCCTGCCGTTCCAGTTGGTCCTAGTCTTTTGAGATGGGGATTGCTGGGAGGTCACAATGTAGGGATTGTTTAGATGACAGGGCTGGGAGAGCAGCGCTGAAGTCATGTGTTCTGAGGAGCCAAGAACCGAGCTCACTTGGTCCATCAGTGGTTTAATTGTTGGGTCCTTCTCTGCAGGTCTTATTTTTTAGATGAAAAGTCAGGATACATGGTAAGTGTCAGTGCTTGGGGAGATTATGGTGTCAGAATATTTGAGCCCAAGATGTCTTAGAAAATCTGGGATATAGGTTCATCCTTGTGCTAAGACTTCTGAAAGATCCTGGAAATGATTTCTGCCATTACCAAGTCTACCACACTCTGTGAAATTGGAATTCTTTTTATTTTTTGGATGGATAAAGAGCACAGAGTGGCAATGATCAAGGAATTTGGAACCAGAATCCCAGCTCCTCCACTAACTAGCTGTACAATTATCTGTAAATTACTTAGCTTCTCTGTTCCTCAATGTCCTCGTGTGTGTGGAGGACACACGGTCCTTACCTATTGTTTCACAGGTTGTTGTAAGGATTAAAGAGGCCACACATGCCTGGCGTACAATAAAGACTCAATAAACAATAGCTACTTGTAGTGTATGATGGGAGAAAGATACAAATAAAGGTCACATGCGAGGGGAGACGCACTATTGGTGATTAGCCCACCAAAGAGAGGCTAACTTTGCACTGTGGTAGTATCTGGCAACAGTACAGGATGTGGCTGGATTTTCTGAGGCCATGTGGCTCCTGAAGAAGGAAAAGGGGATTTTTGAAAAGCAACAAATTTTTATTATGGAAAATTCCAGGCATATATTAAAGTAGAGAGATCATATAAAGAACTTCCATATACCCATCAACCAGCTTCAAAAATTATCAACATTTTACTAATCCTGTTTCGTATATCTCCTCCCCTACTTACCTCTTACCATGAAGTATTTTAACACAAATCCCAGATATTATATTATTTCACCTGTATATCATAAAATTTCTAGCAGATGACATTTAAAAATCGGCCGGGTGCAGTGGCTAACACCTGTAATCCCAGCACTTTGAGAGGCTGAGGCAGGAGGATTACTTGAGGCCAGGAGTTCAAGACCAGCCTGGCCAACATAGTGAATCCCCATCTCTACTAGAAATATAAAAAATTAGCCAGGCTTGGTGGTGCACGTCTGTAATCCAGCTACTCAGGAGATTGAGTCATGATAATCACTTGAAGCCAGGAGGCAGAGGTTGTAGTGAGCCAAGATTGTGCCACTGCACTCCAGCATGGCTGACAGAGTGAGACTCTCCCTAAAAAAAAAAAAAAGAAAGAAAGAAAGGAAAAAAAAACCTAAAAAATTAACAATTATTCCTTAAAATCGTTGACTACTAGGGTGACCATGTGTCATGGTTTGGGACAGACTGAATTTATACTTTGTGGCAAGCATCATTCATCATAATGCCCTAGAAGGGGGATTTGAAAAATCCTGATGATGGATGTGTCTCCCAGGCATTCTTTTCTCGCCCTGCCTGTATCCCTCTCTCATGCACACTCATGCATCCTTCTTCCTTTTCTCATCCTCCATCCAGTATTTTTTCTCTAAATATGTCCTGGAGGCATCTGGGTGAATTCCCCTGGCTGGACATACTATAGGTGTCTACTTGATTTGTTCTGAATTTGTACAAATTTTTTTCCCAAAGACTTGTGGCTTTCTCCTGAGATTGCAGCAAAATATCTAGCAGTTTTCTGGTTTGCATCTTAGAACCTGAAGGAAATGGTGAGAATCTGTTCCAAAGTGGGATGGATGATTCGATGATAACAATGAACACAATTGTCAAGGACATTCAAAGCATTATATTTTATTTCCATTTTTTTCTCATCTAACATCTTATATAAATGAAATAGAATAAGAAATAAACTGGGAACCAGGGTTCTGCCTCTAATTAGCGATGTGACCTTGGATGCATCTGTTACCCACTTTAAGCCTTCCCTAAACACATCCCTCCCACTTTTCCCAGCTCCCATTCCCATTTATCTGCATGTCACTTGGCAACTATGACTACACTGTAATTAGATTTTCATAAGAGTTCCTTGAAAAACCCAAAGACAAGGAATTTCTCTTAGTTCTGTTTGCATCTCCAGTGCAGAGCACAGGGTCAGGCACATAAATAGCTATTTAATGGATAAGTTTGTTGTGTGGATAATTGAAAAACAAATGAGCCCTACTTTTCACTTCTGTCCAAATGAGACTAGGTTCTCCTTACAGTTTCTCAGGTTTCGCAGTTTCCTGAGGCTCTCAGCTAACTTACAATGGAGCGGGACATACTGAGCTGAGGAAGGCAGGAAGGGGCCCTGCGGATCAGTGACCGATTCTCTTCCCCAGCCCTGTTTTGTCTGTCCTTTGGTCCCCTCCCGTTCTTTCCCCACAGAACTCTTCCTCACACACTTATTTATCTTTTCCTCTTTCTGCATTCTTAGGGCTCCCCGGAATAATCCAGAAGTCGATTCCATCATGGCAGAACTCAAGGTGGACGCGCGGGCCAGCGTAGACTGGCAGAAACGCTGCCTGACTCTGGAAACCCAGCTTTTCCGGTTCCGCCTACAGGCCAGCAAGATAAGGGAGCTGCTGGCTGACAAGGTGAGTCCCTCAGAGCGGGGAGCTGCCTCTCCGCACACAGAGGTTTATGGCAGGGAGGGCCGTGTGAGAGAGAGAGAGTTGGGGAAAGTCAACTTTCAGTAAGATGCTTTTCCCCACATGCAAAATGAAACCCAAGGCAGTTTAAGACCAAACTCTGAGCAGTTTACTAAGCTATTATCTTGCTTGCGTCTTTGCTTGCTCATAAGGCACACCAAAGACTTGCTGCCGATCTTCTCGGTCCCCCATCACTTCCGGAGTCACCTGTGGCTGCAGCGGAGAGGTTCTATTATTCCCTTAACATTTCCTTCTCAGTGTGGGGAAGGATGGTGTTTCAGGAGGAAACAGAAATCTCTATCCTTCCTCTCACCCTTTGTTAAATAAATGAGCTACAGGAGGTGGTCTGCTTTCCTGGTAACAAGGACACAGGCTTTGGAGCCAGACCTAACTTGGCTCTGCCACTTACTGGTATATGACCCCGGGGAAGACAGGGCCTTACCTTCACCTCTAAGACAGAAACACAAATGTCTACTTCTAAGAGTTATTTTGAGAATTAGATCAGATCACATATGTAAAGGTCCTGACATAGAATAGGTCTTAAATGAGAATAATTATTTTATTTACAGGTTTGGGTGGGCTGGTCTGGGAAACTGACCACCTTTCCTAATGTTTCTGTGGGAAGACAACATTCTATTTTATTTTATTTAATTAATGTATTTATTTATTGAGATGGAGTTTCGCTCTTGTTACCCAGGCTGGAGTGCAATGGTGCCATCTCAGCTCACTGCAACTTCCGCCTCCTAGGTTCAAGTGATTCTCCTGCCTCAGCCTCCCAAGTAGCTGGGACTACAGGCATGCGCCACCATGCCTGGCTAATTTTGTGTTATTAGTAGAGATGTGGTTTCTCCATGTTGGTCAGGCTGGTCTCGAACTCCCAACCTCAAGTGATCCTCACCTGAGGTGATCACCTCGGCCTCTCAAAGTGCTGGGATTACAGACATGAGCCACTGCACTCGGCTGGAAGATACATTCTAAACTGCTAACTTTCAGAGGCATTCTGGAGCATAACCCATCTAGAGAGTGAAGACCTGCATTTAAATTTAAATGAATCAATCATTATGTGTACAGTTTTGTTTATAGTATCCATCTGCTTAGCAAACCCTTCTTTCATAAGTACAAAGGGAAAATTCAGCTCGCCCCTCTCCAAATAATGTCAAAGTCTCAATTAGTAAAGCCTGAATGGATGACCTGTTTTATTGATAGCTGGAGTCCAGCAGGACAAATCAGTGGCATCACCATGGCTAAGGGGAGTGGTCCTGGACTTGTCTGGACTAGAACTCTTGAACCTTGGGTCTGTTGGCATTGTTGTCTCCTAACTCAGACTTTGCAAAACAGAGATGTGCAGGGCTCCTGCCAGGTACTGCCAATAGAGGGGGATGGATATACATCAGGAAAGCACAGCAGACCTTAGACAGTGATTCTCAAAGTGTGGTCAGAACCGTTTGGCCAGAACCACCTAGAGTGCTTGTTAAGCATGCATACTCCTGGGTCCCACCCCAGTCCTCTCAATTGAAGTCTCCTGGGGGGTTGCTAATAATCTGCATGTTTAACAAGCTCCCAGAAAATGATTCTGTACATTAAGAAGTTTGAGAATCCTGCCTTAGGCTATGGTATGGGGGAGGGATGTGAGGGAAGGAAAGGATAAGTAGGGATTGACTCAGCCAGGCAGTCTGAGATATACCTCAGAGGGAAGAGACTTCTGTTTCTAGTAATATGGACAGCAAAATAACAAACAAACAAAAAAACCCCGCTATGAATCACCTGGAAATACTGGGTTAAATATTTAAAATATTCGTGTAAATGAAGAACTGAGCACTGAAAAAAGTAAGAAACGTCCTCAGGTAACAAAATGAAGAGGGGAAAGCCACAGTGGTACTGGACTCTGACAGCTGATTGAGGGGCAGGCGGCGTGTGGCTGGCCTCCCTAGAGTAATGTAAGGTTTGAAGTTAAGAGTTTTAACATCTGTGGGGATAGAAACGAGGACTGGCCAGCTGGAGGCTGGAGCTGAAACAGACTTCTGCATAAAGTCAGGACTATTATTTCTTTTGATTAGTGTCAGTATGAACAAAATTTAAAAATAAAAAATGGTCAGGAATATTAAAGGACTTACCCTAAATAACAGGGTAGACAAGAAAAGGAAAATCATTCACTGGCACAGGAGATGACAACAGCTTCTCCGACTTAGTTAAGGTTCTGGGTAGAAAAACAAGAGTAGAGTCTCCCCTGAGAACCTGAGGATAATCCTGGTTTAATGTTAGGATTTACACTACCTGTGTGGTTTAGGAAACTCAAGCTCTGGGCCACTGATAACGCTGGGGAGCCTGGTAGGGACAGAAACAGAGTATACATACCTCAAACCAGTAGAGTGAGGAAATGAAAAAAGGAAAGTCTATTAAATCCAGATAGGGACAAGAAAATAATATATCGAAAAAAGGAGTAAACAGAAGGGACAAATGAAGTGGCAGAAATAAATCCAAATATGTTAGTCACAAGGTGACATATATATTACAGCATTGATGTATGAAAAATTGGAAACATACTAAATGTCCATCAACAGAGAGACGGATAAACATATTCAGTGTATTTGTACAGTGGAATACTACATTGCAATTAAAAATGAATCGAGTAGAACTACATTTGTAAGATCAGTAAATCTCAAAAATCAGCACTGAACAAAAAACATCTGAAGGATATATACAGCATCATACAGTTTATGTACTTCTAAAAACCTCAAAGACAGTACTGTTTATTGTTTCTCATCCCAGATCCATGCTCATGGATTTTATATATTTGGGAATAAGCATATGATTTAAACAGAACAAAAGCTCTGCTGCTAAAAAAAAAAAAAAAAGTTGAAAACACTGTCTTAGATTACAACAGTTAGAACCATTTAATGGCTAACCTGGGGGTTGCAAAGTCAAATGTTTACAGGTCAGCTAGATAAGTGAAGAGAGCCAGGTGGGTCCTGGGAGAACGTGAAGGTACATGCTGAAGCCACTTATTGCCATAAGAAAATGTAACCTCGGGTTTTTTTTACCATATACAAATGAGGTAAAAATATAAAAACAGCCAAGTGTAGGGTCAATGCCAGGGGGAAGGGGATAAAATTGGAGAGAAGTACGCAGGGCTTCAACTGTGTCTGTCATGGTCCATTTCTTAAAGACAAACATCAGAAGCAGATGTGACAAAAATTAAGGGTTGACAAAGCTGAATGGTGGATATATGGTTTTTTGGGATGTTTTTAGATAAAGTGACAAGTGACAGGTAGATACATGTTTTTTGTTTGTTTGTTTGTTTTGAAACAGAGTTTCTCTCTTGTTGCCCAGGCTGGAGTGCAATGGCATCATCTTGGCTCACTGCAACCTCTCCATCCCAGGTTCAAGTGATTCTCCTGCCTCAGCCTCCTGAGTAGCTGGGATTATAGGCATGCGCCACCACACCCGGCTAATTTTGTATTTTTAGTAGAGACGGGGTTTCTCCATTTTGGTCAGGCTGGTCTTGAACTCCAGCCTCAGGTGATCTGCCCACCTCGGCCTCCCAAAGTGCTGGGATTACAGGTGTGAGCCACCACGCCCAGCCGGCAGATACTTGTTTTAAAAAATTATTCTCCTCAGGCATGGTGGTGCGTGCCTGTAGTCCTAGTGACTCAGAGGCCAAGGTGCGAGGATCGCTTGAACCAAGGACGTTGATGCTGCAGTGAGCTGTGACCACACTACACTCCAGCCTGGGTGACACAGCAAAATCCTGTCTCAAAGGATATATATATATATATATATATACACTCTACATATTTCTGTTTGCCTAAAATATTTCATAATAAATGTTTTAGAGTGCCTCTCTACCGTATTCCTCAGGGGCCAACAGAGTGACTGGAAAGCCTTAGCCACATTATAAACACCATACCTTCTTTCTCTATAGCCCCTGGAGTCTGGGTAAACTGAACTTTCATAATATTGACACCTTCTTGTCTTCAAATCTGTCTCTGATCCTCATGTAACCAGAATGCCCTCACATAGAAATGTTAGGGGTGCATAGTGTGATGAGTCAAGAAAGGGGAAAGGCATAGACACGGCAGGAACAACTGGGCATGTGGGAAGGAAGAGGGGAGAGACACAGATCTGGACTAGGGACCATGGGGTGGGAGACTTAAGTAAAGAAAAGGACTGGGACCTTAGTCCGACACTGGATCCCTTGGCAGGAAATCTTAAGGCCACAAACACCATGTTGGTCAATGTCAGGATTGTGTCTGTCCTCTGCAATCATCCCTAAACCAGTAAGACAGGTCCAGCAATTCATGAGATGCTTTCCCTAGCAGAGCCAAGACAAGTTATAGATCCCAGGAAGAGATGCCTTGGGTTTCTTAGGAGAGCTCCTGCTGGGGCCAAGAATCATGCCAGTTCCCACCTGCACTGGGAGAAGCCATGTCAGTTGAGTCTCTGGCCAGCCCTCTCACCTACCTGCTCCCCTACCTCTCTACACAGCTGCCCTGGGACATTGCATGGGCAGATGACTGCAGGCTGCTCACTGCTGGCTGTCCTGCAGGGTGAGCAAAGCCTGGGTGCTTCTCTGGGGGCCGGTCTCTGCTTAGGATCAGACCTGCCTGTGGTCTGCGGAGGCTTGGAAGAATGCCCTTCTTCCTACCTTGACACAGCCTAGTTGCACCTGACTCCTTCGTACAAAATTGTCTTTGTAGTCAGGGAATAATTTGTGCTAAAAAGAATTTTTTTTAAAAAGCAGAAACACCAAGGCTCTTAGAAAATCGCTCACCTAAAGGAGAGAGAGCCGGATGAAGGGAGAGGAGAGTCGAGACTGTGCCTTTGCTGTTACACCTCTGGCTCTGGTGTGCTATTGCCATGGTTACCCAGCCTGCCCGAGCCACCCCATTCTGGAGCCAGGTTAGCCGTGGGTTCCCTTTCCTTCCAGTAGAGGAGGCTGAGGGAGTGGTTAATGACTTGAGATTCACATCTTGCCCTGCTCTGCTCATCATTTTCCCTTGCTGTCTTTCTTGGCCTGCTGGAGAAGCCACAAAGGCGATTCAGATCAATTTAAAAATTGATACTGTTCTGAGAGGCCACATAAATGGGTATGAAAATGTGATTCTTCCTTGGACTTTTTCATTCTTGCTAAACCTGTTTCTCAGTTATCCTATCAGAAAAGTGGGAGTATAGTATCTATCCACAAAAGAGCATTGTAGGAATTATCATTATGAATTCATGGCATCAATATTAGAATACAAGGTTTTTCTTTACTCCCTATCTGCTTCTTTATGCCAAAAGGGCTTTGAGTGTATTAATACAAGAAGAAATAGGCCAGGAGTGTTGGCTCATGCCTGTAATCCCAGCACTTTGGGAGGCTGAGACAGGCGGATCACCTGAGATCGGGAGTTTGAGACCAGCCTGACCAACATGGAGAAACCTCGTCTCTACTAAAAATACAAAATTAGTCAGGTGTGGTGGCGCACGCCTGTAATCCCAGCTACTCGGGAGGCTGAGGCAGGAGAATCGCTTGAAACCGGGAGGCGGAGGTTGTGGTGAGCAGAGATTGTACCATTGCACTCCAACTTGGGCGACAAGAGCAAAACTCCATCTCAAAAAAAAAAAAAGAGAGAGGGAAGAAATAATGTGACAAAACATATTCTGTTTGTAGCTTAAAAACTTCTAAATGAAGCAGTGTTTACCAAGTCCAGTTCCAGTGCAACCATGTGTACTTTCGCTGTATCCCAATTGCTCGCCAGTTTTACCAACCAAGGTTTTGGAGTATAACTCAGTTTTTGATCTACCTACCAAAAATTTGTAGTTCAGAAATTTTTCTGAGTGGATAAATGGTTCCATTCACTCCTCTTAAGCAAGAGAACAATGGATGTTGCTCCTCCCACCTCAGATGGATTATACAGAGGCAGCAGTTCAGCTTAAGTGCCAGTCTCACAACATATGGGTAGCCCAGAAAAACATATCCTAAAATATCTCATACTTTGTGACAAGGCCAGGTACCATAAAGGAGAATACAAGGATGAGTTGGAAGCATGCTGAAATTTGCATAAAATCATCATGGAATGGGTCTTAGCAGGTCTCTGTGCTCACAAACCTGGTTTGTTTTGGGAGAAGATGCCTTCTAGGGCTTTTATTCTGTGGGGTGTGTGTGTGTGTGTGTGTGTGTGTGTGTGTGTGTAAAAGAGAGATTTTTAATTTTTTTTCTTTTCTTTTTTTTTTTTTTGAGACAGAGTCTGACTTTGTCACCCAGGCTGGAGTGCAATGGTGTGATCTCAGCTCACTGCAACCTCCACCTCCCAGGTCCAAGAGATTCTCCTGCCTCAGCCTCCCAAGTAGCTAGGATTACAGGCACACGCCACCACACCCCGCTAATGTTTGTATTTTTAGTAGAGACGGGGTTTCACCATGTTGGCCCGGCTGGTCTTGAACTCCTGACCTCAAGTGGTCCACCCGCCTCAGCCTCCCAAAGTGCTGGGATTACAGGTGTGAGCCACTGTGCCCAACCTTAAATTATTTTTCTAACCCCCTATTTTTTTTATAAGCCTGCCCTCCTGCTCGTCATAGTATTTCTCAGGAACCATGGTATGGATGAGTTCTGTAGTGCTGGTGAACCGTTTGAGAAGAGGTGCTGATGGGGCTATGGCTCCAGGCTACATCCCTAAAAGACTCAGCTTTGTTTTGCATTCTGTGGCCAGGCTACTGTTTCTTACAGTGTGGTCTGTGGACCACCTCCTTCATCCACAAGCACTCCCTTTACAAGCACTTTCTGGAGCTATGTCTCTGACTTGCTAAAGAAAAGCTCTGTGAGCAGAGCCCAGGAATCTGCATGGTGATAAAGCCCACGTGTAATTCTTATGCCCTTGAAAGTCTCTCCTGCAACTAACCTCTGCCATGGCCTTACCTCAGGCCCCATTCAGCTGTCTTTCCAGTGGATCCCTGGAGCCCCATGTGGCCCAGAGAGGTTCTGGGGTTGTGGGGTATAGTGGAGCCCATAGACAAGACTTGGAGCCCTTTCTCTTCCCAGCCCCACATTCATGTATTTTATGTATTGGGAATAAGCATATGATTTTAATTGAACAAAAGATCTGTTGCTTAAAAAACAAAAATGAAAACCATTGTCTTTATATTTTTTTATTTTTTGAGATAAAGTCTCACTGTTGTCCAGGCTGGAGTGCAGTGGCGCCATCTCTGCTCACTGCTACCTCTGCCCCTGAGGCTCAAGCAATCCTCCCACCTTAGCCTCCCAAGTAGGTGGGACCACAGGTGCACACCACCATGCCTGACTGATTTTTGTGTTTTTAGTAGAGACAGGGTTTCAACATGTTGTCCAGGCTGGTCTTGAAGTCCTGAGCTCAAGTGAACCACCCTCCTCGGCCTCCTAAAGTACTTGGATTACAGACGTGCGGCGCCTGGCCAAAACAATTGTCTTTGATAACAACAGAGTTAGAACAATGTAATGGCTAAACTGGGGGTTGCAAATTCAAATGTTTGCAGTTAATTTAGATAGATGAGACAATGAAGAGAGCGAGAGGTTCTGGGAAAACGTGAGGGGAAGGGCTGAAGCCACTTACTGCTATAGAAAATAGAAAATATAATGCTAGTGTGGCCAGATCTTTTGATTTTTTAAGAGAAGGTGGAAATCAAGATGTATATGGACTCTGGATTTTTTTTTTTTTTTTTTTGAGACGGAGTCTCGCTCTGTCACCCAGGCTGGAGTGCAGTGGCCAGATCTCAGCTCACTGCAAGCTCCACCTCCCAGGTTCACGCCATTCTCCTGCCTCAGCCTCCCGAGTAGCTGGGACTACAGGCGCCCGCCACCTTGCCCGGCTAGTTTTTTGTATTTTTTTTTTAGTAGAGACGGGGTTTCACCGTGTTCGCCAGGATGGTCTCGATCTCCTGACCTCGTGATCCACCCGTCTTGGCCTCCCAAAGTGCTGGGATTACAGGCTTGAGCCACCACGCCTGGCCAGAATCTGGATTTTTATGTGACATGTGAGATTTGGATGTGAGAGGCAGTGTAGTGTCGTGGCTGACAGCATGGACTCTGGAGCCAGTCTACTTGCGTTTGAATTCTGGCTTTGAATCTTAGAAGCTGTGTGACCTTAGGCAAGTTACCTTACCTCTCTGTTTTAGCTTCCTGATCCACACAATAGGGATACTAATAGTCCCTGCCTTCTGGGGTTGTTATGAAATATAAATGAATTAATACATGTACAGTGCTTATGACAGTGGCCCTGTTTAGCTACATAAGTGTAGCCTAAATGTCCTACATGTATATACACACAGCCCTACACAGACCAAGTGGCCCTGTTTAGCTATATACATATAAAATAAATGCCCACAACACAGTGTAGGTCTTATAGGACACTCTTTAAATTAATAGTGGGCAACCTCTGGCTTAAACCCATTCTTTCTGTAGGTGAACCTAAGTAGTCCGATCATACAATCTATCACCTAAATCTATCACTCTGGAGAGAAAGTGAAAGGGGGCTCTATTACTAGTCATGCTGAGACAACAGGTGAGCATCACACTGTCCCGGCCAAACTGGTCTCCCTGCTCCTAAGTGCCATCTTTGTACAGGAAAAAACCAACAAGTAGCTTTTACCAATAAACTTCTGAATGCCAGGCCATACACATGTGCTTTACGTGGGGCGGTGTGTGAAATCTTCACAGCGATCCTAGGAGGTGTTATTATTCATATTATTATTATTTTACTGATGAGGAAACTGAGGCACAGAGAGGTTAAGGAATTTTCTAAAGCCACACTGTGGTAGAGTCAGTCAAGTTCCAGAGCCTTACCTCTTAGGTGTGCCGTTCTCTCCCGTGGGTGCAAAGCAGCGGTAATAATGTTGAACCTCTCATGCCTGTAATCCCAGCACTTGGGGAGGCTGAGGCAGGCGAATCACATGAGGCCAGGAGTTCAAGACCAGCCTGACCAGCATGGAGAAACCCCATCTCTACTAAAAATACAAAAGTTAGCCAGGCATGGTGGTGCACGTCTGTAATCCCAGCTACTTGGGAGGCTGAGGCACGAGAATCACTTGAACCTGGGAGGCGGAGGTTACAGTGAGCTGAGATCGGCCACTCCAGCCTGGGCTACACAACGAGATTCTGTCTAAAAAATAAAGAATGTTGAACCCTTTTCTCAAAGGGATCATTGAGACCAGGATGGTGTGGCTCTTGGCTCAGGCCACTGCTTGGCACGGCAGGACTGTGCTGGGAGTACAGGAGAGTCCCAGGTGCTCCTGCCACAGTGGTCTGATATTTCACAGCACCTCACAGCGTGTGACA